>NC_069383.1:70279000-71605500 GCF_027475565.1 Acinonyx jubatus | reverse complement strand
CCCACTGGCAAATGTTTATATTTTTACAGTATCTGTAATGAATATCATTTCAAAACTCCCAAGATGAGCCAGTAAAATGAATGTGTTTTAAGCATATTGGGTACGTAGTTAGAAACTTAATACAGTTGGCTGAAAGAACAAGGTAAAGTGACATTATGAGGGTTACATGTGGATGTTGTATCCTACCAAGCAGATATTGTTCCTTAGCACATAGTTGGTACTTTTTAAGTAAGAGCAGACCACATGGATATTGCCTATTAATTCTCTACCTTTTACTAATTATCCTTTCTAGATGAGCCTATAAATTGTATGCCATGATTCATTTGTAATGCTACTTTCCACTTTTCTAAGATGGTAAGAACAATTTGGATCTTCCTGTGCCTATTTATGGCCAACACACATCTTTAGTCTTTAAGACACATGAGGCTTCTTGAAGATCTGACTCCCTTTAGGAACTGGCTTGTGCCCTGTGAGGGTCAGATACAACGTTGCCAACTGTCCACCCTGGAAGGCTCAGCTTTCACAGAGGGACAAGTCATGTTTGGACAATAGAGTCTCTATTCCACAGAATGTTTAAAAAAAAAAGAAAAAGAAAAAGATTGGTTAGACCCAGAGCATATAGATATGCTTTATTTACCCAAGGGTTATTCAGCTTTAAGCAGAAAACTTTGACCTTTGACTTCTCTTTAAAAATTTCTTCCTTCTTGGGGCGCCTGGGTGGCTCAGTTGATTAGGCATCTGACTTTTGATCTCAGTTCAGGTGTTGATCTCAGTGTAATGAGTTCAAGCCCTGTGTTGGGCTCCACGATGGGTGTAGTATTTACTTAAATTTTTTTTTCTTCTTGCTTGTTGCTTTGTTAAGAGTCTGTTTGGTAACTTTAAGTATAATTCATATGATTATAAATCCCACATTGTTTGTGTAATTCATATCATGAGTATTTCCAAACTAATATACTGGTAATCCCTTTATAGTGATACCAAGCTTAATGTAAATTTAATTTTCTCTAATCCAGTCTCTTTGTTTATGTAGTCATGTATTTTGAGAAAGTATGGAAAGTATTGCTAATACTGGAAAATAGAATGATTGTTCCTCAAGGGATTTGGTGATCCAAAGTGTCAGCATTTATCCACCCCTCATGAGATAATGGAATGTGGCTTCACAGTGCTCAGTGCAAGTCAACCATGTTTGAAGACATTCTGCCTCTCAGATCACTCACACATATTTGAGACTCAGAAATAATATTTTCTCTCAAATAAGAATGAAAAAATAAAACATTTTAAGTTATCTGAAAAAAACATCTTGGGTTATAATTTTTTTCAGCTCATATTTAACAGGGTTATGAGTAATGAACTATAGTTTTTTGGTTTTTGGTTTTGTTTTCATCTAACTGTTCAGTTCCTTGTTCTCAATTTGATAGTTTTTCAAGTATTGGGGAAATACTGGTTTTATTTAAAATCATATAAACTGATGTACTGCAGCATACCTACTTGTGAAGGTAAACAATACAGTGTGAGAACACTAATGTTGTATGATTAGGGGACAGGGCTTGAATTAGAGTATCACTGAGTTAGTAAATTCCTTTAACCAAAGACTGACAAGGAGTGACAAAGATAGCTAGTATTTAAATTAAAGAAGGCTTGGGGCACTTGGGTTGCTCAGTTGGTTAAGCATCTGACTCTCAATCTCAGCTCAGGTCTTGATATCAGGGTTGTGAGTTCAAGCCTGTACTTAAAAAAAAAAATTCAAAAAGGCCTAAGAAAACTTGGTAAAACATACCCATCTTAGATCAATAAAACGTTATTCATTTGGTGATTCATAAAAATAAATAGCCTTTTGTGATTGGATAAATAAAAGCAGGTTGAGAAAAAAGAAGATCCCTAAAAAACCTTGTAGAGGAGCTGGGCCTGTGAACTCTGAGGATATTCATGGATAATAGGAATATTTAACAATTTTTCTTCCTTCTATCAGAACTTTTTCTCTTATGTCAACCCATTAGTTAAGTGTTGCTAAATGTTGTAGCCCAGTCTTAGCTGAGCTATGAAGGTTTAAGGGTCCAGCCTATGTCCAGGGGTGTGTGGACACTTGGAAGCCCACCAAATGGACAGGTGGGCTGCAGAAAAGGGAGGCAGCAGTCTGGAGCAAGATCAGCAGCAGATGTGGCTTCTAGCAACAGGGGCATGTTTGTGGACCATGTGAGCATTCCTCAGAGATTCACAGAAATACTGGTGAAAAGAACCCTGATAGGGAATAGATCTCTAGATGACAAGAGGAATTGGTTTTGCAACCTGGAATATCTAAGTTACTAAGGAGATAGGAAGTAGATAAATAAACATGTATTTGTTAAGTATTTAATTTAGTCTATATTAGCATGTGTTTTACTTTATAGGCAATGGATATCTCTTAAAATCCAAGCTCTAGAATGCTGTTCGAGGCTGTTCTGTTTGGTTTAAGTCTAGGGCCAAGCTTCTAGGATTGCATTCTGGAAAGTTGGGAGTTGCCATGAGGAAGTTATGGCAGGGGCTCTAGGGTCAGGGAAGACTTTCTGGTGGAGTTGATTCAAACTGAGTTGTGATGGACAAATCAGAATAGTCATATGGAAAATGTTGGAAGAAAATAAGGGAATATTTGATAGAGAAAATAGCGTGTATCTAGCACAGGTTGAGAAGTCAAAAGAGAAAAGAGGGCAGTGAATGGAAAAAAGAAGCCAAGGGAGATGGGCTCTAAAGAACAGGTGGAGATAAGACTATGTTGACAGGAAGCAAGAATGGCCGTAGAAACAGATTTATCTGTAAATGGGAGCAAGGGGGCAAAGGGAGTTCAAGCTTGTGACTACTTTGTTTTCTGTTTTCCCCCTCCTGAAACAAGAAGTTGGGAGAAGGGCAAGGGGTACAAGGAAGTGTGTATTTATATAGATAGGTAGAGGGGTAGGTAGAAAAGAGAACAAAACATTTACCTTCTATACATTTTTATTGATACCAAGATGAGGTAGGTGGCACTCTGGTGTGGATCTCTGGGTCTGATTTCCAAACACAGGAGGGGCTTTTCCTTTCATATTCATCTTATTTAAGTCTCTGCTTTCACAGTGAATAAATAATTCACAATTCAGAATATTCATAAGAGTGATAGAATTAAAACAGATTTTATTGATCTATAGCCAGCTCTAATGTGACCAGTGAATACCAACAGAATATAAGTCTGAAAATGCATATTTAAAACAATGAACAGTCAACTCTGCTGTGTACCAAACTCTGTGTAGACACACTTCATGCCCTCAAAAATTATAATTCATTCAGGGAGACAAACGCAGAATCTGTGATTGCAGATAAGCCAATAATGTTATTAAAATGCCATGGGATTAGAGAGAGGGAATAAAATCACAGAGAGAGATGAATAAACATATTTGAGTTAATATGTCTTCTTAAATTACTTCTATGTCATATGCTAGAGGGCCTTCCATGGAAAATCCTAGGTAGAAGGACACTCTTTCTATGTTTCCACCGCTTCTGAGTGGACCTGAATAAACAGGTGTTACTGGTATTTTAATTTTTTTCTCTGTTCCATATTCCATAGAGATTAGCTTGCCTTCAGCCTGACCAGTTAGACGATACAGGAGGTCTTTGACTTCTTTTTTTTTCCAAATGTCACCACTCTGCCCGAGAGAATTTATATTTTGTACTTTATTGAAGTATTGCTCTATCTCAGCCTTGTGAACAAGGCTGTGGAGACCCTTCTTCTTCCCCAGATAAAAGAGTGTGCTTGCCTGCTTGGACCTGCACATGCTCCTGTACTGTCTCTTGAAGGTTCTGTTTAAGGATGAAACATACTTTTCCATTAGTTTGGAATCTTCATCTAGGTCTTGATTTTCTGGCCAGAACAGAAGGCAGGCCAAGAAATAAGGGTCTGGATATTGATGACTTAGTCCTATGACTTGCAACACTTCTCGGAGCTGTTTTTTCAGTGTGGTAAGTGGTTGAATGGATTTGGAGTGGGGTTTTAGACAATTAAGAATAATGTTGGCTAAAATGAAATTTAGTTTCTCCTTTGCCAGGTGTTTAGTTGGGTTTTGCTTCAATAGGAAAAAATATTTGTTCACTATATTTTCCATATTGGTTGCAGCATCTTTGTGATTTGGATTAAGATATTCCAGGAGTCCAGAAAACCTATCTGCTCTCAAAGCTTCTAAACCTTTCCTGCATTTCTCTTCTTGGAGAAACTGACTCTCTTTGCCCTGTAATGGACCGAAATCCGAATGGCAGAAAAGTTCCATGTATTTCCTGAAACAACGAGCGATTTTTTTCCTTAATGAGATTTCTACTATTTCTTTTTGGGTGTTCTTCATTTTCAAAAGAACAATATAATCATCAAGGAAGTCAAAACACCTTTTCAAATCTGATTGTAAATCTTGTAAGTAGGGTGTGAACTTGCTAAGAGCCAAATAATATTCACATTTTGGATTTATGGGAGTAAGTCCCTTTCCTGATAAAAATTCTACCAGAGCTTTTTTAGATAATTCATTTTCTTTGAGGAAATAGGGAGTGAGCTGGAGAATCTGAATAGTGTAAAGACCAACTTCGATTTCACCCAAGAAACCGGCTGTATTGTATGTGTCATATTTTCTTTGCAACTTCTGTGGTGCCCAGGCCTCTGTTTCATAGCCTTTCCTCTCAGTTTGCTCTTGGGATTTTTTGAAAGCTCTTGAGGCATTTTCAGCAGCTTCCAGGAGATATGTTAGATCATTAACAGTAATCAGATCATTAACAGTAATATCCTTGGAGTTCTTCCTTTCATCCCACCACCATTTGATTTGACTTTTGTAGACTTGACCAAGTGTATCTGAGATATAGGAATTTTTAGATGCTCTCTTCTTGGCCTGATTTGCCCAATCCAGAGCAATATTAAAATTCTTTTCTTTAATGTAGAAATATCTTGCTAAGGCCTGACAAATGAATGCATTTTGTGGGAATCGAACACTCCCTGCCACCAAGACCTTTTCAATTTCTTCATTCTTTAAAGCTTCGATTAACGGGGCAAACAAAGTGTCTGTTTCATCTCCATACTCCTTGCGCTGTCTTGTAAGCAGAAGAGTTTGCACATCATGTTGAAATTTTTCTCTTCCTATTCCAGAAACATAGAATAAATTTTCATTTAAGATCTTCAATGCAATTTGACATTTAGTCAAGTTATAGCTTTCTTCTAGTTCTTTCAGACAGAAAATGGCAATCAAAGGATGAATGATGCGCACACCTGTGTATCTCCCAAAATCTGCAACTTCTGTGTTTATTAGAAGTGTAGAATAGGCTCCCATCTTATCCTCTAGGCTTTCAGGTTCCCAGGGTATACTAGTGTATATGATTCCCAAAAATATTTCACACTGTGACACTGAAATTGTAGAATCAGTAACATAAGAGTTGAGTAAAGCCAGGAAAGAGATGAGTTGTGCTTCCTTGCTGTCAACATTCTGTCCTTTTAGGATATTCTTGACTACCTTTTCTATGTACATTTCATTAAAATTGCTCTTCATGATCATGAAGGAATAAAAGTTTTCACAGTTCTTGTGTTGCTTTTCAATTTCTTCCAGTTTAGCCTCAAAAGCTCTTTGTTCCTTAGGAGAAAGTTGGTAGGTTAGTGCAACACTGTCTGCTAATTTTGCAGTCTCATCAGGATTCTGGGATCTCATGCAGTTGAGGATAATTACCAGTGTTTTTTCATATCTCAAGCCCTTCTCTGCTAAAATGGAATCGATGGCATTCTGTAGGACATAAACATTTTCCTGGTCTTCAAAATCATCCACAAGGAGAAGTACAGGAAAGTAGTCTTCATGGCTGGTTGCCTTATAGGTAATCAGTTTGGTCACTTGTTCTACAATTTCTGCAAAATCAGTTGTTTTGTTTTTTAACACAGCACATCTAAAGTTTTTCTTTAGGTCCCAGAGGACATTCATAGCTAACGTAGTACCCCCACAGCCTGGATGATGATAAAGATTGATAATTTTTGCAAATACTGGTTTAGGAGAGTCTGCCCAGCACTGTATCAGATCTTTAAGCTTTTCATAACTATCTCTTTTGACAAAAGCTGAAGAATAGTTTTCAGAAGAAAAATAGAAGTTCCACCAGGATACTTTGCCACCTCGATAAAAGTGTTCCTCTTTTGATGTCTTAAATTCTTGGAATTTAGATTTATCTTTCTCTATGTCTGTGTCTTTACACTCATTTTCACAGAGGATTTCCAGTGCAGTCAAGATATCCTCTTCCTTTTTCTCTAAGATAACGGAAGAAAATCCATGGGAAGGCAAAAATCTTCTTGATGACTGAGTCACTGGTTTTAGTTTAAGAATAGTACTGTTTATCAGTTCTAAATTTAAAGTGGAAATACTGTGGTTTGTTAATTCATCTGCCATTGTCAGTCTTGTTTGTAGCAGATCTTTCCATCGTTGATAAATCTGTGAGTTTACACAGATACACAATATATTTTCCATTCCTCTGAGAGCTTGATAGAAAGCACAGAAAGTTTCAATGAGGGGATCTCCTGGGCTTTCCACTGGAGAGAGTAATAGAAACACTACCAAAAATTTCCCTCTTGTCATTATATTTTCATCTGTGAGAAATAAAATCAACTTTCTGACTTCAGAAGCTCTTTCTCTATGCCATAAGTGTGGTTCTAGAGGCTTATGGCTCTCATTTTTCAAGTCTGATCTGCCATTGCAGAAGATCCAGCTGGGCTGCTGGTAAAGATTTAAACTAGAAATTTTCTCCCTTATGTTATTTGTATTTTCTTCAAACTGATTTGGAAAGTGAAGATTTGCTACTCGGCTTTTTTTGTAAACTTTGGCCACCCCCTTGCTCACAGATTCAGGATCAAACTCCAACACAGCAAACCACTTCATTTCCTTTAGAAAATCTAAGTTATTTGTTTGGTTTGGATGGCATTTATTTGTTACAAGAATGTACCAGCTGTAATATGAATTATCCAGTGAGTCTCGGTTGCCTATGAGAAGTTTGATAAGCTTTTGTCCTTCACTCTCCTTCTTATTTGCCTTCACCTCATATTCTTCTTCAGCCTCTTTTCTAGATGCTGCTAGTGACTTTAAATTTTGTAAAAATGCTTTGTAAGCTATATCCCGTTGCTTAACATTGGCCAGGATATCCTTAGAGCTGGCCCCATCTCTCACAAACAGTGAAAGATCTTGGTTTGGTTTCCATGTTTCATTTTTACAGTTTTGCATCCTAATTAAGAAATACTTTTCTTCACACACAGAGTGTTTTGGAATAACATCTACTTCTATGACAAATCTGTCAGATGGTGTATTGTTCTGCAGTAGAACTTCCACAAACCTTGGTTCCCGAATGCACTTCTTGGCTTCATTGACCTCATCTTCAAAGTATTGTCTGATCGTTATATTGAAGTGGTCAATGAAGGCATCTTTACTGGTGACTTTCACACCAACAATTTGTCCATGGGGTTTGTTCTTAACTCCAAAATGGATGGTGCCATTGGTGCGTGAATTAATACAAGCTGCTGCAAATCGGAAGACTTCATTGCTAAATTTCATCTTAATGTCCTTTTCTGTGGCTGCTTCTGTATTTGTGAGGGCTTTGAACTCATGTATTGGGTCTATGAGATTGAGTGGGCCAGTTTCAGGTTGTAGAATACTATGTTCTATGTAACGTTGGCTGTTATGGAACTGATCAAAAGGATATGGCATACAAGTCAACTGTTCAGTTTCTAGCTTATCCTGATTTTGGTCTTCAGTGGTTGTTCCTCCATTTAATGCATCTTCTTTTGAAAGAATTGATTTTTGTTTTTTGGTATCTCTGATCTCTCTGAGATCATGATTAAAATTGGGTAACCCTGATTTTTCATCTTCCTTTTTTGTCTGTTGTGGCTTTTTTGGGTGTTCTTGTAGGGATGGTTTTGTATGATCTAATTGTCCAGAGTCCTGATTGTTACTTTCAGGGTACCTATTATTCAATCTGTTATATGTACGTTTTATCAAAAGTGCTGGACCCCGTGGTAGCCCCATTTCTCTAAGGTCCATCTCAGTTAATTCCTGCAGGACTAATCCAGTTACTTCTTCATCGATCAGAATCTGCCCATATTTCTCATCAATCTTAAGGTCTTTGGTTACCCATTGTTTCACATGCTCTTTGGTCCAGTTGTTGGTCACTTCGGGTAGCTCTACTTTTTCACTCATTTCGAGCTTGCAGTTTTTTCCTTGGAAAAAGTAATACGATAAGCATTTTAGTATTATGCTTAACGATTGAAATTACATAGTCAATTATGTACATAATTTTACACAAACAACATATATAGAATATTGTTCAAGAATGACTCTTAAAACTAGTCGATACTGGGGCGCCTGGGTGGCTCAGTCAGTTCAGCATCTGACTTCAGCTCAGGTCATGATCTCACAGTCTGTGGGTTCGAGCCCGGCGTCAGGCTCTGTGCTGACAGCTTAGAGCCTGGAGCCTGCTTCCGATCCTGTGCCTCCCTCTCTCTCTGCCCCTCCCCTACTCTCACTTTGTCTCACTCTGTCTCTCAAAAGTAAATAAATGTAAAAAAAAAAATAAAAAAAAAAACAACTAGTCGATACTAATGTTTTGTAGTCCCAATTAGTGCCCTTGTTTCCTAGGTGATTATAATTATTATCATTAAATGAGCAGTTGCTTCCAACTAGGGTCACATACACCTTTATCCATATAGTAATTATCCCTTTTAGGTTTAATTTGGTGAAAGTTGGGTTTTTGTAACTGTTTTTTGAATTTTTTTTAATTTATATTTGACAGAGACAGAGTGTGAGTGGGTGAGGGGTGGAGAGAGGGAAGGGAAGTCACAGAATCTGAAGCAGGCTCCAGGCTTGGAGCTATCAGCACAGAGCCTGACGGGGGGCCAGAACCCATGAACCACAAGATCATGACCTGAGCTTAAGTTGGAAGCTCACCTGACAGCCACCTAGGTACAACAAGGGTTTTTGTAATTTAAAACCAGAATTTTAAGTAACAAGACATTGATTCCCATAGCTGAATATTGCAAATAAACTTTAAATATAAAACCAGATAAGTGGAGGTGGGTTGGGGAACAGAAAACTCCTTTCTCAACTAGGAAGATGGCCATCTTTGTTACATAGCAATGAAGCAATCAGCTACCTCATCACCTACTGTCTTTTGGAACTCAAGCTATTAGGCCACCAAGACAAAAAGAGATGTGGTAGCAAAATGTTAGGGAAGTCAATTTGCTTGGCTAATTCTTGTGGCTCTCAGAGATACCAAAAGAATTAGCTGTATTTCAAACTGGCCTGGCCTGACTGAAATTAGATAAGAAAAATAGTATGAGTTTTTAACTTTGTTAAAACGATTTCAGCCTATGAAGCACATTTTTCCAGATATATCTCCTGAGACAAGGGAAACAAAAGCAAAAATAAACTGTTGGGACTCCATCAAAATAAAAAGCTTCTGTACAACAAAGGAAACAATCAATAAAACTAAAAAACAACCTACTGAATGGGAGGAGATATTTGCAAATTACATACCTGATAATGGGTTCATATCCAAAATATAAAGAACTTATAT
This sequence comes from Acinonyx jubatus, assembly GCF_027475565.1. Classification (NCBI taxonomy): domain Eukaryota; kingdom Metazoa; phylum Chordata; class Mammalia; order Carnivora; family Felidae; genus Acinonyx; species Acinonyx jubatus. Next base: position 71,595,933 of record NC_069383.1, on the reverse strand, counting down.
GGGTCATTACAAACAACAACAAATAATCCAATTAAAAATGGAGAGAAGACATGAATAGACATTTCGCCAAAGAAGACATACAGATGGCCAACAGACATATAAAAAGATGCTCATCATCACTTATCATCAGGGAACTACAAATAAAAACTGCAATAAGAAAGGAGAGGAAGATGGCAGCGGAGTAGGAGGACCCTAGATTCATTATGACTCATGAACACAAGTAGTTAACTATCAAATCATCCTAAATATCCCAGAAATTGACCCCAAACAGCAGAATATACATTCTTTCAAGTGCTCACAGAACATCCTCTAGAATAGGTCACATATTAGGTCACAAAATAGGCCTCAACAAATACAAAAAGATTGAACTCATACTACATACTTTTTCTGACCATGACACTATGAAACTAGAAGTCAACCACAAGATAAAAATTGGAAAGATCACAAATACATGGCAGTTAAACAACATGCTAGTAAACAATGAATGGGTCAACCAGGAAATCAAAAAAGGAATTAAAAAATACATGGAAACAAATGAAAATAAAATCTCAAACAGTCTTTGGGATGCAGCAAAAGTGGTCCTAAGAGGGAAGTATATACAATACAGGCTTACCTCAAAAGCAAGAAGAATCTCAAATAAACAGCCTAACCTTACACCTAAAGCAGCTAGAAATAGAACAACAACAACAAAAAAGCCTAAAGCTGGCAGAAGGAAGGAAATAATAAAGATTAGAGCAGAAATAAATGATATATAAACTTAAAAAACAATAGAACAGATCAATGAAAGCAGGAGCTGGTTCTTTGAAAAAAAATAATACAATTAATAAAATAAACCTCTAGCCAGACTTATCAAAAAGAGAAAGGACCCAAATTCTTCACCATGATCAAATCGGATTTATTCCTGTGTTGCCAAGTGGTTCAATATTTTCAAATCAATCAATGTGATATGCCACCTTAATAAAATAATGGATAAGAACCATATTATCATTTCAATATATGCAAAAAAAGAGTTGACAAGCTACAACATCCATTCATGATAAAAACCTCAACAAAGTAGGTCTAGAGGGAACATACTTCAACACAATAAAGACCATATATGAAAAACCCACAGCTAATATCATCCTCAATGGGGAAAAATTGAGAGCCTTTCCTCTACAGTCAGGAACAAGATGGGGATATCCACTATCACTACTGTTATTTAACATATTACTGGAAGTCCTAGCAACAGGACTTAGACAACACAAAGAAATAAAAGGCATCCAAATCTGTAAGAAAGAAGTAAGACTATCACTATTTGCATATGACATGATACTCTATACATAAAACCTGAAAGACTTCACCAAAAAAAAAATGCTAGAACTGATAAATGAATTCAGTAGAGTTGCAGAATACAAAATCAATGTACAAAAATATGTTGCATTTCTATACAGCAATAATGAAGCCACAAGAAGAGAAAATCAATCCCATTTTTAATTGCACCAAAAACAATAAGATACCTGGGAATAAACCTAACCAAACAGGTGAAAAAAACCTGTACTCTGAAGAATTTAAAGCACTAATGGAAGAAATTGAAGGTGATGCAAAAAAAAAAAAAAAAAAAAAAAAGGAAAGACATTCCATGCTCATGGACTGGAAGAACAAATATTGTTAAAATGTCCATGTAACCCAAAGCAATCTACACATTTAATACAGTCCCTATCAAAATACCAACAACATTTTTTCACAGAATTAGAACAAATAATCCTAAAATTTGTATGGAACTGGGGTGCCTGGTGCTCAGTTGGAAAATCTGAAATTTTCAATCTCAGTTGAAAATCCAACTCTTGATATTGGCTCAGGTCATGATCCCTAGGTTGTGGGATTGAGCCCCATGTTGGGCTCCATGCTGAGCATGAGCCTGCTTGAGATTCATTCTCTCTCTCTGCCCCACTCCCCCAGTTGCATGCTCTTTCTCTCTAAAATTAAAAAAAAATTTTTGTGTGTGTGTGGAATCACAAAAGACCTCGAATAGCCAAAGCAGCCTTGAAAAAGAAAAAGCAAAGCTGGAGGCATAACAATTCTGGACTTCAAGTTATATTAGAAAGCTGTAGTAATCAAAACAGTGTGGTACTGGCACAAAAATAGATATGTAGATCAGTGGAACAGAATAGAAAACCCAGAAATAAACCCATAATTATATGGTCAATTAATCTTCAAAAAAACCCAGTAAAGAATATCCAGTGGGAAAAAGTCTCTTCAACAAATGGTGTTGGTAAAACTGGACAGCCACATGCAAGAGAATGAAACTGGACCTCTTTTTGCAGCAAGCAAAAATAAATTCAAAATGGATTAGAGACCTAAAAGTGAAACCTGAAACCATAAAAATCCTGGAGGAAAACACATGCAGTAACTTCTTTGACATCGGCCATAGCAACTTCTTTCTATATATGCCTCCTGAGGCAAGGGAAACAAAAGCAAATATAAACTATTGGGACTTCATCAAAATAAAAAGCTTCTGTATGGCAAAGGAAACGATCAACAAAACTAAAAGGCAACATATGGAATGGGAGGAGATATTTGCAAGTGACATCTTATAAAAGGTTAGTATCCAAAATTTATAAAGAGCTTTATAGACTCAACACCACAAAAATGAATAATCTAATTAAAATGGGCAGAAGACACGATAGACATTTTTCCAAAGAAGACGTTCCAGATGGCCAACAGACATATGAAAAGATGCTCAACATCATTGATAATCAGGAGATACAAATCAAAGCTGCAATGAGATTTCCCCTCACACCTGTCAGAATGGCTAAAATTAACAACACAAGAAACAATAGGTATTGGTGAGCATGTGGAGACACAGGAACCATCTTGAACTATTGGTGGGAATGCAAATTGGTGCAGCCACCCTGGATTACAGTATGGATGTTTCTCAAAAAGTTAAAAATAGAATTACTCTACAATCCAGCAATTGCACTACTAGGTATTTACTCAAAGAATACAAAAATACTAGCTCAAAGGAATATATGTACCTCAATATTTATAGCAGCTTTATCTACAATAGCCAAACTATGGAAACAGCTCAAGTATATATCAAATGATGAATGGATAAAGAAGTGGTAAATATACAATGAAATATTACTCAGCCATAAAAAAATGGAATCTTTCCATTTGTAACAATGTGGATGGAGCTAGGGAGTATTATGCTAAGCTAAATAAGTCAGTCAGAGAAAGACAAATACCATATGATTTCACTTTGCCTTCAGTCTGCAGGACATACCTAGTCCTGAGCCAATTAGCAGAACTATGAGCTACTGGCACAATGAACATTATAAACATATTTCATATGATCGATTCCATTCACTTTACAGTGTAGATCCAAGAGGTCTTTGAGGTTCCATAAGAATTAGTGCACATATCGCAACCAGAAATAAATATCATTTGTTTATTCACTCGACAAATTTTTATTGAGCACCTGTTAGGCATCATGCTCAAGAAAAATAGTGGTAACCAAAACAGATGTGAAGTTTTTTCATAGTACTTATAATCCAATGGAGCAAATTTAAAAAAGAAAAAAAAAGCCACACACATACATTCAAAACAGTTTATAATAATAAATTGTGATTGTGCTTTGTGTAAGACTCAATAACGGGCAAAGGACTGGGATCTGTGAGGAGGGGAGGAATGTCACTATGAGGAAAGTGGGGACACTGGACAGGTGAAGTTAAAGTGGGGCTTCTGGAGTAGGGTGGGAGGCAGGTAGAGGGAACAAGTCTGGGGGGCAGAGTGAAGGGAGTAAGGCATAGTCTACCTGGTAGGACTTCCAAAGTCCTATCTACAGGGTCCAAGGAGATGGGTATGGTGGTGCTCCACAGTGGGCTGTCCGTGCTCCTGCTCCCAGATCCAGGTACTGGGTCTGCCAAAGAGAATTCCAGAGCAAAGGGAATTACTGACCAGGAGATGACTCCACATACCCCAGAGCCTGGATCCTCCTGCTTCCTCTGCAGAGGTCCTAAGTGTCATTTCAGATAAGCTGAAGGGAGGGGTCCTGCCTTACCTGTTTACAAGCACTATATGCGGAATAGTAGAAGCAGTTATTAGTAAACATAATCCTAATGAAAGATTTTTTGAGGTCACTTTGGAGGAAAGTTTGAATAAAAAATGACTACTGTATTATTTTTAAATTTTTATTTATTTATTTATTTATTTATTTTTCAACGTTTATTTATTTTTGGGACAGAGAGAGACAGAGCATGAACGGGGGAGGGGCAGAGAGAGAGGGAGACACAGAATTGGAAACAGGCTCCAGGCTCTGAGCCATCAGCCCAGAGCCTGACGCGGGGCTCGAACTCACGGACCGCGAGATCGTGACCTGGCTGAAGTCGGACGCTTAACCGACTGCGCCACCCAGGCGCCCCATACATTTTTAAACTTTTATTTTTGAGAGGTGAGGGAGGGAGGGGCAGAGAGAGAGAGAGAGAGGGAGACAGAGGATCTAAAGCGGGCTCTGTGCTGTCAGCAGACAACCTTATGAGGGGCCCAAACTAATGAACCACGAGATCATGACCTGAGCTGAAGTCGACGTTTAACCAAACTTGCTTTTTTATATATTTTAATATATTTTGACCTCCTTTTGTAGGTAGCTGAAGGGAAGAGGCACTCATGCCCTCAGACACTTCCTGTCACAATTTTTGGTGGCTCAAATGATCCTTCAATACACTTTCTCCCTCTTGACTGCCTCTTGTCTAATGATCTTGACCTCCCCCCAACTCCAGTCTTAACAGTCACATCATTGACCTTATGATAACTGTTATGGGTTGAATTATGACCACCTCCCTCAAAAAACCTATGTGTTTGTGATAGGTGAAAGGAAGGGGCGTCACTTATGTCAAGAGGTTTTAAAATGGAGCCATTAAGGAGATGGGCCATATACATGCCCTCACTGGAGGAACCATGAACTTTTAAACCTGGCCCAGTCAAAAGTATTGCAAGGACTTAGCCCAAATTTTCTACTTGCTAGGAAGAGGTTTTACTTAGTGATAGCCTTAGCAATCAGTTATATTCAGTCAAGATTAGCTTTCTGCCACCAAAAACAATCAAAAATTCTTTTTTAACATTAAAAAAATTTTTTGTAGTTTATTTTTGAGAGAGAAAGAGAAACAGTGTGATTGGGGAGAGGCAGAGAGAGAGGGAGACACAGAATCCGAAGAAGGTTCCGGTCTCTGAGCTGTCAGCACAGAGCCAAACGTGGGGCTTGAACTCAAGAACTACAAGATCATGACCTGGGCCGCAGTTGGACGCTTAACCGACTGAGACACTCAGGTGCCCCTTTAAAAATTTTTTTAATGTTTATTTGTTTTTGAGAGACAGAGAGAGACAGAGCATGAGTAGGGGAGGGACAAAGAGAGTGGGAGACACAGAATCTGAAGCAGGTACCAGGCTCCAAGCTGTCAGCACAGAGTCTGACGCAGGGCTCGAACCCAGAAACTGTAGATCATGATCTGAGCTGAACTCAGACACTTAACCGACTGAGATCCCCAGTCAAAAATCCTTAGTAAGCAACATTATGAATATGAGCATTCCCTTTTTGCCTTAAACCCCCCTGACTTTTGCTTAGTGGGACACTATGTGGGTTGCTACCTAAATCTGTGTATCCCAAAGTACATATTCTTTGGTCCCAAATAGACACTCTTGCTTAATTATTACCTCCTGACAAGTTTAGGTTGATGTGACAAAGTCCTAGCCCCACTACCTTGGAATGCAGCCCTTTTGGACATAGGGTCATTGCTGATGTTTACAGGAAGCCATTAGAGTGGGCCCTAATTCAGTATAACTGGTATCTTTATAGGAAGGGGAAATTCAGACACAGAGGCATACACACACATGGGGAACACCACGTGCAGAAGAAGGCAGGGATAGGGGTGATCTGTGAGCCAAGGAATGCCAGAGATTGCCAGCAAACCACCAGAAGCTAGAAGAAGAGCAAGGAACATATTCCAGTTTACAGCCCTCTGCGGGAAACAATCTCACCAACATCTTGATCTTGAAGACTTCCAGCCTCCAGAACTGTGAGATAATACATTTCTGTGGTTTAAGCCACTCACTTTGTGGTACTTTGTTACAGCAACCCTAGCCAACTAATAGAATCACTAATGGCTACAAGCCTTCCAGCATCTCAGATTCAAATACCTCCCTCCTGCATCTCCTCACTGCTTCTCCCTTGTAACTAGCTTGATTTTCTTTGTTCATTCATTGTAATCACTTGCTCTGTCCTCCCTCCTCTTGTACTCTGTCTGTGTCAACTCGGTGGAACATGGCTGGACATGACCCTCCATAACCTGCCTGGTCTCACATTACAGTCATGACCACTGTCCTCCAGCAGACTGTTAAATGCTCTGAGCTACCATCCTGTTTCCTTGCTATATTCACTCTCTCACTGTCTTAAATGGCTATTTCACACATTCACACAAATCTCCAACACCTCCTCACCATTGTCACTTTCTGCTATAACCCTGCTTCCTATTGCAACTAGGAAACTGAAACAATCAGAAGAGAGCTTCCTTGAGCTCCTAAAACCACATCTACCACTGTACTGCTTCTTGACTTCTCTTCTGTTACTAAGTCCATACATTCTATTTTAGTTTCTGTTCTTTGAACAGACTGTCTATAACTCCCTGCTCTAGAGAGGAGACCCACGCATCTCTGGGTATCTCTTCTGGAGATGCTCTTGTCATTCTCCACAGATGTGCTCTGTCCAGGTCTGTGGCAATATCTTCTTTTAGTCAGAGTCCTTTCTCACCTTCTCCTCTGGGTACCCCAGATATTACAAGGAAAAGCTCTAGATTTTCTCTTCTGATATAGCCAGTGAGTATACCAATCCCACTAGACTCCAGCACTCTACAAGGAGTGTGTGTCTGTGTATAATGTGGGGATGTGGAAGGGCTGGTCTTTGGGCCACCTGCCAGGGAGACATTTTCTCCTTTATTGTTTGAATTCTGCTGGAAATTACAGGGAGATGGGAGCAGTCTCCTCAAATTGGAAGTGCATCTGTCCTCCCCAAATCTGTTTTTAATCTGTACTTTATCTCACAGGTTCCCCACTGTTCAAAGATGAAGACCCTTTATAACAGTAAAAACTTTCTCAGCTGCCCACTACTATGATAAGAGCTGAGATGATTCATAATGATTTGAAGTTACTATATATTTGGTAATGCTTTCACATGAATTTTGCACTCTGTCAATTATACAAGCATCTTATATAGTCTATGATCCATATTTGGATCATTTATTTAATTCAAGATGGCCATGATTTGGGCAAAATGCTTTAATAATGCTTTGGTGTAACTCTTTGGCTCAGTGTATTATTCAACCTTGTTTTGGGTGATGATTCCTTAACATTTATGTAGAACTTTGACATATTTCACTGTTCTGAGGCTGACAAAGTCATTTCATGAACATTATCTGATTAGATTCATGTCCTGGAGTGTTGGCATATTTTTTAAATATGAGGGACCTTTATGTATAACAAGAAGTTACATAGTATAAATAAAGGGGAGGGGTTGTGATCAGGAAAACAATGTCATGATTAATTATGTCTCTTCTCAGCCAACCTGTTTTCATTGTATAGGAGCATGGGACAGAACCAGTGCTGTCTTGGTGTTGTTTGCTTTTGTTCTGCTTCTTCAAAAGAAAAGCATGTAAAACCTTAAGGTCTGAAATGGATAAAGGTGTTGTTCTGCTTGGAACTCGGGAGAAGACCTCTACCTTATCTCCTTTATTATGTTATGGGAAATTTTTGAGCCCCACAGTTCTCCTTATGAGTACTCAATTCAGGACCCCTTCCTTCCTTCCTTCCTTCTTTCCTTTCCTTCCTTCTTTCCTTTCTTTCTTTCCTTCCTTCCTTCCTTCCTCCCTCCCTCCCTCCCTCCCTCCCTCCCTCCCTCCCTCCCTCCCTCCTTTCTTTCTTTCTTTCTTTCTTTCTTTCTTTCTTTCTTTCTTTCTTTCTTTCTTTCTTTCTTTCTTTCTTCTAGAGAGAGGGAGAGAGAGAAAGGAAGGAGAGAATCCCAAGCAGGCTCTGCACCATCAGCAGAGAGCCTGACACGGGGCTTGATCTCACAAACTGTGAGACATGACCTGAACTGAATGAAATCAAGAGTTAGACACTTAACCAACTGAGCCAACCAGGCACCCTCAGGACCCATTTCTTAAGGACTTTTATTTTCTCGCTTTGGGGTTGATCAGGAAGGATCAAACCAAACAGCTTTTAGGGCAAGCAGTGGTGCCCACCCCTGCCTCCAGGAAGCTGGGTCTCAGCAGCCCACAAGTATCTTTGCCTCTTGTAAAGAATGCTCACAATTGGAGATCAGCAAGCCTACTGTTCTTCAGAAATGAAACTGATGGAGGGAAATTTGGTTGGTTATATTTTCTGGAAGTGCACGTTAAAATGATGTATTTCCAAGTTGGTTATATTTTCTGGAAGTGCACGTTAAAATGATGTATTTCCTCCCATAGTCTTTGTACAAGCTAGTTGTAAAGGAAAGTCTTAAATAAAATGATTAGAGGTGCCTGGCTGGTTCAGTCAGAAGAACATACAACTCTCGATCTTGGGTTTGTGAGTTCAAGCCCCATTTTGGGTGTAGAGATTACGTAAATAAATAAATGTTTTAAAAAATAAAATAATTAGACTTCAGTGGGTCTAATCTTTAACTTTGATATCATCTTGAGTTATACAGGACAGGGTTTGACATAGCTGCACATGGCTATAATTTTCTACACAGGTTGCTATGCTTCAATTCCTGATCCTCTGATCAACATTTTACTTAGGTCTTTCTAGACTCATCTCTGGAGACTTCCACTTTCAGAAACACTCTGCATCATGGTGGTTGGAAGGTTTCTTTCTTAAAGAATTCTTCAGGGGCACCTGGGTGGCTCAGTCGGTTAAGTGTCCGACTTCGGCTCAGGTCACAATCTCACAGTTTGTGAGTTTGAGCCTCGCGTTGCGCTCTGTGCTGACAGCTCAGAGCCCGGAGCCTGCTTCAGATTCTGTGTCTCCCTCTCTCTTTGTCCCTCCGCTGCTCATGCTCTGTCTCTCTCTGTCTCTCAAAAATAAATAAGTGTTAAAATTTTTTTTAAGAATTCTGCAGCCAGTGCAAGTTACATCTAGCGACACATACATGTTACAAACAGGAATATTTCTCATTCCTTTAAAATTGTTTCATTAGAAATTGCTCATGTGCACTTGAAAATATATTCATTTTCAAAGTTCTACTCTATGTTTTAGACTTAGTTTTTAAAGACAGCTTTTTAAAGAAATTTGATGAAACAGGTATCTTTAATGATTAGAAACTCACCGAGACTTTTCTGAAAACTTCCTTTTTATATCAGCAACTTGAAATAACTCTTTGTGAGGTTCTTTGATCTCAAGCTATTAGATTAGTTGTCTTTTCTTGAAAATTTGCAAGAGTCATGTCCTGGAAAGCATCTGTGAGGAAATACAGATGTAGGCAGAACAGATCTGGTCCTTTTCCAGTTTGCCTTTTGTTGAGAATCTGTTACATCGAAAAACAAAATGATATCACAGAAAATTAAAATGGAATTGATTGGATTGTTGCTTAGGAACTCTATGAGACAGATTTTCCCCCTAACTTCCTATTGTGAAAAGTCAAACATGTACAAGATTTGAAAGAATAATGAAAAGAACATCCTCCACCAAGATGGCATCACCCCTGTATTTAAATACTTTTAATAAATTAAACAAACATCCAAAAATTTGTTGCAGGCATTCTCTTCCCCTTCTGCCACATTCCACATTCAATGTGGTGCAAATCCTGTAGGTTGTCTCTCTAAAACACATCTGGCATCTCCACCACTACCAACCCGTCCAAGCCCCCACCTCTCTCCTGGATGTCAGGAGCAGCTCCCTCACTTGTTTCACCCTTGCTCTTATTGATCCTGCTGGAGACTTCTCAAAATAGCAGCCAGAGTGACCCTGTTCAAATGTAAATCACATGCTAATATTCTGTTCAGTCCCTCCAGTGGCTTACCATTTGACTCAGAGTGAAAGCTGAGCCCTTTATTATAAACTATAAGGCCTCACATGACCTGGCACCCTGTTACCCTTCTGATATTAAATCTTATTTTCATTTCCCTTTCTAAAGCTGGTCCAGCCCCTTCTTGTTTCTTGCAGGAAGAACCTACTTCTGCTTCTGGCATTGTCCTTGCTTCCTCTCTGTGGGATGCCCTCAGATACCTGCAGGGCTCACTCCTTCCCTTTGCTTAGTCTTTCATCACATGTCACCTTCTTACTGAGGCATGGGTGGCCAGCCTGCTGAAAACTTTATTCCATCTCCAGTATTTCCTGTTCTTCTCTGTTATTTTTTCCCTTAAATATATATATACTTAGGATTTATCACAATAAAGTATTCCACATACTCCTACCTATTTATCTTGTTTCTTTTTCTGTCCCACCCATTATTTCTGTGTACTTCATGAGGATCAGGAGTTTTTACATGTATTTACTATTTTACAGTGCTTAGCACAGAGTAGCTTTTAACAAAAAACTTGTTGAATGAGCAACATTTTCTCAGAGTAGTTTAAAGTAATAAATTTTTGACAACTCTTGAATTAGCTATGTCTGTGGGTCAAAGGACCAAACGACTGCTCATTTCACTAGGGCAGTTCTTTCACTCGGCTTGAATCTCACACAGAAATCTAGACATTCTTACTGGGCTGTTCGTTAGGGCCAGAACTAGTTCTAACTTCAATCACCTGGTCACAAAGAAGGAAAAGGAAATTTTGTCAAAAGGAAAGGAAAGTTAATAAGTATGTTTTCTCCTTCAGTCCTTCTAGGTACCCTAGTTTCATAATATCCTGTATCATTTCTGCTGTGTCATTCACAGTTTCCAAATAAGGTCATTTCTCATACTGGACTAGGTCTCTCTCTCTCTCTCTTCCGGGTCCTCAGTGTCAGAGCCTCAGCACCTCTGCTGTTCTCATCTGCTGCCTCTGCTCTGGAAAGCTGATCTCCTCGTGAGGGACTTACCCCCTTCCCACAGACACACCCTGCTCGGATCTGCTGCAAAACTTCTCTTAGCCAGAGTTCTCTTTCAGTAATTTAACCGTCCACCCTGTCTCTGGATATCCCAAAGACTGAGAGGACAGACTCAAGGTTTCTCTTTTGTTTTAGCCAGTGATTATAGCAATTCCACCAAGGCCCAACATTCTAAAGTTTGTTATTTTTTAAATTTTTCGTAATCTCTACACGCAATGTGGGGCTTGAACTCACGACCCCAAGATCAAGAGTCACATGTTCTTCTGTGAGCCAGCCAGGCACCCCTTTTAATTTTTTTAACTTTATTTAAACAATATTTTTTAAGGCCCAACATTTTAGGAATGAAGCAGCACATCAGAAATTTCCCTCTGCAGTATATCCCTTCTTCTTACAGCTTTTATGCCTCTATACAGCCAGCAACTCACTGTGTGCTGTGTCCAGTGCTGCAAGGGTAACTTTGTGCCACCTAAGAGGTGGCAGCTTTCTCTTCCTTCAGATTCTGCCAGTAGATACCAGGGAGATAGAAACACTGTTCTCAGATAAGGTCACAGACATTTATTCCCCAAATCTGGAGTCTTTCCTTTTGTTATATGGAAAAATCGGCAATACCTTGTCTTAATATGATACACTAAACTCTTTACTAATATCTTGGACCTATTATAATGTCAAAAGGTTCTCAACCTCCCTCTCCTCTCATGACAGCAGTTGTGAACATATAATGATTTGAACTTACTATATTCAATAATGCTTTTAAAATAGTTTGTACGTTATCAGTTATAAGAGCATCTGCATATATATTGTTGGAGCTAAGCAAAGATCAAAATGACTGGTGTGGACAAATTTTGAGAGTGACTTGACATAACTCTGGCTTCCTGGGGGCCCTCATCTTCCTGTTTTGAAACAATTGTGAACACAAATCTTATCAGTAATACCATTAATTATTAGCAAAGGAGCTACAGGATGCCATCCTCCAGCAACTGCTCCAGTTTTCTCTCTTTAGGTGTTGAACAAGAAATGCCAAATCATCAGAATGCATAGGGTCAAGCACTGGTGCCCACCCACCCTCATCTCAGGGGCGTCCTCAGAGCATCCCAGATATCTATGCCCCAAGCAGTCCTGTTCCGTAGGACTCAGAGCTGATCATCAGGGAGAGGCTCTGCAGGATTCTGATGCTAGTCTGGGAGGGCTACACATCTCCCCCTGCTGGTCTGAAGAAACGAAACCATACACAACACAAGTTAAGTTTCATTTCCTGGTTAAGTTTCCATTTTCAGTTTTTAACTAGATTGCTGTAAAAAAAAAAAAATGAATGTGAAGGGACTTCTTACAAAGAAAAATAGTCTTTGGAGAGTGTTATCTTTGATTAAATGGAAAGCTTCTAATAACATCTTAAGTTACGGAAGACAGAATTTTACACAGTTTCACATGACCACAGGTTCCTTTACAATCTTTAACGTTTACATTCCTGAACTTTGCATTGTTTTTCTGTTGTCTTTCCTACTGCCCTGTGGGACCATAAAGTTCTCACCACTACAAGTACACTTAACGGTACATTTCTTTCTAGAAGAGCATTCACAAAGTTAGCCTCAGTTAAATATGTTGCTACATATTTAATCTATTGATATTTCTAATTACTTTCAACATTTTTACAAGCAATCATTTATGTATAAGCACAAGTATTTATATAAAAAGTACAGCTGGGATTTTAAAAAATAGCCACACCATCGGCAGAAAATTTAAAGGTTTACTGATTCTGTAACTTACCAGGATTTTCCTGAAAACTTCTTTTTATATTGAAAAGTTGAAGCTGTTGATTTCAACCTTTGTTTTCTTAATCCTTTCCTAGTGGGCAGGAGAAATAAGATTGTAAGATCCTTTTAGAAATCCAAACAATGAACTTGTGGAGTTCTCTGGTCTCCCAATACGCCAACTCCTCTGACCGTGTGTGAGATCAGCAGTGAAGAAGCAGAATGAGGAAGTTAGAAATGCAGTCAGTTTCAGTTTTGCTCAGGAATGGTTTATTTGGACTTGGAAGGATGTAAAATATCAAAGTTAACACCTCATAAAATTATCAAAAAAATTTCAACCATTGCTTAGAAACTATTCATCAGACAGTATTTTAAGTCATAAGAGTTCAGAAATTGTGGTGGTGGGGACCCTATGGAAAAAACATATAAATACAGAAGAAAACATTAAAATCTCAGTGTGATTTAAGTGCCTGTTATGGGATGAAGTGTGCCTCTCCAAAATTCATATGTTGAAGTCCTAACCCTCAGTACCTCAGAACGTGACTGTATTTGGAGATAAGGTCTTTAAAAAAGTTTATTTATTTATTTTGAGAAATAGAGCAAGACAGTGCAAGCAGGGAAAGGGCAGAGAGAGAGGGAGAGAGAGAATCCCAAGCAGGCTCTATGCCCAGCACATATCCTGACACAGGGCCTGGTCCCATGATCCTGAGATCATGACCTGAGCCAAAACCAAGAGTCAGATACCTAACTGACTGACCACCCAGGTGCCCTGAGATAGAGTCTTTAAAGAGATATTTAAGTTAAAAAGAGGTCACTAGGGTGGGCTCTTATCTAACATGACTGGTGTCCTTGTAAGAAGAGATTAGGATATAGACACACACACACACACACACACACACACACACACACACACACAGAAAAGACTACATGAAGATGCAGGGAGAAGACAGGCATCTATAAGCCATAGTGTTTCCCAAAGTTGTCACACCAGTTTACACTCCTATTAGTAGTGTTAGTAAGAGTTCTCCTTATTCTACATCCTTGCTAACTCTTGGTATTATGAGACTTTTTTTTAATGTTTATTTATTTTTGAGAGAGAGAGAGACAGAGTGCGAGTGGGGGAAGGGCAGAGACAGAGGGAGACACAGAATCCAAAGCAGGCTCCAGACTCTGAGCTGTCAGCACAGAGCTTGACACCGTGCTTGAACTCACGAACTGTGAGATCATGACCTGAGCCAAAGTCAGACACTTAACCAACTGAGCCACCTAGGTGCCCCTAGAGACTTTCTAATTTTTGTCATTCAAGACCATGTGAAATCCTATCTTGCTGTGGTTGTAATTTCCATTCCCTTATTATTAGTGAGGTTGAAAATTTTTACAATGGTGCAAAAGTGATATGCATTCAGTGGAAGCCATACTTCAAATTTTGAAATATTTTTCATAGGTTTAGGGCTATTTATGCTTCCTCTTCTGTGAAATTCCTGTTCACGTTTTTTGTACATTTTTCTATCAAATTAGTCGTGTTTTTCTTATTTGTTTTAGGATGCTTTACTATATCAATTCATACTAGAAAGTTTCCAGTTAAAGAAAATACTAGAAAATACTAGAAAATTTCCTGCTAAGACTCTTTTGTGAAAAATTTCAAAACACTTGGTACCAAGATGTTTATACAAAGATATTTGCTGAAGCATGTTATAATATCAAAGAAAAATTGGCAGTACCCTAACTGACTATAAATAGGAATTGGTAATATAGTCATATAAATGAAATACAGCCATTAAAATTTTTTTTAAAACAGAATGATTTCCAGAATCCAAGGGAAATAATTCAGGAGTAGGATAGGGTATATTGTACACTCCTGTTTGTGTAAAAAATTTTTTTAAGTATGTAACAGTATATAAACATAGACTCTGCATACACACATGTACACATAAGCTGGTATAGGCATAAAACTTTTGAAAGTTAGCAGGAAATTATATCATTACATCTGAGAAAAGAGACTGGGGCTTAGGGATAAGAAGAAATTTACTTTTAACTATATTTCTGTTCTTTTTTTTCCATGTCATCTATTACTTTTATTTATATTTTATTTATTTATGAAAAATTGGGACTTGTTAGAATGTATGATATAGATATACATGTGTAGGAAGAGTGAGAAGTCTTGGATCATTCCGAAATTTTTAAATTTGAGAAACAGGTCGAATGGTGGCCCAACAAATCAAGGATGGGAATACAGGAAAAACATGTTGAGGGGTCAGGATTATGAGTTAAGATTATTTTAAACTTGTGTCAATTGTCCTGTCTGTTGCTTCTTTTATATGTAATGTTCTCCAGTGAAAAATTTATCATTGAGCTCATCTTTTCATAGCAGCAAAAACAGAATGGCAACTAGGGCCTGTTGTTTGTTTAAGAGATCACAGTGTGTTCTGGGAAGAAGATGAATGGGCAATCCAAAACTATGATAACTATCACAAGTATAACCAGGCTTACATAATCCAAAAGATTAACAGCTGGAGAGCAGATGTCAGTTACCATTTAGATAATTATGTTCCTATAGCCAGTTTTGAGGTCTAAGCCAACTTGCTCTTCATAAAGTCCCTGCAGTGCTATAACAAATAAATATGATAAATATTTCCTCAGTTCTTCCCCACAGGGACATGTACTCATTTACTTGAATGTACAGTGAAGAAAGAGGATTACCTAGACCTCTTGAGGATTGTTGGATATAAGTTCTGAGATGACACTAATGCCAAGGATCCAAAATGCCACTGTGGTCCTCTGGTTAGAGTGGGGGCTCATGGAGGAAACAAATAATAGAGTCATGGCACAAGTCCATCTTACAGGTAGATCCAATGCATTTGCAAACTCACACTGGTTACTTCTCCAGTCCAAGAGTACACAACTGTGACAAAGATTCTTATCAGCTCACAAAACTCTTACATTGGTTTCATGACCTATCAAACAAGTGTCATTACAGTAGAGTGGACCAAATAGAAGCTCCTAAAGTTGCCCATACATCCTCCTGCCAAGACAGTGAATAAGGAAGCAATATGTTATCCTGAGGAGAGTTGCAAAGATTAGCACTCCTATCAAAAACATAGCAAAAGAGTGAGTAGTGGGCCTCATTTCTCCATTCAAATCTTTTATATGACCCTTGCAAAAGTAGATAAATCAAGCATATGGTGGTAGACTATCATAAACTCAACTAAATGGTAGTCCCAACCATAGCTGCTCTGCCAGATTTGGTATCTCTACTGCAACTGATCAACACAAACTCTGGGACTTGATATGCAGCTATTGATCTGGTTAATGTATTACTTTCAATCTCTGTCAGTAATTGCAGTCAGGGGCGCCTGGGTGGCGCAGTCGGTTAAGCGTCCGACTTCAGCCGGGTCACGATCTTGCGGTCCGTGAGTTCGAGCCCCGCGTCGGGCTCTGGGCTGATGGCTCGGAGCCTGGAGCCTGTTTCCGATTCTGTGTCTCCCTCTCTATCTGCCCCTCCCCCGTTCATGCTCTGTCTCTCTCTGTCCCAAAAATAAAATAAAAAACGTTGAAAAAAAATAAAAAAAAAAAAGTAATTGCAGTCAAAAACAACTTGCATTTAAACTGGAAGGAGAACAATACATATCCATGCAGTTGCTCTGGATTACAGTAAATCTCTTAATGTAGTTTTAATATGGTCTGCAAGAACCTGGATCATGTGGCTATTTCATAAAACATATTTGTCCACTATGTTGGTAATATCACGCAAATTAGACTTTCTGTATGGGAAATAGCAAATACTCTGGATTCCTTAGTAAGACAAATACATGCCAGAAGGTGAAAGATGCACCACACAATTCAGGGCCTTGTTATATCAACAAAGTTCTTAGGGATTATATGGTCTACAGAGGGTAGAGGAAGAAGAAGTTCTGTAGAAGATCCAGAGTGTGGTGTAAGCTGCTCTGCTATTCAGGCATGTGGCCCAACAGATTCCATGATGCTAGAGCTATTCATTGTGGATAAAAATCCTTCGCAGAGTCCCTAGAAAGGCCTAATATGAGAGACACATTGCAGATTCTCCAGGGTTGTGGACTAGTAGCAGGACTTTTGTAGCAGAGAACTACTTGATGTTTGAAAAAGATCTGTGGAAGAGACTGAGTGCCTGACCACTGGGCATTGAATGATTATGTGACCAGAGTTTCACAACACAAGATAAATACTATCAGATCCAATGAGTCATGCAGTCAAGCTCGTAAAATAGCATTCTGTCAAATGATAGAATAGTACATTTAAATCATATCTGAGGAGGTTCAGAGGTCAAGAGTAATTACAGAAACAGGTGTATTAATATCTGAAACAGGCCCAGAATTCAAATCATCTATCTCAATTGCAGTGTTGCCTCTTCCTCAAATTATCTATATGACATCATGGGTGATTCTTCATGACAACTGAGAGAAAAGGTAGAAAATGAGGCTCAGTTCACAAATGAGTCAGCTCAGCATATTGGTGCTAATCAAAAATGGACTGTTACTAACCTACAGCTACACTCAACAGTAACCTTGACAAAAAATAATAAAGAAATCCTTTCAGTGGAAGGGATATAAGCAGTGCAGTTGGTCATTCATTTGTATAGAGGGGGAAATGATCTGAAGTATGGATAAACATGGACCTCACCCCCTACCCCGAGAAGTCACATGGCTTAGGTGGCTGTTCAGGGGCTTCAAAGAGCAAAATGGAATCTTGGAAACAAGGGAGTTTGAGGAAGAGGCATATGAATGGATCTTTGGGAGTGATCACAAACTCTGTGGATCCTTTTGCCTAATGTTATGCCCACCAGAGAGCATCCACTGAAGAGAAGGCACTAAAAAACCAATCTGTCTTACCAGACAGAGCAACTCATGTCAGCGCTTCTGTTCCCAGTCACTTCACTGCTTATATAATAGGCCCTTGAATGCAGTGGCCATCATGGCAGGTTTGAAGGCTATTCATGTTCCCAATAGCATGAACTCTTCTTAGGACGCTGGTTCTAGCTACTACCCCTGCTTGTTGACCTACCTGCCCACAGCATAGATCAGTTCTGAGCCCTCAATATGATACTGTCCTTTGAAGATCCCAGCCAGGCACTTAGTGTTAGGTTGGTTATATCAGACCCTTTTGACCCTGGACTAATTTATCCTTACTGAAATTGACACCTCTTTGCATATGTGTTTGTCTTCCTGAGTAGGGTGCCTCTGGAGTGCATATCACCAGAGTGATTATAGGTTGTATGATTCACTGACATGAGATTCCACACAAAAATACATCAGACTCAAGAGATCTATTTGAAGACAAAAGAAGATTTATTGTTCTGGAAACACCTGGAAAGTTCTGACTCAGCAATATGCTAGTCTTGTGATCTTGGCCAAGTTATTTAATCTCTATTTGTCTCAGTTTTTCCATCTATTAAGATGAGGATGATAGGGCTCCTTTTAAGATCATCTGAGATGAAGCAATGTGTAAAAAAGCCCTGAAGATACCATTCAGTATAATGATAGGAATGCATTCTGAATGTGCAGCTGTGGTCTATACGAGTAGGTTGTGAGGGAAGTGGTATTACGTATTACAGGATTTGCCATCTGGTGAGGGAAAGAAATGTGCTTGCAGCAGTTCCTATGGCCCTGAGACTGGGGTTTCTTCTACCATTTAGAAGCAGATTCCAGGTGGAGGCAGCTTTTTGCTTTGTTTTCTCAGGCAACTTTCATGTATAGTAATCATTCCAAGTTAGTGTACTCCTTTTGTTTTCTCCAACTACCTGGACTCTGTCCAGTTTCCTGCAAAAGAACTATGTTTCTGTTATAAGTATAAACTTTCCCAGGGATTCAAGAATTTTGGAGTTTGAAGTTGATTATCTAAGTCATGAGCCATGAGAATCAGTGTTCATAGCTGAAGTTCTGCCTCATTCAGTTTGTACAGCAAGTGGTACTTCTGGGGGATCTGACCCAGGTCTTCCAAAGGACAGAGTCTCTGTGTACCAGAGGTTCCTAATGACCACCCCTCTCAGTTTTGCAGCTCTTTCAATAGTAATACATGTGTCTTTCTTCCTGAAATACTCTTGAACATACTGAGCAGAAAAGTGTTTGGTTAGATATGTATTAAACTTTTCATGTAAGCTTCTGTGTAGAGTTTATTTAAATGGCAGACCAAAGCTATGCAAAAACAAATAACTAAAAAAATAAAATGATCTGTTGTATTTTATTCCTTGCATCATCCCAGGCAAATTATTATCTGTGGAGAAAAGAGGATCCATCATCGCTGTTTTCTGTGGGCATATGTTATGGCGTAGTGGTTAGTAGAACCCAGCAATTAGTAGGTACTACTACTCACTTTAGCTTCAATATTCAAAAAAGTTCAATTTTTCTGTGTCATACCTTGAAGGACAGTGCAAACCATTGAGAATTTGAACAAGAGGGATCAGGTAATTAAAAAATTACCGTGCCTTAGGATCCAGGATCCTAGGGTGCCTAGGAGTTAGCTGGGAGAAAGTAGTGAAGAGGGTAGAGGAAAGAGCCTGAGTTACTCTCAGTAGTGTGAGTAAAGGGCAGTGGAAAGCTCTCTCCTACTCACTAGGACAATAGGGTTGGGGCACAAGGCATGAGATTGATAGCTAGGCAGGAATAGCAGGGGATGCAGGCTCCAGTCCCCCAAAGATCATAATTTCAAGAGTTGTGAAGTAAGCTGGAAAAGGGCCCTACTGTGTCAGCACCAAGAGGTCACTTGGTAAATTAAGGAATGGCACTGGGGATGAGCTCAAAACTGCCTGCTGAGGGAGAGGGAGGAATTTCTGTAATGCTTCTGAATAACTTTCACCACGGAGCCATGAAGAAATCCCATGGGCCATTCTCTACCCAACACTGAGAACGATTCATGCAGCAAGAACAGGCCACAAGGTTAATCTTTGGACGGCCACTGCACATTAGGCAGGGATGTGGTCACTGTTTCTGTGAAACTAGGTCTATTCAGGGAGTTGGGAGAAAACAGACATTGTCTCACAACCAGGAACCAAGCAGAAACTGAACCAACACAACAACTGTCTGAGGACTCCAGCAGTGACAACTTCAATATTACTACAATGAGAGTCTTGAATGCCATGTGGAGACAATTGCAAGTCTGCCAAACTGAGACTGATAAACTGGTAAAGAGAGAAAAGAGATTGGGAATGAGAGAGTGAGAGAGAAAAGGAATGAGTCCACTTGAAATAAGTTCACAAACCCAAATTCCAAAATGCACAAACCAACTAATGTCAAAAAGATAGACAACAAAACTAACTATGAATTCATTCCAAAAAAAGTCACTCAATTTTTGATAAGCATGTTTAGGATTATAAATTTTTGATAAGCATGTTTAGGATTGTTACAGAGATAATTGAAGAGATACTAGCCATAAATATAATTAGAAATTATGCCAAAGGTAGAAATTAAATTAAAAAAAGAGAGAGAGGAAATAGTTAGTTAAAAATCTTGGAAGGGGCACCTGGGTAGCTCAGTTGGTTAAGCATCTGACTTTGGCTCACATCATAATCTCACAGTTCATGAGTTCAAGCCCTGCATCAGGCTCCATGCTGACAGCTCAGAGCCTGGAGCCTGCTTCAGATTCTGTGTCTCCCTCTCTCTCTGCCCTTCCCCTGCTCACACTCTGTCTCTCTCTCTATCTCTCTTTCTCTCTCAAAAATAAATAAACGTTTAAAAAATTAAAAAAAAGAAAATCTTGGAAATTCTACACATATACACATATATAAAAATATATATTATATAAATACATAAATATTATATCAATTTTGTTGTATTTGTATATTTATATATGATATATGCATATGTTATGTATGCATGTTATGTATATATGTATGTTTATATGTTATGTAAATATGTAGATATATTTAATACATATATGTTTATCTTCAAAAAACACGATCAATTCTGATTATAGTAAAAAAGAAAATTTGTGCATTGAAAGATACTTTTGAGAAATTTCTCCAAATGAAGCACAGAGAAAAACAGTAAATAAAAATATATGAAAGAACCATTAAAATACATTGTGAATAGCTTGAGAGACTTCAACATACGTCTAATTACTCTAGAAAAAGTGAAGAAAATAATGGCATTGCAATTATTACCGAGATAATGGTAGATACTTTTCAAGATTGAGGAAAAACATGAAATCTTAGTTTGAAAATAAAGATAACAAAAGCAGATGAAATAAAAATAAATCCATAGCTAGACATAGCATAGTGAAACTTAAATATAAATCTAAAAGATTTAAACTCCCAAAGGAAAAGTTCCAGATAATCTACAAAAGTCTGGGAGCAAACTCTCATCATAAACATCTGATGAGGGCACCTGGGTGGCTCAGTCAGTTGAGTGACCAACTCCTGATATCTGCTCAGGTCATGATTTCAGGTTCATGGGACTGAAGTCCATGTTGGGCACCATGCTGAGCACGGAGCCTGGTTAGGATACTCTCTCTCCCTCCGCCCCTCTCCCCCCCTTTCCCTGCTCATGCACTCTCTCTTTCTCTAAAAAAAGAAAGATAGCAAGAAAGAAGATGAAGAAAGGGACATATCTGATGAGAAAAGACAGTGGAGTAATATATTGAATATTTTGAGAGAAAGTATGCATCAGTCTGGAAACTTACGTTCAGGTAAACCATAATTCAAAGGTGAAAACTAAATTAAGACATTTTCAGACATAAAATATCTAGAGGATTTGTCACTAATTGATTCTTATTGAAAAAATGATTGCATGGTGAATGGTAATTGGAAGAGAAGTGAACCTAGAGGGAACACACATGACTTAAAAAATTGGAAACATGGGGTGCCTGGGGGGCTCAGTTGGCTAAGCATCCGACTCTTGATTTTGGCTCAGGTCATGATCTCCTGGTCATGGGTTTCAGCCTTGCATTGGACTCTATGCTGACAGCACAGAGCCCACTTCGGATCCTCTGTCTCTTGTCTCTGTCTCTCTCTGTCAATCCCTGCTTGGGATTGTCTCTGTCCCTCTCTCTCTGCCCCTCCCCTGCCTGCACTCTTTCTCTCTTTCTCAAAATAAATTTAAAAAAAACCTTAAAAACATTTTATAGACACATAGGACATTGAGAAAAATATGGAGGCACACAAATTCATAAAATATGCTGAAGTTTTATTCTCTAACCAGAACTCTAGCCAGCAGTAATAAGGTGTGTGTGTGTGTGTGTTTGTTCTGATGAAGTAATATTAAAGTATGTATTTTTCAGGGATAGTGATAGAGATATGGATTAATTTCATATATTTTTTAAAAAAGTGATTTTAAGAATATAGGGTACCACTAAGGGAAGAGAAATACATTTCACAGCTTCCATGAAAGTAGGGGATGTAAGAAATGTAGAACATTTTACCAATTTAATAGGAGATAGGAAAACAGAAAAAAAAAAGAAACAAAGAGAAAGGATGATAAACAGAAAACATGAAACATGAAGGGAAAATGCAAATATATACTGATCACAGTGAATGTAAATGCATAAATTCACTGATATTCAGTCTGTTATGTTGACTATATATAGCTTACAAAAAACCCAGATAAAATAAAAATAAAATATTTAATGGGCTGCTGGGTGGTTCAGTTGGTTAAGCATCCAACTTCATCATCCAACATGATCTCGTGGTTTGGGAGTTTGAGCCCCACATTGGGCTCTCTGCTGTCAGCACAGAGCCCACTTCGGATCCTCTGTCTCTGTCTCTGTCTCTCTCTCAAAAATAAATAAGCATTTCAAAAATTAAAAAAAGTATTTAAAAACACACCAGGCAAATAACCAAAGGATATATCAATGTTAATATGAAATAAAATAAAATAGAATGTAAGACAACAGACTTTTATAGGAATGAACATTCTACCAAGAAAATATAATGATGAATTTTTGGGCCCCTAAAAACATTACCTTGAAAGGAAACATTTGCTTTGAATGACACACTGGACCAGATGGACTTAACAGATATATTCAGAATATTGCATCCTAAAGCAGTAGAATACACATTCTTCTCGAGTGGCCATGGGACATTCTCCAGAATAGATCACATACTGGGATACAGATCAGCCCTCAACAAGTACAAAAAGATTGAGATCATACTGTCTATATATTTTCAGACCACAATGCTATGAAATTCGAAACCAACCACAAGAAAAAATTTGGAAAGACAACAAATACTTGGAGACTAAAGAACATCCTACTAAAGAATGAGTGGGCTAACCAAGAAGTTAAAAAGGAAATTAAAAAGTACATGGAAGCCAATGAAAATGATAACACCACAACCCCAAATCTCTGGAATGTAGCAAAGGTGGTCATAAGAGGGAAGCATACAGCAATCCAGGCCTTCCTAAAGAAGGAAGAAAGGTTTCAGATACACAACCTAACCTTACACCTTAAACAGCTGGAAAAAGAACAGCAAATAAAACCCAAAACCAGCAGAATATGGGAAATAATAAAAATTAGCGCATAAGTCACTGCTATTGAAACCAGAAACAAAAACAAAAAACAAAACAGTAGAAGAGATCAATGAAACCAGGAGCTGGTTCTTTGAAAGAATTAACAAAATTGATAACCCCCTAGACAGTTTGATCAAAAAGAAAAAGGAAAGGACCCAAATAAATAAAATCAAGAATGAAAGAGGAGAGATCACAATCAACACTACAGAAATACAAACAATAATAATACACTATTATGAGCAATTATATGCCAATAAAATGGGGAATCTGGAAGAAATGGACAAACTCCTAACATAAACTACCAAAACTGAAACAGGAAGAAATAGAAAATTTGAACAGACCCATAACCAGGAAAGAAATTGAATCAGTAATCAAAAATCTCCCAAAAAACTAGAGTCCAGGGCCAGATGGCTTTCCAGGGGAATTCTACCAAACACTTAAAGAAGAGTTAACACCTATTCTCTTTAAGCAGTTCCAAAAAATAGAAATGGAAGGAAAACTTCCAAACTCATTCTATGAAGTCAGCATTACCTTGATCCCAAAACCAGACAAAAAAACCACTAAAGAGGGGAACTACAGACCAATTTCCCTGATGAACATGGATGCAAAAATCCTCAACAAGATACTAGCCAACCAGATCCAACATACACTAAAAAAATTATTCACCACGACCAAGCGGGATTCATACCTGGGATACAGGGCTGGTTCAATATCCGCAAAACAATCAATGTGATACATCACATCAATAAAAGAAAGGACAAGAGCCACATGATCCTCTTAATAGATGCAGAGAAAGAATTTGACAAAATATAGCATCTTTTTTGATAAAAACCCTCAAGAAACTAGGGATAGAAGGATGATAACCTCAAGATCATAAAATACCAATATGAAAGACCCATCACTAACATATCCTCAATGGGGAAAAACTGAGAGCTTTCCCCCTAAGGTCAGGAACATGATAGGGATATACACTCTCACCACCGTTATGCAACATAGTGTTGGCAGTCCTAGGCTCAGCAATCAGACAACACAAAGGAAGAAATGGTATCCACATTGACAAGGAGGAAGTCAAACTTTCACTCTTTGCAGATGACATGATACTCTATATAGAAAACCCAAAAGATTCCACAAAAAAACTGCTAGAATTGATCCATGAATTCAGCAAAGTTGCAGGATAGAAAATCAATGCACAAAAATCAGTTGCATCCCTATACATCAATAATGAAACAACAGAAAGAGAATTAAGGAATTGATTCCATTTACAATTGCACCAAAAACCATAAAATATCTAGGAATAAACCTAACCAAAGTGGTGAAAAATCTCTACACTGAAAACTATAGAAAGTTTATGAAAGAAATTGAAGAAGACACACAAAAAATGGAAAAGTATTCAATGCTCATGGATTGGAAGAACAAATATTGAAATGTCAATACTACCCAAAGTAATCTGCATATTCAATGCAATCCCTATCAAAATAGCATCAGCATTCTTCACAGGGCTAGAACAAACAATCCTAAAATTGTATGGAATCAGAAAAGACCCTGAATAGCCAAAGCAATCTTGAAAAAGAAAATGAAATCTGGAGGCATCACAATCCCAGATGTCAAGCTGTATTACAAAGCTGTAATCATCAAGACAGTATGATACTGGCACAAAAACAGACACTCAGATCAATGGAACACAATACGGAACCCAGAAATGGACCCACAAATGTATGGCCAAGTAATCTTTGACAAAGCAGGAGAGAATACCCAATGGAATAAAGACAGTCTCTTCAGCAAATGGTGTTGGGAAAACTGGACAGCAACATGCAGAAGCTGGACCACTTTCTCACACCATACACAAAAATAAACTCAAAATGGATAAGATACCTAAATGTAGGAAGCCATCAAAATCCTTGAGGAGAAAGCAGGCAAAAACCTCTTTGACCTTGCCCGCAGCAACTTCTTATTCAGCACGTCTCTGGAGGCAAGGGAAACCAAAGCAAAAATGAACTATTGGAATCTCATCAAAATAAAAAGATTCTGCATGCGAAGGCCACAATCAGCAAAACTAAAAGGCAACCAATGCAATGGGAGAAGATGTTTGCAAATGTAATATCATATAAAGGGTAAGTATCCAAAATCTATAAAGAACTTACCAAACTCAACATCCAAAAAATAAATAATCCAGTGAAGAAGTGGGCAGAAGACATGAATAGATACTTCTCCAAGGAAGACATCCAGATGGCTAACAAACACATGAAAAAATGCTCACCATCACTCATCATCAGGGAAATACAAATTAAATCACAGTGAGATACCACCTCACACCAGTCAGAATAGCTAAAATTAACAACTCAGGCAACAATAGATGTCGGCGAGGATGCCTAGAAAGAGGATCTCTTTTGCATTGCTGGTGAGAATGCAAATTGGTGCAGCCACTCAGTATAGAGGTTCCTCAAAAAATAAAAAATAGAACGACCCTATGACCCAGCTATTGCACTATTAGGTATTTATCCAGGGGTATAGGTATGCTGTTTCAAAGGGGCACATGCACCCCAATGTTTACAGCAACACTGTTGACAATAGCCAAAATATGGAAAGAACCCAAATTTCCGTAGACAGATGAATGGACACACACACACACACACACACACACACACACACACACACACACTGGAGTATTACTCGGCAATCAAAAAGAATGAAACCTTGCCATTTGCAACTACATGGATGGAACTAGAGTGTATTATACTAAGTGAAATTAGTCAGAGAAAAGACAAATATCATATGACTTCAGTCATACGAGGAATTTAAGATACAAAACAGATGAACATAATGGAAGGGAAGCAAAAATAATATAAAATCAAGAAGGGGGACAAAACAGACCCTTAAATATAGACAACAAACTGAGGGTTGCTGGAGGGGTTGTAGGTGAGGGGATGGGCTAAATGTGTAAGGGGCATTAAGGAAGACACTTGTTGGGATGAGCACTGGGTGTTATACATAGGGGATGAATCACTGGAATCTACTCCTGAAATCATTATTGCACTATATGGTAACTAACTTGGATGTAAATTAAAAAAAAAAAATAATAAATAAATAAAAACATAACCTTGAAACATATGAAGCAAAAACTAAATTACGTGACGAAATTGACAAAACACAATCTAGTTGAATTAAAAACCTAAATATGAAATGAAAGGATTTCAGAAAAAATATATGCATATTTATTTATTTTCTTTTTATTTTTAGAGAGAGAGCACATGAGTAGAGGCCAGGGACAGAGGGAGAGAAAGAGAGAATCTCAAGCAGGCTCCGTGCTCAGCATGTAGCCCGACATGGGGCTCAATTCCACAACCCTGGGATCATGACCTGAGCCAAAACCAAAAGTCAGATGCTCAACTGACTGAGCCACCCAGGCACCCCCAGAAAAATATTTAAAACCTGAGACTTGAAAAAGGATTTTTGCCATAAGGCACAAACCATAAAGGAAAATATTACATTTTTTAACATTAAAAAATTCTTTTGTAACAAGATACAACTGAACTCAAGGGTTTCACCTCTTGGGGTGCATCAAGTTGAACACAACCCATGGAAATATTGAAAGCAAAGAAATTTTTTTAGTTCTTCTTACAAGTAAGGAGACAGGGAGATAGCTCTCAAAGCACTGTCTCCCATGAGGTTAGTATCAGAAGCTTTTATTCAATGGAAAATTACTATTAGGAGGTGGGTGTAGGGAGTATTAGTATTAGGAGGTGGGTGTAGGGAGTTTACATAAGCACTTTGGTTTAATTGTGTATGTCAACATGCTAGTGCATACATCATGTGTTCAAAAAATGGCAGTGAATTCTGCCCACAGGAGCTCTTAGGATTATAATAAGCTAAAGGTAACTTCAGGACAACTCAGGGAGACTTCTGCACAGGTCCTCAGCTCCAGTTCAGCTCAAAGTGGCTTGTGTAAGGGGCTGTCAGGCAAGACACATCTAGCAAGGAGTGATTAGGTGAAACACCTAGTTGAGGTCTCCTTGGCTGGAATTGTTGGTTCTGCAAAACAAAACACATTTGTCCCTTCATCTTTCTCCCTTCTGTTTATAGCTTTCAGTCCTCTTATTTGCGTAACATCCCACTGCATCCTAACTAACAAAGATATTTTATAGGAGAGAAAACACAAGTCACATAATCAAGATAGGATTATAAAATCAACAAAGGATTAATATCCAGTATGCAAAGAGCTTCTACAAATCAATAAAAATGACAACTTATTAGAAAAAATGGACACAAGATGTAAAGAATTAATTTATAGAGGAGAGAATCTGAATGGACAGTAAACATAAGAAAAGATTTCATCTTCGGGGCGCCTGGGTGGCTCGGTGGGTTAAGCGTCTGACTTCGGCTCAGGTCATGATCTCGCGGTCCGTGAGTTCAAGCCCCACATCGGGCTGTGTGCTGACAGCTCAGAGCCTGGAGCCTGTTTCAGATTCTGTGTCTCCCTTTCTCTCTGCCCCTCCCCTGTTAATGCTCTGTCTCTCTCTGTCTCAAAAATAAATAAACATGAAAAAAATAAAAAAAAAGAAATATACATTTAAAAAAAAAAGAAAAGATTTCATCTTCAGTAGTAATCAGGGAAATATATATCAAACCTATATAATAAGGTACTATTTTACATCCATTATTTTGGAAAAATATAAAGAGTTGGTGCAACAAAATGCTCATAAGTTCCTGGTGGGAATATAAGTTGTTAAGGAGAGAAATTAGTCAGCATTAGAGAAGCTAAAGATTTCCATGACCCTAACCTGGATTTTCAGTTTCTAGGTTTATACCATGAAGAATCTCTCACATAAGTTCATGAAATAAGTGAATGAGAATATTTGTTGTTCTAGCAAAGAACAAAAAAAATTCAAATGTCCAACAGTCAGAGGAAAGATAAATACATTGTGAGATATTCATAAAATTTAATATTACACAACAATTAAGATGGATGAATTAGGCCTACATGCATCAACATGAATTAATCTACAAAATTTATTAATGCATGATAAAAGTGAGTTGGAAGGTATTTACAGTATGGCCCCATTCATTTAAAATTTAAAAACTTGAAAAAAAATAAAATTTAAAAACTTGAAAATAATACTGTAAAAGGCTTATGATTACTGTTAAATAACAAAAATTCAACTGAGTAAATTTTAAAGGTCTAATTGGCTTTATTAGTAGATTTATGAATCAGGCAGCATTCCATCTAGCAAGTAAAAGGTGAGGGGGGGCGGGTCTTATCATGCAGATTACCTCATCTTCCTTTGGGGAATAAAGAGGTCCATGCAGCAAACCCATTAGCACCCATTGGAAAATTTCTGACTGACTGGTTAAGACTAGATTTTGAGGGGAGCTTGAAACTAAAATCAGATTATATATTAAGCCCCAGTTTAGGGATTCGGCCTAATAGACACTATTTTTGACCTGTGGTTTTCTTTTTAACATTATAAAGGATCTTAAATGAATGTAAAATATATTTTAGGCATTATATTGTGCTTAAAAAATATTTCGGGGGTCACCTGGGTGTCTAAATCGGTTAAGCATCCAACTCTTGATTTCGGCTCAGGTCATGATTTCAGTTTGTGAGATCGAGCCCTGCGTCAGGTTCTGTGCTGACAGTGAGGAGCCTGCTCGGGATTCTCTCCCACACTCTCTCTCTACCCCCCCCCCCCCCCCCGCCCCCGGCTGCAGCTCTTGCACTCTTTCTCTCTCTCTCAAAATAAATAAATAAACTTCAAAAAAAAAGAAAGATTATCCACAATTATCTGAATAATAATAATAATTCTGACTTCTGGTTTCAGCTTTGACATGTATAAGGCTCTGAAATAGTTGTTCCCAACCTTACAATAAGAGAAATGTTGAATGAAATAAAAATCAGTGACTTTTCTTGGACCCGTCAAAGAACTGAGGTCACAGGGAAAATTGCAAACTAAAATCTGGACGCATAGGCAAACACAAAGAATCATAGCTGAGATTTACTTACCTGGAGCAGAAGCCAATGAAGCCATAAAATGGTGAGGACACCAACATGGTAATTTTGATAAATTGCTGGAGGCTGAGTGTGGACTAACACAAGAAGAGAAACTCTTAGTCCTAAGAGGGACCCACATTTTCATGGGCTTTACCTCCAGGTGAAGAGCCGAGAAAATTCTGCCTCCTAGCTCTGGCGGGGGGAGAAGAAAAGTAAGCATTTTGAACTGCACCCAGATTATACTTCATAACAAAGGCCTACTCTTAGTGGAAAAGACTTTCCCAGAGTCTTACCCCATCTATGAGGAAGGGCCTTTACCCATATCCAACTCACTTTTGCCTTCCTTTCTTAAGAAGTTAAGAAATAGTTGTGAAAGTTACAGCCAAGGAATGCAAGCCCACTAAAAGACAGATTTAATTATAGGATTATAGAATGCTTTCTCTCCCCCACACCTTAACACCACATCAACAGGGCTCCAGTATAATCATAGTGGATTATAGCTAAAATAACTCCAAAATACAGACATTATTTAAGGAGGATGCAAAACCAAGGACACTAGAGGAATTTAAAGCGTTTGAAACCTATAGCTCATGCATTTTCCAGGGCCCAGAGTTTTAATTTGTTGGGCTAGTGAAACAAATTACAACAAACTGGGTGGCTTATAAACAACAGAAATTTATTATCTCACAGTTGTGGAGGTTAGATGTCCAAGATGGAGGCACTGGCAGGCTTGGTTTCTTCTGAGGCCTGCGAGGGAGAATCTGTGCCATGCTTCTTGCCTGACTTCTGGTGGCCTCAGGCATCCCTTGGCTTGTACATGGTGTTCTCCTTGTGTCTTCACATAGTCTTCCCTGTATGTGTCTCTGTTTCCTCACAGGTCACCAATCATATTGGATTAGAGGCCCATCCTACTCCAGTATGACCTCATCTTAACAAATTATATCTGCAATGACCTTATTTACAAAAGGTCACATTCCTAGGTACTAGGGATTATGACTTAAACATATGAATTTTGGGGGTATGCAATTCAACCCATTACACAGACTAACAAAACAATAAAAAAATAAAACATAAATTGATGATATCAGAAATGAAAGTTCATCACACTGTTAACTAACTGGGATTAAAATAAAAACTTAAAATGAAAGAAAGAAAAGAAAGAAAGAAAGAAAAGAAAACAAAGGAAAGAAAGTAAGTAAGAAAGAACAGTGAACAACAACAATAAAAAAGAGAGAGGTCATCACTACTTATCCCACTGACATTACAAAGTTAATAGGAGAATACCACAAACAACTCTTTTGTTACAAATTTGGGATCTCTGATGAAATGGACCTATTTCTTACAAGACACCAACTATCAAAATTCACACAAGGAGAAATAGATAATCTGAACAGGCCTATATTTTTTAAGGCATCAAATCAATAATTAATGATCTTCCAAAAAAGAAAGCACTAGACCTAGATAGTTTTATTGGTGATTTCTACCAGACATTTCGAAAGAAACAAATACTGGTGGCATGCAATCTTTTCCAGAAACTAGAGGCTGAGGGAACACATCCTAACTCATTTTACAAGGCTAGAATTGCTCTAATGCCAAAACCTGACAAAGACATCATTAGAAAGAAAAGCTATAAACCTCTATCTTTCATGAATATGCATGCAAAAATCTTCAACAAAGTATTTGCAAATCAAATCCACCAGTGTTTAAAAAGAATTATACACCGCTAGGACTGCTAGGAATTTATCTAAGGGATACAGGAGTACTGATGCATAGGGGCACTTGTACCCCAATGTTCATAGCAGCACTCTCAACAATAGCCAAATTATGGAAAGAGCCTAAATGTCCATCAACTGATGAATGGATAAAGAAATTGTGGTTTATATACACAATGGAATACTACGTGGCAATGAGAAAAAATGAAATATGGCCTTTTGTAGCAATGTGGATGGAACTGGAGAGTGTGATGCTAAGTGAAATAAGCCATACAGAGAAAGACAGATACCATATGTTTTCACTCTTATGTGGATCCTGAGAAACTTAACAGGAACCCATGGGGGAGGGGAAGGAAAAAAAAAAAAAGGTTAGAGTGGGAGAGAGCCAAAGCATAAGAGACTGTTAAAAACTGAGAACAAACTGAGGGTTGATGGGGGGGTGGGAGGGAGGGGAGGGTGGGTGATGGGTATTGAGGAGGGCACCTTTTGGGATGAGCACTGGGTGTTGTATGGAAACCAATTTGACAATAAATTTCATATATTAAAAAAAAATAATAAAAAAAATAAAAAGAATTATACATCTGAACCAAGTGGGATTATTCCAGGTATGAAAGTATGGAAGGCTGTTTTGACATTTGAAAATTAATTAATGTGACCCATCTCATCAATGAGCTAAAGGAGAAAAATCATACAATCGTATCAATTGATACAGCAAAAGCATTTGACAAAATCCAACACCCATTCATAATAAAAATTCTCAGCAAACTAGGCATAGAGGAGAAATTTCTCTGCTTGAGGAAGAACATCTACAAAAACCTACAACTAAAATCATACTTTGCTGTGAGAAGCTAGATGCTTTTCCCCTGAGATCAAGACAGAAATGTCCTCCTCTCTCACCACTCCTACCCAACATTATACTAGAAGCCCTAAAAAGTGCGTGTAGACATAAATACATACATACAACTAATATGTCTATTGCAGTAATGCAGACAAGAAATAATGGTGACCTGGATCTATATGGTGGTAGAGTTGGAGAGAAGATAGGTTTAAGAGGTAGGAAATAGAAGCGACAGGGCTTGAACGTAGATTACATATGCATGGTGAAGGAGGTGGAAGCATCAAGGGTGACTTTTAGGATTTGGTTTGCATAACTAGATTGGTGGTGGAGCCATTTATAGAACTTAAAGAAGAAATTTAGAAGGAAAAATCGTAATTAGATTTTGGTCAAATAGATACTAAGATACCTTGGAGACCTCTAAGAAGTGAAAAAAAATGTATGTATTTTTATATGTGTTCCTGGAGCTCAGAGGGAAACACTGGACTAGAAATTAGCACTTGTGACTCATTTGTGTATCAATGGTAATCAACCATAGCTAAGAAGAAATTGCCTAGAAGAGATATAGAGTGGAAAGAGGGCCAAAGACTGAGCCATGATATTTAGTGACCAATAGGAAGAGAAGCAGCAAAAGAGATAGAGGAGTGGCTAGAAAAGAGGGGAAAATGGAGAATAGTGAGTATTTCAACACATAGGTCAGGAGTGTTGACTATGCTGAGATACTGCAATGAATACTGAAAAAAGCCATAAATTTAGCAATATTGAGGCCATTAGTGGCTTAACAGGTGTTTTAATGGGGTAATGGGGCCATATACCAAACTGGAGTTAGTTTAGGATTGAGCAGAAGTTGCAAACATTGTGATAACTTATATAGAAAATTAAGAACACTGTGAAGTGAGAGAGAGAAGACTATATTTTGCTAGAAGTCGGGATATGGAGGACATGAGTTTGAGTAAGGAATTATTATTATTTAATGTTTATTATTTTAAATAACAGACATTTGAGTATATTTTAAAGCTGGTGGAAAACAGTTAATTGAAAGGTTGGCTATACTGATGAGAAGAAAAGGGATAATGGATAGTGTAAAGTTCTTGAGTAGGAGAGGGGGAAGAACTCCAAGCAGAGGTGGAGAGATTAGGTCCCTCTATGATAATTGGAGAGATGCAGACCAGGACAGATACACAAAGGAGGTATGCGTGCTTCATTTTAGAAAGATGGAGAAGTTTCCATCTGATGACTTCGTTTTCTCTGCAAAATATGGACTTTATCACATGCATCTTTACTGATGGGTATGAAAAATAAAAATAATTTCTTCCAGCCTATTTATAAATTTGATTTTTTAGGTACATAGTTATTTAGTTTTGTCAGTTATGGATTATATTATTTTTGGTATGCTATTTCACACTCTTTAGGTTTTTAACACTTTATAAAAGACCTAAAATCTTTCTTTTTTAAAAAAAAGTTTATTTATTTTGAGAGAGGGAGAGAGAGTGAGTGGGAGAGGGGTAGAGAGAGAGGGAGAGAGAGAGAGAATCCCAAGCAGGCTCCACACTGTCAGCACAGAGCCTGATGTGGGGCTCAAACTCACAAATGACAAAATGGTGACCTGAGCAGAAACCAAGAGCCAAACACTTAACCGACTGAACCACCCAGGTGCCCCAAGACCTAAACTTTCTATAAGGAAAAAAATTATAGAAATTACAACTAAAGGTGATTTTCTTTTTTTAAAAAATATTTTTAAATGGCTTCATCATGTTCCATCTTATTTATGTATTACAATCATTTGAACATTAGTTTCTTTTAAATAATATCATAATATATGTTCTCATACATGTGTCTTTGCCTCTTATCATTTCCTAAACATGAAATTACTGGGCTGAAGAGTCTAAACATTTTAAAATCTCATAATGCATATTGTCAAATTGCCCTCCAGAAAGATATTCAGTTTATTTATTCAAACCCAAAAGGCAAAATGTAATCGAGTGATAAGTATGCTAATTTAAAACCAGGATAGTGTTTACAGTTTCTAGAATTTATTTTTGATGATGCTAGTTTTAAACGAACACTTTCTAATTTGGAACCATAGGTGGCACTAAAGCATAAAGGAAAGGAACCACTCCCAGACTCCTAGGTTGGCAGGGATTGTGAATGGACATTTCAGCCACCCTCTTTTGTGGCAGGTAAGCTACATTTCTAGAAAAATAATAGTTTCTGTTTTTAACATTATCTAAAAACCCCATTCTAAACTTATACTTTTAGTCCTAATTGACGTACCTGAGACTCTGTAACAATGTAAGCCTATTTGCATTTTTCTTGTGCTCTAGGCTGTGGGATACACTATTTGCAAGCTATTTCTTAAAATACCAACTGTCTTATGCAAAACTTTTCATTCTTCTGCTTCTATAGCTTTTGTGTGTCTTTTTTTTCCCAAGAAGAAAACATAGGTCATGGGTCAGAAAGTCAAAGAAAGATCATGTGAGCATGATCTGGTCCTAAAGATTAGCACTATACCACTCTGAATGTGAGTTCATGTGACATATTTAATTTGCTAAATTGTATAGTAACCTAGTTTTGCGGTATGAAAATTGTGTTTTAAGCAAAACATATAAATGCCAAATTGACGTGTCCTGGCAGAAATGGTTTTGCATGTTCCCACTGTCCACTGCGTACACAGAGGCAGTGGGAATTGGTCAGCTATTCTTGGCATCCATGTGAATTCTTACCTAACACTTCTAGACTTCAATAGGTCAGTGACTGAGAAGCAAACAAGCTTGAAGAGCACCTGCTTTTCTTAGAAGACCAAAGGGCTCCTACTGATACAGACAGAACATACATCAAATAGCGCTTGCCCTGACTTAGTTTGAAATGAAAATCTGATAGTTGGCTTTCCCTCTGTAACTTCCTTCAGCAATGACAGTAGAAAATGGTTTTATCACCCCACTTTTTGGTGGGAAGATAGGAAGGGAAGAAAAGCAATAGGAGGCATTTGTGTTTGTGCCTTTCCAAAGGTATGTCACGAAATGCTAATCCTTACTACCTTGCCACTTATGATGAAAATGCACTAGATGCAGAGGACATGGGAATCGAGTCTACCCATTGAAACTACTTTACACTAGTTTAAACAAGTACCCACTGCTTCAGAGATCTTTCAGAGTCACATTACACACACACACACACACACACACACACACACACACACATCCTGGGCCTTCTTGTTTCTATATAAATAAAGATCTCACTGACAACCTTCTGGGACCAGCTTGGTATCAGAAATATGAGTTAAAATTCTGGGTACCCAATTCCAGAACTTTCAAGAACACTGCCTTATCTTTTTCTCTCTGCAGATAAAGTAGTTTACATACAGGTCAGCTTCATACAATGGAAATATTGACTGAATATGTACAAATATGTATATATATGTTTACATATAGAAATACATGTATTTGTACGTATATATGTGTATATATTATGTACATAGCATGAGAGACATACTCCTTTTGATTATAGTTTGTTGATTCTGCTCAAAAAATTCTCTACTTTTTCTAGTTACCGTCTGAAAAGTGAAAACCACCTGAGCACTAAACAAATTAAACAGTTGATTAAACAGTTCCATGACTGTTTTATTCCAGAGAGCTTAGAGGCTTTAGCTGGGGACATTGTAAATAAACACATGGCTTCATGAAGCCTCTCATAGAATTTCACAAAAAAAGTCTTTGCTGGATTGGCTGGGAGAGAGCTGAGAGAGAGACACAGACATTTATTCATCACTTAATGACTTTGAATGGGTGACCTAACTTCTCTGAAACTCAGTTTGTTCATCTATAAAGTAGGGATAATGCTTTATAAAGTTATTCTTACGATTAAGGAAGAATATACATATATACACATATATGTACATATACATACACACATACAGGTGTGTATATTTGAAGACTATATATATTTAAAATATATATATTTGACTTTTTAAAATTGAAGTATAGTTGACACGCAAAGTTATATTAGCTTCTTTCAGGTCTACAACTTAGTGATTTGACAACTCTGTAGATTATGTTATGTTCAGCACAAGTGTAGCTACCATTTGTTACCATACAATGCCACTGCAGTATCACCAACTATATTCCTTATGCTGTGCCTTTATTCTTGTCACTTATTCTTTCCATAACTGGATACCTGCACCTCCCATTCCCCTTCACTTCTTTTTGCCCATCCCCCCCTAAAGTTTCTGCTTTATTTGTTCATTTGTGTTGGTTTTTAGATTCCACACATAAGCGAAATCATATGGTATCTGTCTTTCTTTCTTTGAGTTATTTCACTTAGCATAATGCCCTCTAGGTCCATCTATTTTATTGCACATGGCAAGATCTTGTTCTTTTTTTATGACTGAGTAATATTCCGTCACACACACACACACACACCCAAACACACATCCCACATCTTCTTTATCCACTCATCTATGGATGGACACTTGGGCTGCTTCCAATCTTTGCTATTGTAAATATAATGCTGGAATAAACATTGGGGTACATGTATCTTTTTGAATTAGTGTTTTAGTTTTCTTTGGGCACATACCCAGGAGTGGAATTATTGGATTGTATTGTATTTCTATTTTTATTTTTGAGGAATATCTTACTGATTTCCACAGTGCTTGCATAAATTTACATTTCTACCAAAGTGTACGAGGGTTCCTTTTACTCTATATCTTCTCCAACATTTGTTATTTCTTGTCTTTCTGACATTCTGACAGGTGTAAGATGATGTCTTGTGGGTTTGATTTGAATTTTGGGGGAGAATATATTTTAAGTACCTAGCAGAAGTGGGCATCTATTGCAACAATAAATTAATTAAATATATCTATGAAAGCCCTCTTCTTCAATTAGTCTTGTGGGTTCCAATTTAATGTGTTTTAATTCAACTTCAATTCAGTTCAATGACATAAACTTTTAGCCATAAGAAGCAAGACCCCAGTTATTTTATATCTTTGACTAACCCTTCTGACTAACCTTGCAGTTGCCTTGATAGCCAATACCCCATCCTTTCTTGGTGACAGAGGCTTCTTTACTCCAGGTTTCACCCTTCCTCCTCCTTCTATAGTCCAGTAGGAGAAATGGCCAGGCCATTTAAGCCAAATATCTATACATTCTGATGAAGAAAAAAAATTGTGGGTTTCAGCAATAAAATTTTGTTTTAAATATCTTGATATTTATCTCTGGATCTTGATGTCCTTCTGTCTTGGCCACGGTTCCTCTCACGTGGCCAGAACCACATGGTTAGTTCAGAATCCTCCATTCAGGAAGTCCTGGGCCATGCCCAGAGCCACCAGCTGATACGAATGTTCCCTGTTCAGATTCTCTGATTTCTACCTTCCAGGATCCAGTTTGGGAGCGGGAAGAAAGAAATTAAAGATAGGAATTAAAACAAGGAGAAATGAAATTGGGGGGGGGAGGGGAGGAAGGAAAATCAGAGGAAAGGCACCAGAAAAATGGAGAAAAAGAAAAGAAAGTAATTGAAAAGGACAGAACAATGTTGAACAAATGGAATTTCAGTCAAATAAATGATTTATAATGTTAGGCTCTCCTTATATAAATTTTTTTCTTTTATGTTATTATTTAAACATATATAGCAAGCAGTGCAAATTTATGTGAAGTAAAAAACAAAAAAAAATTAAGCCTCTCCACCCACTACTCCTTTCTTCTTTCCAGTAGTTGCTACCATTGATAATTTAGTATGTTTTCTACTGAATATTTTCTTTGCATAAAGAAATAATGTTTCTATTCACATAAAGAATCATACCATAAAAACTGACCTGTGATGTACTGCTTTTCAGCTAATAATATGTATAGAACTTTCCCCCATGTATTACATACAGATTTATATCTTTGCTTTTTAAGAGTCACAGAGTGACCTAATTCTATTTGACCAGTATTTACCTGGTCACCCATTGATAAGTGTTTAGGCTGGCTTCTTGTTCTCTTCCTTTAAACAGATAATTTAAAAAAGAAAAAGAAATCCAAAAATGTTCTAGAAAATTTTTGAATATTTTACTGACATAATAAGTTTTTGGCAATGCTATACTATGTATAATTACTAATCGGTGCTTACACTACATAGTGCTGCATAAAAATGATAAGGGTACATGTGAGGTGACATGCTGAGTTCTTAAATGAGAAAACAAACCTTTTATGTCTAGTTCCTTGTTCAGTTATTTAAGCAAAGGCAGCAGCTTGGTTAAGATTTCGATCTGACATTATCTGTCTGCTAAGAAGAAAGAGATATTTTTAGTAAGTTAATAAAATCATAGGCTATGGAATTTTAAAAAATTAAAGAGCTTGTTTGGTCATGTCTTCTCATATACAGATTAAACAATGGTGGCTGGGAACAAGAAAACAGTGTTTGGTTTTGCATGGACATGTACACTCACATTTTGCTAATATCAATTCTAGGTTTGTAACCTAGTAACTAAATATTATTTCATTTATTTAAAATTATTTCACCCATTGTCTTGTATGGGTAAGTGGACATGACCAGGGCTCCTACAGAGTTTTGTGAGTAGCACCATGAGCCTGTGTAAGAGACTTGGACATTATCAAGGCAGCTGCCCAGCAGGGGTGATATTGGCACTGATAATCTTGAAGAGTAAACAAGAATTTTCCAGAAGACAAAGAGACAGATCATGGAGGTTTTTCCATGTATAGTATGATATTTTTATTGTTCAAATTGGGACTTTTTGAGAGTAGATGGCTTAAAACAAATGCAATTTTAAGTATGTATGTTGGAAAAGTGGGGAGGTGATGAACAATTTCCTTCATGATATGGGAAACTAAATCAAGGATGGATATGGAATCAAGCAAATGTCTTTGTCTATCAACATCCAATTATGACTATAGACAGGTTAGTCTCTACTACTGAGGGCTTTATTTTTTTTTAATTTTTTAATGTTTATTTATTTTTGAGAGACAGAGAGAGACAGAACATGAATGGGGGAGGAGCCAAGAGAGAGGGAGACACAGTATCAGAAGCAGGCTCCAGGCTCTGAGCTGTTAGCACAGAGCCCAACGCATGGCTCGAACTCATGAACATAAGATCATAACCTGAGCCGAAGTCAGATGCTTAACTAACTGAGCTACCCAGGCGTTTACCACTGAGGGCTTTAAACTAAGAATCAGAACTTGCAGTTGGTAAATTTTTTAATATGAAAAATCATAAAGTTAAAAAAGTGAATTTAATTTAAAAATATATTAAGTTATATGTTAATTAGACTAATGAAATTTCTCTAAAATAGAATTGTCTGAGACTATGTGGTTTTAGATGGTGGTCATTGTAAACACAGGAACCTCCTTCACCAGAGACAAAAATATATAGGACCACCCTCTTTCTTAGATATTTATGGATACACAAGGATAAAATTCATGTTTAATTTCTCTCTCACACTGTCTTTTTAAAGTATGCCCAGAGTATCATTAAAATCTCTTTCCAGGTTCTCTTGCTTCTTAACCTTCCTTCGCTTCTCTTTAATCTCCTGAAGTTGGTATTTCCAAGGGTGTTTCCATCTGTTTGCTCTTGATCTCATCCTCTTGCATTCATTTCCACTTGTTCCTCATTTCCCTAACAACTTCAATTCTATTCGGATGTCCACTGTTCTCACACCCAGGCATGTGCTTCTGGGAGTATTGACTTTATCTTCATGTCCAGGGGAGTAAATTCTGAGTACTGTATCAATCAAGATAATCTCATACCTCTTGCCAGTAGTCCCTTTAGGAAAGGACATGTGGTATAGCCAAGGAAACACTACTGGAATTCTGGTGGAGACTGCTGGGAAAGGTTTCTTTATACTAAAAAAACAAAGCAAAACAAACAAACAAACAAAACCTAGGAAAAGGTGGCTTTTTCTATGTTCTGGAGTTTGTGGTGTCTGGATGTAATTTCTGCAATTGCTGCAGCCATCTGTAACCATGAGAGCAGAGTGGAGAAATGGAGGAGAACTTGGGTTCTTGATGATGAGAAGGAAATCTGGGAAGAGCAGATAAAAAAGGGGGCCAGCCAGATGTCTGAGACTGGATACTCCCCTTGCATACTTTTAGCTTCTGGAATCTTGCTTGCCTCCTTTGTCCACCAACTGCCCACGTAGCACAACCGATAGGTTCCCCCAATTTTATTTCTCTTTGAGTCCCTTTAATCCCACCCATAAAAGGAGGCCAGCACCAGGTCAGCCTTTGGAGGTGACTGCTGGGCCAGCACTGGTGCGAAATAAACAGTCTTTTCTGATTCCCCGAGTGCGTGTGGCTTGTCTCTTCCTGGGCACTAACTGTTTGCTGTAACAATGATACTCTTGAGTCGTTAAATTAACCATTCCTGGAGTCTACTTTGCATCTCAACTTCCTGTCATTTGAGATAATAAATTATTCTAAGTCAGTTTTAGTCAGAGTTTTCTGTTATTCACTGCCAAAGGCATTGTAAGATTCAAATTTATTTCTTAAATCTAGACCTCTTCTCAAAGTTCTCATCCTGGATATGCAACTGTTTATCAGACATGTCTATTTGGAAACCTTAACTAGTCCTGACAAGTGACCTGTGGATCATACACTAGTTATTTTATAAGTAATAAGGATAAAATTTTGTAGATACAGTCGTACTCTCACAACTTGTCTTCCTGAAGAACAAAACAGTTTAAGGTCTCAGTGAACTGTAGGAAAAATAACTCCCAAAGTTATCAAGTGCCCCTGAGAATCAGTCTCAGAGAAACTTGGTTATTGGAAACATAGTAATTTATTTGCTTTCTATGAATGTGGTCTTCATTAAATATGCAGAGGGCAGGTAATCTAATTCAGTACAACTCAAAAAACATTTATTGTCTGTGTTCTAAAGCACATATGTCGGGATGGATGCCATATGGGACACTCAGAAGAATATGTGATCCTGAGAGTCTCTGAAGTGTCAACCTCCTGGGACAACTGCTTTATGTAGAATTTAAGGAGCTGACAGCTCCAAAGCTTCAGAAATCTTGTCATTAACCTAAAGTGGAATTTTGCTGTAGGGAGGAAGCAATCTGCCAGTTTATGTCCTATTGTATGGCGAGCAGTTGAGTTGTCATCTTCCCTAGGAGTATATTCAAGTGAGAAAGTTCTGACCCGAAAATGAAATAAACTGTTTGCTGGGGAGCCAATAGTATTTGAAACTAACGAAGTTCCTAAAGTAGGACTGACAGAAGAAAAGTTGGCGTGCCCTCTACTCCAGCATGCTCTGTCCAGAGAAATAATGTGGTACGTTGGAATTGACCCTGGACTTTGGAGCCAGAAGTGCGGTGTAGGGATCAGCTCTGCCACTCACTGGTTTGGTGATTTTCACAGTCTTTTAACTTCCTGAGTCTCTGTTCTTCATCTGTAAAATGGGCATGCTTATGATAGCCCACAAAGTTTATCTTGTGAAGATCAAGGTCAGTAATGGGTATGAAAGTGTTTATAAACCTCAAGGTTATTGGTAATGCCAATAAACATTGTATCTCAGAGATGAGAAGGACAGAAAGTAACAGTGTTAAATCCAAGTGCTATGTCTGATTTCCATGTCTGCTTGCGAGAAAGAAAGCTTTGCTTTTTTTACAGCTTCATGAAACTAAAACATATACATTCATGTATATTTGAACATGAGCTTTAGAGGAACATATAAGAATCACATAGGAATTCACAGGCATACACAGTAATATAGAAACAGAAAATATAAACTTCCTAAAAACAAATTAAATCTTTAATAATATATATAAATACTACCCATATGCCATGTACTGTGTTATCACTCAGTTTTATTATTTTAACAAAACCTCATAAGGTGCTATGATCTTGTAAAACTGATCACATGGACTATCTTTGAGTGTTCGTGTGCAGTTTGTTTTAACTGAAATTGTCTTATTAACATGGAAACACAGAAATGGTCAGAAAAACAAGGGAAACTATGTTTTATTCATAAGTATTTTATTTTTCTTTGTTTAAAAGTCTATCTGTAGGATATACTCTTTAATGAATACCAGGAATATAATTCTATTCCAAGTGAGAAGCAGTAATGTAAAGGTAAACATTTTAACAAGAGCTCAGCTAAGATTATGTTTAGTAATAAGGAAAGAACTTCAGGCTGGTTTTTAAAGATTAATTTGTTAATTAGGTAAACACCTGGGTTTGGTTCATCACTTCCCTTGGAAACTTGATTAATTTATGAGATTTTCATTCCCATTTACTAACAAAAGCAGTGAGTCATCCAGTGTCACACACCAATGACAGCAAAAGTTAATTGGATTCTAGATCCTTGTGCATTTCTCCCTTCAGCAATTCCTTGTTGCTTTGAGTGGAACCATGCTCTCAGAGAGTCTGTGTGTTTGTGCAGGGGAGAGAGAGCAATACAGAAATGAGAGGCATTACAAGTGGTTGGAAAGTGAGTTGGAAAAAACAAAAATATGTGTTTGTGTCTCCTTTGGTTTGTGGTAAGATACTCTGGAGGGATACACAAAGGTAACCAAACCAAAAACACAAATCAAAAAAAGGAGTGCAAACACCTGCCTTGGTGCATATGCTTTTTATAGGACTTTGGTGTGAATCATGTGAGTGTATGATTAACTATTGTAGAAAAGGCTGTATAAGATGGTCTGTGGTTTAAAGTGTTCCAGGGCTGGGTCTTGGGAGGGGAACACAGAGGTACAGCTGCAGCTCATTGTAGTCAATCTGGTCTCCAAGAAAGAGATGCTTGGGCATGTGGGGGTGGGGTGGGGGAAGGGGATTCGAGATGGAGAAAGGAGGGGAGAGGCAGATGGACCTGTGAGGAGTGGTGGCTGGGAAAGCTACTGTCTCCCAGCCCTGCGATGGGGCTGCAACCTTTCTTTGGCTCTGACAGTTACATCTTGCATTCAGTTTAGAAGTACCTCCTCAGACATCTACCTGTATATGCCGTGTGATCTTGGCGGTATAAAACAATACTAAGAGATGAAGGGGAATTCATCATGCTGGTTATTAACACCATTTCTGCTTTCAGCTTTCCTTTGTAAACTCACATTGTTCCTTCATCCTGTTTTCTGTATCAACTTTATTTTTTTGGAGTATTTTCTTGTTACATCATGCATTTATATGAGCTGAATCATATAAACCATAAATCCTTCCCAGAACTGGAAGGTGTATGAACGAATACATGCATAACTAATCTAGGAAAATGTTAATAGGCTATTTCTGAGAGAGAATACAAGTGATTTTATATTATTTTTCTAGACTTATTGAGATATAATTGACATATAACATGGTATATGTTTAAGGTGTGATGATTTGGTACATGCATATGTTGTGAAATAATTTACCACAATAAGGTTAGTTAACACAACCATCACCTCACATGACTGCAATTTTTTTTTTTTTGCTGTTCTTGTGAGAACGTTTAAGATCTACTCTCTATGGGTGATTTTAGGTATCTTATGGTTAGCCTTCTGCATTTCCAAGTATGTATGTACATATA
Source organism: Acinonyx jubatus (assembly GCF_027475565.1). Classification (NCBI taxonomy): domain Eukaryota; kingdom Metazoa; phylum Chordata; class Mammalia; order Carnivora; family Felidae; genus Acinonyx; species Acinonyx jubatus. Next base: position 71,552,665 of record NC_069383.1, on the reverse strand, counting down.
TTATATGTATATTTACAATGGGCATTACTTCTTTTTCTAATTAGATAAAAACAGTTTTTACCAAATGCAAAGGAAAATATTTGTGGTGGGACTGGTGGACTTTTCCAGCAGAAAAAAATGCATAAGGTGGCAGAGAAAGACCAGAAAGGGGCTGTGGGCTGTCTTAATTTTCCTTTTACCATCCGCTTCTGTGAAAACCCGGAAAGTACAGTGTAAAAATAGTGGTTCAGTTGAAACACTTTGAAAAAGAAGTGTATAAAATAATAGTGTACAATAATAATAGTTTCAAGTCAGTAAATACAGGCGTATATCTTCTTTTTTAATAGTTACAGTGTGCACCACTGCATGGATCTAATGTCATTTAAAAACCCCCAATTGTTGAATATTTGGGTTGTTGCTACCTTTATTTGGCCAAAATGAAATCTTAAAGTGTGGCACTGCCAGGTCAGAGTGTTTGTAGCCAATGTCATTACACACAAATATCCATCTTTCGTCTTCCAGATCCACCACACTCAGATGACCTTACTGTCCCCACTCCCTGGGCCTCTTGCATCCTGCCCAGCTGCCTTGTGCTACTTTGTGTACTTACTTCTCTCTAGGCCTCAGACCACCTTCCCTTCACAGTTTCTGCAACCTGATGCTTGGTCATCTAGTAGTTTTATATGGTACCATTTATCTAGCAGTCTTGCCTCATGACGATTGGTATTGGAATCAGTTATTTCACTTGGAGGTTGTAAATTGGTGTTTTCTGATTCTACCACTTGGTCTCTAACTGATTTTTAAAAAATGCTTATTTATTGAGAGAGAGAGAGAGAGAGAGAGAGAGCACAAGCAGGGAAGGGGCAAAGAGAGAGGGAGAGAGACAATCCCAAGCAGGCTCTGTACCATCAGTGCAGAGTCCAATGTGGGGCTTGATCATGACCTGAGCAGAAATCAAGAGCCAGCCATTTAGCTGAATGAGCCACCCAGACACCCCTCTATCTGACTTTTTTAATACAGCAATATACAAGTAGGGAGATCTTTCCCAGAATCAGCAATTCAGTAGAGTAAAAATTTCAAGCCTGAAAAAAAAAAAAGCAATGAAAGAGCAAGATTCTTATGTTAGTAGCTCTCTACCATCTAGACTTTATTGCACATTGAGAAACAAGGATAAAAAATCTAATTGTACAATCTGACTTTTATGTAAAAATTTTGCCCTACCAGACAAAGAATCAAGGCCATATAAAAGCAAAACCAGAATAATTTATTTGAATTCATATTTCCTTGAACAAAAATAAAAATGTCATTTCCTTCAGTGTTTTCTTTCTTTTCAGAAAAGCCATTGGTAATTGACAACCTAGGAGAAGGCAAGTCTTGCTGTTGTGATGGTCACCCTTATTCTGTGGTAACAAATAGCAAGAAGGAAATTTGGGAATAATATTTTTTAAAATTAGTATACTAGTTTGGCATGAATGAGAATTTAATAAAACAAAGCCTGCTGGAAATTTTACAAACATGAAGTTTCCACATTCGTCACTCAAATAGGATAGTCAATGTTGTTGAAAGTGGAAGTATAGATTAGAACTAATTGAGCTTTTTAGAGAAATTTGATATGAAAAGAGTGATTGGAAAGTCCCATCTTTTTCTTCCTCTCAGTCAGCATGATAAAGACTGTCCACTGAGAACTCTTTTCCCACCATGTTCCTCTGTAGCATAATGCATTGTGTGTATGCTGGGAAACCTTCAGTCCAGTTTTATAAATGACTATATTCTGCATTAAAAAGGAGTAATGAGTAAGAGGTATTGGGCTTGATTTCTTCACTGATTCCGGGTGAATATACATTTCCACTTTTTTTCCTCAAAATGTTCCTTCATTATTTCACTCCAGTGCACAGCTTTACCCAAGAATGCTCACCTGGCAAAAAGATGTTACAAGATGCATAAAATATTCTACAGATTTCCAGTTCCCCAGGTAGAGGAACCTTAAACTCTTTTATTCCTTTCAATAGCTGCAAATAACGAGTGTTTTAAACTAGTTCAAGAAAATTACATTTATAAACCAGTAAGTGTAAAGAGTAAGCAATCACCGAATTCTGTAGATAATTTCCTTTTGAAAGTAAAGGTTTAGTAAAAGGTTTACTTACTCAAATGACTCAACAGCCAAGTCATGGGTTTATAATTTTTTTTTAAATGTTTATTTATTTCCGAAGGGGAGAGAGACAGAGCGTGAGTGGAGGAGGGGCAGAGAGGGAGAGAGAGAGAGAGAGAGAGAGAGAGAGAGAGAGAGAGAGAGCATGAATGGGGGAGGGGCAGAGAGAGAGACAGACAGAATCTGAAGCAGACTCCAGGCTCTGAGCTGTCAGCACAGAGCCCGACACGGGGCTCGAACTGACAAACTGTGAGATCATGACCTGAGCAGAAGTCAGACACTCAACCGACTGAGCCACCCAGGTGCCCGGCAGTCATGGGTTTAAAACAAACTGTGCCTGGAGCATTCCATGAGGTCAACAGATAGCATTTAAATAAATGTACCCATCAGTTCAATAAACAAATAACAGCTGAGTACTAAAATACAAAAACAGGTCAACTTACCAATTTGTTAAACACCAGTCCAATTAGGTAACAGACACATGCAGTAATGAAAACAACACTGCTAGAATAATCTAAGAGCCAAAGAAAGAATTTTTTGGCTGTCTTTTCTATTACAGAAGCAACTGTCAAACAGAGGTACAAAAAAGCAGTAAGTTATTTTTCTTTACCCAGAGTTGGCACCTTCACTTTGGGAATGGGGGAATGAGAGAGATTCACTAACCACCTGTAATACTACATTATTCATAAAATTGATTGTTAAGTTTAACTGGACTTAAAGAATAAAGTGATAGGCAGTCAGGAGAGAAAAATAGCCTCTGTATGTTTAGGGAATACTTGCTTTATTGAGGAATATTTATTCTACTAAGGACCATGAGTCTTTAGATAAAATAAACAAGAGTCCACTAAACTATGGAATCCTTAAGAGACTGAGCCTTACTTAACCTCTATCCTTAGCAGATAGTTAATAGTCTGGAAATGTTTATTAGATTGGCCGTAAATAAAATAAGTGTATAACAGTTTCCGATGAAAGAAAAGAAAGCACTGTACTTGTTCATTGTTAAAATTTAGAATAGGTAAAATAAGTCTGTATTCAAGGAAAATGACACTTTAAAAAATGTTGGCTCCCCTTTAGTATGAGTTGGAAGAAAGGGAGAAGAAGGAAATTTTAAAAGAGATTTTAGAGAGAAGGAAGACAGTTTTCCAGAGAGAGAAGAAAAAAGAAGGAAAGATTCAGAGGCAGACGTCCAAGGATGGAGGTAAAGGAAAAGAGAGTCTTTGGAAGACAAAGACACACAAAGGGAAGCCAAGAAAGACTAGGAAGACAGGAAAGGAGGTGAAAAGAGGCCATGGAGATGGGGAGGGGGACAGGGGGTGTGAACTTGGGTTCTGGGGTTGCTGCCCCTTGAGGGAGCATGTCCTCAATAGCAGTTTCGAATAGTCCTTTATGTGCTAGAAAAAAAAGCATTTCTGCTTTATTTTCAACCTTCCAAGTTTATTTCTGAAATAAAGTTTTATATTCCCAAGAAACCCTAAAGATATTGCTCATGTCTGAAAGCAGTCTAGTTTCAGAGGGTGATTTTCTTTTTTAACTTAGAGATAGTGTTTTTTTCCCCACACACACAAAACCAACCCAATCATTTTATTTTGTGTTCTGAAACTGTAGCTGCCATATTCTACAGTTTTGTAAATAAATCAGCATTTATTTTATATTTGGGAGCTTTAAAAGATAAACCTCAAGTTTTCATTTGTTTTGTTTGCCTTCTAATTGGAAAAAATAGATAATGCAGAGTGAAAGACATAGAAAAACACATGAATTTAAATAGGATAACATTTTTAATTGGATATAATCTCAAAATTGGGAAGCAGATATACTCTGAAAACTCTTTCTGTTCCTTATATGTAACAAAGAAAAATATCCCTTATTTTCTATTCCAGAAGTAAAGAGAGTCAGGTATCATTTTTGAGAGGTAGGATTTTGGTTTTTTTTTTAACTGTCATGGAATAATAGTCCAACTCTTGTGTTCTACTAGATTAATAATATAATTCTTTAAAACATTTTCTTTTCTTTTCAAACCATAAGTTCCTAGCTCTGTCAGGGTCTGCTTCTAAATTGCCCGACTCCCTTTTCTCCAGGCACCCTGGGTCAAGAAGGAGTGCATTGATGGGTCTTCTGAGATGTCTCACCACTTAGCCCTTAAATGACTACAGAGTTCCCCCCCCCCCCCCCCCAGGACTGGTCTCCTCCTGCTAAGATGATTTCCCATGCATTCATCCACTGTTAGCTGTTATTTTTGGTATTTATCCAGAGGTGTGCCTGAATTACTTTGCTAGCACTGTTTCTTTTGCCAGAGGGGAAGTTCCTGCCATGTGGTTATTGATGTTCTTTTCAAAGTCAATAAATGACAAATAAAGAAACGATGGAAGATGATTTGTGGCAGTTATGCCTGTGGGCAACTACAGCACAAAAAAGGGAAGTTCATTTCATTATTTCAAAAAGCTGTAGGCTTAGTTTCTCCCTGGCTGGGAAGGGAGGGCAACTCCTTAGTGTCAGCGCTGAGGTTAACTAGATAAGTAGTTTCCTGGCTTTGGCCTCAGCTCAGGTTTTATCCTCCCTGGGCGTGAGGCCAGTCCTTGCTGTGATTCTGTTCACTTGAGAGTAGACTACTTTGAATCTGTAAGAGGTTGGGCATTTGATGGTGACAGAGCTGTGCATATTTTGTAGGTTTTTTTTTTTTCCTGGTCCTATTTGTAGTAACAGATCATTGGCTCCAAAACCACCACAGTCATTGGAAAATCATCAAGATAACCAAAAATGGCTTGCAAACCTGCCTGAAAATCTGTTTCATACCTAGATGTAGATTCACTGGGGGAAACACTGGATTCCAGAGCTCTGCGCCTAGTCCACTGGCCCAAGTGCACAATCCTAGGAGATACTTGTGTTTATCTATTTTTTCCCTAAAATTATTTTCCAGTGGGGAAATTTCTTCAAATGTACAGAAGCTGTAATTTCCTGTTTTAATTTATTTCTTCTGAGTCTTTCAATAAATTCTGGGGAAAGCAGGGACTGAATGCTGAGCTTCTACAAAGTAGCATCACCAAATGCAAGTTCATACTTACTCTGGACAGTCGTGCTGTTGGGCAGGGATGTGCTGAATGACTTCGTAAATGGTACTGTTCAAATCTTGTCCTGATACACCATCAGAGGCTGGAACAGACCTGCTTGGCATCTAGAAAATGTGGCACGTTAAAAAAAAAAAAAATTAGCAGACTAGTAAATAGTGTGTCTACTCTACTGCATGGTTGAAAACAATTGGAAGTAGTGATGATTAGAGAACTAGATCTGGTTATCTTCCCTACGATGTTCATTTCTCCTTGCTACAGTTTCCTGCACTTACCCTATGGTAGTTTGTGTGGCAGCATAGCTATGAAGTCAGAAGAGGAAGAGCTTGACAAAAGCTATCGCTTTTTTTTTTTCTTCATTTAAGAAAAAGAGCTGGCAGTACTGTAAAGGAAATATAATAGAAAGAAAAAATAGCAAAAGAGAAGATATCAGGATAGCTTAGAACCAGAGAGCATATATGATTATCTTTTATATTACATCTCAGTTAGCCTTTTGACACTACTTGCCAATTATACACGCAAGGATGGTTGAATAGAAAAAATAATGCACAACCAAAAGCCCTGATCACACTGCAAGTTAATAAAGACAAGTACCAAGAAATATAGAACACAAAGGCAGATGTTTTGGTTTGAATGCAGTAGTGGGTTCTAAAAACTGAAGGCTTGGAAGAATGTGGAAAGTATTGTAGTATATTTCTGCCTGGTAAAAGCCAACATGCATTTTTATTAAAACTGGCATTCATGTTTTATTAACTCCACTTTCTTGTATCCGATAATGTTCTTTTCCCCTGTAAACATTGCATTCCAATTAGTTAGGTAAAGTCTGGTTCCCCTCCTCATCCCGAGCTATTCCGATTTTCATCACATTTCCTATTTTCAGGCCTCCCTGTTTATACAGCTCCACCTAGAGGACTCTTGCCCTTGATAAATCATCTGACAACTCATTCCAGTTTAGCCTGCTATGTTACATTGGAACATCTTAGCTTTGTGTTTTCTTTGGAAACTGTTTCCATTCCACTTGCTAAAGTTCTCAAAGCGCAGCCCTAGGATATGTGATTCATCCTCTCATTTATGTGCCAAGGAGATTTTGGTTTACAGTTTGTACAGATGACCCTTGCACAAATCAGCTTTGAACTGTGCAGGTCCACTTATACATGCATATTTTTCAATAAATACAGGACAATACTATAAATATATTTTTTCTTCCTTATGATTTTCTTAACATTTCTTCTTTTTTTTATGTTTTTTTTTATTTTTGAGAGAGTGTGTGTGAGAGAGAGGGAGAGAGAGCGCGCGCGCGCGCGCGCAGGTGGGGGAGGGGCAGAGTGAGAGGGGGACAGAGGGTCCGAAGCAGGCTCTGTGCTGACAGCAGACAGCCTGATGCAGGGCTTGAACTCACAAACCGCAAGATCATGACCTGATCTGAAGTCAGACACTTAACTGACTGAACCACCCAACATTTTCTTTTCTCTAGTTTATCTTATTGTAGGAATACAGTATATAAGACAACTATGCATTAACCGACTGTTGATGTTATTGGTAAGACTGTTGGTCAACAGTAGGCTATTAGTAGTTAAGTTTGGGGGGAGTCAAAAGTTACAGGCAGATTTTTGACTGGGTAGGGTTGGCACCCCTAACCCCCATGATGTTCAAGGGTCAAGTGTACTTGAGATCAACTCTTGATTTTCTTTGGTATGGGGGTGTCCAGGACCTATGATAAAAGCAATCTACAGATAATAACTAACTTACTTACCTAAGCTAATATTAGAGCTGGCAACAAGTAATAAATTTGTTCCTTTCATGCCCTTGCTTTCTGTCCAATTCCTCAAAGAGGTGCTAAACGGACAGCAAAATTCCAGCAAGTAGAGAGAGGAGGAGGAGTCCATGTGTACATGTGCCACAACAAGCCAAGAGATTATTCTCATTTTTTAAAACCGCAAAAGTTAGTAATTGAGTTTGTTTTCCTTCTTAACTTCAATTTTGATATCTTGGTTTTAATATTATTTTTCCCTTTCTTCTCAAAGCCATTGCATTTGGCTGCTAATCTTTACACAGAACCACCATGCCAGCTTCTTCCCACATAGGTTCTCCTACACGTGTCCTGCTGCTCATGCTTTTCTTTCTGTTGTTGGTGTTGATTTCTCACTTTTTCCCAAAGCACCTGGCACCAGCAGTTGAAGAACCTTCACTGATTCCTCAGGAATTCCTCAGGAATTTTCGGCTTTGAAGATTGGTATGGCTCCAAATTACATTATTGTACTTATGACAGAAATAAGTGGGGCTTTTGATATGTACTCAAAGTGTTCATTTCTCTGCCCCATGTTCTTAGGGATTATAGTATTTTGGGCAAATAGAGGTCCTCCGAAATAACATCTTGAAACCGAGTACTGATTAATCACAGGCTAAATTTTAAGTTTTTTACATAGATTTCACTCCTTTCTAATGAATTCCTAGGAATAAAAACTGCATTGTTTTATTAATTAAAATTTTTTTAATGTTTTATTTATTTTTGAGGAGAGAGAGAGAGAGTGCAAGTGAGGGAGGGGCAGAGAGTGAGGGAGACACAATCTGAAGCAGGCTCCAGGTTCTGAGCTGTCAGCACAGAGCCCAATGCGGGGTGGAACTCACCAGTGATCATGACCCGAACCGAAGTTGGCCGCTTAACCGACAGCCATTCAGGCACCCCCAAACTGCATTATTTTAAATAAAGAAACTCCCAGCTTCAAAAATTCAATTCTAAGTCTTATTAGCTCTCCAGTTTCCTGCTTTCCTACTTAAAAGCCACACCTGAGAGGGGTGCTTTCTGCTGTGGTGAGAAGCTGTTTGAAATAATTGATCTACAAATATTTATTTTTGTCTTTTTGGTTGTAGAAGTGAAAGGTGAGTCAATGCTGTCTGAGACTGAATAGGGCAGTGCAAAGCTTCGTGATGATGTGGGAGCTGGTGCTGCCGACTTGCCCTCAGAAGGATGAAATCCAATCAGTCTCCCTCTATTACTCACATGGCATTTGTGAAATAAAGTCGGTGGCTAGGAAAATTACTGGATGAACCTTACACATTGATAGAATTCACTGAACAGGTGAGGTAACTAATCCCTAATGACAAATAGTTCTTTAAGAAGAAAAAAAAAGGAAAATGCCTAAAGCAAGTAGTCGGTTTATGGTCCCTTCCCTAAGTGAACTATTATAGGGGAACTCGGAAGCAGAGACCCTACAAAAGTCTATAAAAATGTTAATGAGCTGATTAGTTTAGAGAACATTCTTTATGTCTGTTAAACAAAACTGATTGTTTTAAAAGATCTTGTCTTTGCACACTGAAAAACAAACTGTTGAAACTGACTGTTTCAACAGTGTAAAAGCTCGCCTTCTTGCATCGCAGGCAACTTTAGGATAAAAGTAAAGATGTGCACTTGCATAATTTGGGTTTACGTAGTACCTTTCTTCTGAACAGCATAAGGGTATGATCAATTGTCTCCGCAAAACATGAGGGGAAGTGAAGAAAAAACTGAGGTATAGACAGAGAGTTCAGTGAAGTGACAGGCTGTAGCCATCAAGGTGATGCAAAATGATTTAAATCAGGGTCCCTGATTCCCTATTTGTTCGGTTCTCTTGAACTTCAACCTAGCTGGTTTTCTCTTCACTGAGCTTACCAGGTAAAGAATGTTTACGAATTAGTGTAACTTCCTAATTCGTGTTAGCCTTATTTATAAAGGCCACAAAAGATGCTTTAGCTCCTCAGATCCAACAACATCTTTCTTTACAAAGCGAGCAAACTCTGCTGAGGTAGTGCAACCACTTGACCACACTGCCCAAGCACTTAAGTGAATGCTGCTTACACCTCTGGTTAATCAGCCATTAGGAAAACCAACCCTGAGAACACCAGCAGCATCTGGAAAAGCAACAAATTCATATATTCCGAAGTCTTCCAGAGCATCTTCATGGCCTGAAATGTAAAACAAATACTACTTACAAATCAAATACCTCCATCTGCTATTGTAGTTTTTTTTTTAAGACTTTGTAAAACTTACCGTTATTGTTTGTTTCAAGTGATATGTGTATAAAACCAATTTAACATTTCCTAATTCCCTGTGGTCATATTGTCAACTAAGCAGTGTTGGAAATCACTCATTCCGAAGCTGAGAACTGGAATTGAATTGGGACAATTATTCTTAAAGCCTGATGTGGGAAAGGTGTATCATATAGTCAAACGCACGTGGGCAGTTTTGTCCTTTGTAACTAACTCAGAGAGTTAGCACACCAAGGCTTCAGCCTGGGAATCACAGCATCTCTTAGTCTACACATAGTATTTATTACACCCTGTCAGATCTAAAATAGAGACCACCAGAACTACTAATATCTATGTATAATGTATATTATTCATTTTAAATTATTATATATAATGTACTATTATAGCTGCCCATATGTACAAAATATAATGCAGTGTAATATCAAAATCACCCAAACTATCATCTGTAAAATGATGGGAGTGGGGTGGTTGGGAGGAACCAGATGGTCTCTGGGGCTTGATAAGAGGATGCAGACCCACATTCACTAAGCATCCTGGCATATTAGGCACTCCACCTACATCATTGTATTTAATTCTCCTCACGGCCCTGGTGGAGGGAGGGGGCAGTAATTACCTCCATTATATATGTAGATGAGGAAAGTTGAGGTCAGAAAAAATTAGTTAATTTTCCCAAGGTGACATTGGGAAAAAGTGGCATACAGGGCACTGAAACCCAGCATCATGTGACTCCAAGGCCTGGAGGGTAGCCCCATTCTTAATTTATAACAACTCAGTAGGGAATCAATAGTGAAGGGCAATAAGGGGGCCAGCTGGGGACAAAGAAGCAGCAAACCTGCCAAACCTCCCTGCCCACTGCTCCTGGGGAGGGAGCTGCCAGCATTGTCCCTGCTTTAGGAATGAATGAAGTGAGAGGGTCTTGGGCATTTTCAAAATAATAAAAGGATCAATAAATTAGGATTCAGAAGAACTCAGTGATGGTGGGCAAGTGACTTAATCTCTGAGCCTTGGTTCTCTAGCCTATAAAATGGAGTTCAGTGCCTTTCAGGTTTATTTTACAGATTTGTATGACTTACAGTAAAACCAATTCAAGGGATAGCACTTTGTAAAATGAGGGCACTATTCAAAGTTAAGGGATTGTTTGCATTATAGCAGTTCATACCTTATATGAATTCTATTACATCAATAGTACATTATATATAATAATTAAAATGAGCAATATTAATTAATATACATTAACATTACATTAGTCCCTTTCAGCATAGCCATTACCTGAAAATGTTTGAGCTTTCCTGTATTCTGTTTCTGGTCTGAAAAGACAAAGAGGCATTTCTGTTACTGATAATAACTGAGGAAAAGGCATTCAAGAAAAAATTATATTTGTAGAAATGTATGTATTACCTGCCTTCTAGCTTCTGTTTTATAACTAAAACCAAGAGGAAAAAAAACACAGTAAGGTAATTTTTAGCACATACATAAAACCATTTGTAAATTTTCTTTCTAATTTTAACCTACCTTTATAGGGTTGATATTTTTTCCATAGGAAGAGAAGACACATGGATATAATTAAAAAGAGTGATATTCCGGTTATACTTGCTAAAGGGGACAATGATTTCCCCTTTTGTGCAAGCTTCTCGAGTCCTAAATAAAAAGACATATTTTAAATATTTTTATTAAAGATCAATAATAAATTACTATATGGTTTGACTTTTTTATGCTTTACCTGGGGACATTACTGCATCTGTATATTATATATTACTTATTTTATGTTTATATGTAGAGAGAAAGAGAGAGAGAGAGAGAGAGAGAACATGAGAGAGCAGGAGTGAGCAGGTGAGTGAGAATGAGAAAGACCAAACAGAAGGAATGCACTTATTTTAGGACACACAGCGATTTGATCACAATGGCCTAAATTTGCTAAGGATATTTGTGATTGGAAATGTGGTAAGCTGCCCAGGATACAACTGATGTGTTGAAATAGATGTCGTATATAGCTTATGTCATACTTTCCAATAGTGTTCACCACCATTTAACCATTTAACTTTGATCTCATTGTATCAAATATCCCCAGATGCTAAGTGGTTCTCTCTTTCCTTTTGTCTCACTCTTAGTATAAACCAGGTACATGGATTTTCTAGGCAGGTGGTATGTGATTTTTGATTCTAGATCTAGACTAGAACACCAAAAACTTATCAGAAAGATTATTTTTCCTTATTTTCTCTCTTAATAATTTATATTCTCCCACTGTTGGAAAGCTGGCCTTTTTAGTTTGGAACTACTTTAGCATTTGGGTGGTCTCTTTGTGAGGTCTGAGCCTTTCTTCAGTTACTCTGCTCCTACCTCACAGGTTTGTTCTTTCTAAAGAGCTGGGCAGCTTTGGGTGAGCCACTTGACTGATGGCCTTGATTCTCACACTAGTGAAATGAGGTTAGAGTGAGAGGCCTTTAAGTTTTGTTGTTTCTCTAATATTCTAGAATTTGGGGCAGCCAGAGAGTCTTATATGAAGTGTATTATGTAAATAGGGCACTATCCAGTGGCCTACCAGTAATTGAGTCTCAAAAAAATGTATTCACATATATACATACAAAAATTACAAATTTTAATGGTATAAAGGAAGTGTAGCACATAACTTAGAAATAATTATAAGATACGCAATACTCTTTACTGTTAATTACACATAGCTGATTCTCAGGAAATGCATTTGTTGCTTTTTGCTAAACTCTTATATTTTCCATCTATGGGTTAAATTCAACCATATTTGAAAAAATTAGACTTTAAATAACTACTATGATTACTATGTAATTGAACAAAGAAATAGGTTACATCATAAATGAACAAGTTTAGTTTTAATATGAATGTTGGTTGATATTTAGTGTGATGAAAAGGAAATGACAGCATACATTGGAACTTCATTCATTCATCAATCATGTGAATAACTGCTGGACTGAATAATAGTTTTTGATGCTGGAAGAATATTTCCTCAATTTTTTGTGCCATAGATAATGTGATGGCTATGGACATAATATACTCTTAAATTTATTTGGCATTATTATTTTCTCCATCACTTTCTCTTTTTTTGTCTTTTTTTATTTCAGAGAAAGAGAGAGAGTACACATGGGGGAGGGGCAGAGGGAGAGGGAGAATGTTAAGCAGGTTCCATGCCTGACTCAGGGCTCGATCTCATGACCATGAAATCATGACCTGAGCTGAAATCAAGAGTCGGACACTCAACTGAGTGAGCCACACTGGCACCCCACTCCATCACTTTATTAAGTGTAGACAATCTTACTATAGAACAACACATCCAGTGAGTTTTTTATAAGTAGTATTTTCATGATTAAGAAATTATTATATTATAAAATTATAATATTTTATAATTTTCATTGAGATTTCTTTAAAAAATTTTTTTTAATGTTTATTTATTTCTGAGGTAGAGAGAGACAGAGTGTGATCGAGAGAGGGGCAGAGAGAGAGAGAGGGAGACAGAGAATCTGAAGCAGGCTCCAGGCTCTCAGCTGTCAGCACAGAGCCTGACACGGGGCTCGAGCTCACAAACCATGAGATCATGACCTGAGCTGAAGTCGGCTGCTCAACCAACTGAGCCACCCAGGCACCCCTTCACTGAGATTTCTTATTTGACCTATGGGCTATTTAGAAAACATGTTGCTTTATTTATTTAAGTTGGGAATTTTTCTAGTTTTGTTTTCTGTTATTGATTTTTAGTTGAAGTCTACTCTAGAGGACAGACCCTGTTTGATTTCAATCTTTTGAATACCAAGATTTTAGAAAGATGACCATATACATGGTCATATGAAAAGAGGGTATATTCTACAGTTGTTGTATGTTAAATTCTATATTAATTCAATTAGGTCAGATTATTTTTCTCTATTCCTACTAAGTTTTTGCCTGTTTGTTCTATTAGTTACCAAGAGATGGACGCTAAAATCTCCTACTCTGACTATGGATTTTTCTACTTTGTTAATTTTTGCTATTTATTAGATACACTTTGAAGCACTGCTAGTAGATGCATACAAGTTCAGAATGCTTATATCCTCCTGCTGGAGAGACCACTTTACTCTTTTTTTTTTTATTAAAAATTTTTTTTAATGATTTTATTTATTTTTGAAGGAGAGAGAGAGACAGCATGAGTGGGGGAGGAGCAGAGAGGGAGGGAGACACAGAAGCCAAAGCAGGCTCCAGGCTCTGAGCCGTCAGCACAGAGCCCAATGTGGGGCTCTACCAATGAAATTACAACTAATAAGTCACATCCTTTTTCTGCATGATTTTTCCGTCACATCTCCCCTGAGAATTCTCTTCTTCAGAATCAAAATCCCTGAACGGTTTTATTGTTCTTTGTATGATTGATTTCCACATTCTCTATTATCCTAGAGGTAGAATTTTAGAAACTCAACAAAAGCTAATCTGTTTTACTTCTAAAATATAAATTTGGAAGAACCCATACTCTGGTGTCATTGTCAGTAAGATAAAGGCAAATAGAATACTCTCTTGAAACACCAGCAGGGATAGAAAAGCAAAGTAATAAGGGTGAAATACTAAATATACAATATGATTTGGGCACCACTTTTATCAAGTGAATTCTCTATTTCTTCGTTTAATTTAATTAATTTTTTTTTGAGAGAGAGAGTTGAGAGGGGAAGACGGGCAGAGAGAGAGAGAGAGAGAGAGAGAGAGAGAGAGAGAGAATCTTAAGCAGGCTCCCTGCTCAGCATGGAGCCAGACACAGGACTCGATTTCCCGACCCTGGGGGATTTTGACCTGAGCCGAAATCTGGAGTCGGATGCTTAACCAACTGAGCCACCCAGGTTCCCTTCTATTTCTTCATTCTAGATCATATATTAAAATCAAAACTAGCCAATTTTCAGATATGCACAATTAAATGTATAATCATCATATGTAATTAAAACCAAATGTACATTTGTTTCCCATTTATTTGGTAGAGATGTATCATATCACTAAAATGTAAATAATTTTAAAAATTAAAGTACCATTTATAGGTACAGATAAAGAAATAGTCTCCAAGAAACTAAAATATTTGCTACAGTAAGTCATAACTAAGACTGGAACATAGGTTTTTTTCTGACTGCAAGTTCATTTTTTTCCTGTTAATCCATAGGCAAAGAGTGGTTTTGTAATGGCAGGTAGGCTCCTATATAATCACTTTTACCTTCCACCTTTCTAACACCAGACTTGATGTGTTTCAGCTGTTTCACTTCTTGATAGATTGTCTTCGCCAAATTTCCACTAACCCCTCAAAAAAGTACTGAATGCTGATTTATTCTTCTCAAGCTTCTGTTATGTGCTTTATACCATGAGAAAAACCGTAGGAAAATATTTTAGTATAGTCTTTGCTGTTTTTACCCCCTTAATCTTGAAAATATGCTAATAATTATTATTTCCAAGTACTTCTCATTCTAATGGTGAAGTTACACTCTTGAATACATAAGCTCTTTGCCAGGCACTTCCATGATTCTGAAGCCTGGCAGTTAGTTTAACATACAATGATTAGATGTCTTACATTTGGATAAGACATCTCCTTGCGTCTCCTTCATTTTTAACTTTTTGTCCTTTTTGATTTGTGTTTCCTAAAATGATCGAATTTGCACATTCTGTCCTTCAGAGGATCCCACTTATTCCCTTTACCATTACTTCCTTATCTCTTTAGATTCCTTCCTTATTGTCCTCTTGCCTCTTTTCCCTTTAGCTCTGTTAGCCCTACATCAGAGAACCACCCTATAGTGGCCAATGTCTGTCACCCCAAAACCTTGGCTATGGCAAATCCTTTCCCTGGAAAAAGAGGAATAAGCATAGTCCCTTTTCTCAGAACAAATGATATTCCCTGTTAGGCCTCCTTCTCCTCTAGAGCATCCTGACTATCTCTTGACACTGATTCTCCATCCCAGAACTTGAAATTTACTTCCTTTCACAAAATAAAAAATGCCAAATATGTCAAGGATCAAATCAAGGGGCATAGTTGCTGTAGTCTCAGTTCTAGGCAAGTGTGTCTTGGAGAGATGGACTTCTGAAACCCCCACTTGAAAGTAAGGCAGCAGATAAATTCTGATCCTATTGCTACAGAGAATGTATAGGAATTCTGAATGCAGTTCTAGACACTTGCAGGAGCCCATTCTTTCTTTTAGAGAGTTTCCTACAGTTTAGCTCATAGCATGCCATTCTCTTCATTATTTAAATATGATTGACTCATTTACCAAAGCCCTACTGCAAATGCTATTTGCCCCCTCCTTAGGCAAACAAATAAAATGAAATAACATAATTAAGTGCAAATATGGGCAAGAGGTGTGGTTTCCATGGCATCACAGCCCTGCTGTTTGAGAGACTGCACCCAGAACAGGGCAGCCATATGCCACCAGTCTGCTCGTCCATTCTGAGATCAGAATGGAGTTCTGAGATCTCTCCCAGACAGTCTGCTTGCTGATTATGACAGCTGATTCCTGTCCCTATAGAGATGAAAGCCCCATATTGGGGAGGGTGCTGTTTCTATACTCTCCCATGGCTCCACCTGACTGACACAGTTATTCTGTGCTAAAAGCTCATGGGGATGTCTAAGGTCTTAGGGTCTGGATGTCAGGGCTGTAGTTCTATCTTAGCTGTTTTCTCCAGTGGCCCAAAGTGAAATATGTCTCCTTAAGATCTTAACATGAGAAGTTTCTAGGTAGAAGAAATTAGTCAATTCATTTTCCTACTGTGGATCATTTTCCTATTCTCTTCTGTATGAAATGATGTACAATAGAAATAAATATAAAAAAAAAAGTTAGGGACACTTGGGTGACTCAGTTAAGCGTCAGACTTTGGTTCAGGTCATGATCTCATGGTTTGTGAGTTCAAGCCCCACATTGAGCTCCATGCTGGTGGTGCAGAGCCTGCTTGGGATTCTCTCTCTCTCCTTCTCCCTCTCTGCCCCTCCCCCACGTGTGCGCACATGCGTTCTCTCTTTCTCTCTTTCTCAAAGTGATAGATTTCTCAGGATCACATACAAATTCAAGACATTTCTATTATATCTAAATTCTGAATTATAGCCATGTGGTTCTTGGGAATTCTAATAATTTATATATTTGAATATCTTCATTAAGTGTGAACACTTGAATTCTCATCATAAACTTTCATTTTATATATATTGCATGTCACAATAGTGGTTTAGACCCCATTAAAATTGTAAATCATGGACATTTGCATTCAAGGAAGTCCTTAATCAAAGAAATAAAATCATTTATTTTTCAAATACAAATGCTAATGTATTATTTTAATTGCTATTGTTTCCTTGAAACTTATATTCTAGATATTATTTTTAGTTACAGGTATTTCATAATTTCTCATTAATATGAAAGCATATACATGTCATGGACAAACCAGAGTATCTCTTTGTATATAGCACAAAGTTAGTTAAGGTGATGAGAAAATATACACTATCCTGGATATGTGGTATACGTTCTAGAAAGACCATAGTTTTACTGATATTCTCAGTCAAGAATGTCAAGGGAGGCAGTTTATATAATGATTAAAACAAGGGCTTTGAATTCAGATATTATTTTATGACTTACTAGCTGTGTGACCTTGCCCATTGTCCCTGTTTTCTGTAGTATATCTCCACTGAGACAGAAAGGTCAATTAATGTCTCAAATTAGATGTGAATCATAACCCCGAGGTAGAAGGCACCATCTGGAGTCAAACATCACTTTCTCTGGCCTTCCTCTCCCCAACTGAAAGTCTCCAATAAAACTTTTGATTCTTTCCTGACCTTGTTATTTTCTTTCCTTATTTGTGATCTTGGAGTCATCTTTGACTCCTTTGTCCATTGCCCTCCACAGCTTTTTGCTGAAACTTTTTGGTTGGCCACCATGTTATGTGCCTCACTAAAAACAAAAACGTTCATCTATTTCTTAGTACTAGACTCTGGTTACACCAAATATCTCAGAGGCTCTGAAAATATCTCAGAGGCAGGTATCTTATCCCTCAAAATTCTCTACAGATCTTAACATAGATTGCTTCTCAGAGTGTATGATCAGTAAGTGCTCAAATGGTAGTTACAGGTGATGCTCATTTTTTCACTGTAGGTTAGTGTATATTTAATCTCCATTGCGGAGATTCATTAATTTGGAAAACTTAAAAAAAATCAAATACTTAAAACACATCAATACTACTCATTTTCTTTGGCATTTGTTGCTGTTTGAGTAAAAGTTCTGTGGACATATAGGAGTTGAAAAATAGCTCTAAAAACCACAAAAATGTCACTAATGTTGACAACTCTGAATCCCTCTGAAAAATAAGCACCTGCTCTTCTTATTTACTATAATAACAAATACCTGGTCTTTGTACAGGTCAAACAGGTTTTTTATATTTTGCAAAAGGCAATTATTTGATATAAAGACTGTAGCTGTCTTTGGGCATCAGTAATAAGATCTTAATCAAATATTGGGGGCTTCTGATATTATGAAAATACCTTAGCCAAATATTAATGGAGAAAGTTCAGGCAGTGTGAAAGTTGTCAATGTGGTATACAACTACATATTGGAGCTATGTTTTCATTTGCAATGAGCATAAGGAACAAGTCTAAGATGACACCCAGATTGCTAGTCAACTACTTTATATGCTTAATTATGGCTTGCTTTAAAATTATGTTTTGGTCAGCCACTGAGGTTAAGAGCTGGTTAATCCTAATAAAATTTTAATAAAATAGAAAGCAAATGATGCACCTTAGCTGTTCATATGCCTGCTGTGTATATTAAGCTGTGGTCATTTTGTTAGCAGGAATTTTTTTTCAGTTGGCATTCTCAATGCCTACCCCAGTATTTGGCCAATATTAGGTGCTAAATAATGAATAAATGAGTGTCAGATTTAGAGCACCCTAAACACAGATACGCTTTGGGGAGCTATAAAGGAAATAAATTATTATCTACTTCCCAAATGACACATAACTCAGGTAAAAATTCTAGAGCTGCATTGTCCAATATGGTAGCCACCAGATACACGTGGCTATTTAATTTATTTATAATTTAAAATAAAATTTAAATATTTAATAAATAACATAAATTCAGTCCCTCAGTTGCAAAGCTAAATTTAAATGCTCAAAAGCCACTGAAGCCTGCTTCTGATTCTGTGTCTCCCTCTCTCCCTGCCACTGTCCCACTCATGCCCTCTCTTTCCTTCTCTCAAAAATAAAACTAAACATTAAAAAAAATTAAATGCTCAAAAGCAAATGAAGGTAGTGGTTACCATACTGGCTAGTGCAGATCAAATATTTCCTTCACTGCAAAAATTTCTATTGGATAACACTTTTCTAGACATTGTGGTATTTTCTTCACATAAAAAAATAAAACTTCACCATGACAGTTATACAAATTCCAATATATTCAGGTGATTTCACAAATATGAATACATTCAACTTTAAGGAATCATGGAGGGATTCTATCCACTATGTATTTCTTTATCAATTTGTAGTTTGTTATAGTCTTAGAATTCTTGGTGGCTTTTTAATAAGCTCAAAAGACTATAGGGGAAAAAGAAACACCTTAAACACATAATTGCCACACTTGTGCTTGTTTAATATTCAGATTCCTAGATCCTACCTTCAGGGTCCTGACCCAATAGGTCTGAGGTGTCTTAATGAAAATACATCATTAGACCTCCCCAGGTGATTTTGATGCACATGGCCCAATAGCTACATACTAAAACATTTAGCCTAAGAATTATAAGGATTATATTCTTGCTTCATTTATTCAACAAAATGTATTAACTCTATATCATGGGCCCTAATCTAGACACAAGGGCTGTAAAGACAGAGAAAGAGAAGATATCAATTGAGAAAGTATTGTTTGGTGTTACCTTTTGCTCACTTGTTTCTACACCACTAATAGGCACCCTAGCCACCCATCCCTGCCCAAGCCTGCTGTCAGGTGTTCCCCAGGTGGATACTGACTTGTCTTTATGTGAAAAGCTGAGTCCAGGAAGGACTTGATAGTAGCAGTAGAAGTAGTAGAGGAAGAAGCAAAAGGAGAAAAAGGTGGGGGATGAGGACAAGATGGAAGAGGGGGATGAGGAGGAGGAAAGGGAGAGGGAAAAGGAGAGGGAGAGGAGAAGAAATTCAGGAAAGAAGGAGAAGGAATAAGGAGAGAATAAAATGGGTTTAAGAGGTAGGAAGGAAGGAGAATGGACAAACGTGGTGATGGGATGCTGGGCACAGCAATAAGCAAGAGAAAGGGGTCTGGAGTGGCATTTAGCTTTCTGGTTTAGGTTGGTAGACAACAGGGCCATTCACTTAAACAGGGAATACAGAAATAATAGTTATTTGGGGGAAAGAAGATGGTTCAGTTTTGGTATGTTGGACTTATACACTGCCTCTGGTATTTCAAATTGGAGATAATCAGAAGGTAACTGAGTATACAGTTTTAGAGCTTTAAAGATATAGATTTTGGATGTACCAGTGTTATATGAAACCATGGGAGTGAAGGAAATCATATAGGAAAATAAAATTATATTACAGAGAAGAGAAGGCTTAAAAGGATGGGAATTTGACAAGCATACATTTTTGGGCAGTGATATTTAACTTTTTGTGGATCAATAAGCTTTCTGAAAAATCAGATTTTTCTGAAGAATTTAGAATTAATTTCTAAAGAATGTCAAATTTCACAGACCTACAAAATTTGTAGTTTCCAAGGTGTTGAGACCCTTGTTGAGAACTTCCACAGATTGCAGGTGTTTAAGTGATAAAAGAGGAAGGGAGGCCCATAAAAGACAATGAGAAGAGGAGTCAAATTAGATAGTAGGAAAACCAGATTTCCAACTCACTGAGATTTATTCACCTGAGCTAATGCAATAGCAGATATAAACCCAGTTTAAATGAGTAAACTGCTTCTCTTATGTTCCTGTTTGTAAAATCAAGAGCATAAATGCATATTTAGAGTCATTTATTGAATTCCCTTTTTCTTCATAGTCCTTGAGAGTTAACAATTGAATTCCCCCTCCATTATGTTTTGGGTTTTCTTTCTTTGACTCATAGAAGCCATGGATTAGTTTACTCAGGAAAGAGAGTTTCTTAGCGTTTATCAACAATCCACAATGGCTTTCTCTTCCACACAGGTATAAAATTGGACTATTAGAAGGCCAGCATGCATTTGTGTTTCCTTGGGATCCTTGCCTTTTATGTCACACTTACCTATAGAAGTGATGATGACTGTGAAATGAGCTTCATCTCGCCGTCCCGTTACATTGTTGTAAGCACAGCACACATAATCAGTTGGCTTTTGGGCTACTTTCTCAGATGTAACTTCCAAGCGAGGTCCATGCTTGATGACATATGTTGTATTGTCAGTCCTCCGGATCCAGGAGTAGGTGTTGGGGGGGTAAGAATCAGCAGAACAGTAAAACAAGATGGCTTCTCCAGTGTCAACAGTAAACACTTCCCCTACTTTTAGCCCTTTGTCAGAATTAACTTGAAGTCCATAAGGTCCATCTGCATTAATTGAAAAAGGAAATAAAGGGGTGGCATAAATAATCACAATATAGTTATAGAATTTTGGAGAGCTTAGCATTTTACTTTCTATGAAAGTCTTCATGTTCAACTTGGCAGATAGATCCTCATTTAGATTCCCAATAAATCATGAGGACCTAAAAATGGTTATTCTGATATCCACAACAATGGAAATTATTTGAGGTGTGATTGAACTTATCTGATATAGTGAAAGGCTTGAAATTTAGTGTGTAATTTCAGAGACACTGCCATCATAACTGTCATGCTGAGTTTTGAGTAAAGTATTGATACGTCTGCAATCATGTTAGACAAGTTCCATCTTTCTTAAAACAGAGTTGCACTTGAAAGCACTTTAAAAAATAGATTGTGGCCATTATTTTCTCATTGACAGCCATATTTTGAGTATTATCTGTTTTTAATTCTCAGTTCTAGGGTAAGCCATGCAAATATTTATAAAATACATAGTTTCACATGGAGCACAAATTTGTGCAAATAGATACAGAAGTGTCCCATTAGCAGTTAAAGAATTTTAAATATTCCTCCCTGCAAACTAAGCTTAGAATTCTATTTGGAAAAATAATCTCTTCATTATTATTAACAAATATTCATTGAGCATCATTGACAAATATTTAGTCATGGATATCCCATGGTGTTTGTCCTTACTGCAATATTCTTGTAGCATTTTGCTATTTCTATGGCACCAGAATGGCTGCAGATAAAGACACATTTCCCATTGCTTTCTTTCAAAAATAAAGACAGATTTAAAAATTTTCCCAGCTAGATAAGTTTTTCTTGTTCAGTCTGAATCCTGGCTTCTATTGTAAAAACTTCAAGGTTTAGGTATGATTATGTTCATTTTTCAGCTGGTCATAACCAATATTTATTGGCTACTTTCCGTATAAAGACACTTTAAGTACTTACACAGACTACCACATTTAATCTTTAAAGCGACCACGAGGTAGATGTTATTCCCATTATAAGATGAAGGAAGAAACGTTTAAAAAATTAATTTTCCCATGGTCACATAGCTATTATATAGCAGAGCTAGGATTCTATAATATATGTATTTGATCATTCACATTACCTCCCCAAAAATGTATGTGGCATAATTTTCTGTAACAGAACAATTTCTTATTGTATAACTATATTATTAGTTCCATAATAAGTAATTATCTAATTACATATTAATTCTGTACCCATTTAATCAAGTAATAAATCAAAAAGTCCTGTTTGAGAGATATTGTTAGATGGTATATTTAATATATGAGAGAAAAAAAATGTGTAAGACACAGTTCTTACACTCAAGGAATTGGTAAACTAGAAAAGGCTATGGGTGGTTTGCTCAGTAATAACCTAGTCTCAGAGTTCTGACTTTTTTTTCAATATTTATTTATTTAGATAGAGAGAGAGAAAGTGCAAGCAGGGGAGAAGCAGAGGTAGAGGGAGATAGAATCCCAAGCAGGCTCCATGCTGCCAATACAGAGCCTGATGCTGGGCTCAATCTCACCAATAGTGACCTGCACCGAAACCAAGAGTCAGTCGCTCAACCGAAGAGTCAGCCAGGTGCCCCAAGGTTCTGATTTTTTTTAAAAAAAATGTACTGACTATTCATCTCTCATTGTATGGAATAATATGATGTAATGATTATACAGTAGTCATTATCAGTTATCACTACATTTAATCCTGATTTTGTCAATTGTTAGTTACGTGTTCTTCAGAAGTCATTTAAACTTTTAGATCTCACTTTTTTCACCTTTACTATGAAACACTGACTGGATGAATGGTTGACAAAGTTCTTTCTACCTTTGAAATACCTTTGAGTGATTAATGATATGCTAAAGCTATTTTGGATACTGACAAGCCAACCTCAAATTTGCGGATTCCCAGAGTGGTTCTCTATTATGTCAGCATTTTCTGACCAATCTATCATTGGAGAAACACATTTCCTAAGATAAAACAGGAACTGAAGATGCAAAATAATAAATTATATTTAGCTAGGGAACATGCACTTTACACATTCTTGCTTCCTAAAGACACAGACATCTGAAGGAAACTTACAGGTTTATATTTATATATATATACATGAGATGATCCTGATTTCAGGAAGCGAACATAGAAGTTAGTATCTTCAAATTTGAAGTAATCAGGAACAGGAGATGAATAATTAAAGTGAAAAGAAATGAATACCCTTTCCTGTAACTGTGCTAGCTGTACTAGAACCCTGTCATTTCAGGCTATGATACAGTCTCAGGGGGAAAACCACTCTTTCAGAAGTGTGTGCTAAATGGAACCCTTTTATTCTGAATTCCGCTAAATGTAGGTTGTATAATGGAAATGAAAAGTTGTTTTCACTCACTCGACCAAAATCAATATTGAGATGTTACTGTGTGCCTAATATTGTTCTAGGCATTGATATGTTACCGTGTGCATAATATTGTTCTAGGCATTGCGGGGGCAATCTGAGGTGTGATAGACAGGATTCCTGTGGCTATTCTCCCGGGCTCAGTGCAGCAACAGCATCCCCTTACATTGTCAGCATTGATAGAACATTAAAGAAGCAAAGACCACCAACTGGTGGGTATTGGTTATGCTTCATATTGTAGGAAACCAAGGGAAGGAAACAACTACGGTTGGAACAGCAAGAGACCCAAGTCTGTGCACAAAAACTAAAGTCTGAGAGAGCTTTTCTGTGAGCTGTGATAAAGAAGAGAAGTGTGGTCATAAAAATACAGCCATTCAGTTTAAGTCTCTGTTTTCACTGGCTTTCAGAGTTTATAGAATGTGACTATAAAAACAAATTGCTTGATAATTTGATACACATAAAAATGAGTGATATTCTTTTCAGTGTGCTGATGTTACTCGAAACTTTTTGAGAACTCCTCAATTGGAATTGCCTTAGGATCCTGCCACATAATGGAGTATTCTCAAAAATAGTAATTCTTGGGGCGCCTGGGTGGCTCAGTCAGTTAAGCGTCTGACTTCGGCTCAGGTCATGATCTCACAGTCTGTGGGTTCGAGCCCTGCATCGGGCTCTGTGCTGACAGCTCAGAGCCTGGAGCCTGCTTCCAATTCTGTGTCTCCCTCTCTCTCTGCCCCTCCCCTGCTCATGCTCTGTCTCTCTCTGTCGCAAAAATAAATAAAAACATTATAAAAAAATTAAAAAGAAAAAAATAGTAATTCTTTCATTTTGTAGAGTGGACTCAATATGTAAAGGAAGTCCACTGTCAGAGCCAAGTGGTGAATAAGGTTGATTACCTAATTTAATAATATTGCTCTAGTTTCAAATAAAATATGCTTATAAAGAAAGGAATCTTAGCATATCTTTCCTGTATGCATGTATATTTTGATTTTTCTACTTCCTCATTTGTTGGGTTTCATGATTGGCATAAACTTTTCTCCTCTGCCTTAATTAAATGCTATATCTGACTCTTCAGAGTTAGCCTCAGAATCCCTCAAACTCTCTCGGCCCCCATACAAACATTTCTTCCAGTTCCTGGAATCTAATACCTTGAACCATTTAAATTCCTTTCTTCTGATATGATTTATTAAAATGTAACATATTTTATCTGATTATACAAGAAATATATGTTCATTGCATAAAACCCTAAAATTCAGAGAATCATGAAGATGGAAAGAAAACTTATTTGTTATTTTACCATTCAAAGAATGAATATCCATATTTCAGTGTATGATTTTTAAATCTTTTTTTTTAATTTTTTAAAGTTTATTTATTTATTTTGAGGTGGGGAGGGGCAGAGACAGAATCCCAAGCAGGTTCCATGCTGTCTGTGTGCAGAGCTGGGGGTTCAAACTCATGAACCTATGAGATCATAACCTGAGCTGAGATTAAGAGTCAGACGCTTAAGTGACTGAGCCACCCAAAGCACCCCGATCTTTAAATCTTCTATACTTCTCTCTCTCTCTCTCTCTCTCTCTCTCTCTCTCACACACACACACACACATACACACAGATTGCCTTTCTTTCTTTCTTTCTTTCTTTCTTTCTTTCTTTCTTTCTTTCTTTCTTCCTTCCTTCCTTCCTTCCTTCCTTTCTCTTGCACTCTGCACTCTTCACTCTTAGAATGTTTTTTCTTACTACACTATGATGTTATTTCCTTTTGAGCACTTTAGTCTGTCCATCTTTTACTGTGAGGTGTAGCCTAATACATTATTCATCAGAATGGGCAATCCAATTGAAGACATTTGGAGTGATTCAACCAGTGTGGCCTCTGACATTGAAAATGAAAGAAGGATAATTCTATTTTGACTTTGGATTATGGTTTAGTTTCTTGCCTGTGGCAGAGAACTCCCAGTAGAATTAAACCCTTTGCCTCAGAAATGGCTGTTTACTAAGTGACTTATAAAATCACATATCATCTGTTCTTTTTCACAATTTATGACTGGGCGGGAACAGTACCTAAATTTCCATCATGATGCTGCTTGCCACCCTGCTTGGGGAGCAGATGGTAAGTATTTACAG
This sequence comes from Acinonyx jubatus, assembly GCF_027475565.1. NCBI lineage: Eukaryota > Metazoa > Chordata > Mammalia > Carnivora > Felidae > Acinonyx > Acinonyx jubatus. The sequence goes on along the minus strand of NC_069383.1, from coordinate 71,527,469 downwards.
TGAATGACCTTTTTTTTTTCCTTTAATTTTTATCACTTAGAGTACTTCCCTGCAGCCGTGCCATATGTTGCACACAAAATACAGTGGTTACTGGGTTATTATTCACAACAGAGCTGGAGGGCATAGACATTTCATGAACTACAAGTAGGTATTTGTCTGAATTACTGACTTGACGTTATATTCCACCAAATCCAATACCAGGTTATGACATCATGACCTCATACATACATGGTCAATCTTGACAGATTCTGTTATACTTTTTCTGCTAAAATAAAAAAATAACTCCTGCTTTCATGAAGGAAGCTGTCATAGAAACAGTGCCTTAAGAGAACAGAGTAGTAGATTCATACTGAAATTCTAAGTTATGATGTAGACCTCCATGGGAGAATTTTGCAATATGACATTTTTATTGAGGAACTTTTCTAAAGATCAGAAACAAACACACAAAAAAACAAAAAAACTAAATGAAAGGCCAAAGCACTATAATCGAGACGCTGTTATCTTATTATGGGAATTTAGCCTTGTTACAGCATCCTCAAGTAACCCTGTAATTTGAAAGGGATATGAGGAAAGCTGTTCCATTTTAGTCAAGTTCAAGAAACTCGTATTGAGTTGGTTAATCTTAATCTGTGTCAGGGAGTATTGAGATGAATAACGCAGAGCTCCTACATGGGATTGGGGTGCTTATGAGCAGAAAGACTCCAGTGCAGTGAGTGCCAGGAAAGATGGTGCTACAGGAGTACAGCAAATCTCTTTTCGACTCTGAAGAGGTGAGACAAGGCAAGGGCAGATGAGCCTTTCTGGGGAAGATGATACTGTGAAGGAAGAGGAGGGTGCAACCAAGTGAAGAAAGGGAAGTGGGAACATCAACCAAGGCACACATTCCCAGTTTTCATAAAATGATATAGACTGCAAAAATAAGGGTGCCACATCAACAGAAAGGATAAATGACCAATATTTCCATTATATATTTTATTTAATTACTGTAACCCCAAATCAAACCAATACAAACAAAAACAAACAATAAAATGGGCTAAAATAGCAACAGAAAGAAAAATTTAAAAATTAATGAGTCTGGGTTGTGTTTCTATATGTTATGTAATAAGTAATAATTATTTAGCACAAACTAGACCATGATGTTTGATTTTTGAATCAAACAAATTATGAGTGATTGAGTGAATAAAAGAATGAATGAAGGTCAGTAAGATGAGATGTTGACTGAGTGAAGAGTTTTGCATTTGAATGTAAAATTAATCAAGAAAGAAAATTAATAATACTGTATTCACAATTACCTCTTAATAAGACTAGTAATTGTTCTTAAATAATTTACGTAATTCATCTTTATAATGTGTGAGTGGAACATACATATGTACATTTTATAAATGTTCTTCTTTCTACTATCTGCCATTAGTCTTTAATCATGACTGACATTTCTCTGTGAGATTTCCATATACTATATCTAAAAGAATGTAAAGAAGGAAGTTCAGTCTATAATAGAAGACATGTTCTGCGAAATCTGAATTTATTCAGATGGGGATAGTTTAATTCTTTAAAATAACACAGGATAAGAAAGAAGATTCAAGAGTTTAAAGCATATAATATTTAATATTTATAGAAAGGATTATGATTTTTCCCTCATTTTTATTCTTTACACATGGTATATCACCATATTCTATGATAATAATGAGATTGGGGCATGAATTTGTACATGTCAAAAGAAAAATCTTATTCTTACTTTGCCAGATTAAAGTAAATGATATAGCCAAACAAAAGTGTATTTAAAGATGCAAAAGATACTTTCATGTATCTGTGATTGTTTATGCAATTTCCCCCAGGAATTTTTCATTTAAATCCATGGCTAGAGTTTAAAGGTAGGCAAATAGATGAAGAGATAGATAGATATAAGAAAGAACTGATGTAAAGAAACTATTTTCATGTAACCAAAATAACGTATGTTAACCAATGGTAATGTTTGGGAAAGACAAATGTTCTTCTCAAGGTATTCTTTCCATTTTCTCTTTGCAGGCATCTTCTAAATTACCCAAGCTCTCCATAACTTCTTGCTGCCATGTTTCCAATTATGTCAGAATAGTTTTGGCACAAGGGAAAAAAACAAGAAATAAAAAAGGAAGAAAAAAAAAAGCTAAGATCATTGAGTTCTTCCTATGTGCTGCTCACTGGCTTCTTTATTCATAAAATCTCACCTAATCCTCCCTATCCCTCTTGAGACAGGTATTAGACTTACACTGAGAACTGTAGATAAGGAGATGAGGACATGGGATCACTTACACATCCTGCCAATGGCAGAACCAAGGCTTTAACTGAGGCAGTCTGAATTTTCAGCTCAGGCTCATCACTACTGTGCTCTCCACTGCTCTCCCAAATGACATGATATTAACTAGTATTTAATGTGATTGAAACAACAGATCATCAGTTAATAAGGAATGTTCCACCATAAGCTCACTTCCTACTGCCTCTCATCTCACTGAATAATGGGAAGTTCCTTGGGATTGATATTCAGTGGATGATATCTGGATGGTTTAATATCTGGTTTTGAATTTTGTACCTTGTATGTGAAGGTAAACCATTTAGACCAAGCAATAAACAATGTAAAGATTTATCTACATAATCCTAGATTTCATATACTTGGCCTGCTCATATTTTTTTCACTGTGTTTAAATAACTTCAGTACTTAGGTCTGTGCTACTTGTAGTTGAATGCAAGTGTTAATTCATGTCAGAAAAACTTCAGTCAAGAATATGACTACACTTATAAACAGACCACACGAAATCTGAATTTTTCACTCCAATGCAATGATTGTCATGCAGATAGGCACAGTTTATACATTCTTTGTGAATCTATTTCTCAGCCTACACTTTAAGACAGACAGAACATTTTCACAATGTTATCTGAATATAAAATTATATAAAACTGTAAACGTTCAGCCATGAAAATAATGCCATTGTCAAACACAATATAATTAATGACCGTAACAAATCTTAAGTAAGTTGCTTGGAGTGTGTGGCATTTTGGTATTTCTTGGTAAAAAACTATAATTTCCTTCTTCTTCAGCACTTTTGAATATAATTTGGGGAATGATTAATCTTTGAGACAATGCATTCTGGACTAGGGTGGACTAGGAGTTAATCCTCTTAGGTTCCCCTACACCAAAAATGAATTATACGATGTATGAAGTTTGTTTTCTATTTCTATGTGAATAATACTTTTCAGAAAAAAATATTTCAAATTGCTCTTAGATATGTGTAGTCACTCTTTATAGTTCAAAACTGATGACTTTTTCTCTCTGTATTGTAGGTCAATATGTCCTACTTCCCCTTTTTTTTCTTTCCTGTATATACCATTTCTATAATTGTATGATGTTTGTGATCTAACTTGAAAACGTGCTCTTTTGGCAAACATTTTTTGATTTAGCCTAGAATATGTATGTCTAAGTATTAGCTTATAGACCATTCTCTAGTCTTTTTATATTTGGACCTTTGTTTAAAAAATAATTTTTCCTCATTGTTTATCAAATAATACCCAGTGTTCAAAGCTCTCAATGATTTAACTCAAACATATCTATCTGACCATCTAGCCTACTATGCCCCTTGCTGTATCCTACACTCTAAACTGGACCATTTGCCTAACCTTTGACCTCTGCTTTGTGTTTGGTTTCCTGTAGTCCCCATCGCCTGAATGGTTTTTCCAGACGTTGCCATTGCCCCAATCATACCCATACCCAAAGGTCTATCTCAAATTTCACCTTCTCTCTAGCCAGAAGGAATGTTTTCCTTCTCTGAATGAAATTCATCTATAGCCTCATAATATTGTAGTGCTAGTAATGGCTAACAGCGTACTTACTATGAGCCAGTCACTGTTCTAAGCAATTTACATGTAGTAACAGATTTAATCCTCACAGTAACTCTATGAAATAGGTACTACTATTATTACCATTATTTGGATGAGGAAACTGAGGCACAGAGGGGTAAGGTAGTAGATCCAGGGTTTGCAACTAGGGCCCTGGCTCCTGAGTTCATGTTCCTAGCTACTATGGTCCTTTGTATACTTCCCTATGGTATCTACGACATTCTATTTTATACACTTTATTGTGCACATTTTCTCACTTCTGCTGTAACTATAGAATAGCTTCCAGTTCCAAGATTCAATGATTCTGTTTTTATTGGCTTAATTTTGCTGGTTCAAGCAAACATAACTGTAAACCTGAATCATACCACTGCACTCCTCTCCTTGCAGTCGCTTTTCCTGCTCCATTGCTGGAGCTCAGTTTTATCTAGTTGGAAAAACCTACATTTGGTACATATGGTGCTTTTCTCCAAAAAGTTAGTAACACACTTCCTCAAGAGGGCTCTATCAATTTTCTATTGAAGAAAATAGAACTGACAACATAAACAGCCTCTGTTTACTGAACGCTTGCTTTGTGTCAGTATTTGGCTATTTTTCAGACAGTACCTAATTGAACCGCAGCCATATGGTGAGGCGGTTTTAACTATCTCAGAAAGGTCAAGGAATTTTTTTTTTAAATTTTTAGAATATATTTATTTATTTTTGAGAGAGACAGAATGTGAGGGGCAGAGAGAGAGGGAGACACAGATTCCAAAGCAGGCTCCAGGCTCTGAGCTGTGAGCACAGAGCCCAATGCAGGGCCTGAACCCATGAATCATGAGATCATGACCTGAGCCAAAGTTAGATGCCCAATCGACTGACCCACCCAGGCACCCCAAGGTCAAGGAATTTCTTAAGTTCATATGGGTAATGACAGAATCAGTTTACCACTTAGGTCTGTTTACTTAAACACTAGGCTTTAGGCCTCTCCTAGTATTATTATACAGATATACTTGAAGATTAAATAGATACACTTACCACGCTTAATTCTGCCCTATGGTTCACCTAGCTGAAACCTCCACCCTCCTGCCACAGGGGTGAGTTTTCCTTTGCCATGCCTCACTCTTTTTGTTACACTGTTGTGGCTAATGCTCTAAGCTACATAGTGACTGATATGAAGGCTTCCCAATATGATAGGTCATTGGTTCTCAACTAGGGGAGATTTTTGTACCCCTCCCCACACAGGGGACATATAGCAATGTCCAGCGACATTTTTAGTTACCATAATTGCAGGGGGTGGGGGGGAGGCCAGGGATGCTGTTAAACATCCTATAATACATAGGACATCCCCCACAACAAAGAGTTGTCCAGCCCAAGATGTCACTAGTGTGGATGTTGAGAAACTCTGTGTGAAGCTGAAATTAGAATGCCATATTAAACTTTAGAGGTGGTGCCATGGAATAGAGGGGACTGGGAAAAATAATACAATAAAGAAAGAGGGATCTTGGTTGGGTTAGGATAATAATATGACATAAACTGAAGAGTTTGATGAACTTAACTCTGTATATGAGATTAAACAATAACAGCAACAATGACAGAAGAAAAGAACCAGAGAAATTGAAATCTGAAGTAATTACTGATCCTCTGAGAACCTTAATACCTACTTTCAGAATAATTCAGGTTTTTCTGACTATGATCCTTCCCGCACCCAGCCTCTAAGAACGGAGATGAGAAAATGGGCAGAGAGAACAGCCATAACCTGGGATACTATACCCATGCATAATCTGGGAACATTCTTTCTGTGGTCAGCAACAGAACACATCCTCTCCCACTTTATAATCACCAGTTCTTTGTCCTTGGGTTGGATAAATTAGTCCTTCAGCATGGTTCTGGGTTTTTGAAACTGAGGTTCCTACTTGCTACTGGAAGTAAGGTCACACAATGGACTAAGTCAGAAAATGTAGCCTAAAAGGCCCATGGCCGGTATCTCAACCTGAACTTCAAGAAACAGGGTTGTGCTATGAGCTGTATTTCCTGACAAGGCAGTGTATAGGAAATGTAATTACAACTAGTACTGTATTACAGTAGCTTAAAAAACAAATGACAGCTGGTATTGATATTCTCTGTGACGACAACCCTTGTGTAAACTACCCAGAAGAAAACGCATGAGTACGTATTTTTAAAAAACTTACAATATATGGTAGGCATAATGATGTCACTTTCCATCTCACTGACAGGATTCTTCACCAGGCAAGTGTAATTCCCGATGTCTTCTTTGGTCACTGGAGCAATATGAAGGGTGTTGTTTTGGAGAGAAAAGGAGGTGGTAGAGCTGGTACGGACAGGTCTTTTGTTTTTTAGCCACTGGTAAGCCACCCGGGTGCCCTCTTCCACGAGGCATGTCAGGGTCATGTTCCCCACATACTCCACAGCGCCAGAGGAAGGCTGAATCTGTACCACTGGCTTTGTGACAGGATCTGCAATATCAAAAGAGACAAAAGTGATTTTTGCCACCACAGAGTTATAATACAAATCTGTGCGGTCTTTCAAATACCAAATCCTGGGGAAATGAATCTAAAATTTTACATTTTGTAGATGTGGACGGTTCAGAAGATAAAGAAGAATAAAAAACTAATGGAAAAATGCAAAGTGATAAAATACAAAAATACCATTTACACCAGAAATAGCCAAATTCTAGAATGTACTTTTCAAGGATTTTCTAACGAAAACCTTTACTTTATAGATAATGCAGTTAGTGTAGAGAACACCAGCTTCCTTATTTCCTGTGCATTGTACTGTCTCCAACACCATAAAGGTATATATACTCTCACAGGCAAATTTTAACAAGACATTTCCCTCTTTTTGGTTTGTTCTAATATCTCAAGAGCAGCTGGTTGGGATAGATGAACCTAAATCTTTATCCACTATCTGAAAATATAAAGCTCAGATACATTATACTTGTGGAATATTGAGGGAAAGTTTTAGAGAATCACATATTCACCACTTACTTTTCTTTCTTTGTGAGTGAACTAATTATGTTTTAACTGCTGTGGAATTGCAACATTATGTTAGCCACTTTACCAAAACCAAAGCCTACATTTCAACACTGACTCAGTTTGAAAATAGGATAAAATGTGTTATTGCAATTACATCCCATTAGAGACATAAAAGACAAATTCAATAGTGATTCCTGTTGGAACTTCAAGTCATAGGAAAATAGTTTCATGTCATGAATCTGGTACATAGTACTATTTGTCAAATGAACACATTTCCAAGAATGAGCAAATATTTCCTCCCTTGGTTTTCACTCTAAAATTGTTGGGTAAAGGTTGGCATTATATAAGTATCCACAAATACTTTCAGTAAATTTCACTAATTTTTGAGGCTGTTGGTTCTGTTTGATAAAGGACAGTGACTTGCCCAGTTACACAGCAGTCAGTGACAAAATGAAGAGAGCTGCATATCTGGTTGTGTTTCTCTTCTGCATTTTGGAGAGATATGCATTTCATAATCTTCCATGCATCATCACAGGACACAGAGAGAATGAGATGGTATATAAGTGAGAAATGATTGACTCTAATGTTTAGATTTCAGTTTGCCATCAAGCTTTAAATTGGGGTTGATGCATCTCTGCAGGTAAATTTCTCTTGACTCATGCTCACATTTTTCTATACAGAGAAATGTGCAGTAGAAAACAGACAGACCCAATCCTTCAGCCTAGAGAATATAGGAGAAAATGAAAAATAAGGAGAAAGGTGGTTGAAACAGTTTGCAGGGGACCCGAGTAGCTCTGAAGCCTCTAGCCTTTCTTAAGATGAGGACAACTGAATTTGTCCATTCAATTTAAACTTTTTATTATTTTTGCTTTTATTTTAGAGAGCAAGTGAGCAAGGGAGAGGGGCAGAGGGCAAGAGGCAGAGAATCCTAAGCAGGTTCCACACCAAGTGCACAGCCCAATTTGGGGCTCAATCCTATGACCCTGGGATCATGACTTGCACTGAAATCAAGAGTCAGATGCTCAACCAACTGAGCCACCCAGGTGCCCCCAGTTTAATCTTTTATAGTTCCTGGTAAGAACAAAGGATGTGGATGGAATAGCTTTTCTTTACATTATTATGATTAAAAAAGAAAAATGAGTTGTGTATATCTATTACTTAGGAAAAGCTTATGTTTTACTTAGGAAAAGCTTATCTCTCTGTGTGGAAATAGATGTGGTATGGCATAAGTCAAATAAGTAATGTCAAGGTCTTATATGGGGAGAACCAATCAGAATAGACTGTGATCATAACACCTGCCTTAAAGAGTGTGACTCAGATGTGGAAGTTTCCTGGGAAGATTTTTTTACATAGATAGACCCTAAATCCCTGATATGATTTTTTTAGTTGCATTTCCCTAAACAGATCCAATTTACTATATATTAAAAAGTAATGGATATTCCATTAAGTTTTAGGGAGAGATAGGATACTACTCAGGAGAATTTCATGAACATTGTCTCCCTTTTCTCTTTTCATAGTTGCTCTGTAGGCATCTGTTTTCACATCCTGTGCCTTTGCTTCCTTGCAGTCTCTCTGGTCCACTCATTTACCCCATGCACACTTACTGAGTGCCTACTAATGGCCAGTATCAGTTTTTAGGTACTGAGGACAAAGCTGTAAACAATAAAAGGTCCCTGTTCCCATGGACCTCATGTTCTAGGGGAAGGAGAGAAATAATAATCAAATAAAATCTAGGTGGAAATAAGTGCTATGAAAAGAAGAAAGCAGAACTCAAGATAGATAGTCTCTCTCTCTCTCTCTCTCTCTCTCTCTCTCTCTCTCTCTCTCTCTCTCCTGTTTGGAGGAATGAGGTTATACTTTCTATAAGGTGGTAAGGAAAACCTTCACAGATAAAGTGACATCTTGGCTGGGACCTAAAGGAAATAGAGGAGGGAACCATGCTATTATCTAAGAGAAAAGCAATCTAAGTAGATCGAATAGCAAGTACAAAGGCCCTGACTTATAAGGCCCTGACATCTACAAAATGTTTGTCCTGTGATAGGAAGAGCTCTGAGGCCAGTGTGGTCAGAACAGAGTGAGTGAGGGGGAAGGGAGGTAGGAAATGGAATCAGAGATGTTGGGTATGCTGCGGGGGGGGGGGGGGTAGTCATGTGGGCCCTGTAGGATGTTGTTAGTACTTTGGCTCTTATTCTAATTGAGACAGAAAACCATGGGAGGATTTTAAGTGTCAGGAGGCTGGAGTGTAGGCAGAGAGACCAGGTAGCAGGCTATTAGGGATAGTCCAGGTCAGAGCTGGTGGTGCGGTTGAAAGGGGTGGGAGAGGGGGTGATAAGAAGTAACTGAACTCTACATTTTGAAGGTAAAGCCTACAGAGTTATTAACTTCTTGCCTAGATGTGGGATACGAGAGAAAGAGGGGGTCAATGGTGATGCAAAGTTTTGTCCTGAGCAACTGATAGAATGGAGTTAGTACTTACTAAAATGGAGGGCATTTTAAATACTAACCTGTTAAATAATCAGGTTTAAGGGGAGACATTAGAAGCCGTGATTTGGACACTGTATATTTGGGGTATGCTACTTATATACCTCATTAAGGAAAATAAATGTGTGAAATTTAGCTTATTCTACATTCCCTCAGAGGATTATTTCCAGCAATTTCTATTGTTCCTTAAGTATGGTCCTTGAGCAAGTCTCATCCTCCCGCAAACTGTGTGCCAAAATAGAATGTTCATGTGACAAAGAGGGCTCTTCCTAGAGCGTGTTCTGACACTGAGAAAATAAAATTTCCTCCATATTATTATATCAGTGACTTTATCCTTGATAGTTTCCAGGCAAACAAATAATAAGTTCTACTCATTGCTTGATTACCTTTAGTTGGGCACTGTGTATATATTTCACATGTGTATACTTTACATGTGCCTCATGAGATAGATAATGTAATTTGTACCTGAAACACCGAGGCCTTGGGGGTTAATTAATTGCCCAAAGTTGCAGAGCCAGGACCTAAAGCCCACATGGTCTAATCTGCTGAGCTGTTACTAACTGCCATGCTACCCAGCTGCCCACATCACTGATAGTGGACTCACCATCAACGGTGACTTGTATCTTCTGACTGGCTGAGAGAGTTCCATTTCCCTGAATGTTGACCTTCACGATGTAATTGCCTTCATCAGTGAATTGCAGTGGGTTGATAAGCAGAGATGCATTGGGTGGCATCATGGTGAACTTGTGTTGGTATTCCAAGTCGGGAACCACAGACTCATTCACAGAGCCCAGTAAATATTTGGGCATTGTGTGGGGTCTCTCAAACAGCCATATGATCTGGATGTCTGATGCTGGAGTGTGGAATCCATAGTGCACGGGGAGGTAGAGGGCCTGACCCCTGATGCCATGAACGGTGCGTGATGGCACTGTCACTTTCAGCCCCAAGCAAGCGCCTGCTGTGAAGGAAAGGAAAGTTGTAATGATCCTGAGCCACATTTCACAATCTAAGGGGCAATACAGAGAAAACCTGATTAGGTGATAATGCTTACAAAGGAGAGAGGCTTCTAGGTACTGACCATTCTAGTACCTGTTACCTGGAGAGGCAAATATTTGTCTCTCAAACCTTCTGCAATTTTAAAAACCCCACCCAAAGACTATGTTGATTGAGTGATTGAGTGTTGATTGAGTTGATTGAAGGAAAAGCAGAAGTTATTATCTTTGACTGAGAAAAGGAGAACTGGGAAAGACTATTAGTTCTAAAGTCCAATGACACCTCTAGAATTATGAAACTGTGTTTGATTCATATTATATCATAATGAAACTCTGTGATTCAAGAAACATTGAGGGGCTACTTCCTCCTCAGAATCTCCCTCCAAAGTCTTCTGAAATGGCTTCTAGTCTATTATTGGAAGTTTTAGCCTTTAGCCAAAGCCTTGTCACATGGAAATATCCCAAGAAGAGTGGCATGAAGCCATTACCAGTTATGATCAATAATTCTTGCCCAGAAACAGGAACCTGGTGTGTGTTTGAGGAACAGCAAGAGGCAGGAGCAGAGGGAACAGAGTGGAGGAGGAGTGTGGTAGGACATGAGGTCAGCAAGGTGGTTGGGGCCAGATCAGGCGGTGTCTCATGGTCACAGCAAGCACTTTGGCACTTTTTCCGAGTGAGATGGGGATTAAACTGGAGTTTTGTGAGCAGACAGGGATATGATATTTCTCCTTCTTCTTGACTTCCTCCTTCTCCTCTTCCTGCTCCTCCCTCTTCCTCCTTCTCCTTCTCCTCCTTCTCCTTCTTCTAGATATACTCTAGCAGCTGTGAGAAAAGACTGAGATAGGGGCAAGAGCAGGAGCAGAGAGACCACTTAGGAGGTGACTGCAATAAAGTAGGCAAGAGATATTTGTACTGTAGACTAGTATGGTAGTAAAAGGTATTGTGAGAAAGGCTGGTGATGCTAACAGGATTTGATGGCACATTGGGGTGAAATACAAGAAACAAAGAAGACTCAAGAATGAGTCCAAGGTTGTTGATATGATCAACTGGAAGAATGGATGTCATTTGTTAATGGGCAACTAATAAATTAACCATGGGGAAGACTGAGGAGAATAGACTTTTGGTGGGGGGGCGCAAATTGGGAGTCAGTTTTGGATATGTTCATTTTAGAAGCCCATTTGACATACAAGAGGCAATACTGAAAGGATATACTGGGAATGAAAGCTTGATTAATGTGGGTTTAAGAGAGAATGAGGGCCTGGAGGACTTGGGGGGATGGAGTTCTGCTAATGCGAGGCCCTGGCTCCCAGCATCCTGCCTGCCTGAGTTGTTTGGGCCCATGCACTCACTGCTACATCTGCAGGTTTCTTCCTATTTTCTGGCACCTGGAAATTTCCACACCTTTACCTTGAGCCATGATATACATTTTTAAATGTTATGTAGCATTTCTGTGTGTTTGCAATTGAGAAGAGACTCCTTAGTTCAGACTACCATGTTGCTAGAATCCTAATTAAAAGCTCTTTGCTTCAACATCCTCATTTTATTTTTTAAATATATTTTTTTTATTTTAGAGAGAGAGAGAGAGAACAGGGGAGAGGGGCAGAGGGAGAGAGAGAGAATCTCAAGTAGGCTTCATGCTCAGCAGAGAGCCCAAGGAAGGGCTTGATCCCAGTACCCTGGGATTAAGACCTGAGCCAAAATCAAAAGTCAGACACTTAACTGACTGAGCCACCCAGGCACCCCACAACATCCTCATTTTTTCTTAAATGTTTATTTTTGAGGGAGAGAGAGAGAAAAAGAGAGAGAGAGAGAGCGAGCAGGGGAGGGGCAGAGAGAGAGGATGGTACAGAATACAAAGCAGGCTCCAGGCTCTGAGCTGTCAGCACAGAGCCCAAGGCAGGACCTGATCTTGTGAACCATGAGATCATGAGCCTTGCTGAAGTCGGATGCTTGACCCACTGAGCCATCCAGGCACACCCTTTATTTCTTTTCAACATCCTCTTTTTAAAAGGGAGTAGTATACTACCAACATCATATGAACATTTGAAATAGTGGGGGAGAGAATGGGTGGAATTGAAATGTGAAATATTTTGAACAGTGAGGGGAAAAAAGAATGGAGACTGCAGACAGTGAGTATAGACAATATTTCTGGGGAGTTTTGCTGTGAAGGGGAGCAGAAAAGTGTTCTGTTCCTTCTTCTGTTTCTTTGAATGGGTGCTGAACACTATGTCTGTAGCTACTGGAATGATCCACTACAAAGAGAAAACTCGATGAAGCCAAATATAGATGAGTAAAGGTGGAATAAAATCCTAGGTGAGGAAAGATAAAAATTTGGGCACAAATAGATCTTACAATTTCAATTTTCTCGTATAAAAATAGTTCTTTTCTTTTCTTGCTTTCCTTTTTCACCCCTACTTGAGAGACGACCTTTAAGCTTTCTCTAAGTTGTGTTATAAAAAGGCCACCAGTATTAGGAAGGGAAAGGTAGAAAGGTCTGTTTGTGCAATGATTTCTTTGGAGAAATGGAAAGATGTAGGCCTGTTACTATAAGGAATCAAATTTTACCAACAGTAAACCTCTCCCTTTGCTTCCCAGGATAGAGGTGAGTGCAAAGGTTTCCATCATTTTGGTCTTTGGCTAGCTGTTGGTAGAGAGTGAGACTGGGGTCTAGCAGGAAAGTTAGAGAACTCAGCAGAAAACATAAAGAGGAAGATTACAGAATGTTAGGGGGAGAAGGAACTCCTAGGTGCTCACCAGAAACTGACTGTATGGACTGAGACTTAGGTGACTATCTGGGCAAAAGAATTGTGTGTCCTATAGTCTCCTTAGTTTCTGTATTTGTGATGGACTTTGTAATTTTTTTTTTTTTCCTCCTGAGAAAGGGCTGTGCCTGCACATTCATTTTAGTGATTTGGTTTGTAACAAAGGAGTTACAAAGGTATAGGATTTGCTTCTGTTTTCTTTTCTGGCAAGTGCAAGAATGTTTAATTTGTAGTTGTTCCTCATCTGAATCATTAGAAAAAGAAGGAACTGGTGCTAGGAATTCTAAAGAGGAAATAAAGTGGATTGCAGAAAAGGAGTGGTGGTTTCTGCAAGGAAATCATAAGAGAGAGAAAAAAGAAGAGAAAGTGAATCTAGGACTTAAACCTCATAATGATTGTGGTATGTGAAGCAGGGGTCAACAGGAGAGAGTGAGGTTCTTCAAGTCACAGATTCAGAAAGACATTGGGCATTTGGATGAGGGACCAGTAAAGGAAAAGATTCTTCTTAGCATCTGTGTTATCTGCACAAAACAACATGCATCTATCTACATGCTTTTCATTGAAAGTGGGGATAAGAAGCTCTGGACACATTCCCGGTAAGCAAGAAATAAAAATTTTTTGTATTTGACACTTTGTATTTGACTACCTTACACTTGAAGGTGAAGGGCCCATATTTAATTGAAAGGGCCCAAAGAAATTTGAAGTATTGAGTCTCAGGTTTTAGTCTGCTTATTAAGTCACAAACCCTGGATATCTTTTAATAAGGCAGAAACTCTGTGTTTTTTGCCAAGGAACCATGGGGGATGGTGGGAATCCACATCATTGTCTTGAGAATGCCCTGGAAAAAGCTGTGTGGCTGCTGACTTACAACTCAGGAATTGCCTTTGACAGTGAGCTCTAGGTTTAGATGGCGTTCTTGTTTGGGGAAGTCAGCAGTCCTTGTGTAGGTTTTTTTTTTTTTTTTCCTTTTGTATTTTGGAAAAGGGAAGAACGGTTTTTCATCTACCTTTTTTTTTTTTTTTTTTTTTTTTGGTAGTTGTAGTTGTAGTTGTAGTTTAAAGAGTAACTGAGATTGTAATAGTCTGAAAATGCTTGGGAGGCACTTTACAAATATGGAGTGCTAGCATGACTGGAATAGAAATGTTGGTGACTTTTGTATCTTGAATCAGAATGTTGAATAGTAAGTACAAAAAAGACTGGAGAGTCTATAACTGGAGTTGTGGAAAGCAAATGTTATTTAATAAAAGATTAAATACAATACAAATGTTGCAGCCCAGGAATCATAAAACTACTTTAGAAGAAAATAACATTTTATACAGCATTTATAATAATTGTTTAAGGAGGGTTAACTAGTTTTTTGAGCTATTTGGAAAACTGTGTCATGTAATAATGCCTTAAATAATATATTGCTACCAATACCTCTGAATGTATTCGATGTTTATAATATCAAATGATATGAAATCATATCATTTAAATTTTTTTCAAATATGTGTGATTTTTCAAATATACATATGACAGTGAGAGATAGCACAGCTATTATAATAGCTTTTTCCTTAGACCGTCTACACCATTTTTATCAGATAAATTATAGGTAGCACATTATAAGACTATCAGCAAAGAATGTATTTCACTTCATACAGTAACTTATCTCAGCTACTAAAATCTTTTCATTTTGCAGGAAAGAACCTACTGATATGATGTAATCCTTACATGTAGTAAACTTTAGTGAATAAACAGATAATTGGATAATTCCTCTACACTTTCAGAACACACACTTTTTGCCATTGCTGTGTGTCACACACAGATGTGATGAATCTGTGCTGTCAAAACAGTAGTTTATTAACTTAAAAAAATTAGCTTCATTTTGAAAATTTCTCAAGCTCTCTTTTCTAGTTTTATGAGAAAACCTAAAGAATTAAAACTACTGATTTTAGAAAGTTAACCTCTGTATGAACAAATAAACTTTAAGAAAATAAATGTAAAAAAATTGATGAAATTTTAATTTCCTTTGATATTCCAAATAATTGGACTTAAATAAAAATTAAATTTTATTATTAGAGTCACTAACACCTACTTCCTAAATATAAAAAAGGAAAACTCTTAGACTTTTTGCATATAAGGCATTATACTAACTTGGAGAAACATTAATAATCTGAGGTACAATATTATAGCAATAATTTCACTTTTAGAGACTCCCTTAAGCTGTATAACAACAGCACTATAAAAGACTGATCCAGTGGTAAGGAACACTTGAAGTCATATTGTGAAACTTATCTATATTCCAGCAACAAATATTCTGTAGACTAGTTGCACTGTATTGGATATAAACATCAGACTTCAAAAAGTGACCTCTAGCTGTACCTCAAAATAGTTGGCATTTACTTCCCCTTTATCATGTATAATATTAGCAAGCATAACACAACTATTGTTGACTGAAAATAAACTCCTGTATCTTTAGAGAAAATAGAAATTATGGAGTTGTACTTTGAGTAGACTTTACAAACTACATTTTGGGCTTCAAATTAAAAAAAATTTTTTTTAAATATTTATTTATTTTTGAGAGACAGAGAGAGACAGAGCATGAGCAGGGGATGGATAGAGAGAGAGGGAGATAAATCTGAATCAGGCTCCAGGCTCTGAGCTGTCAGCACAGAGCCCGAAGTGAGTCTTGAACCCACGAACCACAAGATCATGACCTGAGGCAAAGTTGGAAGCTTAACTGACTGAGCCACCCAGGCACCCCTTGGGCTTCAAATTTTTAAGATTTTTTTCAAAAAGAAAAAACAATCAGGGGGCTACCTGGGTGGCTCAGCCAGTTAAGTGTTTGGCTCTTGATTTTGGCTCAGGTCATCAACTCACTATTGGTGAGTCCCACATCAGGCTCTATGCTGACAGTGTGGAGACTGCTTGGGATTCTCTCTCTCTCCCGTCCTACTCCCCTCACGCACTCTCTCTCTGTCTCTCAAAATCAATAAATAAACTTAAAAAAAAAAGAAAAAACAACCAGATATCCAATATTCTAAAAGCAAAAAGATTTCCACATTACATATGGTCTTTACAACACACTATCAATGGAGAAAAGTGAATTTACATATGAATAACTTAAGGGATAACCGCTTTAACTACGTATGAACATGCTATTTCTCTAAAGTACATTTTAATTTTATTTTAGTCAAAATCTTCAAATAAATTGTCTATAAGTTCTTCTTAAAGCCAATTACAAAAATATCACTTAAGGAAATGGCAGCATTCCTATTGTTATACAGTTAAAAATAAGTGGGGGCACTGACACGTGGGATACTTTCAGAACCCAGAAAAATGCACAAAGGCAAGAAGTCTGTTATGGTAATTGTTTATTTTTTCTAAGAATTTCAAAAACTAAAAACTACATAGGCTTGAGTTTGACAACATAAACACTGGAACAATCACAACTATGGGAAATTCAAACACTTCTTAGAAAAATTTACAACTGAACATTTCAAATATGTGGGATATATACAACATTAGGTATAAATTTGAATAATAATCACATTTATAGTGAAAACTATAACAAAAGATACCAGTGAAAGCAAGGCTTGAAACTACTGAAAAAGGCTAACACTTAAATTATTTAGCTAATCTGTTCTTATAATTTAAAGAATAAAGTCTTTTTTAAGTCCCTATCTATTGACTATAGATAAAACAAGAAATGAACTTGACTTTTAAACCTGATAAGTAGGAAGAATGAAAAACAGAACACCTAGTGAAAAAAATTGACATAAAATAGTAGGAATGTTGAAGGAAGACTCAAACTCTAAGACTAAAGAGGAGAATGAGGGGAAAACAGTAAAGTCAAGAAAAAAAAATAGGACTAGCCATTGGGCAAAGAGAAAGGCTAAAGGTATTTGGAGAAATTATACTTAACACATTTTGTGATAGGTAACTCAAAATGAAGTAGAGCTGACAGTTTACTACAATATCTTTAATTAAAATCATTTTCGTAAACTGTTTCAAGTTGCACTAAAATCAGTCACAAATTTATGGCCTATGTGAATACTTGCCAAAATAGAATGCATTAAAGACTATTAAATCTATATGTAAACTGTAAAAAGAAGAAATTCATTCCGTTTTTAGGTCTTTAATGAATGCTGTTGACAATAAATGTTGTTCTAAGAAAACTACAATCATCTACTTATTGAGCCTCATTTCTCCTAAAATGTTCTGCTTCTTTTCTGGAACAAAGTGTGTTATTGTTTAAAAGGTTCTGAACTGTTTTTCAATTATCTGAGTGAATCTGCAGCTTAAAGCAAATATTTACCTTATGCCCACAATTAAAGAAAACCCAAACAACAGCTGAAACACAATTCATGCAGTGCCTTACCTAAGAGAAGGAGGTATATTTTGCACTGAAAGATCCCAACCGTGCTGCTGAAGGACTCCATGAAAGCATCCTGTCCCATGCATACAGTGCCCTGTTCCTGGTGGCAACTTGGTTCATGGACCAGCAGCTGGTGGTTTATTTGCTAGGGAAATTAGCAGTGAGGTAACAGACCCTATCCTGTCTCTTGCTTCTGTGATTTGAATACAGAATGAATGTGTATACAAAGGACACAGGGAGTGGGAACACCTGTTATGTGCTCTGCAAGAATACCGGCTTATGACTTTAGAACAGCTTTTTAGCGATTATCAGACTATCAGTAATTGTCAGTGTATTTCATGAATCATTCTTAGTTATTAATAATCACATGAAGGAGAACATCCTTTTGGGTGACTTTACTGAAAAATAGTATGCTTTCATAATGAGAGCATATTGTGAAATTTCCTGAAAAATATAAGTTGGTTTCCTATCAGACAAAAACTATACCATAATTTTGAAATTAAAATTCTTTTTCTATGAAAATTGAAGTATTTCATGTATCTGCTAAATAGTTATAAATCATCAAGTCACTAAGTAACATGTAAAAATTATACTAAAGAATCAAAACAGAGCACTGAATATCTTTAAAACTGATTTTTTCTATGTAATATTTTCTATTACAAATGTCTGGCATGGTTTTATTCAATCTATGGATTCATGTTATTTTTAAAAGCAAACCGCAGGTGTGTTTCCAAGTGACAGTGAATCATGGACCATGCATAATTATAATGAAAACAGATAATATCTGAAGCTACATTTTCACAGCTGAAGCATAGAGGAAGTAAACCAATGGCCCAGAGAAGCTCTTATAGTCTCTGCTGTGGTGTCAGGGCTATAGCTTTTCAGCCTGGCCTCTTTATTGCCATGGGAGCAAGCAGCCTTAGCACTTCCTCTTAATTTACTAAGTTATAAGTTAACTCCCATTTAATTTCATTTATTGCAAGAAGGCTCTAGTCCAAGACTTCCACTACATAAAGTATGTAACAAAAGCATGTAACATAAAGCATATAACAAAGTATGTGAGAAAATCTCACCAAATCTAGCAAAATTTCCTAGCATAAGTCATTTTTAACCATAAAGGCTCACTGAAGGAGTTAAATGATAAGAGGAAAGAGATTCCCAAGCGTAATTAAAGGTTTAAAAAAAAAAAAAGGAATGATAGTTATTTTGGAATCCAAGTTTTGAAACACTTTTTGCATTAAGGCTCCCAACACTTCCAGAAATGCTTCTATAGGCAAAGAGAGAGAGAGTAAGTGACTTTTGGAAAACCTGAGGCCTCTCCAGAGGTCATTTTATGATCTCTCCATGATTCAGAAAAACAGCCAGAGCTTCCTCCCAGGTAATTACTATAGCACAGTTTTCTCTGTGGTGCCTCTAAATCTTGGACATACATCTACTGCAGCACTTATCTCACTAATCTCAATTAATTTTATTGCATGTTTATTTTTGCTCTGGGGAACTCGAATACAGAAACCAGTCGAATTTGTTATGGATCCTTAGCACCTACCTGGTGCCTAACTAGTATTTTTGTTAAGTTGTTCCCTGAGAAATAAATGCCAAATGCTCGTTGGCCCATGTCTTCTGATTCTCAGCTGATGTTAAGAAGTGCATATAATTTTAATATTGGTTTGTACAAAATATAATTCAGAAATATCGATATCACATAGATTTCCCTCATGTCTTTTAAATCAATATTAATCTCTAATTGTCTTTTTTAAAATAAGCTCTTTCCAGTGTTTTTCGAACCCAGTGCTGGCACATAAGGAAACCTTTTGGGTCCTAGGCAAAATGAGAGAAATGAAGACAATGTAGTGATGTTTTTTCTTAATGTTAGGTTTATTCAATATAAAGGGCTGATTTTTATTCTGAGATTTTTTGTTTCTTTTGCATGATATTTTAAAATGTCCTTTATTTTATGAAATAGGTGATAACAGACACTATATAAACAAATGCCAAAATGAATCATAGTTAGGATCTTTTCATGTCATGGCACACACGAAAAAACGGCAACACCTGTACCTAACGCCTGGGGAAAGTGCTACGTGGCATATGCAATGCAAGGCGCCCTCTAGTGGCGGGTGGTGGGCATAAACTCTTACGGGTCCCAGTCATTTCTAAATACAGGATGTTTGCACAGGAAGTCGTACAAGGTAATGATAAAATAGAACTTCAACTGTTGTCAATTTTTACATGGTTGCTGAAAATGGTTTCAAGTGCTTTATTATTATATGAGAAATTCCCCACCATCAATATCTCACATTTGACTTGTAACCCACAGAGGGGTTCTGCTGTACTATACTTTTCAGTAGCCTACTTATTGATCTTAGTTATAATTACATTTAAAGTGAAAAGTCTGATTAATCAATCTATATCCATGGTAATTAAACTTCAAGCAATGAGAGGCACCTAGGTGGCTCAGTCAGTTGAGGGTCCAATTCTTAATTTCAGCTCAGGTCATGATCCCAGGGACATGGGATTGAGAACCATGTCAGGCTCTAATCTAAGCATGACTGCTTAAGATTCTCTCTCTCTGACTCTCCCCTGTCTCTAAAGTAAAAAAATAAAATAAAATTTCAAGCAATGAAAGGAGTCACTGTGTTGGGGGGAGATTTTAGGGAAGGGCTTTTTTGCAGCTTTTCACGTCACACTATTTATCATCTAGTTTAAATTGTAAATAAGATTGGTCTTGTTTCATAAGGCAAGCAGTCTGCTACATGCATTTCAAACCCCTGCATTCATTATTTACTAGTAGCATATGAATATTTTGGAATGGTAAGAAGAATTGGAAAAGTGGTAAAATGCCAATGCCAAGGTCAATGTCGAATAGTGGGGACTAAGAACTGGTGAAAGAAAGCACTGTCTTATGTTGTAATTAGATTTCAATTTACAGGCTATTGGAAAGAGCTGGCTTCTAGAGGAGGCCATCGCAATCGCCTCTGGCTGTGCTGGTGTTCACTCCTGTATAGTTCTGTCTCCCAGAAGCCTAGGTCTCCTCATGTGGCTGCTAAATGACTATGTAGCAGTCTTCCTTCCTGGGCTCTTCTCCAGGTCACTGCTTTACCTTCAGTAAGTGTTTTTGTTTTTGTTTTTGCTACTCCTTGCTCCAAAAGTGTAGTTACTTCATCCTGGAGAGGCCACAACTTTGTGCTGCTTTCATGTTTATAGGATGATTTGAAATGTATCTTCCTAATCAAACCAGCTTTTATTTAAGTTTCCAGAGGCTCCTTTTGTTTGGGCCACCAGAAATATGCCCTTATCCTACTTTCCTGCTAATGCTGCTGCCTTGTCCAGATCAACTTAAACTCTTTGCTCTGATGTTCCAAAAATGGGGCTGTCACTCCTTTACCAAGGGCCTACCATCCAGGAAGCCTTTCTTAAGACTTATTGGCAGGCCATCGAAACTTTCCACTAGTTTACTCTGGCCTACCACTAACGTCCTTCAGGTAAATATGAAAGTCCTAAATAAGCCTTACATTCATTTTTGAAAAATGGAAATGAGATAACATGCTTCACTTTTTAAAAAGTGTTCTTTAGGGCTCTAGGTTTGTTTGTTTAGTTTAGGGAATTAAAAATGCATCACGTATGGCTCAATTATTTTCTATCATGTTAGGGTACGCTGAATTAGAAAATACAGTTTTTTTTTAAATTTTTTTTTCAACGTTTATTTATTTTTGGGACAGAGAGAGACAGAGCATGAACGGGGGAGGGGCAGAGAGAGGGAGACACAGAACCAGAAACAGGCTCCAGGCTCTGAGCCATCAGCCCAGAGCCTGACGCGGGGCTCGAACTCCCGGACCGCGAGATCGTGACCTGGCTGAAGTCGGACGCTTAACCAACTGCGCCACCCAGGTGCCCCTAGAAAATATAGTTTATTTAGACAATAGCACTGATTTACTTTACATGTTTTCAACATTATAGTTACAGCCTTTAAACTTTTAGAAGACTGGATTGTTCATTTCTTTTTAGTTTATAAGAGATAAACTAAAACTTAAGAGTATTCGAGTAAAACAAAGTTTTAATGCTTTCTTGACTTTTCAGGGTCATGGAGATACAGAAAACTCTCATTTCCCCGCTTTGGCTGATAGAAAAAGACAAATACATGGAATAAAAAAGTTTTTTGTTTTGTCACTTGTAACTTTGTGTATTGACTATATAAAGGGAAAATTCTGGGTTTGGGTATGGGTTCTAGTTCTGACTCAAGCTCTAATTTTAAAATGTGTGACCTTGAAACCTGAGATGGAAAAATTTCCTCATTTCTAAAGAATGGATATGAAATTCTAGAGCTGGCTGCCTATAAGAATCACTGAGGATCTTAAACAAAGAACCTAAAAGAAAACATTAGCAATGGCAGACTCCGCCAGTGAATTTGAATGGTCAGGTTTGAGAACTACTGGTCTTGGATCAGCTATAATATATGCTTTTCAACTAGACTGTAAATAAACTCTTTGAGGACTGAGAGTGTATATTACTAATCTAAAGTGCTTAGTGTAGTGTTGCCTAGTGCCTAACAATCAAAAATTGAATTGGGTTTCATTTTACATGCCAATATAGTCAGCAGTTTCTGTTTCTTTTGGTGCTTTCAGAGACTTTTAAATATTGAAGATTTTCATACAGTAAGAACTGCCTGGCAATAAAGACCAGAGCAGGTAAAGAATAAACTAAACTAGGGTTGCCCAAAAGTACCTGGAATTTTTTATGGGGTACAAATAACAGAGAAGCATATAGGTAAACATAATTTCAAAAAGAACTGTTAAGCACGACAGAAGTATGCACAGGGTGGTTCTTTTGGAGCAGAGAACTGGGAAGAATTGTGACTAGAATACTTCATAATTGTAAGGTGTTTTACAATGTAAAAATTGCATTCACCTACATCATCTCATTTATGCTTACAAAAACCCTAGGTCAAATATTACAACCTCATTTGTAAAAATGAGACAAAGACAAAAGACAAGACACTGAAGTCAAATAATAATTTCAGAACTGGAAATAACCTCTGTAAGGTCCTCTAAACTTCAGTCATTTGCAAACTACTTTTATTATTTTTGCCATATCTTAGTACCATCCATACTATTTTTTTTACCGAAGTTTTTCATTAGTTTGGCACACTTCAACACTTTTTCAGTTGTCCTAAGAAATACTTTTGAAATCATGGGTTTCTGATAAACATTAATTAAAAGTAAATTTAAAAAGAATTATTGCTACCACCCTTCAGGACTCACTCTGCAACACCATACATGAAATTCTTACTTAAAGCAACATCTTGGGGATGTCTGGGTGACTCAGTTTGTTAAGTGGCCCACTTTGGTTCTGGTCATGATCTTGCGGTTTATGGGTTTGAGCCCCATGTCGGGCTCTGAGCTAACAGTGCAGAGCCTGCTTGGGATTATCTCTCCCTCCATCTCTCTCTGCTCCTCCCTGCCTCATGCTTTCTCTCTCTCTCTCTCTCTCTCAAAATAAATACATAAACTTAAAAAATTCAACATCTGCATAATCAGTCCTTCAGTTTCTGCTTGCATGCCTGCAGTAATCTCAGACAAGTTATTTAGTTTCTCCATACCTTAGTTTCTTCATCTTTAAAATGGGGATAATTGAAAAAAAAATAAAATGGGGATAATTGTACCAACCCCATAGGATGCTTATGTCGATAAATGAGCTAATATATGTAAAGCTATTAGCAGAGTTCTTGACATGTAGTAAGCGCTCAATAATTGTTACCTGTTGTTAGTGCTGGGTCGCTTTTTTCCCCCCTGGTGTTCTCATAACTAGAACTTTTTTTTTTTTTTTAAGTAATCTCTACACCCAACATGGGACTTGAACTCACAATCCCAAGATCAAGAGTCACATGTTCCACCAACTGAACCAGCCAGGTGCCCCTGGAAAGTTCTTCCTTAAATTAAACCCGAAAGACTCTTCTACCTTCCTCAATTTAACTGAATTACTAAAAGTTGAAATGAGAACTTTAAAGTGACATGCGTACTTATTATTGTTGCATTTTCCATCTTGACTTGCCTTAGATTAGGAAGGTAGTGAAATAGGTAGGGGTTAAATCTTTGGGTTTTATAGTTTTTTTTTAGTGGATGCCAAGACTGAGAAAGAACAGCCCTAACCCTGGACAGCTGCCTATTGGACAACCTGGACCACACCTTTCTTCAGGCCAAGCCCAGAGCCAGCTAGAGAGTCCCAGGTTCTCAGGTCACTTCTGGGAGACTGCCTTCCCTTGAGTTCCTGTCACGTCAATCTCAGGTCCTCCCACTCCGCCCGTCTCTACTAGGTGGGGTTTCCTCCATTATACTCTTAGGGAAATCACGTCAGTCTGGTTTATATACTGTCGTCTCAATGCTTGTTCCTGTCGTTCAATGCCTGGTCACCTACGAGTTAGCTTTTCGTTTTATCAATGGAGTTACCAAGGGCAAGGAATTCTGTAAAGACAGGCGGTCGCCGTGGTCACTCAGAGCAACAAGACTTGCAGGCTTAACTGAAGCGTCCACTGTTTTGCTTGCTGGGAAATGTAGTACCTGGGCTGTCCTCTCCTTTTCATTGCGGGTGTCGGTGGTAGCCGGAAGACTACAATTCCCAGCATGCTCAGGGAACGAGAGAGGATGACCAGGGTCGGCAGCTCCACGTGACTACTCACTATGGCTTCCCTGTGTACCGGCCAGCTGTCTGGTGTTTGGGCGTGATTTGTCAGTTCTTTGCCACAGAATACCCCTTTCACGATTTCGACATGCAAAAAATCAAATCTCTTATGACCCGACAGGTAAGTCGCAGAGGCTGAAGCAAAGGCCTCCTTCGTTTCTACTGGTAGAGGAGTCTAGATGGTCTGTCTCTGGACCGGGACGGGCGGACGCCTAAGGTATGGCTGGTGGCAGGTGTCAGGGGCACTGGAAAGTCGGGGCACACCCTGGAAAACTAATCTGAGCCGCCCTGATCCGAGCTCTGCTCAGGCGGGTAGCGGCGTCCCAGAAACATTCCTTTAGATAAGGTCAATGAGGGAGTTTCAATGAAGGCTATCTTTGTTTCCCTTCCTCTCCCTTTTGCCGTCGTTCCAGTGACAGTCCCAGCTGCCTGCAGGACTCCCTTTATCCAGGCTGCCTGTCGTCTCTGAGCAGGTGGCCTGGGTAGGCGGGTGAGGTCTGTGCAATAGAGATGACCTGGAAAGAGTGAAAAAAAGTGGATGAGTTGAAGACAGAATTGGTAGCTTGGTGACTTTGGGCAAGTTCCCAAACCTTATAGCCTAAATTTCCAGATGCTAAAATGAAAATAATTATTTTTGTTAATCTTATCTTACAATTCTGAGAGTCACCACCAATAAGTTAATGCGTGAGAAATTATACTTAAAAAAATCATTATTATGGCAAAATAATGGTCTTTTATTTTTTGCCACAATGATAATTCATGAATAAAAAACTTTGGTTTTTATTCCATCTCATAAATGTTATGGACTTCCTAGTCATGTCTCAGCTTTCTTCAAGCAAGAAATTATGACTTTAGATACCTTTATTTATTCAACTCTAATATTTCACCGTAATTGGCCATACTTTATTACTTTTATATGAGAGAAGTTAATTCAGGGTTGTAAATTAGAGATTTTGAGAACTTTGGAGAATATGAAGGATAGTCATTTAGTGAAAGTTTCATTTGTGAGTTAGGTTTGTTGTTTATTAGAAAACAGATTCCAAATTAAATTCTTATTTGAGAATTCAGAATTTGAGAGATACCTGAATAGGTTACAAATGGTAGATATATTGTGAAGAATACATGAGTCCTACGTGATTATTTTACTCCTCTTAAATTGTATTGTTAATGTCACAAAAATAAAATTAAAAAGTTCTGTAAACAATAAAAGATTTAAGTAAGTGGCGATCCCTCACATTTGTTGAGTACTGGTATTATGGTTCATACCACTTGTTACTCAGGGATGTTTGCATCTTGCTCCATCCAGTAGTAGCTATGTGACCTTGAAGAAGTCACCTTTTTTGAGCATTTGTTTCCACATCTTTAAAATAGGGATGATAACATGTATCTCATGGTGTCAGATTGATGGTGATGTTCATATGATATGATGAAGGTAAAGCGATCAAGGAGTTAACACAGCATCTGGGTCTTATGAAGGAAGTGCTTGATCACAGAGTTCATCTCAGTGGCTGCACTGATGCTGAGAAAGCAGGAAAACTGGAAGCAGGCTGTTGCAGTAACAACAGTAGATGATTTCAGGCTGACTTTTGGTATCTGTTTGCTTTTTTTTTTTTAGTATCTCTTTAATTTTACACCAATATACAGTATATCACTACTACTCCTAAACTGCTTCTAGAATGCTGAATTTGGACTTTGTGCATCAGCTAAATTTGGTCTTCTGTCATGTTGCTTGCCATATAGTTCAGTGTAGTCATCACTGTATAGCAACATTGGTTGTTTTATTGGTTTTTAACCTTATTTTGTAATACTGAAGGGAGAGAAAAAATACACAAGTCCAGATACCCGTGATATGTTTAGATCTCCTAAATGTAGTGAATTGTTGTGTAAATGGTGACTCTTCAGCCTCAATCAGTTGCTTATTGGACTTGAGCAGCTCAAATCAGTGCTTAGGATAGAAAAACCCTAAAGAACACATACAAAATAACTGGAACATACTGTGTAAAAAGTGAAGTAAAGTTAGAAGTTTTACACAGATTTTAAAAGTCATCCTAGTTATATTTGTTTATGGCTTGACTTCCACATATTTAATCGTTACGAATACACATTTCATAAATCTTTAAGATGTGAAAATAGAGTGCTGCCTGGAGTTACATTGGGAGACTTTTATTTAGTAACATTTATTATTGGGTTAAATGTAGTAGTATTACATATACACAAAGATGTTTCTTTTTTGTGAGGCTAAAGAATATGCAAATAATATTGTTAATGTGGAGAAATATGAAAGGTCTATGAAACTTACGGGTTTTTTTGGCATTTCAGCTTTGCAAGGATCTTGCTTTGGAAAAGAGTGGGAGGGTGGGCTTTGTTAGCTCTGTTTATTTATATGAGGTCTGTTGTTCAGCTTTCTCTATTATGCTGGCCTCTGTTTTTTCAATTCATTCAACAAATGTTTACAGAGCACTATGTGCCAGGCACTATTCTAAGTTTGGGGGTGTGCAGCAGTGAACAAATCAGACAAGTGCTCAGGCAGACATAGGGATTAATGCTTTGGAAGAATAGGGGATAGGGACATCTGGAGTTGTTGGCAATTTGCGGTTGTTGATAATTTTAGATAGGGTGGCTGTGGAAGGCCTCACTGAGAAGGTGACATTTGAGTAAAAACCTAAAGGAAGTGAGGAAGCAAACCATGTGGATATTTGGGAAGGAGCATTCCGGGTGGAAAGAAGAGCAAATGTGGAGGTCTTGAGGCAGGACCATGGCTGAGGAGCAGAGGCCAGTGCGGGTGGAGTAAAGTGAGGAGAAAACAGTAGAAAATGAGGTCGGGATGAGAGCCGAAAGCAGGAAGCCGGATCACAAAGGACCTCATTGTGACCTCATCTCCTACTACTTTTTTCCTTACTAATATAGCAAAGCCATGCTTCCATTTTGATTGAAATAGCAAGCAGAGGAGTGATGCCATTTTACATATGTGGACTTCACAAAGACATTTTTGGCCTCTTTTATTTACTTATTTATTTTTTTAATGTGTATTTATTTATTTTGAGAGAGAGTGAGGGAGGCTCAGAGACAGGGAGAGAGAGACAATCCTAAGCAGGCTCCTCACTGCCAGCAAAGACTGGCCTCTTTTTAAAGAATAGGTTGAAGAGGGAAAAAGAGCAAAAAAAGGGAGAACAGTAAGGATGCTATTGCAGTATCTGAGTGAGAGAGGATGTGGGCCTTATACAGAGTCCTCGTGGTGGAAGGATTGAGAAGAGGCTGGATCTGTGGGTATATTGTAAATTTAGAGTTGACAGGACTTCTTGACAGATCAGATTTGGGCTGTGAGAGAAGGAGAAGCATTAAGGTTGATTCCAGATGGTTTGGCCCCCTCAATTAGAATTGGCATTTAACGAAATGGGTAAGGCTGAGGAAGGAACAGATTCAGGGGAGGCAGAAAGTTTTTAGACTTGCTTTTTAAAAGCCTCTTTTAGATATTTAAGTGGCAAGATTAAAAATAGGCACTTGGCTAAGAGTCTGAATTTCTGAGGAGAGGCACAGGATATAGATAAAAATTTGGGACTTAAAAACATATATAAGGTATATAAAGTGGCTAAGATCACCAATGGATTGAGTGTGGATATAAAACAGTCCATGGTTGGAGTTCTTGAGATTTCAATGCTGGAAGGGTAGGGTAGATCTAGCAAGGCAGACTGAGAAGGAGCAGCTGGTGAGGTAAGACCACAGCATCTCAAAGACCACCTGACCCCTATCAGACACTGAATAAATATTTATTGGATAAATGTTGGATAAAGACAACAACCAAGTAGTGTGGGTCCTGGAAACCACGTAAAGAATTGAAAAGAGGAAGGAGTGATCACCTGTGCTAAATGCTGCAGCAGATGGGTGGCAGAAGGTGAGAATGAGCTTTGGATCAAGCAGCATGGAGGTCATTGGTGACCTGACAATAGCACTTCTCATGAAGTGGTGGGGAGGAAAGCTGGATTAGGTGGGTTAGAGAGAAATTGAGGACTGAGTACAGCCACTATGTTGAATTTTGCTGAAGAGAGAAAGAGGCAGAAATCACCTCACATGCTCCTTTTGATCACTGGGACATTTAGTTGCTGGTCTCATAAATGGAAATAGAAGATTCATTTAGGCATAATAGAAGTAGTCTGAAGTGTTAAAATGTGCTTTGGGCAAAGAAATAAAGTGCAGAGGCAGGTATTTTGTAAAAAATTTTTTTATTTATATATTTTTTAATTTACATCCGAATTAGCATATAGCACAACAATGATTTCAGGAGTAGATTCCTTAATGCCCCTTACCCATTTAGCCCACCCCCTCCACAACCCATCCATTAACCCTCTGTATGTTCTCCACATTGAAGAGTCTCTTCTGTTTTGTCCGTCTCCCTGTTTTTATATTATTTTTGCTTCCCTTCCCTTATGTTCATCTGTTCTGTGTCTTAAAGTCCTCATATGAGTGAAGTCATAGGATATTTGTCTTTCTCTGACTGACTAATTTCACTTAGCATGACACCCTCCATTTCCATCCACATAGTTGCAAATGGCAAGATTTCATTCTTTTTGATTGCCGAGTAATACTCCATTGTATATATATACCACATCTTCTTTATCCATTCATCCATCGATGGACATTTGGGCTCTTTCCATTTGGCTATTGTTGAAAGCACTGCTATAAAAATGGGGGTGCATGTGCCCCTTTGAAATAGCATCCCTGTATCCCTTGGATAAATACCTAGTAGTTCAATTGCTGGGTTGTAGGGTAGTTCTATTTTTAATTTTTTGAGGAACCTCCATACTGTTTTCCAGAGTGGCTGTACCAGTTTGCATTCCCACAAGCAGTGCAAAAGAGATCAGAGGCAGGTATTATTTATGCTGAGATTTTTATAAATTTAAACTGAGGAAATTTTCAAAACAAATACTAAATATAAAAGAAAGTCAAATAATGGTTAATGATTACAGTGAGTTTCAATTTCGTAAAAGCAGAGTACTACAGTTATAACCATGAATTCCTGCTTTAGAGAAGTAAAGATAAAAATGATTTCTTTTTTGTCAATAGAAATTTATAAACTTGCTAATAAACTTGTTAATCTTAAAATACACATGAGTACCAGATGTTGTGCTCTGAGACATTTATGTGAAAAATACAGGTGAGTGTCAGATGTGCTCTGAGACACTTATGTAATTCTTCATTTCTGTTTTGATAAAAGAGAAGCATTTCTCTGTGATCACAGTAATATTCAGAATAATGGTTAGCACTTAAAGAATGCTTGCCATATACCAGACACTGTTTTTGGCCTCCCACATACATTATCTCCTTTACTCCTTACCACTGGCCTCTGCATTATTGTCACCATAATTAGAATATAAAGACAGGCAAGGTAGGTAAGTTGTTCAAGACCACAGAGCCCATTCCCTGAATCACTGAGCTCCCGTGCTTCCCAACATGTAATAGGGTTTCCAATTTTTACGACTTTTATTTTGTACATTTGTTAGAAAGTTGCCATATAGTATTAGCAGATTATTATATGGGGTGACTAATCTGGAGGTAAGGCCCTTTCCTAGATATTAGTGTGTATCACTTTACATTTAAGGCATTGGTTTCTTTACTGAGTAGCTCTGGGGAAAGAGAAAATTACATGTGATATATTCCTCCAAGAATTTCTGTTGGATTGATTACACAAATCTGTACTTTTAAAAATATTTATTTAAAAGGCATGACAGTTATATTTTTAAAATATATTTTAGGGGTGCTCATGCTTTTGAATCAAATTATGAAGTTTTACACTTGTGCGTTTATGTATATATATGTGCATGTATGTGTGTATGTGTGTGTGTGAGAGAGAGGGAGAGGGGTAGAAAGAGAGAATATGAGAGAGAATGAAAGTGAGAGAAACCTGGGTGTGGAGTCTTCTGGGAGAAATGGAATACTTGGGAGTGAGGCAAAGCACCTGCTGTCATAAAAAATTGTAGTCATGACTGGCCATATTTTATAATAGGGAAGATAGAATACATGGCTCTATAGTTTAAAAATAAGCAAGTTCTGCTCTAACTCTCAAATAGTCAACCTAAGTAAACCATATATTTTGGCTACTAAGGACATCAAAGGACCAATATAAGGTACCTAAAGGACAAAACTCAAATTTATGCATCAGCTAATTTTGCTCACAGTTTTTTCAAATGTTTATTTATTTTTGAGAGAGAGAGAGACAGAGTGCGAGCAGGGCAGGGGCAGAGAAGGAGACAGAAATTGAAGCAGGCTCCAGGCTCTGAGCTGTCAGCCTGGAGCCCCATCCAGAACCCCCACAACTCTGAGATAGTGACCTGAGCTGAAGTCAGACACTTAACCAACTGAGCCACCCAGGTGCCCCTCACAGACTAATATTTACAGGGATTTTAGTTATCTGCTTTGAATAGCCTATGTTTAAAAAGAGGCTTTCAAAGAAAAGTTAGATTGCTAACTTCTTTCTGTCTTGTTCACTTTCCCTGGTACAAATGAGACTTTCAGAGTCCCTCAGTAGATTGTGAATATAGAAATTACCAGGTACCAGGGAGCTAAAGAACAGTAGAAAGCAGCAAGATAGGAGATTTGTTATACAGTACAAATTGGGTGCATTGGTGAGAAATAATCAGGTAGAATCAAGGGATTACTTACGTATTAATTAAGCAATTAGCATTATTTAAAAGTCTTTGATTAGCTCAATTGGTTGGTGTATTATATCAGAGAATCATAATACTTGTTCCTTTTTATCAGGTGAATTTGGTAATGATTAATAGATAAGTCCTTTTATAGAATGCTTTTTGTCACCCAATTTTCTTTTCTTTTCGTTGTTTTTAAACTATGGTTAAATTAGACTTCAGCCATTAGTTATGAAGATGTCATATAATATTTTTATTTTAAACTTCCAAAAGTACATCTTTACTTGATTTAATAATACTATTATTAAATACTATTTAATATCATATTAATACATATTAAGTATATTAAGTGACAGCTGTTTTTAGAACATACCTTCTATATATTTTAAAGCAGGAAAATTTCTGTTTTTAATGGTGATTTCTATTTTAGTAAATATGTTCTATCATTTTATAGTTCTGCAGCAGAATTAAAATTCTTTTTATTATTATTTTTTTAAGGGTCTGAAAAGCCCTCCGGAGAACCTTAGTGATCTTGGTGCCATTGAGAGTCTCCGGGTCCCTGGAAAGGTATTGATCTATATGTGTGAGCGTGACTTTTCACTTCCTTAAAAAATAATATTACCTTTGGATAATAATTGATTCACAGAAGCCTTTCCTTCCCACAGGAAGATGGTAGTTATGATAAAACTAGGTAAATTTTTATAGTATAGTGGGCTTGGGGCTTGTTTTTGCTTTCATTACTCATTGGGATGCAGTATGATTCATTATAGTGAAACAGAAAAATGCAAAATTGATAAATTTAGAATTTATTATTGTATCAAATTCTTAGCCTGAAATCAGTTTTATATGTATATATGGAACTTATTGATTTATATGCTGTAATTTGGAGAAATAAAATGAAATAATTTACTTTTTATGCTGTAACATTTTGAGCCAAATATATTTTTGTTATGGAGCAGACATTTTTGAGTAAGTAGCTAAAGCATAGTTTATAATAAATTATAAATATCTTAGATTTTAATCTCCTGATTCATGTGAACTTATGTTTACATATTTTAATAGGTGTTACTTGAAAGCTAGTTGGCTTTTCCTCAGGAGAATTACTAACCGTTGTTAAAAAAAACAAAAAACAAAAAACGACCGTGCTGTTCCTCACTCTGGGATATTGCCATTCGAAGCTGCCTTGGTGAATAGCGGCTCCATCACAGATCAAAGCATCGTCTTCTGAATGTCTGCTCTTGTGATTTTCAATTTGAGGATGATATTTCAAAATACTATTTGTTTCCTGTGTCTGGCATCTTAATACATAGGGCTTGTTTCTCTTGGTCAGCAATCATAAGTCCTCTCATGACGCCTCAGTGTCAGCTGCTCAGGAGAGTGATTTCCCATCCCCGTGAGGAGCCTTATCCCCTAATGTGAATTTTGTATTTACAGCTTAGGCTTTATTTGGGAGCAGACCCAAACATATTCTCCAAATATGATAATATTCCAGCCAGCCCTTTTGCATGAAATGACTTTGACAAAAACCTTAAAGAGGCATTTTGAATAGTTTTATATAATGTTATAAAAGATTATTGCATGTGATGAAATTGGGAACTAAGCAATAACCATAAATCCTAATTGACAATTCTTTTTATTTCTTTGACTCTAGAAAAAAGATTATCATGCATCATAAACATGCCTTAAATTGGATTGTGTTAGATGTTGTATTGCGTAAGAACTTTGTCGTTTTTAAACCTTGTGTGAACTTTGTCGTCTTTTTTTTTTTTAATGTTTATTTATTATTTTGAGAGAGAGACAGAGCACAAGCCAGGGAGGGGCAGAGAGAGAGGGAGACACAGAATCGGAAGCAGGCTTCAGGCTCTGAGCTGTCAGCACAGAGCGTAATGCTGGGCTTGAACCCACAAACTGTGAGATCACGACCTGAGCCCACGTCGGCCACTAAACTGACTAAGCTACCCAGGCACCCCTGTTGTCTTTTACACTGTGCACCTTTATGTTTTTCCAGTACTTGTAGGTAGTGAATTTATAATGATCTCATTACCCAGTCTCCTCACTGACCTCCCCACCCGCAGCCCCATCAGTGGCTTGTGGTATGTAATTTGAGATGACTGCTTCTGGGTGGAGAGGCTAGTCTGGGATCATATGATCAGGGTATGTATATGATTCAGGTGATGATTAAGCTTGGGGCATTGGTCTGATTGACACTCACTAAGAAGCTAAGTTAAATTATAAAACAATTAATAGTAAAATTAGTATCATGGCATTGGGCTTAAATGTAGCCTTACTTAAGAAAGCTCATAAGTCCTTGTGCTTGTTCTGTTCTCTCTGTGCATTCTCTGGAAACATCACAAGTGCTGCAGGGTGAGCTGACTGCTGCCTTCTCCTCTGCGTATTTTTGAGACTTTAAGAGTTGCTGGATCAGGAGAGTAGTGAAACTCCAGTCAGTACACCAAGTTTGAGATGGGTGAAGTTCCTACTCGAGACTGAAATTAAGAGTTAAGAAGACATGTGTTCAGAAATGCCCTTATACAGTGTAGTTTGGTATAACTTTAATGCTGAGTATATGTTTCATAATTTAGATGTTATTTGAGCGCCTGCATGGCTCAGTTGGTTAAGTGTCCAACTTCAGCTCAGGTCATGATCTCAAGGTTTGTGAGTTCAAGCCCCCCATGGGACTCTGTGCTGGAAGCTCAGAGCCTGGAGCTGCTTTGGATTCTGTATTTTCTTCTCTCTCTGCCCCTCCCCTGCTTGCACTCTGTTTCTGTCTCTGTCTCTCTCTCAAAAAAAACCCCAAAACACAATTTAGATGTTACTCTATAGTTAGGTCATATATATAATATATATAAAGTTTTTATTAGATCCCCAGAATTTATTCATCTTCTGTCTAGAAGTGTGTACTTTTTGACCAACATCTCCCCATCTACTCCACCCCTCAGCCTCTGGTAACCATCATTCTGGTCTCTGTTTCTATGAGTTTGACTTTTTAAGATTCAACATATAAGTGATATCATACAGTATTTGTCTGTCTCTATGTGACTTATTTTACTTAGCATAATGCCCCTCTTGGTCCACCCATGCTGTCACAAATGGCAGGATTTCCTTCTTTCTTATGGCTGAATAAAATTCCATTGTATATACGTACTACATCTTGATGTGTTCATCTTTTGACTGACAATTGTTTCCATACCTTGGATATTGGAATGCTGCAGTGAACGTGGGAATGCATATATCTCCTTGAGATGGTATTTTCATGTCCTTTGGATATATATCCAGAAATGGGATTGCTGAATTTTTAATTATTTTGAGGAACCTTCATACTGTTTTCCATAGTGGCTGTACCAATTTATATTCCCACCAACAGCGCACAGGGTTCCTCTTTCTCCACGTCCTCATTAATTTAAGTCATTATCTTTTGTCTTTTTGATGATAGCCATTCTACCAGATGTGAAATGATACTGCATTGTGGTTTTGATTTGCATTTCCCTGATGATGAGTGACGGTGATATATATTTTTCATGATTTATTTTTTTAATAGAAGTATTATTTTTTTTAAGTTTATTAATTTATTTTGAGAGAGAGAGAGAGAGAATGTATGTGCACATTGGCGAGGGCAGCGGGAGAGGGCAAGAGAGAGAGCATCCTAAGCAGGCTCTGCACTGTCAGCACAGAGTTCCGCAAGGGGCTCAAATTCATGAACTGTCAGATCATAACCTGAGCTGAAATCAAGAGTTGGATGCTTATGTGACTGAACCACCCAGGTGTCCCTTACATGATTTATTTTTATACAGTTGTCTTAAAATTAGTGTCACGGCTAGTTCTTGATGATTGAACTTCTATGGCTTCAAAAAATAACTTTTATATTGAGTTTTTTAAGTTGTTAAAAATATTTCAACAAAATGTAAAACATGAATTTAAAATTATTATTTTCAAATAACCTTTTCCTATAATAAAAAGTTAGTATATACTGTGAACAAAAAAAATACGGTAAACAGAAAAAGATACCTAAAAAAATCACAAAAATCACCAACACAGTCAAGGTTAACTTTGCCTTCTGATCTTTTCCCCATGCGTATTCAAAATTTTATTGAGCATCTATTTTGTGCTAGACATTCTCTAGGGACTGAATATAGCAGTAGACAAGAGAAAACTTCTCTGCTGCCAGAGAGCTTACCTAGGTTCAAGCAGAGGGAAGATCTAAACAAGGTGATGCAAAGTATGACAAATACTATGAAGGAAATAGAGTGGTAATGTAGACTGTGAAGCTGGAGGCTCTTTCACATGGAGTAGTCAGTGTAGGTTCCTTCTTCCTTTTCTGTTTCAAAAATGGTTTCCTATAAATTATTCTGAAGCTTGGGTTTTAAACTTAGTGAAACGTATTGCAGAGAAAATGCTTGCAGTATATTACTAGGTTTAAAAAACAAGCTACCCGATTATTTGGCTTGGGTAGATATTTTTTGAACTTAATTTATACCTGTTACATTGCCTGTTATCAAAAAGACAAGAAATAACAAGTTGGCAAAGGAGAAAAGGAAGCTCTTGTTTACCATTGGTGGGAATATACATTGGCACAACCACTATGGACAACAAAAAATTAAAAATAGAACTACTGTATGATCCAGCAATTCCACTTACAAGGAAAATGGAAACACTAAGTTGAAAAGATATATGCACCCTCATGTTTACAGCAGCGTTATTTACAACAGCCAAGACATGGAAACAACCTAAGTGTTCATAGATGGATGAATGGATAACGTAAATGTGTGTGTGTGTGTGTGTGTGTGTGTGTGTGTACACATATACACACAAATACATAACAATGGAATATTATCAGCCACAGACACGAATGCAGTCTTGCCATTTTTAACACTATGGATGGACCTTGCGTGAATTTTACTGAGTAAAAAAAGTCAGAGAAAGACCATATGATCAAATACCATATGATTTCACTTATATGTGGAATCTAAAAAGAAAACAAAACAAAAAAAGCAGCAAGTCATAGATATAGAGAACAGATTGGTGGCTACCAGAGGCAAGGGGTTTGGGGGTGGGCAAAATGGGTGAAGGGGTCAAGAAGTATTAACTTCCAGTTACAAAATAAATAAGTCATTGGGACATAACATACAGCATGGTGACTATAGTTAATAATACTGTATTAGAATATTAGAATTTGCATATTCTAAAGTTGCTAAGAGAGTAGATTTTAAAGTTCTTATCCAAGAAAAAATATTCTGTGTACTGGGTGATGGACTTACTATGATCATGTTGCAATATATACAAATATTGAATCATCAGTAAAAAAACAGACAAAGAAACAAACAAAAAAACACCACCAAAAGAACCCACCTCACTGTCTTAATTTGGGTTCCCTTGATATTCTAATGCCAGAAGTAAAAAATCCAATTTATGCTTCTTAAGTAGTCTGTGTAAATACTTGTATAGAGAAACTTTTAAACATTAACTTCATCTAATGCTTTACCTCATTCAAGTATATGTATGTAGAACATTTTTAAAAAAGGCCTCCTTGGTTTTTCTGTATGGACCCATGTCTTCTTCCTTTTCTTATCTAAGTTGTAACAAGGAAGTGAGATTTCACTGGGGTTTTCAAGAAGGAAATGGTTTAGCTTGGGTTGTGTTATGTTAAAAGGTTCTGGTGTAAAGAATAAATAGAAGGGGAATGTTAGGATGAATCATAAGAAAGGCTGTTTGTTTAGGTTAAAAATAATCTAATACTGGCAAATTTCATATGGTGCAACTCATTACAGAAAGGCAGATGGTTAAGGAAAACTGAAGAAGGGCATTAGGTGTAATTGAGAATCCAGAAAGGACTGTTTTGTTGTTGTTGTTGTTGTTGTTGTTGTTGTTGTTGTTGTTTTGAGAACTATATAAATTCTGAGTGGGAAGAAACCTTAGAAGTCATCAGGTACGGGGCACCTGGGTGGCTCAATTGGTTAAGCGTCTGACTCTTGGTTTCAGCTCAGGTCATGCATGATCTCAGGGGTTGTGAGTTTGAACCCTGCGTTGGGCTGTGTACTGGCAGTGCGGAGTCTGCTTGGGATTCTCTCTCTCCTCTCCCTCCCACTCATCCCCCCACAAATAAATAAATAAACTTGGGGGGAAAAAAAGAAATCATCTAGTACAACTTCTGCCTTTTATGGACAGCATGACACTGTATTCCATCTTAAGAGATGTGAGTCAAATAATCCATATACTGGAAATTTGGAATTTTGGTGGAGAAAATAGTGTAGAAAGAAAAAAAAATAGGATTATTTGCAGCATTTTCTATAGAAAAGGAAACTTTGAGAAAGATTTCAAAAATCTTAGCTTAAATCATTCAGAGGTAAGATCAGTGGTGTCCAAGCTTTGCTGCATATTAGAATAACTAATAACCCACAGGCCCTACCCCATTCTAATTAAGTGACAGTATGTGGGGTGGAGCCAGGTGTCAGCAGTGTTAAGAAATCCCTACGTGATTCCAATGTGGAGCAGTGTTTGGGAATCTTTGGCCAAGTGGAGGACACGGTGACAAGAATGGAAAAAGGGGAACTACAGGAACTATTGTAGAAGAAAATTTTTGAAATTTTATTGACAGTTTTTGTGGGAAAGAGTAAAGAGTTAGTGATGACCTAAAATTTCATTACTGGGAAATGGATTCTGTTATAATTCAAATTAATGGGATTTTCATGCTGAAGTAAAGATAGAGGAAACTGATCTATATAGTATTTACTGACTAAATTTGTTATTCATTTCGAGAAATTTATACTTTCTGAATTATGTGAAAGGTTTTCACTTATTTTAATTGGTTACAAGACTTATGAAGACTTGAGACCAAAATTTATTATAATATATAATAATAACAATAGCCACATGGTTACTAGTTACAGAACTTATTAGGGTTGCATTTGAGAGTATTTGTTGAATCCTGATTAAAAATATTAATATTCAGAACCTTATAAATCTGTATCTTGACTTTAAGTAAACATTTTCCATAGTTCTTCCATAATGCTTACATATAAAAAGAGTACTGATAAGAAAAGAGTATGTTAATATTGTTTTATGTTTAATTAATATTATTATTAATATTGTTAATATTGTTTTATGATTTTTCTGAGCTTCTGCCTTCTGGTATTATTCTTTAAAGACAAAATTTTTTTTTGTTTTTAAGGCCCTGATTCTCCTAACTCATAAATACAAATAGGATTCAGCTAGGTTTACTATTACACATGGTTGGTTTAGCTATGCCTTTGACTTTTTTCATGTAAGACAAATATAGGCCAAGAGGACAAAAGATATCTCTGTTGCCGTCAAAACTTGAAAATACATTTGTCTAAATATAAGAAAGTATTTTTGTTTGTATGTTTAATGCATTCCACAAATATTTACTGTATACCTTCTCTTATATAACATTCTGGGAGTTTGTGCAGAATGTTTTCTCACGTGTAAAATACTTCTGTGAAGTAAGATAAATGAATTTAACTTGACTTCTTAGCATCCATGAAAAGACTTCTAAAATTTAGGAAATGGAGAAGGGCTAAATTTGAGAGACATTTTAAAAGAATTTAGGACTGAGGATTTTATTGGATGTGGAAGGTGAAGATACTGGAAAAACTGCAGTTTTTAAGTTTTTTTTTTTTTTAATGATTATTTACTTTTGAGAGAGACAGAGAGAGTGTGAGGAGGGGCCTGGCAGAGAGAGGGAGACAGAAGATCCTAAGCAGGCTCTGTGTTGTCAGCACAAAGCCCATGCAGGGTTCAAACTCAGAAATCGAGAGATCATGACCTGAGCCGAAGTCCCATGCTTAAAGGACTGAGCCATCTATGCACCCCAAGACTGCAGTTTTTAGACAGTGAGATTGAAGGTGTTGTGATGTCTTTTCTCAGAATAGATAGCATTTCTTCTTTTGGAAAAAGGGTCTGATCATCAGGGAAATACAAATCAAAACCATACTCAGATATCACCTCACGCCAGTCAGAGTGGCCAAAATGAACAAATCAGGAGACTATAGATGCTGGAGAGGAGGTGGAGAAACGGGACCCCTCTTGCACTGTTGGTGGGAATGCAAATTGGTGCAGCCACTCTGGAAAACAGTGTGGAGGTTCCTCAAAAAATTAATAATAGACCTACCCTATGACCCAGCAATAGCACTGCTAGGAATTTACCCAAGGAATACAGGAGTACTGATGCATAGGGGCACTTGTACCCCAATGTTTATAGCAGCACTCTCAACAATAGCCAAATTATGGAAAGAGCCTAAATGTCCATCAACTGATGAATGGATAAAGAAATTGTGGTTTATATACACAATGGAGTACTACGTGGCAATGAGAAAGAATGAAATATGGCCCTTTGTAGCAACATGGATGGAACTGGAGAGTGTTATGCTAAGTGAAATAAGCCATACAGAGAAAGACAGATACCATATGGTTTTACTCTTAAGTGGATCCTGAGAAACTTAACAGAAACCCATGGGGGAGGGGAAGGGAAAAAAAAAAGAGGCTAGAGTGGAAGAGAGCCAAAGCATAAGAGACTCTTAAAAACTGAGAACAAACTGAGGGTTGATGGGGGGGTGGGAGGGAGGGGAGGGTGGGTGATGGGTATTGAGGAGGGCACCTTGTGGGATGAGCACTGGGTGTTCTTTGGAAACCAATTTGACAATAAACTTCATATATTGAAAAAAAAAAGAAAAAGGGTCTGATGAAATGTTTTTAAAACTAAAAGAAAAACAATGCAGACTATACACTGGATTTTTCTCTCTTCAGTTTGTGATGTGTCTTTTCTCTAGTATTAGCTTCCAAATGGACAGGTATGTGGCAGGCAGCTTGATGTTGTTTGCTGAAGTTGAGAAAATTTTAAAGATAGCTTAAACATAAATATATATATATGTATATTTGATGTCTTAAAGCTATTATCTTTAATATTTTCCTTTTAATAGAAATAAATTTATAAAAATGCCTGTTAAGAATATAACTGTTAAGTAAAAGAAGTAAATAAAAATATTTGGCAGAGTATCACGTATGAAATGTTTGCTTTCTAATTTTGTATTTTTAGCGTATGTTAATAATTATATTTCTGTGAATAACATCAGTACGTATTCTTGATCTTCTTCTTTAAAGACAAATGTGTCCATTTGGAATGCTGTTATTATGTAGAAAGTGATTAAAAATACATTATTTCAATCACTTAAATATGTTGTAAATCTGGATTAAAATAATGCCACTTTAATAACCTTCTAGAAAAATCTATAAATCATTTTCTCAAAATCTCCCTCCATTGTAACCTCACCAGTATTCCACTAGATGGCATTGAAAGCCTGGAAAAAAACAAAACAAAAACAAACACAAACAGGCTTTAAAAGCTATGTTTTATTTAAAACACACAAACACAAACTGATAATGAGCTGGCTGCTTTGATGGATCATTATTGTTGTTCTAGTGGGATTTTAAAAAAATGTACCATTTCCCCACGTAAGCCAACATCTGGCATTTCATTACAGATTTATATGGTCTATGTATGGCTTTAGGGTATCTGATCTTGAATCCTTTTCATCTGAAACAAAACTATTTTTGTTCAATGATTTATGATTTTTGTAACACTGATTGCATATTGAAAACTTGATGTTTTGTTCTTCCTTTTAGCTCTGTATAGATTTTGGTAGCTAAACATTTTTTGCTTTCATTTCGAGCTGTAAGGTGTTACTAAGTTTGATAAAACTGTAATTTCCATTTTTAGAATTTATTATAACAGAGTAGCTTTTTTATGTTGATTGACGAAGAAATGTGCAAATAGTTAAAAAGAAAACCACAGCATTTGTCTTGGTAAGATTTGTCTTGGTAAACCTCAGTTCATGCTTTACAAGAATAAAATTTCTTTTTTTTCTACCTCATTCCCTCTCAACACAATGCAGTCTGCTATTCAGATATGTAATGTGAACCGTAGTCTAATAAACCAGTCACGGAAATGGAAGTTGCTTTGCATTTCATTTTTTTATTCTGTACATTTTTTGTGGGGTTTTGAAACTTGACTTGTGGAATGAAGATTTTGCATTCATCTTTTTTTGTTTGAATAAAGATCTACTGTTGGAGATTATAAATTTCCAGGCTGTTCTGTGGGTTCAAAAATTAGATTAAATTGCTTTTCAAAATTAAAGAGAAAATTCAATTTAATAATGGTAAGGAGAACTGTGAAGTTGTCATAACTCACTTTTTACACTTACAAAAGTGAATAGAATTGAAAAATTTGAACTTGATTTTGTATTTTTAATTTGCATGGTATTTTGTATAATTTAAAAGTAGTGGTTAAATGCAAAATCTGTGGTCTTTTTTTTCTCCTAAACTTGAATATATTCCCTTAAGAGATGAACTCTTAAGTGGGAAATTGTTTTGTAAAGTTATAGCCTATTTCCTTAGAAACCATAAATATACTGGAAATGTTTTATAACACCTTACACTTGAGGGCTCCAATTGTTTCATAGACTTGAATCCCCAGTTCTCATAAAACCTTTTGTTGTTATGTTGAGAGGAAAAATGGCTTGGCTGAAACAAAGATGTTCACTTAAATTTCTGTTATGATTGTTTTTCTTCATTTTTCATAGTTACACTTATGATGTGCATTTTATATGTATGTTCCTATCACTTTATCTCAGAGATGGATCAAAATGGAAAAAAAAATAGGCTAGGTAGAATTAGAGGCAATCCTACAGTGTATTGTGACTGCTGGAAAAGACAGCTTCTAAAATATTGACTAACTTCTTTGTTTTCTACCACTTTCCTAAAATAATCCTGCTTGGTTTATTACGTTAAGAATATATTGAATATTTATGCTTACTTTTTTGATATAGTGTCTGGCACAGTGATATGTGTTAAGGTATTTTATTTTTAGTAAAGGGAAAATATGGCTCTAGTGTATATAAAAATATATTATTGGGTTTAAAAAAATCTCAACTGTTGCATTTTATTGCCTCGGTATATATGTAGATGCTCCCGCTGACGTTTTTCTACCCTGTGAAGCCACTCTCTGATGTTTAACCTGTTGTATGCTTTCCTGCTACACTTTTTACTTGTGCTTTGCTTTGTATTTGCTGCCTTATTTCCCCACATTTCTCAAATTTGAAATTTTGCCTGTTCTATCTTCTCTAAATGGTATCTTTTTCATCAGATGTGAACTCACTGCCCTTTGATACCCCTGTGTTTTGTTTGTACTCCCTTATGTAATGCCTGGCAGGGGCATTGTTTATTCATCTGACCTTTCCCGTTATTTTAGCTGCTATTTTTTTACTCAGCTTTGTTTCTTTATTACCTAGTATAGAGAATTTTTGTATAGTGGGAATTAAAATAAATGTTAAATTGAAATATGTGACTTGATGGAGAAAGGTATGATAACAGAGCTTTGAAAGTTAACAGGTTATTTCTTAATGATAGTATGGAAGAGAGACTTGTTCTGTTCTTGCCATTGTATTTTTGCTTAGTTTTCTTTATTTGAAGTGTAGTGGATTATCATTAACAAGCAAGTTCTGGCACATATTGATGGTTTGTCATTGACAAATTATTTTTGGATTTT
This sequence comes from Acinonyx jubatus, assembly GCF_027475565.1. Lineage (NCBI taxonomy): Eukaryota > Metazoa > Chordata > Mammalia > Carnivora > Felidae > Acinonyx > Acinonyx jubatus. Next base: position 71,485,165 of record NC_069383.1, on the reverse strand, counting down.
CAAGTTTTATGGAGCATTTGTACCACTCCAGTGATAATATGTATTAGTTACTATGCGACGTAAGATTTATGATAAAATAAAATCCTTTAAAGAATTTTATTAGTAAAAGCAGTCTGTAAGACCAAAATATTCTCAAACTGAGTTTAAGTATCGAATATTATTGTCACTTTAAAAAAATCACTTATTTTTATATGGTATAAGAAGTTTCATTTAATATTCTATTCCCTTGATTTTGCATTTTAATTTTTTTGTAGGAAATCTTCTGTTCATTTTGTTTATGTAAAATTTTGCTTCATACATATATGTTGGCTTGCCAAATTGGTTTGAGGTGAAGAAGTATGTATTTTTGTACATCACCAATCCTAGGAAACCAGTTTATATAATGGCAAAATTATGGAGTATTTGTTTTGAGAATGTACAATCTAGCTGTTTCTGTTTATTTTTCTAATTTATATGCTTAAAGTATCCCTAAAATCATTTAACACTTACTATTATTTCTAGTTAGAAGAGACATTTTATTAAGACTTTAGGGAAAGTTTTGACTGTCAAAACAACATATTGTCTTTTCCTTTCTTTTTGTTCTCCTTTTTTTTCATACAATTCACTGGATAAATTAATTTTAGTTAGATCAGTGATTGTTATCTACAATGTGCCTTGGCACTGTGGAGCATAATGATGGAGAATAAGGAGAAATCTCAGTTCTCCAAAGGTGTATAATCAAATTGAGCAGGCAGCACTAACAGTAGTGAAACATTTAGAGAATGATTAGGTAGAAGCAGAGTCTGGCAGCCTGCAGGTGCACTGGGATTAAAAGGAACGAGGTGATTGGGATGTAGGCACAATGGAGTTTGTCTAAATGAGTTCGGATATATTGTTTTCACACAGGAGCCACTAAATTATCTGAAAGGAGAGGGTATTTTATAGGGATATAGCATTGGGCATTTGTCTTGGGTTGAATTCTACTTTGTGTGCTAGGTTTCTTTTTCTGCCTTTCTCGGTTTTATGCCAATGTCCTTAGTCTAGGTTATTTAGAGTGTCATGTGTTATGTGTCTGTTCTTTGAAATTCTATGGGTTTGTCTGCTCTCTGTGATATAATTGCTTAGTTCTCCAAGAATGAATGGCATTTGACCTTTTATATACATATACAGATTGTACTCCTTTTACAGATTCATTACATTTTGTAGAATGTACACATGTGAGATATTTATAACTGAAATTGTGTTTTCCCTTTGACATTCTTAATAACTTTGGATATTTGTTTCACTGTCATCGTATGTGTATGTTTGTCCTTTACAGATGAAAAAAAAAATTAGGCACGGAGAGACTAAGTTACCCAAAGCTAATACCAGAGTTGTAACTAAAACCTAAGTGTCTTTACCTTCAGATCAATTAATTAGGTAGTGTATAGAGAACTTCAGCATGGAGTTAGATATCCTTGGCATTTATACATTTAAGATGAAAGTATTCATTCATTGCAATCTATTTGAATTTTTGCTTGACTTCGTACTTGATGTTTTCAATCTTAGCAGTTTTTATAATATTAAAAAAAATTTTTTTTTGAATGGTACCAACTACATTTGTTTGTTAGTGGTGCTGTGAAATTCCTAGGGAGGAAATTCCTAGGGAGGATATTGCCATATCCTGACTTGGGTCTTTTTCCCTACCTCAGTTTGCAGCATCTGAAGCTGGTATTTCAAATGCCTATGGACTTTTAGGGAGGGAGATTTCCAGGAATATCTGATCTTGTTTTCTTTTTTTTTATTAATTTTTTTAATGTTTATTTATTCTTGAGACAGAGACAGAGCGTGAACGGGGAGGGGCAGAGAGAGAGGGAGACACAGAATCTGAAACAGGCTCCAGGCTCTGAGCTGTCAGCACAGAACCCAACACGGGGCTCGAACCCAAGAACTGTGAGATCATGACCTGAGCTGAAGTCGGATGCTCAACTGACTGAGCCACCCAGGCGCCCCTGATCTTGTTTTCTATTTCATGTCTCACTCATTTCAAATTTTTATTAAATGCTTGGAGGTTGCCCATGAGTAGGTTAGTTGGAAACCTTTCTATAAGTAGTATGGTTTTAACCCAGGTCTGTTCCTCAGCTCCATTGTCCAGGGTGTTATGTAGATTAGTGTGTTTGTTGTAGAACCACCCCCCCCACCGCCCCCCACCAATGCAGCTTCTTCTGTTAGGACACAGGGTTTCTTACTTATAGTATTTGATTGCATGCTATATCAGTGATGACTGTGTCTTTGACCTTTTTTGGTTAGTATATTTTATAAGTTGAGTTTTGGTACAGAAGAGGCATTTTCTTTTCCATGCACTCTTAATTATGCAGATTTGATGTTTGTGTGACTTTGCCTTCTCTTTTAAATTTATTGGAATTTTAAACAGTTTTTCTCTTGAGTTTCAGATTTATTGCTCTAATATTTTCTTTTAGCTTGAATCTAAGAGGAGATAATTTTATAATTAATCACTTTACATATTTAAAATATAAATTAAAGCCTAAAAGATATATGTTAGGTTTTTTTTATAAATGAAAAGTATGCCCTATAATAAAATAATCTAGAGTTTCTCTGTTTGAAAAATAATGTTCTCTGATAGACATTATAATTTTTGCATATTTAATCAATGGTGATTTATTAAGAATTTTTGTTAAATGTTATTTTAGTGACTGTAAAATTATTTTAAATATTAGTTCCTTTTGTGTTCTTAAATATATTTGAGATTAATATGAATAAAAAAATCAAAGGACGAAATTGTAATGTGTATAAAAATAATGTTGGTTAATTAGTGTGGCAGAGAGGGGGTATCTGAATTAATGAAACTTCCAGTTAACTGAAGGTTTATCCAATGATGCAGTAAAATTGAGAGGATTAGGATGCTGACATTAGGGGTAGGGATTTGTCTGTCAGGCTCTTTTTAGTTGTGTAAGTCCACAGAATCCCTGTTCTATATCATTAAGAAGAAAGCATTTTATCAAATACAGAGCTTTAGGTTCATAATCAGATTATTAACTGTGGTATCAGCACCCTTTGAAGGAGTCCTCATAGGATTACAGAGTTAAACTTGCAGTCTTTTCTGGAGCCAGTATGTCTTAGCCAAGCAGTGAGATTGCCAGCACGGGGAAGAATGTTTGCTCTGCTCAGGGTTCTAATGCTGATGGTGACCCCACAAGTCATTGAGGCATTCCCTGGTTATCTGTGCTGAGACGGATTTTAGAATGTTAAATTATGAAAATATGTATATATGTGGTATGTATATACAGCAGATTACATAGACACTGTGTTTTTTCCTTTTGTTAAACTTCTAAATTCTTTTACCTACCAGTTGACACACACAGAATTGAAAATAAAATCTGAATCTCTAACCCTCCCCTTTTTTTTTCTCCAAAGATGAATAGTTTTTAGTGTCTTAGTAGTCCTAATTTTCCATGAACCTTCATGGTTTCTGTCAGTTTGTTTCCTTGCTCAGAATGGGTCCCCAGGAGATTTGTGATTGTTAAAATAGATGATTATTTATTTCCATGCAGGTAGAATTATAATAGCTACAAGTACTTTAATTGTGATTTTTTTCCTTAAAGGAGGAATTCCGAGAACTTCGAGAACAGCCTAGTGACCCTCAAGCTGAACAAGAACTAATTAATAGTATTGAACAAGTATATTTTTCTACGGACTCATTTGATATTGTTAAATATGAGCTGGAGGTAAAAAAAAATTCATTAAAACCTATCTAAACTCTGTCTTGTTCAGTGACTGAATTCATGGATGAGAGTTGAATGCTTTTTAGGGGTGTTCTTTCTTTTTCTTTCTTTCTCTTTCCTCTCTCTGTCTGTCTTAATACCAGGACTGGTCTCTGATGACCGTATTATGATTAAATGAACTGTCCACATTGTTTTTACACTGAAATTATTTTAGAAAAATGTAAAATTAAGTGCTGCTGTAGAATATTGGTCCAGGAAACGTTTCTATATTTTTGGTTTTTAACTTTTAGCCTACAATATGTTGATATGCTGCCTTTATCTTATTTTATTTGGTCTAAATATATTTAGAAAAGCTCTAAGACTTTCAATCATGTTTCTTTTTCTTTTAGGTTGGTTTCTTTCTTTACTTTATGTATGTATGTATGTATGTATGTATTTATTTATTTTTTAGAGAGCAAGTTGGGGAGGGGCAGAGAGAGAGGGAGAGAAGGAATCCCAGGCAGTCTGCACACTGTCAGTTCAGAGCCCTATGCGGGGCTTGAATTCATGAACTATGAGATCATGACCGAGCCAAAGTCAGATGCTTAACCAGCTAAGCCACCCAGGTGCCCCTCATGAATGTATCTTTACATAATTGTTTAGCCATGATAAAGACCTCTATGCCATAATGTTTATAATGTTGTCATTTTAAATTTACAGGAAGTTCAGAAAAGAATAGTCAATTTTGATTTTAGATGAAACCAAATACAGTATGCATATTTACTTTATACGCAGGATGTACATAGTCAGCACCCACTCATTCTGAAGTTTCATCAATCTATTGATTGAGACTTGGAGTCTAACTTGGAGTTTCTGGTATACACAGTGGCATGTATTCTTGCTAGTTTCCCATACTACCTTCTGAAAGCTGGTGTGTAATCTAGAATGCACTCCAGCAACTATCACTCTCACACTGTAGCATGTAGTTACTATTCATAGTGTTTCAGAGGGGAAATATATTTTGAATTCTGTTGTAGGCAATAGGGATATACCTGTGGCTGGTAGAGAGGGTGGTTAGGATGAGGGACTTTCTCTTGTTCTCCTGTCCTATAGGGCTGTGTGAGGGATGGAACTTGAGCACCAGTGGGTTGGCTAACAAAGGTGTGTAGGGTTTTGTGTCTGAAGTCTAGTGGGGAGATTGGGGAGGCCAAGAGGAGTGGGTGGGAATGGGATGTGACACTGTTTATAAGTCAGAGGTATGTAGGTAAATGAAACAAAAGTAAGCTATTTTTTTACTCTTTATTTGTGGGTATCTTTTAGAAGCTCCCTCCTATTCTCAATTTGCAAGAATTAGAGGAGTACAGAGACAAATTGAAACAACAGCAAGCTGCAGTAAGTAAAAAACACCTTTCTTTCTGACATAACTAAATGAGACACAGCAGAGAGGTGTAATGTTTGCAGATTTTATGGTTTAACTTAATATATTAAACAAATATTATTTAACATGACTCAGACTCAGTGATACATTTATTTTAAAATTTATTCAGCTTCTCACATTACCTTAATATAGATTTGCTAGTTCTTTCTCTGGAATCCTAAATGTAATCAAAGAATTTTGAACTTTTTTTTAGATTGCTAAGTATCTTTTCCCCACTTACAGTTTCTTATCTCAGAATAAAGGCCCCCACTTCTAGTTGAAAGAGGCCCATAGAGAATAGAGAGTTAAATTTTAAGAAAGTCTGAATTGTAGTCACTGATTAATTGTGTAGCATTGGGTAAGTCACCTAGCCTTGCTAAATCTATTTCATGTTCTCTGTGAAGCAGTGCGTTAGGCCTGCATTTTCTCTGATGCTGTAAAATTCTTTGATTCTGTGATTTTCCTTGCATTAGGCTGAGCTCTTTTAATAATACTCAGACTATACTGTAGAAGATTAATGTTAGTATGTGGTCTTGTTAATTTTTTTTAATAGTAACGGAGCACTAGTAATAAATGTATCTGAATTTAAGATGTGATTTTTAATAATACATCTGACGAATAAAGGAAGATGTACTTCTCTTTCTTTTGTGTTATACTCAGTGGTCTCAGTGGGTGCTGGGATCTCCCTCGGGGTAGCAGCAGTGGTCTGGGAAAGGGACTTGACCCAGTAGAGGGTTGTGTGGTAAAAGTGTGTTGTGATTTTGGAGAACTAGATTTCAGCAGATGGTGGCATCTCTTGCCTTCTGTTGGTTTCAGCATGTTTAAATATGTGTGTGTTTATCTTGTACTTGGATGTGCTAGTATTCTTTGGGGAAAGAATCCCACCACAAGGGCTATACTGCATAATGACCTTTGGAATTTGGTCAACCTGGGCTTGAATCCCAGCCTTGTAACTTACTGTGGGGGCTGTGGGTGAGTTACTACTATATTTAAGATTACTCATCTGGAAAATGAGGAAGCATGTAATTCATTTTAATATATTGTCATGAGTAGTAATGGAGATAATATAGGGAATGCACTTAGTACGCTGCCTGGCACAGTGCAGATTAACAACTCTATCATCTATTTTAAACTATTTATTTATGTATGTATTTTTTAATACATTTTGGTAATGTTTATTTTTGAGAGAGAGAAAGACAGAGAGAGAGAGAGAGAGCAAGCAGGGGAAAGGCAGAGAGAGAGGGAGACAGACACAGAATACCAAGCAGGCTCCAGGTTCTGAGCTGTCAGCACAGAGTCTGATGTGGGTCTTGAACTCATGAACAGTGAGATCATGACCTGAGCCGAAGTCGGATGCTTTACCAACTGAGCCACCCAGGTGCCCCTATTTTAAACTTAAAAAAAAACAAAACAAAACAATTTGGTAAAATTAGGTGAGTTTCTGTCTGGGAACATCTACACATATTCATATGTATATAAATTCAAAGGAGTTAAAATCTAGAAGGATGAATGCAATAATTGAATGTATGTGTAATGCTTTGTTCTCAGTTTGCTTGGGAAGGGGAAGGGAAACTCAACTAATTGAGTTTCTTGAGCATCAAGGCTAAAAATGTCTTGGATGTGCCATGCTCCATGGTACCTGTAGTGTAGCCTAGTAGGTGCCCCTGAAATTGTGAAATGAGAGTCTCATATTCAAAATCATTATAATTCTAATTTGTATAACATACTAACAATTTTCATGGAATTGACCAAGGACACCTTAGGTATGTTCATAACATTAAAAAAAAAAAAATCCAAAAACATGTTTTCCAGTTTTCAGAAATAGAGGACCAAATTACTGTTTGTCTTTTTATGTGGTAGAGGGTCTGAAGGGTTCAGGATGATCTCTGTTTCCCAGATACTGTCTCCATAAATTCAGCTGATTAGATATTTATCTTATGTGTTCATCTTTTGAAAGCAAATCTTGTGCCCTTAAAGATGTTATACTTTTGTACATACTAGTTAAATCAATTGATACTGATATTATTAATAGCAGTAATGACCATTTATTGAGTTTCTATTAAAGATTAAGTACTGTGCTCTCTGTTACACCTCTTTTACTAATTTCATAGCCCAAAGCATGCTAGAAGTTATTGGGAAGACCTATGGAATATTCTTGCAAAAATTCAAAATGTAAAGTGGAATAGGAAGCATGTGGCTTTTTCTTTTACTTCCTTTGATTGCATGTTTTTATAGGTCTCTAAAAAAGTAGCAGATTTAATCCTTGAAAAACAGCCTGCTTATGTAAAGGTAGGATGATATTTGTTATTTTTAATAGTAAAATTTAAAAAATGCTTTAGTGACTTATACTTGAAACTGTTGAAGTAATTTATTGTCTTGTTTGTAGTTATTCTGTAGCAACATATCGACTCTATTTGGGGTGTAGGAGGGCCTTTTTATGTATGTTTTTCTCTCTTATTTGGGGAATTTACCAAACTGAAGAAGTGAAAGTTTTATTGATGATTCTAAAGCAATCTTTTTGGTTTGTTCAAACTTTAGAAGGCCCAGTGAAAATTGCTTCTGTGTACTTTGTAACACATAGATCATTAATAATGACTGCTCAATGGCAGTGTAACAATCTGTCTTTAAAATATAATAAAATTGGAATCTTATAGCTGAATCTATCTTTGTATCTGAAAATCAGAGACTTCAGAATCCATTGAAATATCCAGCACTGTTCAAATGAAGATATCTGTTGTCATAGCATCTTAGCAAACAGAAATCATATTTGTCATATCCTTGATTATCTCCGGAAGTTCTGTTGGGTAGAAACGTTTCAGTAGATGTATTATTAGTACTTGTTTATGCTTGTAAAATGGGTTTGGTCTAGATTTCCTTATAAGCAATATTGACTAAATATTTTATCATATGTTATTATGAAAATCATTTGGAAGTAGTCATTTTAACTTATTTTGTGAAAAATATACCAACAACTTTTAAGTTTAGGTATTTTTGTTGCTACTTTGTTTCCCAAGCAAGCTTTTCTTTGAAACCCACTAAAGTTTTTGTTAGAGTATCATATGAATAATTAAAAAAAAAAAAAACCTCCAACAATAACCTATACCTAATTTTCCTTAGGAACTTGAAAGAGTTACCTCATTACAGACAGGTCTTCAGTTAGCTGCTGTCATCTGCACAAATGGGAGAAGGTATTATATTTGATGGTATTTTGTTTTTTAAGATGGAAAAACATTTTAAGAAAAATTGCAAAACTATTGTTGATAATTGATTTTTTTATTATGAGTATGTTTTTTAGAACACCATTCATTAACTGAACATATATTATGATTTAAAAACTGCACTGAGAAGGTATGTGTGAAATGAAATGTCTGTAAGTCTAGTTATGGCTTTAACATACTACTGTTTTTATATTGCTTAGGTTAGTGCTTCTCAAAATATAAGGATCAGTATTTTTTTCTTTAAATTTCCAACTTATTAGACTATTTTTATAAAATGCAATAAAAACAAAATTCTAAGAAAATAACAAAATAACCAAAAATATATAAAATATAGTCTCAGTTTTTTAATTATTAATTCATCAAACATAAAATCATTATGTCAGTTTTTGCTCTAAGTGGTTTTTTAATATTTACTCTCAATTTCTGTACTTTTATTGTGATGAATAAATAACAATTTGAGGATTGGCACCAGTCCACCCACCATGCTTTGAGTAGCACTGGTTTAGATTGAGCCGTTGAATAAATTTGTCAAATAGTAGTCATAATCCCTGGTTTTAAGAGTAATCGAGGATACTACCTCATCAGTTGCCTACTTGTTCTGTGCAAATAGTATTCTTATTATTATAGAAAAGTATAACTATTCTTCACTTTTGCAGACACTTGAATATTGCCAAGGAAGGTTTTACTCAAGCTAGTTTAGGCCTTCTTGCAAATCAAAGGAAACGTCAGTTGCTCATTGGACTTCTGAAATCTCTGAGAACCATAAAAACATTGGTATGTACAGGTTACTATTTAAAAATTAAAACTTAATTTTATGGTTAAAACAGATTTAACCTTTGATTGTTGTTTTTCTTCAGCAAAGAACAGATGTGCGCTTAAGTGAAATGCTAGAGGTAAGTAAACAAAATTTGAAAATTTTGCCATCTTGATGATATTAAACAGAAAAATTATAGTGGAAAACATTCAGATGTACATTTTTTTCAAATTGCTATATGGCATAAAGAACATTTTTTAGACATGTAAATTTACTTGCTCTAGAGCATTTTTCTATTGACATTTCATTTAGAAAAATTTATTTGGGAAAATGTTTACTTTGTAGCATTGTGGGAATGTTAACTTCAGTCACCCAAATAGCAATAAAATTATCTTTTGTATCAAATATATAGTAGTGATTTAAGGAATATATCATACTTGAGTTATGTTTGGTATCTCATATATTAATCGGTTTTCTGAGTGAGCCATCTGTAATCCCTGCATAACTTCTAAACTTTGAATTGAGAAATGTATGTGAAAATTTCATTTGGGGGGCCCCTGGGTGGCTCAGTCGGTTAAGTGTCCGACTTTGGCTCAGGTCACAGTCTCACGGTTTGAGAGTTCAAGCCCTACGTTGGGCTCTGTGCTGACAGCTCAGAGCCTGGAGCCTGCTTTGGATTCGGTGTCTCCCTCTCTCTCTGCCCCTCCCCTGCTCATGCTCTGTGTGTGTGTCTCTCTCTCTCAAAAATAAACATTAAAATAATTAAAAAAATAATAATAATAATTAAAAAAAAGAAAATTTTATTTGACATTAAGTTAGTGTTTAGGTGATAAAAACATTCCAAGGCTATTAATGAATATTTCACTTTTTTCTAGTTTTGTTTTAAAATATTTATTGGTTTCTTGGTGGTAGGACTGTTGAATGTTGATTACAAGTGAAATTCATACTGTTTTGAAACATTTTATGTAAACATTACTGAAAGAAGATATGTTAACAGTTAAAGAACAGCTTCCCTGTGAAGCATCTTGTTATTCTGTATAGGCTTTATCTACCTGTCATGATCTTAAAGGCTGTTACTGTGTATATAAGGGTGGAGAATATTTTATCTACACATACATGTTAGGCTTGGAACTAGTTGTCTTTTTATATTTTATTATTTATCTATCATTGGTATTCTAATCCTTATTTAAGAGGAATTAAAATTTTCTGGTTCTCTAACTTTTGGATGGAGCGTAAACAGAGATTAGTTGTTTTTCAAGGGAAACATTTTAGGAAAAATGTTCCTGTCTAATGACTTCTATTGTTATCTTAAGGAGGAAGACTATCCAGGAGCTATTCAGTTGTGCCTGGAATGTCAGAAAGCCGCCAGCACTTTTAAACATTATAGTTGCATAAGGTAAGGTAATGTAAAAATTTTAAAGCTGACTCTATTGCCAGTTTTTAACATAGGAGCTAGCTGTGTAACATAGAATGTTAACAAACATTGAAAATTAACATTAAGTGGTATGTTCTGTTTTAACATTCTTGTTCATAAATGGGCAGTACGATGAAATTATAAATAATAATTCTTAAGGTGGGAAAGATCAGATACTTTTTAATCCTAGCCTTTCTTGTCACTTCATTCAAACTCTTTTATATATATATATATATATATATATATATATATATATATATATATATACATATATATATATGTGTGTGTGTGTGTGTGTGTGTATATACATATATTATTTCCAGTATATGGAGTAGTAGAGAAGAATAATGTATCTGTTTACGTTTCTCTTGAATCTCTTGGGAATTTTTCCTACTTAACTTTGCCCAGCTTATAAATATTGAGAGTGTTACCACAGTTTGTTTTTCAGATCCAGATGGTTCAAGTGTTTGGCTCATCCTGATAAGAATTATTTTGGAAAACTTAAGTGTGTTTTAATTTTATGTAATAACCATCTTTGTCATATTTAAGTGATTATGTATTTAAGGTGTTACATCTTTAGTTATTTATAAAATGTACAATGTTAACATGGCCACTGCAGCCTTTGTTATTAGTTCTGCTTTATTAATGGGTTTTTGGTCTGCTTAAAATGAAGGTTTTGCATTGCTGGTGGCAGTCCCTTGGGGAGGCTCAATCCCCAGGTGTAGTTTCCATCATTCCTCTAAAACCATCACAAATAAACATACACTGTAAGTAAAATAGTGTGCTTGCCAAGCAAACCCAGTTTCAAATTAAATTCATACCTGTCCTAGAATATACAGCCCCTCAGTCTCACCTGTATGGAAATTCTGGCCGTCATTGAACATGATGCATTGATGTTGTAGATGTTGATTGTTAGTATCTGAAAAATAAAAGGATTATGGTAGATGAAAACATTAATATAGCTTTAATTAAATTTTTTCTTTTAATATACTCCCACATCATAGGTCTCTGCAGGATGTGGGAAAGAAGCTAGCAATTTCCCTGCAAGAGATGCTATTTAAATATTTATGGTATTTTTTTTTCTTTAGTATCGTGCATACTGAAGCAACACTTTTTATTTGATTAGGAAATGCATAGTTAGGTAGTTCCAGTGATATTTTGTTTTTATCCATTGTGACACTGATTAACTGTCACTATTAAAAACTTTGATTATGTTATTTAGATTTTTAAAATTTAAATTGAGTGATTAGAGAGTTAGCTCTGATATGTTGCATGTATTTGACAATTTCTAACAAGGCTTTCTGGGTCCTGAAGAGCATAGCACACATTTAGTTTGTTTTGTGGTGATCAGTTATAGTGAGAGCACTTATGTATGATTGGGTGAACATAATTCAGATGGTTATACATTACTGTTTATTATATGCCAGGTGCTTTGCTTTGGAATTGGCTGAATAGTGATGAATTACACATAATGTAATCAGGATAAGGCCGAAGGACTGAAGAAGGCATAGTGGGATGAGGCCTTAGGGAGATGGGAGTGGAACTTACAGGGGAAGCATTGAGATCGAACTCTCCTTAGAGGTCAAGACTAAGGGGGGCCTGAAGGAGGGGCATAGGAGTTAGCTAAGACAAGGTATGAGGGTTGTAGATAGTACATTCTGAGTATAATGGTGAAATCTTTGTTGCAGAGATAACAAGCAAAATGAGGATTGAAAATATCTATCTATTGGATTTATAGCAACAAAGAAATCATAGCTGACTTTGTTGGGACAGTTTGCTTGAAGCAGAAGTATAGGATGAGGAAATTTTATAAAGAAGGGAGATGTGTAATTGAGGGGGGAAAGCTGAATATCTGAAAATCTATGGGAAAGTGAGAGGTTGAAAATAAAATAGAGAACATAATGTGTGAAGGCGTTGTAGGTATTAGAGTAGACTTTAAAAAGGTCACCATCTATTATAATAGGAAACTTGGTCGCAGGAAATTGAGGTAGCAGGTGACATGTGTTGGCACTTTGTTTTCTTCAATAATGAAAAATTTTAGCTGTGCTAAAGTAATTTTCTTACTTGATGAGAGTTAACTATACAAAATGTTTTTTAAATAAATTTTTATTTGGGCTTTTTAAAGTTAGCATGAAGTGGCTTCTAAGTTCTTTCTCATTAAGGTATGTAGTGATATATGGAGGAGGTGTGAATATAGTTATCCAACCTGGTAAAAGGTTGGAATTGAAAAGATCTAGAATGGTGATTTAAAGTAATAATTATTTTATTTTAGGGAGTACCTTATATAAGAAGCATGCTGTGTTTACGCATGTGAATTGTGCATGTAATAATAATAAAAGTTTGTCTTACTCTCTTAAAATAGGTAAAAATACATGCAAAAATGTCTTAAAATGTCCTAAGGAATTAATTTTACCTTAGGCTTCCCAGGAAATCTGTTAAGAGCTGTGTTTTTATCTTAGTGATTTAGTGACAATGTCAAGGGTGGCTCAGAGAGCTTAGCTATTAGTTAGAATTCTTTGGTAGTCATGGCAGCCGCTCCACCAGAATTCCTCTTCCCACACACCAGTGCCGTTTGTTTTGCTAGCCACCATTCATCCTGCTCAACCCAGTCCCCTTTTCCCTTTACCTCTTGTTTTTTACACTTTTGTTCCTAGTTGGGAGAGCATGAGAAGTTTGTTCACTTCTGGTAGATAGTGTGATATGGGATATAGTGACAGTGTTAGTAGATGTGTGGGTCAGGTTGAGTCCACAAAAATGAAAGGAATTTTATTCTAACTTCCTTTTATTAATTAGATGCATGCTTTTTATTCTGTGCATTTATTTTCCTATCTGTTTTTCTTTTTCCTCTGGTATTTTTATTTTATTTTTTATTTTCTTAATTTCTTTTTTTAGTTTGGAGAGAGAGAGAGAGAGTGCAAGCACAGGAGGGGCAGAGAGAGATGGGGACGGAGGATCTAAAGCAGGCTCTGCACTGACAGCAGGGAGCCCGATGTGGGACTTGAACCCACAAACCATGAGATCATGACCTGAGCCACAGTTGGACACTCAACCAACTGAGCCACCCAGGCGCCTCTCCTCTGGTCTTCTAAATACAATACTGAACCTGTTCTTGAGCTCTCTCATTAGGATTGTTCAGACATGATTGATCAACACTTTCAAAATTCATTTAATTTACCTGGAGATGTGGAATTTAACCAAAGGCAAGATTTAATCTTTGCTTGTACCTGAGTGAATCCGAGTGAAAAATCAGTAACTAGTTTCTGACTATTTATACTCTCATTTTCTTTAATATTTAAATTTATTTTCATTTCTGTTGATAACTAGAGAATCATGAAGTATCTTCTCTTTAGAAGTGTCCAGAAGAGAACCACCTGTGATGCAGAGCATTTCTGGACTCTGGTGTAATTTTTTTAAAAATATATTTTAAGCAAGTTCATATGCACAATGTACCTGTTTGTCCACTTCTTAATTTTTTGGAGGTGGAGTGTATGTTCCTCTTTTTTTTTTTTTGCTAGTCACATTGCTCTTTTATTGGAAATAAGGTTTTTGGTAGATGGCAGAGACCCTGTGATCTTAGGAGTAGATTACATAGGGCAACTGAGGGCTAACTCTTATGATTCTGAAAGCAGGAAGAACATGTATTTGCTTCTGCATAAAGAGCCCTTCACTATATTGTCTCAGGTTATATGACTGTGTAGTTTAATACACACAGTACCAAGTAATACAATGTACCCAGTAGATTGAAAACTGGAAGAAAACGTGTACCCCTTCAGTACCTTGTATTTTCCTTTAGATACGGTATGTTTCAGCATCTTTAATAAAAGATACTATAGCACCAGTTGTGTTCACTTTTATAACTGACAGGAACATTTTTACATTACTTGACATTTCTTGAGTTGATCGACAGAATCATATAGTTGGGATTTACTGGGAATGGAAATCAGAATGTGTTTAAGTGTGTCTGCGAATGAAGCATTTAACTTCTTTTTCACTTGAAATTTGTCTAAATTAGTTTCAAGAAAAGTTGTTTTTAAAAGTCAAAACTGCTTTAGTTTTTTTTTGTTTCATTTGAATGAAACTACTTGAGGGAATCTGAGAGCATTCTGGATTATGCACTGAAAAGTTTGTATACCATCAGAACTAGAGTATCTTTGTTGAGTACTGTAGCATAGGCACATGTATTTAATTTCTCAAAATCTTTGGAATACCCTTCCCCCCTCCCCCTCAGAATATGAACTTGGCAGTTGAATGAAAATTTTCGGTTGTAGAACTCCTTTAAATAAATCATAAAATAACGAACACAGCTTTTGGGTACAAGTACAGTGGTACTGTAGGGACTATGCTTCCCGTGTTGCCCTTCATTCCTTTCTAGCAAGACGTCATGCTCTGTCTCTGTTTAGGTTCAAGCAAGGGGAACATAGGAGTTCTGGCTGGGGTGGCATTTGAACAGTGAGTATTTCTGCTAGATCATCAGGCCAGCTAGTGAGACCCATGAGTAGATCTGGAGTACTAGTTGTTCGGTCAGCTTGGGCCGAATAATCCATAGCATGCTATTCTCATATTGCCTGTACTCCTTATCTTTTTATTTAATTTTCCTCTGTCTCCCTCCCCCATGCTGCGTCATTTTGAAAAAATATAAAGTAAATCTAATAGCAAAACATAATATTTAAACAAAAGTGTCTTAGGAGCACATGGGTGGCTCAGTCGGTTAAGTGTCTGACTTCGGCTCGTGTCATGATCTCATGGTTCCTGGGTTCGAGCCCTGCATCCAGCTCTTTGCTGACAGCTCAGAGTCTGGAACCTGCTTTAGATTCTGTGCCTCCCTCACTCTCTGCCCCTCTCCACCTTGTGCTCTGTCTCTCTGTCTCTCTGTCTCTCAAAAATAAATAAATGTCAAAAAAAAAATTTAAACAAAAGTGTCTTAAACAAAAGGTGAACTGTTTCTTTCTGCCCTACCCACCATTCTTTTTCCTACTCCCTGGAGTAAACTACTTTCACAGCTTATTAGTTTTTTTTCCCAGTAGATTTCATTGTAATTTAAAATACTGTGTCAAAGTATCTTTTTCATGATTCATCATTGTAGATAGTTGTTGATTCTCTGTTTACTCATATTAAAATTCCATTAAAATATAAGAATTTGGTATACTTCCTTCTACTCCTCTTCTCTATCTTCCAGGTTTTGTTAGTGAAACAGTTATTTTTATTTCATCAAGTTTGTAAAATTTATATTCTTTTTGCAGCTATAATTAAATCTTCTGTGTTTTCTCGGTAGGTTACTTCTAAAAAAATGAACCTAATAGAAATTGTATTTCTTGTATTATGATTATATAAATATTATTATGTGCAGAACTAAGTAGAGTGTTTGGATTTATTTAAAAAGTCATTTTTTGTCTCTATGTGAAAATAAAAATCCATTGGTGGTTTTTTTTTATTTGTTGAACATTTTTCACCTTTTTTAGGTCCTACTCAACTGTAATATTTCCTTTTTTACATGTTTTCCTTTGTCTTGTTTTGTTACAGTTTTGTTACAGTTACCTCTTTAAGATTTTTTTGTTTGTTTGTTTTGATATGGGATACATGGGCAATACATCTTCAGATTTTGAAGAGATGTTAACTTAGTCCATACCCATGATTGAAAGAAAAGTTATTTTTTTCTTACAAAATGGAACACATTGCTCAGTTGTCCATCGGCCTTCTGTTTGTAGGACAAGGTCAGATGCTGTTCTCATTCTTATAAATAGTGTCTTTTTTCTTTTTTTAGACATTTTAAGGATTTTTCTTTTTATTTGGTGTTCCAAATTTTACCAGTTGTCTAGAAAAGTCATCTGTGTCGGACACTTTACTTCTACATGATGAGACAAGAAGGACGTATTATTTAAGTTGCTACGTTACTTGTTTTACCAGGAGCTTTTGAAATGTGTTTGTTCTCTAGGAGCTTATAATAACCGGCAGTTAACGGACAGGACTGTGGGATAATATGCCAGTTAAGAACACAGAGTACATAAACAAAAGACCATCAGAAATGTTCATGCTGTGAATGGCTTACTTTCTTATACCCCTGCAAGAATGGAAATATTGACATCTGTAAGAGTGTGAGTAGAAGCTAGGCACTGTCAGCTTTGACAGCATTGACTGTAGAGTAATTCTAAATTAGATTTGTATAAGGTTTTCTTACTAAAGCTTTATTTTTTAGCTTTTAAAAATTGAATCATGGTAACGGTGATAGTAATGGTGGTTGTGATAATATTTAAACATTGTTTGGACTTTTGTATGTGTCAAGCACTGTACTAATCATTTCCCATACTTTTTCTTCCTTGGTGTTGACAAAATATTCCACAAAGGTATTATTATTGTCTCTATTTTATAGGTGAGGAAATTGGTGCTTTGTAAAATAAGTGACAGAGCCAGGATTTAAACTTTGGTGTCTTGGAATGCAGAACCTGTTGCTCGTAACCACTACTACATTGGGGCGCCTGGGTGGCTCAGTCGGTTAAGCGGCCGACTTCGGCTCAGGTCATGATCTCGCGGTCTGTGAGTTTGAGCCCCGAGTCGGGCTCTGTGCTGACAGCTCAGAGCCTGGAGCCTGTTTCAGATTCTGTGTCTCCCTCTCTCTGACCCTCCCCTGTTCATGCTCTGTCTCAAAAATAAATAAACGTTTAAAAAAATTAAAAAAAAAATAATTACTACTACATTATACCATCTAGTAGTGTGCTAACTGTTATATATAGCGGACGCTCATGGCTAGGAGGATGATTTTTTTAAATCTGCCCCAGTAGCTGAGTTAATTGTATTTTTTTCCCAAACCTGTTTCTACCGGTTGTATTTGTTATCCGTTATCGTATTTATGTTGCTTAAGTAAAATAAACTAAGGAAAAAAGTTTTTGAAAGTAAGTTAAATGCATTGGAAAACAAAACATATTGTTAAAAATATGTTTCCTTTTGAATTTGTTTTGGATGAGACAACTCATAAAAGTTGGGGGATATAAGGTAACTAAATGTGATTTGGCATTTGGATTGTTCCACATTTGTCTTTAAATTCTTCCTCATCGTAGAGAAATTGAAACTTGAAATTATGGACAATTTATTTGTGATTTGGCTCATGTAAGACTAAGAAGTTAAAACTCTGCTCAAGAGAAAAGATTTTGGCTCTAAATCAGAAGTGGGTAAATGAATTGCAGTTATACAATTTTTGTTAAAACGTTCAACATACATGTAAACATACATACACACAACATACAAATATTCCCATTTTAACTTTGATTAATTGACCAGCTGAAAGGTCTGCTGAACTTTAGCACAGGGTAGGCAAGCTTTGTCTTTAAGGAGCCAGATAATAGTTTAAGCTTTGTTAGGCAGTAAGGTTTCAGTTTGCAACTGTTCACCTCTGCCCTTGTGGTCTGAAAGTAGCCATAGATGGTATGTAAACAAGTTCATGTGTCTGTTTTCCAGTGAAACTTTATTTAGAAACAGGCTATTGGCTAGATTTGGCTCCTGGGCCTGATCTCTGCTCAAGAATTATAATTCATAAAGTTTAGAGATGTTTTGAATATCTGTAGTATTCTTAGTAGTGGACTCAGATTTCTGAGCAGAGTGAGGACAGAGATCTGGGTAGATTCAAAGTGATCTTAATTCTTTTAACAATCTGTTCATGGTTTGAAGGACCACGTGGAAATTTCCTGGTATCTCACCATTGTTGGTTTAGCTTCAAAGTGTTGGAAAGTCAGGTTTTCTCTGCAGTATGTTAATAAACTCTCTGCCAGCTATGAGTAAATTGAAACCACTGGAATAGATCTCTGATCTAAATACCTGAAATATCCAGGGTCCATGGACACATAGTGTAAGCTTGGAAGTATAAATTTTACTCAAGCTCATTTTAAAGTTTTAGCACTCTACTGAATCATACACAAAGATGTAGTAATTGGGTAACTGGTATTTCGCATATAATCTTAAAACTTTAGAGCAGGAAGCAACCCTTTAGATATAGCACACTTTTATATAGGAAACTGATGCCCAGGGATATTAAGAGACTTGACTTAAATCATGGCTCATTAATAACAGACCAGGGAAAGATAATTAAGATGCTAACTACCTCTGTACCATGTTGTCTCTTGTGTGGTCAATCTTGTACACAATTTTGATTTATATGCAGCCTTTCCAGGACTTGTTCTTTGAGTGTGTATATTGTAGATCAGCTGTTTAAAAGAACAATGTTAGGTAGTTATTTATGAATATGTTATGTTTAATATCTTCTGTAGTGATGTTAAAAATGCCCCCTCAAGTTCTTTGATTTATTCTATTCAGCTTGCAAATAGCCTTTAATAGCTTTTAGCCTTCTATCTTAGAATTGGTAATTTCTTTTACCATAATGTAGCTTTTATTTATCCAAATGTTTATGAATAGATCCTTTTAGCATACTTTCATTAATTGACTGAAATGGCACGAATTCATATTTATAAATGATGGCTAAAGGTCTTGAAGGCTGCACGGTTAATATATACACTCCTTAATCACCTACTTTTTATGTATGTGTTTTCAATTAATAATAAATTGTTGTCAAAATGCAGTTGTAGATTCTGAAAACATTTTAAAGCCAAAATGTTTGATTTAAAGATTTTCTATTTAAAGTCTTATACATACTATTTACATTACCATGTTCACATTAACTCTTAATACATAGGATATAGAGTCATTTTAACCATAAGTAATAGAAGCACTAAAAGCATCCAGATTTATGATGATTTCATAAATACTAAAGTCCATTTTTTTCAGTTGAGGAGTTGAAATCATTACTCTCACCTATGAATGAGTTTAGATATATTTCTTTTTCTCCCAAACTCAAAATACTCCCTATAAGAATATGTTTACCAGCTCTAACCTACTTACGATTCCAGGTATTCTTGCCTCTCTGTATCTGTGTCTCTATCTTCAGCCATAGGTGAACTTCTGAGCCCTGTATGATAGAGGAGTAGAACTGCTTTAGTTCTGCTTATTTCTCTTTTCCTCTTCCTAAGGCACCCGTAGACCCAGACTTTAGTGCAGTTCTTTTTCTTCTAAAACATTTTCCCTTCTCTTTTTCTATCTCTGTAGTTTTATTTATTGAGATAGAAAATAGGGGCTAAAGGAATGTTGGGAAAATTTCACTATGTTTGAATTGCAAATTTGACTCAGCAGTGAGCCAGGCTATGAGTTTAGTTAGTCCTGGAGATTCCTGGAGAATAAGCCACAGTCTTTGCTAAGGGAGACAGTCACAGATATTCCCTTCTATAATTCGGTATGTTGGAAACAGAGTATTATGAAACTGAGGGGAACAGTCAGCAGGGGAAGACTTCCTGGAAAAGATGACATTTGGATGGGCCTGGAAAGACAGATGGACATTTGTGAGTGAGAAGAAGAGAAGGTATGTTCTATTTCTCATGAACGTTACATACAAGTAGAACAGAGGGTGTGAAAGTCTGGGGGTTATTAGGGGAATTGCACGTAGTCCAGGTCCCTGAAATGTAGGCATTAAAAAGTGACGGGGAACTTAATTTTTCATGTCATTGTTCAGAATCTTACATGCTATATCAGTTTGGGGCTTTATCTTTGGTTTAATGGAGAACCTCCATGGATTAACGTGAATTCTACTTTAATTAGGAGCTGCAGATTCAGGTTGGTAACATGAAGCTGCCAGATGTGAGTAAGATAGCAAGAAATGGTCCTGCCCACAGGAGTGGTCAGGCCTTGTCTGAAGCCTTTCATGTATAAGCTATTTGAAAAATTGTGTCTGCCAGATCAAACAGAATACTGCCCAAATCCAATCTGAAATTAAGAC
The DNA here is from genome assembly GCF_027475565.1 of Acinonyx jubatus. Lineage (NCBI taxonomy): Eukaryota > Metazoa > Chordata > Mammalia > Carnivora > Felidae > Acinonyx > Acinonyx jubatus. Next base: position 71,464,871 of record NC_069383.1, on the reverse strand, counting down.
CCCTGCTCAAGCTATCCCTGAGAGCTTTTGGGAGGATGTTGTATAATGTTTGGTATGCAGTAGGTTGATGGTGTTTGTCAAATAAATGGATGATGGCTTGAAGAGTGGGTGTGGGTATCGTGTGCAGAGATTCGTTGGGAAACTATTAAGGTAATTCAAGCAAAAGGTGATAGTTCTTGAGTTCGGGCACATAATTGAGAAAAGAGAAGCATAGAGGGATATGAGAAATACTGAAATGGTAGAATTGGCAGGATTTGATTATCAGTCACATAGGAAGCAAAGGAAGAATTAAAGATGACATGGAGATTTCCAGCTTGGATTGAATGGGTGGTGATGATATAAATCAAAAGATGATATAAATCAAAAGACAGAGAACATAGGAGAAAGAACAACTTGAGGAATGTACTCAAGAATGTATGTTTCAAATATGTTCCAAAGTACAACTTGAGAAGATACTGACTTGGCCGGGGGTGGGAGGTGGGGTGGTATTGCTGAGAAACTTTAATTCTTTCTAAGTGCCAAGGTACTTATAATGACTGTCATTTTTAGTGTGTTATTTTGGGGCCTTTAAGTCTCATTTTCTTTCATTCATTCATTCATTCTTTCATTCATTGTTCTTTGGACAGAGATTGTCCCAGAATCTTTTTTTTTTTTTTTTTTTTAAAGGAAAATCTCAGTCTTGCCTACAAATATCCCTTTGAATATGTCTGTGGCTGTGTATGGGTATTTTTCAGGCATAAATCCTTGTTAAAGACCTTAACAGTCCTACACTGTTGATTGTCAAAGTGTATAGTTTTGCTCATTTTGCAGGTTTTACTAAAGTAATCTCCAATTCTTGACTTTAATCAAAAGTGTGCTTATGATAAATAATATTTGTAGAAAATTGTCTAATTTCTCTGTATGTTTAAACATTTATCCCTGAGACCATCAAAAATGGGTACTTGTGTTACGGGTTTTACTATTCTGACAAAGTGCTTTATATCTATGTATCTATATCTGTATCTACATATAAATAACCGCGCTGGTGTTATTTTCTCAGCTTGCATTAAAAGGCTTGGTAAGAAGTGAATGCATGGAATCCATGAATCCATTATTATGTATTCTGTAAGGCTATTAGGAAGAGTGTTGTGCCTTAGGAGATAAAAGGTCATTGTTCCCTTTATAAGGACTCTGGTAAAATTTTCTCTCAGAACTTAAATGCCAACAAAAGTAACTTCTGTTTGGGTTTTTTGGTTTTGGTTTTCCCTTGAGTATTTTTGATATTATGGACACCAAATTGTATACTTGGACTCTCCCTATTTGTTTTGGCTGGTAAGACTTTGAGAGTCAAGTTTATGAAGAGATTAACAATTGTAAAACAATACCTTGTATATGGGCACCTGGGTGGCTCAGTTGGTTAAGTAGTGTCTGACTTCGGTTCAGGTCATGATTTCACGGTTTGTGAGTTCGAGCCCCACCTTTGGGCTCTGTGCTGACAGCTCTGTGCTGACTGGTCGGAGCCTGGAGTCTGCTTCAAATTCTGTCTCCCACTCTCTCTCTGCCCCTCGCCTGCTAATGCTTTCTCTGTGTCTCAAAAATAGATAAACATTAAAAAAAATTCAGAAAAGATACCTTGTATAATTTTTGTGTACTAAATTATACCTTTCACTTGCTCTATTTTATTTTAGTTTGCCTTAATTTTCTTTGTTAAAATACTTTCTCTATGATTGTATTTATTTTGTTAGATATCACAGATCCTTTTTAATAATGAGATAATTCAAATAATTTCACTTCTGGTTTTTAGTTTTTTTAACTGACTTAGGAGGAATTAAAGGGAAAAATCATATTCAAAATCATATTCAGTCACATAACCTACGTGTATAACTAGATAAATTCTTACAAAGTAAACATAGTTATGTAATTATGTCATAGGAACTGTTACCCCAGAAACTACCTTCTTGCCTAATCCCAGTCATTATTCTCTCAAGGTAACCACAATTCTAGCTTCTGTCATTAAATTTAGTTTTGCCTGTTTTGAACTTCATATAGATATAAATGGAATCATATAGTGACTTCTATATAGTGGACTTCTTTTGTCTAATACGTCTTTGAGATTCATGTGATAGCATTTTCATTGCTATAGTATTTCATCATATAAAGATATCACACTTTATCCATTTAATTGTTTATGGACAATTGTGTTGCTTTAAGTTTTACTTGTTACAAGTAATGCTGCAAGGGTTATGTATGCATTCCTGTAAGATATGTATCTAGGACTCCCGGAATGTAAGTGTGTGTTGAGTTTTGGTAGATGTTATATTTTTTCAAAGAAGTTGTATCAATTTTCCATTCCTCCAACATTGAACTGAGTGTTCCGTTTGTTCTGCATCCTGGCCAACATTTGTTGATGTCGCCTTTTAATATTTTAAAAATGTTTTTAGCCATTCTGGTTGTTTATTATGGAGTGTTATTGGAGCTTTAATTTGCATTTCCTGAATGCCTACTTGAAGTGCCTATTATGTGTTTATTGGCCAGTCATCTCCTTTGTCATGTATCTGTTCAAGCCTTTTGCCCCTTATGTTCTTCTGTTTGTAACACACTCTTACTGCTGTGACTTTATAACCTTTACACATTTTAGTATATGCCTTCCAACATTGTTCTTCAAGATACTCCTTTTTTTTTAATATATGAAATTTATTGTCAAATTGGTTTCCATACAACACCCAGTGCTCATCCCAAAAGATGCTCTCTTCAATGCCCATCACCTACCCTCCCCTCCCTCCCACCCCCCATCAACCCTGAGTTTGTTCTCAGTTTTTTAAGAGTCTCTTAAGCTTTGGCTCTCTCCCACTCTAACCTCTTTTTTTTTTCTCCTTCCCCTCCCCCATGGGTTTCTGTTAAGTTTCTCAGGATCCACATAAGAGTGAAAACATATGGTATCTGTCTTTCTCTGTATGGCTTATTTCACTTAGCATCACACTCTCCAGTTCCATCCACGTTGCTACAAAGGGCCATAGTTCATTCTTTCTCATTGCCATGTAGTACTCCATTGTGTATATAAGCCACAATTTCTTTATCCATTTATCAGTTGATGGACATTTCGGCTCTTTCCACAATTTAGCTATTGTTGAGAGTGCTGCTATAAACATTGGGATACACGTGCCCCTATGCATCAGTACTCCTGTATCCCTTGGGTAAATTCCTAGCAGTGCTACTGCTGGGTCATAGGGTAGGTCTATGTTTAATTTTTTGAGGAACCTCCACACTGTTTTCCAGAGTGGCTGTACCAGTTTGCATTCCCACCAACAGTGCAAGACGGTTCCCATTTCTCCACCTCCTCTCCAGCATCTATAGTCTCCTGATTTGTTCATTTTGGCCACTCTGACTGGCGTGAGGTGATATCTGAGTGTGGTTTTAATTTGTCTTGCCCTGACGAGGAGCGATGTTGAGCATCTTTTCATGTGCCTGTTGGCTATCCAGGTGTCTTCTTTAGAGAAGTGTCTATTCATGTTTTCTGCCCATTTCTTCACTGGATTATTTGTTTTTCGGGTGTGGAGTTTGGTGAGCTCTTTATAGATTTTGGATACTAGCCCTTTGTCCGATATGTCATTTGCAAATATCTTTTCCCATTCCGTCAGTTGCCTTTTAGTTTTGTTGATTGTTCCCTTTGCTGTGCAGAAGCTTTTTATCTTCATGAGGTCCCAGTAGTTCATTTTTGCTTTTAATTCCCTTGCCTTTGGGGATGTGTCAAGTAAGAAATTGCTGTGGCTGAGGTCAGAGAGGTCTTTTCCTGCTTTCTCCTCTAGTGTTTTGATGGTTTCCTGTCTCACATTCAGGTCCTTTATCCATTTTGAGTTTATTTTTGTGAATGGTGTAAGAAAGTGGTCTAGTTTCATTCTTCTGCATGTTGCTGATTCCTGACTATTTTTAACCATTTGAGTTTCCGCATAAATTTTAGAAGCAGCTTGCCAGTTTCCATATACATACATAAAGAAGAACCTGCTGGAGTTTTGATTAAAATTTCAGGTATTCTAGATCATTTTGGTGAGAACTGATAACTATATCAAAGGTTATAGTTTTTTTTACATGGTATATATCTTCAGGTATTTACATCTTCTTTACTTTAGCACAGTTTTGTATTGGATATGTTTTGTTAGATTTATTCTGAGATATTTGGTTTTTTGAAATGGTATTTTAAAATTTTTCATTATCTAATTCTTTGTTCCTAATATATAGAAATTGATTTTACGTTTGAAATTTTACTTTTTATCGATATTATACTTTTTAATCTTTAAAACTTGCTATCAGCTGTGAATTTCTTAAGTTCTTAGTTTTATCTACAGATTATTTAGGAGTGTCTCCCTATACAATTCTATTGCTGCTAGTAATGACTCTTTTATTCTTTTCTAATTATTACCCTTTTATTTTCCTTGCTTTATTGTACTGTCTGTAGAATCAGCATAACTTAGTTCTCTTACCATTTATTTGTGAATTTATGAATTATTTATTCAGCTAGTATATATTTAGCACTTAGTTTGTCTCTTTTAAAGATAGACAGTAACATCTAACTCTGTTTTATTTAATAGTGAATTGAATTCAAAGCTTCAAGATACTTTAGAACAAATTGAGGTAAGAAGGATTATATCATAAGTTATAATGTTTTTTTTCTTTTCAGAGGTTTTTGAATAGTACATATGAATCTTATGTTTTGACTTTTGTGTTATTACCAGTGTTCTAGATCACAACACTTTGTTTATTGTTTTTTGTTTGGAATATCTGTGCATGGTCAAGTTAATGTTAGTCTTCTTGTAAACTCAATAATGCTTTTGGAGTTTTGGGATCTGAAAATGGTATTTTGTATTTGAAAACACCATATCTGGAAAGATCCCCAAACTGTTAGTTATAGATAGGTTTTCATGTAAATTATAGACAAAATATTTACCATGTATTAATTATTTTTTTATTAACTTTTTTAGTTCAGTGAGCTAAGTTACGTAAGAATAATTATTGGCTGATGAATCCTCCTGAATTCCTAAGCCTTCTGATATTTCATACAGTTCATCAAAAATGTAGAAATGGAAAGGAAAAGATATGTCCTTGTGAGCATGAAGTCTTGCTTTTCTTCCTGCATTTATTCAGAGTTCATTGCTGTCTTTGGCAGTCATTGCAAAACAGCGTATTCGTTTAAATAAATGTAATTAGACTTATTTTTTTCTGATATTTTATTTTACTGTTTTCCTGATGAGAGTGCTTATAAAAATTGAGGCTGGACATTCAAATGACCTTTTTTGAAGGTAGTTTTTTTTTTTTTTTATCATAACTCCAATCATTTACTAATTATAAGAATGACAGTTTGATAAACATAAAGGTAATGCTTTTAAGTAAATAATCTCTTGAATATTGAGGACTTTCTTTTGAAAGCTCAGTATTTCTTCACTCACAATATATAATATTATTCTGTACTTATGTAGAGAATCATTATGTTACAATGAAATCATTGAAATAGAAATCCTTAAACAAAGTTCATGCATTTAGATATACCTTGAGGTATGTGCTTAGAAGGTCAATGTAGTTTTGTTGAGAATTACTTTTTAGTGATTATATAGAAGGACTTTTATTATTTTTTATTAGTCTTACAAAGTCAGTTCATACAATTGTAAGATTTTAGCAATTGCTTGAGGAAACATAAAGTACAAATAAAAATAAGATTCCTTTAGTTACTATTATACTGATTTGGTGTCCCTTGAAACACTAAGCATGGGTTTTTAGATACTCACATATTAGTAACATCTTAGTAGCGGCACCTGGGTGGCTCAGTCAGTTGCGCGTCGGACTTCGGCTCAGATCATGATCCTGCAATTTGTGAGTTAGAGCTCCGTTTTGGGCTCTGTGCTGACAGCTCAGAGTCTGGAGCCTGCTTTGGGTTCTGTGTCTCCCTCTCTGTCCCTCCCCTGCTTGCGCTCTGTCTCTCTCAAAAATAAATAAACATTAAAAAAATTAAAAAGAACATCTTAGGAGTGTCTGGGTGACTCAGTCAGTTGAGCCTCCGACTTCAGCTCAGGTCCTGATCTCATGGTTCGGGAGTTTGAGCCCCGTGTCAGGCTCTATGCTGACAGCTCAGAGCCTGGAGCCTGTTTCAGATTCTGTGTCTCCCTCTCTCTCTGCCCCTCCCCTGCTCGTGCTCTGCCTCTCTCTCTCTCTCAAAAATAAAAAACAGTAAAAAAAATACCTAAATTTGTTTTTGACTATTAAATCTAGTAGGATAGTAAATGTCTTTAGATATTAATTAAAAGTGAGAAATTAAATACTTTCTTCTCATTGCCTTGAAAACATAATTCCTTAACTGCCTCTTGCCTTCTCTTTTAATTCCATAGGAGCAGTTGGATGTAGCTCTTTCCAAAATCTGCAAGAATTTTGACATTAACCATTACACCAAGGTTCAGCAAGCTTATCGACTTCTTGGAAAAACACAGGTTAGTTTTGAAAGAATATTTACTTTTTATTAATTGGGAATCTGTTGATCTTTATGAATGCTGAATATATTTACTAATGTAGAGTGTCCTTAAAAAGTTTCATTTAACAAAGTAAATTTTTATGCCATATTAACATAGGTTCACATAGGCTCAGAGTGTATGGAGTGTAACGTTACAGAGGTTTGTTTTGAACTATGAAGTGTTGTGTCAGGTTTAATATTTTCACAATTTTATGTAGGTTTTTTTTAAAAAAGTGTATTATAAGATAATTCATTTGGAGAGGATGTGTAGTCTTGTACCTCAGCTCTTGGTCCTGATTGAGATTCATGGTTCCTAGATGGGCCAGCATGTTTCCCTCAAAGTGGTATGTCAACTTTTGTGTACTGTGTATGTTTACCTGTAAAATAGGTCCATTTCATTTATTGGATTTTTCTCTTTTTTTAATGCTTATTTATTTATTTTGAGAGAGAGTGTGTGAGAGTATATGTGGGGGAGGGGCAGAGAGAGAGAGGGAGAGAAAGAATCTCAAGCACAGAGCCCGATGCAGGGCTTGATCCCACACACTGTGAGATCATGACCTGAGCCAAAATCAAGAGTCAGAGGTTTAATTGATTGAGCCACCCAGGTGCCCCTCATTTATCAGATTTTTCAAATAATTCTTTTATTCTCCGATTGTTCTCACTTACCCTCATGGTGCATGGCTTTACATACTCTTACTGTTCAAGGGCTTCCTTGAAAAATTTGCAAAGGGTGTCATTGTTTGAAAGTTAATTGTACCATCTCCATGTATAGGATTATACATTTATCTAAAAAATAGCTAAATATGATAGATGTAAATGTTTTCTTCCCTTAAATGATCTCCTGTCTTAGAAGGAGATCTAAGAATTTACCCAACCATTTAAACTCTGTTTACATTTTAAAATCTGGATAAAGAAATTTGGTTGTTTACTGTAGTTAGTTAATTTGTGTGTCTTAGGCTACCTAGGAAAAATTACAAGAATGTAGATGCTTGGTAATTTTGAGAGACATATTTAAAGACCCTTAAAAATATGATCATAACGTCTAATTTCCCCCATTAGGCTAATTCTTTTACTTGTTAAATATTTATTAGTACCTACGGTGTGCATTGCTCCAGGCACCTCTGTATGAGCCCTCATGTGTCTTTTAGTGAGGGAAGCAGGATGTTGGCTGTAACAAGTGCTATAAAGAAATAGATATCAGCGTAAGTCAATAGAGTCAAGTACTGATTTATACAGGATGATCAAGAAATGGTTCTTTGAGAAGGTGACCATTGAGAAGCATCCTGAACAATATAAGGGAATGATGGCAAAGCAAATCCAAAGGTGTGATTATGCCTGACATGTCTAAGAAAGAGCAGGATGGGTACCAGTCATAAACACAAAGCAACAGAGCAGTGTTCATGATTCATCTTATCTTTAGGAATATGATGTTATGGTTACTTGAAGGGTTATTTGCAAATAATCAACAGTACAATTATAATTTTATGAAAAACAGTGATCTTTGTGCCTAATTTATAATTGGTAAAGATTTTTTTCTTATGTTTTTCACATCCATTGAAATTTATTTATTTTAATAACATGAAATTATGTTATATGTTTTTTTCTTTCCATAGACAGCAATGGATCAACTTCACATGCACTTCACTCAAGCCATTCATAATACTGTGTTTCAAGTTGTTCTTGGTTATGTGGAACTATGTTCAGGAAACACAGATACAAAATTCCAAAAGCTGCAATATAAGGATCTCTGTACAGTATGTAGTAATTTAATAACTGTTCATATGTCTCTCTTTTTTAGTTTTTAAATTCATACTCCATTTTCCATAGCACCTATTATTTGAAGATGCTACTGAAATAAAAACAAATATGTTTGCCAAACGTTTATTTTTTCCCCATATTATTCTTTTTCTCGTAATGGAAGATTCAGTCACACAAATGGTAAAGGTTGATGAGGTAGTATAGATTTATGGAGTGCAGTTGCTTCTAAATGGACTCTTTACTCTGTCATAGCTTCTTTTACCCTTTTCTCTCAGGCTCTTAATTCTCTTCTGTGATTGCATGTAAGGTCCTTCTAAAGCAATCATCTTTGCTGGTTCCCTGTATACACTTTCGGTCAGTCTTTCCATGTGTATAAATGCTATTTTTGTCAGCATCTGTAACCAATTTCTTTTCATTCTTAAAGAAACAGAGGTCTGTAGGTCATATAACCACAGGTGAGAAGTGAACTGAGTTGGGCTCTGTTTTAGAATTGGTCCTGCTGATGGATTGATATAGAGTGTGAGGAAAAGAGAATGATGAACAACTGGGAGAACAGTGGTGTCATTTGTGTTTACAAGGAAGACTGATTTGTAGTAGAAAGTCATGAATTCTGTTTGATGCCAATTAACATTCAAATGGACTTGTTGAGGAGGCAGTTGGATAAAAGAACTTATGGAGACAAGAGCTGAAGTTAGATTTGGGAGTCATCAGCATCTAACTATACTTAAGTCCATGGTACTTGATAAGAATATTGGGGAAATGGGTGTAGAGAAATGAACTATGGGGCCCTTCGGCCTTGTGACATTCAGGGATTAGGTAGGGAGGAGAGACCAATAGAAGAGTCTGAGAAAGAGCAGCTAGCTGGGTAGGAGAAAAACTAGGAGATGGTGGAACAGCCTACAGAAGAAGTATTTCAAGAAGAATTGACTGTAAACCTGTCAGATGCTTCTGAGAGTCTGCATAAAGTGATATTACAGAAATGACCACTTGATTTGATAATATGGAGGTCATTGTTGACCTTGGTCTCTTTATTTCTAGCTCAACAATGTTCTGAGTCTCTCACTGGAGACTTTCTTGAATTATTTCTAACATCTACTCAAAAAATAACAGTTATGGCAAGTAGATATCTATTCTCTACTGTAATTATGTCTAGAAACCAGTGTAAAATTAAGCTAATCTTCATTCTTTACTGAGTTTGTCAAAAGTGCAGGTTTTATGGCCATTGGGAAGTATTCTTAAGAGACAATAAATATTCCAGGAGGATGTGATTATATAGGATAGATTAAGGATTAAGTTAATAATGGCAGTGGATGGTTGTTAATAAAGCTTAAAATTTTTTTTTCAAAAATCATTTCATAAATCATGAGAACTATTTCACAAACTTAATGATTATTAACTTCAAGTATGATATAGTTGCATAATTACATTTTTAGTTATCCAGTTCTAAGTACAGCCATCATTTGTTATATTTCAGTGATTTTGAAATGTGTTGTTTATCTTCTTATCCATGTGTTTTCTTAGGTATATATTTTTAAATTAAATATCCAAGCAATCAGTTTCATTTTTTTGATTATATTAGTGTTGTCACTATTTCATTTTTTTTATTATATTAGTGTTGTCACGAATAGATGTCTCATGGTAAAGCAATTTATTACAAGTTAGTGATTTCTCTGTTACAGCAGAAAATAACTTTTAATAATTAAAACAAAAAAATAATCAAAACAAACATTTAAACAAATTAGGCTTTTGTCCTTAAATCTTTACTTTGATTAAATCTGGTGTGTGTTTGTGTATATGTATAGTGTACTTTGTTACCATTAAACTTTGATGTGTTTTTAAGTCAGAGACATATTTGTGCTCCTACTTCTTGAGAAAGTTCTCTGTACATTTACAAAATACAAAGATGAAAGTTGTACTTAATTTATAAATGTTTATGAACAAAAATTTGTGCTTAAAGTTTTTACTATAGCATTTTTAAACAATTTCACTGTTTTTTTTGAAGCTGATTTTTGAAGTAGCTGTGTATATTTAAATTATCAGATAACAAAGGGCTTATCTTCCTTGATTTTATTTTGAGTAAATCCTTCTTAAAATGACTCCAGGAAACATCTGGTAATTCTTTATAAAATTATTCATCTATGTATGATTACAGCGAGGTATATACAGTTAAATTAAGGAAACAAGTGATTTATCGGTATACTAGAGCTTTGTCATAGAACCACCCTCCCAGCCCCTGTACAGAACAGCTGGCACATACGTTGTTATACATCCAACACAGTTTACACTCCTGGTTTATATTCAGGCTGTGCTAAAACATTCTTTGAAGGAGTTTTGAAGTGGTGAGAGTAATAGCAGATGTTGATGATGGCTTCATGGAGAAATTTCTTTTCTTTCTTTTTTTTTTTTTTAAGTTTATTTTATTTATTTATTTTGAGAGAGTGAGAGAGAGAGAGAGAACACAGGGGAAGGGCGGACAGAGAGGGAGGAGAGAATTCCAAGCAGCCTCTGCACTGTTAGCACAGAGCCCAACATGGGGCTCCATCTCACAAACAGTAAGATCATGACCTGAGCCAAAATCAAGAGTTGGACACCTAACCAACTGGAGCCACCCAGATGCCCCCTGGAGGAATTTCTTTGAGAAAAGGATTTAATAGAATTAGGTATGGTGGGCTCTTTATGTTGTAGAGGAGCTGAATAATGAGGTGAAGGATGTGATCCATTTTAAGGTGGCCCATTTTGTTTGGCACAATTCTCAACAAAAAATTAACAAAGTTCAGAACTTTACCCCATGCCTCTTAGAAGTATTTAAGCAGTACTGTTACAAGCAGATGAGTGTGGATATCTCTTTGAAACCTAAGCAAGTTTTAATTTGTTTTATAATATTGTATTCTATTTGACATGTTTAAACCAGGGAAGATTAGAAAGAAATTATTTCTCATCACATTTATTTATTTGTTAGTTTGATGAAAAGATGTGACCTTTTAGAAACTGAATTCTACAGATGAAGGTGATTACTTCAGGAGAGAAAAATGGAAACAACCCTTAGAAATTTAGTAAATAAACTGATGAAAGGAAATTTAAATATGTTTTCCTGGTGGGAACAAATATAAAGGATCTGTAATGGCACAGCTCAAGCAAGGGAGATGATTTGTGAAGGAACCTTGTTTTTGAATGTAAGGTTCTTGATTTTTTAATACGTAGCAATTGTGAATCATTTTAGCCCCAATTAAAAGTAACTGTAATACATATTGAGTGGGGCGCCTGGATGGCTCAGTTGGTTAAGCATCCAACTTCGGCTCAGGTCATGATCTCACGGTTCATGGGTTCGAGCCCCGAATTGGGTTCTGCGCTGACAGCTCAGAGCCTGGAACCTGCTTCAGAAACTGTATCTCCCTCTCTCTCTGGCCCTCCCCTGCTCGTATTCTGTCTCTCTCTGTCTCAATAAACAAACACACAAACAAACAAACAAAATAAAACATTTAAAAAATACTTATTGAGGATGTGCTAGTGGGAGAGTCTTATGTCAGGTAAGAAAGAAGGAACACAGCCCTCAGGAGATATGTAAAAGGTGTTGACTGGTAGATTTTAGAAATGAGAAGAAAGAGTTCAGGCATTTGGGCAGTTGGTTTTCTCTGTTTAATAGCAATATTTTGAAGGAAATCCTTAATCCTAGATAGCATTTAAATATAACATTAAAAAGTGAAATACATGAAATAGTATACTCAGCAGAGTTGAGAGAGGGATGAGAGTTCCTGGAAATAGGGAACAATTATGTTTCATTTAAATGGAAAGAGATTGGAAATAGAACTCTAATCATCCGCTTGCCCTCATTCATAGTATTATTTTAAACCACTCACAGGTATCTGTTTATTACTAGAGGAGCTAGAATGAAATTGTACTATTTTTTTTTCTTTGATATCCCTTTACAAAGAAATCTGGGGTAAAATTAGTGTTCTGTTTCTGTTTACTCTGATAAACCGAGAACTTCAGAGTTTTTAAGGCCAATAGCATCCTATTCTGTTACGGCATTTCTCCAATTCTGTGTCCTGTCAGCCACTGCTCTGAGTTTAAAAGTTTAGTTGTCTTTGAACTTTTTGAAATCATTTTGTAATTGAATGTACTTACTTTTCTTTCTTTACTAAACAATGTTTTCTGAAAGATTTAATTAGAAGCACAATTTTTCTTTTTATAGTTTATCTTTCTGTCTGGTTTTCCTGTTTTTCTTGAATATATTGGCTTAAAGTTTTTATTTAGATCAGTAATTTAGGCTTTAAAAATATGTACATTATTTTGAAGCACAAATACATTGTGGGGTACATTGATGTACCCCTACATGTTTATACCAGTCTGTGGAGAGATTTCTAGATACCAAGTAGATGCTCTTTACTTAGTAACTTTGTAGAGAAACTATTTGTAGGTTATTTGAAAGTTTATGAAGTATGCATCATTTATAAACATTTATTTACAGCCTTGTTTGGCAGGCTGTTGGATTTCTTTGGGGAGCTTTTTAAAGATGTTAATTAGGATGTTATTGATTAATTTTATGATAATAAAGCTGGCTAAATCTGGCTGAAATTTTCCCAACCATTTTTCAGTTTTTCATTTCCAAATGAACTTAATGAGTTTTGAGTTCTGTTTTTGAAATGAGCTTGGTAATGTAGTAATACTTTGGTGAAAAATGAGTTAGTTTTTTGTTTGTTTGTTTGTTTTTGTTTTTTGTTTTTTTAGAAAAAACTTTTTGAAATCATTTCAGTATGAGTTTTCTCAGAGTCTGGCACATTGGAGGTGCTTAATGTTTCTTGAGTAAATTGGATTTACCTCTTAGTCTCTAATTGGTGTGGTGTTGACACATTTCAAATTTAAGTTAAATGTGACGGAAAGGAAACCAACATTATGTACCTTCTTTGTACTGTGTACTTTTACAGGTGCCTTGTGTGCATACATTGTAGAGAGACAAACCGAAGGCTAGTGTAATACTCCATTCTTCTAGGCTTTTAAACTTTCATTCTTCTGAGTAGTAGCTCTTGATTGAATTATAATTCAGTGTCAGTTTTTTGAGAGTTAGTAAATGTCTTTAGTAAGTCCTCTGTTGAAGATATCATTCATTTTAATGTCCATATAGAAACCTAAAGACAAGTCTTCTTTTTAGTCAAAACATGTTTCTATTCCCAAACTCTCAGGGCATTTTCTGTTATGAAGAATATATTTTCTCTCATCAAATAGTGTGAGAGTATATGGACTGTCTTTACAATGAATGATAAGTCTCTAGGAAGTTCAGAGCTAAATTCAATGTTCATGTATAGTAATAATCATGTTTTTGTTCTCTGTAGAATTAACTGCCTCCTTATCCTTTTGCTGTTTTCTGACTTAAACTAGTCTAGTATTTATATGTTCTTATATCACTTACAGTCTTTATAGAGTTAGACAGAATGTAGATTATATAAATAGTTGCTCAAATTAAGCAATCATTAATTAACATGTTTACTCTTAAAAGTGTACATATTTGAAATTATACAAGTAAAACATTAGTTGTAAGAAAATACAGATAAGCAAAAAGGAGAAAATTAATATTTATGCATGCAAAGCTGGTTCTTTTAATGTGTATGTAAGCAAATAGCTTTTAAAAGTGGGATTATGCTGTATACACAGTTTTATAACATTTTTCCCACTTTCTATATTATAAATAATTTTCCATTTCAGTAAATATGCTACCCACATAACTTTTAATAGCTTGACAGTGTTTCAGTGTAAGATCCTGTGGATTAATTAACCAGCTTCCTATTCTTAGGTATTTATGTTATTTCTAGCTTTTGTCATTATGAACAACACTATAGTAAATAGACTTAAAGCTAAGTCTTTACCTACATCTTTAATTAATTAGGGTAAGTGTTGAGAAATGAAATTGTATTGTGAAAGGCTTTTGGTTCATTTTTCCAAAATTGCCCTCTAGAAAGTGTGTTTCAGTTTACACTCCTCATCGGCAATGTCTGCTCTTATCCCTCTCCTTGTACACATGAATGCTGATTATTTTGATTTAATAGCTTAATTGTCAGATACCAGAAGGTAGCATATCAAAATAATTTATGTTGTTTATCAGTTAGGCATATTTAGGATGTGAAGGAAATTAACTGGGACACTTAATTGATTATTGGGGTTAATTTGGTTGATTTGGTTAGATAGGTGAACAGACATTTTCTGTCTTACTGGAAGCTACAAATTTGAACATTTGGTCAAAGAGAGAAGCCTTTTTAGTTAGAAGAGCAATATTATGTATTTACTTGAGTTGCTGTCTCAGGTCAGTTGTAGAATACTCCAAAGAATTCAGCTGTTGGATTTATTATCACATATTTGTACCATCACCACTCATATATTTTTTATATATGAATATATATTGATTTTTATATATTTAAGGTAAAATAAAAACTAGGTTTTGGTAATTTTTAAAGTTCAAAACTTAATCAAAAGATAGGTAAGGAAAAATTTTCTCTGTCATTTATTCTCTGGATTGTCAAGAACCGTGAAGGGTCTGAAATTTTATCCTACTTGCAAACTGACACGCTAGCCTGTGACCCTTTCTTTCATGGATGCTGGAATAGGACATAAAATTCCATTATCTTGGTACTCTGAGTTGCTAAGTTACAAACCAGTTCCCTTGTCATTGCTCAGCTTTTGTTAATCAAGTAGTCAGTTTAGCTCAACAAGGATAGATAAGGCGTTACAGAATTTATAACCTAGTAAGATCACATTAATTATGATCAGAGGTAGGATAAGAAAAGTTGAAACAACATAAAGTGTCATTGGGGTCAACATAGTTCTTTAAGGTTCTAAGGAAAGCAAAACCGTATCTTACTGTTAAGAGAAAGCTGCAACTTTTGAGCTGGGTCTTGGATTCCAACAGGCACAATGTATGTGGCTGTGTCTGGGGTGGGAGCTGGGGGGTTGGGGTAGTGAGCAGTGTTAGGTTGTCTGACTTGCTTTAACTGGATTTTTAGTACGAATATTTGGTTGTTTTCAGTATTCTTGGGGACTAATGAGTGCCAATGGAGTACATACTTTGGGTTGTAGTTATCTGGGCATCCAGCCTTGCCTCTTTGGAAATGGAGGGGTTTTCTGGTCACTTGAAACTGGCTCAGGTGTGGCAAGGCCCCTGGGCTGCCCACATCTAAGAACCAGTCAGTGTAAGGTAGTCTGCTGGGTGATGTGTGTGTGTGTGTGTGTGTGTGTGTGTGTGTGTGTGTTGTGGTGGAGGATGGGAATAAATGTTGAAAAACCAACCTATTTTCAAAGCCTGGCACACACTGTCAGCAGAAACAAAAAATAATTTCCTGGTAGAAAGTCATTCTTGAGACCTGTCAAGAAACCTTATTTTTAATTTGATAGTGTTTGTACGTTTAAATACTGCCCCCTTTTTTTTGTGGTAATCTCACAGCATTTTATCACTTGTAACTTTGAAAGATAAATTATGTATTCTGATTATACCTGCTTTGTTTGAGTATTAAACTATTTGATTAAGGCCATTTAATAGCAATTTGAATTTAAAGGAGACCTTTCTGTTTCACAATTTAGAAGGTGCGAGGTTCTTAGTTCCGAGTTAGCATCATTTATATCATACTTATTGCATATGACTTCATAGATATATACAATTTTAGCATTAATGATAAAAATGCCTGGGAGATGAGAGTGCCTGTTTTTTCACCATGATACATTTGTGTTTTTAAATCATGAATGAATCTAGTTTGACACAAGAGAAGTTTTGCTACAGCGTATGTATATTGTTGTCTTTGGAGAGTCATAGTGTTTAAAGCTTCAGAATAACCTAGTAGAGAGAATTTAGATTATTTGCTTTATCCCTTGGGGTGTTTAGATAAATGAAGTGATATTTATAACATCATGACTGAGTAAGTCACAAAGTCGGGCCCTAAGCCCAAATGTGTGGCTATCCAGTCCGCCATACTGTGCACATTTCTGGCTTCCAGTGGCTAAAAAGTACTGAAGATATTCATATTTTGTACAGCGTGGCCCTCACAGAAGTAATTCAAGGTTGGAAAGATCTTGTAATTGCTTGGCCCAGACACTTCCTTAGGTCTGGAGTTTGGCCTCCCCAGAGATGTTTTTAGCTTCAGGGCCAAGTGCTGTTTGAATCTGCAACATCTTTCCTGAAGCCTCCCCAACAGGCAGTGGTCCTCCCGGACAGGTAGTGGTCCTCCCGGATATGCAGTGATCCTCCCCACCAGCTTCTGGTGATGCAGCTCACAGCACTAGCAGTATTCATTTGAAGATACTGCTAACTCTTTGTGGATTTTTTTTTTTTAATCTATCAGTGTGTGTTTGAAGTTGGGGATGGAGGGTGGCAGCGGCTGGGAGTTGGGGAGCCCTGTGAGGATGCCAAGACATCTGTTCCCTTTATGTTTGTCATGATGTGATCAGAATGCTAAATCAAAGTGAAACAACAACAAAAAATACCTTAAGATACTCCTTAAGAATTTTTATTTTGACGTTTTAATAGAAAAATCATCTTCCTGAAATTTTTGTAAGTATTTGGTAGTAGAGATTTCTGAGGAACATAAAAGTAAATTAATAAGAGAAAACTAAATTCTGCAGCATCTTTTTTTTTCATATTTACCACTTTGCACTTAAGCAACTTTTAAAAGATGACTTTTTTTCATTGCATGCTTTAGATTTGGAAAGGCTGCTTATGTTCATTTCACGTTCTTTGAAAATGTCCTCTAGAGTCTCACTTACTGCTTATAGTGTGGGCTGGAATGTTGCTGTTTTAATAAGCTAATTTCATAATTTTTATTTTGACCAAGTATGTTGGTTGAGATGGTTAAATAGCAGAAATGGAAGGTGCAAAGTGTTAGCTGACAGTGAGGAAGAAAGGGATATGATATCTGTGGATTTTTTTAAAGTGTTCTTCAAGATTTGATTACGAAGCCTATTTGGGGGGTGCCTGGGTGGCTCAGTTGGTTAAGTGTCCCACTCAGCTCCTACTCCGCTCAGATCAGTTGGTTAAGCGTCCTACTCCGCTCAGATCATGATCTCATGGTTCATGAGTCTGAGCCTCGCATCGGGCTCTGTGCCAATAGTGTGGAGCCTGCTTGGGATTCTCCCTCTCCTTCTCTTTCTCTGCTCCTCCCCTTCACATGCACGCACATTCTCTCTCAAAAATAAAAATAGATACACATTAAAAAAAAAAGCCTATTTTGATGTTTGAATAGTGAAGCATAATGGTAATACTGTGTTGAAAATTTTTACATTGTAATATCCAGATTCGTGAATATTCTCTAAATCCTGCTCCCTCTGTTACCTTTTATAACCTTCAGAGTTACTAGAGATCTATGTTATCTGTATAGAGGTTATGGATTTAAAATGTTTTAGATTACTTAAAATATTCTTTCTTGTCTGTATGTTTTTGAGAGATATTTCTAAAATACCGTACTTTTTTTTTTCTTTTCCCTTCACCTCACAACCTTTGCTGAATAAATTGACACTACTAGCTTTCAAAGAATGGCAATGGAAAATAACTCTTGAACACAGAGTAATATTTGATAATTAAATTTCTATTTCCCATATATTCTTAGTTTTTAAAAGAATTTAAAGACATGTTATTTCAGTTCTTTGGGATGTGTTGCTGTGAATATTATCTAAATTGATCAAGATTTCATTGCTATGATTGATATGTGATACAAACATAGAACTGGAATTACAATATGGTGCTCCTCTGCCTTGGTATTCCTGGTTTTTTTCTAAACGAATCCTCCCTTAAATGGGATTTGAATTGAGATGAAGTATTAGGCATTTGGTAATTGGTGAGTGGATTAAACTAGTGATGAGGTAGTTAGATCCAGGAATCTCTAACACTATTTTATGAAAGGCGAAACTTAAATCCAGAGTGGTGTTTTGTGGAAGGGTATGTGACTGATAAGTTGTGGAACTGGTGCTGGCTGGACCCAGGACTTCCAGTTCCTTCTCTAAGCCTGTTTCTAATACGCCTTGCTGGTGTGAAAAAGAATAGATGTCTGAGTGGAGGTTTCATGGGCTGTTAATTCAGAAACCCAGATTCTCTTCTTGGCCTGCCTTTTAGTTTTTGATTACTTGCACAATTATTTGCTTATTTGTTGGTTTCTTTGAATTTCTTTTGTTATAGTTATGATTCACCCATGTCTGTGTAATAAAGGTTCTCTATTTGAAATTTAGAGGAGATTTTTATAAAGTAATGAGAGAATACTAGTTGTGAATGATTTTAGTAATAAGGTGTTAAAAGCATGAGAGAACCATTTGTTGCTATGAGAGTTGACACCACTTAGTTACATGGTATAGTGGAAAGTGGTTTTTGGAGTCCAGTTATAAAATGAAATGACTCTTTTAATTTATTGCCAACATGGTCTTCAAGTGCAGAAATGAACACATCCGGGCTTAAATGTATTGAAAACAGTATTTTTTTTTATCTAGCCCACCTTGCCCTTTTTTCTTAAACTATGTATTTAGTACAATGAATCTCTGCATTTGTTTCTATTTTAAATTAAAAATTTAGGCAAGAGTCATCTTGTTATCTTGTGCTCAGTGCATCATAGTCTTATGTTTGTACGTATGAACATTTCTGAAGATGATAAAATATGGATTCTTTTGGGAGACTTTTGGGCATGTGCAGTGGTTTAGCTGGATTTATGAATTATTTACACTTGGGTCAGTTTGGTGACAAAAAGCTTGCTATAACTTCAATAATTTCAACTTTTTTGGGAAAAAATAACGTATACATCTCTGTGTATCTTGTCCGAACACATTAAATTTCAGCAAATCATCAAGACGAAACGTAGTAAAGAACCTCCTTTTCCTAGAAAAAATAGGCAAATAATGTAGCTAGATGGTGGCTGGGTGGAAAATAGAAGGTAGTAGTAGTTCTAAGATTCAATTTTCTGGTTTGTTAAACTGTGACAAGGGTAATAAAAATTAATTGGTGGGCTATAACACAATTATTTGTATAGCCATAATTTTTCTTTGGGAAGAAATAAGAATTGTCTTCCTTTTATCTACCCCAAAGAATGTTGGTATATAATTAGATTAAATTTATTTGCATAATATAAATATAAATTTATGTAAAGTTGAGTTTATGAAAGTGAAAAAAATTGACTTGTAGAAGAGTACCTTTATTTAGGTGAATGATTGAGGAGTTGCAGCCCAGAACTTTTTTTGTGATTTTTTTTTCTTTGCCCTCTGCTTTTGACTTTTTCTTGACCATGTGCATCAGTATCAAGTTTTTATTAAATGTGTGTGCTATAAGACATTTGTTATGATGGGATAAAAATAAACCAAAGGGAAAAACAATCAAGACTGGTTCATTGTCAAGTGGTAGTTATAAAAGTAAACATGAAATATATACATAAAAAATTACTCCAAATTATGGAATAAATATGCAAGAATATTTTATATTAATCTCTGTAAGCCATGTGTAAATGTGGATGGTCATTCTAATTCTTCTATGAATAGGTTACTTATAGCCTATGTGGTATATTTAGAAAAGTGTCACTTCCTCCTACATTTCTTCCATTTCATTCCCAGCCCCACCTTGTAAAGGTAACTAACTTCAGTGTTTTTAAAAATATATTTTATATATATAAAAAACTTGTATATAATTAAAGAATTTTCCCTTTCTCATATATGTATGTCATGAAGGGGAAATTTAAAAAAAAAATTTAATTCCTGTATAGTTAACATACAGTGTTGGATTAGTTTCAGGTGTACAACAGAGTAATTCAATTCAGTACATTACTCAGTGCTCATAAAATCTTGATGTACTCTTAATCCCCATTACCTGTTTCACACATCTTCTCAACTACCTCCCCTCTTACAGGGAGCTAGAGAATATGATGCTAAGTGAAATAAGTCAGTCAGAGAAAAAATTTATGTGGAATTTAAGAAACAAAACAAATGAACAAAGAATAAAAAACAGACAAACCAAATAACAGACTCTTAGCTATAGCAAACAAACGGATGGTTACCAGGAAAAATTTTTTTCAATTAAAATTTAAATATGTGTTGTCAACTTATCATTTTCATAGTTTATACACACATAGTGCTCCTTTGTGTGTATAAACACTAGTTTATTCAACCAGTCTCCTATTTGGACATTTAGATGGATTCCAATATTTTGTGATTACAAATAATCCTTCACAATACAATAAATAATCTTGTGCATAAGTATTTTCACATTGTTTGAGGATATTCAGGATAAATTCCTAGAAGCAGGATTGCTGGGTCAAAGGGAACATGCACATGTAGTTTTGTTAAACAATGCCAAATTCTCCTCCATAGGGTTATATCATTTTTCATTCCCACTAGCAGTGTATGAGGGTGGGTGCTTTTTCATAGCCTTGCCAACAGAGTATACAGAGTATCAAAGATAAACAAAGCCAAATACTAATTAAAGTTGTATGGAAAGATTTTAATCAATAATACACTGTTGAGAAATGGAAAAGAATCCAGTGTGAACCAAGTTCACCTTTCATTTTGTACAGAGGTTACTGGGCATTTTAGAGGGGAAAGGTATGAGTTGGAGCTTAGAGTCAGGAAATGAAAAATTACAAAAAGCAGGAGGTAGGGGTTAATCCTTGTGAAGCCCATCTGGGTTTGCTGACTGGCACTTATGGAAGTTAGGCTCCTACTCTCTCCCTCAGAGGCTGGGAGACAGGAGGCCTATCTTCAGGTGTTAGCTGAAAGAAACAGTAAATTCTTTTGGCAGGCTTGAGTTTTCTCAGTAGGCATGTTAATGGGGACTAGGGTCATCCTAGTATGCAGCCTTGAGCTTTTACAAACTATGTTAGTGTTTTGTTTGATTTTTTACAGGCCAAGAATGAGGCCTAGTCAAGAAGAGGGCTCAGAGAATCTTAGCTAGAGTTTGGTCAAGAAGAGGTTCTTTGTTAGTGGTCAACTTTAAAATTTTCACCAATCTGATGAGTGAGAATTTATATCTTATTGTAGTTTTAATGTACATATGTCCTGTTATGAGTGAAGTGGGACATGTCTTTCATATGTTTAATGGCATTTTGTATCTCTTTTTGTGAAGTTTGCTTGTAACTTCTTTCCATTCTTTTATAGGATGCTTGGTCTTTTCCCCCCAAAACTTTTAGGAGTTTTTTGTTTGTTTGTTTTTAAGTTTATTCATTTATTTTGAGAGAGAGCAAGAGAGTGAGTGGGAGAGGCGCAGAGAGAGAGGAAGAGAGAGAATCCCAAGTAGGCTCCACTGACAGTATGGAGTTCAAGATGGGGCTCGATCCCACGAACTGTGAGATCATGACCTGAGCCGAAATCAAGAGTCGGATGCTTACCTGACTGAGCCCTCCAGAAGCCCCAGAGAGTTCTTTATAAATGCATGATATTAACACTTTGTTACGATATATGTTGTGAATATTTTTCAAGTTTGTTAAATTTGTCTTTTGACCTTGTTTATAGTGTTTTGTTTTGCCATGTAAATTCTTTTTAAAAATTTTTATGTAGTAAAATGTATCAACTTTTACATTTTATTACCTCTAATTTTGAGTCATAGTTAGAAAGCCTTTCCTTACATCAAGCTGAGGGAAGAATTAACTCAAATTTCCTTCTAGTGCTAGTATAGTTTTATTTTTTACATTTAGATCTCTTATCCTTTTGGAGTTTATTCTTATGTATGGTGTGAGGAGTGGGTCTAACTTTGTCTTTTTCCAACTGACTATCCAGTTATCCTAACACTATTTATGAAAAAAACTATCTTCACCTATATTTATCAGATACTCTATTTTCATATGAGGCTGGACCTATTTCTGGCCTTTTTTAATTTCTATCTCAGTAAATTCATAAATTAGGGAGAATTGGTATCTTGATGATGTTGACACATCCTAGTCAAGAATAAGAGATGTCTCTCTGTTCCAGTCTATTTTATGTCTTTCAGTTTTCTTCATAGAATTTTGGATCATTATTTGTTAAGTTCTAAAAAATTTCATCTTTTTTATCTCTTTTGTTATTATAAGTGGAAGTTTCTCATTCTGTGTATCTTCCAAATGGTTATTATATATATATATGTATATATATTAATATATATGTATATATATTAATGTATATACAAATGCACTAATTTTATAACCTGCTACCTTGCTGAATTATTTTATTGTTTTAGTTACTTTTATCACTGATTCTCTAAGAATTATATTCTAGATATATTATTATATCATCTGCAGATAGTTATAGTTTGGTTTCTTATTTTCCTGTTTATTTGCTTCTTATTCTTTTTTATAGTGTAATTGTATTAGTTAATCCCTCCAGAACATTGTTAAATAGTGGTGGAGATAGTAGGCTTCTTTGTCTTGTTCCTAACCACAAGGGGTATGCCTTAGTTTTCTTATCTTAAGGAAATATCCATCCATTTTTATTTTTTATGAGTTATTATTACAGACGGCTGTTGAATTTTGTCAAAAGGTTTATTCCAGCATCTTTTAGAATAATCATTTGATTTTTTTTTGTTACACTGTTAACATGATGAATTATATTAATAGATTTTGTAAGATTGAACCATCCTGCCATTCTTGGCTTAAACCCAACTTGGGCTATGACTCCAGAGCTTAACAACTCTTTTATTTTACTACTTCCTAGTTGAATTTCAGAGATTTGACATGCTTACATAAAAATGGACTGAGTCATACAAGTTAGTATTTTTATTAATTGCTTGATGAATGTTTTAATAAACAAGGAGCTTAGAGGAGGGAAAGATCATTATGGAGAGAAAAAAACTTCTTGAAAGAGAGAGGACCACTACCGACCTGTGCTATCCTAAGCATCAGTCACACCATAACTATACTTGCTATGTACTTATTTCTACCAGCTATTTACTTTGGAGAGCTTAATATACCAGTCTTACTAGCCTTTCAGTGTTTTATCAGCATGATTGGTTCTTGTGGGTTAATTACCAAAAGAAGAAATGTTAGGAAATCTCAAATGATGAAGCAGATGTTCCATTTTGACAGAAAGCCTACAAAATAGGATGGAGGCATCACTCTACCTGCAGGAAAAAAAGGGCAGAAGGACAAACTGGTAGTTTATACAAAGGATAGAGGGGGGTAAATCCACACATTTTCATTAGGGAGATCTGAGACCACATATTATATCATAGCCACATTATATAAAACATTTTTAAATATTAATAGGTATGGAATATCTGTAATATCCATGTAATTTCTAGAATTTAGAAATTGTCAAAGGTATTTAGTTTGCACAAATGACATGATTGATTGATTGATTTCCTTTTGGCAAGTTGTGATAATTTTCAAGTTAACTTTTCTCATTTTCTTCAGCATGTTACCCCAGACAGCTATATTCCATGCCTTGCAGACCTGTGCAAAGCACTGTGGGAAGTTATGCTCAGCTATTACAGGACTATGGAATGGCATGAAAAGCATGACAATGAGGATACTACTTCTGCTGCTGGTATGAAATCATTTTAATCTATAATTTTTTTTTAAGTTTATTTATTTATTTTGAGAAACAGAGAAAGAAAGCCTGAGCATGGGAGGGCAGAGAGAGAGGGAGAGAGAAAATCCCAAGCAGGCTCTGCACTGTCAGCGTGGAGCCTGATGCAGGGCACGATTCATGAACTGTGAGATCGTGACCTGAGCTGTTATCAAGAGCTGGATGTTAACTGACTGAGCCACCCAGGCACCCTGGAAATCATTTTTTTTTTAACATTTATTCATTTTTGAGAGACAGAGCACAAGTGGGGGAGGGGCAGAGAGAGAGGGAGGAAAAATCCGAAGCAGGCTCCAGGCTGTGAGCTGTCAGCACAGAGCCTGATGTGGGGCTTGAACCCATGAACCATGAGATCATGACCTGAGCGAAAGTCAGATGCTTAACTGACTAAGCCACCCAGGTGCCCCAAGTCATTCATTTTCTTTACAATCTCCATTATCTTTGGGGATTAACTGGGCCAAAGGACTTCTTAAGTGACAGATACTACCAGTTTTCAGGAATATGTCATGATGGCTTTAGGACTAAATTATTAACAAAAGGTTTTTGAAAAAATTAATTCCAAACTAATTAAGGCATTGGTCTGTCCAAATTTACTGTAAAATTAATGCTAATGTTTACTATTAAATCTTTTTGCTAGTTGTCAAGTTGTACTAATAAAGCTAGATTCGAAGGATTAATAATTACATTTTTCTTCCTGTGAAAACACAGTAGGACTTAAAATTTCATAAAAAGCAAGGTTTTAAAATATTAATCTTTGAATAAAAGCCACAACTTTAAATGACTATGGTATAGTCAGCTACATAAGGAACAAATCTTTGAGAAATTATATTAACTAGACATTATATTTAAATTACTTCATTTATATAACTATATGTCTTAAGTGATTATCCTTGTACAATAGCTTAGATTAAGTATTCGAGATACTTTTTAAAAGTACTAAATGCTTTTATCAGCATTTTGTTTAATATGGTCAAAATAAATTATACTGCACAAGTTTTTGTTTTGCACACAATTTAATGTAGCTAATCAATCAAATTATTTTAGTAGCTTCTAATTTCTGAGATGCTTGGTTTCTGTGGTTGGGTGGGTGGAAGCTCACTCAAATCTTACTGTAGGATTCTGGTAGTATAGAAGACATAAGTTTAATATTTGTTTTGACTCATAAGAAGCTTATAAATATATATAGGATATATAGATAGCAAAAAATAATGGGGGTGCCCCGGTGGCTCAGTTAAGCATCCAACTCTTGATAGTCTTAAGTCATGATCTCATGGTCATGAGACTGAGCCCCATGTCGGGCTCTGTGCTAAGCATGGAGCCTTCTTGGTATTCTCTCCCTCTCCCTCTCCCTCTCTCTCTCTCTGCCCCTCTCCTGCTCATTCTCTCTCTCTTTCTCTCTCAAAATAAATAAATAAACTTGAAAAAAATAACAGAGGAAAATTCTACAGAAAGAATCCTTTTAGAAATATTGCTTGGAGGATGGCAAAGGTAGGGAAAGATGAGAAAGCAGAAGAAAGGAGTGGACACTGAGCTAGGTTTCTAGGCCAGACTGTTTTTACCTAACTCCTATACTCTCATCCCTGTACTACCTCTGTGAGCATGGGCTTTGCAGTCAGAGATACATGGCTTCCAATTTTGACTGCCATTTTCCAAAGATAAGAATGTGAAGAAGTTTATCTTCTCCATGCCTCAGCTTTCCTCTTAGAATGATAGATTAAAAAAAAAAAAAAAAAACAGAACAAATAAAAAGTCCCATATAGGGTAGTAACACATCTACTTGTAGATTTGGTGTAAAGTTTAGAGAAAATATGAAGTGCTTACACTGGTTGTTGTTAATATCAAATGAAATGGGTCAAGAGATAATAATAAGACTATTATTAATGAAATATACGTATGCCTTTTTCTTTTTAAACCTCAGGTTACTTAGGGAATTGCTCGGCTTAATGGGATTCCAGATCTTCACAAGTTTATCCTGTTTTGGCAACCTTTCTTTTTTTTCTAGTTGCAGGAACTGTTAAGACATTTCAGCATCTGTTTTCCCTTTTCTAATACATTAAGGAGAAACCAAAGACAAAGTTTGGAACAAAATTAATACAACTTTAGATATAAAATAAGAGTTTAGGGGACAATATGTATTCATCATAGTGAGGTTTGCTTTTTTGCTTCAGGCTCATAGTTTGCATGTATTATTGTATATATGTATGTATTTTTATTGGGTTATAGAGTCAAACTTAAAACACCAATTGAGCCTTTCATACTTAATCCTCTCTGCTACAATTCCTTGACCTGATTTTGTGTATTTTAAGAATATTCAGGACTCTGATGAGCCTAACAGCTGACATTATCTAGAACTCCAAAAAGTCATTTTTTTCACTTGAAATTAATCCTTTCATATTCACATTAAGAAATACAATTGTAGGACTCCGAAATTTGAAAATTTTTCTTCACAGAACTTTATAAAGCTGAAACAGTCTCGAGGTTACCTGCTGTAATGATACTTTTGGTATCTTAACACTTTACTATCATAAAATAAAACTCTAAAGGTATAGTCTGGGTGCACTGCCCTGAGCTGCTGGATTCTTGGTAGCCACACTGAACAGATAATAAATAGCTTCAGCTGTAGGAGTGGTCAAAGGTACACGAGGCATGAACCTGGGATGTGGCCTATGCGAGGGCCTTTTGCTGGTTACCAGTGGACACCCTGCTAGCCTAAGACGAAATAACATCCTCAGTTGTTCCACATAGTTTAGTCATAAAAAGGCATAATCTTTTTAATATAAATGTACATAATTGCATTTTCAGTTGCTTTTAGGGGGGTTTTGAAGCACATCATTGCTCTTACCTGTTGAACTGGACATTGTTAGATTATTTGGAATGGATAAGACTATCCTGGATTATGAAAAATATAAAACATATGCATCGTTACCTTACTGCATGTGCAGTTCTGCAATCTGTACTTTTGGTAACATGCATATTAACTGATACTTAGGTTATTGGTTCCTGTAACGCCCTGGCAGTCATCGAGAACCTTGTCTCTGCAATCACATAGGTACTGAGCGGTCTTAAGTGTAGAGTACCTAACATTTCACAGTCTGAATTTGTGTATCTTATCAAGTGGGTTTAATCCTAATACCTATTTTTGACATTGTTTTGATTGTATAAATATTTGTATATTTTACATAGGCTACAATACATGAGAGTTAAAATGTTTTTTTCGGAAAACAAAAATGGGAATCAAATCTGAAAATGTGTATCCTCTTTTATTTTCAGAAGGGAGTAATATGGGTACTGAAGAAACTAATTTTGATCGTGGCTACATAAAAAAGAAATTGGAACATGGACTTACACGAATATGGCAGGTTTGGGTTTTTTAAATTATTTTCTTTACAAAAGCAACTGAAACTTTCATGTCAAAGTTTTACAAATTCGGTGTTTGAACTTTTCTGTACTTATTTGTATTCCTTATAGATTTAGTTATATGTTAGTTTTTCTTTGGACTATATCTGTCATTTAATTTAATTTCTGTAATTTAGTTCACAGTTTTATTTGTCTGTAAATCTTCTAATTTGAAAATCTCTATTGGAAATATATATATATTCCTTGGTTACATTTTTGCTTTTAGTGTCCTAGCAAATGCACGCTTACCTTAAGAAATTGCTTTCTTATTGAGATACTCTATTTATTTTTATTTCATTTATTTATGTTTTCTTTCCTTTCTGTTAATTTTAGATAAAGGAAAACTAAATCGGTGATAGTTGGGTTAACATCTAGTGTAGAATGAAAAAGTTTTTTCTAAGTCAGTGATTTTGTGCCTTGAGGGCATCTTACATGTTTATTGACTGAATGTATCTTCTTAAACTTTTCTTTTACAGTTTAGTGGCATAGTTATTATCAGATAATTAAATTTGTTAATTTCTTTAAATTTATTACTTCCTAGACAAAAGTGTAATTTCTTTGAAGATAACTCTTTTTTGTTCTTTTGGGCTGCTCTTTTGGATCATATAGTAATTCTATTCTTAATTTTTTGAGGAACGTCAGTACTATTTTCCACAGTGGTTAACACCAATTTACATTCCTATCAGTAGTGCTAAATCAAGAGTTCCTTTTTTTTCACATCTTCAGCAACACTTGTTATTTCATCTCTTTTTTGATTTTAGCCATTTTGACAGGTATAGGGTGATATCTCATGGTTCTGATTTGCATTTCTCTGATGATTAGTAACATTGAGATCTTTTCATGTGTCTGTTGTCCATCTGTATGCCTTCTTTGGAAAAATGTCTACTCAGGTCCTTTGCCCATTTTTAATTGGATTATTTGAGGATTTTTTTTGCAGTTGAGTTGTATAATTTCTTTATATATTTTGGGTATTAATCCCTTCTCAGATATATCATTTGCATATATCGTCTCCCATTCAGTAGGTTGTCTTTCCATTTTGTTGATGGTTTCTTTCGCCATGAAAAAGCATTTTATTTTTGTGTAGTTCTAATACTTTATTTTTGCTTTTGTTTCCCTTGCCTGAGGTAAAAAATCTGTAAAGATGTTGCTAAGGCTAATGTCCAAGAGATTACTGCTTATGTTTTCTTTTAGGAGTTTTATGGTTTCAGGTGTCACATTTAGGTCTTTAATCCATTTTGAATTTGTTTTTGTGCTTAGGGAAGAAAGTGGTCCAGTTTCATTCTTTTGCATGTAGCTTTCCAGTTTTCCCAGCATCATTTATTGAAGAAACTGTCTTTTCTCCCATGGTGTATTCTTGCCTTCTTTATCATAGATTAATTGACCATACAAGTGTGGGCTTATTTCTGGGCTATTATACTCCATTGGTCTATGTATCTATTTTTGTGCCAGTAATATACTGTTTTGATTGTTTCAGTTTTGTAATATATCTTGAAATCTGGCATTGTGATACCTCCAGCTTTGTTGTTCTTTCTCAAGATTGCTTTGGCTATTTGCGGTCTTTTTTGTGGTTCCATACAAATTTTGGATTGTTTGTTCTAGCTCTATGAAAAGTGCTCTTGGTATTTTGATAGGGATTGCATTAAATCTGTAGGTTGCTTTGGCTGGTATGGACTTTTAACAATATTCTTTGAGTCCATGAGCATGGAATATCCTTCCATTTGTTTGTGTTGTCTTCAATTTCTTTCATTGTTTCATAGTTTTCAGAGTAAAGGTCTTTCACCTTTTTTGGTTGTTTATTCCTAGGTATTTTATTCTTTTTGGCGCAGCAGTAAGTGGAATTATTTTCTTAATTTCTCTTTCTGCCACTTTGTTATTAGTTTATAGAAATGCTACCGATTTCTAGGTATTAATTTTGTAATTTGAAATTTTGTTGAACTTATTTTTTACTTCTAGTAGTTTTTTGGTCAAGTCTTTAAGGTTTTCTATGTATAATACCCTATAATCTGCCAGTGACAGTTTAAGTTCTTCCTTACAAATATGGATGCCTCCTTTCTTTTTCTTGTCTAATTGCTTTGGCTAGGACATCCAGTGTTGAATAAAAGTAGCAAGAGTGGGCATCTTTTTCTTATTCCTAATCTTGGAGGAAAAGCTCTCAGTTTTTTACCATTGAGTATGATGTTAGCTGTGGGTTTTTCATATATGGCCTTTATTCTATATTAAACTACTTAAAAAAAAAGTTTATTTATTTTGAGAGAGAGAGTGTGGTGAGGGGCAGAGAGAGAGAGGGAGAGAAAGAATCCTAAGCAGGCTCCATGATATCAGTGCATGGAGCCCAATGTGTGGCTTGATCCCATGTACCCTGAGATCATGACCTGAACTTAAATCAAGAGTTGCATGCTTAATCAACTGAGCCCCCCCAGGCATCCCTAAACTGCTTTTTTTTTTTTAAATGTTTGTGTTTATTTTTGAGAGAGAAAGAGTAGGAGTGGGGCAGGGACAGAGAGAGAGAGGGAGGCACAGAATCAGAAGCAGGCTCCAGGCTCTGAGCTGTCAGCACAGAGCTCGACGTGGGGCTTGAACTCAAAAACTATGGTATCATGACCTAGGCCGAGGTAAGATACTTAATTGACTGAGCCACCCAGCTGCCCCCTTTAACTGCTTTTTAATTTATTTTAATTATGGGTTTGGGCTGACGTTTTTGTGAATTTTATATATACTGGAAAGGGAAATCTCATACCCACTGAATATAAGTGTAGGGTCAGATAGGAGTTATTTCTGATTTAATTTCCTGATATAGTCTCCTAATAACACTGATTGTACTTGAAATTGTAGAATCCATGGCAGAATTTCTGGTAATTCAGTGTACTTTGAAATACTGACCTGGCATTTCATATAGCTAGTGTCCATTCAGTCTGGCAATCTGATGTCATTCCTGATAAAGTAGAATCTGTTAAATATGAGGTTTAGTAAATTTAAGCATTTAGCTAGTTTAATGAAAGTGATCATTCTTTTGAGTATAGATTATTGTGTTGTACGTTTCAAGCTTTAGATATCTTCATCTCCACCACTCCCAAGTCTCATTTGCCCCCTACCACAGTTCTCAACTAGTTCTAAACAGTATTTTGCATACATTAGGAACGCATTTGAGTGTTTGTCAGTTGAAAGTACAAGGCTCAATTCAATTTGAAAAAGCAAAACCTATGAAAAACAAATGTTTTTTGATAACATATTCAGCAGGCAAACCTGACCCAATTTGAATTCATTCAGCAGCAGAACCAGACCAGTATTGTCATTAAACTTTTTGTAGTGTTTATCTCATTAAAGTAAACATTTATATGTTGCAGGAATATTAATGCATTTTATTTTGGGATACTGCCTTAACCCCACTGGGGCTGTTATATGATATATGCTATATATGTGCCATAATACATTTCTAACATCTGAAATCCTGAATTCCAACGCATAAATGAGTGAGTGACAATTTGTATACATTCGTCATAAATATAGGGATAATTAAATTCTAAGAAGATATTTAACCTTTCTTACATAAAAATTAAATTCAAAATCAGAATGACTGTGATTTTTGATACAAAAATTTTTAGAATATTTTCCATGCATTTTGACTCAACTAGAAAGTCTGTAATAAAAAAGTTTGTATCAATTGTACCATTTGGCAGAAACTGTCAATTTGAGAACACAGCGGTGAACCCATGATACTTGACCTTATGGAGCTTACAAACCTAACTATATGAAAGTCTTGATCTTCCAAGATTTTTATTTTATCTTTAAGTATTTGATATGTAAGAAATTATTCATATTATTCATGTGCTTATTATTTCTTTTTACTATAGAGAATTAGGGTTGCAATATTTCTACTTTTTGTGAATTTGAGATTTTCTTTACATCCTATTAGCCACCCACTTAAAAATGTTTTGCTTGGGCATTTGGAAAAATAACCATGTATTTCTTCTTTGTGGTGGGAGTTAAGTTCTATGTATATATTAAAGCAAGCTTATTATTAATTGTATTATTCTAATCTATATTTTATTTATTTTTTGTTTCCTTGGCCTGTGTCATTCTGAGGGAGGGGTTTTAATCTTTCAGAAGAATTGTAATTTTGTCAGGTTTTTGTTTTATTTCTAACAATAGCTTTTGCTTTTTATACTTGGATGCTAGGTTGATTGATGCTGCAATGCTAATAACCACTTTACCTACCTTCTTTGTACATAATTCCCTTCATTAATTAAAAAAATATATAGTTCTTTTGTCCTGAGGCATTTTGCTATGAGTTCTAGCTTGTTTTATTATTACCATTGCTGTGTTTATTTTGTTCATATTTTCCTTTGTGTCTTTATTTTAAATGCTTTTGGATCATGTTTGTGTCTTCTATAAATATAAAAGAAATGTTTTTTTTGAGAGACTTTATCTTTTAATTAGGCAGTTGAATCTGTTTATATTTTTATTAGTGTTTTAATTCATACTTCTTTAATTATTAGAGAAGGTAAACATTTAAAAACTCCATAATTTAACTGACCTGTGAATTATTTGTTTTTTGTTCATAAGTTCTAAATGATTTATATGATAATGAGTAATCTTTTGTATATCATATGTCTGTTCACTTATTTTCAATATGCAGATGATCTACATTTTATGAAGTCAAACTATTGACCTTTGTCCTTTGTAATTTATGCTACATTTATTCTTAAACTATTTTTTCCTATGTAAAACTCAGGTCAACATTCATCTGGTAATTATAGATATTTATCTATACATTATCTATACATTGCAATCTTTACATTAATTGCTATATCCCAAGTACGTAGAGTACTGCCTAGAACACTTAATATGTACTCAGAAAATATTTTTGCTTTATTGGATTAATTTTTAATCTTTTGAAAACATACAAAAACACTTATTCAGTCCTTTTATATATCTTTTGATATGTGATGTAGAGAGGAGAGAGTTGTTCTTCCCCCCAGATCTAGTTGGTTTTCCTTTCACTATTTTCTGGATGATCTTTTTTCTTGTGTCTTTATTTGTGATGCCTCCTTGTAGCAAGGTCCAGTGGTGAAAAGAGACTTTGGAGGCAGAGAGACCTGGGTTCAAGTCTTAGCTTTGTCATTCATGGTCCATGTGAATTTAGACAATTACTTGACCTATTTTCAGTTTTTTATCTCTTAGGATAATAAATGCCTGCTCAACAGAACGATTTTAGGATTAATGATAATATATGAAGTTCTTAGCATAATGCTGACAAAAAGTAAATAATGGGCAAACAGTAGTTTTTATTGTGGTTTCTTAAGCTCACGTATATATATTAGCACTATTTCTGAGGTGTCATATTTTATTGATTCTTTGGGTATTGGTAGTATTCCTTTTTAAAAAATAGTTTTTTTATGTATTTAATGCAGATAGTACAAGTCCTCCAACATCACTTACATCTTTAAAAAAATTTTTTTAAGCATTTATTTATTATTGAGAGAGAGAGAGAATGAACATGGGAGGGGCAGAGAGAGGGGGAGACACAGTATCTGAAGCAGGCTCCAGGCTCTGAGCTGTCAACACAGAACCTGATGCGGGGCTTGAACTCACGAGCAGTGAGATCATGACCTGAGCTGAAGTTGGATGCTTAACCGACTGAGCCACCCAGTCACTCTGTTCACTTATACCTTTTAAGCTGTCTTTTCAAAGCTTTATTTTAAAAAAAGAGGTTATTGCCTGTTTCTTATTTCTGGTGAATTTTAGAGTGATTGTTCAAAGGAAAAGTTTTTGTGATTTGGTTAGAATTTCATTCAACCACTGCATTAATTTGGAAAAGTTGACTTGCACTATTTAGTCACTCATTCAGTCCCTTGACTCTCTTATTGAAATTTCTTTTGTATCCTATTAAAGTTGTTAGTTCTTTCTTATAGGTCTGATATTGCCTTTTAAAATTTTTCCCAAGTATATTACACTTTTAACATTTATTTTAAATGGAATCTCTTTGGGGCGCCTGGGTAGCTCAGTCAGTTAAGCGGCCGACTTCATCTCAGGTCATGATCTCGCGGTCCGTGAGTTTAAGCCCCGCATTGGGCTCTGTGCTGACAGCTCAGAGCCTGGAGCCTGTTTCAGCTTCTGTGTCTCCCTCTCTCTGACCCTCCCCCGTTCATGCTCTGTCTCTCTCTGTCTCAAAAATAAATAATAAATGTTAAAAAAAAATTAAAAATAAATAAATGGTATCTCTTCATTTTAAGGTGCTACAGCAGAAATACCTGAAAACTTAATTTTTATGTATTATACATCATCACTTGAAATAGTTATCTTATTAATTCTAATTATTTTTTAATTGGATATTTTGGGGTTTCTAGCCTACCAAGCTACACATAAATGATGATTTTTATCTTCATAGCCAACACTTGGGTATAATTCTTATCTTACATGTGTGTGTATGTATTAATAGTGATGATTGTGGCCATTACTATTTTTATACTGATGCGTGTGGAATTGTCCCTATGATACCACTGTAAGGATATTGGTTATTGTCCTAAATATATATTCTTAATAATACATTCCTGTCTCATTTTAATTTGTAACTATAGAATAAATGGTTCTGGGAACTTATTTTCTATATTTTGGGTTTACCTGAAATATTTTTTTGTTTTGTTTTACAGGATGTTCAACTAAAAGTAAAAACCTACTTGCTTGGAACAGATTTGTCTATATTTAAATATGATGATTTCATCTTTGTTTTGGATATAATCAGCAGGTACTGTTTGAGATCTTGTTTTAATTCTTTAGTTTGTTTCATTCAACCATGGTAATCAAAGAAATCATGAATCAGTGAGTTATCAGGTGTAACTTCTTCATGGAAATGAAGACAATTGAACATTCATCATCTAATTTCTGCTGGGTTTCTGTCCTTCAGATGTCTGTAAACCATAATGAATTTGTGATGTTTAGAATTTCTTCAAACATCCATTTTTTGGTTTGTTATCTTTGAAGAAAGATGACCTAGACTACTTTTGTTCTATAAGGATGTTACTGAAATTAATATGAATTTTTTTATCCAACTAGGTTGATGCAAGTTGGAGAAGAATTTTGTGGTAGCAAATCTGAAGTTTTGCAAGAGTCCATCAGAAAACAAAGCGTCAATTATTTTAAGAACTACCATAGGTAGGAACTCTAATAAAATGTGAATAGACTTATGTGCATAATGAGAATACTTTGTCTCATGTTTAAACCTTATAGCATTAATGGGTTTAAAACAATTACTTTTGAATTTGGAAGAATTTGTTCTTTGAAGTCTTTTTAAGATGGTTAAGGACTTCTTTCCCTCCAAAATACCATAAAATATCCGCATTACTTATTTATTATAAATTTAATAGATTGTTTTGAGGGGCTCAAAATGTTGAACTAAATATTGAACCAGTTTCTCTTTGGGTGAAAGATGATTATTATGTCAGAGTTCACCAAAACAATTTGGCCACTATTCTATACCTCCATATATGGTATGAGCTGGTAAGAAAGTTAGATCGGTGGAGGCAGCACTCACTGAGGGGTTACTTAAATGCATCTGCCTTTTAGGAGTAAGAAGGCTTCTAAAGAACAGGACATGATATTTAGGATCAAACCACAAAGTCAAGATTATGTATTACATTCCAAAACAGTCATCACTGACTTTAGAAAGAGTGATTAGGAATGGTTTTGGGAATGGAGGAAGGTAGGAAAGAATGTTTAATTAGCAATGTGATTGGATATTAAAGCAGCATTAAATCGAGAGAGCTATTTGTTACCCTTTCCTGATATAAGGTGAGCCCTGTACTATATGTACTGTATCCCTTATATACAATTTATCATTTGAATTGTATATTAATTTTATTGTACATTTTTACTTTTTAAAATTTTTACTTTTTAAAAAATTTTGTTTTTACATTTATTCATTTTTGAGAGACAGAGAGACAGAGCACAAGCGGGGGAGGGGCAAAGGGAGAGGGAGACACAGAATCGGAAGCAGGCTCCAGGCTCTGAGCTGTCAGCACAGAGCCTGACGCGGGGCTCGAACCCACAAACCGCGAGATCATGACCTGAGCTGAAGTCGGATGCTCAACCGACTGAGCCACCCAGGTGCCCCAAGGTTTGATTTTTTTGGTTGTTATTTGATGCCAGGGTTGGTGAGGATTTTAAATTCTGCTTTTTCTCCTTGTTCAGGGTCAATACATGGTTACAGTCATTGATGTCATATCAGAAGAGAGATTATTGGACATCAAACTATTGACTAATTTATTATTAAATATATTTAAGTACAAGTGTTCTGTGTTAATCGTGAACTATTAAATATGTTTTGAAAGGGATTTAGATTGATCCAGTACAAAAGTAGAGCCTTTGAATTTTATAATTGAATTGAAGAGAATGTTTAGAAAATTTAAAAAAAATTTTTTTAATTGATCATACCTCAGGAAAACAGTGGAAAGGGGACAGCATGAAACAGTAACACTGCCTTTATTTATTTATAATTTTTTTTTCCTGTTAAAACTTAAGCCATGTTGAAACAGACGGCCTGACTTGTATGCATTGCTGTACAAAAGGAGCAGTTTTTATTTTACTTTATGGAGCCTGACATGGGGCTTGAACTCAGAACCCTGAGATCAAGACCTGAGCTAAGATCAAGACTTGGATGTTTAACCAACTGAACCACCCAGGTGCTCCAAAATAATTAGTTTTTATTTTATTTTTATTTTTAAAAAATTTTTTTAACGTTTATTTATTTTTGAGACAGAGATAGAGCATGAACGGGGTGGGTCAGAGAGAGAGGGAGACATAGAATCTGAAATAGGCTCCAGGCTCTGAGCTGTCAGCACAGAGCCCGACGCGGGGCTCGAACCCACGAAATGCGAGATCATGACCTGAGCTGAAGTCGGACGCTTAGCCGACTGAGCCACCCAGGCGCCCCTAAAATAATTAGTTTTTAAATCAGAGGTGGGAAAGGATAAGGAACTATGAAGGAACCAGAAGCCTCACTTACCTGTCAGAATGAAAGCATGCCACATATGCATTTTCAAAGATTACTTTTATTCAGTAAGACAGCTGGGAGACATTTTGGTGTTTCTAGTGATTGCAAGATTTGTGCAATGCAAAAACACTTATTTAATTATCTCTCTTCTGCTTTTTACTTTACTTGTTGTCAAAAGGTGTCTGTCATCTATGGCAGCCAGGCACTGGCATTTCTAGACTATGACCATGATGGAGTTTCCTCACCAAAGTTCACCTTGATGAAATTAGAGATTGTAGAAATGAATTGTTAAATGTTTCCAAAACACTCAAAGTTTTAATGGACTTCTCTTAGAATGTTTATGAAATTTGTTTCCCATTGAAGAGGCTGTGCTGTATTTAAAAAAAATTTTTTTTAATGTTTTATTTATTTATTTAATTTTTTTTTTTAACGTTTATTTTTGAGACATAGAAAGACAGAGCATGAACAGGGCAGGGTCAGAGAGAGAGAGGGAGACACAGAATCTGAAACAGGCTTCAGGCTCTGAGCTGTCAGCACAGAGCCCGACACGGGGCTTGAACTCACGAACTGTGAGATCATGACCTGAGCCGAAGTCAGACGCTTAACCGACTGAGCCACCTAGGCGCCCCTAACGTTTTATTTATTTTTGAGAGAGACAGACAAGAGTGTGAGCGGGGGAGGGGCAGAGAGAGAGGGAGACACAGAATCTGAAGCAGGCTCCAGGCTCTGAGCTGTCAGCACAGAGCCCGATGCGGGGCTCGAACCCATGAACCATGAGATTGTGACCTGGGTCAAAGTCGGATGCTTAACCGACGGAGCCACCCAGGAGCCCCTATACTGTATTTTTAGAAAGAGAACTGGACTGGGAGATAGACTTGGGTTCTTATCCCACTTTTGCTGCTTGCCAGCTCCCTGACATTGGACAAATCATTTAACTTCTCTGGGATATTGGTTCTATCAACTGCAAAATGAGGTGGCTAGTCGAAAAGGTCTCCATAAGTGTTGCCAGCAGATCTTGTCCTTTTTTCCTTGCTGCATTGTATGTTAGGCTGTTGAATACGTTAAAAAGTAAACATTTAACTTTCTTTTAAAGATTTTTCTCTACTCCCAGTTTCTAAACAAGTCTAGCTTATATACTGGCTATAGTCATTATCTCTCCAACAGCTGCCATTTAGAAAATTACAATAAAAATCATTTGGTAAAATTAGTGCCAACCATTAATGTGTTCTGAAGTGTATCTTTTTCTTTATAAAGCAAGATAAACTTTACAGGTGGTTTAGAAATGATGCCAATGTATGATAATACTGAATTGACAGAAGTCATTGCGTTAGCTAGTGATGAATCTAAATCTGTTAAATGCCAATTTAATGTCTTAGTCACCAAATCATACTACATAAATATTGAAAAGCAGTATGAAGCATGGCGAAATACAGATCAAGTGGGTTTTAATTTTGTTAATAAAAATGTTAAAATATGCTCCCAATTTGTTTCATGGTTTTCTACTACCAAATAGAGCTTTTGAGAATGAAGAAATTCTTGGACCAAATTATTCAGACTTAGAGTCTACTTAGACTATTGGTTTGAAAATGTAGGCATAATAAAAAGATGAAAATAGAAGCATTTTACTCTTTGGGTGGAACATCTTCTATTTATAAAGTGTGCTCATGTTGGCTTGTGATAGTTGTATAAAAGACTGTATGCAATTATCTTTTTCTAGGGCAAAATTATATGAGACTATGAGGGAGCACAGTCTATATCAATATGAATTCTGACCTTACAAATATATAGGTTTTATTCCCCCAAATTCCTTTATGTTCATGTACCAAGTTTGTATACATCCAAAGCAATCCTTCTGCCAGATGCTGCGAATTCCCAAAGCACAAATTCTCTGATTTAAATAGTAATGACAAAAAA
Organism: Acinonyx jubatus; assembly: GCF_027475565.1. NCBI lineage: Eukaryota > Metazoa > Chordata > Mammalia > Carnivora > Felidae > Acinonyx > Acinonyx jubatus. The sequence continues at coordinate 71,426,850 of NC_069383.1, read as the reverse complement.
ACTATGTAGAATATGTAATTGTCAAAACATTCTATTTAAAACAAGTGCATCTTAATTTTTAATTACTCTAATAATCAAATCTTATAAAATATTTTCAAGGATCCTAAAGGTCCAGCAACTGGTGTTAAAAAAGGGGAGTGGTCACCTATCCTTTTAGGGAGAAAAACTCTCCCATTGACTGAGTAAGAAAGTTTTATTTCTTTTTTATTTTTGACAGAGAGAGAGAAAGAGAGCATACGTGCGTGCATGTAGGGCAGAAGGAGAGAGAGAATAGTAAGCAGGCTTCACACCCAGCCTGGAGCCCAATGTGGGGCTTGATCTCAGAACCATGAGATCATGACCTGAGGTGAAATCAACAGTCAGATGCCTAACTGAGCCATCCAGGCTCCCCAAGAAAGATTTACTTTTAAAGTATCTTTAAGATGTGTGTTTCTAGGATCAAGTTTATTATCCATATACAGTACTTCTCTTTGTTTTCTACCTGGACCAAGTGATTTAACTAGAGGATCCATGGTACCTTTGCTTGTACCTTGGTGGAGGTGGCTCGGAGGATGTACAAAGTTGGGTTTGTTAGCCAGAGTGCCTGCATGTAGCTTTTCCAGTATGGTGATCTCAGAATGGTTGGGCTTCTTATATGGCAGCTGGCTTCCAACAACACTAATTTTCCAAAAGACACAGGTAGACGCTTCATGGCCTTTTCTGATGTATGTTTAGAAGCCATGCGGTCCTGGATGGCTCAGTTGGTTAAGCGTTTGACTCTTGATACCAGCTCAGGCCATGATCTAGTGGCTGTGAAGTTGAGCCCTGTGTTGGGCTCTGTGCGAAGCATGGAGCCTGTTTAAGATTCTCTCTTCTGCCCCTCCCTCCCTGCCCTCAAAACAAACAAACAAACAAACAAACAAACAAACAAAAAAAGTCATGCAGTCCTTTTACCACATTCCTTGGAATACAAGCCTGTCAAGAGGTTGGCCCAGATTCAAGAGGAGAGAAATTTGATGGGATACTGGTAAAGTCATGTCGCAGGAGAGAATATGTGTGGGATAGGAGATATTGTTGCAACTCTCTTCACTGTATTTCTGGGGAGAATAGGAAAAATATTTTTCAGAAAACAGACGTTCTTGAATTTGATTATAATGGTACCAATAAATTATTTTTAGCATTTAAAATAATCTACTGTAAATTAGATTACATAAAAAATAAAAACATTTGCATCTCTATGCAGTAGGGCTTAAATTTTTGAGTTAAATTGGGAACCGAATCTTGATGGTGTATATCTGATGTCAGACTAACTCCCTGTGCAACAGAACACAGTAATAGTGGGTGGACCACTATTAAACTCCACTTATACTATTGTTAAGAGGAGGAGTATAAACTCCTCCTTTATACTATTGTTATTGACTTCCAGTTTTCTTCCCGCTGGTAAAGTATTTGGGGGCAGTGTGGTGTTATCAGTGGCCTTGGGTTCCTGCCTCTATTGTGCTACTCACTAACTTCACCTCCTCAGTAATTTGGTTTTCTTCTCTGAGCATCAACTTCCTTCTCTTACAAATGTGATGGGCTTGTACTGGCATCTTTACCTTCTTTGAAGTCTTTGTTTTTATCATTCGTTTTTGGAATCTACCTTATATTGCATCAAGTCTTTTATCAAGTTAAATAAAAGATCGGGGTATCACACAGTTCTAATTCATGGATTTTTTTTTCCTTTAATTCAGAGGTCAGTACATTTGAGATGCCTCTCAGATTGGTCATTGTTCTTCTTTACTATATTTGCCCTTTACAATCTTTCAAATTTCGTTTTAATTGTACCTGTTCTTTTGTATGCCACAGAAGCTTCTTTGTATCCTACTTGTATCTTATTTCTAAAAGACACAGAGGGCACCTGAACTGCTTAAATAGTAATAACTAGGATTGCTCTTCAAGTAATGTGTCTGCAGTCATATCTGTTATTCAGCATCTGATTGCAGTTTGTAGTTTGTATACACACTGCTTTTTCATCATAACTGCTATTCTTTGTGTGTATTAGTAGAGTAAAATAGAAGAAAGAAGTAAAATGCAAATCTTCCAATTTGTGTAAAATGTTCTTGGGCAAAAAGGTGTAAAGGAAGTTTTCTGTGGCTCTAATGAATCAATTTGGACAATATTAACCAATTTATCATTTATAGTCACAAAATAAGTAGATTTTTCAACAATAGTGCAATGAAAAGAATAAGATTTGGAAGTAAAGGACCCTCTCTCTGCTGTCTCCTAGTCATGACCTTGCGACCCTTCACAATTGGATTGACATTTCCTAAGGCCCTTGGTGGCCATATTTTTAAAATAAGCCTGCCTTTATTGCAGACAGTTTAGGGAGTGGAGTGAGAGGATTATTAAGGTTTTATCTTTTGAAAAAAATATTAAAGTGTAATATTGAAGTGTACATACATCTTAATGGACAAATCCATAAATTTTTACATATGTGTATACCACATAAACTACCCAGATTAAGATACACAATTTTCCAGTCAAAACCATCCTTAGAGGTAACCACTGTTCTGACTTCTATCACTGTTGATTAGTCATGCCTGTTTTTGAACATTCTCTAAAGTCTTTTTTATGCTATTCTGAGTTTTGATTTGTATTTAAAGTTTCCAGTTGTTTCTTGCACATATGCATACATATATATATGTATACACATACACACACATATACATATATATAAATTGACTTAGTATGTTGACCTGAAATTCCTGTGATCTGGTGGTTAAATTAGCATTTTATTAAACCTAATAGTTGGAGATTCTTTTGAATTTTCTGTGTATACAGTTATGTCATTTGTGAATAATGATGGTTTTATGTATTCCTTTCTAATCTTTGTACTGGTTAAGACCTCTGGCACAGTTTTGAATACAAGTCATGACAAGTGGGGGGGGTGTCTTAATTGTGCAGTGCTTTGTTGTTAAGTATGATATTTGTGGTAGTCGGTTGTAGATACTTTGTATTAGATTAAAGAAATTCCCAAGAGACAAAGACTTTAAGTCAAGAAGTATTGCTAAAGGGGCGCCTGGGTGGCGCAGTCGGTTAAGCGTCCGACTTCAGCCAGGTCACGATCTCGCGGTCCGTGAGTTCGAGCCCCGCGTCGGGCTCTGGGCTGATGGCTCATAGCCTGGAGCCTGTTTCCGATTCTGTGTCTCCCTCTCTCTCTGCCCCTCCCCCGTTCATGCTCTGTCTCTCTCTGTCCCAAAAATAAATAAACGTTGAAAAAAAAATTTTTTTAAGAAGTATTGCTAAAAATAAAGAGAATACTTCATAATAAGAAGGGGTTACTCATTAGGAAGAACAATAATTCTAAATTTGTATGCCCCTACTGACATAAGTCTTAAACATATAAAGCAAAATATTCAGACTAAAAGGAGAAATAGACAATTCTATAATGATAGAATTTTTTTATATACCACTTTTCATGATTGATAATGAAAGCAGGCAAGAAATCACTAAGGATATGTGTTTGACCAACATTTGCCTCATTTGTGTTTGTGAGAGACACACACAATTACAGGATATGTATATTTTTCAAGAGCACACAGGAAGTTTATCAAAATTGATCATCTGTTGTGCCATAAAGCAAGTACTTAAAAAATGTCAAAGGATTGAAATTATAGAGATTATATTCTCTGACCACAGTGAAATTAAACTAGAAATAAGTAACAGAGAGGTAACAAGAAAAACCTACCAGTTTTTGGAAATTAAGCAACCTATTTTTAGTGGTCAAAGAAGAATCATATTGGAAGTTAGTGTTTTTAAATGAATAATAATGAAACCATCACATCAAAATTGTGGGATTCACCTAAAGCAGAGGGGGGAGAGTTTCTAGCTTTAAGTTCATGTTTTTGGAAAAGGAGAAAGTTTGAAAATCAGTACACTTAACTTCACTTTCAAAAACTTACAAAGATGACAGCAAATTAAACAAGAAGAAACAGAGGGAGAAAAATGATAAGAGCAGAAATCACTGAAATAGAAAGCAAATGTATAGTAAAATTCTATAAAACTACTAGCATGACTGAGCCAAAAAAAAAGAAAACCAATTATCAATATCAGCATTTAAAAAGAGGGTATTTATAGATCCTAGACATTAAAAATATAATAGGGTGTCAACTATACTTCAATTAAAAAAAGAATACAGTAAATGTTTAGTAATATAGATATGTAATAAAATGATAGGAACAGTCTTCTGCTAATGAAATTGACAATGTAGATGAAAAGAGCAAGTTTCTTATAAAACAAAATTTAATAAGGTAACAAAGTGAAATACAGAAAATCTGAATAGACATATGTATTTTAAAGAAGTTGAATATGTACTTTAAAACATTTCCATCTCTAGGCCTGCTGCCTTTCCTGGTAAATTCTACCCAACTTAAGGAGGAAAAATCAACACCACTCCTTCAGAGAATAGAGGAAAAGGGAATGCTTCATAACGTATTTTATGAGGTCATCATAGCACTGGTACCAAAACGTAACAAGGACATTACAAAAAGAAAAATTATAGGCTAGTATCTCCTAAAAATATAGATGTAAAACTTCTAAACAAATATTAGCAAATTGCATTCAGTGATACCTAAAAAGGATAATAACATCACAAACAGATAATGTTTAAGAGGGAGAATAAGGTTGACTAAATATTTAAAATTAATTTAATTTACTAACTAACAGGATATAGGAAAAATACCATAAAGATCATCACAGTAGGTGAAGAAAAAAATTTTGATAAAAAAATTCCACCTTATTTCATAATTTTAAGAAATCATGTTTCTGTGTAATTTTTACTTTCAGTCTAATTATGGCCTTATATTTAAAGTGTATCTCATGTAAATAGCATGTAGTTTGTTTTGTTGTGTTGTTGTTGTTTTATTATTTTTTTTAATGTTTATTTATTTTTGAGAGAGAGAGAGAGAGAGAGCAAGCAGGGGAGGGGCAGAGAGAGAGCGGGAGACACAGAGTCTGAAGCAGGCTCCAAGCTCTGAGCTGTCAACACGGAGCCCGACATGGGGCTTGAACTCTCACGAATCTTGAGATCATGACCTGAGCTGAAGTCAGACGCTTAATTGACTGAGCCACCCAGGCACCCCCAATGTTGCTGTTGTTTTTAAATCCAGTCTTATGAGTTTTGTATTTTGTTTGAACGGTTTTTCCTATTTCCATTTAATGCATTCATTGGCATAGTTGAGTTTAAATCCATCATATTGTTTTATTTCTAAAAGTGTTATTCTTTTTTCATTTATTAATTGTCCTCCTTTCTTTTGGATTGATCATGCATATTTTTTACTTTTATACTGTTTTTTTTTTCCCTCAGTTAGCTTCTTAAAAATGGATTCTTATAGTGGTCACTGTCATTTCACTGTGCATTCCTGTTCTGTTATAGTTGATCTTAGGTTAGTATACTTCCAGAGTAATGTAAGAACCAACTTTCTAACTGCATTTACTTTGTCTTACCCTTCTAGTGTTTTTCTGTGTTTTTATTGTATACTTTTACTTCCTGTCTTATTTTTTGTATACTCCTTATGCAGGAGGGGGTTTACTAAAGCTGCTTTTGTCTGTGAGTTGGTACCTTTTATCACTGTAATAGTTTTATATTATTAGGTAATAAATTGCTGTGAGCTTAACAGCTTAAAACAACATCCATTTATTGCGCCACAGTTCTGAGGTTCGATGTCTGGATCAGCTTGGTGCTCAACTTTAAGGTCTCACAGAGCCAAAATCAAGGTGTAAGCAGGGCCGGGCTCTAATCAAAAGGCTTTGAGGAAGAATACACATTTGAGCACATTCAGGATGTTGGCAGAATTCAGTTTCTTATGGTTTTAGGATTGAGATCCCTATTTTCTTGGTGGTTGTCAGCAAAGGAACATCCTCAGCTTTTAGAAGCTGCTCACCCGTCCTTGCACGTGACCATTTCCATCTTAAAAGCCAGTATTGGCAAGTTGAGTTTTCTCATGCTTTGACACAAACACAGAGGAAAAGACACACACAGAGAAAGTAATATGAAGATTGGCAGAGATTGGAACGCTGAGGCTACAAACCATAGAATGGTGATAACCACCATAAGCTGAAAGAAGCAAGGAACACATGTGTAGATGATGTTTGGAGCTTCTGCAGAGGGTATAGCCCTGCTGACACCTTGATTGCAACCTGGTGAATACTGTTTCAGACTCAGGCCTCCAGAGCTGTTAGAGAATAAATTCCTGTTGCTTTAAGCCACTCAGGTTCTGGTGGTTTGTTACAGTAGCACCGGAAACCGATACAGAGTGGAATTCCCAGGTTAAGTGGTAACTCCACGCTTAATGTTTTGAAGAACCCCCAAACTGTTTTCCAAAGTGGCTGCCCCATTTTAAATTCCCATCAGCACTGTATAAGAGCTCTAATTTCTACAGATCCTTATCAATACCTGTTATTGTCGATCTCTGAGTATAGCTGTCTCAGTGGTGTAGTGTCTCATTATGCTTTTGATTCCATTTCCCTAATGACTGATGATATTCAACATTTTTTTATATGCTTATTGGTCATTTGTGAATCTTTGCAGAAATGTCTGATCAAAACCTTTGCCCGTTTCTCAGTTGGGTTATTTGTCTTTTTATTGTTGAACTGTAAGAGTTGTAAACTTTTATAGTTCTGAGTTCTTACATTAGGTCTATGGTCCATTTTAGTTCATTTGTGTATATGGTGTGTGGTTCGGGCACAATCACTTTTGGAATATTCTCAGCCATTACCTCCTCAAATATTGCTTCTGTTCATTTCTCTGTCCTCTCCATTCAGTTGCATGCATACTAGATGTTTTGACTGTGACTCATCTATCTTTTATGATCTTTTCTGTTGCTTCTTTTATGTTTTCAATTCATGCTTCAGTTTGGATAGTTTCTGTCAATCTGTCTGTCTTCTGTTTACTTAACCAATTTTTAACTCAAGGTGATTATATTTTTCAGTTACAGAATGTCTGATTCTCTTTTTGTTTTTATTACTGCAATTCTTTGAAATTCTCTTTTCTACCCATTTTGTACTTCTTTTTCTCTATTTTATTTAACTTAATTATAATAGTTATCTTAAAGTCCCCCTCTGTTAATTCTAATATTTGGAGCAGTTTTTGCTGTTTATAGATTTACCTATTTATTGTCTCTTTACTTTAGAACCTGTGGATTTTTTTAAAAATCTAGATTTTGGTTTTGGCAGTTTAGTAATAACAACGAAACTGTTACAAGAAGGGAAAAGTAGGGGCGGGCACTGGCCCTTTGTTTCCTGGGTCAATTGGAAAGAAGTAGTTATTCTTCTGGAACTGCCTATATAATGTATGACATATATATATATATATCGTGGATCATATATATATATATATATGATCCACGATAGACAGTAAACCGCAATAGCATTAAAAAAGTAAGAAGAGATCAGTATGATGTAAATGATTAGTGCAGTGCTAGCCATATAAGTACCATATTTGCTAATTTAATTTGTAAATGCTGTGTAGAGATAGGGACTGAGCTAAATATATTTGGAGACTGATAATCATCTTGATCTTGTGGCTTAGTAAGTATGATTAAGATCTTTGCTGTTTTAGCATAAAGCATTTATTAGTGTTACTGATGTCATAAGCTTTGTAAATTATTTCTCTGTTTTTTGGCATTGATATATAATTAGCTAGGGATAGTTTAAGTATGTGAATTGGTGAGTAGCTTTTAGTTTAATCCCTTAGTTAAAATACCATTTCCTGTACATTATTTTTGTAATAAAGATATTGTGAGTTTAGTAAATATTTGAGAATTTTTTCTCTTAACGGTAAGATAGTAACAAGTAAAAGTAAATGTTTGTGTTTGCTGTGTTGATTTGAATGGATTCTCAAAGTTGATTGTGATTATGATGATAATTCTATAATCAAATTTTATTTTCTTAAATCTTGTGTGCAGTTTACTTTTCTCCTAACTTTTTGGAGTGTTTTCTTTTTTTAAGGACACGGCTTGATGAATTGAGGATGTTTCTAGAGAATGAGACCTGGGAGCTTTGTCCTGTTAAGTCAAATTTCAGCATTTTGCAACTTCACGTAAGTGTTTCTTAGGAACAAATAAATCTGTCTTTTATTTAGTCATCTTTTTAAAAAAACCCATATATTAAAAAATCATTCATAAAATCATTAAAGAATAGTGTCTTCCTTCCTTACTTAATAGTGATTAATAGCAAACCTCTTTTGTAAGAGTGATCCTTTTATAGATATCAAAATCTGTCTCTTTTTACAAATTCTGTTTATGCACTTCAGGAAAGCTCTTTTGCCTAATCTTTTTCTTTTGATTTCAGAAGAAGATCTAATAATGATTTATTTAAATTTTGCAGAAAATTAATCAGCTGTATTTTGATGGTCTTTAATGAAAAAGCTTATATTTACAGAATATTTGTAATTTCTTTTTTTTTAATTTTAAAATTTTATTTTAGACAGAGAGCTCAGAGAGTATGCAGGTGGGGGAGAGGATTAAAGAGAAAGAGAGAAAGAGGGAGGGAGAGAGAATCCCAAACAGGCTCCACCAGTGCAGAGACTGACATGGGGCTCGATCTCATGATGCTGGGATCATGACCTGAGCCAAAATCAAGAGCTGGACGCTCATCCTACTGACCCACCCAAGCACCCTTGTTTGTCATTTCTTAAAGGGACTAATAGATTCTTAATTTATGTTGCAACTCGTAAATGTGCCTTGTAGTGAGACAATTCCTTGGAAATAAAAGAGGTACTTATAAAAAATACTCTTAATTAATTTTTATTAGTTAATTTATTCCTTGCATCTTTATAGAATATATGATCTATGAAAATATTAATTGAGTTGTTTTCTAAGCCTTGGTTGAAACACACTTGTAGATAAATACTCCTTGTGTGATAGATGATGATCTACAAATACCAAATGTCAAAACACAATATATAAACTTAGATCCCTGCATTAAAGATCCAGTATGTTTAGCTTTTGCCCTTGGAAGGAATGGCATTCTACAAGCAACTTTTGTATTCTGAATAAATGTAAAGAATGCACAATTAAAAGTTTATATTATATAAGGATAGTCTTTATGGTTTTTTAAGAGCTAACTTCTTATTCAGTTCTATCATATTGCCTTCCTAGTGTGGAAATATTAAATACAGTGAGATGTGTTGATTAATAAATGCTTGAAAGACAGCAAAATTAACATTGATTTTAAGATTATTTTAGAAATCTTAATATGATTCCTTAACATTATTTAGAATTCTAGCATTGATTTTAGAATCCCTATTTAAATAATTTTGTTTGAATTTGTATTTAACTATCAAATTATGTTTGTGTATATGAGCACATGTACTTGGTGTAAATATAAAACATTTTTTTACAAGATACATTTGAAATATTTCTATCCAATTGAACATTATCTCCTTAAAGTAGTTACCTTGAATTTTCAGTTTTGCAAGGTGGATAAAGATCTACTGTACAAGATTTTGCCTATAGTTAAAAGTACTGTTATTATGCACTTAAAGTTTTCTTAAGACAGTAGTTCTAGGGGTGTCTGGCTGGCTCAGTTGGTGAAGTATGCAACTCTTGATTTCAGAGTTGTGGGTTCAAATCCCATGTTGGGTGTGGAGATTAATACTTAAAATCTTTAAAAAAAAAGAGAGAGAGAGTAGAGGTAATGTTAAGGGTTCTAACAACTATTTTAAAAAGTAGTCACTTTAAAAACTATTCACAACTGAGATCGTGTTCACTTGACACATGTACTATAGATTTGGTTTAAAAAATAATAATAAAGGGACTTGTCCAGATGGAAGAAGTCTTGTCCACATTTGTGTGTATATTCCTAAATCCTAGAATCAATGAATGTTAGATCTAAAAGGAACTTGCAGGATTTTCCAGCCTAAGTCTTCATTTTAAAATTAGAAAAATGAGGGGCGCCTGGGTGGCTCAGTCGGTTAAGCGTCCGACTTCGGCTCAGGTCACGATCTCGCGGTGTGTGAGTTCGAGCCCCGCGTCGGGCTCTGTGCGGACTGCTCAGAGCCTGGAGCCTGTTTCAGATTCTGTGTCTCCCTCTCTCTCTGACCCTCTCCCGTTCATGCTCTGTCTCTCTCTGTCTCAAAAATAAATACATTAAAAAAAAAATTTAAAAAATAAAAATAAAAAATCATCTCATTAATTTAGCGTCTTCCCATGTTTAGAATGATAAAAATAATAGCATTGTTTTTAAGCATTATTATGATTTTGATTTAATGTGTAGTTGCAATTTAAAAAGAAAATAAACACGTCATTTGAAATTTAACAAGCCTATGTAACTTTTAAGAATATTATCTTTGAATATGAAAAATGTGAAATTTAGTATTAATATTAAAAAGATTAAAAACATTACCAAATTGCAAAATTACAAAATTTTTGTGAAAAATCATCATATCAAGAGTTTTGGAATTCAAATAAACTTTAAAGATTATTCCATCTTTTCCACTAATAAGCAATGTGATCTTGAACTCAGCACTGATTGCCTCTGGACTACCTCAGTTTCCTCTTATGAGAAATGCATGATTTGTGCTGGGTGCTACAACTCTTTAGCATTAGCATTGTGGTTCTCTTACTGTAGATTGACTCTCTCATTTTAGGTGAGGAAATTGAGGCACAGAGAAGCCAGGTGACATTCCCAACATATGTAAGAAGTTAATGGAATATAATTGATTAATGGCAAGCTTTAGGTCTAGAAGATGTTACCATTTGACCTCAGTATGTGTGTTTGTGTTATCTGCTTCTAGATATATGAAGAAAAATAAATGCAAGTTTATAGAATGAAAGTTTTTAAGTTCTTCACTGCAATATAACAAAGAAAGATATTGATGTATTTTTGTAGAATATCTTAAATGGTGTAAACATATAAGTATACAAGATGTCTGACCTAACAATTTTTATTGTGGCCTTTTTATTGATTAAAACCATATTCTGCTAGGTCTTTGCTGCTATGTGAAATTTTTTAGAATTATTCAAATTCAAGTTGTTTTCAAAAACTTTCTGTGCAGTTCCATAAAGTAAGCCAAAAGTAGCTTGATTTAGGTAATGCTTCTTAAAGTGATATCAGCAACTGAGTTGCCTTTAGAGAAAACTTTGAGCATATATTTTCAAGTTTGTGTTTTCAGACGACTTTGAAGATTAAAAAGTGAATAACCTGAAGAATCAGGTTTAATTTTTTTTTCTCTAACTCTGCATGTACATTGATGCAATATATTATGTACTTGAATTTTATTGTTGTTGCTAAAAGATATCTGACTCATTTTTTTTAATGTCTAGGAATTTAAATTCATGGAACAGTCTCGTTCCCCATCAGTTTCACCTAGTAAGCAGCCAGCCTCAACTTCTTCAAAAACAGTGACCTTGTTTGAGCAGTACTGTAGTGATGGGAATCCATTTGAAATTCAGGCCAACCATAAAGATGAAGAAACAGAAGATGTCCTGGCTTCTAATGGGGTATGTAGTGTTTTTAAAACCTACTGTGGAATGTAAGTGAGATTTTCTTATTGAAAAGTGTTCTCTACCCAAGGAGCAAGGTGATTGGCTAGACCCATTTATCCATTCACCACCCATCTTCCTACCTATATGCTTATATACCTGCAATAACACTTGTACAGTAATGGCTTTATAGTATGCTCTGTTGAAAATGTCCTTTTGAAGAATACATTTTGCCTTTATGTTTATTTTGTGCTCTTCTTAGATTTTATGTTCTTACTAGATTACTGAATCAGGTAGGGGTAGTTTCTTCACTGCATATTTATGTGATTTGTTGGATAGATGGATGAGGGAATAGATCATCTGCACTTACTTCTCATCCTCTCTCTTGGGCACCTGAATCATTTTGTCCATGTTCCTTTATTTGAGAGAGTAATGTCTTGCTTGGTTACCTGGCCGGGATGTTTAGAAGTACAATGTTTTAACACTTTGAATAGCTCAAAAAACATAATATAAACCAGAGTTTGTGTGAGTTAATGGAAAGGATTTGAAGGCAGTTGGAATGAATATCACCTTTATTATTTATTAGATGTGTGTTCCTTGGCAACTTACTTTAACTTTGTGATCCTCTGTTTCCCTATATTTACAGTGAGGGAATGCTTACTTCACAGTTACCTGTGTTTATACAGTTTTTAATTTGGATGGGTTCTTCTGATCTTCGTCACTTCCAGACGGACCCTGTATGTTTTTTATTTTAGATTTAATGAAGCCGAAGTGAAACTGTTCAGATTTGACAAAAATCTGTTGAAATTGTGTGTGTATTTTAGTTTTGGCATTTTTATTTTTTGTTTAGTGAAGATATAATTTAAAAAAACATTGCCATGAAAGTATACCATTTGTTATGTTTTATCATAAAGTAGAAATTATTTCATAGGAAGCTGTACTTACATTTGTAATTTAGTGATTCTGGGTGACACTTTGCCTCTATAAAGCAGACTAAACTGAGAGGAATTAAAAGTCTTTTCAACATTTTGAAATAATATATCCACCTGTACTGATGATTTGCTAATTGAATCGCGCATAGCACTTGATTCTCATTATTCGTGTCAATTGTGTTCTATAAAGTCCCTCTGAACGCTGAATTAGTAAATACAGAAACATTGTTCCTAGGTGAAATAGGGGATTCAGTTCCTGTGAGCCTTTGGTCACATTTTCATCAACCGATCAATGTATAACCTTGTTTTATGTATGTTTTTGCTTAAAGACATCTAAGTTAATATAAAGTGTTGGTCTATTAACGTTGAACTCACAGCCAGCAGCACTATAATTCCTGCCTGAACGAAGCTTATCTAACACATGTATTTTTACTGTAAGATATACTACAGTCTTGTGCTCAGGAGCACTAGACAAAACTTTAGTCCTACACTTAGGAGCCATTCTAAACAGTGAAATCACCAGCAAAAAGCACAGATATTTTTTAAATGTGGCACTAAATAGACAGTGAAATGGACATTGTTTAAGTAAGAGAGATGAAGGGATGCCTGGGTGGCTCAGTCGGTTGATCATCTGACTCCTGATTTCGTCTCAAGCCATGATCCCAGAGTCATGGGATTGAGCCCCGCATTGGACGCCATGCTGAGCATGGAGCCTGCTTAGAATTCTCTCTCTCTCTCTCTCTCTCTCCCCCTGTGGTCCCTCTCCCCTGCTCATGCTCTCTCTCTCTCAAGTAAATTTAAAGGGATGCCTAGATGGCTCAATCGGTTAATTGTCCGACTTCGGCTCAGCTCATGATTTTGCGGTTCATAAGTTCGAACCCTGTGTCTGGCTCTGTGCTGACAGCTCAGAGCCTGGAGCCTGCTTTGAATTCTGTCTCCCTCTCTCTCTGCCCCTCCCCTGCTCACACTCTGTCTCAAAAATAAACATTTAAAATTTTTTTAAATAAATTTTAAAATAAAATAAATACAATTTCTAAAAAAAAAGAAGTAAGATAGATGAGGCAAAAAGGTAGAGCGTTACCTTGTTTGCCTTCAGCTAGGAATGTGCATTTTGGGTAACTCAAAAGTTTCTGCATACTCTATGCATATCCATGGTTGACAGTGAAGGTGTCATGAATGTTGGGGTTACAAATAAAGTTTAGCAAGTAGGGAAGTTTGCAAACACAGAATCCTTAAAAATGAGGATTTCTTGTACTGTGGAATCATGAAGCTCTGTTGTTATAACCAGAATGTCCTGGTGTGTGTGAATTACCTTTCTGAATGTTATCACGATCACATTGTATACAAGTGGGTAAGAATGCCTATAGAATTCTTGTTTGCTGTTATTAATATGTGATCTAATCTTTCTAGGTACCACATAAATTCTTGAGAGTTAAGGTCAAGATCTTACTATGGCCTGTTCCACTGCTTTAGACTTTCAAAAAAATGTGTTGAATTAGGGGACCAATTTCTTTCCATGTTGTCTTTATACTGGTCTCCTCAACTGGAATATGGGGATAAAACTTTGTCATAGAATTGTTTTGAAGATTCAGTGAGAAAATTCATGAAAACACTTAGCACTTAACACTGAAGAAATGTTAGCCATTATTTAATCATACTAACTTAAAATATTAAGCGATAATGCTATTGCTGCAACTGCTTTCTTTCCTGAGTCTGGACACCACTGTCCTCTCCCATGCTGGCACTGGGCCATGGTGCCATAAAGATGATGAAAAGGTTAGATAGGCACCCTTCCTCTCAAGAGGAAATCCACCATTTTTGCCCTTGCTCTCATTAGTCCCATGGTGCTAAGCATAATTTTCTAAGCCACCCTTGGAATTAAATCTCCTCATAATAAATTAGAACATTAGTATGTGTGTTGTAAGAGTTTATTACGCTGAATTAACACTTCCAGAGTGCCAGAATTGTACACTCAACCTCTTTATAATGAATTAGCAAAATGGAAGTATCATGAAACGACTTGGAGGAAGAGACGAGATTTTTTGTTTTTAGTCAAATGTACACTCTTTTCCTCTCCTGAGAGCTATCAGGATTCTTGTTTTTGTTTGTTTGTTTTCTTTATGTGGAGATTTGATTTTTTAGGAGACATTTAGAAACTTTTGTAGGTATAATGTTTGTATCTTATTTTCCTTTTTTTCTTTTGAGCTGGTTAAGGTAGATGATGGAGAAAATGGAAATGATTACTATGATTCTTGATGGCAAAATTAAAAATGAATTACTAAGAACTTTCTTCCATAAAATACTTCTTAAAAATTGGATACTTTTGTTGTGTTGAAAGATTCCAAGAAAGGTTGGCTGTTCATACCCATTGTTGAATATACTGTGTTTTCTTCAGTATGAATCTGATGAACAAGAAAAAAGTGCCTATCAGGAGTATGACAGTGACAGTGATGTTCCTGAGGAGCTAAAACGAGATTATGTGGATGAACAGACAGGTGATGCACCTGTGAAAAGGTAATTGTTCTTAGATTGTGTGCTTTTCTATGTTGTGCTTTTAAATACAGTATTTCGTTTAAGGGTTAAGAAAAAACAAAAAACAAAAATTAAAAATTTCTGTAGGTTATGATGTCATGTGACAAGTTGATATGTTTTTAAATGATTCCTGCAAGGTTAAAAAAATAGTTTTTATTTTTTTATATTGGGCATAATCAAAGGGCTCTTAATTTAGAGAGCAGTGGTTTTTGCAGAAAAACAAACTTTTGATTTATAAAATCAGAGCTGTCTTTGGAGGCAGTTCCTGCTTCACATAAGTTAAAAAAAACCTCAAGGAGGAAGGGCACCTGGGTAGCTCAGTCGGTTAAGCATCTGACTTTGGCTCAGGTCATGATGCCGTGGTTTGTGAGTTTGAGCCCGCATTGGGCTCTGTGCTGACAGCTCAGAGCTGGGAGCCTGCTTCCGATTCTGTGTCTCCCTCTCTCTCTGCCCCTCCCCCGCTCATGCTCGCTCGCGCGCACGTGCTCTCTCTCTCTATCTCTCTCTCTCAAAAATAAATAAACATTAAAAAAAAGGAAAAAAAAACCTGAAGGAGGAAAGTAGTCATTTGTTCTGTATGTGGAGTTTCTGCCTCAATCTAGTAAATGCAGAGAGTCTCCACTCATTTTTCCGATGTCAATTACATTTACAAATATATTTGGGCCTTCTGTTAAGGTTCCTTCATTGTTTTGTTTCTATGATAAACTGTCCTGTTCAAAAACTATGATAATTACATAAGAATTTTTTGTCACCTTCTCCCACTTAAATGGGCTGATTCTTAGATGTGAGTGAGTTAATTTCATGACTGAGCATCAGACATTTAGTGACTGCTAAGTATATTTATAAAGTATACTTTATAATATATAAAGTATATAAATAAATAATTTATAAAGTATATTTATAAAGTATATTTATAAAGAATAAATATACTTTATTCTTAATGATAGATTTAAGTACATTCTGCCCTACTTTTTACCCCCAAAGTACCTAGTTAGTACCTATTTAATTTGAAACCCTAATCAATATAATTTCTCTCCTCAAAAATGATCTACTTGTGTGGTAATGGATATTTTAATGTCAAAAATTGTTTCCATTTTTTTTCACATATATATGATGTTTAAATATCTCCCATCTATGATCTGTTATGAACCAAGTAGAACTGTGTTGTTGAACTTCTTCACTGGATATTTCGGGTATATTTTGGCTAAAAGGAAAGCTCTAATTGAAATGAACATGTAAGATAGTGTCTGCCAGTATATGTGTGTATATACTTGCATTTTTTTGTAGGGTTATGCAATTACCCACCTAACTTACCACTAAGAAGTATGAATAATGTGAACTACAACCTGCATTCAATCAATTACTATCGATTCCAACCTCAAAGTGTCTCTAGAATTTATCAAAATGTCTTGTATTTCACTGATATCATCGAAATTCATGCAAAATCATCTCTGTGCCAGATCATTGGATCAGCCCTCTTACCTTGGCTACCTGTGTCTAGTTTTACCCCCTCCTAATCCATTCTTGGATACAAATGTAGATTTTTTTTTCTTAATCTAAAAATTTGATCATGTCATTTTTCTGCTTAAGATTTGTATTCAGGTTAAGATTCATACTCTTTAGATGTGATTGCCTTCAGTGACCTGGCCTTTACCTTTCTTCTTATCACTTTTCCCTCAGCCCACGCATTCTCCATGCTGGCATTACGAACTCTTTATGCTTCTCTGAGCACACTCTCTTCTTTTACCTCTGTGTCCCCCTTTTTTCCTGTACTTATCACATAAGTTCTACTTTTTCTTTGAACCTAGTGTCATACCTAACCCCAGACTGTGTCATTATACCTTATGTTTTAGATATTAGGTTTAGATTCTATGTTTTCATATTTATAAGTCTGAAATCAGGATGTTTGGTACATTTGATACAGAATTTCCCTGAAACATCTATTTTTTAAAGTAACGTAGCTTTTTTTAAAGTTGTTAATTAATGTCTTTGAATCAAAGAAATAGAGTATAGTACTTTAGTTCTCTGTTTATGAATTACTCTTCTCCTCTAGACTGTAAACTTTCTAAGGACAGGAGATAATCTTTATATCCCTACCTGAAACATGGTAACATTTTTCATAACTAATTAGGAATGGAGGATAGATCTTAATCTCAATAACTTACTGATTTACTAGTTGACAACCCTAATTGCAACTCTGTTTTGTTTTTCCATATTAAGCGTTTCTAGGGAAACTTTAAAAAGCAGGAAGAAATCAGATTACAGTCTAAATAAAGTGAATGCACCCATCTTAACAAATACAACACTGAATGTAATAAGACTTGTTGGTAAGTAGCTACACCTTTTAAAAAAAAACATTGTTAGTTAAATTAGTCTACTTTTGTTACTTTT
Source organism: Acinonyx jubatus (assembly GCF_027475565.1). Classification (NCBI taxonomy): domain Eukaryota; kingdom Metazoa; phylum Chordata; class Mammalia; order Carnivora; family Felidae; genus Acinonyx; species Acinonyx jubatus. The sequence continues at coordinate 71,409,551 of NC_069383.1, read as the reverse complement.
ATTGGGGTTTTCATTGTACACTCCAATGCTTACCACAAGGAAGGTTTTAAGACTGTTAGAGGTCAATGCTTTCTCATCATAATTGTTTCAAATAGTATAATACTAATATTAATGTCAGTTTTTCTTTTTCAGTTAACTACTTGGTATTTGTGTCTTCTACTTTTTCTAAAATATTCCAGTTATTTGGTATGTAATGAAAAATTCTCTATGTGAATTAGAGGTGTGTGTAGGATGATGATAGTACCCATTTCACATTTACACTATGTCATGCTTAGTTCATTGATCTTCACAATCTTCCTGTCAGACAGGCAGAGTGGATAGTGATTCTCTGGCATTTTCAGACATAAGAGCTAAATGTTCACACCATAGAAAGAGTTATTCTTATTACAGATAAGACCTTTATTGATGATTTTGTAGAAAGCAAATAATGTGAAGAAATGCCATTTAAAATATTTAGGTTTGAAGATGATGTGGAATTTTTAACATTCAAAATTTCAACATTTTATATGCCATCCTAACCTTTATGTCTCACAAGTAAGTCTGTACGTTTGGCATATAAGTTATAGAGATGTCTTCTCAAATTAATTAAGTCATCTATACCAGTCAGGAATTTTAATGGTGTTCTAGAACAACAACAACAACAACAAAAAACCTCTGTATTCTATATGGAGATGATAATATCCTGCTGCCTAGTTTGATTACTCTTGACTCTGATAAAATAGTCTGTATTCTTGAAGATAATTTCTAAATTTCATTAGTGAATAGGGCAAAGTAGACAAAATGTTTCTTAGAAGTCCCATTTCCTTTAGGAAAAATAGTGGAAAAGTAATAATGAATTGAGAGGAAAAGAAAAATTTGTATATTTTTATGACACACCAAAAAATGACCAGATTCTAAAGTGTTTTTTTGGCTGATTATTGCCAGGGAAATTAGCCTTTCTTCTTTATCCAAGAGAGCTAACTGAACATAGCATTATGAGTTCCTATCTAGAATTTATAGAACCAGAACTGGAAGGGTTCTGAGAGGTCATCTGGTATAAATTCCTATAAAACTAGGATTTCTTTCTTTAATGCCTCTAATTTGTGGTGGTCACCTAGCTTTTGTTTCATGTCTCACAGTGAGTGACTGTACGTCTTATTTTTGCAAGACTACTCATTCAACTATTAGACTGATTTAATTGGTAGAAATCTCTTCCTTGTGATAAATCAATTTCTTTTTCTCTGTAATTTTATCTGTTGGTCTTAGTTACGCCTTTAAAAGTAAAAAGAGTAAGTCTATACTTTTTTCTCCTATTCTTCCCTGTGATCACTTTTCAGGTCTGGGTGGTAGTTATACTGTCCTTCCTTTCTGTATGCTCCACCAGTTCTTTCTTTAGGGTCAGTGTGCTCATTTCCCTTATGTGGTTCCCACTGACAAATATTCCAAAATCCTTGTCATCCTCCTCAGCCTTCTGGACTCACTGTAGTTTCTGGTGTCTGAACACACTGCTTGAGAGATGTAGTTTAATGAAGTCATCTTTTGCCTGGTTGTGTTGAAGGAACAAATCACCCTAACACATCAGTGGCTTTCAGCCACAAAAGTTTACATGATATGTATTGGCTCCTGATCACCTTTGATCTGTTTCATGTGTCATTCTGAGATTCACGCTGAAAGAATAGTACCAATTTGGAACATGGGGAAAAGAGCAGGAGTCAGTCCATGTTATGACCCTTAAGGCTTCCACCCTGATGTGGCACACTGACTTCCTGTGACATATGTCACTGGCCATGGTAAGTCAGGCTTGACTATTGGAGAGAGAGGTACACTTGCGCCCAGGAAGGCACTACAGGTTAAGATTTGTATTCAGGTTAAGATTCATACTCTTTAGAGTATGAATACTCTCCTACAGTAGAGGAGGATGCATAATCTTCTTACAGGGAAGGGGAGTGGGTTGGGATAAATGGGGAAAATAATACAATCAGTCCCATTTAGTGATAGTTTATATTTTTAACCTTACCTAGTTCAAAAAGAACTAGAGGTTATCAACTACTTTTACTCTAAAAGACATATATTTAGTAGAACTAAATCAAATATAAGGCTGAAACAAAATTGAGGAGGGGGGCAAATCATGTTTCATTCAGTTTAATGCAGACAACAGATGCAAATCTTAACTTCTTAGCAGACATAAGGAAATGAAAAAACTGCATTCTGCTATTCTCATTATGTAAGAAATGGATAGAAATGTGCTATTGGTGCTAAATTCAGAAGTCAGTAACAACAAATTCTTATAGAAGGATTACTGATTGACATAGTGGACATTGTTTTCTAATAGTGGATTTAAGAAATGGGGGAAAAGTTGTGTTCTAACGGGCTTTTGGTATGTCAACCCTATAAAGCAGACAGTCCTGAATAAAACCTTACTCAGTGAAGAGAATCTGACGATTGTAATTGCAGCCTTCACCACCACCAGATCTTTTACTAGAATTTCAATTAGTAAACAATGCCTAGTATGCTATTTTAACTCTTCACATCTTCCCATTTAGGGCTGGGATTAGGTGCTTCCATTATTCCCTCCCGTAGATTTTTATGCCTACCGCTTTCTCTCCCTGGGATGTCTTTATCTTCAGTTTGTACATATTCATAAAATACAACTTTAAGAGAACCACTCACTAAGGGGTCTCCAACCAGTAAATGCTATAGAGGTGCTTGAAGATAATAAACCCGCAAAGGTAATGTCTCTTCTTACAAAGCCAGAAGTACAGTTGTGTAAATAAGGTTGATTAATTTTGGGTGCCTGGGAAGATGAAGGAACTAATTATTCAATAGTTGGGAGGCACATTTTAGAACATTAAAGGCATATTCAAAATGTCCTTTTCAAGTAGTATTTATTTGGCAGGTAATTAGGAGAGATTAAACAAAAAAGTGTTAATGGGGTTTCCCAGCCCTAGGTGGTACCTAAATCTGTTAGAAAAGCCCAGGGAGCCTTTCACAAGTGCAGAGAACTAATCAGAATGCTTGCTTGAGTAAAGAGAAAATTCTGTTAACCTGACAATTTCTTGCAGAGGTAGAGAAATTTTAAGGAATGTGTCTCATCACTGAGATAGGCTTCCTATTCAAGATTTTCTTCTCCTGGAGGCAGCTCTCACTTGAGCAGGTATGATAGGTTTGAGAGGGGCAGAAGTCAGGTTGCCAAAATCCATGCTTATCAAAACTACAGACCTTAGGATAAAATTATTTATTACATTACTTTAACAGCTGAAAATCATAACACACCAGCACGTCATGTATCCAGACTTAACATGAAACCAGAATAAAGTTATCTCAGAAACTTTAATATTTTGATATGTAATGTTTAAGGAAAAAAATATGTCATTATTTAATTTAGATTACATTCCAATATTTTTGTTTCTCTACAAGATACTTACATTTTGTTATTTATATGAAATACTTTTAAACAGTTTTAAAACACTTTCTGAGCTGATAGCTCTATATACAACATGATATTTTGAGAGGATGACCCAAGAAGTGTCATCCTTCAGCAAAATGTGCAAGAAAATCATATAGGAGATTTGGGAGGCTGAAATAGAATATTCAAAAAACAGAATAAAAATAAATAACAATGAAATGATAGAATAAAAGCTGGTAGTTAAAGACTTAGGTAATAGACTGTGGTCTTCAGTTCATTGTTCAATGTGTTTGTCTAAATTTTATGAGCTGAACTAACTTTTCCTTTCCTTTATGGCTCATTTATAGCATTTCCAGCTTGCCTTTATGTGCTATTTATATCCATTAATGGTGTTTCAACTTAGTGCGCTGTGATAAGAATAGCTAACATCCTTCCAGCTCAGATTCTGTTCTTGCTCCTCCCCATCAATTTGTCAGCCCCTACAGATGAGAACGGTCAGAGTCATCTTTGCAGCATATAGAGCATTCAGCCAGTGCTTTTGTAGGTGCCCAATATACTGAACTGACAAACCTTGATTTTTAAAATCTTGAATATTGGAGCAACACTTTCTCCTCCTCATTTGTCTTAATCAACAGTGGAGGAACACACACACAGCACCTTCTCTGTACCCTTGAATTTGTTCCTCTGTGTAAAAGTGTGGCTCTCTAAATGAATTTCCCTGGGCCAGCTTTCATGTGGTAATTGCTCTGTTATTTATGTGAAATATTTTAAAATATTTGTTCTCTGTGCTGATGAGCTGGGTAAGGCAGGCCCACTGTTCCTCTTGGTTGTATAGTTCTCCTCCATCTTGTTCCTTGGTTGGTTTCTTTGCCAGTCCCTCCGTGTCTCCTCTCCATGAGTATGCAGGACCCACAGTCTAGATTTTAGGATGATAATGTAAACGATGCTCTTTCTTTTGCGTTTCCTCATGAGGTTAGGTTTCTTTTCTTTGTTTCTTTTTTTTTTTTTCATGTGTATTTATTTTTGAGAGAGAGAGAGAGAAAGACAGAGTGTGAGGAGGGAAGGGCATAAAGATTGGGAGACACAGAATCCGAAGCAGGCTTCAGGCTTTGAGCTGTCAGCACAGAGCTCCATACAGGGCTCGAACCCAGGAACTCTGAGATCATGACCTGAGCTGAAGTCAGTTGCTTAACCAGCTGAGCCACCCAGGTGCCCCTAAGTTTCTTTACCTAGCACTCTGTACTTGCCCCTTCCTGCATTCGTCATAACTATAATTATTTTTAAATGATAGCAGTAGCTAAGATTTCTTGCTCCCTTGTTATAGGCCACGTAAACACTTTACACACATTTTCTCATGAATTCTTTACAATACCCCTTTTATACACCAAATAATTAAAGCCCAGAGGTAAATAACTTGCCTAATGTCACATAGCTGCTAACTAGTAGAGCCCAGATTGTCTGTTCCTAGAGCCAGTAAGTTCTTTTCATGCTTCACAACTGGTAAAGGAAATCAGGAATGTTGATTCTTACACCTGGACGAAGTTCACAGAGGTTATAATATAGACTGGAAACAGGAATAAGAACTTCTTGCAGGTGATCATTTGGGAAGAGATGCTTTTCTTAGTCATCTTGAGGCAGGAGGGAAGGGAGGCTAGGGAGACAAGTTGACCAAAGTATAGCCATTTTGATTTTAGACTGACCCTTAACCTAAAAGTCAGCAGCAGGTCATAAAAAGAGTCACAAGATCAGACTCATGGAAAACCATAAGCCTCACTCTCTTCAGCAGTAAAAAGCTACACAGGCTGGACTTTCCTAAAATTGCTTCCTGTGGGTAATTCCATAACCCTAAAACAATGGAAAAACTGCCCAATGTGAATGATAAAACCTAAGTTAAAGACTAAACCCCTCCCTATATGGTTAGCTAATTTAAATAAAACTTATAAAACCTTTCCTTAGAGGCAAAGGAGGGGGGCGGGGTCCTCTTTCTCACCTGGGAGGAGAGACTGCTACTTTGTCTGTGAAGTAGTTCCTTGCTTACTTTTATATTTAATAAATCCTTGTCCCTTCCTCTAAGTGGCTTGCTCTTGAATTCTTTCTCTCACAAAGCCAGGAACCCTCCTCACATGGGGCCTGAGGTCCTCCCTCCTGAGGCATCGGCCAGTCCTGCATCCATCTGGGCTGTGTATTAAGTAACCTTCCTCCATGTTTCCAAAGCATGCTGTTGTGCACTCCACTCTCATGTCCTCTGTAGGGAGTTCTAGAAGGGAAGGAAGAGAAGGTGGAGTGCATCTGAACCACATCTCCATTCACTGACCGACCACATTTTTTAAACGAGGCCGGCTAACTTCAGAGCCTTGCTTTTACCCTTTTATTAAGGTAGTATTCTCACTGTAAGGCAGTAAATAGTAAAGAAGAGATTGTGAGGAAACAGCAGTCTCCCACCACAGGCCTCCCTACCACCAGCCTGGAGGCAATTTCTTGGTCTGTTTTTGTTTGTCTTCTAGTTGTAATTTCCCAGGAAAGAGTAATGAGAGGTAAATGTTTTGAATTCTTGTCATTTTGAATGTCTTTATTCTGCCCTTTCACGGAATGACAATTCAGCTGTGCATAATAGAATTACAGATTAAGAATTATTTTTCCTCAGAAAGTTGAAACCTGTAGTGTTCTGCTCATTTTACTGTAGTTGAATTTCTTTTCTCTCTCTTCTTTCTCTCTCTCTCTCTCTCTCAAAGCTTTTAGTATTTTTTTTTTCCTTGATGTTTCAGAACTCTCTGGTGATGTGTTTAGGTGTGAGTTATTTTTCATTAAGTGTGTTGGGTAGTTCGTGACCCTTTTCAATCTGAAAGTTCTTATGCTCCTCAGCTGTGACTAATGCTACTATTTATTTGATGATTTCCACTTCCCCATTTTCTCTACCCTCTCTTTCTTTGATTTCTCATTGCTTAAGTGTTGGTTTTTAGATTGGCCCCTTTATGTCTCCTATATTTTCTCGATCTTCTAGAAGACTTCCATTTTTCCATTTTTTTCTTTCATTTTTAATTTTAAAATCACTTTTAAATTCTTTAAGAGCCCTTGTGTATTCTCTTTCCCCCCACCCCCCATATTCTTCTGTTATAAGGTTTATATAATTATTACATTTCTTTAGCTTGACTTACTGTTTTCTCTGGGATCAGCATTTCTTTTTACTTTTACTCTCTGGGACTGGTGATTTTTGATGACCTCTTCAAATCCAAAATAGAAGGCCTGCATAGCTGCTGTGGGTGTCCCTTGCTGAGTAATGAGAGCTATGCTTTTCCTGCCCCTTTCTCCTCAGTAGGGATCCTGACTGGGAACTTCCTATAGAACCGGGCAAGGCTGGGTGGATTTACTAGCAATCTTTACTTTATGGGGACAGATCCCCCAATTTTTAGAATTAGGTAGATTTTAATCTGTGGTGCCAACATGCACACTAGAAGCCTTTGCCTTTCTAATTTATTATTTTTTTAAATTTTGCTCAGTTTTTTTGTTTGGTTTGTTCATGTCATTTATTTACTTCTTTTTGAGAGAAATCCTAAGAGTTTTTGTTTTCTTTTGTTTTTGTCCGTGGGAATATTCTGGTAGCCTGTACTCTATTGTTGGTGAGGGATAGTGATAGAGGAAGACCTGCTGAATGGTAATTTAAGGGTAATGGACCCTTAATGAATCCATCCTTTCTCAGCTCTATTTCTGGCTCCTGCCCTCTTGCACTGCCCACCAAGTCTAAGCAGTCATCATCCTACAGAATAGCTTTTATCTCCTTCATGGTCGTCTTGTGGTTTATGGATTTCTTTGTATTATTCCGTCAAACTCTCCTGTCTCTTATGTGTCATCCAGACAGGGGTTGGGACACTATAACATGCAGGTCAAGTGAGTTAGGCTACCTGTTTTTGTAAATAAAGTTTTATTGGAATACACCCATGCTCATTTGTTTACATATTGTCTATGGCTGTTTTTGTGCTACAAAGGCAGAGTTGAGTAGTTGAAACAGAGACCAGCAGAGCTGAGTAGTTGCAACATAGACTGTATGGCATGCAAAGCCTAAAACTATGTACTCTTTGGTCCTTTATCACAAAGGTTTACCAATTTAGAAATTGGCTTGCTGTAGAAATTTTTCGAGATTTCTCATTTTCTGGTGATCATACCTACTTGCCTTTCCCTCCTCATCCCTTTCTCTTCATAGATACAGGCTTAAACTACTGTAAAATTCTTTTAATTCAGTAATTCTGAGAAGGTACATAGGCCTCCTCCAGCCTCCAAAAGCCTACTGTGCCCTCATGAACTGGAACAGAGCTCTTATTCTTATTCTTATTCTTATTCTTATTCTTATTCTTATTCTTATTCTTATTCTTATTCTTATTCTTATTCTTATTCTTATTCTTATTCTTATGTTTTAATATGCTGGCAGCCTGCATATCGATGGCCGCCTCCCTCATCTGACCATTTAAGGTATGAGAGCAGGGACTCTAACACCTTGTGTCTTAACACAAAGCCAAGGACATAATAAGCCTTCAGAAATTGTTTGTTGAATGAATTGAATGAATGAATATAAATATATTTAAACATTTTTTTGAGAGTGGTGGGTTTTTATCTATTTTTTTTCTTTTGAATGCAACATTTAAAATAGCTTTACCTATTAATAATTCATTTATATATTCTTCCTTAAGATTAATTATATAAACAATGGTTAATCTTACTAGTAATGGAGAGGAGCTTTGTGTTCTGGATATATATTAACCCAGATATTTGCATTCTACCTCATTTTACTTATCATCTCTTATTATCTCTCTCTCTCTAATTGATATCTCAAAATAGATATCAATTAAAACATGATATTTTAAAATTGTTTTCAGTGTCACATTTTTTGTGTAAATAGTTGCAGTTTAAAACCTACATGTTTGTAATTGATGAAATACCTGCATAGTGATCTAGAAAGTTCTAGGAGCATAATTTTCAAATATTTTTCCATTGTGATTTTTTTAAAAAAGTCTGTGTGAAATAATTACAAATCATGATTCTAAAACAAAAGACTTACAAATAAGAATAAGAATAGAATCTGAGTTGAATGGTTTTTACTTTTTGGTGTGTGTGTGTGTGTGTGTGTGTGTGTGTGTGTGTGTGTGTGTGTTTCTTTTCCTGACCATCTGAGTATTGTTTAGAATCATTTCGTATGTAAATTAAAGCAGCTGTACTGAGTTCTTAAATAATAAAGAAATGGTTTCCATAGTAGATATTTCCATTAGAGTAAATTTTTTTCTACTGCAGTTAATGTGTTTTCTCTTGAGTCATGGTGTCTTCAATAGTACCAATTTAAAATTTATAGCAGTTACATTAAGTAGAGTGAGCACCTGAATTATTTGCTCATTTGGAAATTAAGCAAATGGCCTGTTTTAACATCTTCTGCAGAAGAGCATTTTTTAATAGATGTGCTTCTTTCCCTATTATTCCCCATAAAAAAGAAACACAATTAGGGACTTGTTATTATTTATTACTTGATTCAGCCCATCTCCCGTGCACCCTTCAAATACATTAACAAGTTTATAAATGTAGAGATTTGAGGTTTTATTTTTTTCATTTTACTTTTTTTTGAGATTTGGGTTTTTAAATATTTTTTTCTGTAACTGTGTCATATGTTTAGGGAGAAGAGAACATAATATTGGCATCTCCCAAAGGAAGGAACGAATAGGACATTTTTTTGGCACTTTGAGAGTGTTGAGCTCTTGAGTGATGTAGTGATAAAGAAATGTTCTTGGCCTCTGACACAAGATTTCACAGGGCTAGGGTTCAAGGGAATAGGATGTGCCTTCTATGTGTCCTTTTTCTTCTTGCTTTTTTACTTTTGCTCTGTGTATATAAGCTTGTGAAAAAGGAAAATCTTTTTTTCAAGTACATTGTCTTTGGTATTATTATGCCTAAACATTTTTGAAGAAATTATTTTATTTAATTTATTAAAAAAAATTTTTTTTAATTTATTTTATTTTATTGGAAGAAATTATTTCAAATGGAATCCAAGAATGTGGAACTATAGTGTGTGCTGTGTTATTTATAAAAGAGTATAGATGTTCCATGAATATTTGACAAACAGTAAAATATATTAGTATAAAAATATTTTTGTAGGTATTATTTATGTCAGTGCTCTCCAGTAGTACTTTCCAAGATGCTGTAAGTGTTCTGTATCTGTGCTGTCCAGTACAATAACCACTAGCCACAAATGACTATTGAGTACTTGAAAATGGCTAATGGGACTAGGAATGTAATATTTCATTAAAAAATACATTTGATATAGTGTCTCTATAATGATAGACTTAACAGATTTTAATTTTTTTCTAATTTTGATTTTTTTCAGGTAAATATATGCAGATGATGAACATTCTTAAGCCAATTGCCTTTGATGTTATCCATTTCATGTCTCAGCTATTTGATTATTACTTGTATGCAATATATACCTTTTTTGGTCGAAATGATTCAGTAAGTCACCTTTGGTGGGAAAGTCTGTTTCTTTAAAAATTCATTTATTTTTAAAATGTAAAATTTTTCATTCTCTTTGTATGAAATATACAAATAATATTATTTTTAAAATTATCCATCGAAAATCTAACAGAATTTTTGATGTCACCTTTTTGTCTGCTTAATTACCTTATTTATATATTAATCTTAAGCTCTGATATGATACACATATTTTATGTTATTCAAATTTTGGCAGAAAAAGTGCAGCATCTGTTTTTAACCTTGATGCATTTTGGCAATGAAAAATGTGTGGGTTGCCTTGTTTAAATATGGCTCAGTGTGTAATTACTACATAGTAAATGAGACATTTTTAATATTGGCTTACAAATCTTAGCAGGCACTCCTACAGTCAGAAGATAATGGCAAGCATTTATTAAAATAATTGAAAACCTTTGAACTGAACCTTCTGTCTGCCACAGAATCATTTCCTGTACCTCCTTTTTGTGTTTCCACAAGCTCTTATTGCATTTGTCTTTTTCTACTCCTAAAGAAAACAACATGGTATTAGACAGGTACCTTATATGATATTTGGTAATTATTATGTGGTTCACCTAGATAGTCAATAGATTTCTGTGTAAAAGTATACTGCTGGGCCCTATGAATATATCATAATACTAACTATTCGTATATTTTGTATCTTTTTAAAAACATGTGAATTTATCTTTTAATATGGGATCTGAATTTCCTATGTTCTTAATTGTCTAATATATTTTTTAGAAAGAATACCAATAATCACAGACAGATTATTGCTACAGAATTTGTTGCTATTAAATATTAATTCTTTGAATTTGGAAACTCAATACATAAATATTAAAGAAGAAAGACATTCTGGGGTTTTAGCTAATTGTCAGAATCTTTCAGTCTTCTAGATGAGCCTTACTGTGTTTCCTGGGCCAAACCTGCAGACCAGCAGCACTATCCAAGAGAAGTTTAAAGTAATGGAAATGCTCTAAATTTGCACTCATATGGTAGTCACTAGCCACATGTGACCTTTGAGCACTTGAAATGTAATTAGTATGACTGAGGAACTGAATTTTTAATTGTATTTAATTTTAGCTAATTTATTGCTAAATATAAATAGCCACAGGTAGCTAGTGACTATCATATTGGGTAGAACAGTTCTGGACCACATTATTGATAAGATGTGTTAATATAGGGTCCTTTGGAAACTTTTGGGAACTAATACTTTTGGACATGACTTTCTAGCTGATTATAATACTGATTAAATACTGGCACAGATTTGTTTACAGTAGGGTTCACTAGGACCTGAGAAAGTTAGCAAAGTATAGTTAGGTATTTATTATAAAATATGCTGCATATGTTATTTAAAATATAGTATGTTTTAAAGAACACATTAACCTTATAACTTGTATTAAAAGCATTTTCAATCCTGTAAGACTCAGTAACAGACATTTCACTGTATTCAGGTAATTAGCTGTCAGTGATAAGCATTTCTGTCTTTAACCTGGGTGTCTACCCATATATCATATTAGAAACATTTTGTATTATATGAACCTATACAAAATGTGCATATGAGTGAATATGTCTGAATGAATATAGCATTTACTCTGCCTCTTACTTGTACTTTTTAAGAAAGACTTCTTTTGTTAGAGTATGCTTAGTAATACTAGCTTTATTCGACCATGTCAATATTGAAAACAGCACATCTTCAAATAGAATATAATTTAGATTCTGCTGTTTTTGATTCTGCAAAAATGAAGGAAACACTGTTTAAAGCAAAACAAAGACAATCTATAAAGGGTTTTACAAATTTGTAAAAAGAAACACTTCATCCTTCTACCCATATTTTACTTAGCTTAATTTTACATACATTTAAAGTTTGTTTTTGTTTTTTTTACCTTGCAAGATTATATTCGTCTTAATTAGCTACTTTAAATTCCTTTTGGAACAAGACAATCTAAATAAATAGCATAAATAAGCATATGCAAGTATATAAGATTGAAGAGGTAAACTTTTAATTTCCTAAGAAAATAAGCTTTTAAGTCTTTTAGAAATCCTAGAAATTTCAGTATTCAAATATGTATGTATGTATGTATATGTGTGTATACATATACTCCAAGTTGCCCTGTTAGCTATTGAGTCTTATGTGGTAGGAGGGGAGGGGTAATTAGGTAATGGGTAGAATAGGAAGAGCACAGTGGTACATAGTTGCTCCTACTTTTCTCCCAGAGAAGAAAGATACTTGTATGAGTGAATTCAGATGGATGCTGCATATGGAAGAATCTGTTTCCCAGGGTTTCTAGAAAGTCATTGGCTGGGAGGCCATAGTGTATGCAGCAGGCTAAGGGATTCTTCCTCTTTAAACTAACTCCTCCAGAAGCTCTTGCTCTTCATTGAACTGTTTATAGCCTACAACACCATACTGTATTATATATCTAATCCATTTGGTTCTATTATAATAATGTTACTTGTAGTGTTGCTTTATCTTGCCTTGCCCCAGCCTTCCATTGGTCACCTCTTGAGTTATGTTTTCTGTGGTTTTTCCTGTTCATAGCCTCTCATGAAGACCATTCTGTAGTTTACCTTAACAAAGTAGCACATAGTGGATTCTTAGGACACATGGATTGATGTCCTAATTATTTCTTATCCAAGTTAATCTGATGAGTGTTGTTACTTGAAAACAGTTTGTGAGCATCATTTAAAGTTACCTTTCATTAATGAAACTTCTTTACTAGAGTGTCTGTGATTCAGTTTTTAATTTTTTTATGAACAAATTAACTTCCACTTCTGGATATGTAGGACTACAGTCTAACGGGATGATACTGCCTGTAGAAAACAATTACAAAACCTGAATGTTATACAAAAGACAACTATCTGAAGATACTGGAGAATGAACGAAGCATATAGACTCTGGGTGGGGGAGTTCATGCTAGTGTGTAGATTGGGGAAAGGGGAGGTGTAAAAAAATAAATTCCATCTCCATGGCCTTTGAGCCTGGGATTAAGTACAGTTCACTCAGCACAAAGGTAGAGGCAAGCATAGGAAAACTTTGTCTTTATGGATTGGGGAACCAGAAAATTGAAGCCAGGAAATTGAGAACAATGAAAATAGTAGGGGGGAAGTTCAGAAGAAAAAGGGCCAGGGAGGGGATTCCCAAGCTTTTTTACCTCCATCTTTGATTAACCCATAACCATGTTCATATGAAACAGATTAACTACAGCCAAAGAAAAAAGATCTGAACAGAGAGTGAAGCTGTTGCATAAGAGACAGTTTGTAGTACAAGCTCAGCCAAGAAAATTACATAATGCAAACAAAGGAAACAGTACCCAGTGGAAAAAAATAATAGAATCCAAAATCTCCAGAATTAAATTGATGATGCAGTCTAACTTCACCCAACATACATAGAAGTAAAAAAAGCAGAGTACATCCTTAAGTAAAATGAAAGTCAATTTAGTTTGATCCCTTAAGATGTTGGAACTAAGGGATAATATTTTAAGTGGACTATTAGAACTATCTTGAATAAAGTAGAAAGATGTTTTAAATGTATGAACATCTCAGTAGAGAAGTAGGAAGTTCTAGTAGAAACAGTAATAAAAAGTCAAAGGGAAATCCTAGAACTGAAAAATGCAATTTCAGCAATTAAAAAAAATTACTGAATGTACTTTACAGCTAAATGGACATGATAGAGGAAAGAATATGTAAAACTTGAAAATAAATTGGAAGATTGGAAAACAAAATGATCAAAGCCTTAGGGACATGTTAAGTCAAATGATCAAACATACATGTAATTGGAATACCAGATGGAGACAAGAGAGATAGAATGAGGTACAAAAAATATTTGAGGAAACTTTGACCAAAAGTTTGCAGATACAAGTTACTAAATGAACAGCAAGCAGAATAAGAACAAAGGAACATACAGCAGGGTACCTCATGGTGAAGCAGTCTCTGAAAATGACAGTAGACTTATTACATAAAGGGACCAATGATCTGAATCAGCTGACTTCTCATGAGAAATTGTGGAGGCTGTAGGAGAGAGTAATACATCTTTAAGGTACTGAAAGAGAGGAAAAGAATGTCCATTCAGAATTTTATATCTAGCAAAAACACCATATCAAGAATGAATGTGAAATTAAGTTGTTTTTAGATAAAAAGAAAAAAAAAACCTAAGAATTTGTCACCAACAGACATGTAATACTGAAATGCTGAATGAAATTTTTTTCAGGCTAAAGGAAAATGATACCAGAAAACTTAGATCCTGAGGAAAGAATAAAGAGCATTGGTTATGGAAACTACTTGGGGAAATGCAAAAGATTATTTTTTTATTTTTCCTTTTAATTTCTTTATAAACCATATATCTGTTTAAAAGTGAAATCATAACATTATTTTCTAGAGTTCATAATATATGTAAATATATTACATGTAACAACTACCACAAGATACGTGGGGGGATATGGATCTATAAGATGGCAGGATTTCTGTATATTATGTTAAACAGTAAATGGATTGTGTAATATAAGAATGTATATTATAATTCACAGGACAATGAAAAATAATATTGCAGATTAACTCTTTACCAAAAGGAAAATTAAATTAGAATTCCTTTTTTTAAAAAACTGTTTTTTAATGTTTATTTATTTTTGAGAGAGAGAAACAGAGCACGTTGGGGGAGGGGCAGAGAGAGAGGGAGACAGAGAATCTAAAGCAGGTTCTAGGCTCCGAAGTGTCAGCGCAGAGATTGATGTGGGGCTCGAACTCACAAACTGTGAGATCATGACTGAGCCACCAGTCACCCCTTCTTTTTTCTTTTTTAAGTTTTTATTTATTTATTTTGAGAAAGAGAGAGCAAGCGCAGGGGAAGGGCAGAGAGAGAGAGAGGGAGAGAGAATCTCAAGGAGGCTCTGTACTATTAGCTCAGAGTCTGCATGGGACTTGAACTCACAAACCGTGAGACTGTGACCTGAGCCGAAACCAAGAGTCGGACACTTAACCAACTGAGCCACCCAGGCACCCCTTAAACTAGAATTCTAAAATATAAAATTCATATAATCAGAAGAGACAGGAAAGGAGGAACCAAGGAACAAAAAAAGATATAACATATAATGAATGGTAGATTTAGACCCGATCAATAATCACGTTAAATGTTAATGGACTAAACACTCAAAAGGTAGAGATTGTCAGAATGGATTAAAACAAAACAAAAGAAACACTTTAAATGTAAAAAATACAAATAGTGAGGATATATATATGCATGTGTGTGTGTATAATATGTGTGTGTGTGTGTGTGTGTGTGTGTGTGTGTGTGTATCTAGAGAGAGAGAGAGAGACCATTAAGTATATTCTAATCAAGTTAAAAGATTGAACTCATACAGAATATGTTCTCTGATGACAATGTAATTAAATTAGAAACCAATAACCATAAGATAACTGGGAAAAAAATCTAAGCATTTGGAGATTAACACACTTCTAAATAAAGGTTGGCTTAAAGAAAAAAATCATGAGAAGTTAGAAAATACTTAAAAGTGAATAATAGTGAAAGCACAACATATCAAGCTGTGCAATACAGCTAAATCAGTACTTAAGGGAAGTATCTAGTTTTAAATGCCTGTAATAGAAAAGAAGAAAGACTCAAGTAATGATAAGCTTCCACCTTAAGAAAGTAGAAAAAGAAGCATAAATTATGCACTGTGTCTTTTCTTACAAGGGCACCAAACCTCTCATGAGGGCCCCACTCTCATGACCTCATCTAACCCTAATTACCTCTCCCATCTCCAGATAGCATCTCATTAGAGGTTAGAGCTTTACCATATGAATTCTGAAGGGACAACAAACATTCAGACCATAAATGGAATAACTAGAATTTACATACATTGCTTGTAGAAATGAAGAATAATACAGCCACTAGAAAACAGTATGGCAGTACCTTATAAAGCTAAAACTATGCTTATTATATGAATAAGAAATTCCACTGGTAGATATTTACCCAAAAGAATAGAAAATATATGTCTTCTCAAGGATATATATGTGAATGTTCATAGTGACATTATTCAAACTGAAACCCAAATGTGCGTCACCTGGTGAATAAGTAAACACACTGTGATATATCCATATTTTGGAACACTATTAAGCAATAAAAGAGCATGAATTACTAATAGGCTTATAACATGGATGAATTTCAAAAGCATGCTAAAGACAAGAAAGTCAAACACAAAAGACTACACATGTGTGATTCTATTTATACAAAATTTTTAAAAAGGCAAAACTGTAGTGATAGATCAGAGGGTAAGATTGGAGAGAGGAAATCAAGTGCAAAGGGCATAAGGGCATTTTTCAAGGTGAGGAAAATTCTATCTCTTGATTGTGGTATTAGTATAAGACTATACAACTACCAAAATTCATCAAACTATACTTGCGATGGCTGAATTTGACTATATAAAAATAATACTCTAGTGAAAAAAGAGGGAAAATGAAATAATAAAGTTTATAAAATGTAGTGAAAGTAAAATGTATTTTGAAATTACCACATAAAATGAGTTCATGTTTTCATGTTTTACTGTACCATGCCATCACACAACTATTTTAGCTTTAGGATTTCTGTCACATGTTGTGTAAGTAATTGTTTTCATCCTATCTCAGATACGTAAGGATGAGGAACAATATGTTGTGTATGTGTATGTATGTGTGTGTATGTATACACAAACATATATATAAATGAATTAGTGAGATGATATATTTTATAGTTTACTATTAATACTTTAAAATTTTTGGCTCATACAGAACATTTTAACATCTTTCTAGAGGTCTATATATATCTATGATTACCTCTAAATTAAATTTATATTCATCAATTGAATCATCACCCAAGGACGCAACTACCTGGCTTTTCATGATTTAACAGTCAACTGTCTCTTCTCATTTATGTTCTTGGGGTATTTATATGTGCTTTGACTTTGATGTAGTAAAGCGAATTCTATAGTGTGAAATGTTTACTGAGGCTAATAAAAAGTTTTCTTCATTTTTGAATGAGGATTTGGGCTGTCTCTAATTTGTGTTAGAAAAATAAATTTAAAACAGTCTACATTATTATGCTTATACATAAGTATGATGCAGTACACTATCTTTAAGTATCAGAAATCATAAGTTTTATAACTAAAAATAATAACTTATGGGAAAAAGATACTGGTGAGCTCTCTCCTAATTAATTTATGAGATTGACAGATGCTAGTGTGACCTGTAAATGCAAATGTGTGAAATAGTTCTCTTGTTCCCTTAAGGGCTAAGGTTTGACTTGATGTTTTGAAATTTTTAAATGTAGTTTGGAGACCTTCCGAAGACTAAGTATCTGAATGAAAACTCAATGGATACTTAACTTGAGTTAATATGAAGGTATAACATATGAAAGATTATCTCCAAAGTGATGGTAGCATATGCCTTTCTTTTTCTTTTTCAGCTGGAATCAACAGGACTAGGCCTTAGTAGTAGTAGACTAAGAACAACTCTTAACAGAATACAAGAAAGCCTTATCGATATGGTGAGTAATCATTTGGAATTAATTCTTTGGGGTTATATTAAATAAAAATTAACCATCCAATCAACTACATATAAATGTGTGTCTCTATATATATTGAGTGCCTGAGTCCTCAGTATTGCTCTACATGCTTGTAGGAAGTAAATAGAGGTTTCTTATAGTCTGATTGGAGAGAGAAAACTGATCCTCATGAAAGAGTATAATATTGGCTATATATCCAGTACAGGTCCAAAGGGAGGAAAGTTTTATGTGGAAACTTGATTTCAGAGAATGGCTAAAGGAAGAAGTGAGAGTTGTTCTAGTCTTTGAAGAGCAGGCAAGGGGTTAGTGGGAAAAAAGAAAGAATGGCATTCCAATTAAGGTTCAGAAGCTGAGAACGGGCCTCGAGGTGGGAGCAAGCCTGGCCCAAAGTTTGGCCATCTTTGTGATCGGGATACTGATATATACTGAAGAGTTGTGTTGCAGGGAGTATTTAGAGCCACTTGAAATTCAAGGAAGAGGCTTGGGTATAGTTGGCTATGCAGTATGGGGTCTGGATTCTTGACTGTTGGGTCACTTGATGTAATGCATATCTTAAGAAAATAGATCAGGCAGCAATACAGGACTGAGCATTTGTAGTGTTTAAAGTAACCTCGGCATTTAAAATAACAATTTTTTTTCTTGTGATGGGTCACTGTAGCCAGAGATTTTTGTTGTTCACCACATTTCTCTGCATGTACATTAATCTCAGGATCCTCTGATTTTTCTTTATTTCTTCACCTACCCAAACAAGCAGTCATTTTCCTCTTTTCTCATAAGCTCTGTGTTATGTACATACTTCTGCTATTGAAGTTTTTAGCAAAGCAATGTAATCATTCATTCTTTTAGGAAATACTCATTGTAATTATTATTTGTTGGGCATGGTTGTAGTGCTAGATATTCATCACTGCACAGTAGAGGTACTTCTGTCTGGGAACTTATGTTTTATTGAGGCAGACAGATAAACAAATATGTAATATAGTATCAGATACTGAGAAATGCTAAGAAGAAAATGAAGCACAGTGGTAAGAATGGTGATCTTTGAGCAGAGATGTGAATAAAACGAGAGAGGTATGTGCTCATATCTCAGATGAGCACTGTTTACACAGAGGAAATCACCTATATCCATCTCCCTTATAATTTGGAGATCTTCTTGCTCAGCACATATATATTTTCATAACACTTAGCTCTGAAAACTACACTTTTTCAGTAAATGTTCATAGAATAAGTGAATAAACTCTAGTCCATGAGTTTCTTGTCTCCTGGCTTAATCTGGCTTTTGTTCTTGGCTTTGTTATCCATTTAACCCTGATCTTCATTTTCAGAGTCCAGGCTCCTTATTTGACCCAGCCATTTATTTTTTTGTTTTGGTTTTACAAAATCCATTGGCTTCCAACCCCATTAGAAGGTATCTGTGTTTCAGTTTTGCTTCTCCTGGTTTGACACTTAGTACAACCTTGACCATCAATCAGATCTTGTTTTCCAGATCTTAGTCCACAGCTAAAGTTTTTCTTGTTTCTGGTTGAAAGCCTTGAAATTGATGAACTGAATAGTCATAACCAGAAAGTCCAGAGTGGGGTGCAGTTACCTCTAGAACTCATTGCTCTTAATCCAGTCTGGGCTTCATGACAGTTGTAGTGATGGATTCCTATTATTATTTTCCTAGTAAAATAATAATAATAATAATAATAATAATAATACAGTTTTTTGAAAAAAAGCTTGACAGGTCAAAATTTACCACTAGAGTCATTCGTTCTGACGTCTCTGTCCTGTTAGTTACTAGTTTATGATTGTCAAACTGCAGTTCCAATTTTTAGTCTTAAAGAGTGGATTTGATGCTTCAGATTTTGCCATATGGTGTGTAATGAAGTATTATCGAGTAAACAGTGGGACCGAACTAGCTATTCTTTGAGACAAGCTGCCACCCATCTATTGATAACAATGTATCTGTAGCATGTCTGACCAGTTCTGTGTTCATTGGATAAATTTTTTCCAGAACTGGTAGTCAACTTTAGAAATATATTTTCAAAAACCACATGCCCCCTCCCTAGTAAATGGTTAGATAGATGTGCCTGCTTTTTTCTTTGGCACTTCATCTTTTAAAGATATCTTTTCTTTAAGTCCTTATGCTTGCCATCTCTTAAATCAGATAGCATCTTGGCTCAGAAGACCATGTGAGTAGTCATTGCTTCTTCAGTTTGTAAGTAGTGCTGACTGTTTTTTGACAGGGCCTCTCCAGGGTCCTTACTCCTCCTCCAGTAATACAGAAGTTTTTCCCGAATTTTCTGTTGGTTTCCAGTGTTTTACATGTTAAATTATTATTCATACTGATAAGAATTGGTTTATCACTTTAGAAAATATATTTGTCATTTTCTAGACCTTGATCTCAGGTTTTCATATGCTGGTATATTACTTTTTCTTCACTTCATTTAATTTGCATCTACATTGGCAGAGAACATTAATTGGTTTCTTGCTATTCAATACATTCTTTGGCTATTAAAATAATTTATAGCCTAATCAATCTGGAACCACTAGATGGAAGTTGTATTTTTTTTCCTGTATTTCCCCTATGTGTTAGTTAAAATTTTAATGAGCACATTTCTGGTAATTTTTCCATTTTCTCCATATATATCTTCTAAGTTTTCCTTCTCTTTAAGCTGTAAAAGGCAACTTGGAATCATTATGGTCTTAAAAATGCCACCTGAAATCATTTATTGTATAAATTCAATGTAAATATAAGACAACTTGACACATCAAATAGACTTTCAAGAAAAGGAGTCTACAAGGGGAAGACAAGAAAAGGAAGCTAGTATAGATCACACTGGTACCAGAACTGTGAATTTTTAGTTATCTGGTGATGTTAAATTGTTTGCTTTAAGATATTTGGCTATCAAACCTTTGTGCTTTGATACCTGTGCTTTGATAATAAAAATGTATTTTAAATCGGTCCAGAAAATTCCATAAAAACGACTTCTCTTTGTAGTCGTAATTATTAGTGGCAGGAAAGGTTAAACATTGTGACTTTCACTGTGAAACTAAAGATTTTGATTAAGGCTTTATTCCTCAAAGTCTTCAAAGGGTTTTATATCTTTTCCGTATTGTAGTGGTGTAATCTGAAACACTGATCCAGTTTTGGAGCTTTTCCATTGACAGTTGCAATAAGCACATACCATTTATTTATATCAACATGACATTGTTGTTATTCTCTTGCTCTCTTCATGGGTATTTTCCTGAATATAAACACAGAACGTTAGCCTTTAAGCAGATAATTACCATAATTTTTATGCCTAAAATACCAGTGTTGACTAGGAACAAAGAATGGCATCCTAATGCAAACTCTTTGAAGTGGGGACAGCAATGCCAGTGATCTCTGCGGGAATGTTTTTGTGAAAGAGCTCTGTGAGTACAGAGGGAGTTCAACACATTTGAATTGGAGGTAGGTAAGGAGTAGGTCGAGGAGGTAGTAGGTGAGTGCTTGTGGCCATTCCCATCATACCCAGAGATCAACTGCATTTCTCTCAGGCTACAGATATAACCTCTCTTTGCCTTCCAGCACCACCTCCCTTTTCTATCCTAAATTAACTAGTTAATATCTACATTCACAGAAACCTTTAGTTTTTAAATATATGTTATATATATGGTGATAACTTATCATAAAAGAATGAAATTCAGAAGTAACTCTGCTGTTACAAATGTGTGGTATTTATGGTTTTCCTGGAGCTCTTTTGAGTTTGAGATTTTACAATATTGGCAAAGTTCATGTCTGTTTTTGTCAGTTTATTGCAAAATATTTTGAAACAGGGTGTGTTTGATGCTTCGAATATACTTATGGAGTCTAATACTCCCAAGTTTCTACTCATATAAACATAGAAAGAAGCTTACCTGTGCTCATTCAGTCTTACAGCTTTTATACATTCCGAGTAACTGTCAGCTCCTGACTGAACCTCTTTCCATAGGGAACTCATCACCCTTCTTGCTGTAGACTTCTGCTTGATAGAAAGTGCTTTGTTGTGATGCAGCCATTTCTCCCTCTCTGGAACTATTCTGTTATCTATTTCTACCCCATTGGGGCCACTTCGGCTAGCTTAGTTAGCTATCTAACTAAGTGAGTTATCTCTCACTTAGTTATCACTCACTATCACTAAGTGAGTGATCTCTTCGCCCAATTTCTTTATTAGTTTTTCTTGTTTCAATGTTTCAGTTCTCCTCACCGTCTCTTGACTTGTTCTGAGATGGATATTCACAACTCTGACCTAAGAAGAAAATACAGAATATTATAGGAGGTATTGGAAGTAGATGGAAGGCAAGGAGCTACGTGAGGACAGTGTAAGACTCAAGGGATACATGATAGTTGGATAGGTATCTTTATTATTAAGTCAGTCAGCAAACAGGTAATGAGTGCAGATTGTGTCAGGAATTACATAGAACTAGGAAAGGGTAGAAAGAGGAGAAAAAGGGTATTAGTTTGTTTAGGGGATCACACAAGGCCTTTCTGGGAAGGTAACATTGAAGTAGATCCCCAAAGGAAGAAATAGAGGAGTGAGCCACCTGAATGAGAATTCATTTATTTAAGAAACATTTATTTAGTGCCTGTTTATGGAACACTTTATATATGATGCCATATCCTGTCTGGGAATTGAGGATACAATTTTGGTGGGGAGACAGCAATCAGACAAAACTCCCTACTCATGTGCAACTTCTTTTCTAATAGAGAGGGAATATTTTGGGGAGAAGTGTTTCAGGTGGAGGGAACAAGGAATGCAAAGACCCTGAGGTTGGGACCATGCTTGGCCTATTCCAGGAACAGCACAGAGGTGAGTATAATTAGAATGAAGCATAGAAGAGGGTTGGTGATAGATAAAACCAAAGAGGTAGCCGGAGCCTAAATCTTATAAGGCTGATTTTACTCTGAGTAACACAGGAAGCTATTAAAGAGCTTTAAGCAGAAGAGCTGAAATTAGGTAAAAGAGAATTATTTTGGCTACTGAGAGAGATGAGAGGGCTTGTACCAAAGTGTTAGCGGAAGAAGTAGTGAAACAGGATCAGATGCTGGATCTGTTTTGAAGGTAGACCTGTCAGATCTGTTGATGGATTGGAAGTGGGATATGACTGTGAGAGGAGTCAATGATGACACCTAACTTCTGGAGAATGGAAGTGCCATTACTGTAGATAGATAAGACTTTTAGGAGGGACACATTTGAGTTCAGTTTTCAGGTATGTTAAATGCACTACAGGTAAGAGAGAGGTCAGGGCTAGCATGTACACTTTGAGCCCTTGGCATGTGGCTGATATTTAAACTGGGAGAGAAAATCCATCTAGGGAGTAGAGTGTGAGTGGGAGAAGTCCAAGGACTGAACTCTAGGACACTCCACTGTTTAAAGATCTGGGGGAGGAGGACAAACTAGCAAAGGAATCTGAGAAGTGGCTGGTGCCTTAGGAGAAAAACTAGAAGGGTATGGTGCTCTGGAAACTAAGAAAGTTTTTCAAGATTAGCTATGTAGGATGCTACAGTAGGTTAACTAAAATGGATATTCAGAGTTGACTTTTGGACTTGGCCGTGGGATGCCAGTGGGGACCTTGATAACAGTAAAGACTGTCTTGTCTCCATCAATTAAACTATTAGAGGGCCTGCTAATGCCAGGAAGCATACCAACGTCTTAAGATACAAAGGCGGTGAAATTGGTCCCAGCCCTCTAAGAACTCACAGTGAGGTGGAAGGGTCAGGAAACAATTGACTAAGTGTACTTTATGCCACATACAGACATTAAGTATACATGTAGATATCCTAACACAAGAAAGATACTAATTCTTCTTGGGAGATTGAGAAAGTTATAGAAAGGAGGTGAATATGACCTCGCACTTAAGAAATGAGGCGGAAAGAGCCAGGGAGACAAGAAGAGAGCAGGTAAGACAAGAGTGTCAGTAGGACAGGTGTAGCAAGTCCAGTGTGGCTAGACTTTAGAGTCATAGATTAGGTGGAAATGAGGCTGGCGAGATAGCTGGTATCACTGTAAAAAGTAGTATCATGGTAACAGTTTAGGCTTTTTTTTCTGTAAGGAGTGGATAGTCCATTGGGACTTTTAAACTGGGGAGTGGTGTGATCACGTCTCCCTTTTAGGAAGATCACTTGGGATTCTAAAAATATCAATCAGTGAACTTTGTGCAAAATGGAGTGGAAATAGGAAAAGCTAGAGGCAGAGGTCTGTATTTGGGGACTGTTAGTCCAGGCAAGAATGCTGTGGGGCCTAGGTCCTAATGAAGCAGGGTGAGAGGAAGAAACAGACATGAGAGGTGTGTGCTAAGGCATCATGGAGGGGAGGAAAGGGAGAGGCATGAATGATTCCAAGGTTTCTCACTTGGACAGTCTGGTAGATGGTGATTTAAATGACCACAGGCATTAAATTAAATAGCATAGGTAACCAGTTGTAATTTTGTGTTTGTGTGTGTGTGTGTGCGTGTACGTGCATGTGTGTGTACACGCACAAGCAGGAGGGTGTGATTATTTTCCTTTTTAGTAGGAAATAAATAATGGAGTGGTGACATTGATTAACTCGCATAGTTTCCTTATCCTGATTCCCCTTAGAGAAAGTGCAGTTGTTCCCAAAATAACTTTTAAATGCTAATTGAGTAATTAGAGATTGAAAAGAAACAATATCTTTAGTAGAAGATAAGATATAAAAAAGAACTAAAGAAGAATAAAACCATTTTTCTAACTTAAAAGGTTTTATAATGTTTTAGTTCCATTGGGCTAAATTTATAAGCCTGTTATGCTCCCACTGTGCATTTGATGTCTTTTTCATTCATAAGGCAAGTGTTGGAGATTTGTGACTATGTAACTGATTTAAGAAGTAACCTAGATTTACATTTTGTACACTTTTAGATTTGTTTGTGTCCAAATTCTGTGCAATAATTGTCTTTGCGGATCTTTTAAAGCTCAATACACTCTGCTCTCCGGGCATCCCTTTCTTTTATTCCCATTAACCATCTATCTTCCTTCTCATCAGCAGTGTGACTGCAGACTTACACAATACAGTTAGTCCAGTTTCAGTTTGTAAGTGCATTCTAGTCCTGCCTTCTTGAGATTATACCAAAGTTAACCTTAATTAAAGTTCAGATGTGAAATGGTTAATTATATCATGATTTTGTAATGTTCCAGCATGATGATCCTCAAGAGGATCATCCTTGTTTACAGGTTCTTGAAGGGCATCTTACTATTGTCTTTATGAAACATCTGCCAATTCATAGAGATTGCTTGTGTTGGCCAACTTTAGGTCATGCACAGATAATAATGGCACATAGAGTTGGGTCATATTCACTTAGTACCAAAAGGAAATTTCCAGTAGTTAGAAAATATAAAGGAAGGAAAAGAAAGAACAGAGACTAAATGTAATTAATATGTATGCCTACGAGTATTTTAATTATAGGTCCAGTTTTGTAAAATCACATGGTTTATTGCTATTAGATTTGATTTCAGGCTGTGTTTGTACTTGTGTTATATTTTCAGGAAGTTTCAGCAGATCCTACTGCCACACTCACAGCAGCAGAAGAGAGAAAGGAGAAGGTACCAAGCCCACACCTTAGTCACCTAGTGGTTTTGACATCTGGGGATACATTATATGGGTTGGCAGAAAGAGTGGTCGCCACAGAATCCTTGTAAGTTGTTAAAAACAGTTGCTTTGCCATTAAGTACTTAAGAAAAGTTTAAGAGTAAGCATTGTATAATTAGATTTCTAGCTGTATACATCTCCCTCTTCTGAATGTTACTTACATATTTCTGAGAAGTATATCCTAAAATAGATTATCAATTGATTTTTAAAACTGCATGGTTGTTTTTCAGTTCTATAAATGAAAGAAGGGAAATCTTTTAGGTTTCAGTCTTTAGCAAGATGACCCTTGCTTTAAAGTAAAACTTAAAAAAAAAAAGTTGTAGTATACTTTATATTTTCCTATTGAATTGTGGTTCTAGAGAAACTGTAGTTACATTGTTAGTTTAGTGGTAGATATAGTCAGCCCTTGACACCAGTGAGAATATTTCTTGACCTTTAAAAATCCCCCGATTTTTAATACACTTAACGCATATGACTTCTTCCATAAAATGTAGTCCAATATACCTTGAGTTTTTGTGTACATAACAAAATGTAGAGAAAAATGGGATAGCTGCTGGCAGTTCTCCAGGCAAATGACTCCCACTCCTGTACACGGCTTCCTGACCTGAAGTTCACGTGTATGTCTCAGCCAAGTGTCCCATGAGGTTACTTCTGAGAAGTGCCAGATGTTAAATCTGTGAATTTAGAGATGTGTTCTGTATAATTAAATAGGATCTTCATAAGAAATCCTTTCAAAAAATACTGTTGTATTTTTTCTTCAGTTTTTTTTCTGCGATCTTTGCTCCTGTCTCACATGCAAAGCAGCATAGCTCTTCACCTTGTAGTTTCCAGAGTAGTTTTTTGAAGTCCCTCTTTTTGCACCTCTGCTCACATTCAGCGATAAACTCAGCATTAAGTTTTGGGTGGGTTGTAAATGAGCTAATACGAGGCAGTTCACTAAAGTGGGAAAGAATTTTAATGGTTAAACTTTGGCTTAGAGATCTTAAAGATTACAAAAGTAGTGACAGGCTCTAGATCCTGCACTCTGCTTACACGGTGGGTTATTTGTTCTCTTTAGGGTATTTTTGGCTGAACAGTTTGAGTTCCTTCAACCCCATCTGGATGCTGTGATGCCTGCAGTCAAAAAGCCCTTTCTTCAGCAGTTTTACTCACAGGTCAGAGATGGTCTCGGAAATCATTTCAACTGTGAGCAAGATAAGATTGTCACACGTTATTTCAGGTGTTTTAGCTATTGGCCAGTCTCCGTATTCCACGAGAGCGATTAGAATATGTTTATTCACTCGTGAATTCCTGTGTTAAATACTTACTGAGCACCTCATATAACTTTTAGTCTAATGAGAGAAAGAGAGAGAGAGCCCATCAAAACTGCATTTACAATAAATTACGATAATGGGAAGGAAATAGCAGCAGGCTGTTTAAACTTTGGCTGGGGGCGGCGGGGGGGTGGGGGTGGGGGAGGAAAGGAGGTGTGGTGGGAGAAGGTTGTCTGGAAAGGCTGTCTGGAGGAAGTGATGTTTAAACCAGACCAGCTGGGTATATCAGTATTTTCCAAACCAAGGGAATGGCTTACATGAATATCAGCCAGTGAGAGCATGGTGGATGTAAGCAGCTGAAGAAAACTCAAATTGTCAGAGCAGGGAAGAGGGCTAGCGATGAGAAAGATGGCTAGGTGATAAGCAGGAGCCACATGGTGCGCAGTGTTCTCAGCCAAGAGGTGGGCTTTATTTCGAGGTACTGGGAAGGGCCCGGAGGATTTGAAACAGGTAAGCGGTGCAGTTGGTGTGTGTGTTAGAGTAGTTGGCGGCAGTAGATGGCAAGCCTGCAGGCAGGGAGACTGGCTTGCAGGCTCTTACAGAAATACAGTTGAGAGGACAAAATCTTGAGGTTGGACATTTAGAGTAGAAATGGAGAGAAGTGTAAAAATTTGAGAAATCTTTGCTAGTCTCCATGAGTATCTCTGGTTCTTTAAAGTTGTAGTATCCGTGGCCTCAAACTGATTGTATGTCTCAAGATTATGTTTTGAGTAAGACCTCTACCTATGAACTAAAGTGTTTTCGTAATTGAAATCTTCAGATATGCAGTGTTTTATTTTTAGATGTGATGTATACTAGAAGTAGGCACAAAATATTTTTGGTAAATCTGAGGATTTTAGAAAATATCTATCATTTTTCATTTCTGTGAAATTTATTTCAGACAGTCTCAACTGCCAGTGAACTACGCAAGCCAATTTATTGGATTGTAGCTGGTAAAGCTATTGATTATGAACAGATGCTGCTCCTAATGGCTAATGTGAAGTGGGATGTGAAAGAAATTATGTCACAGCACAACATATATGTAGATGCCCTGCTGAAGGCAAGTACTCTGGGAGCATCTTTGTCAAAGTGGAGTCTGTCAGGAGAACTATTCCGCTCATTGCAGTTGCCCTGAGGTGGTGAGGTTATAGTTGTCATCACATTTCTAGCATCGTGATATTAAAGCCCCTGTACTGGAATAGACTTGCTTTTCGAATTTTGTGTTCTTTCAGACCCAAGAATACTATGCAGATTTTTTGGTTTTGCTCGCTAATTTCCCATCTTGAATGAGAGTTCAAGTTAATATTATGTAATCTCAGTAACCATGACTGTGGTGACAAGAAGATATTTCTATTTAATTAGAAGATATTTCTGTACTTGTGCAGATTTATCAGCAAGAGACCAGGCCCTTGATTACTCTATTTTGCTTTTTTTTTTTTCCCTAAAAATCACATTACTTTTGCAGTGTGTCATGCAAACACCTTTGCATTCAAAACTTACATTTAAAATTTTTCTGGAAAGAATTGTTCATTTTTTGTCATTTATGCATCAAGAGATACTTGTAGATCACCTGACATCTGCCACACACTGATCTAGGTGCTGACAATATAGTTGGGGAATTAAGGAACTTACATGCCCTCAAGGAATTTACTGCCCATATAGAGACAACAGTAAAGACATAAATGAAGATAAGACATGTCAGATGATGAATAGTCCAGTGAAAAGGTAAATAAGCAGCAGAAGTGATATAGAGAGTGGCAGGGTGGGGTTGGGGGCAGGTTGGTAATACTGTTAATTTACTTGTGGTCAGAGGAGGATCCTGATAAAGGGAGGGTTGTGGAGAGGCCCAAAGGAAGCGAGGAGATGAGCCATGCAGGTGTCTGAGGGGAGGAAAGGGCATCTAAGGAAAACCACTTTTGGAAAAGTTTTGTTTTTCATATTTGTCAGTGAAAAGAAAATGGGCCTTCTTAAGCTCCTGACTTTTATCTCATTTACATAAACATTCTTACCTGCTTAGTCCTGGGCAACACATGGTAGCCAGGGACACTTGTCAACCAATAAGCAAAGCCAGAGATCAAAACGGAGATAGCAGCGGAATTCATCATCTAGTGTGCCAACTCCCAGCAATGCCTGGTGCCCTTCTAGAGTTCTGTGATGAAAACTCCGACTTAGGAACTAAGGGTGGGACATCAGTTAGCAATGTCTAGGGGATAGTGTCAAGTCTGAAGGGTGAGTGACAACAAGGGTGGTCTCTAATTGCCACCCTGGGAGAACTTTGCTTTCTAGGGCACCCAGGAGGTCTCAATTGGGAATTTTAATTTGGAATGTGATAGACAAATGTAATTTATAAATAATCACACACACCATTTTTTTTAAACAATTTTGCTTTTGAAAGATTGATTTTATTTTTTTATGGCATGCTGACCATGGTACTCATAGATGGGTGTAAGAAGAATGAGACTTCTACACTCAGTGAATGTATATACTAGATGGAACCTACTTGTCTAGTTATTCTTGATTATAAGAAACGTTAATATTATGAGAAGGAACCAATGTATTCCGATTATCAACCTGAACCCAGTTTTGAGCAACTTAAATCCATCTTCTCTAAAGAAACTTTTATATAACTTTTATTCTTTCTATTTTCCAAGTCCAAACCTTTAGGTAAAAAGCAATTTGCATTTGTTGCCCCCGCCAGAATCATAAGTTAAATGAAATGCTTTTATTATTCATTTAATAAGAAGCATTCTTGAACATTGAATTTAACAATGAGTAGAGTGACATTTCATACAGTTAGCATATAACCTTATCTTTAAAATATTAGTGGTGCGCCTGGGTGGCTCCGTCGGTTAAGTGTCCGACTTCAGCTCAGGTCATGTTCTCACAGTTTGTGAGTTCGAAGCCCCGTATTGGGCTCTGTGCTGACAGCTCAGAGCCTGGGGCCTACTTTGGATTCTGTGTCTCCCTCTGTCTCTGGCCCTCCCCTGCTCATACTCTGTCTCTCTCCCTCTCAAAAATAAATAAACATTAAAAAAATTACATTAAAAATTTTTAAAATATATATTAGTGAAAAAGTACTGAATCAAGACTCTGGAAAGCTAAAGCAGAGTTTAGTGAAGCATGAATGCAGTAGCAAATGGTAGTGTCTGCTAGACTCATAAAACAAAAAGGATGAAGAGCAATTGTTTATTTAACTTTGATTCTCAAAAGTAAGCTTAGTGGGTTGAAAGTGTACTTTTTCATAAATAATTAAAAGCAATTAACTGTCAAAAATAAGTCATCAAAAAAATTGTGATTAGCAAAAGAATAACAAGTAATCGTATAGTAGCTTGACTGGTGACGATTAGATTCTTTTTCCTCCTGTGTGTTATTAGAAAATTTGAACACATGTCAGTCTTGACTTATTAAGCATTGTGTGGCAGCTGTTTTGAGAAAACTAAAGGAAAAATGTCATTTTAAGCCTTGTTATATTTATTTGCAATATATTGTCAAGGAAGGATCTATAGCATTTACTTTTGTAAATGAACATATTTAGACGATAATAGTCCAGAGAAGCTAGAAATATATTTAATGAAGGGTAAACCATTTGCTTTCATGTAATTGTTAGAAATTGTCTAAATTAGTCACATGTATTTTTATTTTTAGTACACTGGTACCATAGAAGTTACTAATAAGTAATAAAAATATTCACTTTTTCTGCAGGAAACCAGAATGGTTTTATTTTATTTTTTCCTTTGTACTAAAAATTTGCAGCTATCACATGACTTTCAAATCATTCAGAATATAATTATTTACGTTTAAAAAATGTTTAGGAAAGAGAATACTTTATCTGATTGCTCTCTAAGGAGTATTGCCTCAAATTACAAATGGTTCACAGTTCACTCTGAGTTGAAAACTTTTAAGACAGTTTTTTAAACTGGGTTTCTGGGGCGCCTGGGTGGCTCATTTGGTTAAGCGTCCAGCTTTGGCTCAGGTCATGATCTCACGGTTTGTGAGTTTGAGCCCCGCATTGGGCTCTGTGCTGACAGCTCAGAACCTGGAGCCTGCTTTGGTTTTTGTGTGTATCTCTCTGTCCTTCCCCCGTTCACACACACTCTCTCTCTCAAAAATAAATGAATAAACATTAAAAAAAAAATTAAACTGAGTTTCTTGAAGATAACTTTAAAAACATTTTAGGTGATTAAACTCTTTTAGTCCATACCAACAGTCATAGAAAAATTTGAGATGAAGAAGCATTTGAACATTGGTTGCATTGTTTAATCTGTTGAGATGAAATGTAGTGTACTCTGTATCACAACATAGTTTATGCAGTTTGATATACTTTAAAAAAAAAACCCTTCATACTAAGTCCAAGTTATCTTTTGCATTCTCGCTTTTTGTTTTACTTAGTTTGACTTTGAGTCTTTCTAAACATTCTTCTTTGCCAGTAAGATGGGAAAACAATGTGGCATTATAATTATATTCATATATGGCCATGATTTTTGTCTTCTTAGGAATTTGAGCAGTTTAACAGGAGGTTAAACGAGGTTTCTAAGAGAGTTCGGATACCCCTACCTGTGTCTAATATACTTTGGGAACACTGTATACGGCTGGCTAATAGAACTATTGTGGAAGGGTAAGTTTTCATGAAAGCATTATCTGAGTCTTCAGTGATAAATCATAATGCAATAACATTGCATATTATCACCACTGGAGAGAATAGGTAGAGAATGTCATAAATAATAGTAAATATAATCCTATAATAATTCAGGTTTGACTTTAGAACATAATTGAAGAAACTTTAAACCCCACTGTGGCTCTTCTGTCTGTGCTTTTTTTTCTCTGTGGTGACCTAGAACCAGCTAGTAGAGGAGCATGGAAAGTAGCGTCTAATGGTTATCAGAAAGTTAAACTCCTAATAGTCATTATTCCTTAATAATATAATTATGATGATGATGATGATTATAGATAACATTTATTGAGCACTGTGTGTCATTTATTAGATCAAGCACTTGACAGGATTATATCACCAAATCCTAACATAATCTCTTTGACAGAAGCATTTCTCTCTCTGTTTTATCAAGGAGAAAATCTACCTTCAGAAAATCGAGGCCTAGAGAGGTTAAATAACTTATCAAGGTTCACACAGTTTTCAAACACCAAGGTTTATGAACTACTGATTTTCTGATGACAAAATCAGTCCTCATAACCACTATATCTGTTAATGATATCATTATAACATTGTAAACTATATACATCTTTCATATGTTGAGTTTAAAGATCTTTCAGTACTAATTTTCCCACTCGCTCAAAGACCATGTTTACATCTAGAACACAGACTCTCTCTGGAAAGCAATCTGCTATAGACCATTCATATGGTCTGGAGTTGCACATCAGGTAAATTTCCACATTATCATTTATCTGATTTCTTTTCAGTTCTTCTTTGTTATAAAGAAGAACGTCTTAGAGAGTGGGAAGGTGACAGTGACAAGCTGACGTTTTGGCACTCTGTATTGAAAAATCAACAGTGCTGTATGTCACAGAATGGCCCTGTCAACAGTCATGACTGAAAAGTATTTTTAATAAATTTATTTAATAAAGTAGAAAAGTGAAGGTTTTATTTCTGTACGAAGCACTTTTTATTATTAAAAAAAAAAAAAAAAAAAGCCTGGTCACTTCAAATAATATGCACTTTAGTTTCCTTGCAGATTTCCTTAGGGGAAGTACTGCGTTCCTAGGGTTGGAATATTATTGAAGGAATGAGACACTGACTTATGAGTAATAAAATGTTGTACTCGTAGGGTTAATACATTTATTCTTATTACTACTCCACCTTAGAACACAGTTTTTCAGTAGTGTCAGGTGTCAGAATAAGTCTATAAAGTGTTTTATTATGAAAAGTATGTATATACCTTCTTTGCTCAGATGCTCATACGTTTCTCTGGTTCGCTGACTGTTCATAGGGGAATTATTACATTTGTTTCCTTTGCATCCAGTAGTTACAATATTGAACAGTTTTATGAAACTAAGATTATTTTGGAGTATTCATAGCTTCGTTTTTTATAAATAATTCTTGGCAGTCAAATGTATTGGAATACCAATTTAACTTTCTTGCAGATGATTATGTTAATTGACTGTGGGGAACTGTAGTCTGTAGAGCAGCAAAGAACTTTGTAAGTTATTTGATCTTTTTGGTTTGCAAATGAAGAAACTGAGGCCCCGTAGGTAAAATGACTGCTGAGTGACAGGGTCCGGACACAACCCAGTCCTTCTGACACAAGGCTCATGTGTTCTTTTTCTTATAACACTCTCATTCCTAGAGAATCTGTCCACATACAGGTTAAGAAAAGTTGAAATACCTACAGGTTTCTTTTTCCATCCTCTATTTTTTTATTATTGTGTATCTTAGATATGCCAACGTCAAGAAGTGCAGTAATGAGGGTCGTGCCTTGATGCAATTGGATTTTCAACAGTTTTTAATGAAACTTGAAAAACTAACAGATATCAGACCCATTCCTGATAAAGAATTTGTGGAAACCTATATTAAAGCCTACTATCTAACCGAGAATGACATGGAACGCTGGATCAAAGAGCACAGGGTGAGAGCTGGAAAATAGTTAATTAAGTTTTTATTCCTTTTTCTTTGTGCTGTTCTTGTCTGGTATATTATATAATTCAAAGTCATGAGAGTGAAATATAAAGAAACAGCCAGTTCTTTGCCATATTCACACAGTATCTATGCAGTGCCCTTTGAGTAATCAAATCCTTTTGAGATCTTTCTGAACTGTAATAGTAATTATCTGGAAAGGTAGCCGGAGCCTGAACTTTAGCTATGTTTATCCTTCACCTGTGTTGTGGGAAAAGGCTGAAGTTGGTTAACATCAAGACAAATTGAAGACAGCAACATTGAAATGATTTACAAGCTAAAGTCTATTATATAACTTAAGCCTTCTAGCCCCCAACAATGAACTGGTATCATCCTGACCACACTGACATGTATTAGTGATGATTAATTTAAATATTTATGTTAATATTTAAAAGACTAAATTTAACTTCATCCTACATTAGACTTTACCTTGAGTATAGATGTGATCATTTTTCTTTTGTGTGGATATAGAGATAAGTAGAGAACAATATTATTTATTATGTGTTATATCGGATGCTGAATTTTGGGCACAGTTCAACTCATCCTGTATCACCAGAGCATACTCAATATGGGGAGCTTTTCTATGTGATTGTTCTGTCATTTGTCTAGGTAGACAGTATGTGAAGACAGATTTAATGAAAATATGGGAAGTATTAAAATTATCACCAAATTTTATTCCTTCAGTAACTCTGGTGCTCACATTTACTTATGCTGTAACATCATGGGTAAAAGCTAAGTAAATTTTAACTTCATTTGACTGGGTAAGGAAATAAGGAATTATTTATATTTTATCAGCCTCATCCTGTCTGGTTTCAATACTCTAGAAAAACTAAATGAATATTAGCCTGAGTTTTGTGCAAATGTGCCCACTGTAGGTCAGTTTCAGGTCTGTAGGAGCAAAGTAGAAAATGTATATATTATTTTCAATGATTTTGACCAATACACCAGAATTGTGAAAAATGTCACCCCTTTTAGTCCCACTGACATCTGACATTTGAAAACCAGAATGCTAAAGCAGGTGCAGATGAAGTCCTGGATGTTATTGGAATTCATTTAGTAAAGTAAGCTACAAATACTTTGATGTTGCTACTGAGGAAGGCATTTAGGGAAAGAATACAAGTAACTGAGGAGAGAAAGCACAGCTCTTAGATATCCATTATTCGATGCAAGAATAATACCTTTCTGAACTGTAGTTTCCTCTTGTTTTTAGTTTTTTAGTTTCCTCTTTTAATATAGTGAGCCAAAATTTTTAGTCTAGTATTTTGTGAGAACTTTAACTGATATATGTAATTCACTGAAATTTTCTCGGGAGCTGACTGTCCTGCTTTCCAGGGAACTCCCACAAGGTCTAGCCCAGTGCTGATAGCAGTGAATACTTGTTAAGTGTTAACTGACAGAATTTACCAGATGCTAACAACAGGTGCTCTCCGAGCAGATACACAAACTGAATAGTTTGCTGAATTTTTATTTTTTAAAATTAATTAATAGATTAAGTTTTAAAATTTTTGGTGGTAGTTTGTATTTTTTTGTGTTTATTTTTGAGAGAGAGCATAGGAGGGGCAGAGAGAGAAGGGGACAGAGGATCTGAAGGAGGCTCCATGCTGACAGTAGAGAGCTCGACGCAGGGCTCGAACTCACGAACCGTGAGATCATGACCTGAGCCGAAGTTGGACGCTTAACTGACTGAGCCACCCGGGTGCCCCTGCTGAATTTTTAAATGAACTCTTTCTCATATTTTTAAATTATACTATCTTTAGTGGCTACCTCCAGTGAAGACAGATGACTTTTTTTTTTAAGTTTTTATTTTGAGGGAGAGGGAGAGCAGGGGAAGTGCAGAGAGAGAGAGAGAGAGAGAGAATCCCATAGGCTCTGTGCTGTCAGCTTGGAGCCTGACACAGGGCTCAGTTGGATGCTTAACTAACTGAGCCACTCAGGCGCCTCAGATAGATGACTCTTCTTTCATTTTCTTTTAATATTTATTTCTTTGAGAGAGAAAGAGAGAGAGAGAGAGAGAGGAGAACTTGAACACAAGTGGGAGGGGCAGAGAGAGAGAGAGGGAGAGAGAGAATCTCAAGCAGGCTCCCTGCTGTCAGTGCAGAGCCCAACTTTGGGCTCGAGCTCATGAACTGTGAGATAATGACCTGAGATGAGATCAAGAATTGGACTCTTAACCCACTAAGCCACCCAGGCCATCCTGACAGATGACTTTTCTTATTAGATTTGGTGTAGAACTCTCTTTCCTTACCTGAACTCTTGCTATTGATCCTCTATAACCAGATCAATATGCAAACCTTTCTGATGAGTCCCTATTCATTCTCATCCTAGCAACTCATTATCTGAAATTCAGGAACCAAATAGATTTGTACAGCATAAAATACTTGTAGTCTTCATTTTACTTATTAGCTACAATGACAGTATGAAGGATTAAAATCTAGCACCTTCCTGATCCTTGTTACCTTACTTATTTATCGTATCTCAGAAAAGTTGTTCTGTGGTTAGAGATTTATTTCTTTCACCTAAAATGTTTGCAAAATGTGGAGTTCCAGAAAATACTTTACTTAGTAACATTTAAAAAATTTGGGAGGTCAGTGTATTTTAGTAACTTAATAAAGTATCACAGAAATAAGCATAAGGTGTGTAGTTTAAAAGTGGGCATATCAGATTACTTTGCCATAATTAAAAAGATTCCAGTGCTTTCTGTTTCAAATGGTTGCTCCAGTATCCTTCTTGTTATTACAGCTCAGTAAACAATTTGTCTTCCATATCTTAAACTATAATTTTCACTGCTTTTCACTGATTTGTAGTGCTCAGTTGCTATGCACTGAAAACTGAGTGTCTGTTCTTTCCTTGCGTTGATCAAACACGTCTTTCAGTGTACTAAATTTGGATTTTTTTTTTTTTTTTCCAAGCAGGAGTACTCAACGAAGCAGCTTACCAATCTGGTAAATGTTTGCCTGGGATCCCATATCAATAAGAAAGCAAGACAAAAACTTCTAGCTGCTATAGATGATATAGACAGACCCAAAAGATAATGAACGCATTTTTTTTTCCTCAATGACATTGATCTTCTCTCAACATAGATGACATGAAAGCCAATTTTTCATGCACTCCTGACAATTGTCTGCTAAGAAATCTCTGTGCATGTTCCTTCCAACTGGAAAGTGGAAAACACTGAAGTCTGTGTGGTATTCTCAAATGACTTTTATATGCTCTGGTCCTTCTCTTCAACTTTTAGTCTCATCTGTTGTATTCTTTTCCTGAAATGATATTATTGCCTCGTCATAAGTATTGTTATGTGACTGCAGTAACATATTTTACCGAAGAATGTACTGTAGATATGCAATTAGAAGGAACAGTGGCAGTACATCCACGGACACTTTTTGGAGAATGAATTTATGTTGGTATTTTTTTTGCCCTCTCTACTTGGTTCTTGAAAGCATAAATGAGAGGTTTTCTGTACGGTATCTCCTAATTATGAGCACTGCATGAGAATTGAAAAGTACATGTAAGCAAAATAGTTGAAAAATCAGTATGCGCTCTGTGTTTTTGAATGTCAGAGTTTATCTTGGGGTTAATTTGGTTAAAACAGTGATCATAAATGATGAAATTGAATAAATATTAAACTCTAACACTATCAGCCTATGTGAGACTAAATTTTGATATTTTTCCATGGCAGGTATAGTTTAGGAAACGATAATAAGGAATTTTTTAGTATGGTCTAATTGTAATGATCTTATATCCCGAAACCAATGGTGAAAAGTAACTTATTGGGTGTACCTATTCAGTGCCTGAGTAGCACACAGAATGGTGATTGTGGGATTTTTTTTAATGTGGGACATTTTCCACATAAGTGGCTCTCTTTGATTTCAACTTTTGTCTTAGGATGGCAAAACCTGGCTTAGCTGACTTAGGGAAAGGACTGTTAGTCAAGAATAAGTTTATGGTCATATGTTCATCTTTCTTAGATGTCTGCTTTGTATTACAGATGTAAAATAATGTGAGCTAGCTAGTGATAAACTTTGGAACTCAGTTAATAACTATCTACTTTGCTTTTGAAACCAGAGACCTTCTGTCAACATACATGACACGAAAATCAGTTTCCCATGCACTCCTTCCAACTGACTGATCAGGAATTTTTTTCATGTTCTTTATGACTAGGGAGTAGAAGGCTCTTAGGTTTGTGTGGTGTTGGTCCAGGATTACTGGGCGTGACCTACAACATCAACAGCTCATAGAATCCTAAAGCAGCATTTCATGAGAAATGGGCTTTGTGTCCTGTGAGCTTTCTGGGAACTGAGATGCTGAAATGGAGGGCAGAGGGTGGCATGTAGGGCAGGCATGGAGGTGAATAAGGAGGTGATAGCCACTCGGTGTCTGCCAGTCCCTGCAGATTTTCATAACCAGCACATTAGAATACAAAATGCCTTGAGAATACATCTCTGGATGCTAGTATATGTGTCTGTATGATGAGGTTTTTGTTTTCAGCCTCTCCCTTTGCAGTTCATTTGCTGTCAATATTGACAGTAAAACTTTCCTCTTGTAAAAAGGTATGAGCTTGGTGCTATTATGGTCTACTCGTGGCATTGGACTGTGTACTTGGAAGGCAGATTTTGCCAGGAGCCATTATCCATACAGAGCCGCTGGAAGAAAATGAATATGAAATAAGCTTGGTCCTTGTGTTTAAATGACATATTCAGTTGGGCACATAAAGAGCTAATCAATCTCATTTTCTCTGTTGATTGGGAGCCACTTATTTATTCTTTTTTACATGGGCTTTCTAGTTGGCTTTCTTTAATTTCTACTTTAGTTTGCCCTAGGTAGCATGAACAGCAGTTACCTACCTGTTAGTTTTCCAGGGTGATAGGAATTAATACAAAAGAATTACTTGTTAGAGAATTAACCATGCAATTGGACAGATCTTTTAACTTACGTATACTGTGCTTTGATAAAAATTTTAAAAACTTTTTTTTGTGCATTTCAAGGTAGCTTAATGAGTGTTCATTAACATCAAAACAGTAACCAGATACTTGAGCTGTGAAATTACCTAAAAACAAGAGAGTTAACCAGACATTTCTCAAATACATTATGCAGTGATAATGAGTTATAACCATGTAACATTTTGTGAAACTAACATTAAGATAAATAGAATTGAAAAGCTTGAGAATATAAATGGAATTAATTGTGTTCCAAAAGTTTTACTGTAACAAAAATTTTCTTTTTGTGTCTAAGTTTTCCTTAACCGTGGCATTTGGTATGAAAGTGTCTTATGAAATTCAAGATTTTAAGTTGATATGGGAGCAGGAGAAAATTGCATCCCCTGGGAAAGAATGATTATTTCTACAAATACATTGTCTTGCATTAAAAAATGCTAGAGAGATGCATAGCAATTCAAATGACTGAGTTTGATTCAGTTTGTAAAATCTACAGAGATCTTATAAGTTCACTTTGACTAGTAAGCCCATTTGCTCAACTTACAAAATGAAATCGAATTTTGCTTGAAGCCAGGACCATATGGTATTTTGTCATATCTTTAAGCAGAATTTCCTTTGAAAATTCCTGTTTAGCTGAGTGCTAAAGTGAAACTTTAAGTTAGATTGAATAGCTTTTTTCTTTACCTACTCACTAAAATGTAGTCATAAAAAAGGCTTGTAATTCATTTCACTTTGAAAGTATAGTTATCTTTTGTAATGAAAAATTGGACCCGAAGATGAAATACAAATTGTACTCAGAGCAAAATGAACAAGTCCAGGGGAAAATATTTACGTTTCTATATTTATCCTTTGAGGCAATTTTAATACATACATAGTGGTTAACACAAATGATATTTAACTCTTCAGAATGAGTAGTGACAAAATTATTAACATTCTGGTGTGATCTTTGTAAATATTAAGACTAGTGCAGCTTTTTGCAGATTTTCTTTTTTAGTATTACAGAAAATATTTGCTCAATTCATATCATCCACAAATTTTTAAAGGCCATCAAAAAGTTTAAGCTACACAACATTCCCCAGGACAAAACTATGTCACATTTTATACATGAGAATTCTTTTTTTTTTTTAAAGTTTTTTTTAAATGTTTATTTATTTTTGAGAGAGAGAGACACA
Organism: Acinonyx jubatus; assembly: GCF_027475565.1. Taxonomy (NCBI): domain Eukaryota; kingdom Metazoa; phylum Chordata; class Mammalia; order Carnivora; family Felidae; genus Acinonyx; species Acinonyx jubatus. The sequence continues at coordinate 71,370,513 of NC_069383.1, read as the reverse complement.
GAGTGCAAGTGGGGGAGGGTCAGAGAGAGAGGGAGACACAGAATCCAAAGCAGGCTCCAGGCTCTGAGCTGTCAGCACAGAGCCTGATGCGGGGCTTGAACCCATGAACGGTGAGATCAGAACTGAGCTGAAGATGGATGCTTAACTGACTGAGCCACCCAGGTGCCCCTATACCTGAGAATTCTTGTTCAAACTCAATGGAGAAACATAGTTCATTAACTCTAATACACTTTTCTTGATTGTTGTATCCTTTTGTGAATCTTGCTAAGTATATCTGCATCATTTTTTCAGTTTGAAAACAAACCCACAGTTAGATTCTCTATTTGCTAGGGATGTTGGAGGAAGGGGCAGGAATTCAGGGAAGAAGGATAACTAGTCTCTTTCTGGAATTTTAGTACTTTATTGATATGATTTATTTATAACATTTTTTTGTTTTGCTTTTTGGTTTTGATGAAGAGCCATATTTATAAGTTTCTTTAGTGATCACTTCTTGATCTCAAGACTGAAATTTCCAGATTTGCTCTTTGAGGACTTTTTCACACTGAGCCAAGCCTTTCAGTCCAGAAAAGAGGTGTTTTTGTTTTTGTTTTAATCTACAGCCTGTATTTTATTCTGTTTCTTCACCATCCCTTGTTTCTTGATTCTGCCTATCAGTAACCAAAAGGATTTATGTTTTAAAGAAAAGACATTTCCATATTGTGGGCCTTTTGGTCCAGCTACCACAAACAGCATAGCAATGCCTTAGATGGAAGGGATATTTTAGTCAGGGTTCCCATTTCAACAGAAGTCACTTCTGGAGCCTACACTGACATGTAATTACACCCTTGGGTAGCTATTAGAAGACAGCTTTGCTGACTGCCTGCTGTCTACCTTATTTTACTTCTGTTGTCCCTAATTCCTATCACAATTCCACCTTTAAGAACTCAACCAAGATGCTTTACTTTCCACGAAACCTGTCCTTTACCAGAGTAGGTGCTCTGGGGAAGAAGTGATAGGGAATGGTGGTGATCACGGTGGAAATAGAATTTTAACAAGGAAGATTGCAGAAGATCTCTCTTGGAAGGAAATGAGGAGGCCAGTCATGCTGTTATCTGAGGTGGAAGGTTGCAGGCTGAGGGAGTAGTAAATGCAAAGTGAAGGCTCAGGGTGAAGGCTTCAGCTCTGAGAAGTGTAAGGAGGCCAGCATAGCAGGCACAGTAAGTGGGGGAGATTAGGAATGGAAAGGGTGTAGCAGGATGAGTCACACAGAGTGAAGACCTGTGAGCCTTTGGATTTTACTTGCAGATGGGAAGCATTTGGAAGATTATGAACAGAGTGGGCACCTCATTTCTGACTTAGGTTTTAGCAAAATCCCTCTACCTGTGTATTTGAGAAAAGGCCGTAAGGTGACAAAGACCGAAGCAATGAGACAGAGTAAGAATCTAATACAGCAAACCAAGAATAGAATTATGGAGGCTCTGTCTGCAGGATATGGTGAGGAGTGAGCAGATTCTGGATGTGTTCAAAGGTAGAGACATTAGGATCTGTTGATTGGTTGATGTGATGTTTGAGAAAAGAGGGATTAAAGATGATTCTAAAACTTTCGCCTGAGAAAGTAGAAGTCTTTGACAGAACTGGGTTTGTGAAGATCAAGAGAATACTTGGACAGCTGTGTTTGAGATACAACATTGGAGGTGTAGAAGAGGCAGCTGTGCACGTGAATCTGGAGAAGTCAGGGCTGTAGATGTAAATGTGGGAGTCATCAGCATATAGAATAAACCCAAAGCTTTCTTTAGGAGGCAGAAAAATCTTACTTGGCCCATGAATATTAATAAGCATTGGTCATAGAAATTTTATCCCTTTAGGATTGCTATCTTCCTTGAAATTGAGCTCAGGACAGTTTCCACATCACACAGGATAGATTAAGGAATAGGCTTTCTTGGGGAAACTGACAAGCCTGGGACAGCAAAAAGTAAAAAAAAAGAGAGAGAGAGAGAAAGAAAAGGCATTGTTTCCCCTTCCCCCCCCCAACCCCCTTCACCCATCTCCAACATTATCACCATGAGAGGTGAGAGAGGGATGGGAGAATGCAGAGACTCTGTGTGTGTGTGTGTGTGTGTGTGTGTGTGTCTGTGTGTATTTGGGGGGGGGGGGGTGTTAGCCACAAATGTGAGAGCAACTGACCACCTAGTGACCTGGGGCCTGTGAGCAGTGTAGTTCCTCTGGCTGGGAAGCAGAAGCCTTCTCCTTTGGGAAGATGAGTTCTGGGGCAGCCCTTTCCCTAGCTGGCTCATCGTTCAGGCAACTGGAGCTAGCTCCAGGGTACTGTCTTGTGTCAGGAGCTGGCTGGTCTCTAATGGATTGGACAAATAGTTCCTGTCCTCAAGAGTCTAAATCTAGTAGGATAAACAGATGTAAGATAAACACATTTCATTCTGGGGGGTACTCCAAAGGAGAGTTCAGAAGTGGGAAAAACTACACTGAGGAGGACATGTTCAAGTGAAGAAGAACTGGCATGAGGTGAGGAGGCTGAGGGAAGAGTGTGCTTGAGGATCAGAAAAGGCAGTGTGGTTGGCACACACAAGGGGCAGGGAGAGGGGCACAGAAAAGACTGAGAAGACGTGGCAGATATCCTGTGCAGCCAAGCAGGAGACACAAATGAATTAAGCAGCAGATCTTATTCAATAATGAATGACAGGCAGTTTGAGATGTGGACAATGTGGGCCCGGCTGTACCTACAGGCACTTGAATTCGAATTTTAATCTCTGCATCCAAGGGAATGAATGGCCTCCATCCATCAGCTTGGGGGAGAAGGGAGTCTGTATAGATGAGGGAATTTCCCAGAACTTCTATCTGTTCCGCTATATCCATCTTGGTAGCACTTAGCACAGAATATTACTTAGCTCAAAACTATATGATGGATGGAATGGTCAAGTGGAATGCAAATAAATACTCAGGCCCTTTAAGCTAGAATTCCTCCCTAAACTGTCCCCAAGTGCTGCTTGGTTCTTTGGGGCTGGATTGTCGCAAGTATATTTCTTTATACCCCAGAGCTCCTTGTACTGGATCAGACGTGTAATGGCTATTTGTTTATTGACTTCTCAGTGTTGTAGAAAAGGATTAATTAGTAATTGTTGAAGAGAGGTGCACACTGGCATTGGAAGCCAAAAGGTTAGCAGTTTAAAAAGAAGCAATAACTTACTTCACTTTCTTAAGTTTTTAACGCCTACAGACTGAGATAAAACTTGACATGTTTTAATAGACTGCCCTAGACCAGTGGTTATCAAAGTATGGCCCCAGATCATCAGCTTCAGCATCACCTGAGAACTCATTAAACAAGCAAATTCTCAGGCCCCACTAGAGACCTATAGAATCAGAAACTCTGCAGGTAGGACTGTACAATTGGCGTTTTAATAACTCTGACGCATACTGAACTTTGAGAACCACTGACTTCAAAGACACCCTGAGACAAAGCGATCCAGAAAAGCTGTTCACCTGGAACTTTCTTTCCCTTCACAGGGCTGTAGGATAGCTATTCCAGACTGACTGCTGACAAGGCCGTTTTTGTTTGTTTTTTGTTTTTAGACACTATTTTTTTGTCCACTTTAGTATAACAATTGCTACTTTTCCATAAAATAAATCTTATAGTGCTGCCTTCCCCATTAGAACCTGTATGAGTGACTACTGTTGGAACAGGCCAACAAACATGTGTATGTCCTTCACATTGACTTGAGTAGAAAGAGATTTCCCAGGAGATTTTTAATTGGTGCAAGAGTCATGTGCAGTGAGACCATGGAACTGGAGGAATAATGTATCATTTTACAGAGATTTGGTCATTGATTCTTTCAGCCACTAATTGAATCAGATGGAGAGAGAAGTCAGTTGACTATTTGGTAAGGGAAGCTTAGCGTGAGCTGGAGTGTTGGTGGCTGGAGTTCTGTTGAGTTCATATTCTTGCACTCTCGCTAGTCTCCAGTTACCCTTCTGTGCCATAATTTTAAAGAGTATTTCTGTATGTCTAAGATGGGAACAATAACAGTACCAACTTAATAGGGCTATTGTTTTGTGCAGATGGTGACTAGGGGCCAGGAGGCTGAGGCAGTTTTCCCAAAGTCACACTGCAAGGGATGGAACCAGAACTTGAGTCCATTGTTCTCACGGTGTGATCCACATACTGGCCACTGACGGACCTCATCACATTTCTTGAGAATGCTAGGCTGCCTGAACTGCATCCTACTATCAATTCCTTGGCTGTACATCCGCCTCCTTCGTGAGGAGTTAGTTGGCACGCTGTAGAATGTGTGCTGGGTCTCCATGGGATTCCTTACGGTTTTAGTGATTCCAGATTTAATAGCAGAGCCTCTTGTGGGTGAGTGATGTGTCTCAATTTGGGGAAGTGAGAATCATTGTTTATACCATTATGACAGGAAAATGTTGAGGTGTCATTTCCTTCATGCATTCTCTTGGTAAACCACCCAAGAGACCCTCTTCTGACTTAAGAAATTCAGGTGTGATTCATGTGACAGTGGTGGTGTTTCTGCTGCTATATCAGCTTCTAAGGTAATTCCAGGTGTTCTGTTCAGGTTCCATCTCGGGTGTGGAAAAGGTTTTCTCCAGTTGGGGGGCTTACATCTGGGGTTGTCTAGTAGTAGGTGGCCCACAGAATAGAAATGTCCACACTTGGGCAGCTCAGCACTGAGTCCCTTTTCTGCTCTCTTGCCCATGTGCCCTCCCCCCTTTTCTGCTTAGCTCTCCATACCTTTCTTCCCCAACCTCTTTCTCTAGCTCCAATCTTACAATGTTTTGGGGAAAGAAGAAGGAGTTCTGTAAGTGGGCACATTTTCATTCACACTTAAATTAGGAATTTCTTAGACTCACTAGTTCAGCTTCTTTGAGGGTTGAAAGAAGAAAAGTGGTATTTAGATGTTTAGTGAGAAGCAAAGAAAAGCAGCAGACCAACAGAGGCATTAATGGAGGTAGAACCCTGCCATTTATCAGTATTTTAAGATTGTCAGGAGAGTACTCTCAATTCTCTTAGTAAATTTCTTTGTAGTTTTTAAATTTATAATGCAAGAACCTGATATTTTCCTCTCCAGGCTCCTATGTTCACACACATCTCCCTGCACCCCAACTTCATTGACTAAACAAACAAATGTACTACCTGGTATCTGTTTCTTCAGATAATGGGATGGTTATTTTAAAATTTATTAGGGCTGAGGTCCATCAGCTACCTCTTCAGAGTCCTTAATTTTTGAGACAAGGCTTGTTCCAAGCAAACTACCTGCAGTTTAGTCCCTGAGACTTAAGCATGTGTCAGTAATAAAATTGTAAATGAGATTATAATTAGCACACACCAGAGACTGAGATTTGGCATTACCTGATATACTTTTCTCAGTAAGTACTTGTCTTTCTGTTTAAAAGCTCACTTGTTGGACGCTGGTTTAAATGATTTTCGAAGCATCTTGTAGAGACAAGCCAAGGTGATCTTTGTAAGTGAAGTACCATTGCTCACCATGAGCACGTACATTACAGCAGTTTTCAACATATTGGTGATGTGAAGTGTTGTTTGGCTGGTATTTAACAATAATAATAGGAACTTGGCTCTTGTGGTTTAAGGCATTTTGATAGCTGCTTTTTTCATTTTAAGCCAAAATAGAGTTTTGGTTTTTTTGTTAAAGGTCAAGTATTCCTCTTTTTCCTTTGACTCTTCTTTTGCTTTTTTAGCTCTTAGATTTCATCTTCAGGAGAGTGTGACGAGGAACTTTGGGAAGAGATTGTGATATAATCAAAATGATGGTGGCATAGAAGTGCAGGGGTTGGGGTGGGCAGGCACAGACCAGTTGGTGGGATGAGCTGCTGTACCCTAAGCTTCAGGGACAATGCATAAATGATGGAACTGTAGTATTTGAAATAGGAAGACTTAGCAGTAACAGCATGACACTAGAATTCTCCATCTGGCAAGGTAGAGTTGGAGAGTCAAAAATACTTTAGTAAATATTGGTAACAGTTGAGCATGCAGAAAAAAGACAAAGCAGTGATCTCTTCACCATGATTTGGGGAGTCCACAGTAGATCTGTATAGAGTTGGGAGAGTGATGAGTAGGCAGGAAGTGTCCAGGAGTCTTTTGTAAACCCAAGTCCAGTAATATCCTATTTCCCCAGGATCCAGTGAATCTGTGTGGAAAGCAGCATACGGGCCTCACAGCAGGGAGCTCAGTATGCAGCCCCAGGGAATAAGAAGACAAAGTACTGAGAAGCTTCCAGAGTAAAATCTAACAGTTTTGAAGCTGGTAGGGAACTTAAGAGGCCACCTAGTGCAACCTTCCACTAGGAAAGTTATGGATGTCCGTAACTTGAGGGTATTCACAAGGGATGATATCCTTTACAGCATTCCTACCCAGTCAGTCCTAGCTACTTCCTGAGAATTTCCAGCAACAGGTAACTTGCTTTCTCACAAGTTCTGAACATCAGAGATCTTCCTGGGTCTGAAACTACACTCCATTGGGCCTACTCTCATTGTCCTCTGTTGTGCCCTGTGATCAGGAAGAATATAGAAACCTGTCTGTTTCTTTTCCATTAACACCTGTGAGTAGCTGTGTTGACTAATGATAACCAGATCACATGTAGAATGTCAACTCATTTTGAGCATATATTCACCTAAAGATCTTGAGTTTATTCAGTGCTATTAAAATCCTGCCATCTTTAGAAATACCTGGTTGGCTCAGTTGGTTGGGAGTCCAAATGGATTTCAGCTCAGGTCATGATCCCAGGGTTGTAGGATCAAGCCCTGAATTGGGCTCTGTGCTGAACATAGAATCTGCTTAAGATTCTCTCCCTCTGCGCCTCTCCCTCACTAGTACTCTCTTTCTCTCTCTAAAATAAAAAAGAATCTTTTTTTTAATTAAAAAAAAAATGCTGCCCTCTTCAGCATTTGTACAGTAGATTGTTTTAAATGTTAATTCAACATCTTATGTAATTTTCATCTAAAAAAATACTATTTTGTTACTTTGGACCTTGTTAGCTGTTTGGAATTTTTTGGTTCCGGATTCTGTCATTTAGAATGTGAAGCATGTCTTTGCTGCTCAAGTGATAAGGAAGTATTTCTTGTAGGTCCTTAGTCAAGTAGACAAGAATGTGAGTGGGATAGAACCAAGGACAGAGGTCTCAGCCCTGTAACAAGGCAGCTCCAGTAATCAGAACTCTTTGAACAAGTATATTAGAGCCATGAATGCACTACCTTTTTTCACTTTCCCCTTGTTTTTCCAGTTTGGCCACAAGGTAATATGAAATTTTGTGATATTCTTTTCTAGGAATACAATACTAGCAATGCCCTCAAAATGGAAAGTGAAAATATTTTGGTATTTTTGTCCTCACTTGAATCCATGCTGGCTTTTGATGAAGACCTTTAAATTTTATAAGTGCTCACAAACTATTTTTAAATATTTTATTCTTGAATTATGCCAAGTATTCAATGGTAAGCTCACCAGATGATTGTGTGGGAAGCTTAATTCTTTCAATATATTAGAATATTATTCACCTAATTCCACACTTCAGACATCTCTTCTCCACTCAATATAATTGTGCATACATTTCTAATTCTTACTTCTAGTTCCTTTATGACCACAGGAGGGAAACTTGAACTCCTGTAAATTTCTAGGTGTTTGTATGCTTTGGTATATTATCTATCTTTGAGTTCCACTTATCTTAATCATGTTTTTTTCCCTTTCTTACTGTAATGGATGGATTGTTTTTTTTTTTTTAAGTCTAATTAATATTACTCCATATGCTTCAAGCAGCGATGTGTTTTCCTGTTCTTTCTGCTTAGAGCACATATGTAAAAACCCTTAGAGTTGTGGTGAAGCTGCTTTTATCTCAAGCCATACCATGCTTTAACCTCCTAAAAGGTCCCTTGTCATTCTTGTATTTGACCCTGATTATATACCTACCTTTATTTTCATTGTTATTTTTGGCAGTGAGATGAGCAGAATATACCTTTGGAAGACACCCTATCATCTTCAGACAACGCTGTCTCCTTCCTCAGAATGATGGCTGGGAATTCCATAAGACTTTCTTTCCTTTTTTTTTTCTTTTTCATTCTTTCTTCAAATGTTCTTCTAGAGATGAATTCCCTTTCAGTCTCTGGACACAGGACTGTGATATCTTTTCCTGACCATTTTCTGAAACGTGATCTCTTTTGGAGGACACCATATATAGCATAGTGGTTAAGCAACTCAACTTCAGAGTCTAATATGCTAGGGGAACTTGGACAAGTTACATAATCTCCTTGTGCCTCAGTTTCCTCATCTGTAAAATTGGAACAATGGAATCATTTGTCATATTTTGTGGAGGATTAAATGAGGTAAAATCTGTAAAATTCTTGGTAACATTATTATTATTTCCTAGGGGCCATTTATGGCCATGCTACCATGGATCCTAGGAATTTGGTTCTGTTCTTCCAATATTCTCATCATCTCCACTTTATTAATCAGTATTCCCCTATTTGAAGTTTTAAAAAACTGCCTGCAGGGCTGTAGGTTGTGTCCCACTCAGCTGCAGGGGGCAACACTCACATGAACTTTGCAGGAAATAGTGCCTTCTACTGTGTGCAGTGCGCCCACACCAGTCCTTATTCCTTCCTGAATGACGAAACCATCAGCAAGGCAAAACAAGAATTCCTCAGGTGCCTCTGCCTTCCTCAGAATAAGCTTTATAGAGTATGTCTTCAGATTTGAGATCTACTTCTATAGTATAGTTTTATTGGAGCAAGTGGGAGCCGAACTGGAAAGAGTCCCTGAGTGAAGGTTGGAGTTGATGAGCGTGAACTGGAATGTGGGATATATGGACAGATAGCACCAGCAGTTGGAATTAGATATTTCACCTCCCTTGGGCAAGTTGTCTTCTCCCCAAGTGTGCTTTGATTACCACTTGGTCCCCTCAGCCTTTCACAGTCAGGCTGTGCAGTTGAAGACTTAGGGGATGCTCTATGTTCCACAGTCCTGTTTAGCTGGCTTTGTGTCAATTTCTTAGAATTCTCTAAAAACAATGTGTCTTTATAGGAAATGAGTAAGCCATTATGGTGTTTCTAAGATGTGTTATATTTTTCTGAATCATGTTATGAACACTTTTAACATTAAGCCTGGGTAGGCCTTCTGTTTGTTTTAGGCAGTCTCCATATTTTCCATTGGAAGCCTCCACCTAGAGCAAGGTGTTCTTCATACTCCACAGTGCACCAGTTCAAAGAGATGACAGGTTAGGACTCATCATATTTGCTCTACAACAGTCATTATGCAATTGGATAAAAAATGATGCTTTAGGATTTGTTCTGAAAGCAAGCCTTATCAGCTAATAAGTTGCTATTATTATTATTAACTCTTAAATGAGTGATGATTTTCCTGTTTTCCCTTTGTTCTGCTTTCTATGTCATTAAACTGGAAAATCGACTTAGTCACTGTATAAGTTGGTAATTTTAACCTTCAATAGAGCTAATAGGTAGCACTGCCTCTATACCTTGACCACTTATGGTGTCTTAGGAATTTTACAAAGCATACCAAAACCCAGCTCTGAAGTGCCTCTGAAATGCCATTGTTTTGACATGTTCCTAGGGCCTATCCCGGTTTGTAATGTAATTGTACTTCTGGCCATTGAGGGAAACGTAATCCACATGTAATTTCTCCTTTAGCCTGTTGTTATGTGGATTACATTGCTTATTTTTTGAAATGCTGAATCAACTTTTCATCTGTGGAATAAACCCCATTTTGTCATGGTGTAGAATTATTTTTATAATTGCTGAATTCTATTTTTTTTTCAATGTTTATTTTTTTGGGACAGAGAGAGACAGAGCATGAACGGGAGAGGGGCAGAGAGAGAGGGAGACACAGAATCGGAAACAGGCTCCAGGCTCTGAGCCATCAGCCCAGAGCCTGACGCGGGGCTCGAACTCACAGACCGCGAGATCGTGACCTGGCTGAAGTCGGACGCTTAACCGACTGCGCCACCCAGGCGCCCCTGAATTCTATTTTTTAATATTCTTTTGTGTCTATATTCATGAGGAGTATTGGTCTGTAGTTTTCTTTTGTACTCTCTTTTATTATTTTATGTATTTATGTATTTATTTATGTTTTGTGAGAGAAACAAAATATAGTATTTTACTCAGGGTTTCTGATGATGGCACGGTATTAGTTACATAATTAATTTCTTCCATTGCTTAGAAAAAATATTATTTATTTTCTGAATAGGTTTTTGTTTTATTTTTTTTAATTTTAATTTTAATTTTTTTAAAATTTACATCCAAGTTAGTTAGCATATAGTGCAATAATGATTTCGGGAGTAGATTCCAGTGATTCATCCCGTGTATATAACACCCAATGCTCATCCCAACAAGTGTTTATCTTAATGCCTCTTACCCATTTAGCCCTTCCCCCACCCACCCACAACCACTCCAGCAGCCCTAAGTTTGTTCTCTATATTTGAGTCTCTTATATTTTGTCCCCCTCCATGTTTTTATATTATTTTTGCTTCCCTTCCCTTGTGTTCATCTGTGTCTTAAAGTCCTCATATGAGTGAAGTCATATGATATTTGTTTTTCTCTGACTAATTTTGCTTAGCGTATCACCCTCTAGTTCCATCCACATAGTTGCAAATGGCAAGATTTCATTCTTTTGATTGCTGAGTAATACTCCATTATACACACACACACACACACACACACACACACACACACAAATACATACTACATCTTCTTTATTCATTCATCTGTCGTTGGACATTGGGCTCTTTCCATACTTTACCTATTGTCAGTAGCACTGCTATAAACATTGGGGTGCATGTGCCCTTTGAAACAGCACACCTGTATCCCCTGGATAAATACCTAGTAGTGCAATTGCTAGATTGTAGGGTGATTCTGTTTTTAACTTTTTGAGGAACCTCCATACTGTTTTTCAGAGTGCCTGCACCAGTTTGCATTGCCACCAACAATGCAAAGGAGATCCTCTTTCTATGCATCCTCACCAATATCTGTTGTTGCCTGTGTTGTTAATGTTAGCCATTCTGACTGGTGTCAGGTGGTATCTCATTGTGGTTTTGATTTGTATATCTGTGATGGTGAGCATCTTTTCATGTGTCTGTTAGCCATCGGATGTCTTCTTTGGAGGAAGTTGATTTTTTTTATTGTTTCCTTCTCTGTACAGAAGCTTTTTTCTTGATGCTGTTCCAGTAGTTCAGTTTTGCTTGTTTCCCTTGCCTCCAGAGACATGTTGACTAAGAGGTTGCTGTGTCTGAGGTCATAGAAGTTTTTGCCTGCTCTGTCCTCTAGGATTTTGATGGCTTCCTGTCTTACCTAAGTCTTTCATCCATTTTGAGTTTTTTTTGTGTATGGTGTAAGAAAGTGGTCCAGGTTCATTTTTCTGCATGTTGCTGTCCAGTTTTCCCAACACCATTTACTGAAGAGACTGTCTTTGGATATTATTTCCTGCTTTGTCAAAGACTAGTTGATCATATATTTGTGGGTCCATTTCTGGGTTCTCTATTCTGTTCCATTGATCTGAGTGTCTGTTTTTGTGCCAGTACCATACTGTCCTGATGATTACAGCTTTGTAATGCATTTTGAAATCTGGGATTATGATGCCTCCATCTTTGGTTTTCTTTTTCAGGATTGCTTTGGCTATTTGGGGTCTTTTCGGTTTCCATACAAATTTTAGGATTGTTTGTCCTAGCTCTGTGGAGAATGCTGGTGTTATTGTGATAGGGATTGCATGGAATATGTAGACTGCTTTGGCTAGTATCGACATTTTAGCAATATTTGTTCTTCCAATACATGAGCATGGAATCTTTTTCTATTTTTTTTGTGCCTTTAACTTCTTTCATAAGCTTTCTATAGTTTTCAGTGTATAGATTTTTTTACCTCTTTGGTTAGGTTTATTCCTAGGTATTTTATGGGTTTTGGTGCGGTTGTAAATGGGATCGATTCCTTGATTTCTCTTTCTGTTGCTTCATTATTGGTGTATAGAAATGCAACTGATTGCTTTGCATTGATTTTCTATCCTGTGACTTTGCTGACTTCATGGATCAGTTCTAACAGTTTTTTGGGTGGAATCTTTTGGGTTTTCCATATAGAGTATAAGGTCATCTGTGAAGACTGAAAGTTTGGCTTCCTCCTGGCCGATTTGGATGCCTTTTATTGCTTTGTGCTCTCTGATTGCTGAGGCTAAGACTTCCAACACTGTGTTAAATAACAGTGGCGAGAGTGAACATCCCTGTCTTGTTCCTGACCTTATGGGGAAAGCTCTCAGTTTTTCCCCATTGAGGATGATATTTACAATGTGTCTTTCATATATGGCTTTTATGATCTTGAGGTATGATCCTTCTATCCCTACTTTCTTGAGGGTTTTTATCAAGAAAGGATGCTGTATTTTGTCAAATTCTTTCTCTACATCTATTGAGAGGATCTTGTGGTTCTTGCCTTTCTTTTATTGATGTGACATATCATATTTATTGTTTTGTGGAGACTAAACCAGCCCTGCATCCCTGGTATAAATCCCACTTGGTCGTGGTGAATAATTTTTTTTAATGTATTGTTGGATCCGGTTGGCTAGTATCTTGTTGAGGATTTTTGCATACATATTCATCAAGGATATTGGTCTGTAGTTCTTTTTAGTGGGGTCTTTGGTTTTGGAATCAAGGTAATCCTGGCTTCATAGAATGAGTTTGGAAGTTTTCCTTCCATTTCTATTTTTTGGAACAGCTTCAAAAGAATTTAACTCTTCTTTAAATGTTTGGTAGAATTCCCCTGGAAAGCCATCTGGCCCTGGCCTCTTATTTTTTGGGAGATTTTTGATTATTCATTCAATTTCTTTATTGGTTATAGGCCTGTTCAAATTTTCTATTTCTTCTTGCAGGGTTGCCTTGGTTAAGCATCCGACTCTTGATTTTGGCTCAGATCACAGTCTCACGGTTCATGAATTTGAGTCCTCTTTTGGGCTCTGAGCTGATAGCACAGAGCCTGGTTGGGATTCTGTGTCTTCCTGTCTCTTTCTCTCTCTCTGCCCTCAGCCCCCTTTCTTTCTCTCTCTCTCTTTCAAAATAAATAAATAGACTTTAATAAATAAAATAAAATAAAATAAAATAAAATAAAATAAAATAAAATAAATTACAAATGCACTTTCCTAAACATATAGAGGGCTATTCCAATAATCTGTTTCATAGTAAGTGGTAGTAATTTGTGTTTTTGAGTATTTGCTTCATTTATTGTAAACTGTCAGATTTATTTCTATGGAATTCTTTGTAATACTCCCTTATTATCCTTTTGGTGTCTGCAGGTTCTGTAGTGATACCTAGTTTCATTTGTGATTCCTGATGTTGATAATTTGTGTCTTTTCTCTTTTTCATTTTTAAGTCTTGTCTTAAGGTTTGTCTAACTTACTGATCTTTGCAAAGAACCAGCTCTTTAGTTCATTGACTTTGTTTTTCTGTTTTCAGTTTCACTTATTTCTACTCTTATTTTGTTATTTCTTCTTTCTGCTTGCTTTGATATGATCTGTTTTCATTTGGTTCAGTTTATCTTTTGATTTTCCTTGAGAATTCTGACATAAAGATTACTTAGAAGTATGTTGCTCAGTTTTCAAGTGTTTGGAGATTCTCCTGTTATCTCTCTGCTCTTGATTCCAGTTTGACCCAATTGGAGTCAATTCAGTGGAGAAAGAGTAATGCACAAAAAGCACTTGAAAAAAATTCATCATTCATTCATGCTAAAAACTATCCGAGAAAGGAATAGAGGGGAATTTATTCCGCTTGAAGAAGAGTATCTATAAAAATGCTACAAATAACATTATAGTTAATAGTGGCAGACTGAATTCTTTCTCCCTAAGTTTGGGAACAAAGCCAGGATGTCTGCTGTCAATAGTCTTATTCACTTTGAATTCAAGACTTATTATAAACCTACAGTAATCAAGATGGTTTAGTAGTTCTGTCAAGATAAACATATAGACCAATGGAACAGATTGGAAGTTCCAGAAATAGATGCACACATATGTGGTTCTATATTGATTTTTAACAAAGTACAAAGGCCATTTATTGGAGAAAGATAGTCTTTTCCACAAATGTTGCTAGAACCATTGTATACCTATATGCAAAAGAAAACAACAATAACAACAAAGAATTGATCCATAGATTGCATCATATATAAAAATTAGCTCAAAATGGATCCTAGATCTAAATATAAAATCTAAAAATTTTAAAGTTCTAGAAAGAAACACAGGAAAAATTCTTAGTAACTTTGGATCAGGCAAAGATTTCTTAAACTCAATACCAAAAGCATGATCCATAAGAGAAATTTATAAATTGGACTGCACAAAAATTAAGATCTTTGAAAGACATTAAGAGAAAAAAACGACAAGTCACAAGCTGAGAGAACATATTTGCAAATCACATATTTGATTAAGGAATTATATCTAGAGTATATAAAGAACTCTCAAAACTCAATAATTAGGAACCAGAATTACAGTTAAAAAGTGAACAAAATATATGAATGTATACTTCACCAAAAAAAGATCTGTTGTTTGCCAATAAACACATGGAAAGATAATCTAACTCATTAGCTATCAAGGAACTGCAAATGCAGTTTATTGTGTCAATTTTGCCTCAATAAAGCTGTTTAAAAACTTATATATGTTAATGTTCCCACTTGCCAAGATATTAAGTTTGATTTCAGTTATGTTTTCTGGGGCCCTTACGTCTACTAAGACCATGGAGGAATTATAGGGACTTACGTAGCTTTTGGAAAATAGGTTAAGGTCAGTTGGCCTTGACCACCGCAGATGCTGCTGCACAGTTTGGTTCTTGGGTCTGTGTTCTTCAGCCTCATACTCACGTGTGATGACAACCTATTCACTATTCTTTTATACAAATCAAGAACCAGAGGTCTCCATAGCACCTTAGGGCTGTGTAGCCACCTCCACAAGCTCCTTGCCTTTATATCCCCATCTGGAGTCTTGTACAAAATAGGGCATATAGGGATTGTCTACTCTTTCCCAGGTGAGGACATTTCTTCTTCATCTGCCCAGGGAGTCCTTTCTTTTCTTGGAAAGTCAGCTTTATTCCCCTGCATGAGCCTGACACCAAGCAAAAGTCCCATGAACATTTGCCTTCTCAGAACCAGCTAAACACGAAGACCCTTTTAAATTTTTTTTTTTTAACGTTTATTTATTTTTGAGACAGAGAGACAGAGCATGGACAGGGGAGGGGCAGAGAGAGAGGGAGACACAGAATCTGAAACAGGCTCTAGGCTCTGAGCTGTCAGCACAGAGCCCGACGCGGGGCTGGAACTCACGGACCGTGAGATCATGACCCGAGCCGAAGTCGGACGCTTAACCGACTGAGCCACCCAGGCACCCCTCGAAGACCCTTTTAAATAGCTTGCTCAGGTCCCGTATGCCATCATGTTTGATATCACTGAAGCCTGTCTCACTCTAGAACTCAAACTGCATCTCCACACCCTTTGGGATTCAGTATTTATTGACAAACTATTTCTAAGTATCTCAGTCTAGTAAATGCACACTCATTGGTAGATAATTGAGATGTTTTTGTTATTATTTGTTTGACAGTGATTGAATACGTTGTAGTGTCTCAGAATCCTCACTCAGATTTCTCATTATTCAAACACGTCAATATAGGTGGAAGAGATCAACTGTATCTGTCCTCTCTTGTGGGTTGGCATTTTGATTAAATCTCATGATTTGTGCTGCATTACCTGTGTTCTGTTTCTTCTAAAAGAAATGTTGGAAAATACTACTTACTCAAAGCTTCTGGTTATTTGAGATTTTATCTTTATTCTGAAGCTGGTCATGAGACATCTAGGTTGTTTGGTTCTTCATGAAGGAAGTTTAACAAGTTTCTTAATATCAAGGACAGTATAAAGAGAATCCCCAGCTTCTAATAGTAAGTCTCAATTACACAAAATACATGAGGCATAATCTACATTGTACAAAAAAACTCATAGCATAGAACTTCCAGTATTTCTGATGACCACACTTAACCCTTTGAAAATGCCCCAAGTAAAGCTGTTACTGAACTGAAACTTGCCCATGCACATGATACACACTAAGCCAATGTGTGAGACACTGGTTTTGAAGCAAAGAAAGCTTTGTTATCAGAAGGGCAGGGGGATCATTCCCAAAGCTGCCTTGCCCTGTTGAGCCTAGGGACAGGAGAGGAGGGTAAAGGATTTCTTGAAACCTTGCGGGGAGGGGCCTTGAAACAGGAGGTATGCATTCTTCTAGATGATGAAAGCTATCCAGGACCTGGTAAGATAAGATAAGTCAGTTTCAAGACAAATGTTACCATCCATCACCAATAGGTCTCTACAAACAGTAGGCAAACAGAGAGTAGGGATAAAAGGCAAAGTTAATGATTAATTGTGCATGAGATTAAGAGACATAAAACAAGTAGGGAACAAAACAAAATGTGGAGCTAAATTAATAATGTGACTAATACAACTATAGTTCTGTTTATGCTTTCAAAACAGGTCCAGGAACCCAGTGTCTGGCCTCAAAGTAGGATTATTTTTTGGATGAAAAAGTCAAGCCTCTGGCTTCATAGCCTCCATCAAACAATTATAGTTTTGAGGTATGGCTTAAGATATAGTGATATTGGTAAAGATGGTTAATTTATGTGTGAACTTGACTGGGCCATGGGGGTACCCAGATATTTGGTCAAACATTATTTTGGGTGCATTATTTTGGGTGTTTTGGTGAGGTTTTGAGATTAGATTAACATTTGAGGGGCGCCTGGGTGGCTCAGTCGGTTAAGCGTCCGACTTCGGCTCAGGTCATGATCTCACGGTCCGTGAGTTCGAGCCCCGCGTCGGGCTCTGTGCTGACAGCTCAGAGCCTAGAGCCTGTTTCAGATTCTGTGTCTCCCTCTCTCTCTGACCCTCCCCCGTTCATGCTCTGTCTCTCTCTGTCTCAAAAATAAATAAACATAAAAAAAAAATAAAAAAAACCATTTGAATCAGTAGATGGGGTGATGCAGATTGGTCTTTCTAATGGAAGCAGATCTCATGGAATCATTTGAAGGTCTGAATAGAACAAAAAAGGCTGACCTGCCCGCAAGTAGGAGAGAATTTCTTTCTACCTGACTGCTTTTGAACTGGGACAGTGGCTTTTTCCTGTCTTTGGACTCAAACTGAAATATCTGCTCTCCCTGGGTCTTGAGCCAGCAGTCCTCTGACCGGAACTATACCATCACTCTCCAGGATCTCCAGCTTGCTGACTCACCCTGCAGATCTTGGGACTAGTTAGCTTCCACAAGCCAATTCCACATAATAAATCTTTTATACATGTATAGAGATCTCAGCTGCTTCTCTGGAGAACCATCACGAATGTAGTAAGTTTTCCTTATTTTTAGTATGTCCTCTTGGAGCCTACAGAAATATGAATGAATATTGGCTAATTTCTTTGGTCTCATGTCTCCTACTAAGTGCAACAACTTTAGCATATAAAATTAACAGTTTTAAGAAGAGACTGGTGATTTCAGAAAATCCTTGCTTTGGCTAGAGCCTCACCTCCTATATTAGCTGCAGAGTATAAACCAAAAACCTTTTGATTGTCCCCAGGAGATAACACATTTTTCCAGTGCCAGAGAGGATAATATGTGTATGTCTGTTTAGACGGATCACACCATTTGTTTCTATTTGGGGTAGATCTGTGTAATAATCGGTTTATAAAGTGAAAAAATATGAACATAAGCTTTATTGGAAGTTCCTGGTTTGACAAATCAGATCCAATTGGGCCACACCCAACATAGGACATGTTCTAAAACAGGTTTGCAAGTTTGGGAAGAAAAATGCTCTGTTCTGCTTTGTTAAACATCCTAAGAGGGCCCCTTGAAGATTCATGGGTGGGGGGAGAAGGGGCTAAAGAAGGAAATTGG
Organism: Acinonyx jubatus; assembly: GCF_027475565.1. Lineage (NCBI taxonomy): Eukaryota > Metazoa > Chordata > Mammalia > Carnivora > Felidae > Acinonyx > Acinonyx jubatus. The sequence continues at coordinate 71,352,613 of NC_069383.1, read as the reverse complement.
AAGGAAAAAGGGAAACCACAGCAGTTACTGTGGAGTTCATTCAAAGCTTAATGTTAGGGTATCATGTCCTTTTCCAGAGGGATATTCTTTGGGATTTCCTTGGTGTCTCTCAGATTGTGAAGTGAGTACCTCTCTTTTCATGAAAAGCAAGATGTTCAGAAAAGTGCCTACAAAGAAGTGCCATGATGCTAAATCTCCGGGCAGGCCTGTGGTGAGACTTTCTTCCCCCAGCCTTGGTGTTCAGTTTACCCCCATTATGTGAAGCATCCATTGGAATTAAAAGATCATTCATTGCTAAGTGGGGCATACCTATTTCCCCTGCATGATTTGACCATATTTTCACACAGCAGCATTGTTCAAGACAATTATGTACAAATGTAAAGAGTTCCAAAAAGCCACAAAATGTTCAGCAAAAAATATCTTCAACAAGAGATTGGTTATGTTCCAATCTTCCAGGTAAACTACCCCTATTATGATAAACTAAGGGAAGAAAACCTTACAGTCAATGTTTAGGGGTTTACACTTGCTTCTTCATTGCCTTCCAGGCAGATCTGTGCCAAGACTACCAAGGATATTATTACACTAGCTTCACTTGTTGAATTCTTGGGCTTTGTACTCAAGTTCATGATGTCTCATTATTAAAAAAATTGTTTACGTGGTGCCTGGGTGGCTAAGTCGGTTAAGCGTCTGACTTCAGCTCAGGTCATGATCTCGCAGTTCGTGGGTTCAAGCCGCACGTCAGGCTCTGTGCTGACAGCTCAGATCCTGGACCTGTTTCGGATTCTCTGTTTCCCTCTCTCTTTGCCCACCCCTCCTTGTGCTCTGTCTCTCTCTCTCAAAAATAAACACAAAAATTTTTTTTAATTGTGTAAGGAGGCGCCTGGGTGGCTGGCACAGTTGGTTAAGCATCTGATTTCGGGTCAGGTCACGATCTGGTGGCTCACGACTGCAAGCCCCACGTTGGGTGCTGTGCTGACAGCTCAGAGCCTGGAGCCTGCTTCAGATTCAGTGTCTCCCTCTCTCTCTTTGCCTATCCCCCACTCACACTCTGTGTCTCTCTCTCAGAAATGAACATTTGAAATAATATATATTTATTTTTAAAAAAGGTAAGAAAAAATTGTTTAAAATGTACAGCAACATGGGATTTGAGTTTAATATAATTAACGAGGTTTTTTTTTAATGACAATAAATACAAACATCTGAAAAAAATATCCTTAGTAGACCACTGTTCTGCTACTGTTTTCAAAATGCACAGTCCAACTTGGTTCTCTAATACCATCTATTGAGCATGTCCCGTGCACCTCTCTGATGATACTCTGATTATTCTCAGTCTGATCCAGCCACACTGCTGTCTCTGATACCCAAACATGTCAACATTTCACCCCTTGAGGGCCTCTGCATTTGCTATTCTCCCAGATCTTCCCATGGCTGGCTCTTTCCTATTAGGGCTCAGTGCAAACGTCAGTTCCTTAGAGGTGCTTTCCTGGTAACCCTACCTCAAGTATCAAAGCTCCTATAGCCACCTAGTTTTTCCCTATTATATCCCTTTTTTTTTGTATTCTTTTTCAATGTTTATTTGTTTTTGGGTGGGGGGTGTAGAGACAGACAGATAGTGAGCATGGCAGGGGCAGAGAGAGGGGGGGAGACACAGAATCTGAAGCAGGCTCTAGGCTCTGAGCTGTCAGCACAGAGCTGGACACAGGGCTTGAACTCACCAACCAGAGATCATGACCTGAGTCAAAGTCGGACGCTTAACCAACTGAGCAACCCAGGCGCCCCATGTATTCTTTTTCATAGCATTATTACTATTGGGAAAATTTTACTTATTGTTTTTCTTGCCTATTGTTAATTTTATTCCATTTGAATATAAGGTTCTTAAAAGCAGGGACTCTGTCATTCTTATCCATTGCTGAACTCCTAGACCTTAGTATCCAATAAATAAATTTTGAATGAATTAGAGTGGCCACTCAAAAATAAATAATGAATTAATGAATTCCAGGCACTATGTTTACTTGGCAGAGGATTTTTAGCCTTGGAAAGTCATGATTTACCAGAATTTCCTCGTTAAGATGATGACAAATCTGAGACAAATCACAGTCTCCCCAGAGAGCAGCAGGACCTGGATGCCTGTTTAGGGAAGCCCAAGTCTTGTAGTCGAAGGATCTCTGGAGTTGGACAGGCCATGGGTTCAAAGGTTTGTGGCCTTGGGTGAATCACTGGGCCTCTCTACACTTTGGTGTTCATAAAACCAGGAAGCTAGGGGCGCCTGGGTGGCTCAGTCGGTTAAGCGTCCGACTTCAGCTCAGGTCACGATCTCGCGGTCCGTGAGTTCGAGCCCCGCGTCGGGCTCTGGGCTGATGGCTCAGAGCCTGGAGCCTGCTTCCGATTCTGTGTCTCCCTCTGTCTCTGCCCCTCCCCCATTCATGCTCTGTCTCTCTCTGTCTCAAAAAGAAATAAAACATTAAAAAAAATTTTTTTAAACCAGGAATGCTAATGACAATGGCTCTGACACTGACCATCTCAACAGATTACTTTGCATACTGTGGAAAGCAGTGTAAATTTTAGGTTCTCATTGAGGTTCTCAATGGCTCTTCAGGTCTTTTATGTAACAGGGAGTTTGGTTATAGAGGATTTTTTTTTGTATCAAAATTAGACATATGCGTATTCTTGAGATAAAATAGCTTCTACTGAGGGCATGGATTTGTTTCTCAACCTTCCAAGATATAGAGAAACTCCTGGAAGGTCTTCTAACTTGTGCAGTAACAGGAATGACTGGGCCCATAAGGAATGAGATATAGGGTCTAGAGACACATTTTCTGGTTTGATATTTATAAATATCTAAAGTATTTTAATATTGTATTTTGTTGTAAAATATGCCCCATTGTACTCCCAAAAGTAATTTGAAGCAGTCTATTAAAAAAATGTACATACAAAAATAAATCTGATATATGAGGAGGGATAAGAGATGTAGTTTCACTTACCAGAGAATTACTGAAATGATACAGAAGAATTTGTATCATCTTTTGGCAGCGAAAGAAAAAGGGAAAATAGGTTATGTCATATAGATACCAACTCTACTTTCAGGCTAGTCCAAGTGCATTTATACGTACCAGAATAAAAAGGATACTTGTCCCCTCTTAAGAAACTTTTTTTTTTTACAAGACAGTTTTGTATTGGAACATAACACTCCTTGCCAGCAGGACACATAGAAGAGGCCCTGGAGAACCTGTTCATTAGCATACAGTCACTGCAGTGACATTTGTTTATTAATTTCCTATATCTGCTTTCAGAGATATAGAAGGTATAGAGACCACAATAGAATAGAGCTTTGTGATGTGCCAGGATACAAATTGGGAGATCTGCTGTTCAGTTTGCCCTGCCTTCTTTCTCTCTTCTTTGGGGAATTCTATCTCTTACCTTCTGGGAACCATTCTTTCCACTTCCATAATGAGGGAGCTTTCATGGTTCCATCCAAGTTGTTGCCTCCCTGACCCAGTAATTGGTCTAAGTATGGTAACTAATCCAGCCTGAACCAATCAGAGATATTTCCTAGGATTTTTAAGCCTGCGTTTAGAGGGTGCCAGCCAAGTACGCTTTCTTGGGTGAGACTGGGAGAAGTGATACTAGGATCTATAGGTCACCATGTCTCCAGCGTGGAGTCCAGTCTGAGAAAATGAGACTGGCACTCAAAAAGAAGCATGGAGATGGAGAGAGAGAGACAGTCCTGGCAGTGCCTGAGTCCTTGAAGCCCAGCTGTTCTCCTGTTCTGCCACTGGTTTGATTTTCTGACCCAAACGTCTCCATTATCTAAATTAGAGTTGAGGTTGTTGCATGTAGCCAGAGGGTCCTGACTACTTTTGATAGAGATATGTAGGTTTTGCTTGCCCAGCATCCTTCTTCCCTTTTCCAGTAACAGCACTTTTGATTTTCCTTTGAGGAACCATGCCTCCTTAGTCTTAGTCCTTGTAGATGGGGTCACACAGACTCTTGCACCCCCTTCTGGTTACAAGCATGGAAACATGATCCAGGCATGACAAGTGAAACTTATTTTCTGGGTTTTAATTGGAACTAGGGGGAAAGAGAAGCTGGAAATGCTAGGGATTATTAAATGAAGAGGGCCTGCCAGTGGACAAAGCTAACACAGAGTAAAATGAAGCTCAGAGGAGAAAGGGAGATTAAGTCCAGATGATACCTTGAACTTTTGGACCTTTCGATGCCGAAATCCGATTCAACCTTGGCTTTTTCAGCTATATGAGCCAATCCTTCGTTTTCTCCCCCTCATACTGGTTTGCATTGGCTTTCTATCACTTACAACTAAAATCCCTGGGTAATAACAATATCACACTATTGAGTATTAAGTTACTGGGGAGGGAAGCCCCAAAGCATGTTTATTCCATACACAAATTTAGGAATTTTCTTATGCTGGTTAGTCGTCAATTCAAGGTGAGTCACTAACAGGTAGAAAAACCAGATGTAAATAAATTGTAGTCTAGCAACATGGAAGGTTATTGATTGATGTCTTCCCAGAAATGCTTCCCTAGTGAGAATGCCAGTAAGAGATTAAAATCAGATTGTGCTATTTACACCATCCATGGGAAGAATAAATTAATTGCAGCATGTCTTTTTTTGTCAAAGGCACAAGAATTACTTTATTTTTTAAGTTCATTTATCTTGAGAGTGAGAGAGCAAGCTGGGGAGAGGCAGAGAGAGCAGGGGAGAGAGAATCCCAGACAGGCTCCCCACTGTCAGTGCAGAGCCTGACGTAGGGCTCGAACTCACAAACTGTGAGATCATGACTGGAGCCAAAACCAAGAGTCCAACACTTAACCCTCTGAGCCAACCAGGTGCCCCCAGGAATGACTTTTTCCTCAAGTCTTGCCTAGGAGGGTAGTTGGTGATAATCCATTTTTATTATACTTGATCTACCATTTGGTAATGAACATAGAATATTCTGAAATCTTTTGGGTGAAAAATGAGTCAATGCTTCCATTAAATGAAATGAATCAATATTGCTCTTTGGCAAGGACTCACCTGTGATTTATTTTTTTTTTAAAAAGAGGAAAAACATTCCCTGACAGATATATTTAGGTAAACATTTTTCCGATATAATCTCTCCTTTGTGAATAATTTCTTTGTCCCCATTCACTGTTGATAAATATCATGTTCATTATCCAAAGGTACAATTTACAAATGTGTTAAGTCTCAGCAATTACAATTTTTCCTTGTCACAACATTGCTGCTTATTTTTAATAGTTCTTTTTGTGGTTACAAGACCTTTCTTATGGACTATGTGTTTCCTTTTGGTAAAACAGTTGGTCTCTGGTGGACTACTGTTACTCTGTCTCTGCTGCCTGGATGGATAAGAAGGTGTTTATTTGTTTGCTTGTTTTTTGTTTGTTTGTTTTAATGGAACTAGTGGGGTTTTTTCCCCCATATTTATGTCACAAAGAGTACTTTCTTATTCTTAAAAAAAATCACTAAGAACATATCCCTTTTTAATTCGTAATACTCTTTATCAAATTATTTTTATTATTTCACATTGCCTAAAGATTCTAAAATTATATGAACTTCTGTAATTCAAATTGTCAGAAATAGACTAATCACTCTTAAGTATGATACACTTGAGAGCTTCTTTCCCCAACAAAACAATTGAAGCCTATGTAAATTTCAAAACACTTTGTTATTTTGATGATATGTCAAAGCAAAAGGTTAATTATAATGCCTTTTAGTCCTGTTTTTAAAAAGTAATCTGTAGGAATTTGTTATGTAAATAAATTTAGTTTGATACAGTCTAAACAAGATGTCTAATAGGGTATTCCTAAAAGAGTTTATTTTTTGGAAAGTACTTTTTAATTTTCACTTATACAAAACTTTAGTCATGTTCAGATTGAAAAATACTTTTTGAGGGGCACCTGTGTGGCTCAGTCGGTTAAGCCTCCGACTTTGGCTCAGGTCATGATCTTGCGGGTTTGTGAGTTCCAGCCCCAGCATTGAGCTCTGTGCTGACAGCTCAGAGCCTGTAACTTGTTTTAGATTCTGTGTCTCCCTCTCTCTCTGCTCCTTCCCCACTCACACTCTTTCAACCAGGCTGCCTGTCACATCAGGTTTACTTGGCATTGTTTTTTGCTGGAAGAAATCTTACTTTCCAAGAAAATGAAAATGTAATTTGTGAATTGTATTTTTAAAAAAATAATAGATACTAAATTTCACTTTTCATGTCTGCTTCCTCCGAGTGATTCGGCTTTTTGAAGAGAGCAGGAGAGTTGGTTGAATATTTGCAGACTCTGAATCAAGCTTGTAGGGCCCTCAGTTTCTTCAAGAGATGAGGTCAACTGTTGTGCAGAACTGTTTTTAACCACTAGTGGGCACTCAAATAGTTGTCAAGCTGAATAAGTCTTTACATAAATAACAGGCTGAAATTACCATCTGCAAAATGCTTTTTTAAAAAAAGTTTTTATTTTCTTTTTACTTACTTAATTTATATTTATTTTATTTTAATCTCTACCCAAATGTGAGGCTTGAACTTACAACCCCCAAGATCAAGAGTCGCATACTCCACCGACTGAGCCAGCCAGGTGCCCCCTCCAAAATGCTTTTTTGATAGAGTGCATTATGAAGCTAAATTTATTCTTTAAAGTTCTGTCAACTAATAATTAATATAACTAGAGAATTTTTGTGGAATCGACAATATCTTTTAGTTGTACTATTGTTCAGGAAGAAAAACTTAAAAACATCTGGATTCTGCTTTCTTGGCTTATGGTATTAGTTCATTGTGTTGCTTTCTTTTCTTGTAGGTGTTAAAAGAGTGATTCAAAGAATAGGATAAAATATAAATTTGACTCTTCTTTTTAAGTCCTTACTAATAGAGAAGGGGATCGCTTACACACTTTTTTTTAAGTTTTATTTATTTGGGTGCCTGGGTGGCTCAGTCAGTTAAACGTCTGACTGCAGCTTGGGTCATGATCTCGCAGTTTGTGAGTTCGATATCCACATTGGGCTCTGTGTTGACAGCTAGGAGCCTGGAGCCCTCTTGGGATTCCATGTCTCCCTCTCTCTCTGCCCCTCCCCTCTCACACTCTGTCTCTCTCTCCCTCAAAATAAATACACATTTAAAAAAATTAAAAAAAAATAAAGTTTTATTTATTTAAGTAATCTCTACACCCAACATAGGGCTGAACCCATGACCCTAAGATCAAGAGTCGCATGTTCTTCCAACTGAGCCAGCCAGGGGTCCCTCCAGATCTGTAAAGGGCTGGATTATTCAGCAACTTTGTAAATATTTAGGATTCAGTGAAACTCCATTTGGGTTTGGTTGCATACTTATATTTGTAATTTTTGACATTGCATCCCTTTTGGGCTAATGTAAGGTGTATGTTTGATTCATGAGCACTCAAAAATCCACAAACATAAATTAATAAATACGACAGAATTTCAAGCATGAAAGTGTTTCTATTAATAAAGATAAGGATTTTGCCTTCAGTAAATAAAGTATGGCATGGGCTTACCTTCCCCAGAATTTGTTCAGAAATCTCAGAATTTGAACACTATTCATTCTCTCTTTTGCTTCACATTCCTTTTGGGAAAATTCCTAGAACTATAATCTAAAGAAAGTGAGAAGTGGGCTAGTCTTCTCTTCAGACTGGTTATATTTTCTTTCATTTAGTTGATTTTCAAAATCTTAACTGGAAATAAGAATACCTGTTCTTTCCTAGTCAGAATGTCTCTTGCCACCTACTGATCATGTGTCATTGGGCAAGTTAGCTGGCTGAATCTTACTTTGTGATCCATAAGATGGGAATAATATCTTCCCTGATATGGTATTTCAGGGGATAAAACGAAATTATGTATAGCACTTATCATAGCATGTGATCAAAGTAAAACCTCATTTGTCATTATCGAAGAAACTCTTCTGGCTTTCCAGATGAAACCATGTTCTTACCTTTCCTCTGTAAAATACACTAGCAAATGTGGCATGCTGAATTCTCCTGGTTAGAAGATACTCAGGAAGGTGTGGTCAAGGACCAACAGCATTGGGATCACTTGGGGAATCACCTGGCATCAGCTTGTTAAAAATGCAGATTTTTAGGGGCGCCTGGGTGACTCAGTCAGTTAAGCCTCTGACTCTTGATCTCAGCTTAGGTCTGATCTCATGGTCCTGAGTTCAAGCCCCATGTTGGGCTCTGCACTGAGTGGGAAGCCTACTTTAAAAAAAAAAATTAGTCACTTAGTCATTGGTTGGGGCCACTGTGAGAAGAGTGTGTGCTCAGCTCAGAATATGGGGGGGGAGGGGGACATGGAATTAACAGCTGGTGGCTGCCAGCTAATCATACATCTGGGCAGCCAGTGCTTTCCTAAGGGAAAAACCAAACAACGCTCGCATTGTCTGCCACAAGCCCAATCTGTTTTTGTTTTTGTTTTTAAATCTGCAAACTGATGGATACATGCCTAGTATAAATTATATGCCTATGATAGCAGTGTCTTATATACTTTGTTGGGCAAAGACTCCTTAGGACAAATGTGAAGGCTTTGAACATCCTGAGTGCAAAAATAATTATGCATTTTAATGATGGTGTTTGAAACTTGACAAATCCTCAATCATGCTCTCTGCACACCGGTCTCTATAAATATAGTCCTCAACAGCCATCCCCAGGGCTATGAATTAAATCTTAACTGATTTTCAAAGTATTGTGAATTTACTAATGAAAATTCTGAATACAAATGGACTCACTTAGGATGCATGATACATATTTAAACCACCAAGGAAATATCTGAGCAGCATCCACAATTTGTCTTCCACCATCTCTACTAAGTTTTACAGACCAGGAATAGCCAGTGGAGATGGATGTTATGTGAAACATCTATTATCATCTGAAGCTTTGTCACATACAGGTAAGCTGATGTGGTGAAAATGGTGACACTTGAAGTATGAAGACCTGTGTTTAAGAATGGCCACTGTCATTTAGCTCCCGACTTAGTGTCCTTAGGAAATGATTGATCAGTCTTTACAAATTGGCTTTGCACAAGGAAAGGCCTCTACCAAATCAGTCTGGCTAGAGACTCTGGCGGTCTCTCAACACTTTGCTTTTGATGTGTCTTTCCTGGATTTGTGTGCATGATTTCTCAATTAGAGGGATTTGCCATTATTCCCCCCCAGGAGTTTGTAAGCTCTTCCTCCCTCTGGTGTCTGTCTGCAGTACTGCAGGCTCTCTGGAGCTGCTGCAAACCTCCCAGCTTTCTTTTGTCCTCAGCAGCCCCCAGGCTCCTAGAGTATTCTGGTTCCTAGTGCGTGAGACAGAAATAAGTCTCTGGGGTATTCCCTGGCCCCAAAAGCTGGAACATTAGAGGTATGCTCCAACTTTTTCCTTTCCCAGGGAGAAGCCTCTAGCTGAGGCTTAATGACTTTCCCAGAATAATTCAGCCTTTGGTTAATTTTCAGAGTTCTGAGAATATTGATTTTGACAGCTTTTGCCAGTGTTCCCGTTGCTATCATGGAGGAGCAGATTTTTGGAAGTCCTTACTCTGCCATTCTGAATGTGCCTCTTCTCTATTTTGCCTTTATTCTTAAAAGATCCTTTGAATTAGCGCATAATCTAGATTGATATTAATTTTATTTTATCCTATTGATTCTCACATTCTACTGTCTTTCATTATTAATGTTGAGAACTAACTCATTCACCCATGAGGAGTTAGTCTGTTTTTTGTCATTGATTGCTCTTTAAGAGTTGCTATTTTGGGAGTACCTGGGTGGCTCAGTTGGTTCAGCGTTAGACTCTTGATTTTGGCTCAGGTCATCATCTCATGATCTCATTTCGGAAGTTCAGGCCCCTCGTTGGACTCTGCACTGGCAGTCTGGAGCTTGCTTGGGATTCTCTCTCTCTCTCTCTCTCTCTCTCTCACTGTCACTCTCTTTCTCTCTGTGCCTCCCCCCTCCTCTCTCAAAATAAACTTTGAAGGAAAAAAAAGAGTTGCTATTTTTGGATTTCTGTGAATTTAGTCTGTATGACTGAATTTCTTTTTATTTACTCTTGTTGGCTTTATTGGGTTCCTTATGTCTGTGGATTGATGTGTTTCAAGTTTATGGAAAATTCTAAGCCCTTATCTCTTTGAATATTACTTGCAATTCATTCTCTTCATTCTGTTTGGAGTTCTGATTAAATAGATGTTAGACCTCACATTTCTTAGTCTCTCTTTTACCTGTTTCTTCTATCAGTCTGTGTGAACTCCAGATATTATATTCTCACTTTTCTTTTTTTCTCTTCCTTATTATTTTCGTTCTTTCTTCTTTTTTCATAATTTATTTTTTATTTTTTAAAATTTACATCCAAATTAGTATATAGTGAAGCAATGATTTCAGGACTAGATTCCTTAATGCCCCTTACCCATTTAGCCCATCCCCCCTCCCACAACCCCTCCAGCAACCCTCAGTTTGTTATCCATATTTATGAGTCTGTTTTGTTTTGTCCCCCTCCCTGTTTTTATATTATTTTTGTTTCCCTTCCCTTATGTTCATCTGTTTTGTCTCTTAAAGTCCTCATATGAGTGAAGTCATATGATTTTTGTCTTTCTCTGACTGACTAATTTCACTTAGCATAATACCCTCCGGTTCCATCCAGGTAGTTGCAAATGGCAAGATTTCATCCTTTTTGATTGCTGACAATACTCCATTGTATATATATACCACATCTTCTTTATCCGTTCATCCATCAATGGACATTTGGGCTCTTTCCACACTTTGGCTGTTGTTGATAGTGCTGCTATAAACATGGGGGTGCATGTGTCCCTTCAAAACAGCACACCTGTATCCCTTGGATAAATGCCTAGTAGTGCAGTTGCTGGGTCATAGGGTAGTTCTATTTTTGGTTTTTTGAGAAACCTTCATACTGTGTTCCAGAGTGGCTGCACTAGCTTGCATTCCCACCAGCAATGCAAAAGAGATCCCTTTTCTCTGCATCCTCGCCAACATCTGTTGTTGCCTGAGTTGTTAATGTTAGATATTCTGACAGGTGTCAGGTGGTATCTCATTGTGGTTTTGATTTGTATTTCCCTGATGATGAGTGATGTTGAGCATTTTCTCATGTATAGTTGGCCATCTGGATGTCTTCTTTGGAGGAGTGTCTATTCATGTCTTTTGCCCATTTCTTCACTGGATTATTTGTTTTTTTGGGTGTTGAGTTTGATAAGTTCTTTATAGATTTTGGATACTAACCCTTTATCTGATATGTCATTTGCAAATATCTTCTCCCATTCTGTTGGTTGCCTTTTAGTTTTGCTGATTGTTTCCTTCACTCTGTAGAAGCTTTTTATGTTGATGAGGTCCCAGCAGTTCATTTTTGCTTTTGTTTCCCTTGCCTCTGGAGATGTGTTGAGTAAGAAATTGCTGCGGGCAAGATCAAAGAGGCTTTTGCCTGATTTCTCCTCGAGGATTTTGATGGCTTCCTGTCTTACATTGAGGTCTTTCATCCATTTGGGTTTATTTTTGTGTATGGTGTAAGAAAGTGGTCCAGGTTCATTCTTCCGCATGTTGCTGTCCAGTTTTCCCAGCACCACTTGCTGAAGAGACTGTCTTTATCCCATTGGATATTCTTTGCTGCTTTGTCAAAGATTAGTTGGCCATACGTATGTGGGTCCATTTCTGGGTTCTCTGTTCTATTCCATTGATTTGAGTGTCTGTTCTTGAGACAGTACCATACTGTCTTGATGATTACAGCTTTGTAGTATAGCTTGAAGTCTGGGATTGTGATGCCTCCTGCTTTGGTTTTCTTTTTCAAGATTGCTTTGGCTATTCAGGGTCTTTTCTGGTTCCATACAAATTTGAAGATTCTTTGTTCTAGCTCTGTGAAGAATGCTGGTGTTTCTTTGATAGGGATTGCGTTGAATATGTACATTGCTTTGGGTAGTATCGACATTTTAACAATATTTGTTCTTTCTCTCCAGGACTGTGGAATCTTTTTCCGTTTCTTTGTGTCTTCTTCAGTTTCTTTCATAAGATTTCTATAGTTTTCAGCATATAGATTTTTTACCTCTTTGGTTAGATTTATTCCTAGGTATTTTATGGTTTTTGGTGCTACTGTAAATGGGATTGATTCCTTGATTTCTCTTCTGTTGCTTCATTGTTGGTGTATAGGAATGCAACCGATTTCTGTGCATTGATTTTATATCCTGCAACTTTGCTAAATTCATGAATCAGTTCTAGCAGTTTTTTGGTGGAATCTTTTGGGTTTTCCATATAGAGTATCATGTCATCTGTGAAGAGGGAGAGTTTGACTTCCTCCTGGCCAATTTGGATGCCTTTATTTCTTTGTGTTGTGTGATTGCAGAGGCTAAGACTTCCAATACTAGGTTGAATAACAGTGACGAGAGTGGACATCCCTGTCTTGTTCCTGACCTTAGGGGGGAAGCTCTCAGTTTTTCCCCATTGAAGATGATATTAGCGTTGGGTCACTCGTATATGGCTTTTATCATCTCAAGGTATGATCCTTCTATACCTACTTTCTTGAGGGTTTTTATCAAGAAAGGATGCTGTATTTTGTCAAATGCTTTCTCTGCATCTACTGAGAGGAGCATATGGTTCTTGTCCTTTCTTTTATTGATGTGATGAATCACATTAATTGTTTTATGGATATTGAACCAGCCCTGCATCCCTGGTATAAATCCCACTTGGTCGTGGTGAATAATTTTTTTAATGTATTGTTGGATCTAGTTGGCTAATGTCTTGTTGAGGATTTTTGCATCCACATTCTTCAGGGAAATTGGTCTATAGTTCTTTTTAGTGGGGTCTCTGTCTGGTTTTGGAATCAAGGTAATGCTGGCTTCATAGAAAGAGTTTGGAAGTTTTCCTTCCATTTCTATTTTTTGGAACAGTTTCAAGAGAATAGGTGTTAACTCTTCCTTAAATGTTTGGTAGAATTCCCCTGGAAAGCCATCTGGCCCTGGACTCTTGTTTTTTTGGTAGATTTTTGCTTACTAATTTGATTTCCTTACTGGTTATGGGTCTGTTCAAATTTTCTATTTCTTCCTGTTTCAGTTTTGGTAGTGTATATGTTTCTAGGAATTTGTCCATTTCTTCCAGATTCTGCATTTTATTGTCATAGAATTGTTCATAATATCCTCTTATTATTGTTTTTATTTCTGTTGTGTTGGTTGTGATTTCTCCTCTTTCATTCTTGATTGTACTTATTTGGGTCCGTTCCTTTTTCTTCTTGATCAAACTGGCTAGTGGTTTATCAATTTTGTTAATTCTTTCAAAGAACCAGCTTCTGGTTTCATTGATCTGTTCTACTGTGTTTTGTTTGTTTGTTTGTTTGTTTTTTTGGTTTCAATAGCATTAGTTTTTGCTCTAATCTTTATTATTTCCTGTCTTCTGCTGGTTTTGGTTTTATTTGCTGTTCTTCTTCCAGCTCCTTAAGGCATAACGTTAGGTTGTGTATCTGAGATCTTTCTTCCTTCTTTAGGAAGGCCTGGATTGCTATATACTTTCCTCTTATGATCGCCTTTGCTGCATCCCAGAGGTTTTGGGTTGTGGTGCTATCATTTTCATTGACTTCTGTATACTTTTTAATTTCCTCTTTAACTGCTTGGTTAGCCCACTCACTCTTTAGTAGGATGTTCTTCAGTCTCCAAGTATTTGTTACCTTTCCAAATTTTTTCTTGTGGTCTGATAATATGCACGGTATGGTCTCAATCTTTCTGTACTTACTTAGGGCTGATTTGTGTCCCAGTATATGGTCTATTCTAGAGAATGTTCCATGTGCACTGGAAAAGAATGTATATTCTGCTGCTTTAGGATGAAATGTTCTGAATATATCTGTTAAGTCCATTTGGTCCAGTGTGTCATTCAAAACCATTGTTTCCTTGTTGATTTTTGGATTAGATGATCTGTCCATTGCTGTGAGTGGGGTGTTGAAGTCACCCCACTATGGTATTATGGTATTACTATCGATGAGTTTTTTTATGTTTGTGATTAATTGATTTATATATTTGGGTGCTTTCACCTTTGGCACATAAATGTTTACAATTGTTAGAGGTATTTTTGGTGCATAGACCCCTTGATTATGATATAATGCCCTTCTGCATCTCTTGATACAGTCTTTATTTTAAAGTCTAGATGTCTGATATAAGTATGGCTACTCTGGCTTTCTTTTGTTGACCATTAGCATGATAGATGGTTCTCCATCCCCTTATTTTCAATCTGAAGGTGTCTTTAGGTCTAATGTGGGTCTCTTGTAAACAGCATATAGATGGGTCTTGTTTTCTTATCCATTCTGTTACCCTTTGTCTTTTGATTGGAGCATTGAGTCCATTGGTGTTTAGAGTGAGTACTGAAAGATATGAATTTATTGCCATTATGATGCTTGTAGAGTTGGAGTTTCTGGTGGTGTTCTCTGGTCCTTTCTAATCTTTGCTTCTTTTTGATATTTATTTATATATATCTTGATATTTTGATAAATATTTTGATATATATATATATATATATATATATATATATATATATATATATTTTTCCATCTTTTCTCCCCTCAGAGAGTCCCCCTTAAAATTTCTTGCAGGGCTGATTTAGTCATCACAAACTCCTTTAATTTTTATTTATCTGGGAAACTTTTTATCTCTCCTTCTATTTTGAATGAGTCTTGCTGGGTAAAGAATTCTTGGCTGCATATTTTTCTGATTCAGCACGTTGACTATATCCTGCCACTCCTTCCTGGCCTGCCAAGTTTCTGTGGCTAGGTCTGCTGCAAACCTGATCTGTTCTCCCTTGTAGGTTAGGGACTTTTTTTCCCTTGCTACTTTCATGATTCTCTCCTTGCCTGAGTATTTTGTGAATTTGACTATGATATGCCTTGTTGATGGTCGGTTTTTGTGGAATCTAATGGAGGTCCTCTGTGCTTCCTGGATTTTGATGTCTGTGTCTTTCCCTAGGTTAGGAAAGTTTTCCGCTATGATTTGCTCACATAACCCTTCTCCCCCTAAATCTCTCTCTTCCTCTTCTGGGACCCCTATGATTCTGATGTTGTTTCTTTTTAATGAGTCACTGATTTCTCTATTTCTTAAATCATGCTCTTTTGCCTTAATCTCCCTCTTGTTTTCTGTTTCGTTATTCTCTGTAAGTTTGTCCTCTATATCGCTGATTCTCTGTTCTGCCTTGTCCATCCTTGCTGCTGCTGCATCCATCCGTAATTGCAGCTCAGATATAGCATTTTTAATTTCATTCTGGCTATTTTTTGCTTCTTTTATCTCTGCAGAAAGGGATTCTAATCTATTTTCGACTTCAGCTAGTATTCTTATTATTGTGATTCTAAATTCTGGTTCAGACATCTTGCTTGTGTCTGTGTTGGTTAAATCCCTGGCTGTTGTTTCTTTGTGCTCTTTCTTTTGGGGTGAATTCCTTCGTTTTGTTATTTTGAAGGGAGAAAAGGAATTAATGAGGTAGAAAAATTGAAATTAAAAAAATTAAAATTAACAAAATATTAAAATTAAAAATTGAGAACGCACACACACACACACAAATTGAATAGATGATGCTAGATCCTAGGTATGTTTTGGTCTGGGTGTAGAAAGTGGTTTGACAGATTAGAGAAACAAAAAACAAACAAACAAACAAAAAAACAAAACAACAAGAAAAGGGGGGAGAGGGAGAGAGAGAAAAGGAAATAGTTTGAGAATTTGAAAAAATGAATACACTAAAGTAGACTAAAATACCCAAAAGTAGAGAATAGAGTAGAAAAAATTATAGAAAAATATTTTTAATAAAAATTAAAAAGAAATAGGAATTTTTAAATTTTCTGTATTTAAGAAAAAAGAAAAGAAACAAAAAAGAGAAAAAAGATAAAAGAAAAGAAAAGACAAAAAGAAATAGTTTGAAATTTTAAAAAGTGAATACACTGTAGTAGACAGAAATAAAATGATGGGACTAAGAAATTGAAAAAATTTACATAAAAGCAAAAAATATAGTAATAAAAATTAAATAAAAATATTGTTAAAAGAAATTGAAAGTAAAAATGAAGTTTTTCTCTTTCTGCATTCAAGAAAAAAAAAGAAATGAAAAAGAAAAAAGAAAAAGAAATAAAAAAAGGAAATTGTTTGAAAATTTGAAAAGGTGAGTACACAGAAGTAGACTAAAATAAAGTGGTGGAAGTAAAGTAGGATTTGAAAAAAATTTACACACTCAAAAATATAGTAATAAAAATTAAAGACATATTTTTAATAAAAATTGAAAATAAAAATGAGTTTTTTCTCTTTCTGTATTCAAGAAAAAGAAAAAAGTGTAAAAGAGAAAAGGAAAAAGAGAGAGAGAAAAAAATTGCACAGACAAACCTGGTAACAGATTGAAGTAGGACTGAAATTGCTTCGTTTTCCCCTAGAGGTCAGTCCACGTAGCTCTTTACAGTCCATAAATTAAGCCGTGGTGAGGTTTGTGTTCTTGAAGTGTGAAGTTGGCCCAGTTGGGCAGGGCTCGGTGTTACAGCTCTGCTCTCCACTAGATGGCGCTGCTAGCCTACTGGGGTGGATTGTTGCAGTGCTGGTCGGTGCGCATGCGCATGCGCGGGAGCGGTAAAAAATGGCGTCACCCAGCAACCCAGTCTGTTCTCCCGATCAGCAGTCGTGCACCGGTCCTCCGTTTTCAGCTCTTGTCCACTCCTCGCTTTTCCACTCTCCGTGACCAGGCCTCAGGCAGTACCTCTCTCCCAAGTTTTGTCTCAGATGCAGCTGTTTTCCCCGGCCCCTTACTTCCGAAGGACTGCGGCTTTGACCCGTTCTGCCCCTCTGCGGGAGGCTCTCACCGAGCAATGGCCAAATGACCAATGGCTGAATGTCGCCTGCACCCAGGAATGCCCACTGGACCCTGCTGTTGCCAGCACCCCGGGACTGCGGCCAGGTGCCAGCCCGCCTCAAAAAAAGATTGAGAGACAGTGTAGCCTCAGCGTTTCAGGGACCATGGAAAATCACAACACACATCTGGCACCAGGCTTCACCCTCAACAACCTTGCCCAAGCACCAGCGAATGTGGCTGCCTTCCAGGGTCTGCTGGGACCAGGTGTCTTCAACAGTCTCTACCAAATGTCTTTCCAGCAGTGAAACCGCTTTTCCCCGTGTGGCCCGAGAACCTCCCGGACCCCACTCTGTTCCTGGGGATTCACCTTTCCCACCAGAGCACTGCCAGGTATCGAGCTGCGGAGTTGCAGCCTTTGCATTCCTCTTGTTTACAGTCTTAATGGAATTTAAACCCTCTCCTTTCTCCTTTCTCCCTTTTTAGGTTAGTCCCTGTGGCTGTTTCCAATTTTCCACTTTCTCCCCAGCTGCTTTTGGGGAGGGGTGCTTTTCCTGTATGCTCCCCCGGTCCCCAGTCTCCGTCCTCTCTCTGCCCACAAAAGTGGTTCCCTACCTTCCGGGGCTTCTTGCTCCCCAAGTTCAGCTCTTCGTGTCGCATACCTGCTGAATTCTGTGGTTCAGGTTGTGCAGATTGTTGTGTTAATCTTCCAATTGGTTTTCTAGGTGTGTCGGATGGTTTAGTGTTGGTCTGGCTGTATTTCATGGATGCGAGACACACACAAAGCTTCTATGCTGTTCTGCCATCTTGGCTCCTTGTATTCTCACTTTTCTTTTAGTCCATGAATCCTCTATACTTCTGTCTTATTATTGTCCATTAAACTCATATACTGTCTCCCAAATATTATTGTATTTTTCATTACAGAAATTGTATTTGATTCTTTTAGCATACTACTTAAACTTTTTTTTATCGTTTGCAGATATCTTGTCTTTTTTGTATGTTTAACATAGCAGAATTATCTCATAGCCCACACAGACAACAATTTAAATATCTAATGTGTTTGCAAGTCTATTTTTTTTCCTGTTCTTTTCATGTAGCCTTGTTCCTACGTGCCTAGTCATTTTTGACTGTGTGCTGCACAGGAGATATATATATATATATATATATATATATATATATATATACACACACACACACACACATATCTATATACACTTTTTTTTTACACTTTACATACACTTTTTTTTACTATTGGCAAAGCTTACACTTACATTTTTTAAA
Source organism: Acinonyx jubatus (assembly GCF_027475565.1). NCBI lineage: Eukaryota > Metazoa > Chordata > Mammalia > Carnivora > Felidae > Acinonyx > Acinonyx jubatus. The sequence continues at coordinate 71,334,567 of NC_069383.1, read as the reverse complement.
AATAGAACACTTGAGTTTGCCAGGACATTTAGGTTTTCTTTTGCTAAAGCACCAGTGGACAGCACAAGTATTTCTGAAGAACTTAAACTAAGTTCAAGAGTTGAAATTCCCTAGTTTATCTTGAAGAGTGGGATGGAATGTAATTCCATAAATTATTTCACTTTAACTTTACCCTCTTTCTGAATCCTGACAGGATTTTGGGGATGATAGCTTATTGGGGATTTCTGTTTTAAGTTGTCTGTCTTCCTTATCTGTCAAAATTAAGGTTCACGTCAACAAATGCCCTCAATGTGTGAATGGCTTCTGGGAGCACTCATGATTCTGGATTATTATTTTCCATCCACTTTTGATTTTGTGCCTTGGTTTTTTTCTTGTTTTCATTTTTTGTTTTTAACAAGATGATTTTAATATTTTATCAAAGTTCTTGGTTGGTTTCTGAAAGAATCTGAACTACCTAACGAACCACTAATAGAACTAGGAATTCCAGCTGTGCACGAGATACATAATGTTCTGTATCTTACTTAGAGAGCTTCATGAATACCATGCTGATTTCTTTTGATGCTCTTTTCCCCTTCCTCATTAGGTCCACTGTTGGTTTTATAGGCATATTAATGATTTTTCCGTATATTCTCAATATAGTATTGTGGTCTTTCACTTGTTTGATAGTTGAGTTAAAAAATATATGTATATAATAAAACTTATGTGTTTGACATCATTATACACATTATACACATACATGCAGACATACACACATGACATCACATCTTTCTATTGCGGTTGACTCTCCAACTTTCTGTAACATTCATGTGACAGTACTCATCTATTTGTGTTAATGTTTCTGATTCACTTTGTTACTACCACACTTCACACTGTCATATAGATTTGTAGGATAGAAGAATTATTTCTGACTTTCTTCCCAGATACTTTTCCATGAAACATACCCTATTCTTCTTCGGTTTGCTTTATCTGGCATGCTGGGGCCCTCCAGAGAAAGTTGTGGAGCAGTATCTGGGCACTATTACTCCTTTCGTCCTAATTTTTTAGTTCCCAAAACATTTTTTTTTGAATTTTACCAGTAAGTTTTCTGCCCAGTAGAATCCTCTTAGCCTTTAGGTAGAGCCGGCAGCTCCTCAGCAGAGACTCAATGTACTATTGTAATAAAATTCAGAAAACCAAATTCTATTTTTCACTCATATCCTCAGCTTGGACTCCTTTCATTTTATCTTCTTTCCCTGACAAAGCTACTACCATCATTTGGAAGAAGAGATGAAGACCATCTGTGCTTCCATGACCCTCCGCTTCTTACCTAAAACCCTCTGACAGGGAACATTTTTTTTTTTATGACATTACTATTCATTCCTATAGGAGTAAGAAGAGTATGTCTGGTGCATTTAATTAGCCTTGGCAAGTTTTTGTTCAGGGCTTAGACATATGTTCTAAGAAGCCAATTATCTTAGTCAGGGCACATTGTGATATTTGGACAGGAATCCACTGAAACTATTTCAAGAAAAGAGCGATTAATTGTAAGAATACATGGCAGTATTATAGAATCCAATTGTTGGAAATACAGCCAGGTCTCTTCAGAGATAGAAAGCAATCAGGCAGCTATTTTTTCCATTTCTCTCACTCTCCCTCTCTCTCCCCTCATCTCTCTCTCTCTCACTCTCTTTCTCTCTTTCTCTGTTACTCTCTCACTCTCATCATAGCTCTTTGTCTCTATTCCCTCAGTCTGTCTATTTTGTTCTCCAGATTCTCATTATTTATCACTGTATTTATGGCTAAAAATGGCTACCAAATCAGGATCTTTGTGGACTTTTATCTCCAAAGTCCATCACCATGTAATTAATAGTGTTTATGTCTCTTAGAATTCCTGAGACAGAGAGAATTTTACTAGTTCAGCTTAGGTTAGGTATCTGCTTATAGTCCAATGTGCTGTGGCAGACAGTGAGATCATCTGGCCTAAACATAGCTGCCAAAGCATGGGTGGAAAACAGATTCTCTTAGATGGTGGTGTGAATGGAGAGGTGATGATTGACTTATCAGTACATCAACATACTCACTGTTCTAGAATGGAGATTTATTCACTTTTTAAACGCACAATGTATTTTCTCTGATTCAACTATTTTAGCATATACTAAGTCCAGGGGTTATTTCTTGTTATTAATTGAGTTTTTTATTGGTAGGGTTTTTGGTTGTCATTGCTGATTAAGTGCTTTAGTTTCACCCTCCTTGACCATATAGTTGTCATATAAATCAGGTCGAGAGTTATCCCTTCTTTATGTATTTTTCTAGTCACTAAGTTCCAAACGTTGGTTTGCTTTTTTTCTAGTCTTTCAGAATTTTTTTTCTCTATTCTTTCTAGTCTCCCAATGAACTGGAGGAGGATTGCTTTCCCCTGAATACGGATAAAATATATATCATCTGTGAAACTTGTTTTTAAACAATTTTTTTCATAATTTTTTTAACGTTTATTTATTTTTGAGACAGAGAGACAGAGCATGAATGGGGGAAGGTCAGAGAGAGGGAGACACACAATCTGAAACAGGCTTCAGGCTCCGAGCTGTCAGCACAGAGCCCGACGTGGGGCTCAAGCTCATGGACCGTGAGATCATGACCTGAGCCAAAGTTGGAAATGTCCAACTGACTGAGCCACCCGGGTGCCCCTAAAAAAAATTTTTTTTACTTGTTTTATTTTTTTAAATTTACATCCAAATTAGTTAGCATATAGTGCAACAATGATTTCAGAAGAAGATTCCTTAGTGTCCCTTATCCAATTAGGCCATCCCCCCTCCCACAACCACTCCAATAACCCTCGGTTTGCTCTCCATATTTATGAGTCTCTTCTGTTTTGTCCCCCTCCCTGTTTTTATATTATTTTTGTTTCCCTTCCCTTATGTTCACCTGTTTTGTCTCTTAAAGTCCTCATATGAGTGAAGTCATATGATTTTTGTCTTTCTCTGACTGACTAATTTCACTTAGCATAATACCCTCTGGTTCCATCCATGTAGTTGCAAATGGCAAGATTTCATCCTTTTTGATTGCTGATAATACTTCATTGTATATATATACCACATCTTCTTTATCCATTCATCCATCGATGGACATTTGGGCTCTTTCCATACTTTAGCTATTGTTGATAGTGCTGCTATAAACATGGGGGTGCATGTGTCCCTTTGAAACAGCACACCTGTATCCCTTGGATAAATGCCAAGTAGTGCAGTTGCTGGGTCATAGGGTAGTTCTATTTTTAGTTTTTTGAGAAACCTCCATACTGTGTTCTAGAGTGGCTAGATCCTAGGTGTGTTTTGGTCTGGGTGTTGAAAGTGGTTTGACAGATTAGAGAAAAAAAAGGTGGGGGCAGGGGGAAGGAAATTGAGAATTTGAAAAAATGAATACACTGAAGTAGACTAAAATGAAATGATGGGAATGAAATAAAATTTGAAAAAATTTACACAAAAGTAAAGAATATAGTATAAAAATATTAAAGAAAAATATTTGTAATAAAAATTAAAAAGGAAAATGAATTTTTTTCTTTCTGTATTCAAGAAAAGAAAAAGAGAAAAAAAGAAATCGTTTGAAAAATTGAAAAAGTAAATACACTGTAGTAGACTAAAAACGATGGGAGTAAAATAGAATTAAAAAAAATTTACATAAAAGCAACAAATATAGTAAAACAAATTAAGAAAAATATTTTTAATAGAAATTGAAAGTAAAAATGAAGTTTTCTTCTCTCTGCATGAATTCAAGAAAAAGAAAAGAAATGAAAAAGAGAAGAAAAAGGAAAAAAAAAAGGAAATCGTTTGAAAATTTGAAAAGGTGAATACACCAAAGTAGACTAAAATAAAATGATGGAAGTAAGATAGAATTTGAAAAAAATTTACACAAAAGTAAAAAATATAGTGAAAAAAATTAAAAATATTTTTAATAAAAATTGAAAATAAAAATGAATTTTTTCTTTCTGTATTCAAGAAAAAGAAAAGTAGTGTAAAAAAACAAAAAAAGAAAATTGAATAGATGGATCTGCTAACAGATTGAAATAGGACTGAAATTACTTCGTTTTCCCCTAGAAGTCAGATTATGTAGCACTTTATAGTCCATAAACTAAGTAGGTGGTGAGACTTGTGTTCTTGAAGAGAGAGGTTGGCCTATTTGGGCGGGGCTCAGTGTAATGGCTCCATTTTCCACCAGATGGCGCTGCTAGCCTACTGTGGTGGATTGTTGCAGGTGCTTGTAGTACCTATGAGCATGTGCGGGGAGTGGTAAAAAAATGGCGTCACCCAGCTACCCAGGCTCCAGTATCCGAATTCTGTTCTCCCTGATCAGCAATCGCACACCCATCCTCTGTCTTCAGCTTTTGTCCACTCCCCACTTTTTCACTGTTCGTGACCAAGCCCCAGGCAGTACCTCTCTCCCAAGTTTTGTCTCCGATGTGGCTGTTTTCCCCAGCCCCTTACTTCTGAAGGACTGCAGCTTTGACCCATTCGGCCCCTCTGTGGGAGGGTCTCTCCAAGCAATGGCCGAATGTTGGCTGCACCCAGGAATGTTTGCGGGACCCTGCTGCTGCTGGTGCCTAAAGACTGCCGCCAGGTGCCAGCCCACCACAGAAAAAGTTCTCGAGATAGTGTAACAGCAGCTTTTCAGGGATTATGGAAAATCACAACACACATCTGGCACCAGGCTTCACCCTTAATGACCTTGTTCCAGCACTAGCGAATGTGGCCATTTTCTGGGGTCTGCTGGGACAGTCTCCACCAAATGTCCTTCCATCAGTGGAACCACTTTTCCCCGTGTGGACCGAGAACCTCTCGGACCCCACTCTGTTCCTGGGGATTTGCCCTTCCCACCAGAGCACTGCCAGGTATAGAGCTGCGGAGTTGCAGACTTTAAGCTCCCCTTGTTTACAGTCTTAATGGAATTTAAACCCTCTCCTTTCTCCTTTCTCCCTTTTTAGTTTAGTCCCTGCAGCTGTTTCCAATTTTCTACTTTCTCTCCTGCTATTGGGGAGGGGTGCTTTTCCTATATTCTTCCCCATCCCCCCAGTCTCTGTCCTCTCTCCACCTGCAAAAGTGGCTTCCTGCCTGCCACTGGCTTCTCTCTCCCCAAGTTCACCTCTCTGTGCCATGTACCTGCTGAATTCTGTGGTTCAGGTTGTGCAGATTGTTGTGTTAATCCTCAAATCAGTTTTCTAGGTGTGTAAGATGGTTTAGTGTTGGTCTGGCTGTATTTCATGGACACGAGACACACAAAAAAACGTCTATGCTGTTCCGCCATCTTGGCTCTGCCTCTAAAATTTTTTTTATTTATATACTTATTATTATTCTATCATCCTATCCTATCCTATACTATCCAATCCTATTCTTATTTTACAGACAGAGAGTGGAAGCAGGGGAGAGAGGCAGCAGGAGAAAGAGAGAGAATTTTAAGCAGGCTCCATGCTCAGTACAGAGTCTGATGCAGGGCTGGATCCCACAACCCAGGAATCATGACCTAGGCCAAAATCAAGAGTTGGATGCTCAACTGACTGATCCATCCAGGCACCCCTTGTCTGTGAAACTTTTGAATCAGTAAAAAATAATGCCCACTTTGTTTCCCTTCTCTCACAAGATGAGGTACAGACCTTGGTGGTTCCCCCTGGAAATAGTCATGTTCCCATATCTAATAGTGGCATTATTGTTTTAGTGAGCACTTTTCTGCTAACTAAGGATTTTGTGCATATCTGCATATACTTTTTAACTTTTTGGATGACCTCTTCGGTAACCTGCTTGTGCATATCCCATGCCAATATTTTTCTTGTTGATTTGTGAAAGTTCTTTTTATGTTCTAGTTATTAAATCAGTGTTATCTTGCTTCCTATCGTTTGCCAATTAAAGATATCTATTTAATAAGGAACACTGTTTCTTGTTGGTTAGGTATCTTTAATGTAAACAAATTCTTTTTTTTTTTTTTTGCCTTTTGGTTTATGCTATTTGTTTAAGAAATATTTCCCTGCCATCAAGCTATTTGTTTACATATTCTTTTTGCATACATATATATGCATACATATATATGCATATGTATTTTTAAGTTTATTTATTTTGAGAGAGAGAGCATGGGAGCACATGTGTGCCTGCAAGGGTGGGAGAGGGGCGGAGGGAGAGGGGCAGAGAGCGAGGGAGAGCGAGAGTTCCAAGCAGGCTCCATCTTGTTACCACAGAGCCTGACACAGGGCTCAATCCTGTGAACCATGAGATCATGACCTGAGCCAAAATTAAGAGTCAGATGCTTAACTGACTGAGCCACCCAGGTACCTTATAAATGCATATATTTACCTTATATCATTAGAAATTTAATATCCCTGGACTCTTAAGAAGTGATCCAATTTTATTTTTCTCTATGTTGTGATCCAGTTTTTCCAATACCATCTATTAAACAAATCATTATTTCCCCCTGATTTGTGGTATCACCTTTGTTATATATTCTGGAAAATCTTGTATATCTGGAAAATATTTTGTGGCAGAAATTAACAATTCCTCAACAAATTTGATGGGACTTATCCATAAAACCATCTAAGACTGGTGTTTGACTAGTTTATTGAAGTTTTCTGTTTTTTGTGTCCAATTTCTCCCATTTATATATATATTTTCTAGATATTTAGTTTCATCTAAGTTTTCAAATGTATTAGCATATGGTTGTATAGCATACAGAAATTTTAATGCTCTTATTGCTTTTATAATCTCTGTGGTGTCCTAATTATTCATCATTTTATTATGTATTTAAAATTTTTTTTAAATATTTATTTTTGAGAGAGAGAAAGACAGACAGAGTATAAGCAGGGGAGGGGCAGAGAGAGAGGGAGACACAGAATCTGAAGCAGGCTCCAGGCTCTGAGCTGTTAGTGCAGAGCTTGATTTAGGGCTCAAACTCATGAACCCTGAGATCATGACCTGAGCCAAAGTTGGACAGTTAATCAACTGAGCCACCCAGGCAACCCTATTATGTATTTTTACAGTAAAAGCATCCTATCCTCTTTTTTTCTTGATCAGTCTCATTAGAGGCCTTTTTCTTTAATAATTTTTTTTGAAGAACTAAATATTTGGGTTTGTTGTCCTTCTCTTTTTTGTTCTTTTTTTTTTTTTATTGACTTCTGCTCTGAAACCTATATCCCTTGAAGTACATGTGTGATGAGTTATTTAGAACATTTAATTCTGCTATAGAAGACAAAGAAAGTAAATGAGAAGTATGAATAATAAGTAGATTAGTAACCTGTGAGCTATATTAGATGTAGAATAATTTGAACGGAGCATATGTGTGTTTAACATAGACTATAAGATATGGAGGGACGACAAGGCACCAAGTATTTAAGATCACTAAAGGTACCAAGGCATACAAACCCCAGTATTAATGATACTGTACATATACATTAGGCTTCTAAGACATTCAGTGGTCATGAGATTAAATATGCCATCAATGGTGACATTGTAGTTCCTGTTGTCCTCTGCCCAAGAAAAGAAGATAAAACCCATAGCTGTTAATTATGGTAATTGGAAGCTACAGTTGTAGCCATGAGTACTTATTCTTGCATCTGTCTGGTAGATCAAGTACCATATGTTGGCTCTAGGCATCCTTCCTCTTCTGTGCCTCACTGCTCAACCTCAACTCTGGTCTTCATATCTATGGGAATATATGGCCCAGAGAAGAAATGCAAACACTAAGGATTCAGGTAGTATGGTTAGTCTATTTTGCTGTACTCTATCCTAAGATCTTCTTCTCTAAATTTCTGATTGAGTGTTTTCAGTTGATTAAAAAAAACTGCATGATTTGAGCAATCTTAATTTGGTCTATAAACCTTTGTGGGGCATGAATTCTGAGATATCTTGCCTGATAGAGTACATTGAAAATACCATTGCCTCAAGGGACTTTCTCACGTAACATTTTCCTTCTTATGTTGTTTTGCTTTCATTCTGTGGCTCACCCTCTTATTTCTTCTTGGATAAATGTGTCTAAAGTTTAAGTGTTCTTCCCATTACCCAGTGGGGACCACAGCACTGGTTTGGACCATGACTCTGCACACGGGCTAGAAAAGTATATGGGACCTTATGCTCACCTTCCTTACTTGTATCAAATGATGACCAATGTACTGATCTTCCATCCCTTTGCTCAAGGCAGGAGGTGGCTTAAATAACTAATTTAGGTTGGAAAAAAAAAAAGTCTAAGTGTCCTTCAAAGAACTGCTTTAGGTATGTCTCATAAATTTAAAAGTAATATGATACTAATATAAGTCAGTCACCATTCTATAATCTTTAAGACGTTACAGTAAAATATTTATTATTTCCAACATCAGACTGCTCAACCTATAACTTTGTTATTAATTTCTAATTATATTGCTTTATGGTCTGAGATCTTCTGAATGGTATTAATCATTTGGAATGAATACAGATTTTCTTTATGATCTTAAAGATGGCTATTTTTGTAAACATTCTGTCTATACTCAAAAAGAATGCAGGTTTCCTGTTTGTTGAGCATAGTTAATATATTTTCAATAGGTTGAGTTTGGGTAGTTATATTTTCCAGATATTTTTGTAACACTTGTAATATTTGCTTCACCTATCAGATTCTGAAGCAGGTGTGTTAAAATCATCAACTACAACTGGTAAATTGCCTATTTCTTCCTGAAGTTCTTTCAGTATTGATGTATTTTGAAGCTGTATTTTAGGGTACATATGAGTTTATGATGGTTATAATCTTCTTGTGCAATTATATCTTTTATTAGTACATAATTTTCTTTCTGTTCTTTATGATTTTTTTGTTTTGAATTCTATTTAGTCCGATATTAAGAGATGACCCCACATTTCTCTGGGTTTATATTTCCCTAGCATAACTTTTCCCACCCATTTCCAAACTTCTGTTTTCTTTTTGTCTTGTGTGTGTCACATTGTGGGGCTTTATTTTTTTAAATCTAATATGAGATTCTCTGTTATTAATTGGTGACCACAACCACTTTATTATAATGTTATATTATGACTATTTCATACATTTAGAGACCCATACTCATGTTTATTTACCCATATTGCGTTCTTAATTATCCCAATCTTTATCCTCCCTGCCCCTTCACAGAGCACCAATAAAAGAAAAAAAGCTTTAGCTTGTTTGATTATCATGTTGATCTTGTTCCAATCTTGTCAACATCAATACGGATTTTAGTTTGGGGTATTTATTTGTTAATATTTAACTTTTCTTATCTGAGGTCTCTTATCTTTCTTTAATTCTGGAGAATTAAAAAAATATATTTCTTCAAGTATTTCCTCTTCCCCATTATATGTTTTTGGTCTCCTTCTGGGATTCCTATTGTCTAACATTGGCACTTCTACCTCTGTATCTCAGTTTTTCTTTTCTATTTTCTATCTCTTTATTCTTTACTGCATCCTTTGGGGGAGATTCCTAGTCAGATCCTCTTAGTTACTAATGTCCATCTTACTAATTAACTGTTATTCATTTCAATTATTGCACGTAGAGTTATTTATTTCAGCTATTGCATTTTTCATAAATAGTATTCCCCTGGGTTCTTTTATGTTATTTCTTGTTTCTTTCTGTATTGCTAATAATCTTTATTTATGCCCATCAATATATGTTTTCAAGCTTATTTGGAATTTTTCATCAGCATTTCCTAATCACTCTGGTTTATTGTATACTTTGTTCAGTTTGTTGGCCTTCCTTTGGAATGGTTGTATTCCTGAGATGTCTAATTGTCTTGGCTGAGGAGTTCCTGTTTTTGGAGTAAATAGTCTCTAATGTCTTTTGGGGAGTAGCCAAAGACCAAGTCATGGCTTTGTGGATCCTGGTGAATTTAAAGAGAATGGAGGGAGTGAGCCCCAGGGTAAAGATCTAGTCACCTTGGAGTATCCTAGATACTTTCCTGTGCTGCTACTCTACCCGGACAACTTATACCTGGTCACTGTCCCTCATCCCACCCCACCCCCCTGTTATAACCTGCCAGTCTTCTGGTGTTGGAGAAGAAGGAAGGGCAGGAGTGAATGCCCAGTTTGGCTGCTTAGTGCATACTTATTTGTTTTCATGAACCCCTTACTCCTTTAGGGCTTTTGTGCTGCCCTGAGAGTGTTCTGTGGACACTGGTACCAGCAGGGGGCCTATTGCTGCAGGTGATGTCCCAGAGTGATGAGAAGTTGAAGACCAGAACATAATAAAACTCTTTCCTCTATCCTATTCTTTATTGCAGTGGCCTCCAGCTGTTCTCTAGACTGCTCTCCCCCCCCCCCTTCCTCAAAATATACACTCATTTGAGAAGCCTAGAGTTTCATTTTTATTTTTTTTCCTTTTCCTTTTTCTCCCCCCACCATTAAATACTAATTCCTGAAATGCCTGTGTCCCCTCTGTTTCTGTAGCTTCTCCAGGGTTGATGTCTGGAGTTGGAGCCAGCAGCCCCCCTAACTAGTTTGCCCTCTTGGCTGACCCTATAGTTCCCCATGCCTCTATCTTCCCCACTCTTTGCCTCCCTTCATCACCTAGCACTGAGTTCTATGGGTGAATGTATGTTCATGGTCTTTACTGTCCTGTCAGTTCAGGCCTCCATTCTTGAAAATCAGTACATGGAAGTCTGCCTACAAACAGTCTGCAGACCTCAAGTTAGGCCTGGTGTGTCACTGAGAGTTTCCCAAAGCATGTTTTGTCTCCCAAATATTTGAAATGGAAAAGCACCAAACCAGCACTGTATGTGAAAAAATCTCTGGATAGAAAAAGAAGTCATCACTATAGAAAGAAACCCTTTAAACTATAGAAATATGCACTTCATCTAAAATCCACTCATATTTGAAGGAATCTGTGGACCATGAATTAATTTTGGACCAAAGAAGATACATATTGTGAACTGTCTCCATCCTCTCAATCAACAGGAGACAACAATCTGGTAGAGTTAAGAGGGAAAGAGTCTTACTTTGGTAAGTGTAGGATGGTGCAGTAGGGCTAACCAAGATGACCATTTAAAAAGCAAAGGCACTGGGCACTCTGGATTCAGATCCTAGCCTGGCCACTTACTAATCGGGTGACTGTGGTGGATGCATGATTTAACTTCTTTTTAACTTAGCTTTCTCATCACTAAAATGGGGTTAAAAACAGGTTCAGTTGTTACAAAGAGTAGGTAAGCTAGTGTCTGTAAGTCTATCCTTTTTTTTTTTTTTTTTTTTGAGAGAGAAAGAGTGTGTGTGTGTGCATGAGCAGGGGTGGGGAAGAGAGAGGGAGAGAGTGAGAATCCCAAGCAAGCCCCATGCTGTCAGCACAGAGCCTATCACAGGGCTTTGATCCCACGAACTGTGAGGTCATGACCTGAGTTGAAATCAAGAGTTGGACACTCAACCTACTGAGCCACTCAGGCACCCCATAAATCTATTCATATTGACTATAGTTTTTCAGTGATTGGTGTTCCTTTCTTTTCTTCTTGTTCTTGTCCTTCTTCTTCTTCTTTTTTTTTTTTTCATTTTATTTATTTGAGAGAGAGAGAGACTGTGTGAGCAGAGAGAGGCAGAGGGAGACAGAGGGAGAATCTCAAGCAGGCTCCATGCTCAGTGTGGAGCCCAACATGGGGCTCAGTCCCACAACCCTGGGATCATGACCTGAGCCAAAATCAAAAGGTAGATGCTCAACTGAATGAGCTCAACTGACTGAGCCACCCAGCCTCTGCTCTTTATTCTTTTCTTCTTAAATCATCTCTATGCAAGGAATGTTCTCCATAACATTAAGCCCCCATGACAATAACCCTCTTGTGATGACAGCATGCAGAAGCTGTAATGCATGGGCACAGCAGGGAATTGCTTGCAGCCCTGGGAGTAACCACCCACCCTGCTGTGCACACATTTCAAGAGTTTGCAGCTGGGTGTATGTTTAGGTGCAGGGTCTCTGTGTGAGACTGGTGCACTAGCTTTGATTAGCCAGTCTGGCAGGAGTGGATGGAGACAGATTTCCTGACATTATATTTTGAACATATTTTTCCCCTCCCCTCATTAAAGACATCTCAACTGGTTTTACTGAATTTCTATTCAGCGCTTCACTTGTAATACTCTGAGATTTTATTTGGAAGCAATTTCTCCAAATAAAATAGGAAGTCTCTTCAGTAAAGGAGATTACAGGGACATGCAGTGGCATTGCTGGTCAGTCAGCCAAGAGCTGGGGCACAGTTTGAGTCTCAGTGAAAGCATTTCTGGAAAGTTAGAAGGCATTGAATTTCTGTGAGGGGAGGAAATGGACACTGATCAGTGACCTAAGAGACTGGCTGGTCAATGCTTAAGATAATAAAAAATCTCTGAAATCTTTCAGAGATGCTCACTAATCTCAATGGGGCAATAATATATGATGTTAGAAAATCTTCCCAAGTTGAACTGTGTTTTCTCTCCTTTGAGGCTTCATGTTATCCATAGGTATTAAACACATGTAAATTCTATATCCAGAAGAACAGAAATAATCAGAAAGATAGTTCTTCATTTTCAAATGTCGGCTTTCTACCTTGCTTGACTCTCGCAATCACACATTATTATTCTTTCTTTTATGCTTCTAGTTATTGTTAGCCCATGTTTGCCCCACTGCTGCACATACACACAAGGTATCTATGGATTAGTTCAGTAAAATCAATTTTATGTAAACTTAAGCTAGGAGGGAGGCATCTTGTCTACTCTTTCAAAATAATAAATGGACCTTCCTTCTGAGTTTATCTGCTTGCTTTTCTAAATATGGCTTCTGATTTTCTCTCTTCATGAATATGCTTATTTGAAACTCTGAAGTGTTAACTCCCCGATAAGAAGTCTAGCCAATGGAAGAATCACTGTTTTAGACCTGGTTCTTGAGAAAATGAGTCCTTGCTAGGTATTTATGCAGAGATCTTGTTCTGAGAATGTTTCTTGTAACTTGAGCTGTCCGGCCCAGTACTAATAAGGAGGAAAGGTCACATTCAGCTACCAGTTCCAACCACATTTGTCCCGTTGTTCTCCCGCCCCAAAGATATCCATGGTTATGGTTTTAGGGTCATGGTTGACTTGGCAGGTTTTGATACATACCATTGACCCAGGAAAGAAGCAGTCACCACTGCAAAGAAACTTTGCCATGATAACTATGATAAATAAATATTTGTCGTAGAGTTAAATGGAAGGTGTGTGAAATGCCTGTTGAATCAATGATAATGAAGGAAGGAATGAATGAGAAAGGCTGGAGCCTCATGACAATAGCATTTCTGTTATTTCTTTCTCAACATCTTTCCTCTTTTAAGAACCATGATATCTATGTGTACCCAAAGGCCTATTTGGGATCTTTTTGTAGTAGGGATCAAAGCAGGTGGGCAGCTGACCACCTGAGTTCAGGTTGCCTGCTGAAGAATCAGGTTTTATGGTATGATGGAAAATTCCTTTTGTTTTTCAAGATCTCAAGGGTAATAATATTCATCTGTATTGCCTATTGGGACACAAAGAGTAAGATATAGCCCTTATGTATCTTTTCTGAAAAAGTTCTCCAGCTCTTATGAGGACAATAGTTGAACTGCACAGAACCTACAGATGGCTCCTGTTCCCCATTATTAGTCTGTCACAGTTCTAATTTCATCCTCATCTTTCCATTTCATGCTTTCCAGATATGAAAACCTTTCCAATGGTGGCCTTTATGCATTCTAATGACATGTAGTTAGTTGCCTTTTATCCTGCCTTAGTGTCTCTCCCAAACTATATTAAAAATCAATGATCGTAACAATTCTAATGATCTGATGTGATATTGGACAGTTTCAAGTCTGGTCCCAGAATAATGAAAAAAAAAAAAAAGTCAAGAACAATAAAAGGATTTGATACTTTTTGCCCTAGATTTCTTTGCTGTGCTTCCCAAACTTATGCAATATAGATCAAAGGTTGTGTGTGGTTTTTGTATTATCAAGGGAATGAGAGCTGTACTTTGGAGTTTATAGTCAAATTGAAGATGTTAGATGATCACACTGACAAAGGCAATAATCTCAATGTTTTTGCACATAAGTTTTCTAACCTATGCTTTTGGATTATCTTTCCCCCTCTTGTAACACAAACTAAATGGGATGTTAGCAGCCCATGGCTGAAATGAAAAACAAACAAACAAAAAAAACCAAAAAAACCCACAAAACTGAACATGGAATGAGCAGGAGACAAGATGAATGTAATGAAAGATGAAGAATATATTTCTTTAGAAAAATAGGCACATATACATCTTTTTGCTTTTAACATACTCTGTATTAATTTATAGATATACATAGCGTAAGCATTTCACATCATTTTGGCACTGTGTACAATTCTACGGAAAGCTGTGTTGTTTTTCAGCCCGTACTATAACAGCACAATAATGTCTAGAATATTTAGCAATATATTATCACATTTGTACTAGAGCTGCCTCAAATACTCTGTTTTCCATGTTTGTAAACGAAAATAGGAACACCACTACATAAACACTGTGATTGAAAAAATACCTTCTTTTCAGTTCCTCCTTTACATTCAGTAAAGGAGACTTAAGCCACTTTAGTATCCAAAATACATTTTCACTGAAGGAATATAATTTTTCTTCGGGTGCACTAAATATGTAACCAGAACAAATCAACTTTTTGTTTTCCCACAACTAGATCACCTCTGAAAGGCAGTGGCATCAAGGACATAGATGAGACTTGAGATTTGGAGGGTTTTGGTGGATCTCTTCATTTAGCACAAAAGTAAATGATGGTGACTTGGATTACTGTTGCAAATTCACAAATGAATTTCAGGTGCCAGCAATGATAACTGGTTTATTCAGGGATTTTTAAGGATTTTATACTGAGGAAGTGAAGAGAGACATGGGAATATAATATTGGGTTTTCAGAAGAACCTCTACTTTCATTTTAAATGAACTGGTGGATGGTCAAACTTGTAGCAGTTACTTTTCCTCCTCCTGTCTTGCTAATAGCAGCAAACAAGAGGTCAACTACAAACTGATTTCTAATTAGCCCTACTGAATCTTCCTGGAAAAGTTGGAGATCTTGTTAAGCTTTGAAGCTGGGTGGAAGGCAGTTAATGGATTTATATGGAGTCTTTTAATTACCAGTCTTAAACAAATTTATCTTTTACTGCTAGATAGCACCCAAGGGCAAGAGGTAATCTGCTTTATAAACCTTAGAGTGATTTGCTTTATAAATCCTGGAGCTTAGGAAAGTGGAAAACTCTCTTTAAAGAGAATATTCTCTTCCACTAGAAATTATATTTTTGGCAGTTTTGTGAAAAATTTAGTGATGGATTCTTTGTGACCTCCCAGTGTATAAATGTCAAGGACCAAAGCATATTCAACATGAAGGCCAGCTCCTTCAGCAGGTAGACCTGTTCGGTGGACAAGATTATCCAAAACCAAACTGAGTGTACGATATTAATAAACCAATTAACAAGGTGGCCCATCTAATATTTTGAGCAAATTGACTCTAAACTTCTTTTTCATTCAGAGCATTACACCTTCCTGCCAAATGCAAGTCTGTCCCCCGACATTCTTAGTCATCTCTATATTAGAAAGCCACTCGGTCTTGCAGAGGTCATGTAATTTGTGCGGTTTACATTGTGTGGATGGTAAAACATCTGAGTAATATTGGAATTGGTTGAAATAAAAAAATTAAAAATCAGATCCATAGCCAAATACAGAAATATTCTAATTCAAAGTCTAGAGTTAAAAAGAAAAATAGTGACCGTGATTTTGATTTTTCAAAGTTATAAATGGCTCAAGATTAACAAGGAGCACCCTGTTTCTGAACTAGGTCAATTTAGTCGTGTTTCTCTTGGATACTTTGCTTGCATTACTATGACATCTGCATCTCGGTCCTAGATGAAAGATGGAGATCACAAGTGATGCAGTGGGAGACCCCATTCCTAGACTGTCTCCCACAGCAATAGTACCAAGGATAACTTTCTCCAGATTTACTATGGACAAATTCACTTAATAATTCTTCACGAATGATATGCTCAGCTCCTGGGAGGATGGGGATCACTTTAAACACATGGTCTGTCTGTCTCCCAGGAAATGAAGGCTCAGTGATCACGATGTAAGCTTCACATTCAAGCGGATGACTCTTGCTCAATGATCTCCAAAGCGATGACCTCCGCACCCTCCTCGCCCAGGTTGTTGGCGGCTTCGTTCCTCGGCTCCTGATGGCAGATGTAAACCGGGATGTCGCCGGCTTCAGCTGCGGCTGCGGCAGCGGCTGCAGCAGCGGCTGCAGCGTTGGCAGCAGAGCGGCGGGGGTTCCTGCTCCCCCAGCGCTGATCCCACTGGGTTTTGAATTGGGCCCAGTGGCGCTTCACGGTGGTTTGGACCTGGAAGAGAAAAGGCGACCTTGTTTTCATATAATTGTCAGAAAGGACCTGAGCTGTTTATGAGTGAGCACAATTCTAGGAGCTCATCAGAGGTTAAAGGAGATCGAATCGTAATTCTGATCCAAAGGACTGTGCAGGATATGCTCTGGTTGGGGAACATACCATCTTGGCAGAAGAATTTACAAACTGGAGAAGTGAGTTGCTTGCCTAAGCTACCACTGGCAAGGTCATTTGCTCTTTTGAGTAAAAGTCTGTTCTTTAGCTCTTCTACCCAATCAATGAAATTTGACTTGGTTTCATACCCAATATGGTATACATGTCATATCAGAGGAAAAGATTTTGAGAAGTTTTTATCTGCTACCACCTCTGGTAAGGCAGAAACTTTCATCTAAACCTACACATTATTGGTCATGATGGAAAGCATTGCACAGTTCTGGGTTTTATGATAATGACTTCACACTGTTGATTTTCCTTTCTCCAACATGGCTTGAGAGCGGATGCGAGGTAAAACTCTGGTTAATGGAGTGACAAGCTTTTAAGAATAAAATTTCAATCTCTTTCTATTGAGAAACTTCTAGTATGTAAATAAACTCATCAAACATACTTTATAAATATGATAAACTCTATCTTGAGCACAAGGGAGAAGATGCTAAAGTCAGAAAGTTCCAAATATGAAAATTACAGTAAGCATAGCTGAAAACAGCACAGACGATAATGTTGCTTCCCTAGCTCTGCTTTCTACAGAACTGAATTCAATTTAGTAGTTAAGTTAATCTTTTCTGTTGTCTTCTAGCATACAGTGTTTACACATATGCTCCAAAGACTGTGCTATTTGGGTTTGAGTTCCAGTTTGTTGACTCCATGGTTGTTGTTGTTTTTTTGTTTCTTAGGCTTTTCTCCTTTGTAAAAAGGAGATCATGACACTAATTCAGAGTTATGAGTAAGATTTATTGGGGTTATTTAAATCACCTACTATGGTGCTGGTGCATAGCAGCAGTGATTCCCTACTTTTTCTCATGTTCTGTCCCCACATTGACTCCCCTCCTATACCCACCACCTCCAAGGATTTCCCAGTCAATGTGGCTGGATTTGAGAGAGTCAAGTGTCTCTCTTAATATTATCTAGCACTTAATAAAGACCTAGCTCTTTATTAAGGCTATTTGCTGGTTGAAAACTGATTCATGTAAGTGTTTTGCCTCCTATGGTTGTAAGCAAATCAGTAGAAGAGGTACAAATGTCAGCTGTAATATATGTATAGAGAGAAAAGGGTGGATTGGAGCCATGGAAGAGGTACAGGTGAGGAAGAACAGAACAGTAAAGAAGAAAAGCAGTTAGGACAGTGCTGAATAACTGAGTATTGACTAGTTTGTTAACCCTCTGAGACATTTCTGTCTAGAGGTCAAGACACAAAGAGAAGACGAAAACTGAAAGATGAGGTCCGTTTATTTCTAATTGAAACGATATACTCCTTCACACACTATGGTTTCCTGCACTCAGCTAGTGCCATTCAAAATAGCAGTAGGGAGACATGCTCCAGATAGGCTGAACTTGATCACAGTTATTCTTTTCAGAAGGAATTCAGTCCACACCCTAGGTGACCTGAAATCTTGGCCTCGTGGGTTTGTCCTTTAGCTATTTACCAAGAATGCCTCCATTTCAGTCACTCGGCCAGGCACAGATAGAAGGGATTCGGGTCCCGTAAGAGCACTCAGACACCAGGAACAGAGCTGCCATCAGGCAGAAGTGGAAGATTCCCATCCATCATTCTACTGCGTTTGCCTGAGTTGGCTCATCTCTCTGCCAAAGTGGTTTTAAGCCACTTATTGCTTTGACCCTGATTCTCCAATATTAAACTGCTGGTCTCTCTCCACCAGCTATATGGTTTCTTCCCATCAGGCCTCTATTCACTGTGTTCCCTCTGACTGGAATGCCCCTCCCCCCAACCTTCACTAACACCAAAACTTGTGTTTTCAGGACTCAATTCTGTTTCCCTGGAAACTTTTCTTAACCCCCTAATACAGAGTTAGGAGTCTCTTCTGTGCTCTTGTTGCACTTATTCTCCATTCATTATTGCTCTTGCTACATTATATTATAATGCTTGGTATGTCTCCCTCTCCTCCTGTGTGTGTGTGTGTGTGTGTGTGTGTGTAGTGTCTATTAAGTCTAGGTCCTTAAATGTTTTAAATGCCAGGTTCATAATCTAGGAACCATCAAATACCCTGTTGAGGAAATAGGAAATACATTGTTTCAGGATATTTTTGGAGAAGCGATGTCCCCAGACAAAGGGAACTGATAGTTTCTGTGGATTCAGCATCTCTCAAATACCAACATTGTCTTTATAGCTAAAACTTACACCAATATTTAGAGGTATCCAAGGCAGACAGTGTAAGTTTAGAGTGAGTTTGTAAAAGTGCCAGCAGACAAAAAAAAA
This sequence comes from Acinonyx jubatus, assembly GCF_027475565.1. Lineage (NCBI taxonomy): Eukaryota > Metazoa > Chordata > Mammalia > Carnivora > Felidae > Acinonyx > Acinonyx jubatus. Next base: position 71,315,826 of record NC_069383.1, on the reverse strand, counting down.
AAAAAAAAAGTCTTTGTTTTTCCTCACCTGTTCTTTTAAAATAATCCCCTTTGGAGTGCCCATGCATTTTAATGAAGTACCCTGCGTAAATGAGGCCAAAGGGTTTGAGACCCATTTCATGTTTTTAATATTATTATTACAGAATGTTCATAGCCTTCTATAATTGCATTCCTGAATTATAAACCTGTTCTTTTGTGTGAAGATGACAATCTGCTTCAATTTGTAAACCACACATATAAGAATAGGCCCTTAACAGGATGTAAAAGACACTTGAATAATTATAGTTTAATAGGGCAATTATCTCCTACAATACCACAGGTTAGGCTTGATGCTGCTTTGATCACAAGAATAAGGGCATTGAATCTGATTGAAAAAAACAGGGAGACTTTTCATTGGTCCTGAAAAGCATCAGAAATGTTAGAAGAGGCCAATGGGATAAATATACAAAGTTTGAATTGTATAAATTCATCACTCATTCTAAAAGCAATTAACACAGATCACTTTACATTTTCCCTAATTATATCAATTTATTTATTGCCACCTTTAAAAATAGAGCCCTGTACTGAGGGTTTGAAGACATAATTATTGCACCTGGCTCTATTATTAACCATCGGTATAAGGCTGGTACATTTGGGCCTCAGTTTCTACATTTGTGAAAAAGAAAATCAGGTTGCAATCTTCATGGTTGGACTTAAATGCTTTTATCTTTGGCCTTTGTTTTGCTTAAATTCAGTATAAGCACCAGCAGTTATATACTGTTGAATGAAAGGTGGGATTTCTCCCAGGGAGTTTTGATTCAATGTATGAAAAGATTTTCAAAACTCCTCCCTCATGTCTTCCCTTGTTGATGCCACAACTGAATAGACCTGCTGCCATCTAAATTTAAGATTAAAAATCATGAATTTTAAAAACACTTTAAATCCACTGGGAAGTTAAAAAGTAACTATATGCTTTAAATGCTTTTATATGACTTTTTGAAGCTGGATCTCTATTAAATCCTGTTAATTAGATGCTGAGGGGGACTTCTGAATATTATTCATAAAGTTGCCACTGATATTTTTTTCATCCTTTGGGAGCATTATCTTTACTAGTCTTTATCCTACAGAATTTACATGTTTTACAGTTTGAGGTAATTGGGTACTGCAAGATTATAAGATCAAGGTTTTCTAATTCCCTTTCACTACCTACTTTCCTATGTTTGGGGAAGCTTCCCTGTTCTAGAAGACAGAAATAAATAAATATAATCCATAATAAGGTTAATATTTTTGAAAATATTTAACTATTGTGTTTCTTAAATAACATTACCCTACAACCCTCTCATTCATTAAGTGAAGGTCATTCATTGCTTGAAGAACAAATTAGATTTTGTCTAGAGTAGGTTCACCAAGTGTATTCTCTGATCAGCAGCATCAGCATCACCTGGAAAATGGTTATAAATGCAAATTCTCAGGCCCCATTCTTGTCCTACTAAATAGGAAACTCTTCTGGTTGGGGCCAACCACTCTGTGTTTTAACAAATTTTCCAGGTGATTCTGATGCACACTTAAGTTTGAGAACATTGGTCTGGAAAAACAACAAGAAAAATCATTGCTTAGCTTTGAGTTTCCAAGCTGACTTTCTTGAGTCTCTAGAAGGACAAGCTTTGAAAACCAGGTTTTATGGAGAGAATTTCTAAATAGAAAAGCTTACCTTTGCATTGAAGTGAAAGCCTTACTGCTCTGAAAACAGAATTTTACTAAAAGCCATAGTACAGAGAACACACAGGATGTGACATAGGGAGAGTTCCTTGCAGACAGGAAGGGGAGTGGGGAGCCCAAAACCCTTCTAAGCCCCAGAGGAAGAGAAGAGAGAGATACAGAGACACAAAGGACCTTGCATTTCCCCTTCATGGGGGAAATACCTGGGGACATGGGGAGAAGAAAGAAAGCAGGAATAACAGAAACACCCCAATATAATAAATATTGCTCTTATGATTTTGAGAGCACAGTTCTAGAAATTGATAGCCCCACAAAGAAGTCCCACATTTGGCTTGGTACCATGTCCAACTTGGTGCCTGAGCAGTGGCTATGACATTAGCTGAAGACAGATTCACAGGCCCTTCTCAGTGTGAAGAAAGGAGGCTGACTTCCCAGGCTCCTCAGGTGGCTCCTCAGAAAACTGGTGTAATCAGAACAGGGGCAGGGCCTGGTCAAGGAGACTACAGAGTAAAATGATCTCTAGGGTCCTCAGTAGTGAGGGGAGCCACCATGAGTTTCAACAGGGGGTGCTAGCATAATGTCAGTTTTCACACACTCCAATCTTAAACCGAAATCTTCCTGATCATGCTAGTTTGATCTACAAACTATTTTAGCCATAATGCATGGACAATAGCAAGAAACATCAAAAAGGGAGAACATTCACTGTGTTGTTAGTGCTCTCTCAATTTTTAAGCTGTGGCTTGGAAACATTTGAGTATCTTTATAGCTATGATCATCTTTTTGAGGTCCCTTAGATAGTTAATAATTTATTGAAGTTGGATGGTCAATGTCCACACTCTTGGAAGACTTGTAGGAACTATTTGATCCATAAGCATGCTCTCTTACCTCCTGATTCCTACTACTGTAATTCTCCAAATTCCTTTCCTGCTTCTAGTCTTTTCATCCTATCTGATCCATTTGCATAACAGGAATCGCTGATAACATACAGATAAAAAATAAAAACGAAAACCTCAATCTTCACAATCTAACTGACATATTAACCCCGGAAATCTCTTAACATTCTGGTAGGCAAAGCCCAATCCCAACTCTGTCTCAGATGCAGCTGCAAGAATTTCCTGCAGGTTCAAGTGCCCTGCCTGTGTTTCAGGTTGTTCACAGAGGGCCTTGCTGAGATCCACAGGCCTAAAATTCATGGGGCTGTGACATTACATTTGACACAGTAAACAATTGCTATCTTATTAGAAATGTCACACTTGTAGCTTCTCCTGGTAAGAGAATCTTAATTAAAATGGAGACAGTTTCTTTACTTCAAAAAGCAGAGATAACATACTCAAATGAACTAGAAACATTCAATTGTTCAGGAGCACTCCTCGGCTTGCTTTCTATGCCTGACACTCCCAAGACAGCATCATGGTTAAAACATAGTAAGTACTGAGGTATTTTTACAAACGCATGCAATCCTCTAATGTTTTCAAGGCATGCCCCTTCTGAATATGGTTTTTATATTAGCCCTATATGGGTATTGCTTTAGATGGGAAAACTTATTTTGTATGGCACCTGTAACAACTCAGAAGACAGAGACATACATTCACAGAAACTGATTAAAGATAAGGTGACCTAAGCCCTATTTATTTTTTTATTAGTTTTTGCTATTCTTCAAACAAATGAACAAAACAAAACAAAACAAAACAAACAAACAAACAAAAAAAAACGAAGAGAGACACTTTAACAGCTGGCAGCAGAAAGATGTCTTTTCATTTCTATCCCAAACCTTCAGTCTAGCCCATAGCAATAGTGAATACATAATACATTTTTGTTGAATGAAGGAATGAGTTTATGGATGAATGGACGAAGGGAGGAATAAAATGTACCAATTAAAAAGGAGAATGAGAATGACAAAAATCCCACAATGCAATGTCGAGGTTGGAGATAAATAATAGGTCACAAAATAGCAAAATATTATAGGTGCTCACTATTTAACTGAAGAAATAAAGAATGGAGAATCAATTAAATATTAATTGATTATGGTTAGAAAACCATTCTCGTTTGTAATAGAAAAATAATATTTTTGTTTATCTCTTAACAAAATCTGATTTGCCTTGATATAGAATTATTCTTAATAGGAATTAATGTAAAATTATAAAAAATAATTGTGCATTAAAATTCATGTGGTATATAACTAGAGAACAGACGCCAACAAATCTCCAGGGAGGAATCCTAGACATATTATAGAGCAGTGGAAGATGCAGTTCATTTAATTAAGAATCAGGAAATTTGGGTTCTAGTCACCGTTATACAATATACAACTATGACTGTGACATTGTGCGAGTCACATGTTCTTCCTGGAGTGTAGACTTCTCACCTAAAAAATGAGGGAGCTTACAAACCATGTTTCTTGAAGACCTGGATATTCTGTGGTACAAGTTTAAGCAGCTCCACTTTTTTTTTTAAATTCAAGTATAATTAACATATGTGTTGGCAGGATTTCATTCTTTTTTATGGCTGAGTAATATTCCATTGTATGTATATGCCAGATCTTTATCCATTCATCCATCAATGGATACTCAGGCTGCTTCCATATCTTGGCTATTGTAAATAATGCTGCTATAAACTTAAGGTTGCACTTATCTCTTTGAATTAGTGTTTTCATTTTCTTTGGGTAAATAGCCAGTAGTAGAATTACTGGATTATATGATATTTATATTTTTAATTTTCCAAGGAGCCACCATACTATTTTTCCACAGTGGTTCCACCAGTTTGCTTTCCCAGGGACAGTAAGCAGGGGCATTTTTATGCTTTACAGTTGGGGTCCCGGGAGAGATTTCATTGGAAGAAAGGGAACTCTGACTAACTCCCCCCACCCCTGAAAACACTGGCCATATGGATCTCTAGATTTTACTGATCTAAATATTCAGATAATAAATTACTTATTTGAGAATGCTTTTTGAGTCTTAACTTCAGGGTTGTTTTCAAAATGTCGAATAAGTGATATGACACCGGCACCAAACAATGGGAAAAAAAAAGTGATGAAGCAGGACAAATTGGCTGGATATTGGTTTTGCTCTAGTGAGCAGTTGGGTTTTCCAAAGGAATGGGAGCATGACTTCTCCTACTATGGGAATCCAGAATAGCTTTCACTATTCCTGCTCAAGGAACTCACTAACTTAAGGTGCCATCCAAGGAAATCAGAACTTAGCTGCCCGTCCGGATAGTATCTGCAATTGTACCATAGAAACACAGATAAGCTGCAGCTTCAAGTAATGGAAAAAACATGATCCCTCAAGTCATGAAACCCTGCGAGGTCAACTGTAGAAGTGAGAGCAAATGAAATGTGTACAGAAATCCTTTGGGAACTGTAAAGTGCTGGCTGTATATAAATGAGTGATGGTATTATGTGAAATGCATGCTTACCTCGTTGTTGCAGAAGCAGTAAATCACGGCAACGAAGAATCCCTTAAAAAAGGAGGAAAAATAGAATTGAAGTTATTTTTGTGTGCATTATGTTATTTAGGAATCAATATAAATAGCCTGGAGAGGAACATTTCACTGTTGCAACAGCAAGTGAAGGCTCAAGAAAAGACAATTACAGCACTCATATCCAGTGTTTTATTACAAGAATATTCCATTTTAAAGGGATATAGCTTCCAGCTTGGGGTCCAGTGGAGGCATTTCATACTGATATAAATATGTGCTTCTCTACCCTGTGTTTTCTTGGCATTGGGGACTATGATGATAGAAATCCAGGTTGGGAAACTGACTGACATTGGTGATGTTGATCTTCAAAACTCCCCTTCATGAAGGAAAAACAAATGTGGCCCTCAAAATACTAGAGAGGGGAAGGAAAGGTTGAAAGGATCGTGGGAATAGAAGTTCTGTCCTCAGTACTGTGCAGTGGGCCCATCCCTGGACAAATATTTGTCCTTAGGAAGATTTGTTCTCAAAGCTCATACTCCCCCTATTTCCTTCTTCAGTTCTGGGATTCAAAAAAAGGGGAAACAGGCAGTGAGAAAGACAGAAGCTGTATCCCTTCCAGGTTGCATATATTTGAAAAGGTCCTTCTAATCATATATGAGGCCTAGAAAATGGTTCACCTTATGTCAACTAGCTGAGCAAGTAGTTGAGTAAATACACTATTGGCTTCTTTACCTGGAAATGGATCAGAGAGTGCATCAGGTAATCATAGATCTTCCCAAGCATCTTGTTGGATGGCCTCCAGGGAAAGACAACAAACTGGATTCCCAGCAGGGGCACCAGGATCAGGGTGGCCCTCACAGCCTTCAGGTACATATGCGATTCCGCCTCTTGGGTTTCCCTCAGTTTGCTCACAAGCACGCGGACAATGTTAAGCAGGAAGAAGAAATTGACCTGCAAAGATATGATGTTTCGAAGAAATCATCTATGTCAGTACTACTGAAGGGTGCCCACTTTCCTCAGTTCTTGTTTATTCCTGGGAGCAGATGTGACCTCTGCAGGACATGAGGGATGGCCTGTGACATGGTGTAATTTGCTAAGCATTGCTGGGAACATCAGTATGACCAGACCCTTTCAGACCTGAATTAACATTTCTTTTTTTTTTCCAAATGAGAAAATATTATTCCTGCATATGTAAATATATTAGGTTCAATTCTAAGGAGGGTGGTTTATTCTTTACTTTGGTTTTTACGTTTTTACAAAGGAGCATCATAGATGACACTTTTCGATCTTCCTTTTTGGTCATTGCATTATGAAGATTTTCCCTGTAGGCAAGACTACTTAACCAAGGCTGAAATGAGGACCGAGACATTTATTTGTAAAGTATTTGTAGTGGAGACAGCGAACCCAGCCTTCTTTTCTCTTTCATAACATCTTTTTAAAGACAATCACTTCATTGAGGTATAATGCACATTCAGTAAAATGGAGATTTTAAGTTTACATTCCAGAAGTTTAGAGAAAGGTATGCACCTGTGTAACAACCACTCCAAACGAGAAAAGAGCATTTTCATCACCCCAGAAAGTTCTCTCCTGCTCCTTTGTGGTCAACAACCCCCTCCCCTCCACCTCAAGCAACCACTAATTTCTATTAGCATAGAAGTGGAGTATTATATAGTATGTACTTTTTTTGTGTGTGTCTGGCTTCTTTGCTTTGACATATTATCTGTGAGATTCATGCATGTTGGATATATTAACATTTCATTCATTTTTATTGCTGAGCAGTACTCTATTATATGGGTAATACAGATAATTTGTTTATTCATTCTACTGTTGATGGAAATTGGCATGGTTTCCACAATTTGACTCTTATGAATAAGCATGCAATGAATATTTTCATACAAGTCTTTGTGTGGACATATGTTTTCGGTTCTCTTGAACAAGTACCCAGGAGGAGAACTGCCTGTTGACATGGTAAGCATGTATTTAACTTTATAAGAAACTGCCAAACTATTTTTCAAAGAGGTGGCTCCATTATACGTTCCCTCCAGCACTAGATGAGAATTCCAGTTGTTCTCCACCCTTGCCAACACTTGGTATGGTCACTCTTTTTAATATTAGCCATTCTAGTGGGTGCCAAACTACTTTTGGCTATGATGATTAGTTTTGAAACCAAAGTTGTTTTTAAAATTTAATTGATGATTTATTTTTAAATGATTAGAATGATTCTTCAACCTGGAAGGGAAGTAACATGATTACCCCCAAAAAATTCAGTAAAGGAGAGAGACCTTTATTAACAAATAAACTCTTATGAGGGGTTGGAAATATTCAAGACCTACATCGGTGGGTCTTTGTGAGGACTGTCAGGCTGGTAAGTACATCACTGCTCTGGAGGAGGGCAGAAGAAATTGGCTTTGGACTAGAGACACTGGTTACTAATGAATACTTCTTCAGTATGGGAGCAGAACATGGTGTATGACTCAGACTGTTTTTATTTTTCTCATTCGTACCCCAGGAAAACACTGTCTTTGAGGTTGGTGGGAAAACTAATGTCTAAATATTAAATTTGGTGGTTCTGACACTGGTCACCATATAGTAAACGTTGGGGAGAAACAAAGAGCTTGGAAATAGATGCAGATGGTCATATTCTCCACTACCCCAACTTCTTACTAGCCTATGTGATTTGGGGTGAGTTTACTTGCATCTTTGGGTCTCATTTTCCTACTGAGTAAGGGTTGCTTTTTGAAGGGTTGCTGTTAGAAACAGCATGGCAGCGTATGAGAAGTGCCTGAAATACGTTAAGTGTCTGCCGAGAGGGAGTTCCAATGATGGCTCATGTGCCAAAGATGAAATGAAAGATGGTTTTGTTTGGCAGAGACCAGGGAAAAAGGTGCAGATGGACTCTGCGGTTTTTCACTTTCTTTATCAGAAACATTTTTTATCATTCCTCAGCCCCTTGATCTTTACTTTTAACTAGAACCATTTAGTTATAGAATTGTTTAAAGCAAAGTTGTAGCATTGAAAACTATATTTTTGTTATTGTGGGTGTAAAAATGAACTTATACCCTTTCCCCAGTTGTGTTAAATGTTATTTTTTTCATTTGAAGACCCTCAAATAAAGTTGTTACAGATTATCTCACTATAGATTATCATTAAATTAGCCTAATTTTGAAGTTCGAATACACATGCTACATAGATCCGTCTTTACAGAAATCCTCTCAAAGAGGTAACACTTAATAATGGATTTAAAAAGCAATTCTCAACAACAATAACAAAATAAATAAAAAAGCAATTCTCACCACCAGTGCTGCCATGACGGGGCCGTGGATGATGTAAAGCAAATGGGTTTCCACACTCAGCCAGCAGCTAAAAAAAATAAAAAATAAAAAAAAATAAGGAGGGAGGGAATACATGAATATAAATGCATTTTATTTACAAATATGTTCACTTAAAAACCATCAAAATACTTACTTGTCATTGAAGTACAGCGCCCGAGTAATAGCATGGATAGTGGTCGGCACTAGTGGGAACCCTAAAAATGTGAGAAAGCAGAAATCATACCTGGTGTCTTGTCATAAGCTACAAGTAGGGTTGCATGGAAAATGGTAGTTTATTTTCAAAAACAGTGGCAAATTTTAATGTCTCTGTCAAAATATTTCCCTGATGTTTTTGCACAAAGTATTGTTGGTCAAACCAGATAAAAATGCTCTTGGTTAGAACATCATGTGTTTTCAGAATTTGGTTAAGAGCATTTCTAGGTAATTAAAAACCTTGTATGAATTATCCAAGATGGTAGGTACATTATTACTCTCACTGTGACTATTATGTCATTGTTGTCTGTGGTGGTGATGATGATGATGATGACGACTATTAGCTGAGACCAGAAAGCTCTTCACTGAGTGTGAACTGGATTCTGCTATAGAGAGGAGTTGGGTCACCATGGAGGGAAGTGACCTGGGACAGCTTATGGAGGCAATCACCTGATTGCTCTGAATGCCTCGATGATGTTCATAGTGGTTTTTGTAGGTTTCTTGTGTTTTTGTCTGTTTATATTACATGCATTGATCATGTTTTCTTTCTGTAAGAATACTTCAGAGCAGTACTGCATTCCCTACCCTCTGTAAGTTCTAGCAGCAGAACCTTATTAAGGCAGCTTACCATCCACTTCCCTGACTAAACTTGAAGGGCTAATAAAAAACAACTTTGAATTTATAAATGGAACAATGGAGGTCATGACTGGCAATGCATTCTGTCAGGGTACATGTTTTCAAAATCATTTTTCATTCTATCAGTGTAATCTAGAATAAAGTTGTAATTCTTGTAAAACAATTTTTTTTCCTCAGAGGTACCCCTGCCCAACAGAATATTGTTTGATTTGGTTGATGACATTTTTAAAATTATCATCAGATTAAGAAATGTATCTGAGAAGTGGGTTAGACCTCCACACTTTTTTTAATTTTTAAAGAATGCTTGTTTTTGAGGGAGAGAGACAAGAGTGTGGCCAGGGGAGAGGCAGAGAGAGAGAGACAGACAGACAGACAGACAGACAGACAGAATCCAAAGCAGGCTCCAGGCTCTGAGCTGTCAGCACAGAGCCCAATATGGGATTCAAACTCAGGAACTGCGAGATCATGACCTGAACTGAAGTCGAATGCTCAACTGACCAAGCCACCCAGGTGCCCCTAGACCTCCACACTTTTATTTTCTGTGAGTTATATGCAAAAACAGCCTCAGCTCCTTAACCCATGAAGCATATAATTCAATAGGGCTACTGATTAAATGCTTGACCTGGGAGAACTTTGAGTTAGACTATTTGCACAAAATATAGTTGTATTTTATTCACAGCAGTTATAACATAGCATTTCCCCACTTGGGTTTTAAAAACAGAAATTCATTCTCTGGATTTATTCTGAAACTTACATTTTAGAATTAAACAGCAGAAGAAGCATATGGAGATCTCACTCTCACCACATCATTTTGGAGAGAGGAAAATGTGTTCCTTAGTGTACAGAGGAGCATAGACCCCATATCTGCTGATTCCTGGTGCTCTTTGCCTTGCTCTAGCCACTGATGTCTCTTTTATGCAGTTTGTTTTCTCCTTCCTCTTCCTCTCATCCCCCAGGGCCCCAAGAGCTGTAACAACCCTTCCTTCCACTAAAGTTGGTGAGAGTAAAAATAATCCTTTCTCCCTAGGATTCTTTTTCTAGGGAACTAGATAAATTCTGTGTGTTCATTGTAAAAGTTCATGGGGGGAATTCCTTCTTTGATTTATAACAAGAGGAGAACCAGCAAGGCGAAGAATCAATTTGAAGAGGGTTGTAAAATAAGTGACTTTTCTGAGAGCTAAACTTCACTATTTGAAACTGCTTCAATTTGAGAGAAGTCAACTAGTAAGTGGCCCTGTGCAGATTTGTAAGGGAGTAACCACCAAAAGAAGCATTCTTTCACTTTCTCTTGTAGAGAACTGTACTACCAGGTACTTTTCTCCCAGAGGGTGATGTTCATTGTGTCTCTTATGATTTTTAGGATCTGTTCCAGATCCTGGAGTGGTAATATTATTCACAGCTGAAATGAATGGATGGGGTGTGCGTCACCTGGAAACAAAGTTAGGTCTGAGGACATAGCTTTCTGGGGCTAAATCTTCACTGTTCCACTTTCATACTCTTTTCAAAGCACAGGTTATGCCTTATTTCATGGCATTGTAAAATTTGGGATCTATCATACTGTTTAGGTGTGAAATAATTTCAAAAGGACAATAAAAGTAATATCCAGTGGAAATGCCTTCTCTGCTCCATTAAATTCTTTAAAGATTCTGTGACATTATTTTTCTGGAGAAGTCGTTTCAGTTGCACTTTTACTTGTTTTACCCCGACCAAAGATAATACTTGCTAAAGTTCTAAGACAGAACTATTGCTTTAAAATGCATCATCATGGTTGTCTCTCAATTTTGTTCTTAGAGATGGTAAAGAGTTTGGTGGAATTATGGAGTGTGTGTGTGTGTGTGTGTGTGTGTGTGTGTGTGTGTGTGTAGGGGGAGAGAAAGATAGATTTATGTCTGGCATGCTAAAAAAATAATTACACTTTAGAACTTTATTGGTTGACTATCTGTCTTTCCAAACATCTATCTATGGGGAAGTGCAAATCCTCATGCTTTTAAATTGATGATTCTATGCTTACCCTACTGAGTGCAATGTTCCTTAGGATTCCACTTCAATCATTCTGATAAAGTTTTAAGTATTTTCTGATTAAGAAAGGTTAAGGTATTCCATAAACATTTTACTTATATTTATTCCTTTCTTTTTGATACAGCTGAACAGCTTGTTCCTTTTTCCCCTTGAATTGTTTATGCGTGTTAAGCAGATGTCTTCATCAAGCTGTCTCTGATGATGTCAAAAGTTTTATAACTAATTCACAATGCATCAGTATGGAAAGAGTAGTTATAAATTGTTCCTTCCAGGGTGCCCTCATCTCTGCTGAATGTCACGGGCAAGAATAAATTTATAGCCTTTTGCTTCCATGGAAAATTTTCTGAGTATGGCAGATAGATGTTTTTGAATAGTCAAAACCAGTACAAGAAATATGCCATAAATTTTATGTCATTGGAAATAAGTAAAACACATCAGACAGAAATGGTGTGTGTGCGCGTGCGTGCGTGTGTGTGTGTGTGTGTGTGTGTGTGTGGCAGGCTGGGAGTGTGATGTTATTTTCAGGTCTTCAGTTGGAAGGCATCTATCTGACCAGCACCAATCATTACTATTGTGATGATCAGAATTTCTCCTGGGGGCATTAAACTGTATCCAGTTGATTCCTGGTATGATCATCTTTGGAGGACTAGAAATCTCTGACAAGGTATGTGTGAGGCTGAGAAGGCAGGGAAAGGTAAGATCAGCCTTCTGTGGAAGGACACAGCTAAAAGAAAAACATAATAAAAGGCTATTTTGACCTTTGTATTCTGACCTGTTTTGAGGACAAGGAAGAGTAAGAGAACCTAGCACTTGATGTGGGACTGACAGGATAGTCACAAACTTTCTTTCTAATCTTTCTGGATTTTGTAAGTCACAGAATGAGGGGAGCATGAAGGAGTAGTCCACAAGATGAGGTGGTTTGGGGTGTATTCTATATGGGCTTTCTAGTTCAAAAAAACCCCTCTCCCATTTTTTCTGGATGGGTCACCATCCCCAGACATGTCTGCACTATGTGATTAATATCCCTTTCAAAGTCTTTGACCATGGTTTATTGAACCATGGCTGGCCCCATAACTTCAGCTGAACCAATCAGATTTTCTTGTCCTGCTATTCACAATTGTGACTTAGAGACGAACATCTATCTAGTGTTTCTGTGTACCTTGGAACAGAAAAATGCGAGCTCGGGAAAATTTGGGGTGGCTTGTGTTTACCACGAGGACTGGGGAAGCAGAGACCCTGTGATCTATGTTCTGTAGACAAAGAGAAGTGTTAAAACATATACTTAGAAAAAAAGAGACAAAAGAGAGGGAGAGTGTTCCTGGTCTTCTGGTCTCAGTGTATAGTTCGTTCAGTAGCTGTGCTGTGTTTCAGATCTTGACTTCCATGAAGTACTCTAGATTCTGATAATTTCTCTCTTTTTGTTTAAATTAGAAAATTGTATTCTCTGTTACTTGCAACCAAAGTGTCATAGCATTATTAGCTCAACAATGAGACTGCCCAAATATCTGCCCTACTAATTCACCATTATAGACTTAGTCCATTGGTTTTGGGTCATGTGTTTTGTTAAAGTCCATATACTCCTATTGGGGAGGGTGTTATAGAAACAAATATTGCATAGGGCCAGTCCCGGTGTAGATTATAGAAGATTTTAGGTCACTTATATGACTTTGCAGACACATTTCCATACATTGGTGACAATGCCTGTTGAGTAGGGGTTTAAATACAAAGGGTCATGTTTTTAGAAAGCCTTTGGATTATCTTCTCTCCTCATTAAATTTTTCCTCTCTTATCAATATTTTTAGGGGTCCCCCAAAATGCTGCATTAAAGGGCAGGTTTAATTGAGGACAATCCATAGCCCCTGCTCCAACAGCCATCGTCACCGTATTAGTGGAGAATAAGAGTAAGCCTTTAGCTCTACAGTCAGGATCCTCCTCTGGTCTGGGAGGTTCACAGGATGTGTCTTTTTTTGATAGCACTGCATGAGTTATTGTCCCAAAGCTTTTTCCCTCTTCCTGCCTCACTACCTACCCAGTTTCCTTCCACCAGAATGAGTCATACCTTAGCATACTTGGTGAAGGGGAGAAATTTTAGAGTAGCCTCATGGACCTCAGCACCCTCAGTCAGTATGTACAGAAGTGACCATGGTTTAAGCAATCAACCAGCGGCTTTTCAAAGTCATTGCCATGCACTGTGGTGTCAGGTGGCTCCCCTTGGAGTCCCATGAAATTATTTGTGTCTATTGTTCAGTGGGGCTCTTCTACCTGACTTTTTACTGGAGGAGTTGTTGATGGATTGCTAAGAAGGAATGTTTTTGAGGAAGGGGAGTGGTGCCTGGATGGAGGAGATACAGAATTCAAAATGTGAGACTCTCTACAAACAGGTGATAAATAAAACCGAAGGGAGGATCTAATCATATCTCTCAATCAGAGCATGTTTGTCTGTCTGTTAGCTGGTCTGTTCCCACAGAAACACATAATCATACTCTTCCTTCTCTGCACTGACCCCTGTGCTGGCCACAGTCCATATGAACTTGTTGATGGGCTTCTACCGAGCTCTCTTAGAGACTGAACTCCTGCCCCCACCTGTGTCCCACCATTCCTCACAAGACCTAGGCCCCTGACTCTTCTCTGAGACCAAGAGTAGAAGAAGATTGTAAATATGCAGACAGAAGGGAAGGTGGCTGGAAAAAATACATACCCCAGCCCAAGAGATAATACCAACGCAGGTGTTGCTCCTCAGTGAACACAGCCACCACGATGAGTGTGTGCAGGTAGATTCCCTCACAGAGCATCCAGAAGTAGTTGCATGCCATCATGTACTGGTGAAAAAAGTGCAAAATCTTGCAGCTCAGCTGTCAGAAAGAAATGGAGAAAGTCAGTGGAAGACACTGGCAACGGTCTGACAGTGAACAGAGGGTAAATGCGAAAATGAGCCAAAGTATTAACATTCAGTCTGCAGGGCGTCTCCCCAAGGATCTGTGGACACGCGCCACCCTCTATATCCACAAGTCAGAATGATAGTGTGCAGAGCAGTAGTGTTACAGGTAAACAGCCATCCAGGGCGATGGAAACCTACTCCTCAAAATGCTCTTTTCCTATTACATTCTGGTGACTTATATAGACTAGAGAGGTTGATTTCCCTGCAATGTTTCTGAGGCCTATAATTTTTGAGAGCATCCAAGGCTTTTTCACGTGGCATTTATGGCCCTTTTTCTGTGGCCAATGAGGCAAATAACCCAGAACTTGTTAGTGATGTTCCTAAAGTTCACTGATCTGTTGGTGAGGTCTCGTTAGCAATACAGAGGAGAGAACCAAGTGGTACATTTCTCAAAAATGAGCCAGGAGCTATGCTGAACCCAAATGATGTGGGTGATTTTGTTTTCATATGGGGGGCTTAGCTTCTTTCTATATTGAGATCCAAACGTTTGGTGCACAGAGATTAGGATAGCAATCTTATTTAGTACTCAGTGCAGATGTAGGAGCCATACCTCTGGGGGAATGAGAGCAGCTACATAGTGTTGTCTGTAGAGAAATAGTCATTGCTTCAACTGAATAACAGAATACCCTAAATTATTTCATAGTCACCTTTAGAATAGGGCTTTTCATCTTGGCACCACAGATATTCTGGACTGGATGATTTTTGGTTGTGCTGGTGCTGTCCTATGCGTTATGCGTTATTTGGGTATTTAGCAGTATTCCTGACCTCTGTCCGCTAGATGCCAGTAGCATCCTCCACCCATTCATGAAATCAAAAATGTCTCCAGACATTACCAAATAGAGGAAAATGCCCCTGGTTGAGGAACACTACCCTAGATACCTAAATACCTAGGGTATTTAGTGGTGTTTAACTCTCTCTAACAACAATGGCAACAACAACATTTAGCATTTAAGACTTGGGGCATTAGAGATGATTATCTGCATTATTATTTTACCAAATGCCCTGCTTTACATATCGCATGTTGAATCTGACCAATTTTGGGCCTTTTTTCACTAAGTAAGGTAGTCATAGCATGACTGTCAGTACTATAGTAACCTTCTTAGGACTACACGTTTCTATTTAATGCATAGCAGTAATAATTTATTTACTGACAATCCAATGTGCTCAGTCCTTTTGGGACTCATAGAACATAGGGAAAAGCCAGCTGGGTCCACAAAAAGGCAAATACTGCATTTTCAGAGATAGAAGCAACTTCTGATTCTGTCCAAAGTGGAACAGTAATGCAGAGAATTCAAAACATCAGGTAACCCAAAAGTAATTAATATTTGGCTTAGGAAGGCACTGGCTTTTTTTTTTTTCCATCTGAATGGCTTCCTGATTAGAATTATTTAATTTTATATTAGTTTGTATTTGTTACGCAAATACTTGCTATATGCACACGAGACTCAAACATATATTTGAAATAAGAAATTCAGTTGACTCTCACTACTCTTATTTAAAAGCCCTATACCTTCTGGGTCAAGAATTCCAGTGGAGATGTTTTGCCAGCCACCACTTGTGGAGGAAGGGAGAGGAAGAGGATGAATATGACAGCCCTGTGCAAAGATGTGGTTCTGTGTCATCCACAGCAGCTTTGGCTTCAGGTTTTACATACAGTCAATTCTCATTACTCACAGCTAGTTATGTTCTATAAAGTTGCTGCACAAACTGATTTAGCAAATGCTGAGCCATTGCTCCTAGGGGAAACACAGGGTTAGGTTCCTATAAGCCTCTGGTCAAAATATTTTCATCAGCCGATCAATATCTAACTTTGTTTTATATGTTTCTGTTTAAAGACACCTTATTTAATATATATTCTTGATTTGTTAACATTGAACTTATGACCAACAGCACTATAACTTCCGCCTGAGGGAAACTCATCTAGCATACCTATTTTTTCTGTAAGGTGTATCACAGCCAACTTGTACTTAGGAATATGACAACACTTTGGCACTATGCTTGGGGGCAATTTTAAGCAGTGAAATCACCCAACAAAAGCAACAAAGTGTGAAAAACATGGCATTTAAATAGACCATGAAAAGGACATTTATGCTGTGAGAGATGAAATAAGAAGACAGAGTGTTGCCTTATTCAACCTCAGCTGGGAATGTGTACATCAAGTGACTCAGTGTTTTTTTGCTACTCCGCGCATATCTGTAAATGGCCATGAAAGCACTGAGAATATGGATTTTGGACTTATAAATAAATTTTAGCAAGTAGGCAAATTTGCAAATATGGATCTGTCAATAATGAGGATCAATTATATTTGGGTTCAGGGTAAGATATTCTTTGGAGGGCAAACAGCTCACAAGTTCACAAAAATTCTGAAAATGACCAGTCTATTATTTCCCCGCCCCCCCCCCAATGTATCATGGACATGATTGGATATATCTAGATGATGAAGTTGATTATTAAAATTTTATAAAATTGGTCACCACTTAGGTCAGTGGTTCATAACTAGGGTTGTTTATCTGTATCACCTGGGGGACACTTACAAAATATGCATAACCCAGACCTCATCTCCCTTCTGTATTTTCAAAATATTTTAGGAGTTTCTATTGTAAGTTCCTAGTGAAGAATCATGTGCCTGAGATATTCAAGGTCATTCTGTTGCATTCCACAAACATTTACAGAGCACCTAATATGAGCCAGGAACTATACTAACTCTGTGAATATCAAAATGAATAAGGTGTAGTCATATTATCTCTGACTTGATTATAACCTTTCCCTCAAGGATGGGGTGAACCAGGTATTCAACAGACAGACAGGGCTTCTGCTGAGGGTTGGTGCTTCACATCATTCTGGGATAGTTTTCTGCTTAGCAGAATGAGGTATTAAAAGATTCACTCTGAGCTCAAATAAGCTAAATAGCTTTTTGGCTATTTTTTCAGGCTGTGGTCACAATACTATAATTTTGGTTAGAGTAATGATTTCCAAAACTGCAAGACATAATCTATATTCAAATATAACTAGATCACTCCCAAGTAATACAACAAATGTTCCAAGCCAGAAATGTGTGGAATTTGTGAATTATTTTCTATTTTATTTTCTTCATTAATATGGACTACAAAGAGATAATTCTACTGTGAATGATATGCATTCTAAGAAATAAAAGCAATAGTATCTGCTTTGGCTTCAGATAAACTGTTATCACCATTTAGTGTCATTATCTGCTCATAATTCAATAGAACATAAAATTTGTTGAGCAATAATGTCACTATCAAGGGAACAGATCCTACAGTTTTCTTAATTGGGTATACTCATCAGACAAATCTATGTTTCCCATCAAATAGCATGAAGATATTTTATAGTACTGTGATTAAAAATGGAATTGGAATTGCAGAGCAGAAATTTTCTTTAGTGTAATAAATTAAGTCAGCCTCAAAATCCTATAGAAGATACTCAATTGTGGATTTTGTTCCAATTGTATCTTTCTTTTTTTATGTTTATTTATTCTGAGAGAGAGAGAGAGAGAGAGAGAGAGAGAGAGAGAGAGAGAGAGAAAGAGAATCCCAAGTAGGCTCCATGCTGTCAGTGCAGAGCCTGACCACAGGGCTCTGTCCCATGAACAGAGAGATCATGACCTGAGCTGAAACCAAGAATCAGAGGCTTAACCCACTGAGCCACTCACGCGCCCCTCCAATTTTATCTTTCAACACACTTAAGAAAATTCTTCCCATATGTATAGCATGGGAAATATTGTGTGTCAGTGTGTTTAAGAACCATTCAACAGGGGAAAGAATGCCTCCATATGAAAACTGCTTTGGAATTTTTTGTTGTTGTTTTAGAAAAGACCAACCTTACAACAGGTAGTCAGTGTTTTTGAGATGTTCTATTGTGCTGGGACAGGGGAAGGGCTTTGGGTTGAGAAGTAGAAAGGAAATCAGCTATTGCTCCATGGAAGCAATGCAAGCAACAGTGGGTCACAACCTATATCCTACCTTTAAGCCATTGAAAAATCTACCACGAACCATCCCTGATACCATTTCCCCTATGGGTATGTTACCAGGTCTAAAAGGGAGCTAGGGAATATCATCTTGCCTCTGAGAACTTATTCCACCATCTTCATGATGTCTGAAATGCCACATAATTTCATTTCTTTAGCTTACGATTGTTTTCCTTATTAAAATGTCACACCTCTGGAAAGGATTGCACATTTTAATCCTATCATTTATAGAAAATTTAGAGTAGGAGAATTGAAGAAATGAAAGGGAAGGAGGGTGGAGGATACTAGGAGGTGCAGATTTGGAATGTGGCATAACAAATGCTTATTACTCTTGTGCTGGAGGAAGGCATTAGGCTGGAAGATTACAGCTGCCAAACACAGATCCTACTTCCAAGAAACTTAGTGTCTTGAAGGGCCAGGGAAGGGCTGCCAAAGGTAAGCTTTGTCCACTGGAAACCTTTGGCAAGGGCCAAGCCAACGCATACTTCATTCTCATAATACATTTTATATGTGACCAAAAACTCTCCTCTTTTACAAAAAAAAAATACTTGGAATTTCTCTCTTTCATTGATAAAATGGAATATCAGGTGAATAGGTTCAGCTTCTATATTAACTCTGTCAAGTCGAAGTTGGCAAGTTTATTCCTAAGTCGTGTTTTAAAGTAGAAATAACGTTTGCAGTAGGTTCAAACTGATTTTGAGTGATTAAGCATGATTATTTATATTTCCCTGAAGCTTCTAAAAATGTTTTCTCATCAGTTCATTTTAGCACAGAAGGAAGGGTGCAAAGTTATATTTACTTGAGCCAGGGAAGAGGAATCGATAAGCAATCTCTAGATAATTTGCTTGAAGGAAAAGACATTAAAAAAAAAAAAAACAACCCTGAATAAGAAGGATTTGTGGCCTATATTGGTTAAATTTACCAGGTTAATCTTTTATTAAATTTTACTCAGTGGTCATTTAGATTACATATTGAGTAAACATGTAATTACTGTTAAATATGTGTCTGCCTGATCATCTTTTTGTCTCTGCTGTTTTTTCTATCTCTACCCACAGGATTTAAACCCAGTAATACTTATACAGTAGGTGAGCAGTAGGTACTAATTAAATCTAAATGAATATGGCTTTGGATAGTGTTTATAATGTTGTTCATCTGAAAGTATTTCAATTCCTAATTTATTTCTCAAGTGCCCAAACAAGAGCTGCTTAATCAAGATTTAACAAATAAATTCCAGGGTCCTTTTTTCCTAACAGACCTATGGTTCTTGCAAATGTCTGCAGGGGTCAGGCTATTGATACCAATAGAAAACTTACAATGCTGGGTGGGATCCCTGGCGGGGTGTGGGGCGCCCTCCTGAACCTGTGATGTTCTTCTAAGTTTTGGGATTTTTAGAAGGTAGCATCCCCAAGGTCAACTATTCCCTGTCATTTATACCCATTAGCCCTGGTACAACAGAGATCTTCAAACTGGGCACACAAATTCTTTCTGAAAACGCTACCTTTCATCACGATTTGCAGTTTATCTTAATATGTTCCCAATCTTGAGATAATGTTTCAATAATGTATTTAAAAATACAGTCACCTATAAACGCGGTAGTTTAGTTTTGGTAATATACCTGCTTGTTACTCTTTAACAATGGTTCACAATTTTCAATTATCTATACTACATGTAAATCATCCAGAACTTTTCAAGGCCTTTGAGCTTATTAAAATCCATAGTCACTTGTTTTTCTCATAAGGGAGAAATGCAAGACTTATTTATCAGCTAAATTGAGTTGCATGTGACATTAAGAGGGATGCTCTCCATTGAAGTACTATTTATGGATGCAATTGAAACATTTTTCTACAATGGCCATCTTTCTATGAGACCTATTTAAAAGTATGTCTTTTGCTGCTTCCCTTATCATTTCAATTAAAAGAAAACAGGCTTTTGTCTGGGTCAAATATACTCAGTCTTTTCTCCCCACCCCACCATTCCAAACAGCATTTCTTTAGAAAACACAAAATCAAGAGAAAACATGCTCTCAAATGACTGAAAAAGGTTCTACTTTATGGGCACTTCATCAGTCTACCCCCAACTTTGAGAAAGAATTTTGATTTCAGGATAGTTTTATTATTTTTATTTTTTTATTATTAAAAAAAATTTGGGAGGGCGCCTGGGTGGCTCAGTCTGTTAAGCGTCCGACTTCATCTCAGGTCATGATCTAACGGTTCATGGGTTTGAGCCCCGCGTCGGGCTCTGTGCTGATGGCTCAGAGCCTGGAGCCTGCTTTGGATTCTGTGTCTCCCTCTCTCTGGCCCTCCCCTACTCACACTCTGTCTCACTCTCTCTCTCAAAAAATAAAGCATTACAAAAATTAAAAAAAATTTTTTTTAATGTTTATTTATGTTTTGAGAGACAGAGCGCAAGTAGGGGAGGAGTAGAGAGAGAGAGGGAGACACAGAATCTGAAGCAGACTCCAGGCTCTGAGCTGTTAGCACAGAGCCCGACTCGGGGCTCAAACTCACCAACAGTGAGATCATGACCTGAGCCAAAGTTGGATGCTCAACCAACTGAACCACCCAGGGACCCCTGATTTCAGGATAGTTTTAAAGTTTTATTATTGAAGAAGGGTTTTCATAATTAGCTTTTAGTTTTATGTGAAAAAATTTACAAATGTTCCCATTCTCTGTGATATGATTGGAAGTATGTGTTTATTTCTCATTCATTGTAAACATTATTTTACCCAGTTATAGGACCGAAACAAAATGGGAGATTATTGGATCTGATGAGATGAGGGATGTTGAGAAGCATTTTATTTCCCTTACTTAATCATTTGAAGTTGTGGATTTGTGTTGAGACATATTATGGGAGAATGAGATATGTGAATGTTTTGGTATATAATCAAAGAAAGGTAAATTATTTTACATTTTTAGAGTCAAGGACTTACTTTTCTCATCTTTCCTATTGCTCTTCTTTCCTTCTAAAGCAATATCAGTGCTATAAAGTTTCCAAAAAGGCTTAGCGGAAAATTAGTGATGTTATTTATCACTGCCATTGTCTCCCTGCCATTATCATTCTGGAAGCTATTTTTAAGCAAGGAATGAGTTCCCAGCAGAGAAAGATGACCAGAAAAACAACCCAAAGTGTCCTCAAACTTTCATGTGCATAAGCATTTCTGTACAGGAACGTATGTTGTACTTGACAGATGAATTAAGGGATTTTGGAGCATAATTTGATGATTTGAGAATTTTATTTTAATAGGCTAATGTTAATATCCAACACCCCTACTATGATACAACTCCACTATACTGCTTCTCTCTTTAGGCTTTCATTTTAAGGAGAATAATTTGTAAATCTCTAAGTAAAACTTCGTATTCTTTAAATCAATTTCTTTATTAGGTGACTGATTGTTTTGTGCTATTAGACATGTCTTCTGTTTCCCCAACCTATCAACCATGGAATTGCATTCCAAATGTGCAAAATTTAGAGGGAGAAATGAGAATGTGTCTCTAGAATGTGATATAAATTATTTATTTTAAAGGTAGCTTACATCTGGCCTGACCCCTCATGTCTTCAAATTTCAGGTTTCAGTGAAGATTTTCACCTTCTTGTTTTTACCTGAGGTTTTTCCTGCCTATAATATGTCTGCTTTTCAAACTAGCATTTACTTTGCTCTATCACAGGAGTGCAAATTTTCTTTTCTGAGGTATTTCATTTCTTTTTTTAAAAAAATGTTTATTTATTTATTTATTTATTTATTTTTATTTTTGAGAGAGAGAGAGAGAGAGAGAAAGAGAAAGGGAGGGAGGGAGAGAGGGAAAGAGAGAATGAGAGTAGGAGAAGGGCAGAGAGAGGACAGAGGATCCAAAGCAGGCTCCATGCTAACAGCACAGAGCCCAATGTGGGACTCGAACTCACATATTGCGACATCAGGACCTGATCTGAAGTCGGATGCTTAACTGACCGAGTCACTCAGGAGACCCAGGTATTTTTATTTCTAAATGATATTTCTAAATAGTCAAGGTCTCAGTATCTTCCCATGAGGGTGATTTTTGATTACTTTTTTCAGGGCAACTTCTCTGTAGAACTTTTTGTGTAGCTGCAATAGAGCTACTCCAAAGAAATGTTTTGTGTCATTTGAGGGTGTCTTTGGATGTGTGGATCAGGAAATACTGGAAAGGTCTGCTTCTGGTTTCTCCAGGGAAACATGTCATATTGGGCCCACGGCCATTGGAAGAGGGATTTTATACTTTCAGAGTCAATGTGGGGCTTCCTTGGGAGACAGGAGTCAGACCTGTAGGGGCAATGCAGTCTCCTGTGAATGGCTCCCTGGATTAGAACTTTGTCTGTGTTCTAGCCACTTCCACACAGACAACCAGAACTGGTCACAGATGAAAACTGGGGTGAAACCATCCAGAAGAAGTAGGAGATGGGAAGGAGTGATGAGTAAAAATGCAGAGAAGAAAATCTTTGTGGGAGAGAAATAGGCTAACCACATCTAAAAGCCAAAACAAAAAGGATTCTGATCTTCTAGTTAATTTTGTTGGAGTCTGATAGGTTTCTAGAAATCACATTTCTGTTCTCTGAATGTTCCAGCAAGAGCCGGCCAACATATATATGTACGTCAACAGGGCACCAGCCGGCACTGCATCTCTGGCTTGTTCTGCCTCTTGTAGATCATTCTGTCTTGTGTGGGCACAAACTTTTGGGAAATGGAGGCTCATCTCCCTGATCTTCCCTGAATTATTTGGAACTGGAGTGAACAGTGCTGTGAATTTGTGGGCAAAGTTTTGTTTGTCTACCAGGGAGGATGGATCAAATAAGACTGACATTCGTTTAAGCTGGTAATTTTCCCAGCTCTCTTCTCTTGAAGTGAGAGGGTGATTTTGATACATGGAGAACTAGAAAAGGAATATTGCTTAATTTTTCCTCTTTATCCCTTCATATATCTTACAAGCTTAAAATTCCCTCTAATCTACTCCTTGATATTGAAGTCGAAAAGGTATGGGTATGAGTTCCTGAAAGCCTCTTATAGTGCACCCCTCCAAAATAGGTTCAGTTCAAATGTAAATAATAAAAGAGTATACAGTGGTGATCTTCCTATGGGGGTGATTTTCTCAAATTTTAGCATGCATCAAAAAGCACTGGGAGGGGTTGTTAAAACGCATGTTGTTGGGCCCTACTAATAGAGATTATGATTCCGAGGGTCTAACATAGGACCCGAAATTCTGCATTTCTATCAAGTATCTAGGGATCCTGATGCTGTTTTTCCATGGGCCCCTCTTTGAATGGATTTAGGGTATAGATGTAATTTCCTCAGTATCTTACTCCTGTTTTAGTTACTTGCTGGCCTTCCAGTGCCGATAATCCTAATTATCTATGTTCCAGGAGACTCACAATGCAGTGGGAGAAGTCCCGACTTTGAGTCACATGTATACTAAAACCTCATGAGGAGAAATTACAGTACTTTTTGTCAAGATGCCAGTGCAGTTGATAAATGGAGGAGCAAAAAGGCACTCATATCAACTTGAAAACTGTCAACTTGTACAGTCTTTAAAGCTAGCTGAATGAAGGAGAAGAATCCCCCAGTCAGAAAATCAGCATTAAATAACTTTGTAAGGAAGTACCACAATCTTTCTGCAGAGGAATTTCAGGATATAACATTTTCAATTAAATGCGAGTCTGTCATGCAATTCTGAGCTGATTTCTGATAAAGCTTCAGAGAAAATGAGCTTGAATCTGTGGAACTATAGTCATGATTCAGTGTGTTTAGGGGGGAAAAAGCACTGGAGATAAAAGTCCCATCTAAGATAAGTACATTGGAAGATGACCCACACATTGGCAAAGGAAGTGTTCTGGAAGTATTCAGAAAACAAAGCCATAGTAAACAGAAAAGCAGGATACACACATGATGGAAAAAAAAAAGCCTGTTAGGAATGTGACGAAGGAAAACAAATTAACAGCTTGCTACGCTCAAGGGTCTTTCTCTATATGATATAATGAGGATATTATGTCACTCTTCACTAGAAGTTCTCAAGCCATGACTGAGTTAGTTTTATTTTCTCAGACCACCGCCCTTTTGGTTATTTCTGACTTACTAACCTCTAAGGTTTTTTTTGCATTTGGCTTTTACACTTAGTCCTTTTGGATTTAAGCAAAATTTACAAATGCTCTGTGTTTCCAATCTCCTATGCTATGTAACACAGAAATGAAACTAGGTGCAGAGTTAGAAAATGACAAGTACTTAAGGCCTCATGACTGTGGTAACAACTATAATATAAGTAATAATAGATAACATTTGACAGTTGTTATGTGCCAGCCTGGTTTTGAGCATTTTAAGTGTATCAGTTCATTTAACCCTCACACACAACTCTATGAGGAAGGTGCTATCATTATCTCCACTTTACACATTAGGAAAGTGGGTTTCAGTAAATTGCTCAACATTACAGAATAATCTCTAAGTAAGTAGAAGAACTACAGGATTTGAGATCCTCTAAGATCAGCAAGACCAATTTGGAGCAATCCAGCTAAGCACAGCGATTCTAGCGATGAACCAACAGGGTTGGTTCAATGTACAAACTCCTTCATACAACCAACAGAGTGGTTCTATCTCAACTAAAAGCTTTTGAGAATAAAATCTATAAGAAGTTCTGCATAAAATGCATGATAACCTTCTCAAAGCAGGGGAAACTAGCTGTAAATGTTGACATGAAGCCTTGCTACACAAACCACATCACAAGGTACCATTTGTAAGTCACTGATTTCCTGTGCAGAGGAACCACCCAGATTGGCCAGATGAGAGAAACTGGAGGTTGGGTTGATGTTTGTAGCCATTTTAGCAGTAAATGCTTCAAACCCATATGGGAAACCATATAATCTTAGTTAAAATATCATTTATTGGTTTGATGTGTAAGTAAAACAAAATGGCATAAATGACCAGAGTAGGATATTTCATTTCATTACCACATCTTGGCAATATGCTCTCTGCATCATCCCTCAAATCCATCATACTTTTTCATTCCCAATCTAATTTCTTCCACAGGCTACTAAGCTGGATAATTCCAATCTAGTTTTACCTGCATTGATCTCTCATCTCAAAAACTCTGCTGTCCCTGTCACCTCTCTCACATGGAGATGCCCTCCCTTACACCAGTCTCCTCTGGGCTGGGTAGGAGGGTTCTAGTTTCCACCCTGGGTTTCAGCTGTCTCTGGTGCCTTAGATCTCGGCAATCATTCCAAACCTATCTTTCTGTGACTATGATGAAGTTCTGACATAGTCTGGTGGCTCAACTGTCCTGAACAAATTAGAATTAGAAGAAATCCACTTTGTTTTTCAGACTTTGCTTATATAAGAGGCTATAGAAAATGTGTCTCGATTATTTTGGCTTTTGAAGTGCAAAATGCCCAGATTCCCAGTAAAAACTAATCTCCCTGTATTGTCCCTTTCAGACCCAGATAAAAAGTTCAGAGAGACATTTCTTCCTAGAAAATGACAAGTATGCTGCCAGCTTCCTTTAGATGCAGTAAGAACAATGCTTTTAATTCTGCCTCCTGACTCTACATGAAGATCATCAAATAAGCAGATGGAACAAGAAAATGAAATTTTAGGTATTATGGAAATGAAATACTCAAATGACACAAATGACAATGGGCAATTTTCACATCACTCAATAAACTGAGGCTCTATTCAGCCCTTATTTGTGCCATGAGTTATTTTGAGTTTAACTTTTAAAAAAAGAATGTCAAGGAATGAAATTCTCACCCTTGGTTTTACAGGAGAGAATCTGCCTAACCAAAAAAATTCCAAGGAAAGAAACTAGCTACTTTGATGGGAAAGGGGCTGCAAGTCCATAGGGATTCCCTACTGAGGAGTGAGAACATTGTTTGCTTTTGCCCCCAACGAAATAAACTCTTCTAGAAGTAGTGCAACAGCATTTGGGATGATGCAGCCTCCTTTTACAAGAAATAACTTTCTTTTTAATATATTCCCTTGGGCACTGGGAAGGAAAATCTTTTTGCCTCTTAACTGCTGATTCAGTGACCTGAGAATTGGGTCAGAATGAAAAAATAATCTACAACTCTGCTTTTAGTTTGCTTAAGAGAAAAAGTGGGTTTAAAAATTACATATTTTGTTGTTGTTGTTTTTTTTTAAAGGAGACATACACCTGAATCACAGATAAATGGAATGCTGGCAAATATACTTTAATTTATGACTGTAGTTATTTTTTTATGTTAGTTGTAATTTCAATAGATATATGTAATTGACAATGTCCAATAACTTCTTTTTTTCAAACATTTCTTGTGCTTTTAAAAATTTTTTTTGGGGGGGTCTATTCTTGGACTTTTATTATCTCCACTCTTCTTGGCTATGGAGAACCATAATCTAATGTTTTCTGGAATGTCACTCTTTCAAGAAAAATGCAATATTTCAAATGATTCATTTAAAGTAACATTTAAATATACAATTTTGCATGTGACTTACTAATATATTGATGACCTGATTCTCGGTGTTTGGATGATATTTTTTCTGCCTTTTTAAGCAGTGAAGAACTTTACTCTTAGGAAAGATGGGGCTTTCCTAGTCAAACTTCTCCTAGTTCTTGTTTATCCCCTGTAAATGTAAATATATCACAATAGGGAAAATTTCTCCCTTCTCAATTCCTGAATTTATAGCTGCAACTGCAATTCAATTTCATTGTCTTTGGATGGGAAACGATACTTAAGAAATTGGGCTTCTCTGAGTGCGTTAATGACGGAATATGTGTTTTCAAGGTGAGCTACAGCACAGATTTCAAGACTGTTGTCTCTCTTGGAAATACTAAATAAGCAGTTTCAAGGATGAATAAATAACATAGAAGACATGTCTACTTGAAGGTTGTTTCTTGCCCTTTCTTGAACTTTGCTTAGACAGAGCAGCCCCAAGTTTTGCATACAGAGAGTTGGAGAAAAGATTTAATAAGATCTCACTGAAAAACAATGACTATTTTCAAACAGAAAACGTACTAAAACCAAATGACCTAGTTTTGGGGGGGAGCAAGTGTATGTTTCACAATTTACAAACATGAATTAATTTTTGTTGTTGTAGTCATTTGTGCTTAGTCTACACTATTTATATATATTTGGTAAAGGGCATGAATTTCCAAATTTTGTTTTATGGAAGAAACAGACTTTTGGAAATGTGAAAGAGGGCACATTGTGTTCACACATTATGATGTTCCCTGTTTCCCACTGTCAGTGGCTTGTTATTGGTGGCTTATTCTCATTTTGTCTAACCTCAGAGGAGAGGAGGCTTCTTTTTCACCCAGACTTTTTGCTCCTGTGTTCTCTGTTAAGAAACCCCACAAACACTTGGAAATAGGTAAAAAAAGGACTGAACCCCACATGTTTGGTTGCAATACATAGGAAGCTGTTTCCATATGAGGCTTAGTCTATTCCTAGGCATTGTGAAGAAGACGTCATAAATAGCCATCTTCCCCCAATTCTATGAATGTAGTTCAGCTTGAAGACTAAAATTCGAGTTTTGGGCGATCGACAACACTTGATTGATTGGATTAAATTCTGCCTTTCAAGATTTTACAATTTTTCCCTAGGAAGTTTATTCTTGCATAGCTAAAAATAACAAGTCTGTTAGGTTAACAATATATTGATTGGCAGAACCAGGTGCTAGTCATGTCATAAAGATAAACTTTCCATTTTTCAAACTTATGTCATTTTGAGATTGCCTAATGTGTGCAAAGGAGCCACCCTCACTCCTCCATACCAGAAGAAAGCTTCCTGTTAATTTCTCTGGCTCTCCTATGCTCACACATTCTCCCAGGAGATGAGCTGTTGAACTGGGTCCCTAAACATCTGCTTATAGGCTTTATTATAGGTTTCTAGGCAAGAGAGAAGCTGCAAGGCAGAGCTGGGCTGACTTGTTGGCTAGGAGGCAGCCTATGCATGGTAACTGGCAGAGCAGATAGACATGTGTGCCCCTAAAGTAGCCTATGAAAGTGAAAACATCCACTGTTAAGAGCCATGAATAGACTAATAAATGGACCAGGGAAGCCAAGTGCAGAGACCTAGGAAGTCAGTTATAGGGCAAGAGTTAGCAGCAACTGTGTGAGCGATCATTTGCAATACTGTGCCTTTGGGAATTTTTAAAAGTTTTCTGCTTCGGGGCATCTTGGTGGATCAGTCAATTGAGCATCTGACTCTTGATTTAGGTTCAGGTCATCATCTCACAGTTCATGGGATCAAGCCCTGTGTTTGGCTCTGTGCTGACAGGATGGAGCCTGCTTGGGATTCTCTCCCTCTCTTTCTGTCCCTTCCATGCTCATGTGCGCATGTGTGCTCTCTCTCCACCCCCCACCCCCCACTCTTGAAATGAAGAAAATAAAGCTTAAAAAATTAAAGCTTTGTGCTACTTTTGGGACTCCAGGACAAGTTCTTGGAAGTAAGCAGGACAGTTTTTATTTTTCTCGTTGATGGATAAGGTTAAGTGGCTTCTGTAATTCAATAGTGAATTCAGAAAAATCCTGAATTTAGACTATTTCAGGAAGATAATAGGTTTAGTATGATTTCACAATGGATGAGAAGCCCCCTTCACCCTAGGAGCCAGAGAGAGGGATGGTGGAATGATACAGGGGTATGAAACCCTCACAAGAGAGATGGGACAGAGGTTACTCAAGAATTTACAATACTTCATAATGTGACTGAGTGTTGCTCCCATGATTATTTAGTGACTAAAGTGCCATTTCCAGGCCTACTCCATACAGACTGTAATTTGTCAGGATTTCCACACTTAATGTTGTATGGGAAGCCAAAAATTTGGGCTTTTCTGATGAGAGATGCTTAGTTAATTGCTTTTACATTTTAGTAGGTGTCAGCTTCCCTAATGAAACATACTATACGTGCCCAATTATGGGCAATTACCACTTGGGAATGGTTGAGACTATTTCTTTAAGAACACATCTTCTTAAGGAAATTAATCAAGAGCTCCATGTGGTATATAGGAGAGAGGATGGGATTTGTGTGAGACAGGTCTGGGTTTGAATCCCATCTCTAACTAACCACAGTACAGAGGACACATCCCTTCACTGAGCCTCAATTTATTCAGTTAATAATGAGAATAATATCCACCCTTTCCTGGGGTCTTGGGAAGACTAAAGGAAATGAAATTATTTTTATTAAAATCAGTTGACATTCAAAAAGTAAACTCATCAAGATGAGCCCATTGGGTCACATTCTGTAGGTAAGATAAGACTGTCTTGGATAACAGATGCCATGATCTTAAGAGATGGACCATCATACCTTTCTGGATATATTTGCACTGCAAAAATTATTAACACTGTGGATTCATTAGAAGCCAAATTAAGCTGCTTTCCCATGCCATGCCACTGTCACACAGGATGCATGCTCTGGGCAGATTTCACGCATTTTTGTCTTTGGGTTGGCAGAACTGTCAAATGCCACTTTTGAAAAATGAGGCTATCTACAGATGCTTGCATAACACAGTTAAGCAGAGAAACAAAAATAAAAATATCCCTTGGTCATTTACTGTGGGCTGGATAGCTTCTGTTCATGTTCTCAAATGCACTCTCCACCCTGCTCCCACTGCCCTGGGGCCAGAGAAACACATCTGTACAACTCCATCCTGGCCTCCTTGCCTTCTGGTTTATGGCTGAGCTCTGTTAATAGGGATTGGCGGCAGAGATTGGGAGCTGAGAGTGAGTGAGTTAGGGGTATTTAAACCTTTTTCAAGTTATGCAGACATAGAATATGACAGTATTTATGTGGGTTACTAGAGTAAATGCATAGCAACCCATAGCTAAATTGACTGGCGCAAGCCCAGCCTGGTGTCAGGATGCTAAGGGGAATTACTTTTAAGGACACCTGTAACCCATTAGTGACACACTGGGGCATTGCCTTAGTACACCTCAAATTGCCCACGTTCACAAGATGTGCTCAGTAAACTTCCCATAGATGTGAATAAATTTTTAATTCGTAGTAAAAACTCAAGATTTGTTGCATAATTCTTGTTTGGTTTTGACTGAATTATTCCCAGCCCTTTACTACTGCATATAGCAATTACTTCCAATAACTATATAGAAATGATATGTCATGGTTGATGCGAAACTCAACTGTAAAAGTAAATATGATCACACATGTAAACAGTTGCTTCAGTTAAACACAATAGCACCATGTTCACTCTTCATGTGTACTACATCCTTAAGAACAAATCAAAAGCAAATCATGCAGTGTTTACCGGGTCCCTTCTCACAAGCTCTCCATTGGGTACTACTTCAACCAGGTGGATGATGATAATCATAGAATTCAGAATATAAGTCAGAAACATGTTCTTGTGCAGAGTTACCCTTTGGCAGCCAAGGTTCCTGGAGGAAAAAGTAACAGCATTAACCGGTGCCAAAAATATTGACATACCTGGAAAAAATTTTTTTTGGTAATATTTGTATTATTTCCTTTAGCAATAGATGAGAGAAATATAGAAATAAGTGAGACTGGTCCCATCTTTAAGACTCATTACTACTTTTCTGCCTGATTTTTAAGAACAGTTTTCTAGTCACGGTAGCTCATAGTTTTCAGTCCTCAGGGTGACTTCATACAATAACTGAAAGAGTGAGTGATAAAATCACTTTTAATTATACCAAATGTCGTGAAATTAATTAAGAGAAGGACTCTTACAAGAGAAACCATTAGGGTTTGGAGTGTGCTTCAGATGAAAAGTCGAATATTCATTGATGTAACCGGGCAGAAATTGTGTGGCAAATGGGATAACAGAGCATGAAGTCAGAACCAAGGCTGCCCTTGACAAAGTACTGAATCTGTGTCCTTGACCCATCACAGACACAGACTTTATTAAGTCTCCGTCATTCTTCTCTTTTGCTATTTTTTCTAACGTCTTCGTATTTCTCATATTCCAACTGGAATCAACTCTGTGGTTCTCCCTTTCCACATCCTCCTGATGGTGGAGCTCAGACACAGGCACAGAATTCTACATAGGCTCAAATTTGATCTCATTATAAGGCATATTGTGGTTTGGATCTGATGAAACCCATCCACGTGCCACTGCTTGTTGGCATAGCCATTTCCCACCTTTTGGACACTAAACAATTTGTTGGAATTTTCATTCCTTTCTCCTCCATTTCATAAGCTTGTACATACGTATTTGTGTGAATGATCACATAAATAAACATTAGTTTGGATATCCTATTCCACTTTTTGATGCAAATGGAGAGAGTCCTGCAGGATGGCTATAACAAAATTGGAATGATTATCCAAGAGGAATAAAAATCTTGCATTTACCATAACTGATCCAGTCAAAAAACATTTAGCATAATGTGAAAATCTAAAACATTCAATTAATGATGCCAATGACTGATCATAGTAATTATTCCTAATTCATGGAATAAAGTTAGGATTCCAGGAATTTTGAAAAGGAAATTCTGGGGAAAGATGAAATATGAGAATGGTCTGGCTTTACTTAACAATGCTTTCCTAAATTTCGAATCAAAAGAAAATGCAATTATCTGTTGTAAAAAGTCGATTTAAGTAATAAGGGCATCTGTTAAAACATATTTTGATTATTGTAACTACATCTTTCAACATTCAGGAAGCACAACCATTAGTAAATAGTTAACACAGAATATCTTAAATTTTTCAACTTGCTGAGCAGGGATAGAATGCAGAACCTTATATCCAGGAAGG
Organism: Acinonyx jubatus; assembly: GCF_027475565.1. NCBI lineage: Eukaryota > Metazoa > Chordata > Mammalia > Carnivora > Felidae > Acinonyx > Acinonyx jubatus. The sequence goes on along the minus strand of NC_069383.1, from coordinate 71,283,924 downwards.
GTTTAGAGAAGAACTTAAACACACGCATGTGCACACACACACACACACACACCCACCCCTGTACTACTTTATTTGACAGCAGAAAACTCTGTTAAATAAACCAAACCTAATTGGTTTTATAATAGTACTATAAAAGTAGGTTGCAAATTTAAGGCTTTAAAAAGAAAAAATTACTTATGGGAAACATCATACCCATTTATACTGCATAAACTCTTCAATATTGCAACTGGTACATTAAACCTGTGACCTGCCATTTTCCATCTAGTCATAATAGCATTTCATAATTCTTCTCACTGGGGGGCAAATAGCTGTGGCCTCATTACTGGATTCTGCCTGGCTTAAACCAACGACACTTGGCATTATCCAGAACTAAAGAGTATGGATAAATGCATCACACAGTGCCGCTGTTCTCATGCCTGGTTTTCTTCTGATCAGGTAGAGTTCAATAATCTGCTGATATACAACATTAGTTTAAAGGACTGGTTAATGCTCAATCTTCTGTGTAAACCAAAAATCGGCTTCCTCTACTTCTAGCTTATTACTCCCTGGCCCTTTTATCCTTACTTTATTATTTTTTTCTCTTAAGACCACCTTCTGACATATATTTGTTTATTGCCTGTTATTTTCTCCGTTTCTTTCACTAGAGTGGGAGTGCTAAAGGATTTGTTTTGTGCACCTAGAACAGTGTTTGACACCTTGTAGGGCTTGATACTCATGTTTTTTAATTAAAAATCTTTACATAAGAGCAATTTCCTTCTTCAAGCAGTGGCCAGTAAGTAGTTTTCCAGTATATCAGAGAATTACATTAAGTGCTAGATTGTGTAATATCTTATACTTTGAATCATACTGAACATTTGCCAAGTTCTTACTATAGGTATTAACTACCTAATATTGGACATTATGCTGTTGTTCAACAGTAGCTAAAACCTGTATGTGGTATGGTGTTAATTATATAATGAGAAAATGAAGGTTTAAAGCTGGATAAACTATTAGACTCCAAAGGAAGAATATGACTAGTATATAATAAGAGTTTGTGTCTTAAAGTTTCAATATAATTTCTGCTTATTGAGTTTAAAAAAATTTTATTACACTTACTTGACAACATTTAAACTCAGCTTTTTGAAGCAAGTTAGAGTTACTTTAAATTTATTAAAATTCCTTCAGTAATCTAACACATATCACTGTGTACCCATTTAAAAATCCAACACACATTACCATATGGTTCAGACCTTTGGTAGATGCTAGGGGTATATGGATGAACAAAACAGCCTCTGCCTTCAGAGACCTTATATGCTAAATAACTTTATTTACTCTTATTATGATTACTGTTCTGAAGGAGAGGTATAGGATGCTAAAGAGGGTAACTGAACTTAACATGAGTAATTATGCGCTCAATTGTTCTCAATGCAAATATCTTGTTGCTTGAATGAACATGATCTGTCAGATCTGAAAGGTCTTAAGTAGAAAATAGCACAAACCTGATGTTAGCTATACTTCATTCCTCTTGATTAAAAGAAACAGTTATTTAGATAGACAGAACATTGCTTACTCTTTGCAAGACAAGGAACCCTAAGTACTATAGATTCTCTAATAGCAGGAGGATAAGAGAACATAATTGACGTCTGTCTTGGCCCAAAGTGTCACTCAAATGTGAGGAAGAGATAATGATTTACCTAGGTATGAATCTCAAGATGTCATACTTTAAGACTAAAGCTAGATGTTATTTTCATGGTTTTAGCTTACTTGGGGTAAATCTGCCACACTATTTGTTTCAAATAATTGGGACCCTATGTATGTATGTGTGTGCTCTTGGGGAGCTTTTAGTCATATGAGAAAGCATTTATATTTGCCTTGAGTTTTGCATATTGCATAAAACAGTCTGATATCAGAGGATAAGGAAGAGCAGTGTTCAGTCCTTTATAAGACAGTGTAATTACAGTCACATTCAAAGTAAATGAGGAAAGACACAAGCAATAAAAAAAGTAAAAGTTGTTTTGAATTTACTGATGCATGAGAAAATGTGCATTGGAATAACTGTTGTGATTAGTACAAGGAGTCATATCTCTCAGTGTAATGCTAAATTTTTCTTTACCTGGCTATCATATTTTGTTCACAATAGACCAGACAAGTAAAGAGAAGGGGAGGGAATAGTGGAATGGACTGCATTAAAACTCCTAGAAGAATTTGAAACCCAATACTCTTTATATCTTTCCCCTCTGACAAGAGACTTTATACCTTTGGATTTAGCACAAAATCTTTATCCTTAAGGAACTCCCTTTTGATCATAATTCTTGCTTCTTTTCCTATTACCACTATTCTATGAGTGAACAGTTTACCAAGATATGACTGGCAGTTATCTTTTGTGTCCTGTTGTGTCAAGGGTGGGTTGGGAGAAAGGAGGTTATCTTTGGTGCCATTGATTTAGTGGTTTCTTTGGAGCAATAGGAAGGCAGCTGGAGATGTATCATAGTGGATGCTATAGAAGTTAAAGTGTTATCTATCCATCTACTATGTAGATGTGACAGAATAATAGTGAATGCTGATGAGTAGAGAGGAATCAGTATTGCTTCTGGAAGGTCCCAGTGGAAAACCTCCTTTTGTGCTGATATGGCCAATGTAATGTAATGTAGACAATGTAATGCAATAAAGACACCCCCCCCCCATCTTCCAACATGTATCTCTATTAACTTTCAGGCAAGAGTAATTAATATTCAAAATTTAACAGTAAGTAAGGCATGAGTATCAAGCAGTTAAAATGGATGATAATGAATGTTCTATTACTGTGCTTTCCTGAGAAAAAAGAGTTAGATATTTAGTAATTTAGGATTCTTCCACAGAAATGTCAATTGATAATTCTAACTGGAACTGATGGGATAAGTGAATTTTATTGCAAACTTGCTTAAAATGGTCAGGAAATGCACACAAATAAATGTCCACTTATGTGGCTTTCTCAAGCCTGTCTCCCCTCGGGGTATCTTCATCTTAACTCTCTTGTTGACATTTACTATTGGCATGTAGTAGTGAGGAGTCTTGCTGAATAAATTTGATGTTTCTATTTAATCCCTCTCCATACTGTTGCTCCTAACTAATTTTCCTGCAAAGAAAATGAGTATATATGAGTAATTTCCCAGATTTTTAGCAGCAATGTATTGGCAGTTCCACAGCCTCCCGTGTATTTAGTGACTTTAAATTCCTTTGCAGGCTTTCTTAGCCTGCTGGTTTGAGGAGGACACCTGCAGGGTTATTCCTTTTTATAGATCCTATAAGGCACATTTGATGAGTTGAGAGTGAGTTTCAATGGGATGATTATGAATGGGGCATTAGGTCTGAAAAGTGGGACTGGGTGTAACTTCTCATTTTGGTTTCATGAAATTTTTATGAAATTGATTGTTTGGATTTTGCAAAATAACTCAACCCTGGGAAGGTGGAATTAAGCGAGGGAATTATGATTTTTTTTTTTGCTCAGGTTTACACAGATGATGCATCTTAAACTCATAAATCACAGAAGCTTCCACTGTAATATGAAGTAGAGACCTTAAGGGTGATGTTGAACATTGAGAACAATTTGGGGAAAATGTTGCTAATTAAAAGATAAAATCCAATGATAGATCAGAATTACCTTCTTTTAATATTTATGAAATGCAAATGTAAAGAAAAAAATCTGAAGATTCAGAAACATACTTTAATTTTAAGAAAAAACACAAATGCCCTGGATATTTTTAGTTTGAGCAGGTTTAAGATAAAATTAAGAACAAGTATAAAAATCATGTGTGACTGCTTTTAGATCTGAATATTTGATATCGCAGCATGTGTGTTTTTCATATCCTATTTGTCTCTTGTTGTATGTGCTTTGGAGAACAAGCTATTTCGGTTTATGTCTCCCCATTATCGCACTCAGATTATAAATCCATAAGAGCTGGTTTTCCTCCCAAGATTAAAGTTGCTGTTTGGTAGGCTTTTGGAACTGAGAGATCGTAGGACAATATTAGGTGCTTTCTAATCAATCTGCCCCCAAATTCTCTCATGGGTTCAGCGAGATTAATTGTGTTCTGGGTCTAACTGGAGTTGAGAAGTATTTTACTTTACTTATGTGCTGTACTTTTAAACACCCATCTTCAGTGGCTTAATACAGCAAGGAGTGTTGAAAGAATACTGCTATTTTCTTTGCTGATTTGGCTCTCACATCCTATCACTTATTTAAGTGACTGGAGAAATAAAGAAGTAAGAAATGTTCCCTGGACATTTTTTATCTTTAAACTCCAGAATACACTTATTAGTTTCACCATTACAAACTTGGGGGCTTTTTCTTTCAATTTTTTATGGTTACATTAAAAATTTTAAAGGTGAGACTTTTAGTGACAGACTTTTTAATCAAAGTTCTATGGGAGCCATGATGATGTATTTATTCACCGTGGTCAAGTGCAGTTGAAAAATGAATAGACATTCCAAGATTAATCATGCTGTGTGTTTACTCTGTTGTATTCTGATCATTATAATTGAAAATACTCTTCTATTCTAATTCTAGTAATTGATCCCTTATGTCTTATTGCTTTGTTTATATCTTTCTCCTGTTAAACCATATATGGAAAGAGCTCATTCTGTTTATTTAATTTATTATTTATTTATTGTTATTTAATTATTATTATGCAGTTAACAAAAAATTGCTATTCAGTTACGTTCCTTTGTCAGAATAAGAATCTTGACTATATAGACATAATATGATAATGGTATAAGATAAAGGCAAAGATTAAAAAGGATCAAGGAAAAAAATAGTAGTAGTTGTGTTAAGGGTGTGTTTACAGGTGATTCCCGCCTTGGGTTAGGCTTCTTTAGTATTATCATGATAATATTTTAACAAAAATCAAATTAAGATTCTGTTATACTATATATGAGTCACTGTATATTTAGTTACATAATCACATCTGTAAAGTGTGGAGGATTATTTGTAGTCTGAGCCTATGAAGGAGCTTTTCTTTACCATTTATATAATACCACTGCAACTAAAAAAAGTATTAGTTGAAGGAGACAGCCCTGTAATGTAGAAATTAGAATTCTCATGGAAGGGTAACGTAGCACCTCCTGCCTTTGATTTAAAGGAACTACACTAAATTTAGGATGTTTCTAGAACTGACTTTAACTTTCGTTACTATCTCACATGCATTAGGAAGTCATTCCTGAAAAAAACAGATTTAAAGTTTCAAATTCTCCATTAATACAAAATCAGTAGTTATACCAATGTTTTGTCATATATAATGCAATCAAGTACATAGACACAGCCTTGGAATAGAAACCTCATTGGGATTTTACTCCTCACAGTGTCTTAGGCGGTAACTGTGGTGGATGATGCCAGGTTTGCAAGGGCAAAATACTGACACTTGACTCTTCTTCCAGAGATTCTCCTTGGTCTTGGATGAGTGAGTCAAGGCCAGAAGGGAGCCTTACCTTCCTTCTCTGACTAAACACTATCATGGCCTCAGTAGCCACACTTCTCCACCGGCCAAATCCACCTGTGATACAGCTCATAATTAGCCAAGGTGCATTTGAACTTCTGGCCATGACCTCCATATTTTAGGATGGGGGTAAAAGAAGGAAGAAGAGCCTCTCCTCAATACTTCCTGCAACCTTAGCAATGGTAAGTCGAGCCTTTAACATGTTAACAGGATACCTATGGGCTCACAGGACTGTTTCATTTTGGGAAAGGCATATTGCCTTTGAGAATTATACGATTCCACCTTATTTTTCTCAGAGATAGGATTAAAAATGGTTTTAATTAATTTTATTTTCCTTGCTACTTCATGACTCTTGGTGGTGCATTTCTCTTGTGATTTGCAGAAGATCACCCTTCCCCCAACTCTTGCAGAGTTAACCATTTACTTCAGTACCTTAAATAAGAAAATAAAAAGCAGATGCTATGAGGGTACTTACTTGAAAAACACGAAAATCCCCAGCGAAATCACCAAGGTGAAAATCGACAAAGAATGACCCACAATAGCCAAGTAGTACAGGACATATGCGTTCTGCAACAACAACAGCAACAACAATGAAACAGTTATAAAAATAAACAGGCAAATAAGTGATAATAGAGGAGGGAAAACAGTTTCTATTTTTAATATAAGTGTAATTCAACAATTGTTCTCCTTTAAAAAAAATCTAAAATTATAACATATTTCAGAGAAATTATATTGAATTATAATATTTGGGTTTAACAGGTTAAATAGTATAAGATTATCAGTTATACTAGAATTTGCATGATGTGGTGGGAAGAATGTAAGACTGGATTCATCAGAGCTGTTCTTTACTCAGAGTATTAGTGATTAAGTCTTTGTGTGACTCTCATAAGTCAGCCACTTCACCCCTCTAGATCTCAGTAGTTTTTATCTGTAAAATAATTTGGTCAAACTAAATGATTTTTAAAATAATTACATACTACTTATAAGAAACATAATTAAATACTGGGATACAGAAATACTGGACATAAAAGGATGGGGAGATGATGATCTAGGTAAACACTAACCACAAGAAAATGGGTGTAATATCATATAGGTCCAGAGCTCAAGTCAGAGAGATAAAACAATTTGTAATTTCTATTCACCTAATAATATCAGTTCAAACCACATAAACATAAAGCAAACGCTGACACCACTTAGTAATCAATAGAACACACAATACAAACGCAGTATAAATAAGTTGGATAATTTCTGTGAAGTTTTTTAATTCCTGGTAGAATGTGGCATTTATGTACAAATCATGACCCTTCTGCATTTGATTCTTGTCACTTTACTCATGAAGAGCCTGATATTGAAGTACTGATTCCACTAACAGGCTCTCAAAGCATGCAGAGTCCTTTGTTTGGTTAAATGCATTATTGCTGGACAGAAACAAATATTGCTTTTCTAGGAGTTTGAATTTCAAAATGAACTAATCAACATCTCCTGATTTGTGGCTGTTCACCACTTGACCGGGCATTTGCATATTATTTGCCATTTTCATTGATACTACTCTCCTAACAGAATGCTTTTTGTCTTTGCAGAAATGATAATTAAGGTTGGAGTCGTTGGTTTATATCTAGAACTTATGATAAAGACTTCAAAATAGCCTATAAGCCCCTTCTTAGGAAGTATTTAGGAATCTTTGCAAAAAAACAGATACTCAGCTGCTGTATTTTCTCCCACCAATTCATTTTCTGGCTATTTTTTTCACTTTACCACTAGACAAAACCAGGAGTGGCATTTTCTAAGAGTTCCTCCTTTTAAATAGTTCACCATGTAGAATCCCCTTGTCATTGAAAGTACTGTTTTTAATTTAGATATATGCTCATGCCCCATCCTCTGTCACTATTTTATTTTTATCTCTGTATATTTTTATTTCTAAGAAAATTTTATATAATTGATTTTCTTTCAGTTGCCTCCAGACTACTTTAAAAAATATTTATTCTTTTGAAATAAAGTTGTCTAAATGTGTAAGATTAAACCAACAGCTCATAATTTAGTTGCCATTCTTGGTGTCATTCTTAAGACTGAGAAGTGCTTTTTTTTTTTTAAATAAATTCTAAGATTCTTTCTTCAAAACAAAAAAAATTTTTTTTTGCCTGTATATAGATGGAAGATTTGTTCAAAGAATTTCAATCATTATGTTAGGTGCCCAGAGGGGAACATTTACTCTTAAAATCCTTTCTTTCTATCTCAGATGTGGCTAGAATGAGAAGGTCAAATATGGCAGCCTGAAGAACTACTTACTTGGATATGTACTCTTATAACAATTGAGTTAACAGGATTACAGTTTTTTCCTGTAAAATCATAATTAACACTCATTCAGGTATTCCTTACTTGGTGACATGTCATCTCAGTCAGACCTTATTACGTAAATAGCTCTCCATTAGGATGTAGACATGCATCTAATTCTCAGAGGCAACTATGCAATTTGTAAAGCGGTAACCAGCGTTGGTGCCCCCAGCCTACGCCTGTGACAAGATGTCCTTCTGGTCTCTAGTCAACTGGTCTCAAGGCTACCTGTTCATCTTGTTTGTTTTTTGCTGTTGTTTTGTTTTTAATAAAAGGAAAATTTTCTATACTCCTAAATCTTCACTGTAGCAAACAGAAGCACTGATGAGCTTTTAGCTTCCAACTCAGTAATTATTTAGCATGCAGGCCTATCTTTGAAGGAAACAAAAGGTTTCTACTGCTGTGTGGTTAAACACTGCCTGTTTCTCCCAGCTCAGTGGGAAAGAGGAGGCTGATTGTGGGTTTAGTGATTTTTTTTTCAGATTTCTCATGCATTTGGAGAGTAAGTATCTGGGTTTTTCCCATTGGCTTAAATGTATCCAAGCAGAGATGATACTAAAAATATTTAACAGGCAGTAAGACAAAAGTAGTTCCACTGAAAATAACCTAAACTGCCACACCTGTATCTACAGGCTGATGGGCAGCCCCTTTCTAAGGGTTCCTTCAAGCCCTGATAGTAAAACTCTAACTGGCATCTTGGGGGCAGGGAAGAGGGGAAACTGTCACTTTGTGGCTTGAGGAAAAATCTCTAATTTTGGAATTTTTCCCACAGAAGAGACATCTTAGAGAGTCCCTGGAAATGCTGCCTAATGTCTGAATGGGGAATCCCATCATCTTTCCCATGGACACTATTTGCCTCATTATAAATGGCCTGATTCTATATGCTCATGGAACTCTTTGACACCAGGTGTCAAAGCAAGAAGTAGAATGTCATTTTTTTCTAATACTACTTCATAGAGTCCCTAGAAACTTACAGGCCATTATCTGATTTCCTTCTATAAAATAGGTTGGCATCTTGGTAGCAGGTGTTTCATAGTGATGCATATATTTCTATGTAAAAATAATGGCATTCTCACCCAATACCGAAATTTGAAATAGAACCTACCTTCAGCTTCTCAGGAGTGAAAGCATTACACATAGTATAGTTGGACCAGGTTCGATTGTTCTCAGGATGTTTATACCAAACCCCTTTCTCATCACAGTATTTTGTAACCTTTTCTGTTAAGGAAACACAATTATTACGTTATTATCTCAAACTACCAAGAAGGAAAAATAAAGCTTAAAAGCCATGCCACAATGTTAATCACTTTATATAACTTGAATGTGAATATAGGTCAATGGAGACCATCATGAAGATGTATTATGCACAATGTTTTAGCATGCGTTTTCTCATTTTATCATCAGCGAAGCCATATAAAACGGATGTTGCTATATCTCCATTTTGTAAACAGGAAGCAGAGAGTGAGAGAGGTTATAGAGTTTGAAAAGTCACTGGATAGTGGATCAGCTAGGATTTAATGTCAGGTTGGTTGCACTAAAAAGTGCTACCTATACTGTACCTCATATTTTTTTAAAGGCACATTACATTTCTGATTTTAGATAGAAACTATATGAGAAGAGCAAGACCACATCTTCGTTTATATGCAATATTTATTTATTAGGTTGACTGTATGAAACCACAGTTTTTGTGAGTCAGATGGTCAAATATTGGCAATTTCATATAGTTAAATCCAAGAGAACAAAGAAGTCCAAAACTAAGAGGTGTATCAAGAAATAATTTTTGTGCTTCTCAAAAATATTTCATTTAAATCATCTCTTTATCCCACAGAGGGCATACTAGGGATGTATAGATTTAGCCTTCGCTATTTACTTCTTTAACCATCTCTCAGGTGATAGTGAAATTTGCTGATTTGGCTGGATTGGCATTTTAAAGATCTCCACCTTGCTATGGGCCAGGCACTGTGCTAAGCACTTTGCAGAATTATTTTCTTAAATGTTAATAATGACCCTTTAAGATGGGTATTGGTCTTCCCATTGTACATATGAGGAAACTGAGGCTCAGATAGGTTGAGTAAATTCCCCATCTATGGCTAGCAAGTAGGAAGGCCAGGGGTCAAATCCAGGTCTGGTCTGCTTGATTCCAAAGCTATTGTGCAGCTAGTTAACTCTGTATTAAGGCTAATAGTTCTGTGGGCAAGTTATCTACACTCCATTCAGTGACCCAAAGAATCATAAATAATTTGTTGACTGTAAGATAGTATTTAAAATCTAATCTGATTGGCTATACAAATGGAAGAAAAAATTATATTGAGTTAAATAAAATAGAAAATAATGAACAAATGCACATTGAAATGAATGCACTTGCCAAATTTAATCTGAGTTATTCTGACTTCCTCTAGTTCTCCAGAATATCTCTGCAATGCACTTATTGCCTTAGATATCATAAAGCAACCTCAAATTGGTATACTATGCAAATAGGTTTTACCAGTGTATTTAGAACCCTTACAAAATTTTGATTTTTGATAATTTCCTGGCAAAAATAATTTTGAAGCATTTTTATTCATTGGCAAAGGCAAAGAGCTGTCCCACCTGTGGATAGACCTTTTATTGTATCACTTTTGGGGTTTTTTTTTAGTCCAGGATGTGGGAGTCTGAATCACATACTAATATTTGGAGGAAAGTGTTATTGTTTTAAATACTAAGAAAACAATTCATGTAAAAAAAAAACCTTATTTGTCTGAAACATCACTGAGATCTCATAATATTTAAAATAATTTTCTATCAGTAGTTATGGTTAGTCAATCAATATGCTAAGAGCTAGTATGAGAATTATTTTATCTTTGGCAGATTTTAAGGGAAATTAAAAATTTTTAAGTATAGAACTGAAACAGGTGCTATCAAATTAAACAAGATTCAAGCTTAAAATTGTAGATTTGTTTGTATGTCTACTCTAATAATTATTTCAAGTGGATGAAAAAACACATTCTGCAAGCAAAAGATGTTTTCAAGCAACCTATGAGACTCATCATTGCTTAATGTAAATTTGTTAGAAAGTTAAATGGAAAAATTTTTAATTGTAAATTTGCTGAGATAGCCATTGGACAAAAACTATATAAAGAATCACCACTGAGGGGTGCCTGGGTGGCTCAGTTGGTTAAGTGTCCAACTTCTGCTCAGGTCATGATCTCACGGTTTGTGAGTTTGAGCCCCGTGTTGGGCTCTGTGCTGACAGCTCAGAGTTGGCTTTGGATTCTGTGTCTACCTCTCTCTCTGCCCCTGCCCTCCTTATTTTCTCTCTCTCTCTCTCTCTAAAAAATAAATAAACATTCAAAAAAAAAAAAAGAATCACCACTGGACACCAACAATATTTCAAAAAAGGGTTAGCACTAATCAGCATAGAAAAATTGATATTGACAATTGGTCAATGATTTTGCTAATGCTATTTGTTGAAGCTTCTTGCAATTTTTAGAAAAGTGGCTTGCAATGCAGCATCTTATCTTTATTATATTGTCAGAAACTAGCTTATTACTTTATCAAAATGAATCCAATCTGTTTTAACAACGTTCTTTAGCTATGTAAGGCAAAATATATTCTATGGAGGAGGGAGGGGTGTTCCTCCTCAAGAAGTCCATTCCAATCATGGACAAGACTGTAGGAAATATTATTTTGTTTTGATGTCACTAAAGTCTGGATCTAAGCATTTCTTGGTTCTACCTGTTACAGCTATAAGAACTTGTCCTCCCCACCTGGCAAGTCTTTCAATATTCAAAGAAAGGACATGTCTACTCTAACTTCCCTTTCCAAACCAAACATCCCTATTTACTCACACTACACAGTTTGCTGTCCCTTCATAGTCTGGAGCCACTCTGCATGTGCTGTGATACTGGTATTTCCCTAAAATATTTTAAGTTTGGACTGCCCCATGAAGAAGGCAGCATGCTTATTTCACTTTAGATTCATATGGAGGTTTTACAGATGCTCAGCTCCAATCTCCAGAGATTCAAACTTGATTAACTGGAGAGGTAACCAGGCATTAGCATTTTTAAAAAGCTCACCAATTCCAAAGGGTATCAGGGTTGAGAATCATTGTCCTAAACCATGTTGACCATCTTGGCGCTGTGCCATTAATGTTGACTGAGTGACATTAAGATCAGGGCCTTAAGCACCTCCTTGTAAATCTGCTTTTTACATTCTAGCATATTCCTTCAGGCCACCAGCCTCTTTTGAATTTCAGTGCTGTTATTCACTCTCTCATGACCTGTCTTTTACCAAGCACTTTGTCTAAAATGAAATCTCTGTCATTTCATGAAACTGTTTTGTTTATCATCAAGGTGTAGCTTTGGGTCAATGGTAAAATCCTAAAGAATTTACGTTTGGTGAAATAGGTATTTTTAACATGTGTTTTTCTTTTGAAGTGGATTTGTCTCCCCGTTGAGAGGGTTCTTTCTACAAACCAGGCTGATAAGATGGATCTATGCCTGGAAATCCCTGTTTTGCTGACCAAAAATTTGCCTTTTAGTCAGTAAGTATAGCCATTTTGGCAAGAGCCCATTGCTGCTTTGGAACTGGCCTTGTAGTCTCAGTTGCAGAAAAGCTCTTTGTGCCAATCAAGTTACTTCTAATGTAGTTGTCAAGTCAAGATTAATGAAGCATCATTTACTGGGAAGAGTCAATAAAAGATGGAAAGATTATCATCAAATAGCATTTAGAGTTTACAGGAATGTAGTGCTGAGCAGGGGCACAGCACTAAGCCCTTCCTCTTTTCACAATGAGAATTTTCAGCAGTGGCTGGCCTGAACTGGTTTTTAAAGTAGTCCCCTGTAATCTCATTTTCACTATCTCTGTCTTACGGGGTGGGACTTTGGATCTCATCCTTGCTAGATGCACGAAAAGCATCTCTCAAACATTGATACAGGGACAGACTAATTTCTCTGCTCTAATCTGGATTCCAGAGACTTTCTTGACTAGATTTTACCATTTGACTATTGTTTCTATCTTAACTGATGATCTCACTTTCAGTCTGTGCAGCAGTAACCTCTTGCCATTCTTTATCAGTGAGTAAAGGGAAACAGATGGGCTGGTTGATCCCAAAAGGTGGTAGAAACTCTGACCAAACAACTCTTGGAAAAATTTGAAAGTTAAGGTTGGTTTTTTCATACATAATCTCTTAAGCATGAAACAAACACTGATTCCTCCCTTCAAAATGCTAGTTCAATGAAGATCCTTCCTGTCAGGACCTTGGCATTCCCTTCCACTCACTGAATGTTCCAACTCTCTTCCACTGAACCACTCCCAAAAGGACACTGAGGAAAATCGGCACTGTGAGGTGTGGAGGGATTACTGTGTTCTGTTATATCACATCTTGTTAAAAGGGAACAGGAGCTTGAGACGGAATGAACTGACTACCTGGGGCCCTGACTCCCAGCCAGCCAGTTCAACACCTAGAGCCACTTAAACACAGTCAGCAGACTGGGACTCAGGCACACCCAGGCACACTCTGCTCTCAGGCACAAACCTCACCTGTTAACTGGGATTTAAATCGTGTGTCTGTAGCTTAGTTTCAGCATATGGGTCTCTTTTATAACTAAGATTTATACTCCCTTTTCAGTATGTTAATCCCATATAGTATTTCATTAGGGCAGATTTTCTATCTAGTGTTTTGGAACAGAATTTTTCTGGCCCTTAACACCTGCAGTCCCTGAAGCTAGGTGGCTACTGCTTTTTACTCCTCTGGTACAGTCTCGTCGGATACTGGGCTCTCCCTCCCATGGGCACAGCTACTTAGTGTATTGGTTCAGCTTTCCTGGTACCAGCCACTTTCTTAACTGGACTCTCTTTATTATTTAACACATTTTCATCTTGGCTATACATTTAATCACAAGCAGAACTTTAAAAGATCATGCCCAGGTTATGCTCCAAACTAATTATTTAAGAATATCTGGGGTGGTACCAGGCATCAGGATTTTTTTAAGTTTCCTAGGTTCTTAGCTAAGTTGAGAATCACTCATTGCTAACACCTACCCAAATCCATTCCCCTGATCCCCACGTAGCTAGTCTCTGGATTGAGGCTGTTATACAAACTCAAACATCTCTTTACACATTCCTTGCACTGCTCCTGACCACTAACTACCAGAGCATCTTGGATTCCAGATCTCCAATTTATTTGGATAGCTGACAGTTCAGAGATACATCTTGTCAGCCCTCTGGCTTCTCACTCCACTTGGTAGCTGGTACTCCTCGACCTTTATCCTGCCTAAGCATCCTGACCCAACTTCCAGTTACACCAGTGTGGTTAGATTAAGGCCTGAAGGAAAAACATGTCTTCCTTAGAAGGTTCTAAAGGTACTTCAATCTGCACAAGTTTGTATGGAGACTTAGAAATATTGCTTCCCAAATGCTTTTCCAAGACTGTTGCACTTACTTATATGTATTATATATATATAAGAGAGAGGGAGACACAGAATCTGAAGCAGACTCCAGGCTCAGAGCTTTTAGCACAGAGCCTGACATGGGGCTCAAACCCACAAACTGTGAGATCATCACTTGAGCTGAAGTCAGATGCTTAACCTACTGAGCCACCCAGGTGCCCCTGCATTTACTTACAAAGAGAGGGTTAGGTAAGAGCTCTAGGGACTTGGTACACTTGCAATTTTGTGTCAAATATTGTGTGAGTATAAAATGAGATAATATATATGAAAATGTTTTGAAAAGTTAAAAATGACACTCAATGAAAAGTATTCCTGTGTTACTTTTATAACTAAAATGAATTTGGTGTCACTCATTTACTTAACACACATTTAGTGACTGCTTATGTTGTGCAGGGCATGGAGCTGGGTATTAGTATGATCCATTATAACAGCATTAGTCTTATTTACTGAACATATTTTAATAATCTACTGTTGGAACAGAAATCTAGTAGATGTCTAGAGTTACCACCTTCTGGTTTATTTTCCTTTAGACATGACAGTTTTATATAACTCTCTTTTTTTAAATTTTTTTAATGTTTATTTATTTTTGAGACAGAGAGAGCGAGAGCAGGGGAGGGGCAAAGAGAGAAGGAGACACAGAATCTGAAGCAGGCTCCAGGCTCTGAGCTGTCAGCACAGAGCCTGACATGGGGCTTGAACTCACGAACCGTGAGATCATGACCTGAGCAGAACTCAGACACTTAACCGACTGAGCCATCAGATGCCCCTATATAACTTTCAGTGTTATATAAAATTTCCATTGTGCATGCTATATCAGCCCAGTAGACCCAAACTCTAGACCAAGCATTTGCATAAGTTGCTAAATGTGACACAATTGAAAACTTAAGAACAACCACATTTAAGCAAAACTTCACAGTTTAAAAAAATTAATTTAAAATTTTACTAAAATTTAATAACAATATTTAAAATATATAAAAATTTAACTTTTATTTAGAATTTAAGACCTAATGTACACAACTGACCAGTAATGTGACTTAAAAAATAAGGAGAGCTTGTAATATTTGTGCAACTGGGTAATATTTCAAGTAAGAAAATTCTTCAGAAAATGCTGAAACACACAGAGTATGATTAGATAGATATCTTTTATATCTGATTTTCTTTTCAGAACCATGAAAATTCTAAAAGCGAAGCAAAATGTGAAATAAAAAGAAATATTTTACCTGATGGATCAAAGTCTGGAAAATAATCTGGGCAGTATTGATGGGACAGTACTCCAGCCGGTGTATCATCCCAGCACAGCCACCCATCCCAGGTACGGTTGCAATACGGACCTGATTATTCAGAAAGAAATTAACACTGTATTTGG
Organism: Acinonyx jubatus; assembly: GCF_027475565.1. Lineage (NCBI taxonomy): Eukaryota > Metazoa > Chordata > Mammalia > Carnivora > Felidae > Acinonyx > Acinonyx jubatus. The sequence goes on along the minus strand of NC_069383.1, from coordinate 71,268,349 downwards.
AAAAAGTTGCAGAATCATCAGCAGGGATTTGACAGTGTTAAACAGGATCTATCTATTTAATAGATGGTTATTTTGGAGCTCTGGACATGCATATGGAAATATTAAAAAGAACAGCAACAGCAACAGCAACAAAATACAGATATTAACTTTACCAACTCTTAACAGAGTTTACATTTTTAGAGGGTTTTCTCCATTTGCTCCTCAAAAGACATACATGTCATCTGTATGGAATCTTTCCTCTAAAATCTTTCCTTGAAAATATCTCCAGAAATGCTGCAAAGAAATCTTGTGAAAGGTATATGCAGTATCACCCCTGGATCAGAGGCTTACCTTGAAAAAACTATATGTTTTTGTAACATATGGATCCTACTAGCCATTAACCTTCAAAGGGGTTGCCTTGAATAGTTCTATTCTTAATCCAAGGGTTTAAAATTCAATTGTTCAAAATTCCTGTGGGAGATGCATTTGTACACAGTTAAAAGGTCACACAGAAATCTAGTCTTATTATTTTAGAATCACACTTTGTTAGTAGCTAAAATAATGCTCAGTTTGAGTAGTTTATGTATTTATCAGCATTGGGTCTTAGTGGTGTCTCACTGCTTTCAAAATTTAATCTACCTTAAATGTGAAGATTGACCTCTATAAAGCTATTCAAAAGAATAAGCCTCAGGCTTTGAAGGCAGTCCAAGAACAAAAAAAAAGGAAGGAAGGAAGAAAGAAGGAAAGAAAGAAAAGAAGGAAGGAAAAGAAAAAAGAAAAAGAAAAAAAACAGAAAAAAGAAAACAAATCTTAAAAGAATGATCATAGCACAAAAGTTCAGCCTCCCAAAATGATTAAGACTGAAGTGAATGAAGGAGTCTGCTCTCGCTTGGTCTCTGAAAATAAATGTTGTGTTTCTATTGTTTCACTTGCTTCAGAAGAAATGATTTCTTCTTTGGGCAGAGTTGCGTCTAATGACTTTTCAGTTTCTTAAAAAACACTGAAACTACTGGAGACCGAAGAATAACATGTATCTATTTTTCTACTGTCTTGAGTTCTGTTTAAAAGAAATATTCTAAAAATAGGAAGTAGAAATTAAGTAGAAATTTAACTATTTAAAGGCAAACCATGTGTAATAATAGAATATAGTTAACTGATATTCCCCCTCACCCCCAACACACACACCAAGCGGTGTTATCTTAGAATATACAAGGGTGTACAAGATCTTGTTGGGTCTTTTCAAATGTTTTAGGGGACAGGGAAGAGAACTGAAATGGATGTAGTAATGCTTGGTCATCACATAGCCCTCTGTGGCTAAGAGAATAGGCTTGGCCCTGAGAATATTTGAACAGTCACATAGAGCATTCTAGAGAAGGTGACAGATAAACAATGCCTGCCTAGGAGATAGATTTTTTTCTAATTTTTCTGGGAACTGGGGCTAGAAAAGGAGAAGGAATAGCACTAGTTGCCAACGAATTGACAGTTAAGGGAAGATACTGCCTAATTAACCCAAAACAAGACAGGATTTTGACAGGATTCACCTGAGGCAAATTCTCTGCCCACCATTTCCCATTCCCTTCCTATCATTTTCCAATTCTTCTCCCTCACTTCGTCCTGCATTGTCCCTCCTTGCCAGGTGTGAATACTGAGTTATTGTAGTAATTTTGTCATAAGTGTAGATGTTAGCCCAAAACCAGTTGGGTGGACTTGAGCAAAGAAAGTAGGCATGTGTCCAGCATGAAATATACAAGCATACCATAGTTTGAAAACCACCGTTAAAACTGCTGGCATATTAAAACTAGTCAACACATATTTACCCACTGAAGCAAAAAACCTTTAATGTTGTTTGAAACATATTTGCATACATCTTTCTTCTTACCTTCTCCTTGGTATGGGGGTAACTGCTGCATGCGGTCATAGCATTTGTACTGCGCATCCGTCATTTTCTTACGTCCTAGGACGTAGAGAAATGGCTCGGACTTCATATTTGGAGGATAGGTGTCATTTGAAGTGGCAGGAAGAATTGGGGTTGGGTGCTGTATTAAAAAGAAAAATCAGTCACTTATAGAGAGCAGGAACCGGTGTATACAGAAATAAATGAGACAGTCAAAAAGTTTGAAAACATTTTCCTTCCATGAGCAACAATTATATATGGTCTCCAAGTGGAATATTTTTCTTCATAACTGAAAAGTGTATTTATATTTCATCTACAAATTCTACCTACAGATTTCATATATGCATTCTTTCCATTCACTACTGAAAATGTATAGCCCCCACTCAAACTCATGCACCTCTTTATCATATAAGATTGTTTTAATTTTGTTATCACTGTTAAGTTTAGAGGTAAACAAAACAAATAACCTGATTTCCAAAAAATACCAATATTAAATCAACTTTGCCTTCTTTGGAACTTCTAATAATCATGAATCATGTTATTAAAAATAGATATATTAGTGCAATAAGTAAACTTTTATATTAGATTCTTTCAGCTGATTTTTATTTGTGCTTAGATTACGTGCACTGCCAAAAATTCACTCCAGGTAGTCACAGAACAAACAAAATCTGTTCTTCTGAGATACTCTGCATTGGATAATTGGCTTTAATATCTTTAAATAGGCTTCTTCAGCAGATGACCTACACAGGATAATTTATTTTCACTGCTGGAAATCAGTGCAAATCTTAAATATTTCTCTTAGTGCTTCTGCACTTTTGGTACAGGCTGTCACTGGTCATGATCACAGACTGACAAATCATCCTAAGTCATGTTTATATAGATTTCAATTTCTTTTGTGGCCATGATGTTTTTGGTGGTGTTTGAATCTGTGATTCTATACCCATGTTCTGCATAGAGACTTTTTCAGAGAAGACTGCAAGCTTCAGCCTGCACTGGCTTTTTCTTCTTCTGAAGTTAGGAAGTTGCTCTCTTTCTATCAAACCTGTTAAACACATTTTTTTATTTGGCCTTATTCTGTCTAAATTATTCTAAGATTGAAGTTTCCCCAACTGTATTCATGCCAGAAACAGTGTTGCATACTTTTCTCTATTCCTCACAGTCTTTAAAACAAACTCATTTTTATTAAGTTGACCTGTATACCTCAGGCTACTCGGAGTGTAACCACACTGTTTTCCAGTGTATGTCATTGTGTGGATGCGGCATGCTTTCCTAACAGATAGCATGTCACTAGATGCTAAATTGTACAATGAATAATACAATAAAAATTCAGAGTGTACAGAGGGCATGGTGCAAGAATAGTCAGTTACCATTACAGATACAAGGTAGAATTTCAACTGGACATATATGCAGTGTCTACATAGGCAGAGAGGAGAAGGAAGGCTTTCTGAATGAAGGGAAAGGAATGCGTATAGGTCCCAAAGGTAGGAAATGGCACGTATGAGACACAGTAAGGAAACCATTGTTCCTGGAGAGAAGCATATTTGGGGGTTAGTAAGAAATGGAGTCAAGGAAAAGCAGATAATATAGAGCCCTGAGAAAACAAATACAAAGTGCCTAGTGCAATGAAAGGCTCAATACATTTTAGCTAATATCATTAAAACATGACAATAAATTAAAGATGTACTGTAGGCTTTTGACCAGCGAAGTTTGTGAAAGGAAAATGTTAGTAAAATTCATGCGGTGGGCATCAGATGTTCACAGATCAGAGCTGGGGAGGGAGCCAGGAAGCTGAAGGCATGGACTAGAGCACTGCGTGAGGGAACAGGGAAGCACAGCCCTCAGCACTTTCTCAGATAATAAAAACATATATTTGAATATAAGGACCGGAGAACAGTAATAGTCAAATAGCTCAGGTATTTTAACCTACATAATGGACAAGAATGGGAATACCTGAGAAGGGAGAAGTTACTAGGGGGAAGAATGTAAGTTCTCTTTTGTTCTTGTTTTGAAGGTGCCAGCAAGGCATCTGAGTAGAAATTGCTTGCAAACAGAAGAGGGTGAATACTTATTACATACTGTGATAACTCTAGATGGACACTTACTGTGGGTATAGTTGATACTACTCTTTAAATATTAGGATTGTTTCTAATTTTAATGCTTCTTGAATGTATGACAGAAAAAAAAGAGACATTAATGAACTCACAGAAATTATTTCAAATGTACAAATCCTTCACCAACATAGTTGAACACCATTCTGTTGTCATATGATCCTTCCCTACTGGTTTTAAGATCAACCAATCAGCAAATAGTCATTGAACTTTATCAGCCAAGCATTATGCTAGTGCTGAGTAAAATAAACATAGATCCTGCCCTCATGGGGCTTACAGTCTAGCAAGAAAGATCAACATAAAATATTTCCTGACACCAGGAACTGTGAAATGTAAAGAATCATTAATAATTGAATGCTCAGTATTCCTTCAGGAATTGGAATGTGGTTTGGGAGTAAAAAATACATATTTTTAATAGATTTCACGTTAAAGGCTTCGTTGTGGACTATACTAGCCTACATTTGTATGAATGCATGTGGCTGTATGTGTTTTAACAATCTGACTAAAGATCACATAACCATGGTCTTTAATAGATCATTGTATCTCCACAATAAGAGATATCAATTATAGGTTAACCTTATGCATCTATTTTAGATTCTTTGTAGCTCTATTCTTAGAATCTTTAATTGATGTGAGAATTGTCATTTGATATATTATTTATTTATGGGTAATTTTCTCACCGTATTCAAATGAAATTAGAAGCTGGAATGTGATGTCCGATATAAATATTTTCTGTCATTTATACTAGATGTTTTAGATGTTAGGGAGCATCCTGTTTAAGTTTGGCATTCTTTCCAAAAGTAACATTCTGAATTCTATCTTTAATGGACTGGGCAACCAATTAATAAATGTTCCTGCACTAGTTGCAAATTCTTGTAAGCCATGGGGATACCAAGAGGAAAGCCTGGTACTTGTGTTTTCAATTACAGCATGATTTGTTTTAATGAAGTTTTAACATCTATAACAGTGTAGATATGACCATCTGAAAGAGCATGTGTATTTCATGTAGATGATAGGAGCATCAATCTTACCATTCTTGCAATATTGAAACAAACTCCAGTGAACTTGGTTTGGAGCCTGGTTCCATAGAGATTGTTTCAACACTGAAGGAATGAGAAATTAGAACTTCTGTCATAGATGAGACATAGTAATCTGAGTCCACTCCTTGTCTGGTTGGTGTGTGAGCAATGACTATAGAACGTTTGCAGTGGTAACTGAATGCTTCAGTGACTTTCTTCTGAAAATAACATATATTTGAGGCATTCTGTCATATATGTATATATAACGGATATGAAGATATAGACAGATAACCATTATATATATAATTCTAATAATGGAATTACTACTGCTTAAAAATAATACATATACAAACTTCATAAAGCTCATGAACATAGAAAGGTTTTGCTGGTGATTTTGTACCAATAAAAATGGCTAGTGAGGTGGCATAATTTTCAGCAATATAGAGACAAAAAAGAAGCAGTAGTGATTAGATAAGACTACCAAGCAATGTGAAACACTTAAAAATATTTTAGTTATCATAAGTATTATGTTTATATTATACATTTTGGCACATAAATATTTTATGCTCAAATGAAGATAGAGATGAGATATTAAGGGCACATTGATGTTCTGGATAAGGATTCATGTTCAAAGTTTTTCATACAAGCCATCTTATATGATTCTCCCAAAGCAAAACAAAAAACAACCTCTTAATTGTTGTCCTATGCAGCAGTTTAGCCGCCGTATATGTGATGTCACTCCTAAAGGTTCAAGTAAATGGCGCCACACATACGACCACCAAGCTGCCACCAATACCTGCAGTCCGTAGCTGAAACACCGTTGTTCTTTCAGTTAATAAATACTTTGCTTCCCCCATGCCAGTTACTGTTCTAGGTACTGGAGATTCAGCAGTGAACAAGACTGGCAAGGTCCCTGCCCCCATGGGGCTCACATTCTAGGAGGTTTGGTGCACACTAATCATGGAGTCCAGTGGAAAGCAATCTGGTTTGAGTGGACATGTACTCAAGCAATTCCTACTTTGATGTAAGACAGTCTTCCTACTTCTTGGTTTCTAGAAGCACAGAGACAAAACAATTACAGGACCATTCTGTGTAGAGCTTTAAGAAATGGTGCATCACTGCAGTGGTTCAAACGTAATGAATATGGGAACTCATGCTACAGTGCTGAAGGGAGAGATTCCTATTGATTGCCACAGACAGAATTTGTCTAAAAGGAACATGATTCCAGAATCCACAACTTGATATAACGAGCAGGATTTTGACATCACCATCCTTAATACTGACAATGTACATGTTGGAATTGTTTGTAGTTTTCAGTTACTTATACTTTTCAAAATAATAAAGGATAAAACAGAGCTTTGTAAAGTGTTAACCTGGTTCTTCCAGGTAGGATCAGATGGTTGGTATCCTATGTTTTTTCTACTTAAGCATTATTTAAACAACAAAACTGCTCCATAATGATAAATGCCAAGCAAATAGGGGAATACAGATAAGTTACCAACAACGAATTCTTCTCAGAAGAATCTAGTTTTTCTATGTCTTCATCATTGTTGCTATAATTATCATCATCACTATCTTTTTTTTTAGAACTCACTATGTGCCAAGCACTATTCTAAGCCAATTACACTATTACAGATAAGGGAGAGGAAATGAGTAGGTGGTTTTGATTGATGTAAATTGAGGCTCATGAAATGTGGTGACCCAAACTGATACTTTAAAGACCATTTAGAAATCAGGTTGGTAGAATTCAACAAATATACTGGCAGTGATTTTTCACAATAATGTATAAAAAAGTAATATTTTATAGTAATTAAAATCAGTACCACTTTTTAAAATAATTTACTTTTCTTGAAGGAGTATCAGTGTGGAACACAATGTGTGTTTTAGAAGGAAACTCACATATCAAAACTTTTTTTTATGGAAGAATCCTCCAAATCAAATATATGATCCAAATACAAGACAGAGAAGCAAATTTCTGTTTATCACAGGAAAGAGAGCACAAAGCCACTTAAGTGCCCTGTACAGTATGTTTACTAGTAAAGAGATGCCCACAAACCATAAAATATTTCTGTCCATGGCTCAAATATATGAAATTATTTTAATCTTTGAATTTTGTAAAAGTTTTGAATAGAATTGATCTACTTTAGTTTTTTAGCACACCACAAATTATCTGTAGTCTTTATAATAGAAAAGGTGGAAACACTCAAACTGTCTTATATCTAGTTAAAGTTACTTTAGTTTTTCTTCTGTCAATGTTTAATATAATTATATGCCTTATAAAATAAAATTATTTAGAGATATTTACATACAACTGATCACATAGGATTTAATTTAAGTTATAAAAATAACAATATCAATCACGAATAGAATATACCAATATTTCTGTAGCTATAGAATCTCATATAAAGCTTGAGCATTTACAGACAAAATAAAATGTGCTAATAATTTCTACAATATTCTTGTTCCAGTGTTTTTATTATATTTACAATGGCATGAAGTTACCTGCATTTCCAAATACCAGATTACTTTTAGTAAATTATGTTGTATTTTATCTAAAGATTATAACATGATACTTTTACATAATAAAATAGACTATACTTAATATCCAAGTAGATGCAAAAGGACTACATTGACAATCATACCCATAAACCACTTATTTGATGTATAACATTACAAAATAAAAATTTCCTTAAAAATAAGATTTATGTTTATGGAATATTAGTGATATTTTTCCCTGAATAATGTTAAGAGAAACAGTTTATACAAACTTGTAAGCCCATGATGACACACTAATTAACAATGTAAATCCTGGAACCCTGGACTAGTTTTGTTTGCCTGAGTATAATAGGATCAGTTATTGACTGAATTTTATTGCCAGGTATAATTCATTGGCCAGGATAAGGATCAATACAACTCCCAATTTGTTTATGTAAAATTTACTCATCTCTCTTTCATGTGCTATGGAAGTTGATGTGATGGGGAGTTAACAAAGTTAACACAAATAAATAGGCAGGCACTGGTAGTATTTTCTAAGATAATTGCAGTTCTGACTACTTGCTAACCATTTAGGAAAAAAACAATATAAAATTACAGAAATTGGGCATGATTTACAAGGCTACAGAAAGAGTTATGGAATGACATTGGTATGTTAAGACCTAAGATTCTTAGTTTTTTTAAAAAAATTTTTATGAGAAATGCATTTAAAATCAATAGCCAGACTGAAAGAGTTCAGATGTTTGAAAAAGACAGAAGCCTAGAAACTGGTTCAGATCCACATGTCTAAGATGAAAAACATTTTATCGAAGGACATTATTAGCCTTCGATGTTAATTTCCAAGATAATGTGGAGATGTCTCAAGTTAACGCTAAATTTTTATAAACAAAGCTCACATTTTTCAGTGAACTATAACACAAATCTAAATTGTGAAAGTTGGGGGAGGGGGATCTGTTAACAAAGTATCAAGGAAATGATAGTTTTGGCTTGTGGAATGTAGTTTTGGCAAGACTTCTCCCTGTGTGAGTGTCTACTCAATCACATGCTCTGTGTCAGCATTCTTGATTAACGTGGCTTAAATAATGTTTTACTTACATTTAGGAAGATGAAGAGTACCAAGCACCGGCGGGTCAGTGTGAACTTCATTTTTGGTTTTTGAAGATGATCTTCTAAGTCCTAGAAAAATATAAAAGTAACAAAGACATTTACATTAATATAGGTTTAATACTGACTACAGTCAATTTCTTTTTCTTGTCTTTCAGTTTGACTTGGAGAGGATCATGTCCCAAGACATTCTAAATAAATTCATGTAAGTAAACAATATGCTTGTGATGCAAATGCAGTTGCATGTTCCATTGCCCTTCCTTTCAGCCAGGAAGGACTGGTGTCTGGTTGTTGTCTAAAGTCCTCCTATTAAGAAATTCCAGAGCCACCTTTACATATCAGGATCAAAATATAGGATTCAGAGAAATCAAGAGCAATCAATGTGGGCTTCAGTTAACATGTGGTGTCAGTAGAACTGTTGAAAATTTCAATGGAAACGTCCAGAAAGAAATCACTTCATTAGACATGAACAAATACAATCAATGATTTGTAAAGGATCACCTAGGTAATTTAAGGCAACTTTTATTTAAGCAGTCTTATTTAGAGCCTTGAGTATTTTCCTTTCCTACAGAATTTTCTACAAGCTTCAAGTTGCTATTAAGAATAAGTTTCTTCAATAGCAAGGATAGAATATGTCAAAATATTTTTCTTTCCTACAAAATTTCCTACAAGCTTCAAGTTGCTATTAAAAATAAATTTCTTCCACAGCAAGGATTTAGTATGTCACCTAACAGCTCACCATTCCTACCCAAAAGCATGTAATCGTCAGAAACATGCTGCTGTCACAAATATCAGTTTTTCATGACTGCAGATAATTTTACACAAGGAAAGATAATAAAAGAGCAAAAAAGTATATATGTATATTTTTCATCAGTGGGATTTGCGTGAAAACTGTATTTCACCTAGGGGTGAGTGGCTATGATCACACCATATATCTTACACTTACATATTCTGCTAGGTATGTTACTATCTGCACTGTATACCTAATACACTTGCTCCCCAAAGAGCAAAAGTTGTATTCCATTTACATATCAGTACTACAGGAAACTGAGAATGTAAAGTATAATTTTCAAGTGTCATCCTATATGCGGATTATTATTTATGGCTTGTGGTTTACCTCAAGTCCACTAGTAAATTAAAAACACACATGGGTGAGCTGGATGAGACATGGTCCCATTACAAGAAACTGAGCATTGGGGTGTCTGTGCAATACACTAGGTATGAATGATACAAGACATGTGCTAACACAACTATAACATAAAATGGGTAAAATGATCAAAAAATGGTACAAATACAGAGCTTCATAAAAGTGAGAGCTTCTGAATAGGGGAACCAGGGCAGGATCTGTATTTTGACTGAATAGGATTTTGAAAAGCAAGACCTATAGGCAGTGAAAGCAAATGAAAACAAGATATGAAGATAGGCAAATTTAGGGGTAGCTGAAGAATAAGGAATACAATAGTTTAATTTAGCTGGAGCTTAGAGCTCCTCAGGAAGTGAAAATACAGCTAGAAAATTAGGGTCTGAGTACCTAGGAAATTTATTACCCAAACCATCCTTTCGGCACTTTATATGCCAGCTATACGTTTTCATCTAGGTATATACATAACCTGACAACCTTGCCTGATGCTAAACCCCTTTCAGATAAGAATTACGTTTTAGCTATCTTTATCTCTCACACTTCACATAATCACTTACACATGATTATTATTATTATTATTGATAATGATGGGGGTTAGTGGTCCAATGAATCAAAGGAAGCATAGAACTCTGTGATTTTTAAAAACTGCATCTTCTCTACATGACCACATTAACAAATCTGAATACTGTATATCATTTTCCCTCTCCAGTTCCTTGCATTCCCGTGTCAGTGACTTGCATAATTATCCATGAATTGTCCAAAGGAGAAACCCAAATCATCCTTGATTCTGTGCACTTCTTTGTACCCAACATCTAGTCTCCAGGACTCCAATTCTATCTGTGTTTGGTATCTTTTCAGACATGTCCACCCTTCTCCACTGCCTTAGTACAGGACTCTGTCTTTCTCATCAGGACCCCAAAACAGCCTCAGGATGTTTCCCTACTTTAAGTCTTGATCTCTCCAACCCATTGTCTATATTAAAATGAGTGTAATTGTATCTTCTTTCAGTGATTCCCTACAAACTTTAAGTAAACGAATAAAACCCTCAACTAGGACTAGAATATAGGGCCCTATTATAGCAAGAAGCACCAATATGATTGTGCTGAGAAATCAAGAAGAAGAAACTAAAGTTGTCTCCCAGATTGCTAGCTTGGATACAAAGTTAGATAATGAAGAAATTCAGGAAGGGGAAGTAGGTGAAAGAAAAAGAACTTTTGATTTGTATTCTCCTTTAATTAAAAATATTACTGCCAGAATCTTGGATGAGTCTTATTTCCTGGGCTGAAAGGCAGGACTTTTGAAATGTACTGTGTGTACTCATGAAATTAACGCAGCTTTGCTTAACTAGATCCTGCTTTTTTTTTTTAAGAAGGAAATCATAGACATACATTGATTTTTTAAAGTCTGCTATTAATGGTAGCCCTATGATTTGGCCTCTGAGAGAAAAGATGTGTGAGTGCCAGAATTAAAAGTCAGATCTCTTCTTCAGATGAAAGTCCTACTCATTAATTCTAAATGTGAGAGCTGCGCACAGTGAGAAGCCAGCTTCTCTATGAAGGTGAATATGGGGTGATTAGGCAGTTAATTGGCTTGTTCTATCCATGTCATATATTTGATGTCATTTGATATGTTATAAAGTATAAGTTGCTAGGTTTTCGCTCAACAGTATCATTACCATGAGGAGCATTAGAGGCTGTGGGAGGACTGTCCCCCGGAAGGTGAATGAGGCTGCACATTTTGCTGCAGGAAAGGGGAGCCCCATGGTTTCAAAGCCCCACACACTGCTTTTACGATTGTCCCACGACCAACTAAAGCGAATGAAAATAGTAAGGACATGGATCTGAGAGTGAATGTTCGGAAATGACAGAGGGGTTTAGCCAAGAAACAAAGTCCTTTCCTTTCTCCTATTAATTGGACATGTCTATAATTTTAAATACATGTCTATAATTTTAAATACTCTTGCATTATTGTGGACTATAACAAATTTCTCATGTGCAACTTTATAGCAGATCTGGACTGTACTGAATCTGCCTCTAGTCAGGAAAGATCACTTGTAATTGTTCAAGGTTAAACAGTACTTTGCAGATATGCCTCTCTTTGAGAGAAGTATTTCATGATGATGTGTGAAGAGGAGAGAAATAACATATAAGTAGAGTTGTGAAGAAAGACAGGGATTTATGAATTTAAGGGAGAAAAACATGGCAAAGAAGAGCAGAATCAGAATAAAAAATGAAGTAATTCACCTTTGCTGAGATTCTTCCAAGGGAAGAGAGAGAGAGAGAGAGAAAGAGAGAGAGAGACAGAGAAAGAGAAAGAATGAAGAGGAGTTAAAAAGAATGATGGACGTGGAAAACCTAAGTCTATAGCTTAGTTGAATAGATGATTAAAGGATGGATAGATTGCAGGGTGGAATCTAGGGAAAGACTAATGTGGAATTTCCAAAAGGCAGGATTCAGAATTCAATGACCATGAGGAAAACAGTTTTGACCTAAGGCTTAGAGAGTTAAACCTGCACCCAAACAGGAAAGGACAAAATCAGGCAAACAGCAGCTAAGGGAGATAAAAATGCAACTTTGGAATGGGTACAGATGAGACAGGTAACCTGTGATCAGACAGGTAACCTGTGATCTGGTATACCTGGAAGATGACTCAGAGAAAACCAGAACAAAGCTTAACTTTGACATTAGATTATTAATTTGTTTACTTCTTAATGTTTTCCCTATTCCTTCTGTACAGCAAGGACTTTACTCATTTTTGTAACCCAAGAACCTAGAAAGGAGTCAGTAACATTGTAAGTGCTCAGTAAATGTTGGTTGCTTAGTTTAAGGGATGAAATTTTACCAGATTTTGGTAAGGTAGGAAGCATTATTATCTCCCCAAAGAACCCTAGTTGGAGAACCAAGAGATTCTAATTTCTGCTTTTAATTTTTTTTATGTTCCTTTTTAAAAAATTTTTTTAAATGTTTTATTTATTTTTCAGAGACAGAGTGACAGAGTGTGAGCGGGGGAGGGGCAGAGAGAGAGGGAGACACAGAATCTGAAGCAGGCTCCAGGCGCTGAGCTGTCAGCACAGAGCCCGACACAGGGCTTGAACTCACGAACCGTGAGATCATGAGCTGAGCTGAAATAGGAAGCTTAACCGACTGAGTCACCCAGGCGCCCCTAATATTTCTTTAGTGATTTAGAGAGAGAGAGAGAATGCAGGGTAGAGGCAGAGAGAGAGGGAGAGACAGAATCCCAAGCAGGGCTTGATCTCACAAACTGTGAGATCATGATCTGAGCCGAAACTAAGAGATGTTTAACCAACTGAGCCACCGAGGGGGCCCTAATTTTACTTTTATTATTTCTTTTGTTTTGGGCAAGGAGCTTCATCTCTATGTCAGTTTCCTGTCTATAGAAAGACTCCTTAGCCAATCCTCCTTGACTAGGAGAAGAACACACTCTCATATGTGAAGCTTATGGATTCCACTGGATCTGTCCAGCAGTCTTCTTAGGATAATGGTTTCCAACATGTCTTTTAACCACTTTTTTTTTTTTAACAAAAGCTCTGTGGGAGCCCCATATATAAACCAGATGAATGTGGAGTCTAAAAGTTTGATTGTGGAGCTGGACTTAGAACATGTAAATGAAATAACCCTGGACACTGGTCCAATTAATGGGTGAGACAATACAATCTGTACTACTTTGAATCCACAAATGAACACTCAACACTAATCTCTTCTCTAGAAGACTGTATTCCTTTGTTGCAGGGATGAGTTGGTCAGTGGAAACCACTTCTATTAATACACAGAGTCTAAATCACTAATTCAATGATGGTGATTGAATAGAATAATCTTCATTTAAGGAGAACAAATTTCCTTGACATGTAAAGTTTTTTTTATTTTTATTTATTTTTTATATTTTTATTTATTTTTATTTATTTATTTTTTTGTGGAAAGAATATGAAATGTCACTGTCTGAAAATAATGTGTCTATTCTCATAGACCAGCATTTCCAAAAGTGTATTCCATAGAATAGCAGTAATCCCATGAGAAGCAGCATAAAATAAAGTTTCCATGGCCAAAAATGTTTAGGGAAATTAAGCATTTCCTATATTATTCTTAGAGATCTACCATAGACATTAGCACTTTAAAGTACCTAATTTTCTTGTACCAAAAACACTAGTCTGACTTTCAGTCTTCATTCTCCAAACTCATTTGACTATGAAAAAAATGTTTTTGGCAATAACAATTATTAACCCATCTACAGCATATACTTTGGAAAATGCTCTTTTGGCTCAATGGCAATTTCTAGCCCACCATAGTCTATTAAGTTTGCAAGTCATGAGAAAGAGCTGCCCTTTTACTTAAAATTTTCTTTTTTTCTTCTCCATGGAGCAAAAGTGGAATTTCTGAGGTCTTAAATATTCCCCAGCCTTGGTACAAAGCCCAAAGCTATAAAAGGCATCTCAGAGGCAATTGCTCCTTTGGAGCATTATTTGTTAAGAACCTCTCCTCTAATACCCTGGCTATGAGAACAAGTAGTATGAGGGTATGGGCATACAGCAGGAAAGAGAAGAGACAGGCACTGCTTATCTCAAAATAGCTGTAGCCTTTTGTCACCCAAGGCCTAGAATCTGTTTCAAATTTGAAATTTGACATTTCTTTTGAAAAAAGATCTATCTAATATGTTTATGTAGATATAGTCCACGTGAACAGGTAAATAAATTTTGTGAAACCACAGGGTATACTGGTTTGTTGCCTCAGCAATGCCTTCTGTTTGGATAACTCCTTTATTATGTGACCTACTAGAAAATCATTCTTCATTACTCTAGGCAGCTTGCCAAGACATAGTGGTGTCATTATGTCATTCCTTCATGTCATTATTTATGTTGACATATTCAGCAAAACAGACTGACTTCTTGCTCTTCATCATGAGTTTAAAGTGCTCATCTAACTCTAAGCTCCAAGTTTAGGTAGTAAAAACTGGCACTCTCTGCAGTGGGAGCTGTTTTTGGTAAACTGGTTGGCACATCATGCAAAAGCATCTAGATGAGAAGGGAAGCAGAATAAAAATGATGTCACAGTGAAAAAAAATGACTTTATCTTTGACTCTTGTCAATGATCTGACATAATAAGTGTTCAATAAGCATATATTGAATGAAAAAGATAGATTGCCTCTAAGCAGTTGGCTAGGCAACATTAATCAGTGGGAAATCTTGGAGAAATGGTTCAAAATCACGTGTAGTTCAAAAGTGTGCCATTACTCAAATGGATATTATTAATGAATAATCAGGCAGGATTTGGTTAATTAAGACTAATTTGAGGAAGTGGCATTGTGACCTCATGGTACTGGATCTCCAATGGCAGTCATGATAGAGAAAGGAGAGATAAGAACTGACTGGTTCAAATCAACTTAGTTAAAAACACATCATGCACTTATTATGTGTGCCTTAATACCATCTCAAGATAAAGTTTAACTTCAATATGTGAGAGGTTGGAAGAAAAACAGTCCAGTCTAAAGCGTCAGCATGAGCAAAGACAAGGATGTGGGAATCATTGAATGTATTGAGGAAACTCTAATTGGGCTGATTGTGAAGTTCATGTTCTTGGTCGTTACCTATGTACTGCCATCTGAGATGAAAGGAATAAACTCAGCTTTGGACAAATGAAATTGGAGTTGTCAGCAGGGTCTTCTATATGGAGAACCTAAAATGCACCTGGTTGTAATTAATATATTCAATGCTTCTGTATAAGCTCATAACTTTACAGTCTTATGGGTTCTGTGAGATCACCTATGGTGAATATGGGAAGAGGAGTCAGGACAGTGTAATGGAAAAAAGATCTTGGGCTAAGGAATAAGGAATCCATAGTCTAATCCTAGAATAACCTCAAACTCATCATGTGACTCTTAAGCATGTTACTACACCTGTCTGGACATAAATTTCATTATCTATAAATTAGACAATAGAGCTATAATTAAGGGTTCTTCTCACTCCAACAGTGGCTCTAAGTTGAGCTACAACAAAATATAAAAAATATATTTTGAAGAAAGAGAAAGTGTAGTAATTAGATACATATTGGGTCTATTTGACCCTCCAATAGAAAATAAACAAAAACAGCATTTTCCACTTTGTGTTCTCCAAAATATGATACCTATGACCACTCATTTAATAATGAAAAAGGGAAAGAGTAATTCACTAGGACAAAGTTGGAGAAATGTGGAATATTATGTGCTCTTTTCTGGAAAAAGCATTAGGTTGATGTTAGGATACTAAAGGTTCTGAGAAGTCCTGCATCATTTAACGAAATTCATTTAAGTTAGCTCTTGTTACTAATTACATTTACCAATAATAATGTGCAGTTAACACTCTAGGACTGAACAGGCAAGCTTAGCTATTAGTTGACTTCCACTAATTTCAGTGAATGAAAGGTGTGTTGCTCTTTCTTTATTAGCAGAAGACTTACTAGCATTCCTTTATTATATTGGAATAGAAATGACAGGACTTTGCCACACTTGTCTGGATTACTGCAACTCACCTGAATAGATGACTGAATTAAGTATATTGGTGCTATTACAGCATGGGGAATATAGTCAATTAAAAAAATATGTTGGTGCTTTGTTTTGAAAGTGCATTTTCACAACTACTGATATATGAAAAGTATCCTCTCTTATCCAGGAGACATCCTGAGAGGCACTGCACTCACTGGTCGATTCAAATTACAAACTCTTTTAAGTCAAACTTTAAAATATTTATACAGAATCTGGGGCACCTGAGTGGCTCAGCTGGTTAAGCGTCTGACTTCGGCTTAGGCCATGATCTCACAGTTTGTGAGTTCAAGCCCCGCGTTGGGCTCTGTGCTCACAGCTCAGAGCCTGGAGCCTGCTTCAGATTCTGTGTCTCCCTCTCTCTCTGCCCCTCCCCTGCTCGTGCTCTCTCTGTCTTAAAAATAAATAAAACATTAAAAAAATATTTATGTAGAATTCAATGTCGTACACACATCAAACTATTCTATAAATACCAATAGGAATTCGAACTTGTGGGTTTATGATTTAGTCCTTACATACACATTATTGGGCCCTTATACACACACTTTTGACCAAATCTTCTTTCAGAAAAAGATAAACCTGATTTCATTGGATGCTAGAACTGAAAGAGATTCTAGAATTTAAATTTTCCAAACCTCTCATTGTACAGGTGAGCTCATGAAAACCTACTGAAAGAAGGTTAGTGGAAAAGGTCTAGTTAAACCCTTATCATATTCCCAGACTAGTGTGTGCTCGAAACTACTACCTTGCTTCACACCAAAGGTTTTCCCTTGTTGGTTTCAACCTTCTGCCCATGAAGCCTGTAAGGCCTAGTCTCGCTGGGATAGAAGTAAACAGCAACCACAATCATCCTCTTGATCAGTTTGGTTTATCTTAATCACCTTCAGGAATTCTGTTTGGTTCTGATTTCAAGGATATATTAGGGTAGAAGATGTTTAGGCCTGAATAAAGTGGGTTATATAAAGGAATATCTATCCTGTGGTGTTATTCAAAATGCGTAACAATGGCTGCCACTTAAACATCCACTGATCAGAACATTTGCTCGCTGTTAACCGCAGACTCTGTTGTGCCAGTGCTCACCAGCCCTGGAGTTGTCCACTTTCTTCCCCTCTGCATAACCTTGGTGTTCATTATACATGTGTCTCTGTATGTTTGTGTTTACAGAAATGGAGGTGAAGTGGAATGAGGCAGAGAGCACTTAGTTATAAATTCACTCATTAAATATATGAGTCAGATGCACTTTTTGCTCTTATGAGCCATTATGTACTACAGAGAATGCCTGAGTGGAAGCTACTCTTATGTACCCCCTTTATTTATACATGTTTCCCAATCCTCTCACCATTTCTGAGATTCCACACAAAGATATTTCACTGAGAATCTTACAAGGGGCAAGCCTGCTCCTGTTTTTCCAATTCCAGTAGCATATATTTACTAACAGAGAAAAGTACTATCAAATATAATTTAATCATTACAAAGCTTTCTTTTTCTTCCTATTAAATTATTTAAGGGTCCATTTCCCTGAAATTTGAGTGCCTAGGAAATTATCTTTTTTGCATTGCATGGCTGTGTAAGCGGTTCAAAAGTTTCTGTAAAATTAGCTGGATTCCCTTGAAAAACAGATTAAGTGGGATTAATGACATCAGGGATGGTCAGCCAAGCTGGAACCCTCAATGTCAGCCATGATGATGCAGATAGTCTTCATTATAGCAGTTGTTTCCCACCATGACCCTAACAGCTAACATTCAAGGCCCTGATCTAAGGGATTTTTGTCTAAAATTATGGTGTCAAAATCAATTTCAATGTGGCAATTTAATATTTCAGAAGAAGCCAACATTTTGCAACCTGCTTTATTGAAGAAAGAATGGTCCTTTCTTTATTAAAGAAACTTGCATATGATTCACTTTGCCAATTCATTTTTTTAAAATTATACATGTAAAGAAATTATGGTCCATGAAATAAGACTTAGCTGATCATACATTTAATTAGGAACGCCAAAGAAGTGATCTTAATGCATGTGATTTGATTTAGGGATATAGATGGGATGATAACTGAGAATCATGGAGACAAGTTCAGTGAATTCAGAATGTGTCCGGGAGATATCCAGATAATCTCTATCCATAAGTAATCCCTATTTGTATTTTCCCAATCTCTGACTGAATTTCTATGACAGATCTTTGTACTTCCTGCTGCCCTTTGGTGGTTTGCATTCAGTGAGAGTAGCTAAAGGAAACACTGCAAAGATATAGAGGGAACCTAAAGTTTATCAAGAAAAAGTTTTTAAAATTTTTTTAAAGTTTATTTATTTTAAGTAAGATAGAGACAGCATGAGTAGGGGAGGGGCAGAGAGAGAGGGAGAGAGAGAGAATCCCGAGCCGGCTCCGCATTGCCAGAGCAGAGCCCGATGTGGGGATCTAACTCATGAAACTGTGAGATCATGACCTAAGCCGAAACTGAGAGTCGGACACTTACTTAACCGACCGAGTCACCCAGGCGCCCCAGTAAAGAAAAACTTTTATCCTCAGGGGCTTATTGATACCTATATAGTAGTCTTTAGCTAAATTAAAACATGTCTTAAAATGGACTTTTTTTTTTTTTTAAGAAAAAACTGGTGGCTGGGAAAGGAAGGAAGGAAACTAAAATGAATTGAGTGCATACGAAGAGCCAGGTAATTCTATTTATTACATTATCCTCACATTAAATGCAAATAAGCGTTATCTCTGCTTTATGCATAAGGAAACAAAGGTTTGCAGGTGTTAGGTGACTATATTACGATCTCATAGTCAATGAGGGGCAGAGACAAAAATTTGAAAACGGTTCTTCGAACCATGTTCTTTTCATATTTCACACTGATTCTAGAAATACGTACATTTAAAATCAGTATTAGGCAATGGCACTTTGAAAATAAGTTGTCAGTAATTTTTCTTTTTATTTTTTTAAATGTGTATTTTGATTTTTATAATGGCTAATATTTATTGAAAAAGTTTTTTTTTCATTTACATCCAAATTAGTTAGCATATAGTGCAACGATTTCAGAGTAGATTCCTTAGTGCCCCTTACCCATTTAGCCCATCCCCCCTCCCACAAACCCTCCAGTAACCCTCAGAATGTGTATTTATTTTTGAGACAGAGAGAAAGAGCATGAGCAGGGGAGGGGCAGAGAGAGAGGGGGACAGAAGATTCTAAGAGGGCCCTGCTGACAGCAGATAGCCTGATGCAGGGCTCAACCTCATGAACCACGAGATCATGACCTGAGCCGAAGTTGGGATGCTTAACTGACTGAGCCACTCAGGCGCCCCTCAACAATTTTTCTTTTTAAAGGAGAATCATCTGTGCTTTAAAAAGTATGTAAAGTTTTACTTTGGAAAAAATATAGAAGTTTGGTAAAGATTTATTGTCTCTTAAATTAACAATTTGAAGAGTGTTAAACATGTTAAATATATTTCATTCTTTCTCTTGGTTAATACGTATTTTACTTTGTATTTTTATAGAATTCTAATTTATCATACATTTTTTTATAATTAATTCCAAATAATGACAATACATTTCCCTTTAGGGTCTCTTCATGAACGTTCCTTGTTGAAGGGTTATGGGCCAATGAGGATTCTGAGCTTTCGTTAGCAATCCATTATAACCACCAAAAGCTTCCAACAAGGACCAAATCTAAAAGGCATTAAGAGATTTATGACTATTCATTTTAAAAACATTAGACAAATGTTATTTTCTTAGGTCGACTGTATTGACTATATTGAATTTTATCTAAATCATGCATGTAAAATAGTAATCATACTTTGAAATGATTGTTGCTTAAAGACAGATGTAAATTATTTATATTCTTTTTTCTAACTTAACTGTATTGAAGCAATTATTCACAAGTGCTTCAATGTCAGTTTCAAAGTTGCTCTGTGTGGAATCGTGCTGATTCTGGAGTTGGCCACCAAGGTGAATACTGGGCTAGATTACAACTAATGCTCCTTGATTAACTGCTTCAATATGCCTACAATAGGTAATTTAAAAATGCAGTGCTATATTTTTCTCCTTCTGTTAGAATTAAATGCAGAGTCTATACAACCAAAGATAATTAAGATCAAAACCAAAATACTCAATTCATCAAGGATCTTCTTAACCCAGTATCGGTGGTGAGGCTAATGTTGATCCCTGGGCTCTCCTAAACCAAAGAACTGTGGGAAATAGAGCCAGCCAAATGTTTCCATCTGGTCCATATCAACTGCTGTTTTAGAGTCAGCTTAATTAAGCATTGGCAAGTAAAATACTGAAATAATTTAGAAAGGTGTAAACAGAAGCCCATTAAAACAAACACATAACAAAGGAATTTTCAAACATAAAAAGTAATACTTTTATGAGTAGTTTGCTTATATTGTCATCAGTTAATACTTTGTTAAATGCCATGGATGTTCATAGTTCATGGCACTGGTTTAACTGCAGTTCAATTCTAATTTGTCTCCCTAGAACAGAGATGCTTCTCATGGAGTTTTGTGTATATAACAAATTCACCACTTGAAATGGGTAGCAAACATCACTGTAAAGTGCACAAGCTCACCCACCACACTCATCAATACATACATATACCTAGTTGACACAAAGGTAAACCACATGAGCCCATGGGCTAACAATATTTACCAGAACAGGAAACAAAATCAATAGCACAAATGGAAACATAGCCTAGGAATTGTTTCCTTGATTTATACTTAAGATCAGGATATTTATCACAGTCATTCAGAAATGTCTTTAAAGTTATTTTTTAATTAAAAATCAGTGTTTCTTGGGGCTTCTGGGTGGCTCAGTCGGTTAAGCATCTGACTCTTGGTTTCAGGTCAGGTCAGGGTCTCACAGTTGGTGGGATCAGGCCCCATGTTGGGTTCAGCACTGACAGCACGGAACCTGCTTGGAATGCTCTCTTTCTTTTTCTGACTCTCCCCCTCTTGTGCTCTCTCTCTCTCTCTCAAAATAAATAAATAAACTCAAAAAAATCAGTGTTTCTTGAAAAATAAAATAACAAAAGTCCTATTTTATTAAAAGAAGACAGTATAGAAGAATTTGATTGTCATATATATGAGTCCTATGGCAAAATGTGCCTTGCTATTTTTATAAAATACTATCAAAGACATAAAATTCAACAGCACCTGGTTTAAGAGCAATGATAATATGCTCAGACAGCACATTTTTTCCTTGTATCAACATAAATATTAGATACTTAGAGAACAAGTCAGAAGATGTATTTTTTTGGCTAAAATAATTCAGTAGAAGTAGGAAAAAATACTGCAACATAAGGGTTCATGCATTTTAACATAATTTCTTGATGGGATTTTATCACAGTAAATCTTAAATACTATCAGCATTATAGTAATAGGGAAATATAACTATCTTCCGGTAAAATTCTGCTTTATTAACTGCATAAGTTTGTAAACTTAAACAGTTTTGCAGTATGTGTCAAAATCCTTAAAACATATAGACCCTTTGACAGGGTTTTTTTTTTTTTTTCTTCTCAAGGTATAATCATAAATTGGCTCAAATTTGAGCCCCTAGGTGGTTCAGTCGGTTAAGCATCAAACTTCAGTTCAGGTAATGATCTCACAGTCTGTGGGTTCAATCCCTGTGTCAGGCTCTGTGCTGACAGCTCAGAGCCTGGAGCCTACTTCAGATTCTGTGCCTCCCTCTCTTTCCACCTCTCCCCTGCTTGTGTGTGCTCTCTCTCTCTCAAAAATAAGCATTAAAAGAAAAATAAAAAATAAATTGACTCAAATTTAATTATAGAAATATTCATTATAGGGGCGCCTGGGAGGCGTAGTCGGTTAAGCGTCCGACTTCAGCCAGGTCACGATCTTGCGGTCCGGGAGTTCGAGCCCCGCGTCGGGTTCTGGGCTGATGGCTCAGAGCCTGGAGCCTGTTTCCGATTCTGTGTCTCCCTCTCTCTCTGCCCCTCGCCCGTTCATGCTCTCTGTCCCAAAAATAAATAAACGTTGAAAAAAAATTTTTTTAAATAAAAAAAAAAAGAAATATTCATTATAATATTGTCTACTGTAGTGGAATTTGGAAGTAATCTAAATGCTCAAAATAACGGATTCGTGAAATAAACTTTGGTCCATCTACCCTATGGAACACCACACAGACATTAAAAATTGTGTATTAGAATATTTAGTTATCTTATTAGAATATTTAATTATCTTATTACACAGGTATTTATTACATTAACACTTTAAGAAAGGACTACAGATTAAATGCCCAGTATGATCTTATTTTTGTAAATATATATATGTGCACAGAAAAAAAGGCTTGAAGAATACAATAAAATTAATTTTCTGAATTCCTTTATGCAGAAAGCACTATCAATGTATTATCTTCCTGAGTCCTTTCAGTTGCCTTAGATATTATCGTTGTTACTGTAATCCTGTAGCTATGGAAACTGAGTCTTAGGGGGCTTGGTAAAATATTAGTCAGATTTGCTGTGTAACAACCAACCCTCAAATCTTAGTGGCTGGAGAGGTCAGATCTTTATTTTTTGCTCAAGTGACATGGAGCTACCGGGCAGCTAAACCTCCCTCTGTGGATCTGTGTCACATGACTTGTTTTCCTGTGACCAAGACTGAAGGAGCAGCACTGATCTGGAGCATGCTGTTCTCCTGGCAGGGGGTTGTCTTGCCAGAGGAGCCAAACTACAAAATGGCATTTCAAGCTTTGCTTAGGTGGGGGAAGACACAACACTCACTCACATCCCACTGACCTAAGCAAGTCACAACATGAAGCCCGAATTCAATGTATCAGGAACAAACAATTCTTTCCTGAGTAAAGACAAAGTGAATAGTTAGAAACATACATACACACACGTACCCACGAAAACTGCACAAATTTCCACAGCTGAGTAAGTGGCAAAGATGATACTAAAATCTCTCCAGGAGGTGGGATCGCAGGTGATTTTCTTTTGCTTATATGCATTTTCTAATGTTTACAATATATAGGAATTGTTTTTGAAATATAGAAAAGGGAAAAAAAGAAGAGACAGAATAAACCAACTTGCCTTTGTTCCGGGTTTTATTTAGTATTGCTAATAGGAATGTTCCCTGTGGTGTAGCTTTGGAGAATAGAATAAGAAAGCCTTACAGAAGGGGAGGGAAAGTTATATTCCTCTCACCTTAATTGTGTGGCCCTGCTTTTAATCTGTCTTCCGGTAACTGGAAGAATACTTAAAAAAATGTTTGACAATAATCCCCAACAAGGAATACCCCACAGATTAAAAGAGGGCACTTAAAACAAGAGAGTGCCATTTCAGAGAGGTCCATTTTCTATAATTAAAGCTTCATTCATGATATCAACAGCAAGTTGCAATAAAAAAAATGAGTTAGTACTAAATTAGCAATACGTTTAAGACAGAATGTCTGATGGTCTTTCTAATTACATCTCTTAAGAGTACCCTGGTGTGATTAGCTGTTAAAAATATATTTCACAAATGTAATTACTAAACTATAAAGGGAAATGAATCTCAGTGGCCAATGAAGAACAGTCATAATATACCCATAAAAACAACTCCCAACAAAATACACACAAAGATGGAACATGTTCAGTGATATTATAGAAAACTGTCCAAGTTTTCCATTTTACTTCTTATTGCTGTTTTGCTTCTTTGGAATTCCCACCAGCAGGGGAAAAAAACAACATATCCTATCTCACATTTTGTAATTGCCTTTCCTAATAAACACTATGATAACATTACTTACATATAGCTAAAAATAGTTAAAATTTGCAACATCTGTGCTTGAAATAAAGGTACCACCCAGCTGTAGAGTAATAGACCATAAGATAGTTACAATATCTAACCTCAGCAATATCTGGTACTCAAACAATGCCAGCAGGAATTCTTTAACCACATATTATTGTCTCTGTTCAGCAATATCTTTTCCTTTCTCCCACTGTGTGTGAAATCTGTGATCTGCCATTTTGGGCAGACACTCAAATAATACTTGTAAATAAGATAGGCCTCTATATCTACCACAATCTTTATGGTCTTAAGACCAAAGAAGAGATAAAAATGTTCAATGACTAGGCTTGTGATATATATTTGACCAAAAAAATATGCCCCCTTGGCAACTCTGTGTAAATTCCACCCCTGCTATATCTTCAAATGGCATTTTTTTAGTGTGACATTTCTCAGGAAGAGAGAGGTGTTGTATAATTTATCAAAAAAACTACCCCCCCATCAAAAAACCTCAAGGACACCACAAAAAAACTACATTAAAAAATAAGCAAAAGACCTGAATACAAATATCTCCAAAGAAAAAATGCAAACGGCCACTAAGCATATGAAAAGATGCTCAACATCATTAATCAAGAGGGAAATGCAAATCAAAACCATCTCATTGGGAATAGGGGCAGGTGGGGAGGTTACTGTTCAATGGGCACACAGCTTCAGTTGTGCAGGATAATAAAACTTCTGGGGATGGATAGTGGTGATGGTTATACAAGATGAATGTACTAATTGCCACTGAACTGTGTACTTAAAAATGGTCAAGATGGTGAATTTTATGTTTTGTGTATTTTACCGCAATGAAAAATAAAAAATAGTAAAAAGACACCAGAAAAAAAAAAAAGAAGCTCTGAATGACTGGTATCATTTAGACTTCATCACTGACATGGTGGAGAAGGATAAAGTAACTGGCTGGGGTGGGGCTGCCGGGAAATAACAAGTGCCAGTTTGGAGATATGGATTCAAGTCCCAGCCCTGCTGTTGGCTACTTATGGGAATATGGTGAGATAAGGACCAGGGCTGTGTAAAATGAGAAAGTGCACTATAAGCTCTCTAAGTCCAATAACCCTACAACTCTATGAAGGAGGAGAATGATGAATAGAGAATCAAGTATTAAGCATGGCAGTACTCAGCAATCAGAGATGAAAGAAGGAGGAAACAGATTGCTTATGCTTAAACAGAGATTTTTTTTCAAATGTTTTCTTTTCTTTTTTATATATTTACTTCTGCTTGAATTTTTTTAATATGAAATTTATTGTCAAATTGGTTTCCATACAATACCCAGTGTTCATCCCAACAAGTGCCCTCCTCAATGCCCATCACCTACCCTCCCCTCCCTCCCACCCCCATCAACCCTCAATTTATTCTCAGTTTTTAAGAGTCTCTTATGGTTTGGCTCCCTCCCTCTCTAACTTTCTTTCTTTTTTTTTTTTTTCCTTCCCCTTCCCCATGGTCTTCTGTTAAGTTTCTCAGGATCCACATAAGAGTGAAAACATATGGTATCTGTCTTTCTCTGTATGACTTACTTCACTTAGCATAACACTCTCCAGTTCCATCCATGTTGCTACAAAAGGCCATATTTCATTCTTTCTCATTGCCAAGTAGTATTCCATTGTGTATATAAACCACAATTTCTTTAGAAAATTCCTGTGGTCCAAACAGTGGTCAGGATCATAGGGCCTAGAGGATACACATTTTGTCCTTATCTCTCTCCCTTTGGGGCAAGATTACTTCTTCCCTCTGGAGGGCAGCAAGCCAAACAATGAAAACTCAGTCTAATGACACTGCTTAGAGAGAAGCAGATGCCCTTATTTCATTACAGAATTGTTTGGAATGAATCATGAGGACATCCATTCCTGGATAGCTCCAGAATGTGGCCAAGAAATAGAGGATGTTGAATCAGGGCTATTCGCTATTTTAATAGCTCTTCTCTTTTCCTTGTCTACGTTGTGAGGTTCCTCGTGAAAGTGCAGTGACAGCTGCCTTGAACTACCATCACAAACAGTGCTGCGCCATTGAAATGCTTCACTGGGGTGCTTTTGCCCACTTAATAAGCATATCACTGGTGAGTGCTGAAATTATCATAAAAAGGCAAAAAGAAAAAGCATAAAACAAAACTGAATCATAAGTTAAGACAAACAGATAATAAGATTTTCAACAGAAACAAGTCAAATGGCCAGAGGTCATAAATAACCTTACCAACAATTATTACAGATGTATTGCCTGTGTAGGAACTAAATAAAGTATATCATTATGGGGCAGATACCAGATTTTGGTCACAACTAGAGATTTCTTTGTTAAGTCTTTGATTTCTTACTTAGGATTTTAGAAAGTCTGAAAGGTACATCATTTTCTTATGCTGATTTTGTTTGCTTGGTCATTTGTGTTTGTGAACACAGTAAACTCTGGGAGTCATTTCATTCAAACAAAAAATTGTATTTGTTGAGCTTTTATATTTTGTGCCAAATCATGTGCTAGACCTTGGAAATACAGTAAACAAAAATATATGAGATCCTTACCAACATGAAACTTGAAGTGAAGTTGAGGTAACAGACAATAAGAGGATTGGGAGAATAAATGCACCTAGCATGGGTAACAGAAGATTCCTGAAATAATGTAGGTTGAATTAGTTGTGACAGAAGAGTGGGAGTTTACCAAGCAGAGGAAGGAAGAGCTCTCAGACTAAAGCAATATGTGGAGTCCTATCATGTGGGGGAATGTGATGAATTTGACTCCTGTGAGCTACAGGGAGACATGGGGCTGGAAAAGTGAGTTGGGATTAGATTACACAAAACACACACATCATGGGGCCAAACTGTGTCCCCCTAAGATGCTTATATTGAAGTTCTAACCCATAGTGCTCCAGAATATGACTATATTTGGAGCTAGGCCTTTTAAAAAGGTAATTAAAATTTCACGAGGCCATTAGGCTCCTTGCTGTCAGCACAGAGCCCGACATGGGGCTCGAACTCACAAACCGCGAGATCATGACCTGAGCCGAAATCGGACGCTCAACCGACTGAGCCACCCAGTCGCCCCCAATTTCACAGTTTCTTACCCATATTTTCCTAGAGACGTGTTTCTTGGGGGCACACTTAGGGCTATATACCAACTCGTAGTGGCTTTAAGAGCAGTCACAGAGGGGGGCACCTGGGTGGCTCAGTCGGTTGAGCATCTGACTTTGGCTCAGGTCATGATCTTGCAGTTTGTGAGTTTGAGACCTGCATCAGGCTCTGTGCTGGAAGCTCAGAGCCTGGAGCCTGCTTCGCATTCTGTGTCTCTCTCTTTCTCTGCCCCTCCCGCACTCATGCTCTGTCCCTCTCTCTCAATAATATAATAAACAAATGTTAAAAAAAAATTGAATAAATCTCTGCACTACAGAAGAAAATTGCTAAATAGCCCGGTAGAAAAGAAACAGGACTCTGTTGTTATGACTACATGCTACCAAATATCCAGCGAGCTCAGCTGTTTGTTAAATCACTTGGCCAAAGAGTTGTCTATGGTGATTGGTTTTTCCCATTTAGTTCGAGTTTGAGGCGTAAAGTCTGGAGAGTCTCAGCATCCTAGCTTAATCTCCTAGGCAAGAACTTCTCCTTCAGGATGTGGCTAGTAATTAGAAAAGTATAAAGTCCCAATGAGCCAAATTAGGGTTAATTTAGTGAGAATGAAGAGTAAGCAGCCTTAGTGTAATTAGAGGGAAAGCAGAACACTTCTTTGTCGAACACACGTGGTGAATATACTAATGGTGTGAGGAAGTGGTAGAAAGGGGGCACATTAAGCTGTTATAAGCTGACTGAGAAATTAGTAATGTAACAGCAGCATTCCAAAAGGACAACCAGCTGGCAGGGCAATGGGTGGGAGGTAGTAAGCCAGGATTAAAAGGGTCAGGGGACACAGTCAGGTAAGGTGGCCTCTTTTGGGGCCTTAATATTGGGGTTTTTTAGACAGCCTGAAAGTTGGGAATCAGGTCACAAGAAAAGGAACAACTACTGAGAAACAAAAGTGGAAGAAACCAAAGAAACCATCCCCTACACCATTGTACAGGACTGGAATCAGGTTGATAGAGTCTGCATTCCCTTGCGCAATTGTTCACATAGACAAGATGAGGCTGACTACCTCTTCTCACTTTTCATGTAGAAAAATTGATGTTCCCAAGCTACCAAATCTTGAATTTCTGGTTAACTCGTGCTTGCCAGGAGCCAGTCTACAATATGTCATAAGATACCCTCATAGAATCTTATGGAAGCATTGATACTACATATAGTTAAAACCTGGATTATCATGTGGTATATACACAAAGATAGGTGGACATGTACTGCACAAATATAGACATAAGAGAATTATGACATATATATTGGGTATTTTACCAAGAGCAGATCTCCAATGTAATTAGTTAATAAAAGAGAGGAAAAAATCAAAGCAAAATGTAATATACTTTCTGGTTGGATATACTGGAAGTGTGGCTGTTAGAAGGTAGGTGGATGGACAAAGGAGGGTGGCCTTTTTTAACTCCAATTGAAATGGACAAAATTAAAGCATTAAATGCAAGTGTTTTTGACGCAATTTAACTGAATTTAAATCTTAATTCTGATTCTGTGGACAGTGAGTTTTCATGTAGCAATAAAACAAAATAAAAGTCATGACTATAAATAGTAGTTGAATGGTCTAGTGTAGGGTCATTGAAATATTTTTAATTATCCCAATATGAAATGAAAAGTCCATCCAGTGCATTACAGGTAGAGTGCTGCCCTTGTGATGAGCTATTTGTAAGATAATAACTGTGTGCCTAGAGCAGTGCTCAAAGTAGTTATTCTCATCACCTAAATTAATCCACTCAACAACCCTAAAAGGGGAGGTTTGCAGGTGAGGAAGTGGCAGATCTGGGATTCAATATCAGATCTTTCAGATCTTACAGTCCCTGTACCCAGTGACTATGTCTCCCTGATTTTAATTTCCACAGAGCTGGGTTAAAGGTTGAGAATTTGGGTTCCTCTTTCCTGATCCCTTGCTCAAAATTAAACAAACTAGGTACTCAATACAGAAAAAAACTGGCTATGACTTTTCTACTTCCATTACCCACAAAATGACTGACATAACCTGTGCACTCAGCAGTTAGGCATATTTGGAGAATTAATTTCAAATAGACTGCAACTATATTATGCCAAAATAGGTGCCAGGAGAGATTAAATCAATTAGTGAAGGGAAAATTTCAGACAAACTAGGAATTAGATATTACATGGATAGGTGGTTCTCACATTTTCAGTTTATGGATAACTTGAGTGGCGAACAAGTTTAAGAATAATGTCCCACCATTTATGCCTTGCACTGCATGTATGTGTATGTGTACTCATTATATACTGACAGGAAAAGTATGTCATTAGTTCATGCTAAGAATGAAAGTGCAGGCGGTGATTATAGACCAAAAGTTCATAAGCATCAATGCTACAAGAAAGAAGTTCATGAACCATCTAAAAAGCCTTGTGATCTTCATTTATAGACGAACAACACTAGATATCTTCCCAAACAGGCCACTAAAATTTAAATACACCATAATTATAGGGAACTCTGATAAATAGGTGAGAAGAAACATTTGATATGATCCAAGATTTTCATTTTTATAGGATATAATATTTAAGTTATCATGATTGAGTAACATATAAATCTTTCAACATTGTCTTTATAATATTATAACATCAAGAAAAACTTATACATGTACTTCTTTGGGGATGTATTTCAAAATTAAGTTAGTTTTAAAGGGCTCTTCAGTTGGGGTTTGACTTAAGGGTTATTCAATTAATTATACTTGAATCAAGGACTCTGTCCCAGCTTCATTTTTAATTCAAGGACTATGTTTTAAATTCTAAAAATAGTAGAAAATGATTTCCAAAGTAAATTAATAGAACTTTCAAAAAGGACTTAGACCACCTACTTGTTTAGTGGTTAGAAAGGATGAATTAATAAGGATGTTCTTCCTTTGAGACCTATACAACAAAATAACTTTGACATTAAATTGAAAGGATTAGAGAGGTTTTTCATCTTATTTTTTAATACTGTCTTTATGCATGTATTTAAGTTATTATATGTAGTATGAGAGATAGTTAGCAGTGGCTCCCTGAGTCAGTAACTAAGATTGGTAATAGCATGTAAAAAGTATTTGAATCTACTAAATTATGTTGGCATTTGCCCAACTATATCAGCAACAGTCAGGCTGAAAAAAACAGACTATTTTCAAAAACAAGGTGTCATTGTGGTAAGTTTAAAAAATAAAAAGTAAGACTAAGGTTTTCTATCATGAAATCAAATTTTAGATGATTTAAAATGTTTTAACTTTTCCGGTTATTTTGCATTAATCACAGTGGAAAATAATATCCTATTGGGTTTAGAGTTTGTCAATGATTCCTATCTTTCAACATTCAGATATATATTTTTAATATTCTAAAGTAATGAGAGATTTTTCTAATATGCATTTATATAATAAGTTTCTTGTGGGTTTGAACTATGAACTTACTTATTCATATTGGAAATAAACCCAGTAAAATTCTACTTCTCTCCCATGAATAAACAGCTGGAAAAATTACAATGATAATAAAAAGAAGTCTTGATATTTTTCAGCATGTACACACTCTGTAATGTTTCTGATGAAAGATTAAATGATTCAATATATATATTGACATATATATGTTGACATATATCAACATACATACATATTGTGCTAAGGGCTATGCTGGCACTAGAAATGCAACTGTGAGTGAGAAAGGCACAAGCAATTCCCTCTCAGAGCTATATTCTATATAAAGATACAGAGAAGGAAAGAGGAAGTTGTAAAATATATGCTTGGGAGGGGAAAGTTCTAGGCTCCAGGAGACATTTAGTTGCCTTACTCCACTCAATTGCCCAGATATATTGTAATTTTTTCCTGACTTCTTGAGAGTCCATATATGGGACTGAAGTCCCTCTAATTTTCCAAGTGCTGTGGAAAATAATAAAGAGAAAATTTGTTCATTGTCTTACTACCATCACGTACACAGCATTAATAAGCCAGAGCATGAAGCTAGAGCATAAAATCAGAACACTAATTGTAGGAGGTATATATAGTGTGTATGTGGGTTTTTTAAGGGGATATGTTGTTTAAGCATGATTTACTTTAGGCTTTTCAGAGATACATTCTTGAGGGAGTTGTGTTCTCTTGCCTTATTTATATAAAAAGTGATAGCCATGGTTTTCAACTTGTACCAGGCTCCCATAAATAATCTCTGACTTGAGGCAGATTGTTTTCTCCCAAAGATGGTGGCTCTGATAGGTATATAATCCCACATTATCTTCTTACAATGTGATGTGGACATTCTTCCAAGAGGTGGGGGGGGCTATAGTCCCTCCTCTTGAATCTGGGTACCACAGTAACTGACCTGACCTTCAGAGTGTGGCAGAATAACTCTTTATGACTATCCAACTCAGCTATTTTCCCTTGGCTCTCTCTTTTTATTGAGCCACTTTCTCTTGGACCCAGACACCATGTTGTAAGGAACCCAGGCCATAACACATAGAAGGGCCAAGTATGGGTGTTCTGATCAACAGTATGAGCATCAGCTGCCATACATGTA
Source organism: Acinonyx jubatus (assembly GCF_027475565.1). Classification (NCBI taxonomy): domain Eukaryota; kingdom Metazoa; phylum Chordata; class Mammalia; order Carnivora; family Felidae; genus Acinonyx; species Acinonyx jubatus. Next base: position 71,236,726 of record NC_069383.1, on the reverse strand, counting down.
AGGTAATAACCTTCAGATGAGTCTAGCCCCCTACCTATAAATCTTCCACTAAAGCCCCAAACATCAAGGAACAAAGTCAAGTTGTTCCCACTATGCCTGGTCTAAATTACTAGCCCAGAGAAATGGTGAGATAAAACAAATTACTTTTATTGTTTTAAGCTATTAAATGTTAGAGTAATTTTTTTGTGCAACAGTAGACAGCCATATTAAAATATGGCTCAAGGACTTCAGGTATAAGATTAAGTAAGAGTATTTGTGTTTATTTTTAGCTCTGCCACTAACTAAATGTTTTAGTCTAGTGTAACTAGTCTTGAATAAGTTACAGTACCCTCTGGGTCTCAGTTTTTCCATATTCTAGTTGGGAAAATCAGAATAGACCCCTTTTAGCCTTAGCATCCAAGATTCTGTGGTGGAGGCCTTCTAAATAAGGGAGTATCAAGAGATATACCCAATGGATATTTGTTGAATGAATGAATTTTATTTTAAAAATAAAATTATATAATAGCCATTATCTAAATACTTTAGTACTTAGTAACTGTGACAGAGTGAGTGGACGGGAATCAATATATTGATCACCCTAAACACAATGGTGCACATTTACAACATCCTCAAACAGAACAAAATGCTATATGGAAGGTAAACGTTTTTGCTTGTGGTATTCATTGTGAAAAACAAAAAATAGACCAGTCGTCATTACTCACCACCTTCAGATAAAAAAAAAACCAGTATAGACAATATTAAAAGTCACACAAGTAATATGTAGTAGCAAATGCAAGGTGTGGGGGACAAAAGAAGTATTCAATATTGTTTTGTGATCAGAAACTCCAGGGCTTCTCAAGCCTGGATACAGATTGGAATCACACGGGGGAACTTTAAAAGCATGCTAGTTTCCTGGCCTCTCCTTCAAGGCTCTGATTCACTGGGGGGTGGCCCAGGTGTGGCAAGGAAACATACCCTTAAGTTCCTGGGGAGAAGTCTGGCTAGATCTAAATTTAACTTGTATCTCCTCATTCTACTCTTCTCTTTTCACTCTTCCTGAGATCTCTACCTGACGAGAAACAGAAGAAGGAAAAGGGAACTTCTCTGTCAGGAGGCATTTGGTATCTTTTTTATTTTTAGAAACAAAATGATCCTTAAATGAAGGAACTAGTTAATTTAAGGGAAGAAAATTATGTGAAAATCATATGATTCCTCTTTCTTGATCACAGAAAACCCAACTTCTATGTTAAAAATCCTGTGTGGCAGAAATGAACTATGACACTAAAGAAAATACCACGCTGTGAGGCTGTGACTCAGCTAAACCATAATGAAGATCTATGTCAGGTAAGTGGGCATCAATTTGTCATTCTCAGAACCACCAGCCCAGGAAATATGACCTTCATCAAATTAGACTGAATGTTTTCGCTTAAAAGAAAACCTGGTTTTAGTGAGAGAGAATAAAGTTTTGGTTCTAGGAGTTGGACTGTCCCTTGGGAGATGTGAGACTGAGGTCAGGGCAGAGCAAGGCACAATGGTACCCTGTTGGTTCAGATTAAAGCATGGCAGAGAGGAATCCTATAAGACGCCTAGGCAAAATTCTTTTCCCCAAATCTCTTAAATTGTCCCAATAATATTCATTTTCAGGTAGGAAATCATGAAGTCTTATCTTGCACATTTCTGAAGATCTAATATGGGGAGCCGTTCTCTCAAGAGTTGCTGGCAACTCTGAGACTCAAGTTATTAGAAATATGATAATGTTACCAGGGTAAGAGAAGATCCTAATAGTGTATTTAAGAGCTAACAGGATTCCTAACCTCATATCATATAAATAAACTAATGCCCTAGGTCCTTTTGGACCTTTCTGTACATATGACAAAAACAAAACAAAATGAAAAAACTTTCAAGACAACTCAGCAAAAAATTCCAATTTAGAATCAATCTAAAACTTTGGAGGTCAACTGCTTTCAAAGCAGAAACTGGCTTTATTTTCTTTCTAAAGACTTTGGTCAAAGCAACATTTGGAATACTCACATTTTGAGATTAACTTTCTGCCAAATACAGAAGTTCCCAGTCTATTTCCTCAATGGAAATCATCCCATCAAGTGAATCTTATTTATTCCAAGAACAGTGTTACATTTGTAGACTATGTTCCTAAGGACCCAGCATCAAGTAAATTATGTATATGACATCAGTATATAATGAAAGTTTAAATACAAAACTAAAAAATCTCTAAGATAAAAGTAGTAATATTAAATTCTAATTAGAAAATGTGAATACATATAGGCTGAATACATAAAAATATAGTTTCCCTACATCACTTGTTTGACTTAAAGCCTCCCTATAATCATATTAATGCGGCATTGTATTTATAATACTTTTACTAATTTTTTAATATAGAAGGGGTTTTCAGAGATGCATTAGAATGATCTAGATCTTAAAACAAACAAAACCAAATCAAAAATCTTTTCTAAAGTCGTTGAGTTGTTTTTTTCTCCCTATAAATTTCCCTGTCTGTAAGCAAGGGCATTTTCTAAATATTATTTCAGTCATCATAGTGGAACTCAAAGTAGAGTCATGAGTATTCATAGTTATTTACATGGATGATATAAAAATGTGTCTTCCCCTGAAAATATATTTTGACTTCAGAGTAGGTCTGCATTTCTCTGCTCCACATTTTCCATGAGTTAAGACCTTCCAATAGGAGGCATCCATCAAGAGTAGCAAGGCTTTCCCGAGGGAGCTGTGATCAGTCTTTTCAGAAAAGTTAGGGATCACACTGCAGGTTGCTTATGTTGCATGAACCCTTCGTCTCTAAGCCTGGACCAAGAGAACTGGGGAGCCACTAGAGTGTCAACTGGGAAAGTGACAGGGTTCTATTTTCAGGCAATGAGTTGGGGAAAGGCAATTTTAGTGGCAGGGACAGTCAGGGTGGAGCCTGGGGGGTTGGGGGAAACTTCATGGAGGAGGTGACCTTAAGCTGAGAAGAGTAAGTGTAAAAATATGTGAGGCAGAAGAAAATTTTTTATTGCTTAAGGACACAAACACATGTGATTAAGAAAATCATGGAAATAATAAGTAGACATTTTAGAATAAAAATAATAGTTGCTTCTGAGTGGGAAGGGAATGGAGTGAGATTGGGGAGGAGTTATAGGGTACTGCAAATGATCACCTTAAACTCAAAATCGTTTGAGACCTAATATGGACAGGCATCATGCTAATTACCTCCCCAACAACCCTGTTTGGCCATGGCATCTTCATTTTATCAAGGAAGAAACTGCATCCCAGAGAGATTAAGACATTTGTTCAAAGTCTTCCATTTAGTAAGACGCAGAGTCTAAGTTCAAACTTAAGTTTTTCTGACTCTACAGGCCCATGTTCTCATTTTTACGATACCTCACAATGGTTTCATTTTAAAAAAGCATTTCTTTTGTTTTATGGCACCACAATTTGTAATAAAAGTAATCCAGAGCCTTAAAAGTATACATGACATGAGACTTTTTGTGAAATTTACATGGGATTGACAATCATTTGGTGAGTATAAACATGGAGGTACCCTCTTGCTTAATTAAATCCAGCTGGAGATCTGAAAATATTTAAGATAATTATATTTTTGATGGTATGAATTACTATGACTTATACAGACAACATGAAAAGTCTAATTAAAAAGCAGCACTCAGAGTGGAAAAGGCTCTTCAGCAATTCTTAAAGGGCTCCATGCAGTTTGGCAGCACCTGCCCCTTACATACACAAGAGTATCATAGGATTCCAGATAATCATAGGAGTATCAGAGGATTCCAGAGAAAATTATCTGGTTCTAAATAGCGCTCATAAAATTTTTTTCCTTGATAAATGATAACACTGACATAATTTATGATAACTGCTTTCATTGCAACATATGATTGCTGCACTTAGGAACTGGCATCTAACTGTAATCAGGCAGTAAAAACTGCCATGTAACAAACAAAATATTTAAGGCAAATCAGAGGATCCATGGAGGCCAGGAGTGACCATTACTGCTCTCCAAATACATGTCCATTCCCAAATCCAGACACAGAGGCTGCTCCCCCACAATGCTCTGTGCTCCAGAAAAACCCAAGACTTTCCTTCACGTGCATATGTATCCTGACTCCCCACCTTCTGAGTGGTGCTTCTGAGATGGTGTTAAAGTAGTACTGCTTTCAGGGAAATTGGGGTATGAGTAATCCCAAAAGACCATTAGAAGTCTCAGATATTCCACAGAAGATGTGAAAAAATTATTTACTTTCAAGAAAGAACAAACTGATCATTCATGTTAATATATGTTAAATGGAAAAAAAAATCTTTGTAACCACATCTGCTCAGTGTAAAAGTATATATGTATTTATTTGCTGGGATACTCTGTTGAATACTGCAATATAGAATCACAGGTTTCTTACAGAACAGCTGGTTTAAAAGCTATTTCTTTTTATATTTCTATTCATTTGAATTGCTCACTTACATTTTATTCTTAATATTTCTATATATGTAGAAGGTAGTATTAAAAGGTAGTATTTTCTGGAATGTTGTTTTTTCAGTAAAACTTTTCAAAATTTCTGCATGGCATCATGAGATGATCAAGCTAGGGTTGAATCTTTGCTATGGCATTTATGAGCTGTGTGACCTTAGGAAAGTCAGTCAATCTCTCTGAGGCTCCATTTTCTTATTTGAAAAATGGAGCTCATAATGCCTGTCTTGCAGTGTTAATGTGAACTTCAAGGAGGTTGGGTCCATAAAACATTTGACATGCAATAAGCATTCAGTATATAGACACATTTTTATTGTGACCTGAGCCTGTTTCATTTCTCTTTGAGAATAAACTATAATTTAAGAATGTAGCCTCTAGAAAGCCTAGTAAGTCAGGGAGAAAAGGCCCAGATACAGTCAGAGAAGTAGAAAGTCCTTAGAAAGCATATAAAATTGAGATAATAATCTTTATCTCTTTGTGCAGTAAGATTATTAGGAGAGATTAACACATTTACAGAATTGTCTTTACATATTCCTAGTAAATTTTTTCCTTTCATAGCTGAATGTAAAATTTTACACATTAAAAAGAAAAGTTCTGTTCATAAACATACTATCATTTATACCATCTTATGTCATTGTAATGATAAGGAGCAAATTTCAATGGGATCTTAAAATTATTCTACAGTTAGATCAGCCTTTTAAACTAATCTCAGATAATCTATTGAGGCTATATGGCCAGATTTTTCTACGTGCCTTATGAATCGCTCTCCTACCTTAAAAAGTGGTATCCCTGGGGCACGTGGGAAGCTCAGTGGGTTGAGTGTCTGACTCTTGATTTCAGCTCAGGTCATAATCTCTAAGTTCATGAGATCAAGCCCTGCATTGGGCTCTGTGCTAACAGTGTGGAGCTTGCTTGGGATTCTCTCTCCCTCTATCTCTGCCCCTAGCCCCCCTCAACAAGATTTTTAAAAAAGTGGTATCTTACACTGAAGAAAGGATTTAGCAAATAACAATAACAATGGTGAAAATAATAGCTAATGTTACTAGCATTTGTTATGTGTTAACAATGTTCAAAATTTACATATGTTGTCTCATTTACTTCTCACAGTAATCGATGGGGTAGGTACTACCGCACTCCCATTTTGCAGATTTTTAAAAAATGAGGCACAGAGAGATTAAGAAGAGAAGAAGGAGTAATTGACATGGTATGTCCTGAGAACATCAATATTAAGGCATGTTGCTCTAGACATCCTCAAAGCAAATGAGCAAAGACCTTTCAAATTAAAGATAAGGAGAAATAAAGAATTAATGAAAACCATGGAATCACAGCATTCCTATCCCTCTTCTTCCTCTCTATGGAAAGCTTCCTTTGAGTGTATAATCCATATGTGGAACCAGTTCTATATCCTGGGCAGATGGAGAAAGCATTTTAGGGAGTGCCCTAAGTACTCATGAAGTAGTATTTATAAGTAAAATTAGAAGGCACCTTAAAAAGTATAAATAATTACTGGAATTACAAATATTGATATGCAAGTGATATTACTGATCCATACTTTTGTCCTGGTTTTACCACTTACTCTACCTATACCATCTCAGGCTAATCAATACACTGTTCTTGTTTCTCATCTATAAAATGAAAGGGCTTGATTAGCTGATATCTAAGGTTCCTTGAAACTTGACATTCTCTAGTTCTTATAACAGCTTAGGAAACTTCATCCTAGTCGTTTATATGATGTTCTGATCTTTAATATATTTTGAGACCAAGGTCCTTATCAAATTGCACTTGACCTCTACCCACAAGGTCAGCTTCTTGTCTTAGTCATTGAAACTAAGGCATGAGAGATTTCATTTGCCTTGAAAACAGAGAAGATGATACTGACATCTTATAGATCTAATCTCTTCCACTCTGTTTGCTGACTGCGTTGTTTCTGCTGTGATACTGGCCTAATAAAAAAATTAGTAAGTTCCAGTTGTGGCCAAGACAAAAAGGACCTATCTTAGGGGAGCTATGTCTACCTTTGACATGATGAGAATAAACTATTGGTTAACTTATAGTGCAAGGGAAGGGATGGAAAACTTCTTTGTCATTATATGTTATGATGGAATTTTTATTTTAAAGGCCCAATGTTTCTGTGGAATAATTAACACATTTGCTTGTGCCAATCTCAATAATTTTATGTACCAAGAGTAAATCCTTCACATCAACAGAGACCAGAAAGGTACAAACAGGATTCATATGAAGATTAGCATCCCTAAGAATGCATTGCTCTGAATCTTTGAATCTTACGCATTATATTTTGCAACTGATTTCTACATACATGATCTTAATTGTACTTCACAACAACACTTAATGGGGACAGCAAATGGAAATATAATTATTGTATAGATAAGAAAATGAGACTTAGATAAATGGAAATTGCTCCTGTTTTACCATATATATAAAGGCTAAATATAGCCATTATCGCCCAACTTATAAATGCCAAAGACAGTACTAAAACCTAGATCTTTCCACTCGGAGGCCTATTTTCTTTTTGTTCTTCATACACGTATATATGTGTGTGGATACACAAAGATTAAGATTGTTTATCTCTTATTAAAGAAGGATGGGTGAAATTTCCCATAATGTACCTATTTTCCAAAAGGAACTATATATTTATTTTATAGCAAAAAAGTAATAATCAATTACTAGAAGTCTTTCATAAAGTATAAATGGCCCCAAATGTTGCATCACTCTTAAATTTTCATGGGTTTCTGGAGACCACTTTAACATGCAGAGCTGTAAAATGATAGCATTGATAATAAAAAGGAATTTGGAATCAGAGCATGAGAGTAAGTCCAAGGAGGACAGGCTTGGGCAGGATATGGGGATGTCTTCTGCCCATTAGAATCAGGAGAACATTAAATGGCTGGTGTTTGAGAAGAGGATACTAAAAACTTGCCAAGAGGGTATCAAGATAAGCCATTATTCACAGCTTTGCCTCTGCCTAGCTTATAAGGGCCTGCACACGTCATTCTACCTTCACATGGGAAGACAGAACTGAAGGTTTTTCTCTACCACCCAATGCCTTATCATAGTGCCAGGCACAAAGGTCAAACTCTGAAAATGCTTCTAACCTTGGAAAATTTGAAGTACTGGAAAGATCTGGGTTTGATTTGAGATCTCTTTTTGTTATTTGCTAGCCACATATAGTTAATGGGTTAATGACTTGTATCTCTAAGACAGGTCTCAATCCTATAAAATTCAGATGATATTAATAATTATCATGCCTCTTCACATAACTGGGGAGATTAAATAATGATATATTATAAACTATGAATGATTACTGTACATACATTATTACTATTTCTATTTTTCAAAAAGACTTTTTAAATATAGTCTAATAATTCATAACAATGCTGCCATCTTTTTAGAATTCTGAAAGATTACATGATGAAGAACTAAGAACAGTTGAAACTATATGGCAAAAAGCCAACTTTAAATTATTCTTCTATTCAAGCTACTAACATTTTAAGGATTTGAGATATAAAACACACACACACCATACTTCTCTGTACATAGTTATTGTGAAGGCAGCCTGACTCATCGACCTCTTAGGATTACCTTCTATCTTATAGCTATAATGAGGATATATTTTCTATCCAAGATAAGAAAACCTTGTTGAGTAAAATACTGACCCAAGGAGAACTTTAAAAGGGATTTGTTCAGTCTAACTATATAGAATACCCAGAAATAAGCCCAGCTCCTCATGGGAATTTATTATAGGGTAAAGGTGGTGTGTTATTTGGTAGGGAAAAGATGGATTACTTCATAAATGGCGCTGGAACCACTGCAAAGCCATTGGGGGGAAAAAAACACTGGGTTTCTTCTTTATTCCCTATATCTAAATAAATTTTAGATAAATAAAACAAGTAAAGCTAAAAATATGAAACATTGAAAATAGTAGTTAAAAATACAAATATTTTTATAATCATGGAATAGGAAAAACCCTCCAAACATATCAAACTCAGGAGGCATAAAAAATAAGACTGGTAATTCGGACAAGATAGAAATTTAAAATTTCTTTATAACACCACATATACACAGCAAAGCATAAATAAGCAACTCATAAATCAGGAACTGGGGAAAATATTCACAACATATGTGATAGAAAATGATCTAAACCTTTAACAAAAACAAAGAACAAAACGAATAAGATGAAAAACTCAATAAAAATGGACAAAATAGAATACAAATGACCAACTCAAATATGGTAAAACTCCACTCATAATTAAAGAAACATTTAAATCATTAGTAATTCATTAACTTCATTCATAATTAAATAAGTGCAAATTAATGTGAAGAATTTTCTCACCTGTTAGTTCAGCAAAGACTAAAATGCCTTATTATCCAGCATTGGTATTATCCGGCACTTTTCTTAGTTGGTGGGAGTGTAGGGGTGCAATATTTTTGAAGGGCAATAACTATAAAAATTCAACCCATCTAGTTTCAGGAATTCTTCTGTAGGGTTAACCACTTCAAGAAATACACTAGCACGTGTAGAGCATACAAGGATGTTTGGTTACAGCAGTTATTGAAACAGATGAGTTTGGAAACAGTCTAGAATAATTGTTTTTCATCCATGAAATGGAGCATTAACTATCAAAAAGAATGAGATCACTCTCTATGGGATAATATGGAAAGATCCTCAATATGCACTAAGCTAAAAAAAAATCTATATAACAGTGTTTTTATTTGATCTCATTTAGCATAAACATATTTTTGCATTTACCAAAAAAAGTATCCGGAAGGATACAAGGCAGGAATCGCTTGCAGTGGATTGTTCTGGGGAGCTGAGTTATAGAATTGAGAGAAATAATACTTTTATTTTTATGTAAATCTTTAGTATTATTTAACTTTTATATTTTAATTTTTAATTAATTAATTAATTAATTTTTAAATGTTTATTTTTGAAAGAGAGAGAGGCAGAGCGCAAGTAGGGGCAGAGCAATGAGAAAGGGAGACACAGAATCTGAAACAGTCTTCAGGCTTAAGCTGTTAGCACAGAGCCAGACACAGGGCTCAAACTCATGAACTGTGAGACCATGACCTGAGTTGAAGTTGGCCGGTTAGATGACTGAGCCACCCAGGTGCCCCTTATTTTTTTATTTTTAATGTTTGTTTATTTTTGAGAGAGTGCAAGTGGGGAGAGGCAGAGAGAGGAGTACAGAGGATCTGATGTGGGCTCTGTGCTGACAGGCTGACAGCAGAAAGCCCACTGTGGGGCTCAAACTCACTAACTGTGAGATCATGACGTGAACCAAAGTCAGATGCTCAACTGACTGAGCCACCCAGGTGCCCTTGTATTATTTAACTTTTAGATAATGATCATGCTGATTTTATAATAAAAAGCTTAAATCATGCTAAATAAATAGTGATTTATGCTCATTAACTGCTACTTATAATCTTGTAGCTGTTTTAGAGTCTTATATGAAGTCCTTTTCTATAGACTTTAAAGACTTTTAGTGTTCACTCATACATACCAACTTTTTCCTCTGTTCTATGAATTTAAGCTCTATAAATGTGGTTGTCATATTATCTAGAACTCTTTATATTGTCACAATCATCTGATTGCTTTAATATAAATTAGCTTAATTTAAAAAATTGGTATCTATCACTAATATAATTTTATTGTTTTTATTTTTTTATAGTTTTGTTATTTTTAAGCTTATTGTTTTTTAATTTATTTTATGAGAGAGATACAGAACAAGTGGGGGAGGGGCTCCAGGCTGTCAGAGCAAAGCCCGATGCTGGACTTGAACTCACGAACCATGAGATCATGACTTGAGCTGAAACCAAGAGTCTAATGCTTAACTGACTGAGCCATCCAGATGCCCCATAAAATGACCGTCTAGGGCAATGATTCTAGAATTAGACTTTCTGGATTAGTCTATCCAGCTACCCAGCCTCCATACAACACAGAGTACTTCGTGAGAAGATTTATGTCTGGTAGAGTAGCAATCAACCACCATACCGTCTGGACATGAGCAAAGAGTAGACTGTTCAGATCCTACTGGTAAGTAGGAGAAATGTCAATTTCATATGTAAAAAGCAATAGGCCATGTATCAACATATGTGTATCTGCATTTCTCAATTTCTAAAAACATAACCACAAAAAGCTAAGGCACCAAAAAAGTAAATCCCCTAAGCAGAAAGTGAGGAAGAGAATCTGTTGCTGAAAAGTAAAAATTAGGGGGCTGCATATTTCTTTTCACCCTAGATTCTAGATTGTTTTCCAGCCCATTCTTTTTGTATCCACATAAATTCATTGTTGGGAACTCTTTCCCACCTAGAACTGTGCAGAACAACAGATATTAAGATGCATAGGTATCTCCAAACCTATTACATACATATCTATTATATGCTCTATTATACAGTCACCTCAAATCTGCATTATCACAACTCTATCAAACTTCTGAAGGGTGCAATAGTCTGATTGCTAAATTTGTGTCATGTGTCTAGGCTCTGACCTTACAGTACCAACTTGGAGAAATCAGAAAGCCGTAAGTACATTCCTGGAGTTTATAAATTTCAGTGAATTCTGCCTCTCTTCCCTCAATAGTTTTTTTTTTAATTTTTAAATAATAGTTCCAAGATAATGTCCCAAGTATATTAATGAGACATTGTATGTTTGTAGTGCATATCTGAGCAGGGATTTTTTTTAAAGTGGCACAAAGCATAATACTCATATTATGGAGGAAGCTAGATACCTCATCAACTTAAAAACTGAAGTATATAATTCTCTAGGTGGTAAATCTAGCAAATAAAAAGAAAATAACTTTAAACCTCTTGATGCTGCTATTCATTTATTGATTTGTAAAGCGTTTAAAACTACGCAAGATTTATTGTCTTTCACTGAACTGGATAAAACATGACTGTTTACTTTAGATAATGTGTGAATATGAAGTATTTATCTCCTTCAGTTTTTTTTTTCCCCACCCTCTGGGTCCTTCAAGGACTCACAACTGGAGATTGGGAGTGTTCGTGTGAGTACACACACACACACACACACACACACACACACACACACACACAGTATTCCCCGAGTTAGTGAAGATATCTGTAAATACCTGCTCTTCTTTTCATTTCAGAACCTACAGTATTGATAAAATGTTAAAGATTTTTCAAACAGAAAATCCTGCAGTCTGTCCATGCGAACAAAAGTGCAGTTTTCTGGAATGACATACTAAGTCATTTTCAAAATTCATCAGAAACTTTTCAAACTCTGCTTTGAACAATACAAAAACAGATCTCATCGGGGCACCTGGGTGGCTCAAGAGGTTAAGCGTCCAACTTCAGCTCAGGTCATAATCTCACGGTTCTGGGTTCAAGTCTCACGTCAGGCTCTGTGCGGGCAGCTCAGAGCCTGAAGCCTGCTTCGGATTCTGTGTCTCCCTCTCTCTGTACTCCTCCCCCACTCATGATCTGTCTCTCTCTGTCTCTCAAAAATGAATAAACATTAAAAAAATTTTTTTAAGTGTTAAAAAAACAGATCTCAAGTCCAAGTCGTTAAAAAGAGTCAAGACAGATTATTGATCATTAAGTTGACATGTATATACCAAGGGACCTTGAGGAAATAGTACAACTAGGTATGTGCACTTTGATGAATTATCAAAACTTTGGAGATTTAACTAAAGACGGTGGCATTCACTGAAAGCATTTAAAAACTGACATCAGAAGGCTTAAATTTTCTTTGAGGAGATATTCCAAGCATTACAAGAAATGAGAAAATAGAACATGCATCAGAAATAAGCCTCAAATATGTTTATGGCTTTGTTTTTACTGATATATATGCATGTGTGTATGTATTTATATGTGAAAGATGTGTGTGTACATGTAGAGCTGAAAGGCAGAAAGAGAAAGAGCAACAGAGATAGAAAGATAAAGAGGGAAGGAGAGAGTTAAGGAGGGAAAGACTGTTGCCCTTTTCAAGTAAATTTTTGGTAGTCGAAGATATACCTTATGAAACTGAAGTATTATAAAGCAGAAGGGCAATTCTTTTTACAATTTCCTTCAGATTTTCCCATTTTGAAGCTGAGTGAACTGAGTCACAATCAAAGGAGATTGAGAGGTCTGAGCAAGATCACACGTTGACCTAAGGCCTAGCCAGAAAGAGCCCTGAAGCTGCCCGAGGCCCACGCTTCTTTTAACTCCAACATCTTATCTTGTTTTGTGCTCTCCTGTGGTTGTGAAGGTGCGAGTGATTAAGAAAAGGGACCAGTATTTAAGTAAATATCAGCAAACTTTTTAAAAAGTGTGCTTTCTTATGCTACTTGCAAAACTTTTGGAGGCAAAAAGAAAGGATAGAGCATCATCAACTTATTTTTAATTAGTTTATTCTTGTTTTGTTTGTGTAAAATAGGTTAAGAAAATGGAGATGACTCAGTCATTACATTATTAATGTTAATGTTTTAAATTAGCATTACTAAAAATGTTGCTTCCCAATAGTGATCTCTTTGAAATGTAATAGAACATGGCAATTTAAAAGTTATTTGTTAAAATGAATGCTAGAGAATACTTCATCCATGAATGTGCCCCCGGCTTAATCAGGTTCTTAATCTATATCCTTTTTTATCACTTAAAATCTAGAAAAACTGCTTTGAATTTTCTCTCCAATAGTTTCAAATACAAACAGTTGCCTACTTCATTCTACACAATAAATTTCCCTCCATATGGACTTAATTTTGACATGGTTCTATAGCCCTCACTTTTGTTTTTGTTGTTGTTTTGGTGCTGCACAAAGAGTGCTTAGTGAAAGCTTTAAAAATGAACTAGAAATAAAAGGATGGATAAATGAGTATATTTGTCTTATAATCACTGGATTTCTCATCTAGCTCCTCTAAGTGACTATGATGTTATTTACGGCAGAGACTGCATCCTGTTGACCACTGTATCCCATTACCTCCTAGGTACTCAATAATGTTTGCCGAATGAACCAATGAATCCCAGTCTATCACTCTATATCTTCAATTTTTTTTTCAACTTTTATGTGGGTATATGTCTCATGACTTCAACTATACTGGGAGCTCTTTGAGTGTAGCACGCATATTTTACTGGTCGTGGCAAGCCCCAATTAGGGATTAGCAGAGTGCCTTGCATGAAGCAACACTTCAAAATCAATGGGTGAAACATTCCCTTTGATTGCTTTTTTAAACCTAGAGATTATGCCTGTATTTTTAAGCCTAAACCACAACAGTGAAATAAAATTTAGATCAATATAAAGAAGTTTTCAATAAGTAGGTATTAAAAATCCAATATCTAGCTCCAGTATCTAATATTTTGATAATGAGGTAGGTTTCCTTTTGAAGTAGTTTGTTTCTAAGATCTCAAATCTAACAAATATGCATATTAAAACCTAGAAATTTCTGTAATGGATGCCCTTATTTTATAGAAATTTATTTTAGATAATATATTTATACCTCTAAGACTCTCTGATTATAGCAACCTGTAATTACATTTCATATTTTCATACTTGAATGTCTTTCATCGTAGAGGAAACAATCATCCATTAAACAAAATGGAAAATATATGTAGAATGAAGAAAATTGGCTAGAGTCCCACCACCCCAATACAACCACCTACCATATTTTGGTCTATTTTTTCTAATTTAGTTTTTGAACACATATTTATAATTTCCTCTTCCAAGTTATCAAATTACATCTTATATATTTTATTTATTAAGTTTATTTCTGCTTAAGGAAAAAAATGCTTTCTAGGACTAAGTAAGCAAATTTAATTCCAAGTCATTCCCCAAACTTACTGATTGTGTTCTCCTCTCCCAAGGAGCTCATATATGCAATTGGTCTCACAGAATTATCAAACTATTAGACAAACAAAATTTAAATAAATGAAAATACGGTATGTGTGTGAAAGCATGTATAATTTTTATAGATAGCTGTATTTTTAACACACTATCCCTAAGTAGATAATGAGACTACATGCTTTTTTTAGAAAATTAATTCCAAAGGCACTCACAGTAAAGTATATTTTAAATAAAGTGAATTTTGTGTCCCTATTGGTTTCCACTATAAAACTGAAATTTTTAGGGCAAGTCATATTAACCTCTGCATCAGTCTCGTCATCTTTAAAAATAAAAGTCTAATATAAACATTCACCGTATAGGGTTGTTTGGAAAATTAAAAGAATTAATGCTTGTACAGAAGTGTCCAAACACATAGAAAGTGCTTCGTGTATGTTAATTATAATTATCATTACTGGGAAAATTTTGTGGCCAAATAGTAATCTCAGATTTTGAGGCTGAAGTTTTTTCTTTTCTTGGCTTCAATTAAGTAGAAAATTCTAATTTTTTTGTCATAATAATCTTTTAGAAATCACTTAAATATTTCTATCTTTTTTCATTCTATACATTCCTATCTTCTAAATTTGACCAATTGAAAAAATATTGAAAAACATGACCTTTTAACACTGACTCTCTTCTCTACTTTTCTCCAGTTATTTGACTTTCTGTTTTAATTTTTTTAATTAAAAAAATGTTTGTAACATTTATTCAATTTTGAGGGACAGAGCTTGAGCGGGGAAGTGTCACAGAGAGAGGGAGACACAGAATCTGAAGCAGACTCCAGGCTCTGAGCTGTCAGCACAGAGCCTAATGTGGGCCCGAATCCACAAACCATGAGATCACAACCTGAGCCGAAGTCAGATGCTTAACCAACTAAGCCACCCAGGTGCCCCTCTGGTTATTTGACTTTCTTACAGAATCTGGATTTAGTATAATAGAAATTGCTAGGCTACTAGGAATTTGTAAGCTATCTCAGAAGCTACCTGGTTGGATTTCTCAGAACTATATTCAAACTAATAACATGAAATTAGTATCCTATCAAAGGTAGAGAGCTTTTCAAATTAAGTTTCAGACGAAAAGATGATGTAGAAACAGATCATAGTGTGTTTGCCAGACACAAAGCAAGAGGAACCAGGAACCAGGAACTCAAGTTTGGGTCTGCTTTGCCAGATGGCAAGTTATCTCTTCTGTTATGAGTACCACATTATACTCATTGATACCAAGGCTTTGATTTAAGTCAACAAGCTTGTTAATTTGAAAGTTTAGGAATTTAGGCCAGTAAGGAATTAGACTGACAATAGTCAATCAGTGTTAATCCTTAGGTTGTTTTCCTTCCTTCCTTTCTCCTTTCCTGCCTTCCTTCTTTCCTCCCTCCCTTCCTTCCTTCCTTCCTTCCTTCCTTCCTTCCTTCCTTCCTTCCTTCCTTCCTTCCTTCCTTCCTTCTCTCCTTCCTTCCTTCCTTCTCTCCTTCCTTCCTTCCTTCCTTCCTTCCTTCCTTCCTTCCTTCCTTCCTTCTCTCCTTCCTTCCTTCCTTCTCTTCCTTCCTTCTCTCCTCCCTTGCTTCCTTCCCTTTCCTTCCTTCCTTCCTTCCTTCCTTCCTTCCTTCCTTCCTTCCCCTTCCTTCCTTCCTTCCTTCCTTCCTTCCTTCCTTCCTTCCTCAGAAACATCTTTATTACAAGTGTTTTTAAACACTTCTTTACATGCACTGCAGAATGAGTATCAACTTCCTTTCAGATTATTTCTTTGACTATAGAATATTTCCGTAGTGGTTTCAATATTTCTTTTGGATAATTTTTTTTTTATGTTTTAGAGACTTGTTTCATATTAAGTTAATTTAAAAGTGACTGAGTACTGGGGTGCCTGGGTGGCTCAGTTGGTTAAGAGTCCAACTTCAGCTCAGGTCATGATCTGAGCCCGTGTTGGGCTCTGTGCTGACAACTCAGAGCCTGGAGCCTACTTCAAATTCTGTCTCCCTCTTTCTCTGCCCCTCCCCCACTCACATTCTGTCTCTCTCTCTCTTTCAAAAATAAATAAACATTTAAAAAATTAAAATAAAATAAAAGTTACTGAATGCTCTTTGGAAAAGAATTATTGTGTATACAAAAAAATCAGTGCTTAATCTTAGTGGAACATGTAAGCAAACTTGGAATTCACTTTTTTGCTTTTATTGTCAATTCTAGACATAGGAAATAAACTAGGGCAGATGAAATGTGACTAGAATCAATGTATATTTCTCAATGAACTATTTTGATGAGGAGTCAATATAAAGATTAGAAACCACCATTCCAAAAAGATTCACTTGCAGTTAAATACAGAAAGAGCCTTTAGCATATGTCTATGTGAATTGGATTGTTTTTTGTTTGGTTAGATGAGAAAACATGGACCCTGAGTGATGAAGCAATTTTCCCCAAGATGACACTGGTAAACAATAGCAGAGCATGGTAGAGACACCACCTCCTATAGCATTTATTCTTTTGTTTGTATCAATTCATCACACTATTATTGTCCTTTAGAAATAAATGATCAGTACTTTACAGAACAGTGTAAAGAAGGGGAAAAAGTGTTACTGATATTGACTCAAAGACAAGATAAAGAAAAATTAGGTTGTGATTTATAATGAATATTTTGAATCAGATTTGTGTATGGGTTATTTAAGAATGGTCATAAAGAATGTTAATAAGACTTTCAGGATATCTAGAGGATACAAAATAATGTAAGATGATAACTTATTAAAATCTATTTCAATTAGGCAGATCATATAGTTTAAACAGCAAATTATTCCAAAAAGAAATAAAATTATTCCATGTATTTGTCAATAGAGAGATAATACAAGATGTTAGTTCTTTTAACTATGTGAGTTTTAGAAGTTTATTCAACACCATAGTTCCTTATGACTTAAACAAAACTTTTTCTAAAGAGTAGACAGAGAGTCTCTGACAGTATAAATTTATGAACAAGCATAAGATACCAAAATTCTAGCTTGGGTCATTCATTCCCAGAATACATCTTTTGTATTTGTTAGACATCTTTTGATACAAGATGAACTAAATTGCTACAAAATCATAAAACTATGAATCAGAATAAAAGAGTTTTGAGAAAAATATCTATTATTCATGACTGCTCTCTTTTCCCCAAATTTGGGTTTGTATTATGACATATATTTTTATTATAAGGAGTCGCCATATACAAAAGTAGCTCTAAAGCTGTTAGCAGAACTTCACATTCACACAATAACATATCTTCCTTATTCTGTCAAATAGCTGGCTTGGCAAATTTTAAAATTTATGATGTAATAGAAATACGTTCTAAAATAGTATTCTCAGTATAAATATATCAAAACTGTTTTCTTTGAAAAGATCTAATGGGAAAAGAATTAGAAATGTATTTTACTCATATTTAGCCCTTAACAAATTAAAACCTAAGGAAAAGCTACACTGAAACTTTCTATACAGAGTTCTATAATACTAATGTTTTATTTTACCCTGAAATACTTGCCCTGAATAAGGCTTCCGATTTCGCTAACTTAGCCTGAAACTGATATGCGATATTTAACCAACTTTACTGAAGATTTTGTGAAATAGGAATGTTTGACTTTATTTCTGTAGAAAACCATGATCTTCAATTCCTTGTGGAGTAATGTTGTGTTTCATAGTTGTAGGCACTGGCCTGGAATATGATTATAGGAAAATTAGTTTATTTTAATGCCTATTGCATGCATGGATGACTCTATTAAGTGAATGAAATTTGATAAGTAGATATATGATAAAGATATAAGTATGATTTCACAGAGTTTCAAAGTAAATCAACAATTCGAAGAACAACAAAACTTCACATTTGATCTGATTTTTCATGTATTTTTAAATCACTTATCCCATAAATGCCAGGTATCTTCATGTGTCTTCTTTAATTTCTTTTAACTTCCTGTTTGAATATTTTGTATATGGGACATATATAACTTTGATTAAAACATAGGGTCAAGGCACAGATTCAACCATAGTTCAGATAGAACGCGAGGTATTTGTTTAATGAATGAATGAATCTGTGGAAAAAAGATGAAGGTGTGGGCAAAGTCAGTGATTACCACACTAAAATACTTAGTCATTGTAAAGATAGTACAATAAAATTAACATTAATATATATGAAGACAAAATTTTCCTCTTAGATCAACAGTTCAATATATACTTCCATTATAATAGCAAAACCCTCTACATGTAAAACATAGTTCCTTTTTTTTTCTTTCACTACTCTCTATCAGTACTGCTGTTTTACAGCATGAACTTTCACATAAATTGGTTAATCAAATTGAACAAAGATACAGTAATGAGTACTTTGACCATTATTTATATTCTAGAAAGTTCTAGAAAGGAGCTTTTTTCTATTAAAAGTGTTCTCACAAAACTATGGAGAAGGTCAACATAATTTTCCCTCATTATGTAACTGGGGAAATACAGTGATCCTCAGTGGCAGTCAGTGGCAGACAGAAGTTGTAAATTTATAAATCAAAATATTCAGATTTTTGCTTAGTTTAAGCTATGACCAATTCCATTTTCATAGAAACATTAGATATGTGCTTTCCTGCCAGTGGGGAATACTCCCCAGTCCCTAACTGCTATACCAAATGGGGGACTCAGCAGGTGGACCAGGTTTTCATTCTAGAAACCTGTGTAGATTATGTAACTATAGACTTTATTCCCACCTTTTAATTAACTTTAATGCCACATCACATAAAAGAGTTGGCTCAGTTTCATTTCTTTGGATTCATATAATACATTAGACAGGAGGTCCATAATTTCCTTGACATAAAAAGTGCTTAAGATCATCCACAAGCAGTGCATTTTGAAATTCATTAAAGATCTCTGACATGTTCTTCTATTAGCAAGGTTCCAGAGAGCACAGATGGCAATTAGTCACACAGGTGTTTGGTGGTTAACTTCTTTGATTGAGGAGAGCAGCACCATCTATGAAAAGAACCTCTGAATCTCCAGAAACATAGTATTAGATGCTATTCAGAGCATCTCCTATCAGTACTCTAACTTTACTCGATTCTTATATAAATTCTTTGCGCATTAATTAACATATTATCCATGTTAAACTTATACGATGTTATATGTCAATTATATCTCAATAAAGCTAGGAAAAAATAAAGTCTTTACTCATATGAGAGCTTTCAAAATGGCTGATTGATGGAAAATCCAATCCTGGCAGGATGGATGGTTCTTTTAGCCAGTGGTTCTTCAAGTGTAGTCCCTGGACCAGCATTATCTGCATCACTTGGGAGCTTGTTAGAAATGCAAATTCTTTGGCCCCACCCCAGACCTACTGAGCCAGAAACTGGTGATGAGGCCTAGCAATTAGTGCTTTTATAAACCCTCCAGATGATTCCCATACAAGTGAAAATTTGAGAACCCCTGCTGTAAGCTCGTTGGAGGTGCCTGGATAAAGGGCTCTCCAGAGAGAACACAGTGGAATGTAAAAATTAAAGTATTACTACAATTTGTATTATATTTAAATTATAAAACACTATTTGGTCATGGACAGGATGTTTAATTCTTATTTTTAATTTCTTCATTTTGAATTCATTAGAATTAATGTATTTCAATTAATTTATAGATGTAGCACTATATGGATGGTAATATGACTTTACTGTATGAGGAATTTGCTGTAGGCAATGGTGGGATGGAAGTTAGTGTGGGAACCTAGATGGAGTTGCTTTTGCAATGTGCTTTGCAAATTGGAAGGGATCTGAGATGCCAAATTATCACCTTTGGTGTTCCATGTGTCCTTCTCGCATGTCCTATGACTTCAGGGTATTTCCTCTAATCACACATTACCTTTACACATCACAAAATAGAAGTGAAGAAAAAAACCCAACATCTTGAAAGATGGAGACATTAGCAAATTACCAATCTAGGGAGGCAATATGAAAAATATTTCTTTTCCTTGAGTTTATTTTCATATACTCTTCAAAGCAATTCCAGAACTGGCAGTATGAAATATGTGTGTCCGTACAATTATATTTATATTCTCTTAATCCTTATTTCTTTTATTCTGTTCATTCTTTATACTGGTTTCCAGGTCAACAGTGCCAACTGTGAAAGCCACTGCTATTGGAAGCTTAAAAACAAACAGAAAAAAGGACTCCTCTAGTTTTAGGATAATTGAAACAACTCCAAAATATGGTGGCCAAAGTGTTAATCAAAATTCAATGTGTAGCTAAAATTTTAATCTGATGAAATCATCATCAACAAATTACCACAGAAGTTTTTAAATTATAGCTGAGGGATATTTAATACACTGAATAAATAAATCAACAAAATTCATAATGCTGTTAACATTCACACCAAATTAAAAATATCATTATTTCTGAGATGTTAAAAAATAACTTATATGAACTATAAGAAGAATATGCGTTTTGTTGGTATGGTCACTATTAAATATTCTCAATATCAGCTCTGTAGATAGCCATGTAGAAATAATTATCACAACTGTGTGATATGAATAAAATGAAGTAGCGGTAAAATAACCAATGTTCTCATTACTTCGAAACTTCCCTCCTCAATTTCAGGAAAGATACCGCATGATTAAGTCTATCTAAAGGCACGGGCAGGCTCTGTAATAAATAGCTTTCCCCACAAGCCCTGAAGAGATTATGTGTGTGTTGGATGGGTTTAGCTCCAAGGTTGGGTTGTTGCTGAAGACAGGAAGGGAACTCTTGTTAGTTTTTCACAGACGCTTCCATTATCCACTGGTCACGAATCTATCTTTATAAGTCCTTCTGTTGCATATGTTGCTATTTGCTGGGTCTCCTTTTACCTTAGGCAGAATAGAATAATATTCAGGAGGCTAGGTTAAAAAAGACCTCAAGCAGCAGAGAATGTAGTTTATTGACAGGACGCTTTACAGATGGATAATGATAGTAATGAAAAAGCTGTGTAATTGCTCTTTGTGGTGGGCCAAAACCTCAGTCAATGGCTGATACACATGGAACAAAATTATTAAGGCACTTTATTTCAGAGCTGGAATGTTTCCCAAATTAGAACAGACCCGCTAACAGTCCATCTGGCTACGTTTTGGAATGGTAGACAGATTGTGGCCTATGGACGCAATTCTTTAGTACAAAAACAAACGGCAGAGGTGCTTCTTTGCCAAAAGACCCAAAGGATTTCGCAGGAATTTTATCCATATCACAGAGCCTTGATTGCTCATGTCCAAAGCAGAAAAATCTCAGGAAAGATAGGAGTATTCAATGTCATTGGTGTGAAAGATAATTTCCCATTTCCTGGTAAATGCAGAAATACTTGGCAAACTAGATGTGAGATCAATTTATTTGGCTGGTATGCTTTACAAAAGATCAACATACTGCCAAACCAGTGGGAAAAATGGCACTCTGGCTTTCCTTCATATGACTCTGGTATATACAAGAGCCACAGAGAACCAAGACTTTGTTTGGATCATGGTTAAAATTAGGACTGGCCTTAAATTTAGGAAGAACATGATCATACGTTCCAGTTGGTTAACTATCAACTCCTTTAGTTAGTTTTGCCAATGTCAAATAGTACCTTTCTGTTCAAAGAAAGATTACAGAATAAAAGCCTCCAAAGGGAGAAAAACTTTGGTGTTTTTGTTGTTGTTGTTGTTGTTTCTGTTTCTTAGGGACATGCAATCTAACCCACAGGGGGATCACCCAGTATAGACTAGGGCTCCTGAGCTTTGTGGGTACAATGCAAATTGGAGAAACCAAAGCCCATTCCCTCTTTGGTCAACTCATGGCATTAGTGTAATGAAGGTTGTATAATCCCTTTTGCTCTGCCATACCAAGGCCAGACAGAGATGAAAGCCTGCAATAATAATGAGGGAGGCCAAGCAGCACTGAATGGTAGGCGACCTGGCTCACAATAGGCATTCAGTAAACAGTCCACTGAATAAGATAAATTAATTCTAGCCTCAGTTCTGCTGATAACTACCTATTCAACCTTAACTACTTTTCTTTTCTGAGGTTTCACAAAACAAGGATGATAATGGTGCTCCCAGGACAAGTATGAAGTGGGACAATACCCAGAAACACGTCTTAAGAAATCTGAGGGATTATAGATGATACTTCTCTAAATGCCGCCCAGGAACTAACATTTTAGAGGATAAAAGTAGTGCTGATTTTCTCATTTTTATTCTTATTTTATTAAAATAGGTAATCTAAATTGAAGAATACTTCTTTCCCATGGGACTCAGTTATGTGATTTTCATTTTGAATAAGCCAAAAGTATGTCTGATAGACATTTTCATTTTTCCCAAATTAACCAAAATGCCCAAGAGATCGCTTGGCACCAATCATCCAATATGACTTCATTTTTGCAGGAAGTTCTAATCATCTTCCTAATCTGCCACCCTTTCCTCCAAAAGCCTGACATTTTTTTAAAACAAATTATGCTTCATGTTTTCAATTGAAATATTGGCCTTTGACTTCTCTTGAAATGCAAAGCCCAGCGTGCTAAAAAGCATTAAGCTGCTCTTGGTTTTTAGGTTTTTTGTGTTAATGAAACATCAGAGGTAAGGTTTCAATGGGGGAGGATACTGAAAAAAAGATCAAAAAGACTTGGCATTGTTGGATGCTTAAACATGGATTGGGAAGTCAGAGTGGGTAGGCACACTGAAATGAAGAACTGTTCATTTCATCCTTTCACTGTGGGTTTACTCTGATTGAAGGAGAGTGGAAAGAGAGTCCTTTGCTCACAGGTTTAGTGGCCAAGTACATCTGGAATTGTGTACAAAGATAAGCTATTAGCATTTTAGAGTCTTTTTCCTCCTTGCCCAGTAAAGTCAGAAAATACTTTCTTTCTCTCTCTTTTTTTTTTTTTTTGCTATGTTATTTCTTTGAGAAATAAATCTGGAGGTCATGGCTCATGAGTTCAGGAGCAGTCTGCTTTGACCTTCCTGATGTTTATTTAGCTGCTGGTATACTCTTATCTTCCTAGAGACCTGCTTTCAAGTAGAAAACAAATAAAGTACCACGGGTGAACAAAAGATCCCTTTATCTAACAGAGGGATGATTTTGAAGATGCTACTTTTAAAAGAATGATATAAAAGAAAAAGCTAACTATGAACATTTTGTCAAGGTCATAGAATTATGTATCAAAATAGCTAAAAATAAAACCAAGAAACATGATTTACTAGACACCTATCAAATGTTTGGCACACGTTGCAAAATACCTCTCATATTTTCCACAGCCCTAAAAGGTATGAGTTAGTAGTTTCTGTTGAAAGAGTAGAAAGCAATGCTGAGCATAGTTAAAAAGCATGCTCCAAGTTGCACAGGGAGTAAATGGATGAACTGGGATTTGTAAACTAGGGGAATCTACCTCCAAAGCCCATTTGCTTCCCACTAACCCATGCTGCCTCATATGATATGATCTGTTTGGTCCCAAGTGCACAGATTTGGTCAGAGATTGCAAACCTAAATCATTCAAAAATAACTATCATTCTTTAGGAGCACCTGGGTGGCTCAGTGGATTAAGCATCTGACTCTTGGTTTTGCCTCAGGTCATGGTCTCACGGTTCATGAGGTTGAGCCCAGCATTGGGCTCTGCACTGACTGTGGATCCTGCTTGAGATTTTCTCTCCCTTTCTCTCTGCCCCTCCTCTGCTTGTTGCCAGCACACTCACGCATGTGCTGTCTCTCTCTCAAAAATAAATAAACATTAAAAAATAACTATCATTCTTTTGAATAAAGATGCAAATATAGGTAGACATTATTTCTGTTTCCATCCATGTTAGCATCCCTCCCAACAAAACTCCAAAGTTTTACAAATTATGGTATAAAAAAACATTTCTTATGAAAAGTTTGAATTTCTTAGAGTGATAATGAGGAAGTATTAAACTCATATGTAACAGTGTTTGCAGAACGGAGGATAATATTTTTGTGAAACAAGTTTCATTATATGGTCTCTTCCTCCCTCATTTTTCAGTAAAATTATATCAGAAGGCTTTACTGAAGACAGATACAGACATTACAAGAAATATTTACCTTTATCCAAGTCCAGAGAGCATACAGTGTTTAGAAATATATAAATAACCCCATATAGAACTGTTTGGATACTCATACAAAAGAGATAACATTTACTGAGTTAATAAAAAACTCCAAGGGAGTTTTTTAAACTCCCAAAACCAAGGGAGAGACTGTTTACTACCCCTATCTTACAGATGAGAAGACAGAATCAGAGAATTAAAAACTTGCCCAATATTACTAACTCAGTCAATGATAGAGCTGTTACGCTAATCTTAACTCAGTAAACTATATTGCTGCTCAACATTACTTACAGATTATTTTATGGATATTCACAATAATTCTCCCATAATTATTCATGTGAATATTCAGGAAAATGAGTGTAAACTTCACTATCATTGAACCTTCTGACCTATAATTTTTAACTCTGTACTTATGCTCTATTTTTCTAAGTATGATCAGCATTTCTTCTAATCATAATATATGACTTATATGAGACCCTGGTAACAGTTGTATAACTGAAATCTACTAGATAATTCATACCAAACAACTTTGAAGTGCAAATTTTATTCTTTATATTTAATGAAAATTCCACCTAGCTGAGTATTTTACCTGTGACCTTGAATTCCTTAAGTGCACAGGGCTGTCTTGTTTAACATTTTATTTTGTAAGCACTTAAGTAGTTTCTTGTGAAATGGAGACATTGAGAACCTTTGTCTTATAGCAGTAAGTATGAGGATCATTTGACATTATGTATGCTAAAAGTCTTATAAACTGAAAACTAATATACAGATAACTATTATCTTGCTGCTGCTTCCATCAGTAAGCTAAAGTTTACAGCTTTTGAATGAGTGAATGACTGAATTAATGTTCTCACAAAGACCAAAAAGTATCCCTCTTTGGCTCAGTAGTTCTCACTTGAGATATACAGAAAATTGCCAAAGAATTTCAAAATGGAAAGAATTTCATATTGAAAACCAGAAGTAAATAAACTTGGCTTATCTACTCAGGGCTGTAAATACTATTTAAGCACTTGCTCTTGGCCTAAGAGGCAGTGTGATCATTTCTCCGACCTAATTATGAAGTTCAATGCAGACTGAGCTACAGTATGGGACTTTTGGAACTACCAAAACAGCCTGAACTCTGTTCAGCTAGCACTCATGTTAGCATTTTTCTATTCTATCTAAGAAGGAATGAGTTAATTGGTGAGGCTATCCAGAAGTTTTTTCTCACTTCTAGTCATCGATTTTAAGCTGTGAGTGCATGGAAGAAGTATAAGAGCATTTTTAAAGTGCAAAATAAATCCTGATAGCTGTTTTCTGCACTAAATGCTTTCTGCCCCCAGACAGACACATGCTATTTCATGGAAGTGAGTGGCATACTTTGTCGCCAGTCCTGGGCATTAATTTTGTTCCTGCTCTATTGATCAGCTTAAAGAGATCTATCTTATTATGCCATGCATTTCTATTTAAAAAAGGTTAATGTTTGCTGGTTAACTGGTTTTGGAAAGAAAAACCAGAGACCTTATAGAAAAGTTTGAGCTCTTATTCCATTATGGAAAAAGTGACATCTCTAAAAATTTTAGAGAATGGTAAAGAGCATCATCTTTTCTCTCTTTTTTTTTTTTTCCTAAGAGGAAAGCCTTAAAAAATAAGTTTATTGACTTCTTTATGTTTTAGTATATTTTCATAAAGTTTCTTTTGGGTCATTCTTGATATTAAAAATTAGTAATGGAATTTAAATATGGACTGTGGATTAAACAATAGTATTGTTAAATAAATGCCATTTTTTAAAGTTTTAAAATTTATTTTGAGAGAGACAGAGACAGTGCAAGTGGAGAAGGGGCAGAGAGAGAGAGAGAATCCCAAGCGGGCTCTGCACTGCCAGCACAGACCCTCATGTGGGGCTCAAACCCACAAAGCCGTGAGATCATGATCTGAGCTGAAACCAAGAATCGGATGCTTAACCGAATGAGCCACCCAAGGTGCCTTTGTGACTTTTTTGTAAGTTTGAAGGTCTATTGAAATAAGTGAGAGAAATACACTGATGTTAAGAAAATGCTGTGAAATAATTTTCTTCATTTCAAATGAACATTTATAAAACATTTTTTAAGCCGTAAGTAATGCAAAGCTCAGTGAGGTAAAAAAAGATCTTTCCTCTTAAGTTCTGTTCCAGGTTTCAAGCTAAAATGAATTTCCCTCATTGACAACACCTTCTAATATGTTTAGTGCTTTGGAGAAGAAAACTGTAACTGGGCACTTTGAAGGGGAAAGTGCTCATTGGGTTACTCAATAGAACCACAGTGTATCAGAACAGATGAAGACAAACAGATGAAGACTTCTACTGGTGGTGGAAGTCAGAGTAGAACTCAAGTTGCACGATGAGTTATTATTGCCCCTTTGCTATGCTGCAGTGGATAGGGTCCTGGGTGTTTGTGTATCATCGAGTAGAGGGTTTTATTAGTCTAGTTCTATATCAGACATTTTCCACTTTTCATTCCAGTTTTCAACTTCTCTCTTAGATATTAATACAGTTAAATGAAATTACATTTCAAACATTCTAAAGCATAAATGAAAACTTATAACTATACATCCCTTATCCTTTTCTTAAACTCTGTAGAATTCCATAGCTTTTCATTTTAACAGTGACAATATCTTCTCCATTTTTTTTTCCTACTACGAGCTTAAGGTTAGTCTACTAAGAAGGTAATTAGCTTATTATTTGATCATTGTTTTAGTAATTTTATTTTAAAAATTAACAAAAATAATTCTTATATCAATCATGAAACTTTATCATTCTATGAATCACTTTTTAAAATATATATATTTAAATCATCTGAATGAAAAACCAATATTTTATTCTCTTGCATAAGGGCAAACAACATGTTTGATAAATTTTATTCTTACCAAATTAATGGAGTTGACTAGTTATTATGGGACTGTTTTAGCCAAAGCCCAAGACACTTTATAGTATGCCACTGATAAATGTGCACTTACTTTATTTAGAATGGGTGCTATTAAATATAAACTTTTCCCATCTTTTTCTAGTAGAAAATTAGCCAGGTGATATATGCCCCACACATGCCTTTTAAAATATCACTAACTGATCCACTAAATTGTAGCAGTGATCATTTTGCTATGATAATGGATAATTAATGAAGGACACAGAAAATATAATAAGAGACTGACTTAAAATTTAATTTTTAATAAACCTAAACATTCAAAATACCTTAAAAGTCATAAAGTCTCTCCCTTTATTAGGACCATTGTGGTTACTGTCATAACAAAAGGAGCCAAAAATGCATAATTCTATTTTCGGTTGAAAAAGCAGACAGACCCAAATCATCAATCTTTTAGTGTGTCTGACTTTCTGGATGGGCTACTATCTAGTTTATACCCCTACCCTCTGGGGTATTCCCAGCATTTTAAGCGTGAAAAGTGTTTATTTCCTGTCTCAATTCCTCTTGTATCATGATACTTATCCTTCTTCAATAGAGGTGGTGAGCATGTGGTCAGCATTATCATCCATTTAAGATCGTTGCATGCTAAGATCCACCCTGAGGTTAGTGTTCTATCCTGGGCTAGACAGTTCTGATCCCCTTCACATGGAAAACATCCTGTTTCTCTTTCTTTAAAATGACTTATCCCTCTTTCCTGTATTCTAGTGATTCTTAATATTTTTTTTGATCAGAGACCCTTTTGAGAATCTGAAGGCAGCCAAGGAGCTTCACGCCAGGCAGATAGGCACAAGTGTTCACGACTTTGTGTGCTGTTTCAGGATATGCTCTGCCTCATAGCCTGTATGTACACCCTTCAGGAGAGCAGTTATTGAGATAAGAATGTCCTCAGGTTGTTCAAATAGTGGGTTCTTCGGACCAACTCTCTAAGATATTCTTTTTTTTTTAAAGTAGGCTTCATGCTCAGTGTGGAGTCCAATATGGAGCTTGAACTCATGACCCTGAGATCAAGCCCTGAGCTACAATAAAGAGTTGGACACATAACCAACTGAGCATCCAAGTGCTACCCAACTCTCTCCGATATTAACTGAGTACAAGAGATTTAGTATCTGCATTTTAACAAACTCTAAGTGACACAGATGTATGAAGAGTGTACCACACTCTGAGAAAGACTCCTTGAGAGTCTGGGATCCTCAGATGAAGACTCTCCACTCTGTGCCCTCTCCAGGTTTTATGTTTCTTAGTTCCTAGAAACTTAGAGACCTTACATACTTTATTTAGTTTACAACATGTTACAACATGTTGTTGTATTATAAAGACTCCCTAGATAATTATCTTTTATATATAAAATGTTCATTTAAATCCCCAGCATAAGGATTTATGAAAACCCAATCACTTGCATCAAAGTCCCATTGTTTTTCTAAAGTGTTCTGTGAAATTTTTACTTCATAATGATCTACATTTATTGATTGTACCACCTGTTTGGCAAGTGTATTATGTTTTAGTTATTCAAGATCTTAATTGCTATTTAGGGGAGGCATATGGTTCTCTTATTTCTCCCATTTTTAACTGAGATATAATTGATATATAACATTATATTAACTTCAACAACATAGTGATTTAATATTTGTATACATTGTGAAATAATCACCACAATGTCTAGTTAACATGTATAGCCATTCATAGTTACCATTTCTTTTTCTTCTGAAAAAAACTCTTCTGTTTTTTCTGAACTTTTAAGTTCAGAACGTAAAGGGAACTTTTAAGATTTACCCTCAGCAATATGGTAAACATAGTTAATAATATTGTTGTATATTATATTTCATATTTTGATCATGAGCTTTTGAGGACAAGGATCTAGTACAGATCTATATAACTACTGATTGCTCAGCCCAGTGTCCCAGGAAGTAAGGAACTTAATAAATCTTTATTGGTTGATAAATTCATGATTAAAGAAAGAAATGTTCCTCTGAAATCAGTAATTTTCCTTAAAAGTCTATGACAATGTACTCTTTCACTCTCTCACATCCAGTGAGTCATTTCTTCATGGCACAGATCTCTAGGATCAAACACATCTTACGTAAGATTACATCTCAACTCTGATACTCGCTTGTTGTATGTTCTTGGGCAAGTTAGTGAATGCCTCTAAAAGGCTCAGCTTTCCTATATGTAAAACAAGAATAATAAGAGAATTTCCTCCATAGAATTGTTGCTTCAAAATGAATTAACAGAAAAAAAATGCATAGAATAATGCTGGAATATAACAAGTACTCAGAGTTACTTATTTGATTTCTTGGTAGTGTTGGCCCCTTGTGGCATGTTGTAGGCAAAACTCTAAGATGACCCCCAAGAATCTTGCCCCCCTGGTGTACTGTCCCACTGTCCCACTTGAATACATGCCCCTTAAGTGTGAGCGGGACTGTGAATATATTCTAATCCACTCCCATGATCAGACTGTGTTATATGACAGGAGTGAAGAGTTTTTGCAAATATAAGGAAGGTTTCAAATCTGCTGACTTTGATTTAATCAAATGGAAGATTTCCTGGGTGGGCCTGAGTTATTCAGAAGAGTCTTTAAAGGAACTGGGCCTTCCTGAAATCAGAAAGTGTAAGAATACAAGGGCGGAAGACAGGGGCTACATGGCAGGGAACTTCTGGCAGCCTCTAGGAGTAAAGAGGGGTCCCTGGCCTATAACTAGCAAGAAAGTCAGGAATTCAATCCTATAATCACTGAGAAAACAGGAATCCTTATCCTACAATACCAGGAAATTAAATTCTTCCAACAACCTTGAAACACCCTTGGGAGAGGACCCCCAATTCCAATGAGATCAGAGTGGGACGGATACCATGATTTCAACCTTGGAGGACCATGAGCAGGGTAGAAAGCTAGCAGTAGAAAGGTGGTAACATTGCATAACAAACTTATGAATGCTGATTAAAGTTGGATAAACCACAAATTATGCCTGGAAGTTTTCAAATCTGAAAAAAAACTTACATATAATAGAAAGAAATAGGTAAATGGGCCACTTTCTGTTTTTGTATGCCACTTTAAGATTTCTATTATGATTTGGCATTATAAGCTGGTCTTCCTATTGCCACAACTGAGTACATGTTACTCATTTATTGTATACAACAATATCATAGTGTTCCATTAGGAAACAATTTATGGTCACCTTTTTCTGTGGCACATAAATAAATTTTGAAACATTTTTGTATGTTTAATATGTTTTCATGACTTTCAGAATCAAACATATTTCTGAAAACACTTCTATAATAGAATCATGACATTTCTTAGCCGTGTGGACACAGTCTGTACTTAAAAGGTTCCATTCTTTTTCAATGTATTACAGTTAATAAATTTTCTAAGTATATGTCATTACATATTATTAACCATGAAAACCAAACTCAGGGTTAAATTCTTGCTTTGCCACTCAGTGATTTGCATTTAAAGGGAGAAAAATAATCAGCCAAACAGGACAGCCAAGAGTTTGTCTTCCACATTAAACTGAAATAAATTAAGGTTGGGAAGTGTTGATTAAGCTTGCACCGACCTTTATGAAGCTTTCTGAGAAGCCATCATCTTTTAGAAGGGAGACAAGAAGCAAGGAAATGTTAGAATGTATAGCAGAATGCCTGATATTTAGTGAAATGTCTCTGGGTTCTTTGCCCATGTAAATTAAGGTGTCACCCCCAAAGTAGAATAGCTGCAATTTTAACTGAGTCTTTTGAAAGGATAGAGTATATAGGTGTAGTTTAGAGCTCTGGCTAAATATTTTGGCCATTACTAACTTAAAAATCCCTTTCAGTGCAGCAGAGGAAAGCATTTACTATGTTTGACTTTACTGAAGTGCAACATCACAGTGCACTGACAAGTACCTCCCCAGGGAGCTTAATGTATAGTTAGGCTACAACTTAGGTATAGAGTTACACCTTCATTCTATTTGCTCCTGCCTTATCAGATATCGCATGCACACCAAAAGAATGCAAAGAATGTCATCAAAGAAAGACCACAGAATGGGGCACCCAGCTGCATCCGTCAGTGGAGCATTCGACTCTTGGTCCCGAGGTAGTGAGTTCAAGCACCATGCTGGGTACAGAGATTACTTAAAAATAAAATCTTAAATAAAAAAAGAAAGAAAGAAAGACCACAGAACCCCTAAGAATTTCACTATGTCTTTTAATTCTAATTATGAAGAAAAACAAAAAACAGGGTATCTATGTCCTTTATATAATTAAGCTAGAATAGTTTTGTATAACTCAATTTGAGCTTCCAATTCAGCTCAGTTTTAATTCTGACCATTTTAAGTGTCTGAATTGGTGTCATTTTCTTTGTTTTCACTTGTAACTGACAACCGTCATTTTAGGGTATTTCCCAAATATTTTTGCCAAGATTTAATTATTAGATATAACAAAACATTGTGGTCTGTTTTTTATTTTTTTTATCACCGGGCAGTATTTTTTTCCAAAAAATGCAACTGATCATTGATAGTGAATGGTCACAAACAATCCCAGATGTCACTAAAATCTCATGGAGGAACAATAAAGGGAAATGATAGGAATTTCATTGATAAAGAAAAATATTACACAGGATACACATAGAGCTATGAATAATATCTATGTTTTTAAAAAGTATAATTAGCTATAATCCTGAAAGTAATATTATTATTTGTATTCAAGTGTTTTATAGGAAAAGTTATCACTTAGCTGAGGTATGTTAGACTTAGCTTTAAAAACTTGACAGACATTGGCTCAGGTATTATTAAAAATATATTATTTGTCTAGATTAGATGCAGAGACTACATCCTGAATTAGAATTTTACTAAAACAAGTAAAGGCAGCAGATGTGGCTAATCATAATGATATGGAAACCTTGTATGAAAAGAAGGAAAAAAATCAGTAATCAATCTCAAGAACATATGTATGCGATTGAAAGAAAAATTTAAGAGCATTTCCTTTATCTCTTTATAATTTTTTTAATGTTTATTTATTTTTGAGACAAGAGACAGCGCACGAGTGGGGGGAGGGGCAGAGAAAGAGGGAGACACAGAATCCAAAGCAGGCTCTGAGCTGTCAGCACAGAACCCCATGCAGGACTCGAACCCACAAACCATGAGATCATGACCTGAGCCGAAGTCGGACACTTAACCGACTGAGCCACCCAGGCGCCCCGTTATCTCCTTATATAAATAATTTGAGAGCATTTACTATCCAGAGAAATAAAACAGCCAGCCTTCAATAAGGCCACTGCAGTTCTCATTACCATCTTGAGCTGAATTCTATAGCTCCAGGATTCCATTCAGCTCATTCCACTCTATTAGAACCTCAAAGATTTTAAACATTGCACTAGGTGTTTCTGCATATCCACAGAAACAGAATGTGCAACAGCCAATTCAATTGTTTCCAGCACCTTCCAAATTGAATCCTGGGGACTGGCAAAGTAGCATAAATGTCTGAATCTGGCCTGATGTAAGTGTGGAGTGTGGAGTGCTGCCCTGCCTAATATATTACCTTTTACAAAAAGATAATCAAAACCTCTACCAAACAAAATGTGCCTGCAGCCAAATCTAGTGTGCAGATTACTAATTGTTCCCTTCTGTTCTACCACCTTTTGAATGGGGCGGGGGGGTGTTGATCTCATTTTCTATCATGGCCACTCTTCTAGTTCATGTTCTCAGTGTTTTCAGGGATACTGGCCTTCTTTCAATTCTTTAAATGTACTATGGAGCTGGTACATATTCTAAGTCCTTTGGATCAGAACCCTGACTTCTTGTTCTTCTGAGAACTCAGTTGAAATAACACTTCCTCAGGTAGACGTTCTTTGACCACCTGAGCTCCTCCTATTATTCTTATCTTATTGCTTTCCTCTATTGTATTTATCATAAGGCATACTTATATATTCCTCATAGACTATAAGCTCCATGAAGGAAGAGACCAGGGTTTATTCAGTACCCAGTGCTGTGTGACACATAGTAGGTACTCAGTAAATATTTGTTGAATGAATGAATGAATGAATGGTCTAAGAAGTAAGGGAGGAGGTAGAGGAAATGATTTTTAAGTTGCAAACCCAAGGATACCTGAGAGTTAGCAAGGCAAAGGATCCTGAGTGAGGAAAAGGGGGAGCAGTTCCATGGCAAAGACTATAATAGGGAGAAAGCATGGTGTGCTCTGGGAACTGAAAGGTGCCTTCCTATGACAAGATTCTAGAGAGTAAGAAGAAAGAGGCAGTCCATATCTTTTCATGGCCTGAAATGGAAGCCCTATGTCAAAGAAGGATCTGTGGAAGCACTACTAGGCATTTATCCACAGGATACAGATGTGCTGTTTTGAAGGGACACATGCACCCCCATGTTTATAGCAGCACTATCAACAATAGCCAAAGTTTGGAAGAAGCCCAAACGTCCATTGATGGATGAAATGGATAAAGAAAATGTATACACACACACACACACACACACACACACACACACACACACACACACCATGGAGTATTACTCGGCAATCAAAAAGAATGAAATCTTGCCATTTGCAACTACGTGGATGGAACTAGAGGGTATTACGCTAAGTGAAATTAGTCAGTCAGAGAAAGATAAACATCATATAACTTCACTCATACGAGGACCTTAAGACACAGAACAGAAGAACACAAGGAAAGGGAAGCAAAAATCATAAAAAACAGGAAGGGGACAAAACATAAGAGACTCTTAAATATGGAGAACAAACTGAGGGTTACGGGAGGGGTTGTGGGAGGGGGGACGGGCTCAATGGGTAAGGGGCACTAAGGAATCTACTCCTGAAATTATTGTTGCACTACATGCTAATTTGGATGTAAATTAAAAAAAAAAGGTATCTGTGGGACAACTGTCTTCTGCCATGGACATCACAGATTTACAGTGAAATGAAGCAGATGAGCAGAGAGCAGCAGAGATGAGAGCTAGATAGAAAGTACTGCCAGGCTTCTTCAAAGCTTTCAATGCCTAGTTTCATCCCTAGAGTGAGGGGGAAAGGTGGGCTTATTCTGTAGTAGTTGCTTTCAGTTTCTCTAAGCTGCCCTATGATCCTTCCAACAAAATACTCCTTGTTAAGGTGACTGCAAATGAGTCTGTTGTGTGAAATAAAAACACTGATTAATTCAACAGGATTTGAGGGGCAGGTAGCTCAATTTTGGACTTGGTGAGTCTTCAGTACCTGTGAAAAAGCCACATGAGTACATTAAGTAGGAACACAGGAGTCAACTGTTAGGATATGGTTATGGTTCTCTTGTATGAAGGTTCTACTTAAATACAGTCACTCTATCTTTGGTAAAGTCGGTTGAAAGTATTTTGTGCTGATGCCTAACATTTTTCATACATGGGTAACATGATCAAATTTTGTTTGAATTGAGATCCAGTAAATAGTTTATCTTTGTCAATGTATTTCCTAAGTATTTTAGTCTTTATGTAACTCAGTGTGTTTCTTTATTTGTATTTACTTACAGGAAAATTGGATGCAAATTTAGTACCCAATGGTAATCAATTTATTTTAAATGCCCAGTAAACTCTACTTTTTCTTGTTCCTTTTAAATAATTTGTATTGTTTTATCCCCAACTGTCCTGTTTTCAAACTATGCTCAAACTTTAAGACAACTCTAAAGATGTATGTATTCATTATATTTAAGTGGTATAACAGAGAATAGGAATATATAAATATTAGCATTTCTCTATAAATCAATTTAGTTCAACTTCTCTTTCTCCATTTATAATCAATCAGGAAGGATTCAATAAAAAATAGTTCAATACTGGTAGCAAAAAATTCTATTTCATTAAGAAAAATGACAAGTGATTTGGCATTAAAACTCACTGTAGCCTTATAAAGACTGTAAAACTTCAGATGTGTTTTGAGTTTATAATTTGTACCTATGATTGCCATGCAAATTCACTCCAGTGGGCTGAACAATAGATACAAATTGGATTATAAACTCCAAAGTAAGAAAATCAAATTATGGCTTTGTAAATGAAACCCGAAACTGAGCACTGAATTCTTTTCAAGATAAAAGAGCAATAGAATTGAAATTAAGTGATAGAAACTGGGGAAGATACATTCACTGCTTCATTTGCATTAAATATTGACTTCAGAACAATATATCACATAGTTTTGTAATTAAAAAATCAGCTGCTGGAGTGTTTTGTTTTATGTTCTTTTGGTATATGTTAGATAATCTATGGGCTACAGGACATCTCAAGGTTGTGCTTTGTATGCTAACATACGAGAACAGTTTGGCAGATTGCAGGACAAGTTCCATTCCATCCATTTGTCCATCCACAAATATCAAGCTTAATGTGTGGCTGGAACTAGCCATCCTTCTTAAAGGGCTTGGCTTAGGGGCACCTGGGTGGCTCAGTTGGTTAAGCATCCAACTTTGGCTCAGGTCATGATCTCAAGGATCCTGGGTTCAAGCCCAGTGTTGGGCTCTGTGCTGACAGTTCAGAGCCTGGAGCCTGTTTCAGATTCTGTCTCTGTCTCTCTCTGCCCCTCCTCTGCTTGCACCCCTGTCTCTCTCTCTCTCAAATAAAAATTTAAAAAAATATATTTAAAAAAATAATTAAAAAATAATTTTAAAAAATAAAGGGCTTGGCTTGGACCATGCATTGTAAACTGGGTCTCTGGACTTCTAATTAATTCTGATAATCTGTATTAGAAGAGTTTCTGTTGTTTTAACTTTATAAGAAGTTCAGTGATAAGCAATTTAAAATTCACTTTAGTGGTTATTTTGGGGTTATATAGTATGAACTCATTACATGTATTTGGAAAAGCTTTCTAAATGTAGTAGAGAAAAAATATCCATAACTGATAAATAGGTGACAATCATTGTTACCATTTTGATGTATTCATCTCTCACTCTCTTTTATATAAACAGTATAATATCTGTACACACATATAAATTTGGGATCATACTCTATTAGTTTTTTTGTCAAGTTTTGATTATATTGTGAGATTTTTTTTATGCCAAAATTTAAAAAAATGTTAATAATTACAAAATATTCTATCAAATTGTTAAACCTATTATATTTAGTATTTTTTATTATTGGTTATTTTTTCTGTTAGTGGTTTATCATTATCACAATTAGCAATTAGTAATATTTACATGTGATAATAATTGCTATATGACTTCCAAAGTTTAAATTTTGATAGAAATTAAAACTAAACAAAACATAGGCTGCATAACAACAACAACAAAAAGAAACAGCAGAGTAGAGGGAAACTGGAAAATTTATAGCAAAATTTATGATCAATCATGCCAATTATGACAATAAACATAGTTATATTTCTCCATTAAAAAAGACTAACTTTTAATTTGGTTATCAAATCCAATTATATCCTGCTTACATTGATAATAAACTAAATAAAACGATGCAGAAATGAATAAGTAAAGTAGATCAATAAAGTATGGTCTGATACCACATAAAATGCAAGAAGGGTTGAAAAGTGAAATCTGATGGTATAGAATCTCCCCTGTTCACATCCCAGTTAAGGCTGGATGTTATAATTTTTAAAAAACTGTTCCAGTTTTATGGGCAAGTATGGCACATATATTTCTTATATTAATTTACATATATCTCATTAGTGAATTTCACATACTTTAAGACATTTCCCCCCATTTGATGATTTGCTTTCCCTTGTTTTGCATATTTTCATCAGTTTAACTCCTTTTTGAAAGAATTTTGAAACACTTTATATAGTTTTATTGCTAATAATTTGTCATACAGATTACAATTTTGCCTTTATTTTTCTATATAAATTTTTGTTTATGGAGTTTTTTTTTTAACACATAGAAGATCTCAAGATTTTCTTGTCCAACATACCTATCAGTTTTATAGTTTGTGATTATTTTTCTTGTGTTCTTTTCCTTAGGATGGCTTGAGATAAGTGTTCACCTTTCTCTAATTCTTTTTCACGAGTCTTTTAGCTGGAAGTTGGGATGACTCCTCAAGCTCCCTGGTAACAGTGTGCCCCGAATGACCATTTCTTCATAAAGGCAGGCTTGGCCAGGAGGAGCTTGTGGTAAATCTTCCCACAGCCTTCCTCCAACTGCGAAACAGCAAAGATATTTATGTCACTGTGAATCTCTACACCTGTGGTCAGTGATTTCATGCCGCTCATGGCTCATTTCATGCAGAGCAGCAGGAAAGGCTGCTGTGCAGCTTTCCCAGGGCTGAACATGAACTCATCTTCTCGCGAGCTGTCCCACACTGTCCCTGGCCTGCCAGAGAAGGGCTGAAAACATGCTGTGTGATAACTGCTGTCTGTGCTTTCTCTTTAGGCTGGTCCATGCACGAGGCTGGACCTGCTGCGTGTTAAATTGGTGGAACTGAAAGAATAAAATGCCCATGAGATAATGTATTTTGGCTTACTTTGTAAACTGGGAGGCCCTGATATTATTACCAAGAAGAAAGGAACCTATTAGGCCCCTCAGTAAAATGTGACTTTCATGTATGCTGTTGCTTTTTATGTCACATAACTAGATATCCTGTCCTCTTGCCAAGTGGAGAGTGCCAGCTTGTTAAATTTAGATTTAGAAGGGTGAGGTAATTTTGATGGTTAGTATTAAAAGAATTTGAACTATGAAATGTAAAGTCTGCTTCTAGATGTGCAGGCTCAAACGAGGCAATGCTTGGTTAAGAAATTGCATTTGACAGACACTTAATGTGGTATCTCCTAGTATGGGGATTATACTGAACTGAGAAATCCGGGTCTGAAGACCTTGCCTGCTCAATTTTGATGATGTTTTGCCAAAGAAATGATGGAAGCCCCATCTTTGAGGCAGCTGATGCTAGGCTGGCCAGGACCTTGAGAACATGTTTTTAAAAGACCCTATGCTGGCAAGAGGTATAGAGATGACTTCATGGGACTTCTGAGTCTGGAATTTTTTTGCTTCTATTACCAATTATTTTTGCTAGATTTTTGACACAGTGTTTTTAATTTTTAAAATCTAAATAAAAATAACTGTCAACTTCCTGAAACTAAGCCTTAGTCCTGCTGCTGGTGTGGGACCGACCTTGTATCACCCCTCTTTCATCATCAGACAAGGGTGTGGATTGGAACAAACACAAGGAGCCTCCTTGCTACACTCTATGCTTGTATTTCTCTTGCAACAAGTGAGAGTAGGGGCTAAATAAGTGAAACAATGGTAAGGAACCCTCCTAAACATATACATTTGAGCACACTTTCTTTCCCTTTGTTGAAACAAAACAAAACACTGCTGCAAAAGAACAAACTCTGAAAATACTAATATGGAAGAAAATGCCATATTCTCAGATATTTTTTGACCATAATCCCTCAGGCAATTTAGTAGTACATATTAATAGTGCATTCTAAGAAGACTTCAGGCATCATGCTAGGGGTTTTATGATAGAGCAACCCCCTACATTCTGGATTTCCCAGCAAAGTCCTGGTTTATTCCTGTTGTCCTGATGTAATTATTAATAACATCCCTGTTCACTCACAAAAGTGTACCAGTTTGAGTGATAGTTTATATAGTCATATTATTTATGTAACTTATTATCTTTTCTCTTGTAAGAACCATGAGGCAGATGCTATTATTATGATCTCCATTTTGCAGATGAGTTACTGATTTATAGAAAAGCTAAGTAATTTATCTGAAGCCACACACTTTTTAAATGGCAGAGGCTGGAAATCAAACCCAGGCAGTCTGGCCGCGGATCTTGTCAGGGTGGGTCCCCAGGATTTGTCCTGAAGCTGAGTGACTTCTAATGTACAGTATACTCCTAGAGTGGAGCAGAATTGGATTCAGATTTCGGTTCTCTTCATCAGGATAAGCTCGTATGCATGCTTTCATGCTCTTGGCTCACAAAGCGGTAAAATGAGCTCTTGGAAGCACAAGTCTGCTAGCCCTCAGAGAAGAAAGTGCCGAACAGGGATGGAAATTCTCCCATTTGACTTTAGCGACTTCCAGGATGCAAGGAAAAAGGCCCCAATCTCATGGTACAGACCCCTCAGGAATGGTTATGTGGCTTAGGGGAACTCTACTCTTGAGGCATTGGGCCAAAGTGGCTTAAAAGGATGAGTTTGCATACTCTGGCTGGCAGGTACGGCACACAGCTAGTGCAACATGAGGACAGTGTGTGTTAACTTATGGAACATACTTCCTATTGAAGTTTCTGTTTTATCCAGTAGGATAGATAGCACTACTTCTTTATTGATCTCTAACCCCTGAATGCAGAAAACTCTTTGGGTATAGAAAGAAATAGATGGAGTGTACTAAGTAAATTGCATTTTTAAAATGTCAGCTCTGGGGTGCCTGGGTGGCTCAGTGGGTTAAGTGACTTCGGCTCAGGTCATGATCTTGCAGTTCGTGGGTTTGGGCCCCAGGCTGGGCTCTGTGCTGACAGCTCAGAGCCTGGAGCCTGCTTCAGATTCTGTGTCTCCCTCTCTCTGTGCCCGTCTCCTGCTCGCACTTTGTCTCTCTACCTCTGTCTCTCCCTCTCTCTCTCTCTGTCAAAAATAAATAAACATTAAAACATTTTTTAAAATGTCAGTTATTACCATGTTAAGTAGCTTACTTTTTTCATCCTTAAAACTACCAGTGCCTTAAATCATGTTTCATTATATTTGAAAAGTCACCCCTTAGTATTCAAAGCAAGTAACTGGTCCCAATAACTTAATGAGTTGGAATCAGCCATTTCTGGATCCATTTGACCTCTGTCCTGTGGGTTCTCAGGTGTACCGTCTTATCAAGGCCTTACAACACCATGTGAGGGAAAATTTGCTCTACAAAAGGAGTTTGTGGAATTGCCCTGATGGCTAAGTTTGAGAACAAATGGCTATTTCATGGGCATATTCCTCTGGCTCTAGAACATTGCTCATCCTGAGGCTTCTCTAAGTGGTCTTCAAATGACTACACACATAACTTGGTGATGGGAACACTTCCCAAGGTAGAGCGCCTACAAGTAACTGAGTGCAAATTTCTACATTCTCAATCTCTACATGAACTCTTTCCTAAGACCAGTAGGCCTTCGAATTTGTCTTAAATGTGCCAAGTTTTTTCTCTAAACTCTTTTCATAAACAGCCTTCTCCCACTTTACAAAAGAATAAATGAACAAACAAAACACAAAGGCCACCTGACACCCATCTCTTGTGCATCTTTTGGGATATAAAGAACCTTCCTGGCTCCAAATATTGGTGTGGTGTTGGTAGAGCGAATGGCTATAACTAACCATTAGGTACAGTGATTGACTAACAAATCTTTTTGCAAGTCAGGTGGAGTCCTTAGCTTTCCACAAAGTTGTAAGAGGATCTAAATAAGTAAAGCTGAAAAATGATTAGACATAATTCTTAATTTAACGATCAATTATCATGTGATTTTTGACTTATAACTGGGAAGAATTCAAAGAACTAAGGGACCTAACTATAGTAAAACTCCTCTAGCCCATCTGCTTTCTAATGTAAATAAATTTTCTCAGCACTTCAGTTAGAAAAACCAAAAATACAAATAGAACTGATGCTGAAATCTGTATACTTCCATCAATATATAATCTTTACCCATGGATATATGAAATAATTAGAAAAACAAAAAAACAGAAAAATGAAATCCCACAAAGTACTTCATCCATCTCATAAAGAGAGGCATTTTCAATACTTTACTTTAGATATTTAGTAATTATTAAAATTCATGATATATTCATGTTGTCTTGTACAACTGTAAACTGATAATAATTATAATGATAATTCAATCCAGAAGAAATTATTTTCATGTGTGTATATTAAATTTTTATTCCCCGGGACTCTTATTAAGATTTAAATTTGTACATGTTTTTTTTTTCCTTCTTCAGAGAATCATAATGATGTGATTATCAAAATTTTCAAGTAAAAATTATTTTCAAGTAAAAAAAAAGTGTTACTTTTTTTGGGTTTGAATTATTTCCTTAATTTCAGAAAGTGAAATGGAAATATGAGTTAAAGCATATGACAAACATAAATGATGCAGAAGTTCCACTTGTTAAATTTCTACCTATATACAAGGAAGAATGACAGGCTGATCACTTGGTCTTTTTGTGCCTTCATTTTTTCATGTTCACAATGAAGGGGTTAGATGAAATTCATTTATTATTTTAGCTGTTTAGCTCTTTATTCAGATGGAATTCCATGTGGAGGATAAAAGGCTGAGTTGCTTTGGTAGAAGTTGGCTGCAGCTAAGGCCTGGGCCATTCCCTCGCTGCAATAGTAAACTTTGAAGAGCACTTGAAGAATTCGTATGGTAAAGGACTCCACTTGGGAGACCAGGAGTTCAAAGAGGTCCTTCCTGACTCAAAACCTGTAACTAAAAAGAAACAAATAATCTAGCCTTCAACCTCATGTGGTGGTACAGTCTTAGAACTTGTTTATGTAATAATTGGTGGTATGATCAGCCCTTTTATTTGATATGCAAGAACAAGAAGGATTTAGTAGACTCTGGGGTGGGAAGTTTGCTCCAGGGGGCAGCAGATATTCTAAATGTTTAGACCACTTTGGAGTCTTCTTCTATCTAGGGAACACAAGGCTTGCTTTTGGTAAACCTTACCACATTTGCCAATGATTCGTTATAAGAAATGTGCAGTTTGATGTAACCAATTTAATGTCTAAAACATTTACAATAATATCATCCAGCCAAAAAGTTACTTTTAATATTCTAACTTTAATTAAACTACCTGCTGCTCTGTCTCCAGTGTACAATGAGGTAAGACATGAGCAC
Source organism: Acinonyx jubatus (assembly GCF_027475565.1). Taxonomy (NCBI): domain Eukaryota; kingdom Metazoa; phylum Chordata; class Mammalia; order Carnivora; family Felidae; genus Acinonyx; species Acinonyx jubatus. Next base: position 71,194,750 of record NC_069383.1, on the reverse strand, counting down.
TATGATTCACCTGGAGATTTACATCAGTATTAGAGACTGAATGATGATAAAATACTCTCAGACCTCCTGTTCTTTTTAATTTAACGGCAGTAACTTTTTTTAGGTAATTCTCATAACTCTCAGTTCTATGCCGCTTTCAACTAGGAAAGGTGGAGAGAGAAAAGGGGAAATCTGGTAGAAAAGAATGACATCTTCTCAATGACTGAATTTTTCAGTTTGTTTCTTAAGCGTTCCCAGCTTGTGGACCATTTAAAATACCCAGCTCAGGAAACTGACGTTAGGTAATATGAAGATAATTACTCTGAAGGCTGAAGGTATCCACTATTTGTCATAGAAAGTTTCCCAGGAGAATAATTTTAGGTCAAGATTTGTGGTTAGGGTATTAAGATGAAAAGATCAAAGTAAAAAAATTAAGAGGTTGATCTTAGAATTCATTCAGACCATCTGACTAGATAAACCCTCTGCAGATTGAAGGCTTGCTGAAGACCTTATTAAGTCAAGTTAATGGGAAATGCAAAGCTAATGCAGTTATATTTGTAACTCAATTGAGATGTAAAGACCATGAGCAGTGTTTAAATATTATTACAATGACAAGTACATTCAAGAGGGTCTATCTGGGAACTAATCTGTCCCAAACTTCCACATGCTGCTGATGGAACAGTGCTTTAAGTAGGGCAAATAGGCAATTCAGTTTTAATCACTAAAAATCTTATCTACTGGAAAGATCGGACTGGCAACATAATTAAATTCAATGATTTGCTTCAGAACACAATTATAGAGTTCATCATTTGTTGCACTTTAGCTAAATACAGCAATATGTCAAAATGTGTGGTGAAAACTTTTTTATTTTTCCCAGTACAGAACATTTAATCAGCTTTGTTCCTCAAAATAATGACTTGGTTAGACAGGGTTTCCTAAATAGTGTACCATGTAGGTTTTATTTTCTCTTTAAAGACAAATTAGTGTAGAAATTTGTCAATTTGATCAGGGTTGGTGGATTTTCGTATCTTTAGAATTTATATTTATTGTAATCAAGAATTTCCATTTGGGTTAAATACACATGAGAAAATGAGATATGGGACCTGGGACAACTGGGAAAGGGTATTTAAGTAAGTATAATATCTGGATGGATTAAAGATGGCAAAAAACCTACTTGAAATATTTACAAAATCCATTTTCAACCTGTATCTGATTCTAATTATTTCTAATGAAAAATAATTAGAAGTGTATATTATAAATATTTGGAGGAAGAAGGTATAATGAATGAGTATAAAGTTAACACACACACCCCAAACATGATACATAAGCTCAAAAATTATTTTAATCTTGAAATGTGTCCCAAAAATGAAATAAATATTGTGCACGTATGTTTTAACATCATAAATATAAAGCAAGTCCTCTCTGAGATTGTTTCTCAACCAAATTTAAGATAATTTCTTTCAACACGAAATGCCATTAACAGAGTGTTAACACTCTGCCACCTACTGGACAACTTGTTGACTCCCAAGAAATGTGCTCAGGAGCTTGAAATGTGTATTTCAGCAGTAAGGCTTCTGAAATTCTTTGGCAGGAATAAAGCTCTGGGATATATGCAGGCAAACTTTTCCGACTCATTTGACAACAAGATACCTTCCCATTTGTTGCTGAAGGCTGTTTTGCTAATGTGATTCCTATGCTCAGAATCAGTCCTTTAATGTTCAAACAACAACAACAACAACAACAACACAGTAACTTCTGCAGTGACTTTTTGGTGCCAGCTAGTTTGGATCCATTCCCACATAAACAATAACAACTTTATTTTTAGGCATCAGGCCAAAAGTGACAGTGAAAGTGGAGCTTGGCAAAAGGTTGTAGGCACTTCTATCCACGCCCCCCGCCCCCCGCCCTAACTCCCCTTTGGGAAAACAAATACTGGGCCATCCTTGTGGAATGGCATCTCCTGGATGGAGGGCACAGAAGGTGCCAGCACCTCTGCTTTCAGCAAAGTGTACCGGTAGCTTGAAGCTGCAGGTGTCAAATTCTACAATATTTAACTTTATTTTACAGATATAACAAAGGTAAAATTAAATCATGATGATATGGTATATTTAGCCAACTCAAATAGAAATTACATAAAATTACATAATATGCTTGAAATAAATGTTTAATACAGATAATACAAATTAAGAAAAAGGCCAGCTAGCAGTGAAGTGGATAAAAATAACAATAGAATAGGACATCATATTTAAATATTTATACTAAAATCAAAGAATGTCAAAGTTACAAAGGATATAGAGAGCACACAGACCTCACTTCTTTAAAGAAGTAAACTAAGATGCAGGAGGTTAAGTGATGGAAACAGTTCAATGTAGAAAATGGCTGTGTCAAACCCTAGCTTTGTCATTTTTCCAGCTGGATGATCTTGGCCATTGTTAATTAGCCTCTTGGGGTTTTAATTCCCTCATTTGTACAGAGTAAATGTATTACCTAACTTACAAAATGGCTATGAAGATTACCTGAGGTAAAATACCCAGCTCAATTTCTCAAAGCCAAACAGGTGCTCAATAAGCATGTTACCCAAAGTCACAAAACCTATTGGCAGAACGAACTAGAACCCAGTTGTCCTGATTTGATTCCCTGTGCAAGACTGCACTGTTTCAGGGCTTACATACAAGTAATTTTAAAACTAAGATTCAGCTCCATTGGTATGTATGTGAATAGGCATGTGAGTATGACTTCAACAAAACCAACGTCAAGGTTTGACCTTTGTGACTCAATTGATTAGCTATATTTCATTCAGCCCTATCTTTAGAAAGTCACTTTCATGGCCTGAAGTATGGGTCGATCAGATTTGATATTAATTCTTTATACTAAGCCACATCTTTGTAATTATCTCTGTTTCCATCCTCTTAGAAGGACATAACTACATTAATTTCAAAGTTAATCTTTGATAATTAGCATTATTTTCATACATGTAGTAAAGCACATGAATAGTTTTTTATATCAAAAAGAATCTGCGACTCTCAAACAACAAGCAATTGAGGGACATCATAAGAAGGAATGCTCGAGTAGAGCTCCCCTCCCTAGAAAGCACCCCACCCCCAATAAAAAAGGGATTACTTTTGTCCAGTTGGACATGGTGGATCATATTCAGTGGAATATCACAACTTTGGGAAAAACCAAAAAAGTTCCATTTCTCTGGTAGTAGCAAAAAGTGTCCACCATTTTTAGCTACTGAGAAGAAATATAAGCTTTAACCACCTTCTTCTTGTTTTGAAATGTACAGTATTGGTTTAGAGGGAGAAAGCTTTTAAATAAAATGGCCTTTCACTAAATTATGGGTTGTTTTTAAAGTTTGCCTCTTTGCTTATCAAATTTCACTCACTCATGGTGGAGAGACTTCACTGACAAGATGTTGACTGCCATTCTGTGGAAGAGTGTGTAGATTGGTTTGTTTGCTCCATAGAGAACACAAGTAGGGTCAAAGGTGTGACTCCCAGGGAAGGTTTTGGCTCAATATATCATAGAGTTTGGGGAGCTGTTCAGTAAGGGAAGAACATGGAGATACTGAGACAGGACTGGGTCCTAGGGACTGGATCTTTTAACAGGTGGGAGTTAGTCCAGATAACCAGTAACATCTCTTCCCACACTGAGATTCTATGATGCTAAGATTACAAAATTCATGATGTAGAAAGATGTTTATGAAAATTTACTAGTATTTTTTGCACATAAAAGCTTTGGAGGCATATTAATATAGTAATAAGGACAGAGTGTGGAAGCAGACTTCCTGACAGCGTTGCCAATGAGTTTTGCTCATTATTAGCTGCATTGCCTTGGGCAAATTACTGATGTTTTTCTGTGCCTCAGTGTCCCCGTTTGTAAAATGGAGTTAATAGCAGAATGTACTTTTTGGGCTATTGTATTAGGTCAATGAGTGAATACAATGTGAAGTGTTTTGAATATTGCCTGGTTCAGAATCATTGTTGCCCCGCCCCCAAATGCAGTGCAGCCTCCCTTTCTAGAAAATGACACCATCCTTGACTACACAAAGGGAATATATGTATGATCCAAAATCAAGCAGGTAACTAGGAGATACAAATGTGGTAACTATGTGGTACAAATCCTATCACTTGCCACTCCTACAGCCATGACAGACATTAATCTTCTAGCATGACACTCAGTGCCACTGTGCCTAGATGGTACCTCAGCATCCTTTTCAACACAGAGCTCTAGAGCAGACAAGTGAGAAGAAACCTATTTTGTTCATGTTTTCATGATGTTTGAATCTAAACTTTACCTGTAAAACTTGTCAGGATCCAAAGACAAACCAGTTTGACACATCCACTCCACTTGCTGCTTTAGTGTGATATTTTTCATGGTGGCTTTGGCAAATTGCCACAAGATTTTGGTTTCATCTCTTTATTTTTCATATGCAAAGATGTGCATTTTTAATAAACCATTATTAATATTGGTATATAAAATGTGTTTTTGTGCTTTGTGAGAGGCATCAATTCTACTACAGTTTGACAGTGTATTTATTTCTCGTGATACTCTATTTTTTAGGGATTGGAAAGAAAGGTTTTCAACACTTGCTAGAAGAGACCTGTTCCTATTCTTTAGAAATGAAAAAACCATCTTACAGATGCAAACTTTCCTCAAGCAAACAAAATCAAAATACAAAGAGATCAAAAGAGATCCAAGTTAGATGCCGTGAGTGGTCTAAATTATTGAAGATGACCCTGTCATGATTTGTTTCCAAAAGGAGATTGAGCTTTATCATTGACCTGTTCTAAGAACAAGATAGCCAAACCTAGGGGAGTGAGGGGTGTGAGAGAACGATAGTCTGTTGGGAAGAGCAGAAAGTTTAGCCATTCTGCCCTGAGAGGAATAATCCCATATGGGTCCCAGTCCCTGTCAGTGATTGCAGCTAAGAATCACTTTATGGAAGAGCAGAAAGTTTAAGATCAAGTAGCAGCAGGCTATTTCTAGCATAGCTAAGCAGTCTGTTCCAAAGGGAAGTCTCAGCTGCAGGGATAGGACAAGTGGCAGAATTCTGAAGGCAGAGCTAGTGAATAGTCCAATTGCCAGGCCAAATATATTAGAGGTACATGTCATTTTATAAAATACATGATATCATTACTATTTGAGCATTTATTCTGTACCAGGCACTGTGCTAAGAGCCTTGCTCACTCAGTCTTTATTGACACAATAACTCTGAGGGGTAGGAATTAATGTCCCTATTAAATGAATGAAAAAAACGAGGTATAGGAAGGTTAAATTGTCTGCCTCAGGCCATGTTGCCAGTAACAGGCAAAGCTAGGACTTGATCTTAGAATCATTGACTCCGGAGTCTCTGTACTTAACTGTGCTGAGGGGCCTTGTGGTTATGGATAACTTCCAGGTCCCGCCTTGTTAGGTCTCAAGGGCTAGTGGGAACTTCTGTGCAGGCAGGTCCTAGCCAGATGGCAGAGAATGCCAAATAGAACTGTTACCCAGGTGTCAATACTCTGCATGGGGCTAGAGAAACTTCTGAATGAATAGAAGGTCAGGAACTTGACAGTCAGAGAGGATTTTGATTTGATTAGGCTCCAGCAATGCCCCATACCCTCCGTGCTCCAAAAAAAAGCAGACATCGTTAACTCAGGGCCCTTGGGGACTGTGGGTGGGCTACGGAAAGACCGATTTATTATCCTCAAACTGGTTGTGAAGAAGAAATGACAGGCCTGCATACTCCTGGGGTCATTTGGAATAGCCAAGATGGGACTAGGGCTGTAGCCCCAAATAAATTTGATAGTGGTTTAAACAGCAAAAATCACTTATGGAGCACATTAAACGCAAGTGTTTAGAATAATGTCTCCCTTCGGGGGGTTTTGAAGGGATAGACATTTATCAAAGGGGAAATACTGTATTCCAAACTTGTTAAATAGTTTGATACAGGTCAATGATTATACCAAAGTGGCACAGATTAAGCATAGCATTGAGCTTATCATAGGTTTATTAAAATAGGTAGAAACTCAAGCTAACTCAAGCTCACAACAAATCTGAAATCTTAGCTTTAAAAATGGGCCTTAATAAATAAGAACTGGACAGCAAAGAGACAAACTGAAGGCCTACTGGTAGAGGAGTCTTATCTCATTTATGAGTGAACAAATATTACTGCTCAATTTTAATCTAATTAAAACATCCTGTACTCACTGAGGTCCTTTTCACCAATCGTGAGAAGAATAACATTGATCTGTGAAACAGAAGTGACCAAATACTAGGAGCCTATATTTCATACTGCATAGCTTACCTTAAGCAAATACTACATCCTGCAAACAATTAAAAAATGAACATGGGCACATAATTCTTTCTGAATCCATTAAGACTATCCTTAAGTCACCAAGATATTTGGGGGTACTTAAATTAGTTGTTGTTTTTTTTTCAGGGTAAGTTTTTGCTTTAAAACGGCAGAGTAGGGATGAAGGATGAACATGGAAATGGAATTTGGATGGCTTTTATTATCAGTGGCTTGAAAAAGTATGAAAGTAAAGCGTGGCACTCAAGGGTATTGAAATCCTTGAGTCAGATATAAATGGGAAATATTTTCTTTGCATTCAGACATCCTGTACAAGAAGAAATGGTCTATGTTGTTTTACTTGGAATGTCTTTGATATGTTCTTTACTTACAAAAATTATTTTAGAGAGCATGAGAGAAGGAGAGAGGCAGAGGGAGAGAGACAATCCTAAGCAGTCTCCATGCTTAGCACAAAGCCTGACATGGGGCTTGATCCCACAACCCTGGGATCACGACCTGAGCAGAAATCAAGAGATGGACGCTCAGTTGACTGGGCCACCCAGATAACCCTGTTCTTCACTTTTTAATTAAAATTTGTTTTTAAAATATGTAAGTTAAAGTTCTCCCTCATAACCATCCTAATTTTCCAATATGCTGGCTCAGATGTAGAAACCATTAACAATTTGAAGTTTATAATTCTGGATACTTTTCTGTGCACAAAGATGTGAGCAAAATGTATAATCTTACAAAACAGGATCTATTTATGTATCTAGATATATTCTCTTGAAACTTCTTTTTTTTTTTTAGTATATGATGAACACTTTCCATGTCAGTGCATATAAATCTACTTCATTATTTTTTAACGGCTATATTATATAGCACTGCATAATGTAGGTATGCCATAATACATTTAATTATTCCCTATGGATTGGTATTTAGGGAGTACCAACCTTTGAAGTATTACAAATACTGCAAAGAACATTACAGAAATACTGAAGGAAATGTTCAGAAAGATCCTCATTTCTCTATGGTAGATAATAAATAGAAATGCTGGGCCAAAGCATATGAGCATTTGTAATTTTGACAAGTAATACTAAATCGCCTGCTTTTCCTTGAATGCCTTATTATAATGACTTCCATTGGTTCATCTTCCATGGATTTATAACCTATTGTCATTTTTAAAAAATTGAGTTATCTTTTTTTTTCTTTTAGGTTTATAGGAGCTCTTTGTATCTCAATGTTTAGTAACAAACTCTGGAGTAAAGGAGATCTGAACTTAAGTTCCAGTTTTGTTTCCTTCTTACTAGATGATGTTGACGTTTTGTCTAAAGTCTTCAATTTTCAGTCTGTTTATATGTAAAATGAGGGTAATAAGACTACATACATGATAAGTCTTTCGTGAGTCTTAAAAATAATACAATGTTTATTAACTTTTAAGATGGTGCTTGGTACAGTGTGCATACAATAAATATCATTTGTTTCCTATGTTGCAAATACTTTTTCCATGTTAGCTGACTTATAATTTTATTCTCAGAAATTACCACTTTATGGAAATTTTGTATTTAAATATAGTAAAATCTTTCACCCTCTCCTGTTTTGGGGCTTTTGGGTTTTGTATAATGCTTAGCAATACCTAGATTATGAGCAAATATATCCTTTTTAATTCCTCTAAGTACATTTACAGTTTTAATGTTTACACTTAGACCTGAAATACATCAGTATTTGCTTCAGAGCATGGTGCAAAGTAGTTATGTATTTTGAATTTCTCATCATTTCACCACTGAATTGAAATGCAGATGTCATCATCCACCAAATTCCAGGGTATTTCTGCACTCTTTATTCTATTCCATTTACCTATCTATCCTTTTCCATATCAACACCATCATATTTTAGCTGCTTGTTTCATGGTACGTTTTGACCCTAGGTAAGGCCAAGACCCTAACTCTTTTTAATCTTTTGGTTATATTTATTTATCATCTATCTTCTGCATTAGAATGCTTTCAGAGAGGCATGGCCTTGTTTTTCACTTCTGTATCTTCTTTGACTGAAACGACACCTAGCCCAGGGCAGGCACTCAATATGTGTGATTTGAATAAACAAACTTAAATCTAGTAGTCTTTTTTACACCCATTCATTTTTTATGCCTTTTTAAAAAACTTTTGTATTGTTAAATACAAAAAACATAAAACAAAAATATAAACACCTTTGTAACTACTGTCCTATATCTAATTTTTAGAAATAAATAAAGCAACTCTGACTTTCCATGTAATTATTGTACCAGCTATAGTAGTTTTAAAAGCAGTTATATTGGTAGGATCTTTATTTCTTTGTATACCAAGGTTTGGCAATTGTTTATTTATTTGTACTAGTTAAAAGGACATGATTTACTCTGCTATTTGTTTTAGGAAAAACAAACAGCTACTTCCTGGAACTTTCACCTTTAGTGAGCTAGAAGACTGCCATTTGAAATAAATAGAGCTTCAGGTTCTTCCTGTATCTCTCAAAGACTCTGGAGAGATGTTCAGAGGGGAGGGCAGATTTCACATGTCCTTCTGTTCTTGATAATCTTTTAAATAAAGATGGTTTATCTTTATTACATTAATCAACATTTAGCTGGAATAAAGAAAAATAAGTGAGAAAACAACTCATTTTTCCTATTCACCCAGGTGTTTCTGATATGAATTTGGAAATACTGGACAGAAAGTACTGGAAATATTAGAAGGAAAGAAAATATTAAAAACATGGGCAGCAAAGAGGCAAAGCATCTGAAATGCTTCCCTCAAAATACAACCGCATATTGTTGGTGCTTTGCTGACAGTGAGTGGCCAGGGAAATGCTCAGGCTGATGTAGGGCCAGATAGACACGGGCATGAAGTAGTCAAACTGAAAACTCTAGAACTGTACAAGGGATGGGGAGGAGAGTCTATTGCAATGGATACCTGAGAGGTGTTTGTGAGCTTGATAGCTAGACCAACAGTATCAGTATCATCTGGCAACTTTCTAGAAATGCAAATTTGGGGGCCCCATCGTAGATTGAATCAGAAACTCTAGGGTGGGGCCAGCAATCTGTGTTTTAGCCTCCCAAGTGATTCTGTTGCTGGTTGAAGTTTGAGAACTACTGTTTCAGTGCAATTAAGAAGGGAAGATGGAGGGTTAAAAAATCTGGCAATGAATAAAATCCTTGTCCCTGTCAACACCTTCCATGTCATAAGGATACATGAGAAGTTGAGACAAATTATTTGAGAAAATATGGTAAGACTGGCAGTAAACTGTAATTTTAAAAATTGGTAGGCGGGGCGCGTGGGTGGCTCAGTCAAAGTGTCCAACTTCAGCTCGGGTCATGATCTTGTGGTCTGTGAGTTCGAGCCCCATGTCAGGCTCTGTGCTAACAGCTCAGAGCCTGGATCCTGCTTTGGATTCTGTGTCTCTCCCTCTCTCTGCCCCTGCCCTTCTCGTGCTCTCTCTCTCTCTCTCAAAAATAAATAAACTTTAAAAAATTAAAAAAAAATTGGTAGGCAAGTTAGGCACTTTGTACAGTGCCTCCTTCTTAGCAAGATTCATGCACACAGTTCATAGGGCAGAACTGTTTAACTGGATACTAATAAGTCAAAACTTTTCTGCTCCCCACCCCCAGCCCCTGAGACAACAAATCAGTTCCCATGATTGCTGTTCAGTAAAACTAGGCTGAAGTGGTTTTCCATAGCTTGCCTACTGAGAAGTGTCTTCTAACATAAAGTATGATGACTATGGTTAATAATACTGTATTGTATAGTAAAGAAATTTGAAAAGAAATTTACAAAGAAAGTGGATCTTCAGCATTCTCACTGAAAAAAAAAAGGCAAAGAAAAGGTGATTGAGAGTAGAAACAAACAAAAAAAAAAGTGCCTTTCACATCCACATGGGTTATGTACAAAGTGGGGCCTTTGCCCTTCATGGCTTAGCAAAATGATTTACTGGCATTATAAGTCAAGTTGATTATTTCATCTAAAATATTTCCATTACCTGAAATAAACTGAAAGACCCAAACTAGATGTTCTCTCTCCCCTTTTCACTTTGGGAGTGGTGGTGAGTTGCTGGCAAGATACTCAGGTAGTTAAAAAAAAGATTTTGAATATTTCTAGTCATTCCTTTCAATGGAACAAAGTTAAAATTTTTTTAACGTTTATTTATTTTTGAGACAGAGAGAGACAGAGCATGAACAGGGGAGGGGCAGAGAGAGAGGGAGACACAGAATCTGAAGCAGGCTCCAGGCTCTGAGCCATCAGGCCAGAGCCCGACGTGGGCCTCGAACTCACGGACCGCGAGATCATGACCTGAGCAGAAGTTGGACGCTCAACCGACTGAGCCACCCAGGCGCCCCACAAAGTTAATTTTTAAGAGAAATATGTTGGCCTTTGAATATAAATATTTCCAAGCCATTTTTATAAATTGCTGCAGGAAGATTCTCAAACATTATCTCCTGCAGTCAGGTACTCTCGCTGGTGTCCCTGTCTCTTGTATAGCTCTAAACTTCCCCTTTGGAGATTCAGCCTTGTCATTGTCCCTCCCTGTCTGGTGGCTGACACACCACATGACAAGCTCTCTGCTGCAAATTTGCACCCTAAATCCCAGAAAGACATGAAACTTAATAACTGTCACATTCTTTAAGTTCAAGGTATGCCTTCTCACAACACAGTGTATAGGCAGTCTACACTTGTCTCTGAATATATTAGAAGCAGCCATTTAAGATCCAGATTTCTGATGAACTCAAAACAAGAGATGGAACTCCAGAGTGTGCTATATTAAGAGAAAATCCCTCTGAAAGAAAAGAAAAGGAATTGGCTTTCCTTCCTCATTTGCTGGCCTCTGAGGACAAAAATATATCATACTTCTCCTTTCTCTTTAAAAAGACAGAAACTTCTTATTCTTTAGGATTATAATGAAAACAATGCTTTTTTGACTAAGGAATCAGTGAGATGCCCACTTCTTTTAATCTTCCAGTGACCATACTGTATCCTAGGGAGATGAAGTCACTCTTCAGGTAATTTAAATAAAAAACAAACAAACAACACACTGACTACCAGTGTCTTGTAATCCAGGAAAATATATCTGCTGGTGAGCTGTAGTCACACAATGAGCCCTTTTTTATAGATATAAAAATTATGGGTCCACTTTCAAATTTTATCTTCCCATTAAACTGACGACCTTTAGCTACTGCCTCCTTTATGCGCTCCAGGATCTTACTTTTCATAGCATCTGGTGATCTTTACAATTTCCATTCCGACTTGTATTTGTTTTAATATTAGTTTTATTGGACTGATATAGACAATAAATCATTTTTTAATGTTTATTTTTATTTTGGAGAGAGGGAGAGACAGAGCACGAGCAGGGGAGGGGCAGAGACCGAGGGAGACACAGAATCCAAAGCAGGCTCCAGGCTCTGAGCTGTCAGCACAAAGCCTGACATGGGGCTCAAACCCACAAATCGCGAGATCATGACCCGAGTGGAAGTCGGATGCTTAACCAACTGAGCCACCCAGGCACCCCTACAATTAATTGCTTTAAATTTCATCTGAATCTCTTTCTGAGAAGTTTATGTGCTGTGTCCATATGGACAGCATCATCTACAGAATGATGGAGGCACATTCAAATCAAAGGGATTTCTCAGGTTTTTACCATTACTGGAGTTGTGGTGTGAGATAGTGAATAGAAGGTTTGAGATTCACACAGAATTGTAGGTGGGAAGTAACCAAAAGAAGCCTTGGGATATGGATAGAAGTGGGTGCAAGCCCAAATCCATCACTTAACTACTTAACTAGATGAGCTACTTTGGCTCATTTTAATCTGAGTTATAGTTTTCTCATCTATAAAATGAATATCATAATAATTATAAGAATAGATAGCAGTTATGAACAGCTATATGCTTTATACCATGTGTGGCACTTTTCCTACTTTATCTAAAATCCATGAGATAGTCCTTTGGGATTGAAATAATTCCTTTCTTAAAGGAAGTTGAGGCTAAGAGAGGCCAAGCAATACTAGTAAGTAGTATATCCTATTGTGTACTCTAAGGACAACAGCCTTCCTGTTACAGTAATACTGGTTTCTGGAAGTTTGAGTACCGATCACATGAGATGCTGAATATGAAAGCATTTCTTAGACTGTATACACACTAGTCCACCAAAGCTCAGGTGTTTTCTCTATGGAACGTGCTATTCTATAAAAATATATTTATACACTGGCAATTTTTTAAAATATTTTTTAAAGTTTATTTATTTTTGAGAGACAGAGGGAGACAGTGCTAGTGGGGGAGGGGCAGAGAGAGAGGGAGACACAGAACCTGAAGCAGGCTCCAGGCTCTGAGCTGTCAGTACAGAGCCTGATGTGGGCCTTGAACTCACAAACTGCGAAATCATGATCTGGTCCGAAGTCAGACGCTTAATCGAGACGCCCCGATATACACTGGCAATTTTAAGTGTGACACGCTTCCTTGTAAATTCCTAAACAACTATAAAGTGATACTTACCAGCATAAGGGTTAGTCTTGGGCTAATTTGTAGTTTGCTTTGTGTACCATCCTCCATTCCCTAGCAGCATGCTTTTTTAAAAGACCCCCAAATTTAAAATTTTATGAATACATACAATTCCTTGCCCATTGTCCCTGATGTGAGGTTGGCGACTTAGGGTCGACACATGTGTAATTTTAAAATAAAGTATGTTTTAAAAAAAATCTATCATCAATTACCGTCATCATTAGATAAAAAGAAGGGATATTTTTGCTCCAGTAAAGGAAGAATGTAATCTCAGAACAAAGTGCAGTCCTTTAAATCAAACACACATCGTGTCGGGAGAAACTCTTGACATTGTCTTTGATCTTTTTATTTTGCTGCCAGACAGTGAAACTCCACCATGGATCAGCATGGGCCATCAGGCCGTATTTGAAGACCATCATTTTAAAGGCTACATGGGACGTGGAAAAATCATGGACGGGTAGCAAACAAACCTGGGTGAGAATGCATGCTCTGTTTTTAGTAGTTCCGAACAGCAATCCAAACCACGTGCTCCAAAGTTAGGCGGTGTAGGCCTAAATCCTGCCTCTGCTTTGAGATATATCACCTTTAAGTCCCTAAGCCTCACCGGTCTCCGTAGGTAAAATGGGTATAATAAGAATGCCTGTGATTATTATGAAAAATAAATGGGATTATTTGTCCATGACTCAACCTAATTAGCCCTCAAAAATGTAAGTTTTAAAAGTAACTTACTGTTCACATATTATTAACTATTATAATTATTTTATTCTTATTTCTTATTATTAATTTATTTGGCTTCTTTGATTTTCAGTTTTCCCATCTGCAAAACGGAGATAAAAATAACTAGTTTGTAGGGTGATTGTGGAGCCTAAATGAGATGATGCATGTTTGTACACAGATTGGCATATACCAGAAGCCCAATAAGTGGTGGTCCCTGCTATTTCTTGTAACATTTCCCCTCTTTGCTCTCTTAGTGCATTCACAGTTGTCAAACTGCCTTTGGCTCCTCCCAGCCCCTCTTTGGTGCCCTATTTGGAACTCTGTCCCAGGCTCCACCCAATCCCTCTCTCATGCTACCTGTCCCATTCATTTGTCCCTCAAAGTCCTGCGTGCATCTGAAGGTAATTTCAGCAACATATCACCTTGGGAAAGTTTTTAAACAAATACATTGAGAAATCCTAAAAGCAAATCACATGCATGATTATCACTTAAAAATTCAGTGATGTCTATTTTGGAGCTCTGCGTAAAGTATTATGAAGAGGAGGGGCTCCGGGGTGGCTCAGTCGCTCAGTTGGTTAAGCGTCTGATTCTTGATTTTGGTTCAGGTCATGATCTAAACGGTTCGTGAGTTCGAGCTCCGCATCGGGCTCTCTGCTGTCATTACAGAGCCTGTTTCAGAACCCCCTCTCCCTGCCACACCTCCCCACTGCTCGTGCTCTCTCTCTCTCACTCTCTCAAAATAAATAAACATAAAAAATATTTTTAAATAACTATTATGAAGAGGAAAGAAAACAAAATGAAGGTTTTACAACAAAAATCTCTAGTTTGGATACAATGAGTAATGGTAAGACCAGACAAGCTTTCTTTCTTTCCTACCTAAGTCTTTTTTTTAGGTGTCCATCAGCCTGGACAACTCAGGGAGTCACCCAAGGTGCTGTATATCTCCCATACATTGCCCTATTGCCTACATCTCCCTACCTAATGCCCACTAGTCACCATGGTGGTTATGTCTGTATCCTGACCTTTCTTTTTTAAATATAGGGTCTGAGATTCTGGACAGTGACAGATTCAAAAGGAGAAATTAACTCAGCCTATATTGCTATAATCTTGGTTCCTCAATGAAGAGTATCTTATTACCTAGCACATCTCTCTATTCAATAGAGGTATATATTCAATATAAAATTGTTTAATGCAGCATGGGATGGAACCGATATACCTGTGTGACACTGGAGAAGTTTTGTCTCCTTTATTTCTTCATTTATATGATGGAGGAGTTGGATTATAACCTCTAAGATCTGCTCTAATCATCTATAAAAACGTGTGTACTAAAGGAGTAGCGAATGGTACAAGGTTGTTTGAGAAGATTACATACAAGTGACTGAGAAGAGGAAACGTGACAGGGAGGTGCTATATTCTTTTGAAACTTCCTCAAATGTACAAGTGAATTATGGATTAACATAAATTAACATGAGTAGAACTTAAATATCCGAATGAAGGCTGGGAATGTAAAGCTGATGGCGAGAGAGAACTTTTATTGCAAACCTTGGTGTATTAAAACTAGATGTTTTCTCCTGAATCTTTCAGGTGGGACCTTTTAACAAATATGAAGAAAAGCTCAGGTGTATTATTCTCATTATGCTAAGAAATAGCATGGGGCTGGGGGTTAGGGGGTAGGAGCTTAGAAAAATTCATGCCTTAAATCAAGAGAGAAGTAGCAAAGAAAGTAGGCTCTGTCTCATCTTTCGAGGTTCAACATGTTATCATCAGTCAGTCTGCTCTGAATCATAACCTTTCTCAGTGTGTCAACTTTGGCTTTCTGGAAGGGAAAATTTTAGGCAGGGTCTAAATGAATTCTATAATGCAATGTTTATGAACCTTTGGGCTTCTGCTAAATTGATTTTACTAATTTACTTGTTTGAAGGTTACCTAAACTGAACAGAATGGTGGCCTATCCTTTTCTGTTAGAGAAACTGATCAATTTTCAAAAGCATTCAAGATGTGTTTCTGTGTTAAAGTCCAAGGGCTTTTCCCCCCCGTCCTAAGAGGGTATTTTGCATTACTGAGGACAATATAAATATTATTCTGTAATATTTTGAGATTATAGAGGGCAAAGAAGATCCTGAAGTGCTCGTTTTTTTTTCTTGAGTGCTTAGAATATAGAGTCACAGGGGTGCCTGGCTGGCTCAGTCAGTAGAGCATGCAACTCTTGATCTCGGGGTCATGAATTTTAAGCCCCATGTTGGGCGTAGAGCTTTCTTTAAAGGAAATGCATAAATAAAAATTTTAAAAAAAGAATATAGCATCACATCAAATTGACACAAGAAATGCTAAGAGTATATTTTCTTTTCCCATTAGATTGAAGTAAAACAAATAAAAGTATCTCCTTGTGCTATATACACATTTTTTTCTTTTATTCTTTTTCTCCATGAATTTGATTACACTTTTCTACAACTTTGGAGGATAAAAGCTTCTCACTTTGTGATGCATTCATTTCCTGGCCTCTGAAATGATAACTTACTGCTGGAAAAACGACTTGATTCACAGGGAAATTGGATAATCTAATGCAAAGCAGTTAGGTTCTAGATCAATATTCTGTGAAATATCCCTGACACACATGTTTTCCAATTCTTTCTTTCATTATTCTTAAAATGAGCTGTAACAGTAAGGGGGGGGGGGGAGCTTTAGAGTAAAACGCATTACACAATACTCTGCATGAAAAATTTCACAGCAGTAAATAAGAGAACTATAATATTAGAAAACAAAATAACCTCAGATATGGTAAATAAATTAAAAGGGATCAGAGATGGTAAATAGAAATCCCTTGTGAGCAGCTGAGCATCCTGAACACGGAAGCGCACACAGATTTTCCCTCGGGTATCTGATCAGATCTCCCCCGCTGCACGAGTACTCAGAGTGCTGACATAGTCACCGCGTAGGGAAATGAGACCGCTTAGAGCACATGGAAAAGACTTGGCATGCTCCAAAATAGATCTTGGAAAGTTTATCATCTCCAAGTGAGTGAATAGGAAACTTGACCATTTTTAGACTAATTAAAATTCAATGTATTTGTACTTGCCATTTTTAGACCACTTTTTCCCCCCACATCATTAAGACCATATATATCATGGGTTTCTGACTAATTTCCATGGAAGTAATCAAAATATAGTTTTGAAATTCTACTTAAAACCATGTTTTGTTAAGAGTTGTGTTTTGCATTTTTGCAGCAGAAATTGCACCTTTAAAAGAATAAAAACAGATTAACTTTTTGAATTTGACTCTGCTTTTCATGAATGAGGTGTCAACTTGGCAAAGTACAATTTCCTCTTCTTGTAAACCACAAGGCAGAGTGGAATACTATTAGCATGGGTACATCTCATGACAGCTATAGAGATTAATATTTAGAACAAATTAGGAAAACCACTATTTAATTCTTTTAATTTTCCAAGAAAAAGAAATCTGTGGATCTGCTGCTGAAAGACATGTAAAAATGCAAAATTGAAAGACATTTTACGTCATGATAACAAATTTTGGCTGTTAAGCTTTTAACGTAAATTTACAATAAATACATTTCCCTTTTAGCATTTACTTACTCTCAGGAGCCAGACCTCCTTGGTTTCCTTTCCAAATCTGTCGTGGATTAAGCTGCGTCTTCTCCCATAGGTTACTTACCTCTCTGTGCTTTAGTTTCTTCATTGTGTAAAGAGAATAATTATAGTACCTACCTGAGAGGGTTGCTGTGAAGATTAAATATATTAATATCTATTATTATCACTGGCTCAAAGTAAGTTCTATGTAAGTGTTACTATTATTATTACTACCATTATCACCATTATTAAAATATTTCAATAAATCTATTTTTTATCTAAGTATCCTTGAAAGTTGTTAAAACATACTTTTCTTAAACACAGGAAATTACACTGCTGGGAGTCTGAGACTGATCAAAATTTCACATTGGGCTCTGTTTAGAGTATGGTCTGGTCAATTCCAACACCATAACTTAATTTCTAAGAGTTTCCCATGTACAAGTTGTTTATATTGATGGAGTGTTCTTACTCCAGCTAGTTTTGCATACTGTAACTTGAAATACTTATTTAAAAAAAACCTCATTTGAGCCAAATAATTTGTGAAAAGTTCTTACTTAGGAATACTTATTTTGATATACGGGCAATAAGGCAGACAGGTGAAAAATGTAGTTGGTTAAAACTGCAGATTCAAAAGAGGCTAAGAACTACCTATACAGTTATGATAACCTATAAAAGTGATTCGATTCTTAAAAGCCCCATATCCTCCAAGGGTGATATAGATTAAAATTAGCTTTTACAAGAGTGGGTATGGTTTTACCTTAGCAGGTGTTAGCCCCCTTTAAACTCATGAATATGACACCAGGTGGTCAATCCTACTATGAAAAGTTACATCTAAGGGGAGATTTGAATCTTATCAAAAAGGCACACCTGCCCCCAAGTCACACTTGTGTTAGTACTTAAAATTCCTGCTATTATCTTCACTTTCTTTCAAAAAGGCAGATTTTCCAAAGATTTTCAGCCAGATATCAAGAGGCGGTGTACCATAAAAGGGTCTTATAGTCACATAAATTGAGAAATGCTGTGGATGGGACAAGATTAAATGGATGTACTCCTTCAATTTGTTACATAGATATTTATTTAGCACGCTGGGAATTAAAAGTGTCAACAAGACAGACCTTGTGGAATTTATATTCTAATGTAGGTGATAGAAAACTAAAAGAAACAGACAAAAATAAAATGCTTACAAACTGTATTGACTATTATGAAGGAAATAAGCAAAGAGCTGAGATAAGAGATTAGTAGGACAACACATACTTTAGAAAGTGCAGGGACTGTAGCGGGACTCTTCAGGGAGTGAGCGTTGTTAAGCTAAGGCCTGAAGTAAGAGAAGCAGCCAGCCATGTGCCAATGGGTGAAAAGAACATCCCGGACAGAGGGAAGGGCACGTGCGAGGGCATGAGGGGGAAAGGGTGTAGTGCCTTCCAGTGAATGGATCAAGATCAGCGTGGTGGAGTGAGTGGTCCCAGTAGATGAGGCTGGGCTCATAGGCTGTGGCTGCCAAGTCACACACAGGAACTGGAGGCCAAGGTGATGAGTGTGAGCATGGGTTCAGGTGTCCCCGGAAGCTGTTATGGACAGAGGAGAAACCGAATCTGGGTTACATTTGAGGAGCTCATTTTGGGTGCTGAGCAGAGAATGTGTCAGGAGAGGCCCAAGGGCTAGTGAGCAGGCCACATAGGAGGCTGTTGGGATGGCCCCGGCAAGAGCTGACGGTGTGGGGGCTACATTACACGCGGTGGATACGCAACGAAGCCCACTTCTCACAGTTTTCAACAAGCTGATATGTGGCATAAAGTTTCAAGTTTGGGAATAAAGATCCAAACTGATTTGATTGGAGAACACACAACAGGAAATGCCAGATTTAAGAATTAGCTCCTAAATCGTTGATAATGCAAATATACTTTTTTTTTTTCCTGAAGGGAATAAAGGTTTATTCCACTACAATATTACCTGCAGGGAGCAGTGTTTATAGGAAGAGGGTAAGAGGAAAGCAATCAATTTTGGCAAGCAAAAAAGGAGCTGAGAGGGAGATTGTGGAAAGATTCAAGCAATGGGGATTTTTGTTAGGAAAGCGGGCTTCTGCAATAAATGGGAATACTATGAGTGGAGGTGCTTGGGGAACTAAGAGAAGAAAAGGGACATAAGAGACAGCGTCTTATGCAGTGTAGTTCAGGGCCACTGTTACTTATGTGTTCAACTGGCCTCGTGGTTATCTAATATAAGGACATTCATGCAATTTTTTTTTTTTTTGCAAATGTTCACAACTCCCTGCAATTCTGCAGACTCTTCAAGAAGAGTACTGGACTTGGAGTCTGAAGACTGGAGTTCTCAAGGCAGCACTGTCACCTACTGATGGGGAAATATGCCATTGCATATTCCTCTTTAATGAAAGAGGTCTCCTCTTTAATGAAAGCATTGGACCTCTTATTAATAATAAGGATACAATATTAGTTACCAAGAAAATGTATGACATTACCTCAAATACCAGGAATGCCTCTTTAACAAATTAAAATGCAGTTCAATGAGGCTCTAACTTGCAGTTTTGATATCTGCTGATTCCAAGTTGCTACTCCTCAAATTTGCCCAGAGTCTTAATATTTTAGTAGCTAAGAAATGCAAAGTTTCTCATTGAACTTCTATTTACTAAAATAACATATCTAATTTGCAAGAATATACGTTTTCCTCACTGGATGCAATAAAATTATTTTCATTCTGAATGGGAAGAAAAGCACCCCAGTAAATTCTTGCTTTTCCTTGAATTGGCCCTCGAGCAACAATGATCGCTCACCACTTTGCTGGGATTTTTTGCCTTAATGCCATCTTTGCAGTCTATATGACGTTAGGAATGAAAAAGTGTTCTAATATTGTCCTGACCTTTTAGCCCTGTAGTAGGCCCAGGGAAGGAGGTGCTAAAGCAATTTGCATTATTGTGTTCTTTGTGTCATGAATTTCTTTGAATCTTGGGCTAAAGAGATCCCATCTCAATGTCTGTAAACATGGATGTTTTCCACAATACACCCTTCGTGCCTGCAAGAATTCTGTCGGACTTAAGGTTGGAAACAAATAATTATGCTGAAGTTTGGGTTAATTCATGTATGAGTCATGTCCATCTGAAATTCAAACTTGGCAATGGTGCCATTTGCCTTTCCCTTTGCCCTTATTGCCCTGGTTGACTTTGTGAGCCCCCCGCTCGAGAGGCAACTTCCTCAAATAGCAGAGCTTTCCTTTAAAAATTTTTATTATCAAGGAGATTTTTTTTTTTCCTTAGGATAGTTCTGGGATAAGTGCCATTCCTTTTGGGCTCCAGAAGAGGATAAATATAGCTATCATATTTGGCTGACACCAAATTCATCTCTGTTTGTAATAAATTAACAGCTACTTCATAGAAATAGGTTTGGGTCAGACAAGAAAGCCTAAAATCCTAGAACTATATCACATTTCACATTTTCATCGCAGTGCAGGGGGTTCCTGCTTATGTGTGTAGCTATCTAGAATGTTCCCTTTTTCACAGAGCACGAGCCTGGACTATTGTGGGGTATTCCAAAAGGCTGGGTCTTGGTTGTCAGGATGATAGCCACAGACCCGGCAGCCCCACTGGGCTGGAAAGCTGAGCATAAAGCCTCCAGAGATACTGACTTAAAAGTCCATGTTGACAAGGGCTCCTATTTCTGTTATTGAAGGTTCTGATCATTCAAGAAAATTAATATAGACAAATTATAATTAAAAAAAAAAGATGTCCAAATTACCATCAAAATGTCATTTAACTGCAGTAGGGCAGCATAGTTTTTTGGCATTAGGTGATCTTAGGTTTGAGTTCTAGCCCTGATGCTTTGGAGATGCATGAACCTTGGTGAGTCATGTAAGCTTTCTGAGTCTGTCTTCGTGAAATGGGCTTAATAATATCCCATATGATTGTCATGATAATGACTGAGCATTGCTGAATGCAGCACACAGTCAGGGTTCAATGAGTTGTAGTAGGCTGTTTTTGTTGTTACTTTAGTTATATTCCTAAATTCCCAGAGATACTAACTTGGTGACAATCAGTTATTCAAATAATTTAAGCTTAATTGTTTCCAGAGCTTTGATCCACACTGGGAATATGAGAAGGGAAGTCCCATTTTTCGCCCCTGCCTACAGAGATATAAATATCACCTAAGTAGCTTCAGCCTGGTGCAAGAGGCACGGGAGATGTAGAGGTATATGCTTTGTGATTAAGAAAGTGTAAGGGGGCCAGTGGAAAACAATTCTGCATGCTTAGAATGAATGCTATGTTCTGAATAAGTTAAGCTATGTTTTTTAAAAATGTTTTTATTTATTTCTGAAAGAGAGAGAGAGAGAGCGAGCAGGGAAGGGGCAGAGAGAGAGGGAGACGGAGGATCTGAAGCAGGTTCTGCACTGACAGTAGACAGCATGATGCAGGGCATGAGATCATGACCTGAACCAAAACCGAGAGTCGGGCACTTAACCAACTGAGCCACCCAGGTCCCCCTGAATATGTAAGCTATGTATTAAATGCTCACTAAAGAAAATAGAGTTGGCTCTTCAAGTCAACACCGATTCAAGCTGGAAATAACAGTACCGGTGTAAGAAATGTGGGATGGATTACTGATTTGCAGCATACCAGAGAGAAGGGACTGAAATCTCTGGGGTATCAGCTAGTTGATACCTTAAAAGAGGAAAAATTTAAGGCTTAATGTGACAAAAATAATTTCAGGGAAAAAAAGCACCATATCTATGGCAACATTTAGGTTAGTTTAACTCATTTCAGTAAGAGAAGAGAAAGTCTCCTCTGTGTGCTGTGGAATACAGGATAAACGGATGACTCTGTCCTTTTTAATCGAGTAAGAAAATAAGAAAAATTAACAGATCCTACAACAGAAAAGGGAGATAAAGTGCCAGAAGACAAGTATAAAGTGGTATAACCTGTGCCTCAAAAGTGGTATTTTTCCCTGAAAGATTCACCCATGAAACTTCTGAGTCTCCATTCTGAGAAATATTGGATACTGAAATAATTGGGTTTTCTAGATTGTAGTCCCAGAGGGTAGGGGTTAATGAAACCCATCTTTACCCCCACCCAATACACTGTTATAATAAAGAGTTCATTTCAATGAATGAGAGACAAAAGGGAAGAATACTTTATACACACACACATACATAGGGGCATGCATGGTACTTCCTAGAAGCTCTAAGGAAAGAGATATCAAGGTGTGATATTACATCTTGCCTTGGTGGTGGTGGGGGGGTGGTGGGAGAAGGTTGGCCATCCAGGTAAGGCTAAAAGAAGGAAGCAGCATTTAAGTTAAATTCTAGGGGACTGTAAAATTTCAAAGAAGGGAAATAAAGCAAGGAGTTCATGTCAAACTAATTGAAATTATTGTAGACCCTCAGTGTCTCAATTTCTTTGCTTCTCCTTTATTCCTCAACCCACTACTGAAATTGCTCTTAATTAAATCAAACTGTGATCTCTCACTTCTTACCCACTTGATTTACTTGTGGTGCCCACTTTTTTTCTCCCCGGCTTCCACAAAATCACTTTCTCTTGTGTTTCTTCCTTTCATCTAGCCTTTTATCTCTATCTTTTTTTGCAGACTCTTGTCCCCTAAAAAAAAAAAAAACAAAAACAAACAAAAAAAAAAAAACCTGGTTCTCAGGATTCTGTCTTAGATGTTTTTCTTTTCTTCAAAATTTTCTCTTTTTTTTCCTTCTTCTTTCTTTTCAGTTTTTACTTCTCCAAAGGAGAAATCATCCCTTCTTATACTATCAGCTGAAATAGATACACTTACATCTTCCTAATCCATATCTCTAATACAGAAGTCTTTCTCAAGTCACAAATTTCTGTATCTACTTCTACTGGACATCATCACATGGGTAAGTCAAATGCATCACGTTCCAAATTAAATTCTTTATCTTCTGTCCCTAAAATATTCCTTGTCCAGACCACATGAAAGACATCCATCTCTCCTATTATCTGTGAAAGACACCTAGAATTGATCATACTATCAGCTCTCTCCCTCATTCATCTCACTTCCAATTTCTACCATTTGCCCGTTTCCACCAAAGCTATCCCTACAATAATCTCCTGACTGTTTTCTCTTCTTTTATATCTCCCACAAGGTGACCCTAACTATTTCTCCCCTCTGTTACTGCAATAAGGCTCCAGGTTTCCAGTTAATTTATATCCATTGCTCCTCCGACCTAATCTCTCCTATCTTCTGGCTGCTGTGATCTACCAGAACCACAGATCTGCTTATTTCAGTCCCCTACTTTAACTCCTTCGAGAAACCCCATTGTCTTCATGATAAAATGCAAATCCTTTAATGAGACAGGCACATAAGCCACTTGATGATCCCTGCTCTGCTGACCTCCCCAGCACCAACCCAAATTTCCATGGCTTCCTGAATTCACCATGTTGTTTTAAACCTCCAGGGCTTTTTAGAGTCTTGTGTCCTGCCTGTAGCACACTTCGTCTCTTCCCCTCCTTATTCGGCTTCTTCTGTCTTGTCATATCAATGCCGGATGATGTCCCCTTTAGGGTCACCTCCCTCAGAAAGCTTTTCTGATGCTCCGCTCAGTTCTGTTCCTCCCTCCTTCCACAACATTCATAGCATTTCTTTATTGGAGTACTTACCACACGATGGTGTAACTATCTGTTGATCTATCTGTGTCCTGCAGTTCCCAGGAAGCCGGAGCTGTAACCCGTCACAAAATCCCCCAACTAGGACATAATAGGCATTTAGTAAATATGTACTGAGTTTAAAAATATGAGCAAAGCTTTAAGGATGGAAATTTGTTGAATGCGTTACAAGAGAATGACTAAGACATTTTGCAGGATGGAGGAAGGTAAGATTTGAAATGCCGGATTCTGAACTATGTAAGACAAGTAAAAGGCAGGGATGAAGACCAGGGCTGTGGAAAGAAACAAAATGCAAAGCAATGCAGCTTCACCACTGAACCACTGATGTAAAGTCCGCCCCCCCCCCCCCCCACTACAAACCTCGATTTTGAGGCAACAGAATATAAACTGAGATTGAGAGGCGAGGGCACAAGGGTTGAAAGTGAAGGATGGACTCCAAACCTGGAGTCAATTTTTGCAGCGTCATTATGGCTTCAGAACTGGAATTAGGGAATTGTTGTGGTTTCCAACTTGACTTGAATAGGAAAGATAAAATGGGATTATATCATGAAACATCTTAAATGCCTGGCTGAAGAGAGGGTTCTAAGTCTTATGGTCCCTCAGCAATCGCTGAATAATTCTGAACAGAAGGTGACAAAATGGGAGCTTAGAAAATAAGTCTGACCCTATTATATAACACTCAATGCATCAAGGAGGCTGAATTAACTGAATATTAGGAGAATATTTAATTATTTTGTTAAAAATCATAAATGCTCAAAATAAAGGGGTGGCAGTGAAAGTAGAAGGAAGAAAAATGCAACATCCATAGGAAAAACTGGAGGTAGCCTTGAGACTTGATAAGAGAGAAGACATACATTTGCAACAGACATTTCAATGAGATAGAATGGTTAAATATTGATTACAAAAACAGAAAATATTTCACCGAGCTAGGTACTTTATTTCTTTGAGAAATATCTCCTTAGGTTTAGAGTACTGTGTTCTTCTTTTACAAAGAATACCAATTTATACACTATTTTTAATAAAGGGGGACTTTTCATTTGAATGAGGACAGAATCTTAGACCAGTGAGGTATTCACAGGTACCCTGGAGGTATCGTGTGAAGTGACACAGGGCAGTGGCATAGAGCCACAGGCATAGTGGAAGAAGCATAGCCAGTTCTGATGACATATACATATTCTTGCCAAGCCAGCCTGGTGTTAGAGACCTTTAACTCTACTCTTTGATCAACTCTTCCTCCCCTAAAATTATTATTCTTAAAACAAAACAAACTACATTCCAATCAGATAACACTCTTTTCAGAATACCAATCCAAAAAAAATAGCATTTAGAAGTACTGAGGAATATATTCTGATGACATTTTCTACCAATTCTTTGTCTCTAACTTATTCACGTCTAACATAAAATTCTAGAGACCCCAAACAGTTCCATATGACCAGTTTTCTAAACTCATAAAGTAAAGCCAGAAACATACGTTAATACTGGCTCCTGTGTTTTGATAGAATTGAAAACAATTGTGACAACATAACCTATTATCAATTGATTTTAACCTTATTATATGGAGCTCTGGAAGATCATATTAACATTGAAAAGCACAAAGTTGTCACATAAAATAATGCTTTTGATTATAATTAAACTGGAAGAAACTCTCATACCAGAATGAAATGATTACTTATGTATTGGTCATTCTTTATTGGACACAAAATCCTTGAGGATAGGGATATGACGTATTTGTTTATGTATCTTCAGGTTTAATGCAATGCTTGACATATAACAAACAATCAAAAATATTTTTTAATGAATGACATTTAAAAAAGTATAACACTTACATAGAACCTACTGTGCACCAGGCACCTACCCACCGTGACTTACAAATATTAATTTGTTTAATTGTCATTAGAGAAATCTTTTACAAAGGAAATTAAGGCATGGGGAGGTTAGATTACTTGCCTGGAATCCTACAGCTTCTTAGAAAATGATGGAGCCAGGCATAAAACACAAGCATAGCCATTCTAGAATCTGTGCTCTTAACCAATATTGCTTTTTAAAAAAACTGCTGCCTTTAATTTTTAAGAAATGTTTGTAAATATATCTTTTATTACATTTTGAACTGAGAATAAGAAGACCTTGGTTTGTGTTAAATTTACATGGTTTGTGGCTTTGAGCAAGTTCATTAACCTAATGGGTCCTTAATTTCCTCATATGCAAAATCCAAATAATAGCTGGTACCTCACAAAGCTCTTGTGAGCCTTAAGTAAAGTAATTTATGTGAAAATGCTAGAACATAGTTGGCACCTGGGATATGTTAGTTGGTGTGCCAAAGACAATGGTACTATTTTCCTCCTTCTCTCCTTTCAAAGGGTATATATTTGCACATGACACATCATTCAGGTCTTTTAAAAAATGAAAACAAATTCTATGTTTCTTAAAGCATTATTTCCAATATCTTTCCAAGCTAGAGCTAATTTACGAAAGCATTTTCTGGATGGTCAGGTAAGCTTCAAACTCAATAGCTTGTTTTCTGGAGAAAAAAACATGTTTTTCCCGGAAGCTATTATGGTTTAAACATCTACCATCAGGGAAAACAACCTCTTTTTCTTCTAATTGGGAAATCAAATTAGATATAGTTTCTAAAGAAAAAAAGATTCAACCGACAGTAGAACATACGGCATTTATTTTCACCAAGAACCTCCAAAATTAACGGGCTCTACCAAATTTGACAGGAACCATCTCAAACAGTGGTTCCCAGTCAGGGCTTTACATTAAATCACATAAAAAAAAAAGTGGACCCTTCCTCAGATATTCTGATTTAATTGGTTTGGGGAAGGGTCTAGATAACCTTATTCTTTTGAAAGCTCTCCCATTGATTCTAATTTGCAGCCTTGAGTTGAGAACACTGGTTTAGGTTATCATTGAAAATATCACATCTCCTATTTCCATTTCATTTTTACTGCAGTAAAACACAACAGTAGATAATATCTTCATTCATGTCAACATTTAAAGAGTCTGAGAAGTTCACCAAGAACACAGTTGCCACAATACCACTATACTAAGATTTAGCTCCATTTCTTTAACTGATTGAAACAAATGCTACCTTTATACATCCATCATCATTCATTATCTGGAATTCAAATACATAACAAAATGGGAAACCAAAGCCGTATTTATATCAGGTAATTTTCTTCAACTCCAAGCATCATGAAACAATACAACTCTAAGATTATTTATGTGTTCTTGTGAATAAGTTATAATAAGGATTTCATGTTTACTCAGTGTATTGGTGTGGTCAATAAATAATCTTAGAGCATTTTACAATATGACTGAATATTATTCTTATGGCTATAGTTCCCAAAATTAACTGTAGATTAGAGGCATTGAACCAAAACAAATCCTGGCTGATGGATGTTTTCAGCTATGTTAAAATATTGAGTAGAAATGAGTGCCCACTGAGAATACTGACTTAAACTAAAGATGTTTGCAAATCTAATCACCTTAGTTCCTTTCACAATGTCAGTGTAGAGAACCAGCACTTTCTACTTTTATAAGCTGAGTTCTTTAACTGAACACATAGTAGGCTAGCAACATGCTATTACAAATTATACTCTACAAATCCCACAACACTAAAAGCATTCCAACTCTATCTTTACTGGTAAGCCAAAGTGGCCCAAATGTATAAAATATTTGCTTTCTCTTACCATTTAAAACACACTCAAACTTAGACACTCTGCTATTTAAAGATTATTTTCAGTAACTACATGGTCACACTTTGATTTCTTTTGAGCATTTCACTTTCCATCACCCAATAATTTCAACAAATAGCCTTGAACAGATGTCTTGGTTTAGGCTAACTAGAGCCACAAAATTGTCGGGGTCTCCCAAAGATCGGCAAATGGAACCCTGCCTCCTAGTCTCGCATACACCATATAATATTAGGTAAAGCTTTCAGGTAGAACTTTTCTTAGGCATATTTGCAAGGTAAAGCCTGAATAATGGGTTAAAAATCGAACTGGATTGTTGGAGTTTGACTTTGATTGGATTTCCTTGTACCTCAAGGAAAATGACTGCTTGGGGAAGAAGAATTCATCTGTTAGAGTTTTTCTTGATGTCTTTCACCCAGGCTTGGAAAGAGCATCATGAAAAAAGAGTACCCTTTTGGAAACTACGCACACAACATATTTTTCCTAATAGGTGTGAAGAATGGCTGCTATGCATAAATGATTGTTGGAAAATAATTCTCTGTAAAACATGACTTAACAAGCAACGCCATTCACCACTGTACTCATTTCCAATATCCAGAACAACGATGACACATCACATAGATGCCGATATTATCTGTTTGTTAGTTAATAAACACCTTTTGGAAAAAAATCCACAACCCTCAGCCCCGTAATTTTCATACCCAGTAAGTTGGAAAATAAAACTTTTGAGAGAAAATTGATATTAGTAACATAGTGAAAGTCACAAAAAATTCAGAGGAGCCTGCAATATGAAATCCTAAGTTGTAGCACCTTCCCAGGACAACCCTCTTTTCTCTAATCAAGGGTAAAGTGAGACGACCGAGACTAAAGCTGACCCTACATTTGAACCTCAAAGCACCACAATCAAACTGCAGTTTTGCAATCAAAAAACAAGGTACCTTGTGCCCTTCCGCTGCTAACCATCCCCGGGAACATCCCAAAGCTTTAAGTCCCGTTCATTCCCAGACCCTCCTTACCTGGAATAGTCTCACAGGGCTGCTGGGCACAGCTCAGTAGAAGCGAAGGGCATTCGCAGGTGGTGGCTCCAGAGACTCAGGAACTCAAGCTACAGCGCCCATCTCCTGAGCAGGAGATGTCAGCCTCA
This sequence comes from Acinonyx jubatus, assembly GCF_027475565.1. Taxonomy (NCBI): domain Eukaryota; kingdom Metazoa; phylum Chordata; class Mammalia; order Carnivora; family Felidae; genus Acinonyx; species Acinonyx jubatus. The sequence continues at coordinate 71,166,209 of NC_069383.1, read as the reverse complement.
GGGTGAGGTGCACGGGGTGCGCACCTCTCCAACCCCGGAAGGTCCGCGAGCCGCGCGGCGCAGCCCACCCAGTTGTCTGGGGGGCTGGCTTTCCTAGTTTGATGAGAGAGCAAACTGCGTTAGTCCTCAGCCCTCCTCCTCCCTCCCTCCCGATTCCCTGACACTTTACTTCTGCCTTAACTGATGGTTTAAACCTAGACCCAGCTTGTATTATGGGCTAAAAGGTAACTGCTTTTTCCCCATGCGTTGTTTCCATCTCCCCAAAGTCCAGGAGGCTCACCTTCCGGGCGCCTTCCTTCCCTCGCCCAGCTGTGAGCTGTGCGCAAACTTCTCCCGACTTAAGAGTCTTATCCTCGCCCGCGCTCCCGCCCCACCCCCGCCCGCCTCCCTCCAGGCTGCAAAGGAGGTGGCAGCGGATTTGATGAGCGCCAGCCCCCCCCAACCCCGCCCGCAAGCCCTCCCGCCCCCGCCAGCCCCCTCCAGTCCCTGGAGAGGGAGGGGCGAGCAGGAGAGCGCCGAGCGCCTTGGTGCCAGCCCCTCTCGCCCCGGCCCACAAGTGGGGCTACGCCCGCGGCAGCTGCCTTGCTCCAGTCCGGGCTGGGGCTCACCCCACGAGTCCCGGAGACTAAAACGCGGCGTGAACACGGGGAGCAGATGGGGAACTCGAGTTAGACCTTGGGTAGGGAGGAATGGGGAGGGGGGCGACAGTCTGGGTGGGAGATTCGTAGCTTGTCCCCGGAGGCAGCTTTCTGGGAGCCCTGTCCCTTCCCCGGAGATGCAAATTCCGGAGGGAGGTGAGTTTCTAAAAGGACCTACACCTAGAGACCATGCCGCCCTGGCTCCTTAAACCAGTACTCGGGGGACAGCACCACCTGGGAGCCCGTGGAGAGAGGGTCGGTAGTGGGCGAGGTAGTGAAAGTGGGATGAGGATCAGTGGGAAAACGGTTGGCGAGGAGCTGGGGTGCTGAGAGGAGGCAAGAAAAAGAGCCGGGAGACAGGACGTGACAAGAGGAGCCACCGGGGTCCGGCAAACCCTGAGAGAGCGTTCGGAGTTGGGTAGCTGTCCGGAGCTGGGGGCGCAGGCTGGATTTGGGGGAACAGCGCCCTCCTCGTAGGGGACTGATGGTGGGCACAGTAACCTAGGGTGAGTGACCGCAGTGAGGACGGCGTTGGAAGACGGGGTTCGGAGTGCCAGACTTGGTGTTGGGGACTGCGACTCCTCTCTCTTCCCTCCTAAAGCCCTGGATGCGAGGAGGAGCCCGGGACAATCCGATTCCAGGCACAGCGCAAACCTGGCTGGCTGGTGCGCCCTGGGAGGCGGGCAAGTTGGTTCCAAGGACACACAGCCCTTAACATCCTTTAGCCCACCTCTGGGTAGAGCAAGGCAGCAGCGGACACTTTTTTCCTAACTCTGTTGAAGGGGTGTTGGGCTAAGAAAGCGGCATCTCGCGAGTCCCGGGACTGCAAGGTGGCAGTACACCGTCCAGGTTACCAGGTGCTCGGCAAAGAAATGATGGTAACAACAACATAAGAGGACGGGAAGAAAGCCAGACGGCAATACAGCACACTTTCCCGGGTAGTTCGAGTTTCTCCTAAACACTCAGGAGGCAGAGGTGCTCTGTGAATGGGACTGCAACCTACACCCATCCGTTCTCCGATCCCTATGCTGGAGAGGTTAGTCACTATAGGCAAAAGATGTGTGTGTCTCTATCCTATTTTGAGCTTGCACTCTCCATCTCAGGGAGACTTCAGGGACCCCTATATCTTGGGTTTGGGGGCTCTCAGGGGACCCAATAGAAGACGGAGTCCGGGGCAGATCAGCTATCCCACTAAACTTTCCAGGGGTTTTGTTTTTCCGGGCTCTCTTTTCCCTTCATACCCCCCCCCCAACTTCTTCCTTGCCACCTCCAGTCTGGTGACCCAGAGGGCTGTGTGACTCACCATGTATTCAAACCCTACAGCACAGCCCCACTGCAGGGGAATATTCTACAATCCCTTCATTCCAGTTATCTAAGCGGGAATGATGTTAGCAGTAAAAAATGTGACTAGGAAAGGAACCCAGGCAATGGGAGAAGTATCTTGCAGAGAAACGCACACACACACACACACACACACACACACACACGCAATGACAAAAATTAAAACCTATACAAGAAACCTTATGAATTCAGGATTTAGATAAGAATATTCATTCTGTGCTTTGACATCTGTCCTGGGTTCAATAATAGATTTCTGTATCCCAGCTGCTACTAACCAGCCGACACCTGACCATGTCCTCCCTTAAGAATTCTCTTTCAGAACATTAATTACCTTTTTTTTAGTGCAAACAAGCAGAAAATTATTAAAGTTGTTTGTGTATCTCCTATCGTCAATTGGTGGGGACCAACCACCGAGAATTTCCTCATTGTACCCAAACCATGGAAATAACATTAAATCAGGGAGGTTTTTCTGGAGTGGAGGGTGTTGCTGTCCTCTGCATTGTGTGACAAAGCAAGCACAGAGACTTTTCTGTTGGAGGCTAATCCTAGGGCATCCTACATCACTGATTGACAACCAGTATTCTGAGAATAAGTCTGGCTTCGTTTGGTAAAGCTACTGAAGATGTGTGGGACACAGCCCTCAACCATAACTTAGAGATGGAAGTCTGAAAATCAGTGAGAAAAATGGTATACGTATGTTATAAAACCTTAAGCTGAGTGTTGGATAAGCATCCAAGACCTAGAATGAGCAAAATACTAATTTTATTAGAGATAACATTAGATAGAGAAAAAGGAGTTTTCTGTGGGCAGAGGATTTCAGAGAAGGTGAATGGTAGAAGTGGGATCAAAGATGTGACCCTCTGGTCTTCCAAGAAGATGAAATTAACTTTGTCAGCAACAGACGTTTATTGAACACCAAAGGGGTTTGCACCTGTTAGAAGCACTGGTGATTTACAGAAATTTAACTCTGCTGTCTTACCACTATCAAAATATTTTCTATGTAGAAACACTGTAGAAACCCTCGGAGGGTTAAGTATTAACCCAGGGATAGTCTAATAAGAGTAATTGGCAGCATTTTTGGAAATGCTATGAGAACTATTAGTTCTGAAGTCAGTGTAGTTGGCACAGGCTATATTTTAAAAATGAAGTGGAAAAGAATACAAAATTATATTTATCTCCTGTGACAAGTGTGAGCACAGTTTCTTGAAACTTAGCTTTCTACTAAGTACGTGTATGTGTACAGATATGCAAAGTAGAGTATATTTCTGTGACTCAAAATCAAAAGTATCTTAAGGTACTTGATTATAATAAGCCACTCTTCCAATAGAATACCTTATATTTGCAAATAAGTCTTTAAATGAAATTAGTTCATCAAAGGGACATTCAGGGAATAAGCATCTTAAAATGTGGTAACACACACTTCAGGTATTTTCACTGTTCACTTACGACTTTAAAATTCTGTCTTAATGAGACTTTCCCCCTTCTGCTCCTTTTTTAAAAAATCCCCCCAACCCCGTTTTAGGCAGATATTAATTTATGGAGGATCCTGTTGAAGATATTATATTCCATGTTTGGATACTAAAGAACAGCCTTTAGATGCAAACTGCACTTCAATCCTCAAACCCTCCATTCTCGTTGCTGAGGAAGTGAAGTCCTCCACTAACTGTAGAAAGGTTGCGTGACCTCTCTCAATTCTGACTTTCCAAAACAAGGTTTACTCATCTGCAAAACCAGGGTTCAGACCGTATCACTTTCATACCACTTATGGTTCTTGAATGGTGTAACTTTTCTATAAAATCATGAAACTTTTTAATTGCAGTGAGTAGAAGGAAGATTAAAAGCTAACTCAACTACAACCTGTTCTTGTTAAATATGGTAATGTATGGGAAGGTCACATTTTGGAGGGACTGAGAAAAGTCATGCATAGAAAAAATGCATGTGATTTGTTATATTTGGGGGAAAAGATCATTTGTCAGGATAACTGAATTCGGGTTTCTCCTCTTTTGAAAATAAATTTAAAGAAAAATTTCTGGCCTCTCTCAGGAACCCAATTTCTAGCTTTGGGTAACTCCCTACTCAGGAATTTTTCCTTGCATTGAAATACAGCCCAATCCCTCACACATATGTGGAGGGAATTTAGTGCATGTTTAATATTATCATATGTCACAACACCTTGGGGTAGTCATTCATGGCGGACCCAAAAATATAAATTGCAGCCCGTATTCTCAAGGAGCCCATAATCTATTTGAGGACATTTGTCTTTTCCTCTTCTAGCCTCTTTCCAAATAGACAACAGTTGGTGATTATCTTTTATATATTACCCTTCACAGATTTACAGATTTCATCCTGACAGAGAGAATAATAATTTACCTTGGTGAAAAATAAATATTTTTCTTTTGAAACCATATGAACTTCCACTGGATGATCAAGCTCTCTTGAGGGTAGTCTCCTGCTTCAATCTTCCACCTCTTTTCCAGAAAGAGAAGATGATGCACTTGCATGTCTCTCTTCCCTTTTCATCTTTCAAAGGGTGTAACAGTTTTGTTTCCCTACAGGATATGTCTCCTGGCTGAAAAAAAAACCAAAACACTGCTTAAACTAGGAAATGTCTTTCTAGATTGTATACATACATAAATTTCACCTGGGTTAACTGTTAACTTTATGAATAAATAACTTGGAATAGGAAGGGATGGCAGGGGCATACACCATTCAGTAGCAGCAGTGGAAATGAACTTCCATCTTCGATGAAGTTAGGAAATATCCAGATATTTTCTAGCTTCTAAAGAGAGTTCTAGAGGGAAACTCAGGAATGGGAGAAAAACTGCAGAAGCATATCAATGCATGTATCCATTCATTAAATCACTTAATAAAATAAAATAATGAATAATTAAAAAGTTCACATTCTAGTGGAAGGATGGAAATAGATAATATACAAAATAAGAAATAAGTTGTTGATTTCAGATACTGACAATGCTATAAAGATTATGGACAGGGGACTGAAAGACAGGCATGGGTTAGTGATGCCCTAGGAAGCTGAGGGAAGGCCTTCCTTGAGCTGTGATGTGAATGAGAAGGAGCCAGTCATTCTGAGTACCCTTGTAAAATTCTCACACAGTGCTGTTTTGCACCCCCCCCCCCAATGAAAGTAAACACCCCTAGGATCTGGAATCTACTCATTTTGTGATTGTGTGTGTGTGTGTGTGTGTGTGTGTGTGTGTGTGTCTTTATCAAGCGTGCTCTGTAATTTAGTCATATTTAGCCTGTCATTAGGAATCTGGGAGATAGGAGGTATTTTTCTTGTACTAAGTGGAACAGGTAGTGGTAATTTTCAGTACTTTTGGGGCTGGTCCATATGAAGTTAAATTAGGAGAGGACCCTCAGATGGCAGTAGCCTTTTGGCTTGTGTCGTTTCAGGATATGTTGGCAGAGTGCTAAAATACAAGAAAATATACAACTTGCCTCAGAACTAAAGAAAAACTTGTCTTTAATATCTACTATTTTTAGATTTCCATTTTCTGATTAAAAATCAATAGCTTTATTGATTTTGCTTTATTGAACACCTACCACTTATTATATGGCAGGCATTGTATTAAGCATTTTAATGCATTATCTCTTTGTAATTCTGTGAGGTAGGTACAGTTATGATCCCTATTGTACAGACACAGAGACTGATGCTTAATGGGTTAAATGATTTGATGCTACGAAATGATTCTAATATAGGCAGTATATATATACTCATTATATAAATACTAATATTATATTTGACTGGCCTTGATTCTGTAGTTACTCAGGACAGATATATGTATTTATTGATTAAAAACAGTGAGGCGTAAGATTGTTTTAATAGGCGATTCTATACAGATTCACATATTTTTAAATGACAGCCAAAAAATCTTTCAACAAATAATTCCTGTTTCTGCCAACCACAAACTGAACACTTAGCCATCTGAATTGCAGTGGATTTTTGCCTTCCAGGCACAGTATAGTCTAAAAGGGGAGTCAAACCATTTAAACAATTAATAATAATTCAAAGATCTACAGCAGAAGTATGTTCCAGTGCCCTGGGAGCTCAGAAGAGAGGGGATTAATTCTGCCTGGGAAGAGATTTGTTTTTACTAGTTATCGTCTCTCTGAAATCTAATACTCTGGCACTAACAGACTAAGTGTTAGACACACAGAGTTTACGTGCCCCAGAAATAGAATTTTCCTTTTTTAGTATAAAATAAGAGGTGATATTTTAAAATTACATGGTAAATATATATGAATGAAATCATGTAACGTAGACTATATTGTCCACACAACTTTTCTTTGGATATGGTGTTTAACCATTTATAACAAATTCTTTCCAGTTCATAGTTTAAGCAAAAATGTTATTGTGATGATAATTTGGTTGGCCATGGCATTTGAAAGGTAGAAAATCAAATGGAATCAGTATAAAACACTGAGAAAAGACATTTTAAAGGCAAAATAAAAACAGGGAAAGAAACAATTGACCCAGTTGCTAAAGTTGAGGCCTTAAACATATGACAATGTTTTTTATAGAATTTGGAATCTGCTGCCACACCAGCACCCATCCTGTGTAGTGGGAAAAGACAGAGGTAGACAACAGAGACACCGGTTTCTAAAGGATGAAGAATTCGGTGGACCGCTTTACATTAGGTAGGTCTCTCTAATTTCCTAAAATCCTGATTCTAAAGGATAGACCTATGGCAGGAATCTATACATACTTCAAAAACTGATTTTAATTACATATGTTATTCACAGAAGAAGATGATAACTAGGGTGCACGCAAGTTTCAAAGGCGGAAAGTAAGAAGTTAAAGATGTGTTTCAGCATAAAGAGAAAGAGCGTAACTAGGAGCAAGGGTTAACAGAGATGAAGGAGCAAGGAGATCAGGTATTTCACCCCTGGGGTGATTCTTAAACTACCCTAGTCACTGAGGTTGTTGTTCTTAAAAATTGACTACAGAGTACTAATTTGAGTGCAGATTATTATATACAGAGGGGGAGGGAGTGAAAAACTCGTCTTTATAACCTCATTAACAGCCTCTGCCACTTTAGCATCAGCTTTTACCAGCTTTCCCTTTTTTACTTCAAAGGGGGGCAGCATTTTCCCATGTCCTCTTTATTTCTGTTCTATTTAAAGAATGTTTTCTCTATGTTATTATTTCTTTCAAATAACTGTTCATATTTTACTTTTTTAACCCTTTTCTGATACTGCTTTCGCATATACTCAAAATTTCTCCTTGTTGCAGCCTGCCCTCCCCTTTCTAAGAAGAATATTTGTTTTCATTTCCATCACTCAGTGATCAGCCAGCTAGAGTCTTAGCTTTTTTAAAAAGCTGTATACTATTATTTAAAAATAAATGTTTCTGTGTTTCTTAGAGTCCGAGTGAACTCTTCAAAAAATGGACAAAAATCACCCACTCTTATATGCAGAATGACAGATTTGATTAAGGAATTTAAGGCAGGGCTTCTCAAATTTTAATGTGTTATAGATCACCTGGGGCTCCTGTTAAAATGCAGATTCTGATTTATCAGATCAAGGACCTGAAACTCTGCATTTCTAACAGGCTCTCAGGCCCATGATGCTGGTTTACAGATCGTTCTTTAAGTAGTATGGCTTTAGAATCATCTCCCTTAAATATGCCCTGCATCTTATAAACTTTACTCTTTTAAAATTTAGAAATATTTTTACCTATAATAAATACATTACTGTATGGCCTTGTCTTCTTGATATCAAAATATCGTAACAACTATTTGTAGTAAAAATACTAAGGACAGTTGTCCTGGGAAGGGAGTGTTGTTGATGAGGACATGCTCCTCCTGTAGGAGAAATCTTGGAAAGAAATTTATTCTTGGGAGATTTTATGAATACGAATTTTATGAGTATAAATGATTTCTTCTGGAGGGGTACTTGGTCTAAAGAAACTAGCCTTCCTTAGAGAAGAAGAGAGTATTGCTGGTGAAGGTGCTTAGTATCAGTGGTGGTATTGGTGGTGGGGGTGGTTGTGGGCATGCTGTTTGTAGTCATTACAGTAGCAGTAATGTTGAATGAAATGGAAGTAAGTAATGGTTGTAGTCACGATGGTGATGGCAGTGTTGTTAGGGGTTATGATGGTGATGGTGGTGGTGGTGAAGATGTACACAGAAGTGGTCCTGAGAGTGGTGTCAACAGTTTGCACTAAATAATAGAACAGCAAAGATTGGTTTTCAGTCCTGGTTCAAACTCTTTAACACCTCTGTATACTTGACAAATTACTGTTTCTGAGCCTCAGTTTTCTCATTTGAAAAATGGTGATAAATAAAACACTTAGCTATGAGTATGCTGTAGGGATTAATCAAAACAAAGCATGTGAAGCCTTTAGCAAAATGTAAGGCGTACAGCCCGTATTCAACAAACATGTTGATTCTTCATTGGTGGAATTGCCTGACTCCACATTCATTCTCAGCTTCTGATTGTCCAACCAGGTTGAATTCAGACTTTTTTTCTTTTTATTTAGTTCGTGTTTTATTTTCTGTCTTTTTTCCCCTCTGGACACATCTTTATTTGCTCAAAATGAGAAGTTGTAGATTTGACATTGACCTTTAGATGATAAATGAATAAAGGCAGTTCAATCATTTCCTATTTAAAAATTCCTTTCTATAATTTCAGCCTTTTATAAATTGACACTTTCAGAATATAATAATGTATCTTTCTATCCAGAAAATTCAACAATCCTGTAAACAGGGAGGTCCGAGCCAGTGTCCTTGTAAATGGATTTGGATTCTTTTCCATACATTTTTATTAATTAGCCTGGGATCCTCTCTCAATACCCTCTTCCTCCTGCCCACCACGTGAGTGCTCATGAAACTCAAACAAGTTTACTATTGACTGTAGACAGACAAAATTCGCTCCTTAAAAACTTTAAATGACTCCGTAAAAAATCCAAGCTTCCTGGTCAGATATTGAAGATCTTCCCAAGTTGTATCTTAACTACCTTTGTTGCCAATCATTATCCAGTTCTCACTTGATCCCAATATGTTTTGGCCAAAGTAGGCTATCCACCCATTAGTAGCAATAGCTTCAGTTTATTAGGTACTTGCCATGTGCCAGGTACTGTGTTTAGCATTTTACATGCATTATCTTATTTGATCTTCATTTTAACCCTCCAAGATACATGCTGTTATCCTTAAGTTACAGATAATTAAAGCTTAAAGTACTGAAGTAAATTTATTACTGTCACAAAATGAATAAATATTCTAACTCTTGTATTTAGATTCAAGGGTATACTCTTCCTGGAATCACATGCTGCCTCCCTAAAGCTCTCTTGCTCATCAACTTCTCTGCTTTTGCAACATGGTGAGTTTCCATTCTGAAAAGTACTCCTGTTTTCATTACTTCTTATAGAAGCCTAAAAATCTTTCAAGGCTTCCCTCAGATGGTATTGACTGGGGAGTGCCTGGTTTTGATTCTTAGTCATGTGACTTTAGGCAGTTTATCTTTCTGTGCTTCAGTTCCTCAGCAGAAAAAAAGAGACTAATAATAATTGCATTCATATTTTAGAGGTTTATATGAGAATTATATATATACACCCTTTCACTATATATCACACACACACTATCTGTAGCTATGAAGAAATTAGATCAGTTCTTGCATGAAATACTATATCAGTGTTTGTTATAAAAGCAGAAGTTACTTTAAAGATCTTCTGGGAAAATCCTCCTAATAGGAAAAATGATGAATCTGAAACTAAGAAAGAGTTTGTAACCCTGTCCTGGGTCACACAGTTTCTGGGACAGCCAACTCTAGAATTCATAATTTTCATTTCCGTTATCAGAATGTTTCTTTGTATCTTTACACTGGAATACTCTTACCCTGTAAAACTTTTAATTTGCCCCTCAGCTTTATTGTGCTTTGTTTCTCTCTTATGAGGAACACTGCATTGTAACTATTTGTGTATATGTCTTATCCCTCTCACTCAATTGTGACATTCTTGGGTGCAGGGAGACTTCCCCATTTATCTTTCTTTCCCACACAGCACTGATGCTCAGTGTGCACTCACATAGCATTTCATGAATTGATTGAACATCTGCTATTACAATGATAGGAATTGATTATTCATCTGCTAGAAATTGAAATCCAGGTGCTTTCACAATTCTCAGTCCTCTCTGCAGCTCTGAGGGATGTATACAATTTTACAGAGGAGGAAACTGAGGTTCAAAGGCTGAGAGAAGAGACTATATGGAAGGCAAATTGCCCAGGTGTTCCAAAACCAACCAAAGGGATATTGAACATTGGGCCATTTTCTCTTTAGGGGAGCTGTATCTTTGTTGTCTTCTTTTAATGCAAATAAATGAGAACTGTTGATCTATTATTTGCTCTTAATTGCTGTGCCATGTTGATTTTTCTCATATTTTTCATTCTACGTGTTTTCTTTATTTAATCGAGTTTTTCAGGAACTTGAGTCATACATTTTTTTTTTCTGTTTTCAAAAGTAGTAAATGTTTTTTGTAGAATATTTAGAAAATAAAAAGGAAGAAATAAATCACCTATAACTTCACCAGTCAGAGATAAGCAACATTTACATTCTGGTTCTTTTCTTCCTAGTAGTTTTTCCATGTTAGAAATATTAATTGTATCTGCTTATCTTTCTCCTATTTTAAATTACATTTAAATTGGGATTGTAATTCTCTTTGCAACTTACCTCCTCCAGTCATCATCTAGGATCTGACGAATAAAAGTGTTTTACATAAAAACAGATATGAAGTGAATTACTCTAAACTTAGGATGCTATATCTAGGGTGGCATATGATAGGAAGTTCAAAGTATAGATTACATGGTTTGTATACATTGGGGTAACTCCTTTCAGGTTTTTCCCAGTCTGGAATCTCGTTTTTTTTTTCTCCCCAGTCACAACCATGGCAGCCTAAGTAACAACATCAACTGCCATTATGTCAGGGTATGTGTAGAAACAACACTTGACATTACAGCTAAAAGAAGTTTGTTATTCAGAGTAACAGGCTCAAGCATTTAGAACAAAGCACACTGAAATTTTTACCTTTTGAGTCTGCTATAGATATTGTTATCAATCAGAATTAGAGAAATAAAAAGGCTAAAGTCTCTGTATTAGTATTTTAGGTCTATGGTTTGAACAGCTATTGAGAGGCGATTGATACTTCTTTTTGTATTTTGTATAACTTCCTAAAGTAGGTAAATATGATCAATCCCTAGGCTGGTTCCATGGTGAAGAGAAGTGAGCAATGCAGAATCTAGATGTGTAGGGAGGAGACTCTGTTAGACAAGGATATTGATGTTGGGTAGACCTGAGGATGCCTACTGCCTACTAAATAGGCCTGAAAGTTAGATCAGTAGGAAGTAGGTATGGCTGCACAAACCCCAAATAACTATGATTAATTATATTAAAATTTATTTCTCTCATCAAAAAGTATATTGAGATGGGCATTTGAGGGATAATATGGCTAATAGGACCTGTCCTTACCAAGTTCCCAAGGATCTGGGTTTCTTCCAGTTTGTTGCTCTCTCATTCCTACAGTGAGGCTCATATCCTCATGAACTAAGACAGAGTTCCAGTGGTTGCAACCACATTTCAAATAGCAGGATGCAGAAGCATAGGAAAATGTATCAAAGGGTGTGTGCCAGCTCTCTTTTAAGGAAAGTTCACAGATGCTGCCATGTGACTCCTGTATTGATAGTTCATTGGGTTCAACTTGGTCATATGGCCACAAACGACAAAGAAGCATGGGAAAATCTTATGGGGAAATCAATCTTTATTCCAGACCACCATGTACTAAAAATTACGTCACCATAAAAGAAGGGGAGAATGGATATTGGAAATAATTTTTATCTCTTCTGGAGTAGTTATTATAAGAACCACAGTGAATATTATTTACGGCTTATTCTAAATATAATTGTGTTTTAGGTAACTTTAATAAAATTAAATAGTTCAATCTAGGCTGTCTAGTACAGGGGTCTGTATATTAATCTCTGTGTTAGTATTTTGGGTCTATGGTTTGAACTAAACTATGGTTTAGCCTATGATTCAAATCTGGCCTGCCACTTATTTTTGTAAATAAATTTATATGGGAACACAGCCATGCTCACTCATTTGTATGTTGTCCATGGCTGCTTTTGCACTACAAAAGCAGAGTTGAGCAGTTGCAACAGAGACCTGAAATATTTACTATCTTGCCTGTTTACCTAAAAAGTTTGCCAACTCCTGCTCTAGACTCTAGAATATGGTTTCACAAATTTAAATGAATCCATTTTTGTGTGTGTGTGTGTGTGTGTGTTGTCAAGTCCTTAGTTAAAAAAAGTCCTTTATATTTGTATTACATTAAGGTACATTGATAAATTAGATATACCACTATTTTGTGTATTATCACTTAGATGACGGAGAGAGAGAAAGGATGGGGAGTGGGAGTTAGGATATCAAACAGTTTGATTTCCTTAAAAAATCTGAAGTAAATTGTGGCAAAATATTAACACCTGTCAAATGTAGATGATGGTTATCAGAAAGGCCAAGTTATTTTCTGTATTTCCTTGGTATGTTTACAATATTCTATAAGTGTATAATAAAAAATGTTTAAAAAACAAAAAAATATATAGCCCTCTTAAAAAAAAAGAATTTGTAATCGACTTTCAACGCCATTCCAATTTGGATGTCCAGAGGAAGCCACTTACAGAATGGTGCACAAGGAGATTGACTCCTACTGGAGTGTGATATTTTTGTGATTGAAGCTCCAGAATCATGTCAGCAGTTCCAGAGACTCTGCACATCTGTAAAATGTGTCTGCCTCTGCTTGTGTACTCCAAAAATAGCACCTGCATCCAAAAACAGAGAGGAAGGCAAATTTCTCCTAGAAAAGGACCACACTGTGTTGGAATTAGTGTATTTCTGAGATAGGAATGTCTGAAGTAATAAGGGCTCTGAGTTTTGTTGTTGTTAGGATAAAATGCAGATCATTTACTCATAATAGGGTAAATTATTTAGGAGGACCAAAACCCATTGTATCGAATTTTGATATTTATGTGTTTGTTTTTTTTAAAGGGTTTTTAGTCTATAAGCATGGGATATATAAAGGAAAAAAATAACAACTCTCTAAATTATTTAAGATTTACCCCTTTAGAGGTAATAGATCTCATTGTTTCCTTGGGAGAGCCTTCCTATATTAAAGAAGTGATGTTGCCATGTATTTAAGTAGGAAGAGAAATTTGAAGACTTCTACTGCTATAAAAATTGTATCCAGTCAGCCTTTAACACATATACATATGCACAGAAAAGCTGCTTATCTGCCAAAATTGGATAGCTTTACCAAATGCAAGTTTAATTAACTGGAAAAGAGAGTTAAATTTTAATAAATAATTAGGGTGATTATTAAGCACTATGGTGAACTTAAAATGTGCTGTGTAAATGCAATAGTAGTATGAGTGTCTCCCAGGTTTGATTACCTGCTCATTTCAAGTCATTACCTTTTGAGAATAAAACTAAAGTAATAGATAATTGTTTTTTCAGGGAGAGAGGAAAACGTATAAAACAAAAACCAACTTTTATTTGGGTAACATGACAGTATATTTTACATCAACTTGGAAAAATCAAACACCTACTATGTATAAGATAGGGTGCTATCTAGTAAGGATATAAAAATGGATAAAATAAGATCTATGCTCTCACAGAACTCACAGTCTAGTGGTGGAAAAGGAAGTAAAAAATTAAGTACCATACAAACTATAAACGTGTTAATAGAGGTGTGTATGAAATGCTTTAAGAGCACAATGGAGAAAACAATTCATTCTGACAAGGAAGCACAAAGAAGGTGCCACAGATGTAATATGAACAGCAGAGAAGTAAAGGTATATCATGCAGTGGAAAGAGCACCAGGCAAGTCATAAAGGCCCCAAGTGCATATCTTATTTGAGGAAATGTGAATTGCTTCATGTCATTGGAGCATAAGGTCATGGGAAATAAATGACAGAAGGTAAAAATATAAAGGTGGTAAGGGATGGATTGTCATTGAAGGCTTTTAAGGAGGTTATGTATGATCAGATCTGGGTTTTAGAAAATAAATTGTCTTCACTTGAAGGAAAAGGGCCAGGAAGGATGGAGTCCAGTTATAAGGATGTCCAGTGGTCTGAGAGATTGGGGTGATGCTGGCCAATTCAGATCATTAGCAAAGACAATGAAATGGAGGAAATAAATAAAAAGAACCTTGCTAGAGTAAGTCTATTTGGGGATGAGGGAGATAGTAGGTAAAAAGGGGTAGTAGAGGTGATGACATCAATGAAGGTAAAGGGCATGTAGTTGGGAATAGGGCAGGGGAAATAGTTACTTTCCATTTTTAATGTCTTTGGGTTATTGATGCCTATCTGACATTCATTTGAGAAAAACAGTATTCAGATCTAGAATTTAGGGCAGAAGTGATGCCTGGAGATGGACATTTGAGACTCATCTGTAAGCAAGTGATGATTGAGGTTGTGGGGTTAGATAAATTAGTCTGCAATAAAGAATAAAACAAGATAAAATGAGTATACAAGCGATACTTTCAGATCAGTGTGACACTTTAAATGGATCTGTTCCTTTTTTTGCCAAGAAACTTGCCATTTTGAATTCCCTTCCCCATTCCCTGGCAAAAGTGGAGCCTGATTATCTACATTCTATCTCTCATTATTTTTTCATTCTCTCAATTAACAAGAAGATTTTAAAACTATGCCTGCTGTCCCACTTAGTAATGTTCCATGGCCTTCCTTTTCCTTCTCTCCTTTCTTCTGGAAGTACCCTATCCTGTGATCAACACCTCTTGATACATTTTTTCAGTCTGGAATTATGCAGTAAGGTGAGGAACACCACATAGATGATAAAACAGAAAAATTACAGCCAAATTATAGCAAAATTTTGAGAAGAGATTTTAGCGAGCATATTCATAACTTTTCCACAATCTACTTCTTTTATTATTAATTGCATGTATAGTGGAATATTCTAAGATTTATATTTAAGAAATCATATTACCTTTAGAAATGGCACATTTTCTTCAACAAAATAATTTAATAGAAAAGTATAGATACTTCAGTGCAAATTGGAGATGAAAATGAATCCCTGCATTCAAATGCACATATTGCATTTGAATATTCTCCTTTCATCATAAGAACAGTAATTATGTATGGAAATAGTCCAAACCCTTTGTTGTCTTTGTTCCTTATGCTCCATGTGTGTAATACTAGAAATGTGGAAGAAATTCAAGACAATTTTTATCTATTATCACCTAACTTTGACTCATTCCTCCTAGATCAGCTTTCAAATAATTATTATATTGATACTCATGGACCAAACTCAGCTATAAACTCCATTTATAAATTTTAATTGCTTGAATCATCTACTTTTCATTATTTACCTCAGTTTTAACTTAAAATTACCTAACATTTAATGACAATTTAAGTTGATGATGGTTTGATTTAATTAGCCCTATATTGATTAGAATCAGATTTGGTCATATAAAATGGGAAAACCCAAAATAATAGGAGCTTGACACACAAGGAAAGTCCTACGTCACTTCTAGAGGTGTCTAGAGGTAGGAGCCCCTGGCATGTGGTGACTCCAGGATTATCAACGATCTAATCTCCCTTTGTCTTGCCACTCTGTCATCCTTAGAGTCTTCAGAGGCAACCTATGGTTTCTCAGAAGTCTGACACAAGTCTTCTGCTCACATCTCATTGACTTGAGCGATACTTTTTCACAAGAAAATGTGCAACATGTCATCTTTTAGCTAGTAAGCTGTAACCCAAAAAGAATTGGGTTCTGTTACTAAGGGTGAATGGAAAGAATAGATTCAGAGGAAGACAATTAGCAATGCTGTCACAGTCAATGTACCAGCACACTGTTATTTTAATATAAAATATAAGAAAATGACTAATTTTCAAGCCAATTATAGGAATTTGTAGTATATGGTTCTCCAAATTAGTACTTTCAGAAAATAATTCAATTTACAAAACAATATAGGTTCTTGTTTCCCAATGGCAGAAATTCAGTACAGTATAATCTGTAATATTACTTAATTCAGAAAAAGGGATTGGTTAAAAGTATCATGGCAAGAAATCCTTAACTTTTTAGGAAGTTATTACCCTGTCGTCAAGAAAAATAATTCCTCTTTCAAATCACAATATCCACTTATAAAACTCTTTGCCAAACCTGTCTACCTTCTAATTGAATACCCTACCCTATGTCACACAGACCCTGTCCCTATGTTTTCAATAACCAGTGCTTGATCCAGGTCAGTTGACTTCCATGACAACTTCTGACTTTATCCTCTGGACTTTCATCATCTACTTTCTGATCTACTTTCATCAATTTTTGGTATCTTCAATTCCGAGGTCCTCAGTCTCTACTCTGCTTTGGTCTGTATTCATCTAAATGCATCTTTAGAATTTGCATTTTCCAGGAAACACTACATCTCTAAGATCTCAAACTCTGAAAAAGTATGAGATTTAGAATCATGCAACTCAAGGTCCACATCTCAGCTGTATCATTTGCTCTTGTGATTATAGGTAAGTAGATCAATTTCTCTCAGCCTAGATTTCCTCATCTGGAAAATAATGATGAACATCTTTACCTCACTGAATTACTGAGAAAATTAACCAAGATACCACAAGAAACTGTAGCTGTTCAATATCCTTCCCATCCAAATGATCCCTGTGGTGGTCTTCAGAACAAGTACAATATCTTATCTAATGATCCTTTAGGAGACTTTCTGGTAACAGAATAGGCTCTTCATAAATGACTGCTATAGAAAGGGAAACTCCTATCTTCACATATCCTATAGAACATGTACATGCTAGTACCCAGAGGCATATCTGGGTTAGTTGATCAAGACATGACAATAGGGGCATCAGTTGGTTGAGCATCTGACTCTTGATTTCAGCTCAGGTCATGATCTTAGGGTTGTGAGATCGAGTCCTGCATTGGGCTCTGCACTGAGCATGGAGCCTGCTTGGGATTCTCTCTCAAACTCTCTCTCTCTCTCTCTCTCTCTCTCTCTCTCTCTCTCTCTCTCTCTCTCTCCCTCCCTTCCTCCCTCCCTCCCTCCCCCTGCCCCTCTCCCTGCTCACATGCATGCGGTCTCTCTGTCTCTCTCTCTAAAAAAAAAAAAAAGACATGCCACTGGCATTAAGAGATCATGGTTCAAATCTTGGTCCTGCAACTTGTAGCCTGTGTAACCTTAGGCAAGTCATTACTTTTACATGAATCTCAGCTGGAATAGTAACACTTGACTTCAAGGTTTTCTGGGAGGAGATATAGACAGAAATCATTTTATATTTTACTACGCTGATGTAGTACTCCAAAAACGCATTCTGAAAAAAAAAATTAGTCCTTTTGACCAAAGAGAAATATTAACTTTCTGAGTGTTTTTTAAACTTTCTATAGTCAGTCAGTGATGATGATAATGATAATGATGGTGTTGATGTTGATGATGATGGTCTGCCAGACACTGTGCCAAGAACTCAACATTATTTCAATTAATACTCAATACCTGTATTAGGTATTTACTATTAATATCCCTATACTACATATGAAGAAACCAGGGCTTAGAAAGTTTGAGATCCTGCCCCAAGCAACACCTGGGCAGTGATGGAGACAGGATTGAACTTTGGGCCCTGGGACTCAAGGGTGTTCACCATTAGCCATCACATTATACCACCTTCCAGCTGATTCTATCTCTTAAATATCTCTCAAATATTTACCCTCCTTTTCCCTTCTATCACCACAAATTAGTTCAATGCCTCATTTTTTTTTCTCACCTGGGACACTGAGGTAGTCTCTTAACTTGTCTTTCTATTTCTCCAGTTTTCTCTGTCCTCCATACTTCCGTTGTAACTGTCTTCCTGAAATAGATAATCTGAACATGCCATTTCACTACTCAAAAACCTGCTATGAATAATTATGTTTAAAAAATCATGTCCAAACTCTTCAGCTTGACATGGAAATCACTCTACAGTTTGGAATTTTCTAGCCTGAGTTCTCACAAAATTTTTCTATCTAGTGGACTCTTCACCATTGCATCACTCCAAAGCCTGTGTTAGAGCCATGCCAGTCTACTTAGATGCTTTTAATAGCATCCCCTATTCCACTTTTTGCTCCTGCTCAAGTTTTTGTCCCTCTTCGGAATTTGTTTATCTCACTGATGCTTCTCAAAGTCCTTGTCTTAGTTTATATTCTCTCCAAAGCAGAACTTGAGGCAAACACTTGGGTTTAGGTGGTTCATTTGGGAGATGATTCTGAGGAACAAGAGTGAGGCAGCTGGGACAGGAAGACAGGTAAGCAGAAAAGCCAATATAAGTATTTTTCATCAACTGGGGGATATATGTATAAATAATTCTATTATAAATTAAATTAATAGCTAATGTTTCCAAAGTTCTTAATTGCTGGAAGAACATTAGGTGTTTTTGCATTGTTTTACATTAAATTTGCCCAAAAACCTTAGGATTTACTCTGTTCTAATAGAGTGAAATTTCAATCCTATTTTCAAATGCCAGACTGAGAGACAACTGGAAGTTCATGAGTCTACTCTTGTTACTGCTTCTTGTTGCACCTCGTGACACTGTTCATGATAGGTCACACGCAAGACTGAGAATGTTAGTTCCACTCTGTAGAGATGCCCTTGCCAGCCCTGTGGTGACCACAGTACTGAGAGGTCTTGAGTTAGAATAACTGACACGCTCAACCATTTTTTCCTAAAGCAAGCTAGTTGGATCCCAAAGGGCTTCCTGCTGCAGACTCACTGTGCTATAACCAGCCCTGGCCTATTTCCTGGGAACCCCAAGGTTCCATGTCAACAGTCCAAACTGCCCTTTCCCACTGGGTTCACTCCTTTTGGAGACCTTTAGAATCCATTTCTGCCAGTGGACCTCAGAGAGGGCAATTCAGTCTGTTCTGCTAATTTCCTTAATTTGAGCCTTGGAGAGCAGAGGTTAGGTTCTCAAATTCTTCTTTCCCAAAGGCTGTTATATTTCTTATGCTTGTTGTCCATTCTTCTCATTGGTGAGCTGTGCATACTGGGGATGTCAGAAAAGACAGCCAGACTTAATTTAAAAAAGGTTATTTTACATTCTTCCCACACAAACTTGCCTTGCAGTATGCTTAGTTATTACCTCTTATTTGCGTCACAAAGAAGGCTTATGCTAGTGGCTTCTTTCTGAACCAAGATCTTATCAAGGCTGCTTCTATGACTAGACATGTCCTCTACTGGCATGATATTTACACTTTAATTGACACACAAATACATTGACAATATTATAATTTCCTAAAATATTTTAGTAGTGAAATGAAATTGGAAGATTTCCTAAATATAAATATTGTAATTTATATAGAATTATTGAGCTTTTGGTTTAATCATAAAAAAAAACTTAACAATATTATCGTAAACTATTTGATACCTAGGTAGAGCAGGCATTTTAAAAGTAGGCACTTGAATAGGTTATATAATAAACTGGCCATCCCATGACTGAGTATGATGAGTCTCTCACAGCATATCCAGAATGCTAGAATAACACCCTAACTCTGTTTCTTGCAGATTCAGTTTTATCTGGGCATGTTCTGAGGGTTGGTTAGTGGACTTGCCAGGGGCCATTTTCATGAGGTACCAAGCAGCCTGGTTCCTGAGAAAACCAGTACCAATTCTGGAGGCTGACAGTCAGCCCTGCTCAACTTTCCTTGATTATCATAAGGCTTAGGGAAGAAATATCTTCATGACATGAAGAAAGTACACTTTCATTTTGTCACGGTGAGGTGATACTCAAGATTGTCTAGCTAGCTCCCTCAGGCTCAATATCAGAGTTCTAAAGTAAGGAGGAAATAATACTGAGTCAAACAGCAGATGTCACTGATATTCCTGCTCAAATCTGAGGTCTCCGAGCAATGTTATCTTGTGGATTCAATACCAGAACAGTTGACCTGGATAGGAAAACCATCTGTTCAGTGATGCAGCTAAGAGAAGAGCATTTTACAATGGCTTCCCTGGACAACAACGATGGGTGCAGCGTATAGATTTTTTCTTGGATGCTGGGAAATGTTAGGACAATGACCACAGTGACCTGAGACCTTTTTGAATGTGGAAGAAGGTAGCAATTTTGAGCTACACAAAGAATATCTCCTGGATGCCCAGCTTTGAGTCAGAGAGAAAAGGTGGAAATTCCTATAATCCATGATGTTAGCAATAAGAGAAATCGAGAGAGAGACAGACAGACTCTCTTAATATTACCAGGCTGGTAGCCAGGAAAAGACTTAGTAAATAAGTATTCTTCATTTTTCTCCTTTGAAATCATTAGGTCTTAAGTATTCCCATGAGTGAAATCTGGCAGTATTTAATAGTACTTCAGTATTTTCAGGGTTCTTTCCTATTCGAGTGAGGTGGTTAGGAATGGACATTCTGGGGTCACTGTACATAGATATGCCTCCTGACTCTTCATGTGATCATCACCAACACATTTAAATTCTTTAAGCCTTGGTTTCCTTATCTGTAAAATAGGAATGATAATAGCACTATCCTCACAATCATTTTTAATGAAAATTAAATGAGATAATCATATAATGAATTTAGCATATACCAGACATGCAAAGAATACTTTTAATATATAATATTCACTTTAGACTGACTAGAGTTTTGCTTTTTAAAGTTCTTTTCACACCAAACAGAAGATTTTGTTAAGCTGTCATGACAGTGATAACTCTAGGTCTTTTTTATTCTTCTTTCTCCAAGTGGTTAAATTATTTCACAGCTTATCAGTTGTGATCCAATTCCACAGTTCATACTCAGGCAAAACAGCCTCCTCAAAAAATGGGAGTTGGGTATGGAAACTACAAAATCGGGATAAAGGTTGTTAAATTGCTATTTCCAATGTGCCTTACTTTGAACTTGACACTGCCTGGTCTCACAGTGCCCAATTCCTGCTTGAATAATTCTGTATTTCCTCACATTTTACAGAGCATTATTAGCCTGACTATTTGACAACCACATTGTCTAGGCTGATGACACTGTTTCTGTTTCTTAACTTGATCTCCCAATTAATGCAAACAAACAGTTCCCACACTTCACTTAGTTGTATGTGAATTTTAAAGACCTGGTCACTTAGAACCAGCAAACATTTAACCCCTGCTTCTGCCTCTTTTCCTTGAAATCTCCCCTCCCCCCACATAAAATACACACACACACACACACACACACACACACACACACACACACAGAAAGAAGGCAAAGTGATGCTTCATTCTTGGTTGGGGTTTTTGCTTTAGAACCCAATGTAAAGCTATAATAGGTAGATTGGGCTTCACAGAAAAGCTCTTTTTCCTTATGCATGGTAGGCTACTTCCCCTTAAGATAGACCCCTGTTGGAATCTAGGATCTTCCCACTGATGGCAACACCTGTGCTTGTGTTTGTGAAAAAAGCAGTTAAAGAGAGCGAGAAAGAGAGTGAGAGAACGAGAGATTAGAGATTGATATTTGTCTCTGTTGCCTAGAATGGAGTCCAAGGAGTCCATTCTAGGTGTTCTCCTGGTGGAACAAGAGCCCAAGTCTAGTTTGCAGGAAGAACAGAGGGAGGAGAGAGAAAGAGATAGCTAGAGTTTGTTTGTTTGTATTTTGAAGGAAAACAAGTTCTGGACTTCTCTCAGACTTATGGATACAAGAGAAAAAGAGTAGAAAGAAAAAGATTGTGTGGCCCTATTCTGTAGCAGTGGCCCCAGGCTTGTCACCGCCTTGGCCTCATGGGAATTATCTAAATGGGGCCACCCCTCTCTGTGTGAGATTTATTAACCAATGTTCCCTCCCCCAGAAATTCAGTGTAGTACATGTACTTTCTTGGTGGTACAGTACTTTTCATCAAATTTGATTCATCATTGAAGCACAGTAAGGAGGAGAGGGGTTGAGGAGGAGTTTCTCTATAAGCCAAAAATGCTGCCAGTATGTTCATTCTTCTGTTCATTTCTGGAGTTAAAGATCAAGTCTATAATTAGCTAAGGTCTCTCCTAGGGGAAGATGTCAACAAACATCAGTGAGTCCTACCTACATCATGTGGTTATTTTCTTGAGCACTTTCACTAATTTTTGTGCATCTGGGATTACTGATAGAAGCAGTTCAGCTCCTCTGAACTCTATTGTTGTACAACAAATTACTCCCAAATTTACCAGTTTTAAAACAACAAATATTTATTATCTCCCACAGTTTCTGGGAGATAGGAATCTGGGAAAGTCTAAGCTAGGCAGTTCTGGTTCAGAGTTTCTTAGAAGGTTGCACTCAACCTTATCAGGCAGCGTGACAGTCATTTGAAGGCTCCGGCTGGAGTTGGGATATCCATTTCCATGATGGCCTCCTCACATAGCTATTGGCTGTAGGCCCAGTCCCTCACCACATAGACCTTTCTATAGAACTCTTTGAGAGTTCTTATGACATGGCAGCTGCTTCCTTCAGAGTGTGTGATCCAAGAGGAGAAAGCCAAAATGTCTTTTATGTCCTAATCTTGCACATCACAAAACGTCACTTCTGCCATTCATCAGTAGGAGTCACTAAATCCAGCCCAGACTAAAGAAGAGGGAAATAACACTCTGTCACTTGAAGGAAAGGCTATCAAAGAATATGTGTACGTATTTTAAACCACCACACCTTCAAATCTTTTACAATTCGAGAAGTTTCTGCAATCAGTCAAGATAAAACATTAGGTTAACTCTAAGGTGACATCAAATCAAGAATTGGCCATCTCTTCTCTTTCCTATTTTGAATAATTCTTCTTGCCATCCAGTCACACTCACCAGACAGTGGTATACATTGTGATACAGATACTATAGGCCAAATAATGCAATCAAACTCCTTTAGTTATTAAGAAAATGCCTACTTCCACAAGTAAGGACAAATTAACTTTCCTACATTTGTCTGCTAAGGAGAAATTTGCTCACAAATGGATCACTCTTTTTCTCACAATGGAATGATAACTCAAAGTTTTATTCTTCAACATTTCTTCTTATTCTATTCAGCCCTACCTGGAAGATTCTTGCTTACGTGAATGTGTGAATGTGTGTGTGTGTGTGCATGTGTGTGTGTTTAGCCCATGTCATTTTGCACAGAACGAATAGGGGTTCTTTGCCATCACTGAAGAGGGATTATTCCCACCACAACTGTGATAATTATATTGTTATTTTAACGGCTCCCAATAAGTCATGCCTCTAACCACCATGCCCATGTGTGTTCCTTTCCATATTATTCTGGAGTTGTCCTCATGACTTACTTTGTTCCATTAAACATCAGCATATGTGGTACAAGCCGAGGCTTGATGAGCATTTATGCATTGGGCCGTCACACCTTGAAATCCAGCCACTGAGTGAGGAAGTCTGAATTAGCCATATGAGGAGGTCATGCAGGAAAGAACTGAAGCACCTCTGCTGACAGTCCAAGCCAACTGCTTTCTATACGTGTGAGTGAGGCCATCCAGGACCAGCCAGAGTCTGGCCCAGCTGCCAACTGACCACAGACACATGAATGAGCCCAGCTGCTACCACATGGAATAGAAACAAGCTATCCCAGATAGCTCTGCCTAAATTCCCAAACCAGAGTCACGATCAAATAAAAGTTGTTTGGGGGTTGTTTGTTGTGTAGGGATAGTTAACTAACATGACCAGTTTCTCATACAGTCTAACTTTTTTTTAGGTGCCAGAATGTCAATACAACACAAGACTATAGCACTGATTTAACTGTAAATATCCCCAGAATCCAATGAGACCCCGAAATCTAAGAGTAGCAACTTATACTTTAAATGCTGATTCTTTTACACAGTAATAATCTCCAAGCAAAGGAATCTCCCCACACCAGTGCATATTAAAATCTAGGTCCTGACTGAAGTTGATAGGTCAAAGAGCATTAACATTATTTTAAGAAATAAAGTAGACTGCAGAAACATAGAAAATATATAGATAGTCCCTTAGTTACAGCTTTTCCAGGCTGTCCATCTTCCAGATGTTGAGAGATATTTGAGAGAAATCTCACAATAAGAGATTAAAGTGTACTATTGTCTGCCCTTCCCTACAATCTTTTGGAAGCCTGAAGAAGCCTCAAGTCTCTGTGGTCAAAATCGGTGCTCCTAGATACTTCCCCCAGGAGACTGGCTCCTCAGGGCCAAATCAGAAGCACTATATCATCTGCCTCACGCTGTAACACTACTCCTTCACATCTCCCAAACTCCTGTCTTCTCATTTCCTGAATTCATCTCAACTCTCTTGGACTGAGAATGGATTTTCTACTTTAACACATACTAGGTGCTCAATTAATGTTTGTTGGATGAATGAAAAAAACATTTTTATTTTACCACAATATTTTTCCCTACTATATCTTCTTTTCTAATTGGAACACAACCTGACTTCCCATATGGAAATATGAAAGTTCACAGGACTATTTTTTTTTTAAATCAACAAATAGGGGAAACCAAAACAAAATAAATCAGGTTGACAAAAGCCTCCACACTAACCAATGTCCTCTGTCTGGACTGAAGCCACCTTGACCTTAGAAACAAATTCCAACCTTCAACACCCATTGAGAATTTAGCAAGAGTTTGGCTGACTCCTTGTGGGATTTGGATCACAAGAACAACAGCTTCCCCTTTGGTGTGAGGCTTAAAAGTAAGTCCCCTGTATTCCCCATAAGCAAATCTTAGTTCTGGCCCTGGCCACATGCCTACTCCCTCCAAGTGACTTTCAAACAGAAAGTTATTAAATGGTTTAACACCTAAAATCCCCGAATTTTCTGGATCCCCAAGGCTATTAATATTAGAAAAGTATACTTTCATTTTGAGGTCTAAAAACAAGCCACTTCTGGTACAGGAATCTGTCTACATTGTAACTTGTTCTCCAATGTCTCTTCCTAGGCATGTTCTTGCTGTTTTACTGGAATAATGTATAGTGTTAGGGCTCAGTGCTAAACATAGTATTTAGTCCAACACCCCTAGTCCCCATTCAGCTCCCAAAAGGAATCCAAACACAAAGGATACAAAGTAGGCAATGTGTTATTTTATAGTAACTAGAGTTTTGTCTCAAAATCTAAGAATTCTAGTCTGGGCTATGTGAAGGAGTCCTTTTTCCTAACTCCACGGACCCAAACAGCTTCGAGCCAAAGCAGGCTATGAGTGCTGATTTGGTCAATGCCTCCATCTTCCCAGAATCTGCCACTCCAGTGCACTGAAATTCCATTCTCAGTCCCAAAGAAAGACAAACCAGGAAAGACAGAATTTTAGAAAGCAGGCCTTCTTAGAGGCCACATGGAAATGTCTGAACAGAGCTCCTTGACGATGGATCATTTATAGCAAATGACACATGTATATTAATGTTTCTTATACAATGGATGCCCTATGATACTAATAAAGAGTATACTTTATATAGTCTAAGGAAATGAGCAAAACTTCTATAATTTACGCAAACTATTTTAACAGGTAGCAAACTTAGATATTCTACCAAGCTTATATCATAAATATTTGCTAATGATGAAAGATAAAGGTTTGCTGTTGGGCGATTTTTAATTCTAATTTTTGGTCTGGCATTCAAAGATTAATAATATAGACCTATAGTATTTGGAACTAAGTCACACATGACTTGCAATGTCTTTGTGAGAAATGATGTAGGGACTCTTTTAAGACTAAAGTAATTAAGTTTGTTTTCAATATCCAGTTAACTCTAAGACTCTCAATATTACTATTGAGAAGATTTAACTTCAGCAATATTAGAATTGCTAATGATATCCTTAAAGATTGCTCATTTTACACTAAAAAAAAGTGAAAGTCACACACACATACACCATTGAATACATATATTTAAGGTATAAATTCACATCTAAATACATATTTTTATCCAGATTAATTCCAATATTATTACAATAAATAAGTAGCTTTCATTCAAATGTCTAATAAAAATTTAGATAAGAGAGGGTATAAGATAAATATCAAGTTACTTGTTGAATAAGTAGTTATTTAAAACGTGTTTTGGGTTGATTTGACCAAATTACACCCTATTAGATATAAAAATTTTAATTGCAAGTAAATCATATTTCTAACAGAGACAGTGTACTAAAAGACTTAAGAAAACAGCAAAGTGATCTGGTTTCTGTATCTTACTGAGAGATGAGGGTACATTCATATCCTGTTCATCTATGTGTATGTGCCTTCTTTTTTATACTTTCCTAGTTTATGCCAAAGAGAGCATAAGACTTTGTGCAACAAGATGATCCTGGTATTCACATAACTGTATTCAGTTGATTAGAATTTGAATGTGTATCAAATGTATTTGTTTAGAATGACTGGACACATTGTATTCAGAATGGCTTATGTTATTGAATTTTCTTGTCTCTTGGTCTTTCCTCTCTCTACATTAAGCCTATCAGAAAGAAGAGACTCTCTTTATTTAATATGGGTGCATTTAACCTTTGGGGATCTAAAGCTCTCTCCTCAATATGCATGAAAACTTAAAAAGCTTGAAAAGGATAATGTAGTTCTAAAAAGTTGATCCCTCTACTCCCTTTTTACTAGAATGTAATCCATAGTCAGGTAATGCATAATGCCAGACAATGGACAATATCAAATAAACAATGCCACCAAATCCTTACACTGACCCTACAAATCATATTTTTCCCAGAAAAAAAAATTTTCAAATGAGGGTAAAATCTAATCATGCTGTTTTGTTGCCTTTTCTTTATGAAGAGAAGAAAAACACTGTCTTCTGTGCATGTTTTTTTCTTTTGAAGGGCATCAGGGGCCATAAAATTTAATTTGTAATTAAGAATAATATACACACACACACATATAACAGAATACACACAGAATAATACACACACACACACATATAACAGAAGCAGCAGCATGCCTAGGAACTTATGGTATTGGAATAGAGTAGAACATTAGAAAAAAGCAAAGGCAAATTCAAATTAAATAAATACTAACCAATTTTAGGCACTACAAAGATGCTCCAAATACTTTTTTGTCATAAAGATAGTACTAAGTATGTCCTGGTAGGCTTATAGAACTATGAGATTCATCTTGCCTTCATCAACCATCTATAACACTCATCCTATTTGACACTGACATTAATATCACAATGTTGATAATAATATCACAATATCAGGTTCATACTGGCATTTCACAGACCTTAAGATTCCCCTTATTCTTCCTCATGGCCTTTTTCCAGGCAAAGAGTCAATTGCTTCTTTTGGCCCTTCTGTATTTAATGCATAACTTCCTCTGTGGAAGCAATAAAGAGGAATCACATGGTGAATTCAAGTGTAGTACTGTAGAGTTCTCACAACATTGTGGTGTTCTGGACTTTTGCCATCAAGCTTTAGAGATCGTCAAATGGCACGGAGTTAGACATGTCCTTGTGCCTGAAACACACCTAGCTCACTTGTACTCGTAAATTATCTTAGAGGAAAGAGTGTTTTGTTTTTGATTTTCTTTAAAGAGAATTCATCATCCCTATGAGAGAGCTCCTTTTCTTGATTTCTTCCCATTTAGAACAAATTTCTAGCTAATATTTTGAGATCTTCAGAGCAGTGTTTCCCCAATCGAAGAACACAAGCCATAGATGGGTTTCAATATCAATTTAGTAAGGTCTAGACAAGAAATTATTGTTTTTTTTTAAATTTTAGGGGGGGGGGGAGAGGGGCAGAGGGAGAGAGAGAGAATCCCGAGCAGGCCCCAAGCTCAGCACAGAACCTGATGAGGGGGCCCAATCTCCCGACCCTGAGATCACAACCTGAGCCAAAATCAAGAGTCAGACGCTTAACTGACAACAAGTAATTAAAATTGAAATATAAAATATAGCAGCTTAAGAGTGACCCAACTACAACAGAATAGACAATATTGGCTTTCACTGTGTATGTTTACTGGGCCATGGAGAAAAATGTATTTTTTACCGAGTTGTGGTAAAAAAAAAATTTTGAAAAATAGCATTTTATAGCAATATGATTCCGTAAATGTTATGCCTTATGAAGGTTCAGTGATTCAAAACAATTGTCTACTTAACCAGATAGACAGATACATAAGTGGCAAGAGTATTGTAAATATTAGTTTCCTGTTTGTAAAGAGTTTGATACACCAGAGTTCTATCAAAGTTACCAAGGAAGAAAGAAAATGAAATATTCCATTATCTCAGAATATACACATTCTGTCTTCTACATGCCTATCGAATATAGCATAAGTTGTTCAGGATCTCACAAAGTGCAATTCCCTTTTAGACAAAGCATATTCTCTTCTTGTATATGTCTGGAGAATGACTGAAAGTGATGGAAGGTCAAATGAGAAACTGTGGTTACTTTCTCAAACAAGAATTTAAACTGCCTATAGTTTACTAAGCGACCATTTTTATTTCTTGTTCATTTTTTATTTGCAATCTTATGACCTGTTTTATCCAATGTAAAGGTTTAAAAATTCTATGTATTCTTTTTATTTTGAGTACACAAAAGAAAGCTTAGGGCATTTATTCTTTTGAAATAACTTGAAAATATATCTTATTCCTCCAGGGTCACCTTATTTTTTCTATTTTGAAATTTGGATAGTTTTTTAGAAGTACTAAGCTTCTCATGCACCATTCAGGAGGCATTAATGAGTCCTTTTCATCATGGGTGGCCCTTTTGCATAGTTGGAGACTTCACCAAATTATCTATTGCTAGCAATAAACCAAAATCAGTTTTCACCTGAAACTCATCTCTATGTAAATCCAGTTATCTGATAGAGAAATGATTACTGATATGGGACATTAATTCACTGGTCTATGTATTGCATATAAAATAAAGTCTTTTAACATAAATTTTAAGAGAACTAGAAATGATGACCATGTTATTTCCATGTTAATAATTATAAAACATTTTTTCTTTTGCTGTTTCTTTTTGGCAAGAGAATGTGAATTTTAATATGTTACTATACTTTTAAAAAATATTTTTTCTTAATGTTCATTTCTGAGAGAGAGAGCTAGTGGGGGAGAGGCAGAGAGAGAGGGCGGTTCTGTACTGACATCAGAGAGCCCGATGTGGAGCTCAAACTCACAAACCGTGAAATCATGACCTAAGCTGAAATTGGATGCTGAACCGACTGAGCTACTCAGGTGCCCCTGTTACTATTCTTTTTAATTCTACATTTATATGAACTTTGCTGAGATATTAAAATCTATATCTATCTATATCTATATATCTATCTATATTTATCTGTATCTATATATCTATCTTTATCTATTTATATATGCCTTCTTTATTATTCCTACATCCTAACAATTTGCACTGGTGAACCCTCTCTTCAGACTGCATGATCATGAAGATGCTACAGATATAGGTGCACTGATTGTGACCAGTGTAACATTGGTCATAACAACCATTCTGATTGGTCAGAGCCCAGACTGTGATGCTTATATGTTTCCAATATCTCCCCTTTCTATGTACTCACTACAAACTTAAAAAAAAAAAGAAGTTGACCCATGCAAGGGATATTTACAATATTTTCAACAAGGGCTCTAGAGCCAATTTTAGAAACACATCACCAAATTATACTTCTAAGCAGTTCTGGTCTTGAGAGGGTTTTCAGGAAGCAGACAAGAGAATACCTATCAATATAATGTAAACAAAAGATGAATTTAATGACATATGAAAGCAAAATTTCTGCGGTTAATCTAATCTTCAAATTCCTTATCTCCTTATCTTCCTTATCTCCCCTTTATATGCCATATGTCATA
The DNA here is from genome assembly GCF_027475565.1 of Acinonyx jubatus. Classification (NCBI taxonomy): domain Eukaryota; kingdom Metazoa; phylum Chordata; class Mammalia; order Carnivora; family Felidae; genus Acinonyx; species Acinonyx jubatus. Next base: position 71,136,500 of record NC_069383.1, on the reverse strand, counting down.
AACTAGGACACAGAATTATCATCCCTAACTGTGATGAACAATATTTAAAATGAAATAATGGTGTGAGGAATAAATGAGGGAGAGTATGGACTAATATGAATTCTGTTTTCTCAGAAGTCTCTAGGAAACTTCTAGTTGGACAAAACCTCAAAACTCTGAGGTTATGTCATGAAGTAGTTAAAAATAATCTGTTCTCAGGGCACCTGGGTGGCTCAGTTGGTTAAGCATCTGACTCTTGGTTTTGGCTCAGGTCATGATCTCACAGTCCGAGCCCCACTTCAGCCCCATATCGGGCTCTGCACTCACAGCAGGGAGCCTATTTGGGGTTCTCTCTCTTGCCCCTCCCCCCCCCAACTTGTGCTGTCTCTCTCTCTCTCTCTCAAAATAAATAAGTTAAAAAAAATAGTAATCTGTTTTTTGTCTAGTCCCATTACTCTGTTCCAAAGATTTAATTCTGTTTTGATTAGAGGAATATATGACCTGGACCTGCTAGATCTTTGGTTAATATTCCCAGTTTCCCATATTAGAGAAATGTGCTATCTTTGACTGTATTTTGATGAGTATTTCTATGGTAATGGTGGCTAGTAATATATGTCTATTCATACAAAAACCCAATGCTGAATACGTTGACGCAATTTGGCAACACTGCTAAATTATGGCTTCTTTAAAGAAATGCTCTACATATTTTCTTTTTCTCTTGGTTACAAGTCAAGACTTCTATGTGAAATTTGAAGTGACTGACAAACATAGGGACTCTCTAAAAATGCACAAAATCATTGCCCAATGTGTGGAAAAGAAGAAATAATTTTCCCTCTGAGATTACAAATTCAAAAAAAGTGAACTGAGACAAAATATAATTACATTCATTTGAATTGAGCAAGGCACTGGGGTTAGCAATGTCAACCTCATGGAAAGTGTAATGAAATCTCTAATGATCACAGAAGGCCTGTATCTTCACATTTCATTTGAAAGATACTCTACTAGTAGTAGTGGAAATGAATGAAATTATTAGAAGCTTAACACACGTACTTCCTCCATATGCTACATTTTTAGATATCTAGTGTGGTTTGGGAAATGGGGACTCACATTAGCCAGATATACTGGTTAGCAGAAAGGTGGCAAAAAATGGAGATAGTTTCCTTCACTTTCTGGTTCTTTCCAAGTGCAATGGCTGAGGACTCTTCCATTCCTTAATATCATTTCCTCTATAATTATCAAAGATGTACATTTGGTTATAGAAAATAGGTATTATATTCCTGGGGAGTTCAGTAGAGGCTCAGTACAGTTGCAGGCATTGCTTCTTCTGTTGGCAATGAAGGCAGCTGTGGGTTAAGGGCCCTATAACTTAATGGTATGAATAGATAGTATGGTTAATTATATGGGGAACATGTAGCGAGTGCTAGGATGATAATAATCAATCTGTAGGTGTTGGATCAGGCTTTCTCTGATTCACTGATAGAGGTGACAGGGGGATAGGGAAACACCCAGATCTGATGTTTTTCCCTCAGGTCCTGTGAACTCCAAGTTTAAACTTTATTATCCGCTTCCCTCAGGATCAACCCTACAATGCCATTATCTCTCTAGTCTTTCAGTGTGGCAAAAACTCTGGGCCCTGCTTTCTTTAGGATTAGGCTTTGATCTTTAATAGCTGTGGTCATCACCAGTTAAGTTCACCGATATTCAGTTAGCCTCTGTTTCAGGCAGATGCTTCTCTTCTTGGAAGATGGCAGAAATGCACTTCGTGGCAACTTTGTTCCCTTAAAGTTGATTGGGGTCAGTAACTAGTTCTGGATGTGAATTGTGAACGTACATGATGTATGTCAACCAATGATTGGTGAGAGTTGTTGTATAAATACTCTGTTCTCTCACACCTTGGGGAAGAAAACTCTAAGATATGTTTCTCAGTGCTGTTACACTTCAGTTGCCTACAATGGTAACTTACTTGATAATACACCCTTTATTGGATCTTTTCCTTCTCTATTTCTGTCTCACTTTCTTATCTTCTTTTGGCATTTCCTAGGACTGTCTTCCAATTAAACTATTTCTGCTAAAATCCTTTTGTCGCAGTTTTAAAATATTTCCATAACTCTTAAACACCCTTTCTAAGAGGTGGAACCAAATTCCCTCCCTTAGTTCACCTAGACTTAGTAACTAGTTTCTAACTAATAAGATATAGTTAAAATGATGTGTTGTATGTAGGGGTAAAAGTACTCCTTACTGTTTCCTTTTAATCACTTGTTCTGGAGGAAGCTAGCCGCCATGTTATGTGAATGCTCAAATAGCTCTATAGAGAGGTCCATATGACAAGGAGCTGAGGTCTCCTACAAACAGCCATGTGAATCAGTCATCACAGAAGCAGATCCTCTGGCCCAATCATGCTTTTAGATGACTTCAGTCCCAGCAAACATATTGATTGCAACCTTTTGAGAGGTCCTAACCTAGAATCACACAGCTAAGCCACTTTGGCATTCCTGACTCTCAGAAATTATGTAAGCTAATAAATGCTTATTGTTTTAAACTGCTAATATTTTATTGCACAGCAATATATAATCAATTCACCTTGTCTCAGAGATTGCATCTGGAGCACATCAAAGCTATGACAACTCTCTTGTTTGAGTAAAGTGTACTGAGACCATGTGCAAAAGAGAGTCATGGCCTAAGTTCATTTGACATTGGATTCATCGGGTCCACTGAACTACCTGTGGTTATTTATCTAATATTTATGTGCTTAAAAGGATGGATATATTTAGCAGTTGATAGAACTTCCCTACTGAATCCTTGACCTTTGGAATCATATCCATTAGAGTAGGAAAGGCCATGTGAAAGCCCCTGAAATCTCATCCCCTCATGCAAGATAGTAAATCAGAAGCATCCTAGGTAGAATGGCAGAGATTAGTGCTCCTTGCAAAAACTAAAGAATGTAGATATTGCCTCTGCAGAAACCAAAATGGACCATGGTGAATAATGGTACACTTCTGAAAACTTAACAAAGTGGTAGCCCCCATTATAGTTGCTATGCAAGATATGATATATTTATTAAACTAGATCAGTACAGTTTCTGGCACATTGTATGAGACTGCTGATCTGATAGGAGTGTTTCTTACAATCACAATCAAAAAAGTGGATTGGAAGCATTCACATTCACTTGAGATGAACAAGAATTTATATCCTTGCACCAGGGATATACTGTCAAACTATGTAATGAGTGGAGTCTCTAGTGAGCCTCAATAGAAGAATTGCATCCCAGCACTGTGGAGTAAGGTCATGCTATATATAGCAGGGAAAATTTTCCTATCCAAAATCAGTTCCTGATGTAGACCATTGATAGAGACCATCATTACTATCCTTAATATCAAAAACATGCCATGTAAGCTACTATAAAATTATAGTCTTTCAGAAACTCTTCAGAGAGCTGAAAATGTAAAGAAATACAAATGAGCTAAATTCCAGAAAGTAATTTATCACTTTTAAGGGGAGAAAATGTCTATGCCTGCTCCTCCCTAGGGTCATGGTGGGAGCAGCTTCATATAGAATGTCCTCCCTAGGGTCATGGTGGGAGCAGCTTCATATAGATGAAAATAAGAAGAAACAGTCAAAATTTTAAATGTACTTTAATGGCTATATGTAGATGGCAATAAGCAATTAGATTTTTGAGAATCTCAGTCACAAAAAGTCCACACATAGCCACAAATTCTTTCCCACGGAACCTTCAGAGAAACACAGCAATAGTGTGTGAATGCTAGGTACCAGGAAAGAAGGCTAAGAGATAAGCCTCAAGGTGCATGCAGCCCTCATCAAGTGCAAGGAAGTACAAGGAAGTAGGCTGCTGGTGGCTGGGGGCACAGCAGGAGAACTCAGAGACATGACCCTGAAGTGGATATAACCTTCACCAAGCATAAGACCATGGAAAATTGGGGCCAGGGAAGAGGGGCAGGAAGTTAGAAGGCAAAGAAAACTCTCCAGTACTACACAATGCTGGCAGTTGGCCTGTAAAGAGAGACGTCAGCATCTTATTGTGCTTGGGAAAGACCTGTGTTCATCATCAAAATATTTGAATCCAGTGGTACACTGGATCCAGCTAAAGCTGCAAAACATATATTTTTGTTCAGAATTTTTTTTATCAGATTAAAAAACTAATTTAAAAAGAAAGTGACTTATCTCAACTAACACAGATATCTAGGGGCAGCGCCAAAGCTAGGGCTGGATCTTCTCACTTCTAGTTTAATTCCTTGTCTGTTGAACCATGTATAGGACCATAATTAAATGAAAAACACTATGCTATACATCATCAATCTCCTTGATCTTGTCTCAAAAATTTGGAAGTTGACTCACATTTGCCTGAAATTCTTTTTAAAGTCTAGAATACTGAAAATGATCTTTGATTTTTTTTAGCTCAAGATTTTTAGAAAATTCTAAAATAAGTCCTGTGGATGTATAAGTGAGATGTGAGGATAAGGTGGACAATGTTAATCATATAAAGAGAAAATATGTGCAATGATTAAATCCATAGACTGTGGAGCCAGATTGCTTGCATTGGGAAAATTGTCTAACCTTCTCTGCCTCAGCCTCCTTATCTGCAAAATGGGATTAATAATAGTATCTACCTCATTAGATTGTTGTGAATATTAGAATATTTACTTCTGCTGTGTAATTTTTTAATGATGGCATAAAGAGTTATTGTTGAACTTGTTTAAAATCTAAATAGATTTTCAACTTAGAAAGGATTAGCAGATATCACGGTTACTCTAATAAATATAACAATAATTGTCTTCCTTCATAACTCTCCCTTCCCTTCCAATATAGTCTAGATCAGGAAAGATGAAATTAACTTCCTTTAAACAAAGAACTTTTCTTCACAATATAAGGGGGAAAATGACAATCACTGAAAAGGCATTGGTCCTGTTTGTCCCTGCACTCTGTCCCCAAACCATCTTATTAAAAAAAAAAAAAAAATCTAAATAGGATGTTAAATGCAGGACCAGGAAAAATGAGACACACTGGATGAGGGCATGGATATTAACCAATGGTGAGGACCTGTCCTAAGTAAGCTTCATTAATGGCAACAGATTTCTTTAAATAAAAACAATAAGATAAAAACAAAGAGGGAGGTAAATCATAAGAGACTCTTAAATGCAGAGAACAAGCTGAGGGTTGATAGGGGGGCGGTTAAGTAGGTGAAAAGCATTAAGGAGGGCACTTTTCAGGAAGAGCAATGGGTGTCATATGTAGGAGATGAATCACTGACCGGGTTATACTTCTAAAGCCAAAACTACACTGCATGGTAACTAACTTGAGAATAAAAATAAATAAACAAGCAAACAAATAAATAAATAAAAACAGCTTCAGAAAAAAAAATTAAAAGATGTGTTCATAAAGTTTGGGCAGAATAATGCAAAGAGGTATGATGAAAAATAACTTCTTTATATTCCTGCCATAGAGCCTGCATGGTTCACCATTCTGTGACTTCCTAAAATGATGTGGAGAATGGTGCAAATGAAAAAGTCAAGGGTTGCTGGCGTTGAGTGTGGAAGATTATTTTTCTTATTTAGAGTTTTCTAAGGTGCTATAATGTGGTATGTGTAATTTACACAGTCAAGACCACAAAGTGCATTTAAAAAAAATTTAATGATAAGGTTAATTCATTTACTTGAAGAATTAATCTGATGCAAATGATCACAGAAGTCACCAATCCCTTACCCTGCCTCCAAGTTAAAAAAAAAATTTAAATGTTCACAAAGATATCAGGTATGGCTTACTAAACGAAATTTTTAATGTTACCTTAAGTTACCTTAAGACTACAATCATTAAGCCTACAGTAATGGAAGAGCTAGTGGTATGTTTTAAAAAGCAAAGTTACTTTAGATTTAATTATTGTGGAGAGGTATTAATACTATACTCGGCAAAGTTTTAATCACAGGATTAAAAATAGATTTTATTTATTTTTTTAATGTTTATTTTTGAGAGAGAGAGAGAGAGAGAGTATGAGCACGGGAGGGGTAGAGAGAGAGGGAGATACAGAATCCCAAGCAGGCTCCAGGCTCTGAGCTGTCAGCACAGAGCCCCATGTGGGTCTCAAACCCACAAATGAGGAGATAATGACCTGAGCTGAAGTCTGACGCTTAACCGAAGTCGGATGCTTAACCGACTGAGCCACCCAGGCACCCCTTAAAAGATTTTAAAAGATCTTCAAATGTTATGGGAAATACATGCAGAGGTTCTGAAGTTAGAAATTTGTTTGTTTTCACATAAAAAGACAATTGTTCTTAATATATCACGGGAAACCGCTGACTATATCTGTGTAGTTTGATAAGCAGAATTCAAGAAATAAATATAAAATATTTATTTTGATGGGCACTGATTAGCAAAGTCAGTCCACTTAATATTGCAGGAGAGCACCAGACACAGAAGGAGGGTAACCTATGATATTTATAGTTATTCATGACATATATATTAGAAAGTAATGCCATGTTTGGTAAAACTTATGCATAGCTCTTTGAGAGATCTTTTCTAAGACAAATATTGTACTTTAAAATTATAATATTAGAAGATTAAAGTCAATACATATTCTGAAAATGAATGTGGACAAGGACTGGCGGGTAGCCTAAATGAAGAAGTCAAGGACTGCTAATGAGAGTGGGGAAGACATTTTTCTTAGAGTGTTTTTAATACGCTACATTATGGTATGTGGTTCAAAGCCAGACACTCAGGCAGCAACTTTAAATTATGCAAGTGTATACAGTCCGTTCGACTGCAAGCAGATGTGCCAGGCAATCTAGAGGGATTCCTGGGCGGTAGTTGTAAAAAATAAAAATCCGGTCTCCAGGCCAGTGTATAAGCTCTGGGCTGGGAGACAGCGGCAAGCTGCGTGGAGGCAGAGAGAGCATAAAGACGCAGTGCCCCCCACCCCACATTTACGCTCATAGGCTCTGAAGGGGGTGGGGTGTGTGTTTCAGAACAGAAGCCTGTTCCTTAGGCCAAAGCTCCAGGACACGAAGAAAAGCCTTTGCCACAGAAAGACGGGATGTGTTTCAGGCTGTGCAGTGCCCTGGGGGTGGTGGCCTGCCGAGAACTTTCTCGCGGATGGTTACAGTCCCGCGAGACCTAGGAATACAACCCCCCCTCGCCATCAGAGCCAGGAGAGCAACGGGTATCCCCTGGGCCGCAGCGGGCACCATAAAGAGCACGACACGAGATGCGAGTAAAAGTTCCCCTCCAGGGACAGTGGCATTCTGGAATGTGGCAGAGACAGCGAGCCAGCGAGCATGAAAATGGCGCCCACCGGCTGGAATGAGGCAGAGGCATAGCTTAGCGATGGCAACTGCAAGAAAAGAAAAAAGAAAAAATGAGAGACAGAGAGAGAAAAGGAAAAAAAAAAATCTGGGGTTAAAAAAAAACAAACAGAGAATGCTCGAGGCTGGAGTAAGGCGGAGGGAGAGCTCAAAAATGGCGCCCGCCAGCCTCTGTCCCTGGAGAGCACCCCGGCAGACCCCCCCAAAGTGTACAAATCAGACGTCTGACCCTCAGGCCAACGCTCCCAGAGAAGCAGATGAGCCTGTCCCCCACAAAGTCTGCGCACCCCTGGATCGGCAGCTCACACACCGGGTCCTGAAGCCGGTGAGTCTGAGTGCGGGCCCTTTAAGAGCCCAGGTCACTTATAGGCCAGTGGGTCTTGTGGACTCGAGCTCCGTTGGTTTTCAAAACTAGATATTTGGGGGATCCTGTCTCTGGTGCAGGTCTTAAAAGTTGGGGGTGTCGGGTGTGGGGTTAAAACCTTTCGCACCTCAGTGAGAAGTTCTGGGGTTTGAGTTCTCTCCCCACTCTGGGTCTCGGATAGGAAGTAGGGGGGATGGTACAGATGATCTTGGGGTTTATGGTGAGATTGTGCCTCAGCCTCTCCTACCTGCTTTGATATGAACCTTCTCTCTTTTGCCTGATGCTAGGAGCGGCTCAGCCAGTCAGTAATTTGTTTGTTTGTTTGTTTTCTCAGAAAAGTAGTTCCTTGCGTAGTTGCAGATTCAATGTGTTCATAGGAGAAGTTGAATTCCGTATCCTCTTCCGTAGCCATCTTGAACAGGAAACTCCTACATCTGCACGTTGTATCCAATTCCTACCTGAAACTTCAATGGATTTTGAGAAAAATTATAATTTTAACCTTTGCTTCTTGTGAATCTGTACCAGAAGGGTCGTCTTCATTTCTGAAACAAATAGGATAAGGGAAGTGTTGTGACAGTCTGTGAGAAGTTTATCATATTATGGGTATTGTGTCCCAACTTTCTCCATGACCAAGACTTATAATAAAATGATTGTATTATTAAAGAAGTATATCACACTGACTCCATGAAATGTTACAGATATGTTTCATAAGTGAAATAAGTAAGCTGTGTGCCGTGCATAATGTATTTTCATAATTTTTCAAAACTTGAAATTGTGGGAATTATTGGTCTATTGCTGTCTCTTAGCCTCCAATTTAAAGAGTCAAGAAAGTGAAGGACAAATTTTGCAAGAAGTAAGACCACCTTGAGAGATCATTCCATTAAATATTTGTTACAAAAAAGCCCAGCATCTGTCAAAATGGTTTTCTTATCTCTTGGCTTTTAAGGAATCATTATTATAAATAAGACAGGGAAATTCAGGCTTTATATTTAGAAGCTGAAGGCAAAGTGCCTTGAGGTTACACAGTATCAGTTATAGTCTTCTTTAAACAGTATGGGATACAAAATGTAAGTCAATCTTATAAATTAATAATTGACAAAAACACAAAGCGTTCCTCAAAGCGTTCCTCATAAAATTTATCCCAGTAGAACCATGTGTCCTTCAGGATTACAAGATAGTTTTATTTTCCTGGAAGTTATGCTTTAAATTTGTAGCATAACTCTAACAGAAAAGAGTTTACTTATTATCGAAATAGATTCAAAATCCTCTTAAGAAGGAGTTTGTTTAGGCCCACCTGGGTGGCTCAGTCGGGTAAGCGGGTAAGCGTCCTACTTCGACGCTTGACCTCGCCGTCCTTGAGTTCGAGCCCCGCATCGGGCTCTGTGCTGACAGCTCGGAGCCTGGAGCCTGTTTTGGATTTTGTGTCTCCCTCTCTCTCTGACCCTCCCCCGTTCATGCTCTGTCTCTCTCTGTCTTGAAAATAAATAAACGTTAAAAAATATTAAAAAAAAAAGGAGTTTGTTTAAACCAGTAGAATCAGTGTCCAATACAACTGTATGTGACATGAGCTTCTGAGGAATATTTAAAATGATCATATCATGTGGTGGGCAAAGGGTAGAGGGGGAGCATCATGTAGTAACATTATCCAAATGTAGCCATTGTACGGATTCCCTTGGAGATCAAAACATAATTTTCTTTAGCTTTTCAAACTGAGTCTGTTTCCTTGGTGGCATATGGCAGGGTTTCAGTAGTACCCAAAGCTGCATGATAAAATAGTGTATAGCTGCCGCTGAAGTATTTGGGGAGGGGTGTAAACTTTATAATAACACAAATTATGCAAATATGGATAAATAATAACTGCAATACAAAATTCTCATGGTTAAGGAAGGTCACTTTGAGCTGGGCCATCAGAAGCAACAAAGGGCACATATATACATATACATACACACACACACACACACACACACACACACACACACACACACAGTCTCTGCCATTTGTGTTAATTCCATTGAAATGCTTTACAAGTAATGCTCTAAGAAAAATAGGAATTTGATGAAGAATTCAGTAGTTTCACTCCTGTGATCACCAGGACTAATATTTCAAAATTCTTGGTATCCTAGATAAGAAGTATCAAAGAAGAACCCAAGTGAATAGGTATCTATTCATTCTCTAGTTGTAAGAAACTTCTTAGTAACTGTCTCTATAACTTTATTCCTCTTGTATATGACCATCATCACCTGTGGGTCCATCTCCATCTTTAGGTTCTGAGATATGCCCTGTATTATCAGGGAATAGCCTTTAGGAAATATAGATCTGTGCCTAGGGCACTAAAGATCAAGTCAGTTTTATTGTTAGTTCTGATTTGACCCTGGCTCTTTAGTTCTAGTACCTGGGCTTCTGCTTTATTCTTAGATTTTAAACACCTATTTACAACAAGTCTTATTCTATTTCTAATTACTTGAGTCCTTTATTTAACATAGTCCCAGTTTCCCAGCTCCTAAAATATAGAGTTCATGTATTACTTTCAAAATGCTCTTCTCTCTGTTGTCTCATCCCTTCTTTCTTTTTTTCATTCTACTGTTGAAGAAGCTGTCACTATCTTCTATAAGGAATGTATTGTATTATTTGTATATTCCTGGTGCTGAAACAGACCCTAGCATATGTATAGTAGGTTTTCAATAAACTTAAGTGAATGTGTCACCCTAGATCTATGCTTTCTTGAGAGGGGCTAAATCCATCACAAAACCATCCTACTCTTAGCTAACACGTGCAGGGGATCCTGAAAAATGTCTAAGTAGAATAGTCTACTTCAGATTCAAATGTCTTATTCCAACATACACAGAAGTCACAGGATGATGGATATTTAAAAGTGGTTTCTCTCATACATTCAGCTTGTCCCCATGCTCTTGTCTTCTGGCTTGCATTATTAGTTTTATATTCTCCTCATCACCCTTCTTTCTGTCAGCCCCTAGAGCTACTCTGTGATTTTTAACTTTTTGGTTTCCTTCTGAAAAGTCTGTCCTCTAGCCTGGGTTGTTAGTCATCCTCAGTCACTTCTAATTCTGTTATTGGATAGGGAGTGGGAGAATAGTTTTCAGATCTTGAAAATAGAGTTGGGGGCGGGGGGGGGGGGGGGAGGAGGCCTCCATGATGATATTGTCAAAGTAGAGAATTTGAAAGACTAGTTTTCCTTTACTGTTGGAAATAGGGATTGTCATTCATTTATTTATTATGCTAATTAATAAAAGCTGGTGATTATATCTTCCCTTAAGGGGAAAAGTTGAAAGTTGAAAGAATGTCTCCTAACCCACCCTGTGGGTTACATCACAGAAAGTTCTCTCTATAACCTGGCTCTCTGTACTATAGATTTTCCTCTATTACTATAGCCATTGTGGGTGCCAGATTCTAGAAAATGGTCAAGTAGAGGTGGGATGGGTATTTGCACTTGTTTAGTCTTATTACTAATGCCTGCCAACACACGTATTTCATTTTGCTCTTCTCTTGTCTTACTAAACTTCTCAGATGGCAACTGCTCATCTGGACACAACTTTTTACCTGTCATTATATTTTAAAAATCCTATGCTGTTCTAGGCAACAAGGTTACCAACCATTCCCGTTCCTGCTATCAGTGTTAGCCCAGTCCTAGTGGTTAAATATATTTTTCTCAGTAATGCTCTTTAAGTACTTCTATAACATTTGATCCTTTGGATCAAGATAAATTCTCAAGACAAGAGAATGAGAACATGAAAAATAACCCTGATTTAGGAATTTAGTAAATGAAAATACAGAACCAAACCTTGTTTCCTTATAAACCAAGCTTGAATACTTTGGTCACTATAGTAGACAGCATATGTCTACAATCTCCTCTAGTGATGGAACTTTTATTTCTTGTTGGAAACTTTTTTGTCATCATGTGAGGAAAGCTCTCCCCTTTCTGGCTATTGAAGGATAGGGAACATGGCATAGGCCAGGCAAATCAAAGTAACCTGACTGCCTGGCCACTGATTGTTCAGTGATAAACTATTCAGGCTAATCCAAGACTGTCAGGGAAGTTCCAGCCAGAGATAGTAAGGAAGTGTCACAAAACAAAACAAAACAAGAAAAAACAAAGCAAAATAAAACAAAAGCTACTAGCCTGTAAGTGGGCAACATTGATAAGGGTAACCATTGATAATCTTGTCCATTCTGAAGAAACCAAAGAGAAAGCCTACTGGCTTTACATAAGGTTCGGAGAGATGGCCAAAGAGGCAGTGTCCTCTGTTTAACCACGCTTGAAACCTCAGGGCTTAGCTACATTTCTGAACTTTCCAGTGGTAGGAATTTATACATAAACTCTTTTTCTTCCCAAGCTAGCTTGAGTGTGTCTTCTACCAGTGGCAATCTAATGAGTCATATTTGACATTGTAAACACAAATTGAACCATTTATAATGTTATTTACTATCTGAGACCAGAGAGCTGTCTTGCTTCAGATAAAGGAATAAGAGACATGAATTTGTCTCTGAACTGGCTAAAATGAAGAAATCAACATAGCAACAAGGTGAATAAAGAAATATTTGTTCAAGAGACTGGAAAGGCAAAACCAGTACTTCTGTATGCATCTTCTTAATGACTTCAATTATTACATAGGCAAGGAAATGCAATTATTAGCTTCATTTAGTGGGACATACTAGGAGAGTCAAAATCTTTCTAGAATTAGACATTCAGATTTGAATGGGCAGGGAGATAGAGAAGTATAAGGGAATGTGGAATCAGTTGGATATTAGTAAGGAATTCTGGTCTATTAAATAGAAAAAATAATGATATTAACCATTTTTTTTTGGCGATTATGGCTTTCAGAGTCTTCTATGTGTATGCATAGCACGTAACTCTATTTCTTGCAAACAGTCTGCAAGTGCTAATAATTCTATTTTACAGGAAGGAAACTAAGGTTTAGAAAGTTGATGAAGGCTATAGAGTTAAGGGATAGGGGTAGAGTTTGAACTCAGATCTTTAAAATTTTAAAACCCAGAGGACTTCCTCCCCCACCCCCCACTATACCACCCTACTTCCTTGAAACAGGATACAAAGATTGCAGTGACTGACAATACATTGACTTCATCAGGTTATAGCAGAAGATGGTGGGCAGGAAAATCATTGAAATGGCAAACTATTTTTGGATATCTCCTTGTATTGAAAGAATATGTCCACTGAAAGGTGATCAGCATAGTTTCATAGTTTAGGAAATGGACTGTGGAACCAGGGTCCCTCGATTCAAATTATAACTAGCATTTGCTAGTCATGACGACTTGCACAAGCTATTTAACCTCTTTGTGTTTCAGTTTCCCCATTTTAGAAATGGGGCTATTAATCTTTACCTCTTAGAATTGTTATGATAACAAAATATGTTAATGCTTGTAAAGCTTTTAGAAGAGCACTGGATGCATAGTAAGTACTATGTAAATGTTTATTAAATAAAATAAAAGCCAGAAGGCTTTTTTTTTCTGTATTTTAATTTTTGAATCGGTTCCTTTAGGTCAGGATTTCTCAAGTTTGACTCTTTTTGTTTTGGGCTGGATTGTACTTTGTTGTAGTGGGGGGCTGTCCCATTTAGCAGCATCCCTGGCCTCCAGTCACTAGATGTCATTAACACAGCATACCCTCCTCCCCCTGCCCCCCCATTGTGAAAACGACAGTTTTCTTCAGACAGTGACAAATTTCCCAATGGGAGCAAGGGGAGCAAAATAGTCCCCTTTGAGGGTCATTTCTCTCAATGTAAGAATTAATAGCCTATAAATCTTAGATTTATGTGTAATTATTGGTTGTTACAAAATTATAAAGTAGAGCCAATTGCTACACGTCACAGATGTTTCAAAGTTAAAACTCAGAAATTTGTTAGAAAAGTTCTTGAAGGAATGAGATGTTGTCACCAGCTTGCTATAAAGCCTACTCAATTTCATCACTTTTTTTCCTAAATATTCTTTCTCTATTCGGTATAATCTAGTCTTTCCATTTCTGTGTGTATTTCCCCTCTGTGCCCTTCTCTGTGTAGCAACGCCGCGTGTCTACCAGCAGGTGGTATCCATGAATAATGTGATCTACATCTTTTCCTTCGCAGGCGTGATCAGATTACCTCTCCCACACTGCTGTGCGGAGGCTTAGCCGGTGAGAGCTCCGTTGGGATATTGTATCTCTTTCTCCTACCTTAGGGGGTGAAAAGATGTTTTCAAAAAGACTTTTGCCCTTCTTTATTCTGAAGGCTGATTGCTATACTTCATATATTTAACAGATATTTTGTATAACTCTGTTATTTGAGTTGGATGGCATTACTTGTAAGCAGAATAATAGAGGCATTTGCTTTGCTGGATAGTCAGAATTCTGCTACTTTGAATATTAGATTATGTTATTTCACTCTTCTTAGCTGACTACCAATATACTGCATTCCACAATTACATGTGGCAATATGGGGATTGGCTTAAGAAGATAATAAAAGAAGTCTGAAAAGTAATATCTTTATTGAACTTAAAATGCCCATAAAAGCACACTGTCTTTTCCTTTGCATATTACAGTTATATTGTTGATGCATTCCAATTCTAGTAATGAATCATAATCATATGGGAATAAACATTTTCATATGTCATGGGGTATTTAAAGGTATCTATTCATTATGAAAGCTTTCAGATTTCCAGAAGATATATATTAGAGTGTAATATTATGGTTTATGTTATAAAATTTCACTATATTACAGTTTTCTACCTTTGCATGCAACTATCTGAGTCTACCAAATTTCCTTCTCTGGAATTCCCATTCCAATTCTTAATTCAGCATAGAAACCTATATCCCTGTTATTGTATTGTCTAAATAGATTGGACCTGCTCTTTGGAAAATGGGTACTGGAAACCTTCAGGAATAATGTAGTCATTTTTGACCCCATAAAGGCAGAATTAAAACCAAAACTTTTTCCTAGAAGTAGAGGATTAAAAAAAAGTTGAAGAATAGGAATCTAAATTAATTTAATTCATCTGAGACATTAGAAGGATTTTGCTGTCTCACTTCCCTTGGGCCACTTATTTTTCTTTTTTTATCTTTATCTTTCCTCTTTTATCTTTCTATAAATGTTTTACATGTGTACAATTACATGTACATAACACATATGTACCTGGCATTATTTACTTGAAGATATTTCCATGTTAACATTAAATATATAATTTTACTAGGGCATATGTTTTATGGGTCTTATTAAAACTATTTTCTCTACTAGTAGAGTGGAATGATATATACGCACTTTAGAAAATCATGTATTTTCTTCTGCATGTTTTCTTTTTTAGTGTTATTAATTTTTTCCTACCTATACCTTTATTTGTTTTTTTTCAATATATGAAGTTTATTGTCAAATTGGTTTCCATACAACACCCAGTGCTCATCCCAAAAGGTGCCCTCCTTAATACCCAGCACCCACCCTCCCCTCCCTCCCACCCCCATCAACCCTCAGTTTGTTCTCAGTTTTTAAGAGTCTCTTATGCTTTGGCTCTCTCCCACTCTAACCCTTTTTTTTCCTTCTCCTCCCCCATGGGTTTCTGTTAAGTTTCTCAGGATCCACCTAAGCCCTTGGGCCACTTCTGTATTTGCTATGGAATCAGATTGAGCCAATCCTTTCCTCCAGCTTCACAATCTATATCAAGCCTTGTACTCTAATCAATATTGTAGTGATTGGTATTGATCTTGAAAAGAGTTGAAATGACTGGCTCAAATGTGCCTTGGTTTGATCAATTGTTAAGTATAGATCCACTGTTAAGCGTATACCTTGTGAAAGTATGATCAAACAAATGACCCCTAATAGAACTTTGACAGTTCAGTAATAATAGATTATCCTCAATTAGTAAAATAAAGTGAGGCTTTATCAAGTAATATATGCCATTATACAACTTTAAATGTATTTCCATTTTAAAAATTATTAGAAGTTTGGAATACATTTTCATAGTATTACAAGATTTTCTACATTATGAAAAATTGAGCTCTCTGTCTTCATCATCATCATTTATCCTTCACTCAGGTTTGTCAGTCATAATATTTTGTCATATTTCTCTCTATAAAATATACATAGATATAAAAATATATATTTTTAAAGAAACTATTTCTGGAAATCCCTATGTATACCATCTTGATTTCATTCCTATTTATCCTCTCCAGTCATTCTCCAGAGTTTAGTGTTTATCTTCTTATGTAAGTTTTTACCACATATATTGTTATTCTGCCTGTTTTATAATAAACAGTATCATGGTCAATATTTCCTTTGACAACTTGTTTTTTAATTCAAATTAAATTTTGTGAGATTCACCCATGTTGATGCAACTCTTACATAGATGAGCAGAGTGCAACTTATTTATTCAGCCTTCAACCCAAGAACATGTAGGTTGTTTACAGTTAGTCTTCATGACAAATAGTGCTGCGATGGGCATTTGTGTACATGTCTCCTTGTGTACATGTGTGAGGGTCTCTAACAGAGAATTGCTAGATCCTAGGAAATGCTTCTTCAAATTTATCAGATACCCCCTAATTGTTCTTTAACTTACACTTTCTCTACACATGCATAAGAGAGTTTGTATTCTACAGTCTCATCAACTATGTAGTATTATTAGACTTTATTTTTATTTATTTTTTTTGCCAGTCTGGAGGTATGAAATTGTATTTTATGGTAGTTTTATTTTGCATTTATGTGATCACCAGCATGTTGCCCTATGTTTATTTGCTATTAGTTTTTGCTTTTCTGAAAAATTTTTCTCCTAGCCTTTGCCTTTTTTTTTCCTTTTGGTTGTTTGACTTTATTCTTATTTATTTACAGAATCTCTGTCTCTCATCTTAACCCCTCTCTACTTCCAATCTTATTTTATTATTTGTAATATCACACTGTTTTGTACGTTATCTTTTGAACAATTATATTTACATTTTATTCCCCTCATGGTGAAAACAGTTCCATTTTTTTCAGTATTAAATAGGTAATGTATCTCTACACTAAAGTATTCAAATGGTATATACAAATATGAGAAAGTTAAGATCCCCCGAAATCTCACCATCCCTAAATAACTACTGCTGACATTTTAGTTAATCTTTTAATTCATCTTTTGTGCATTCACTCATACTCCCAAACACATACTTTTACATATAATTGGGTCATATAATTTTCCTTCTTCCCCTTCCTTCTTTATCACCCCCATTTCCATATTCTGTCAATCCAGGTAAGGTATATTAATAACCTTGATTTGCAAGCCAGCAATGACAATTTAAATCCTTCTCATGCTTTGACAACCTCACCGTCTCTTCTATGACCAGTTGAAAAAAACTCTACTGTTAATGGCTTATATGATTTGGTCAGATTATCCACCTGGATAATCTTCCTATCTTAAGGTCAAGTCTATCTATAACATAATGTAATCACTGGAGTAAAATCTATCATATTCAAGGTCCCAAGTATTATTCAGGGCATGTACACCAGGGAGGGTAGAAATTCTTGGGGGGATATCCTAGAATTCTGCCATTTGGCCCCCAAAGA
This sequence comes from Acinonyx jubatus, assembly GCF_027475565.1. Classification (NCBI taxonomy): domain Eukaryota; kingdom Metazoa; phylum Chordata; class Mammalia; order Carnivora; family Felidae; genus Acinonyx; species Acinonyx jubatus. Next base: position 71,119,317 of record NC_069383.1, on the reverse strand, counting down.
TTCAAGCCCTTGCCAAAAGCATAATACGTTCATTGCCTCCCAAGAATTCTAAGAGTCTCACCCCATTATAGCATTGGCTCAAATCCTGAATCTCTTCTAAATCTCATTAGCAACAAAGGCCAAACTCTCAACATTTAAGTCATCTAAATCATATGCAGATGAGGCTCTTGGGTATAATCCATTAAGTGTAACTCCTGGGGCATAATTAATCTTTGTCTATGGACCTGTGAAACTACAGAGAAGACTTACATGACCCCAACACTCCCAGCATACAACTGTGGGATGAGTATCATTAATAGTTATAGACATTCCAATTCAGAAAGGGCAAAAATGGAAGATAAAAAGGAATCATTGATCCAATGCAGTTCTGAAATTTGGCCAGGACAACTTTTTAGCCTCAGTTCCTTGATTAGGTTTAAAGACTTAGAGATAATCCTTCACGGGTTTCTGCTCTGCCCCCTGAGTTCTCATTTGTGCCTGGAGGGTCTTGGCTCTGTTCAATCCATTCCTGGTTTCACCCTCTTAGTCATATTTTCTTTTCTATGAAAGGTAGCATGTGCATGTATCTGAATAATTTTATCAGCCTGCTTCCTTCCAGTAGAAATTGGAAATCCAACAGCTTCTTTTCATTTGTATTCTCTCTGTTCCTTTATAATTTTCCTAAGAACTTTTGTGTTTTATATTTGTTCTTTACATTTATATTTTTGAGGGATATTGTTCTATTGTTATTTTTTCTTATGATATCTTTGTCTTGTTTTTGATATCACAGTAAATCTCACCTCATAAAATAAGTTGGGATATATTTCTTCCTATTCAGTTTTCTGAAAGATGGTATGTAAAGTTGATATTTCATCCTTAAATATTTTGTAGAATTCACCAGTGAACCTATTTTGGCCTGAAATTTTCTTTGTGAGGTTTTCAGGTATGGATTTCATTCTTTAATATGTATAGACTTATTCAGGTTATAAGGTTATGTATTTTTTCTTGAGTAAGCTTTCAAGGGATTTGTTCATTTATTTATTTCTTGGTGTAAAGTTGTTCACAACATCTCAAGATCTATAGTGATTTCCTTTTTTTCACGCCTGGTAGATAATTTGTGTTTTCTTTTTTCCTGATAAGCCTTAATAGAGGTCTTCAATCTAATCGTTCTTTTTAAAGAACAAACTTTGGTTTCATTGATTCTATTAATGAGTTTTCTGTTTTCAGTTTCATTGGTTTCTACCTTTGTGTTTATTATTTTTTTTCCCTTCTGTTTGCTTTTGGTGTAATTAGCTGTTCTTTCACTAGTTTCTAGTGGAGAAGAGGTCATTGATTTGAGATCTTTTCTTCTATACGCATTTAATAACTAAAATTTTCTTCTAAGTACTGCTTTAGCTGCATCCCAAAGATGTTGATGTGTTGTGCTTTTATCAATGGTTCAAAATATTTTCTAATTTTCTTTGTAATTTCTTTCTGACCTATGAGTTGTTTAAATGTAAATTGTTCAATTTCTAGATATCTGGAACTTTTCTAGATATATTATTTTCATGATTTGTAATTTAATTCCATTTTGGTCAGGGAAGACATTGTATAAAATTTTAATCTTTTAAAATATTTTTAAGATTTATTTTATGGTCCATTGTATGGTCTATATTCATGTACATTTTATGAGCACTTGAAAAGAGTATGCATTTTCAGTTGTTGAGTATAGTCCTAAATAATTTGCAATTAGGTTAATGTGGTTATTTTTCCCTAGCTTTATTGAAATATAATTGACATATAACATTGTGTAAGTTTAAGATATACAACATGATAATTTGATATACATATATATTACAAAATGATTACCACAAGAAGGTTAACACATCCATTTCCTCACATAGCTACTATTTAGGTTTTTGTGTTTTTTGGTGTCATTTGATCTTTTGTATCTGTACTTATATATATTCACATCTTTACCATTTGTGTTTATTTTTTTTTCTGTACACACAAGTTGCTTTCTAGACTATTTTACTTCAGTATATCTTATAGTACACATCTGTGAGCTATAAAATCTATTTTTTATTTATATGAAAATTTATTCATTTGATTTTCATCCTTAGAGTTTATCTTCCCTGGATATAAAATTATTAGTTGACAACTTTTTTCCTTGAGGCCTTTAAATATGTCATTTCAATGTCTTTTGTCTTTGAGAGCTTCTGATAAATTATATGTTATTTAAACATTGCTATTCTGCATATAATGTACCATTTTTCTCTGCCTGCTTTTAAGATTTTCCTTTATTTTTGGCTATCAGTGGTTTGAGTATGATGTGTCTAGAAGAGCTTTTATTTTTATCTTTAAATCTTGCTTGGAGTTGGTTGACATTCTTGTATGTAGCCCTAAATCAAGAGTAGATATCTTTTGTGGTCTCTGTAGCTTTTCCTCTGTCTCCTTTGGGATCTATCCCATCTCTCATAGTGTTATAGTTAGCAGTGATTTGGGCAGTTTATACTCTGAATTTTGCTTTTTCTGGCCTTCAGTTTTTACACTGCCATGACTTCCCTTTTATATAATCTTCTTTTCCAGGTCCAAACTCAAGATTATTGGAAATTTTACCTGATGCAGCTATGCTTTGTTTTGTTTTATTTTGGTTTATTTTCCACTGCCATTTTCTTCCCACTGCCAAGTCCTTGTGGGACTCTTACTAACTTATAATAGGTTTTGTCTTTATACATTCTATATTTCCTAATTTTTAAAATATTTTCTAGACCTGACTAATTGAATATCTAGTTTCTAATTTAATAACTATTATGTCAGCTGTACCTATTGTGATTTAACTTTTCATTATGTTTATAATTTTTGTTACATTTTTTCTGTTCTATTTCAAATAGTTATATCTTAATTTTATTTTAAATATTTATTTTGTAGGGGCACCTGGGTGGCTCTGTTGGTTATGCATCTGACTTTGGCTCAGGTCATGATCTCATGGTCCATGAGTCTGAGCCCTGCATTGGGCTCTCTGCTGTCAGCATAGAGCCCACTTCAAATCCTCTGTCCCCCTCTCTCTCTGCCCCTCCCCTGCTCTCTCTCTCTCTCTCAAAAATAAGTAAACATTAAAAAAATAAATACTTATTTTGTAGTCTTGATTCAATAGTTCCAATGTCTCATGGCATTGGGGAGGGAGAGTCTCATCCCAGTGTTGTAACAAGTGACATATCTTCATGCAGTGTTCTCAGTTCCAACTTTCTCTTTTGCATGATGCAAAAGCCTTGTCCCTCCTACACTTTGAATTACTAGCCTCTTGGTGACAAAAAGAATTGCCATTGGTCAATTCTGTAAAAGAATATGAGTGCTCTTTAAAGAAATACAATGTAGGACTTCTTGTTTGAAACACAACATAGAATCCTGGATAAATCTATCTATCTATCTATCTATCTATCTATCTATCTATCTATCTATCTAATGTATGTATAATATACATCTATAATATATATTTCAAATTCTATTATTGGTATTGGCAGTGACAGGTGATTTTGATCAAAACTTGATTAAATAGTCATAGTTAAGTGGTTATTACTTTTGATTAGAGTTAAACAGAAGCAAATGACAATCTCATTTATAGTCAGAACAACAGACAGGAAATTAGCTCCTCATCTAAGACTTTAGGAAATGAAGCCAAGTAATTATTGTAGAAATAGGGATGAAGTGTCAGTCCCTGTACTGCCCAATATTTCTTCTCCTGAATAATTATTCTGACCTAAAATGCTCAGTGAATTCACAAATCTTTCAGACACAAATCTTTCTTGGAGGAAACAAACTTTAATTTGTTTGTGGTTTATTTGGGGCTCCTATTCTTGGAAAGGATAATGTACCAATTTGTGTTTTCAAGTTTCCAAACAAACTTATAGGTATGCAAAGTATTATCAATATAGATTTTATATTCTTTATAACCAGTTTTTTCTACATAATTAGCATTTAAATTTACCTTTAGCTTGGTCAATAAATCACAAATTAAACTTTACATATATTTACTGGAAAAAATGCACTACAATCTTTTTAATCATTATAGTATTTTCCTTTAATTTAATGGATTGGATAAGACAATATATTTAGATTCAAAAAAAAAAAAAAACCTAGGTCATACTTTTGATTATATGGCTAGTAACTCTTAGCAGTATTTTAACTTCTCTGAGTTCCAGTTTCCTCATTGTAAAATAAGAAGAACCAAGAAAGGAAATTGTTAATGTCCCCACTAATTTTAACATTTTATGTTAGGGACTTACTTTAGATGAAGGGAAAAAAAATACAACAACTCAGTTACACAGACTTCCTGAGTATAAAACACCTATGATTGTTCTTAATTCAATTCTAGCTTCCCATACACTTTCTAATTCTTTCTCAGTGCCCCAGAGATCCAAGGGTTCTGATTCCTTTTCTGAACTATAGGCCACTGAGGTCAGTGACTCTCAAGTTATATACTTCAAATCTCTGGGAGCCTACAGGCTTTCATGCATCCTTAAATGCATGAAATATTTTCTCTAAACTGAAAGTGGCTCTTTATGCATGTACTTTGATTTTTCAAATATAAATAGATGCTCCTGTGATTAGTAAAATTAAAATAATTAATTTTAAATGTCCATTAAATGAAAGGAAAATACCTTAATCATTAAAAAGACTTTTTGCAGTGCATTTTTTCCTAATAGATACATGTAAAATTTAATTTGTAAAATATTGACAAAGCTAAAGGCAAAATTTTTTGTCATTCTGTTTTCCAAACAATGTAAAATTAAAGTAAAACTACTCTCATATAGAGATATTTGGAAATTTTGGTTTTGATAATGTTAGGAATAGCTGATCTTACATTATTTCCTTCAGCTTATGTTATTTCGGTGTGAATTGCCTCTGAAATAAATTCAGATGTCAGTTTTCGGTAAGGCTTTCTGGAAAATTACTATAGGGAAAAGAAAGGCTAACAATTTGATATCTACTTTATACCCCATAGCACTTTATATATACTTTAATTTTTTTCACTTTTGACAGTACATTAAATTGATTGCCTATCTTCCTTACTGGATTAGAGATTACTTAGGGATAGTAATAGTCACTCACTTACTGTGACTTCTTCTACTGTGTCTACTATGTCATGCTGCATAGATAGTAAATGCTTAATAAAAATTCTTTGGATTGAATTGAATGATCTGTGATTCTATCAGCAGATTAGGAGGCTACCAATAGATCAGAAAGAGTAAGCAGTCTCTTGTTACTGAGAAAGCAGAAATGACCAAAGGACAATATCCCAGGTTGGAATATCATTCAATGAAGATCAATATTCTGGACTACCTGAAAGGCCATCCTGATACTCAGGGAAGTCAAAGGACCCTGGGTAGATTAATCTTATTCTCTAGATTTGCATGGTTAGGTGATCAGATAGAGGTGGGGTTGAATCTGCCTAGGGAAGATAAGGCATCAGGAATTTGTTACATTTGTTTTATACTTTACAGCTTTTGGGGGCGCCTGGGTGGCTCAGTTGGCTGAGCATCCAACTTCGGCTCAGTTCATGATCTCGCGGTTTGTGAGTTTGAGACCCGTGTTGGGCTCTGTGCTGAGAGCTCAGAGCCTGGAGCCTCCTTTGGATTCTGTGTCTCCCTCTCTCTCTGTCCCTCCCCTGCTCACGCTCTGTCTCTCCCTCTCTCTCAAAAATAAACATAAAAAATTTTTAAAAAAATACAGCTTTCAAAATGCTTTAACTAATATATATTTTGCTTGAGTGTTTATTTTGTATAAAACCTATATTCTATTTGCATATTTCATGGCTAGGTTGATGTCTAAGGAATTAAACGTGGAAGAATTCCAGAAGATTCTTTGGGTTGTTAATGATATTAATGTCCTAGCAACAAGCCTAAGTGTAGATCCAAGAAGAGTGTATGTGGGAATACTGATTGGATGATTGAGTAGTGGTTTAATGAAAATCAGGATGACTAAGTTAAAGTTTTGTTCGATATCTAGAATGTCTCTAAAATCCATTCTTTTTTTTTTTTTCCAGAATATTTGCCCATTTCATGGTCTGGCTTATTTTGTAGTATCTCTACTTCTTGTGTACATTCTCTTACCAAATTTATCTCTCATGTTGTTGCTGGTTATTTTTTTAAACACAGACTCAATTATGTCTGTTACCTGTTTGGAAAATCTCCAGTGCTTCTCCCAACCTGGAGAATAAAGTACTTCTTTTAGCATGGTATGAGGAGATGTAGTCAGAATTTCTCTGTTAGCATCTTAGATGATCTTTCTGGCTTACTCAACTAATGAACTAAGGTGTCCTATTCCCAGTGGGAGAGAGTGCCTGTATCTCCAGGCGTAGGCACCTGGCTTTTATACTACTCTTCTGAGCAGCTAGCACTTAAGATTGGACGTTTTGATGCCAAAGCAGTTTATTTTGACCCAAATTCTACAAAGATTAGCTCAGCTTGCCCCCATAAAAAAAAAGTAAAGCAATGTGAGTGTGAGGCAGAGAAAGAGTGGTGTGGTTTCTTTGCGAAAGCATGGCCACATGGCATGTCCTTCTGCACCCAGGAAGCCTCTGTAAAGGATGCTATTGCATGCTAAGAGATAGAGAATCTCTGAAACCATTGCACTGCTGCCCAAGTTTCAGCCTATACTAAAGCCTTTGCTGTAGTCAAGGAAAATGAGATTCTTCACCATATACTTCAAGTATGCCTTTCTAGCCTCCCAAGTTTCATGTTGTTTTCTATTTTATCACAAGCTGTTTGTTGTTCCTCCCATATTATGCACATACATACTTCATTACTTCTGTTGACAGTAAATTTTCTAGCTCATTTGCCAGGCAGCCCTCCTGTCCTTGGTCACCATAACAATTAAAACCATTCCATATAGCTACTGGCTGTCTACAACACAAAAATTCCATTTCAATTAATTGTCCTGCTAAGAAAGTAAACCATTTTTTTTCTCATCTTAAAAGCGGTCTTTGTAAGCATACCAATTGGTTGATGGCTTAACTAATGAATATATTATTTACTTACACTGACATAAGCAACTGTGTCAGTGAGAGAAGTAACAGATCTGTAGTATCACAGAGTTGTTAATATGCATGTTTGAATTTTTATATTTTTGCAAAACCCCAGCCCTCTTTTTGTTTTATATATATATATATATATATTTATTCTACCAGGTTTCCACTCAGCTTTCACTGAATTGTCTATATAAACTGTTTCCCAAGGTGGTTCCCAGGACTGGCTACTTACATACTCAAATTAGATTTACAATTCAGGTCATTGAACTATCATGTCATTCTTTTTAAGGTTTTTTTTTTTTTTTTTTTTTTCCTGAGAGAGAGAGAGAGAGAGAGAGGGAGAGAGAGAGAATCACAAGGAGGTTCCACACTGTCAGCACAGAGCCTGACATGGGACTCAGATTCATGAACCATGAGATCATGATCCAAGCCAAAATCAAGAGTTGGGCACTTCACCAACAGAGCCACCCAAGTGCCCTATACTATCATGTCATTCTAAAATGAGTAGTCTAATATTTGAGGCTATTTTGTTTGGGCGTGATGCAATTCTTCCTTGCTGGTGACTCTTATGCTAGATGATTATCATCCATGTGTGTGTAAATTGTATTATGCTTTTTTAATCAAAATTATACAAAGACATTTCTACTCTCCATTTTATGTTACATAGATGACCCCGTCCAAACAACCAACCAAAGAAGCAAACAAATAAACAAACCATGGAGCATGTTCAGTGTCAAGGATAGGGTATAGAGTGATGACTTTGGCTGAAGTAAACTATAAGAGGAGAATAATAAAAAGCATAGAAACTATGGTAGGCAGGATTTTAGATGGCCTTCAAGATTCTTGTTCTTGGTGTCCAAATACCTTCTCTTAGTTGTTCAGTCAAATACTAATCTTGATACTCCTTTGAAGATATTTTAGATGAATTATCTAGATGAAGATATTTAGATGATATTTTGAATTAAGTTCCCAAATATGTTAACCTTAAATAGGTAGATTATCTGTGTGGGTCCAACCTGAACTTAAAATCACTTAAAAGTCAGAAATTTTCTTCAGCAGGTTGCAGGAGGTCAGAGATTCAAAGCACAAGAAGGATTTTATGTGCCATTGATGGCTTAAAGATGAAAGGAAAAGAATGAAGGAGCTGAGAGCAATCCCTGGCTGACACTAGCAAGGAAATAGGAACCTCAGTCCTATAACTGCAAGGAACTTAATTCTGCCAATAACAAGAATGAGCTTCAAAGTAGATTCCCCCCCCCCCCCCCCCCGCCTTGGAGCCCACAGATAAGAACTCAGCCTACTTGACACCCTGATTTCAGTTTTTTGATGCCATGACCAGAGAACCTATCTATTCTTGCCCCATCCTGGACTTTTCATGTACAAAATTGTGAACTAATAGATTGGTGGTGTTTCAACACACTAAGTCTATGATAACTTGTTACTTGGTAATAGAAAATGGCTACAGAAGATATTATAGTTATTGGAATGAGAAGAAAGTGTAGCTTGAACTATGGGGGTGGCAGTAGAAATAGAGAAAAACAAAAGTAAGAGATATTCAGGAGCTAAAATAGATATGATTTGTAACAGATTGGGGGATAAGGACAATGGGTTAGTTAAAGCAGGTGTTTGGTTTATCACTGTTCATGCTTTGTCACACATTGGAACACCACCATGCTAAGTAGATTATAAAGTGGTTGTGGGAGGTGGAGAACATGAATTGGGTTTTAGATGTGTAGAATTTGATGTGCCTTTGAGACAATTAATGGGAGATGCCAAGTTTGCAGTTGGATAGGACTCATTGGTATATTGGTGGTAATTAAAGTCATGGGCATGGATGACATCATTTATGGTGACTATGGCATGAGAAGAGGATGGAACTTAAAGAATCTTAATATTTAATGGTCAAGTGGAGGTCAATAAGCCCACACAGGAGACAGGGAGGTAATCAGTTGTGGAAACAAAAGCAACATTGTGACCTGTAAGCCAAGAAAACAAATGTGTCAAGGAAAAGAGCATCATGCATATTACACATGCTCCCCAGATGTCAAGTAAGAAATATTTCTCTTGGGATTAGTCAAATGAAATTTATTGGTTGCCTTTAAAAGAGCTATTTCTATGAAGCGATGGGGACATAAACCAGACTAGAGTAAGATGAACAGTGAGAGTGAGGAAAAGGCAATACTAAGCATAGAAAACTCTTTAAAGAAGTTCAGTTGTAAAGGGGAGAAAATCAGGAAGTGGCTGGAGATGTTTGTTTTTCCTTTCTTCCTCTTTCTTTCCTTTCTTTCTTTCTTTCTTCCTTTCTTTCTTTCTTTCTTTCTTTCTTTCTTTCTTTCTTTCTTTCTTTCTTTCTTTCTTTCTTTTCCTTCCTTCCTTCCTTCCTTCCTTCCTTCCTTCCTTCCTTCCTTCCTTCCTTCCTTCCTTCCTTTCTTTCGAGACACTTAACATTTAAAAGCCAACTAGAAGGATCCAGCAACAGTTTCCTAAGCAAATGAGATCCAAAGTACACATGGAGGTTAAGTTCCTTCAGTGTGACAGGAATGAAAGGGTATTGTTAGGTTCTAGTATACACAGATTCACATATTAGGAAAAATGAAATTAATGGGATTCTAACCTGATGGCTTCTATTTCCTCCAAAACCATGAAGCCCTGTTGTCTGCTGAGGATGTGGAGTAGAGAGGAGACAATATAAATGTGAGGAGAGGTGGATAAAGTTTAAAGTAGTCATTGTGGAAAATGGGAGACTCAAATGTTAACAGACCCATACAGAGAGTTTATGAGGAAACTTGAATGTCCTAACAGTAATGAGAATTTTTCTGTCATCTTTGCAACAGTTATCACCTTCTCCTACTCTGAGGTAGAACTAATCTATAATATATTTTTTCCTTGGAATACCGTGGCACATTTTTCGTACCATGACAGAGATAATCTCACTATATTCTCACCATCCATTAGCATGTCGTGTTTCTGCAGTAGGCTGTGAACCCACAAGACCATTTCTGATGCCTTATCTTTGCACTCCAATAGTTTAGCAAATAATGAAAATAAAATGTTATTATTAGGGCCTGGAAAAAATAATACAAGTAATAACAGTGATTTTTAAGAATAAAAGTGATCTTTTATAGAACACTAACATGTGTCACTTTGTTCACTTTGCTTAAGTAGATTTTCATTTTCTTATTTGTAATTTAATTTTGTCCTAATAATTACTCTAATTTGTCTATTTAATAGATTAGGGAAATAAAGCTTAGAGAGGTTAAGTGTCTCCATGGTAATTTTGCTGCTAAGTGGAAAACCCTTTTGAGCTCAAGTCTGCCTGGTTTGGAATCCCATGCTTTGACCACTATTTTCTCATATTTTTCTGTACTACTTATTAGATATTTATTTAGTAAGACTCTTGTATTTCAGAACATGTTTTTACTGAATATAGAAAATTTTCTTCCTTCACCTGTTGAAGGGAAAAAAGACATTATAGGGCAATAACAAATTAATTTATTTATTTAGTGTAGATGGACTTTTTGTAGAGAGCTCTATTGCAAAAGCACTGCAAGAGAGAATTGATGTAGGAATATGCCAACTGTCTTCGTTTGTTTGGCCACTGTAACAAAATACCACAGACTGAGTGGCTTATTATAAACAACAGGAATTTCTTTCTCACCATTCTGGAGGTTGGCAATTTGAGATCAGAGTGTTGGGATGGTCAGGTCCTGGTGAAGGCCCTCTTCTGGATTGTATACTGCTGGCTTCTAGCTGTGTCCTCACCTGGCTGAAGGGCTAGGGAACTCAGTCAGGCCTCTTATTCCATTCTTAGAGATTTAATCTCCTTCCAAAGGCCCCAGTTCCTAATTCTGTAATACTTTCACCTTGGACATTATGCTTTCAACATAAGAATTTTGAGAAGACACAAACAATTCAATTCATAATACCAATCAACTGAATTAGAACTCAGTATTACCATTACTGCATCACACAAGAAGAATATAAAGCAGCTTAGTTTGGCCAGGCATGAGTATCTGCTTAGTCTATTAATTAACAAAAAAGGAGAAAAAATCAACTTTTATTCCAGAGTATAAAATGATCCCATGGCTATTCAGATAAAAATTGGATCACTTTAAATTTATTTTTTTTAATGTTTATTTTTGAAAGAGAGAGAGAGAGAGAGAGTGAGCAGGGGAGGGGCAGAGAGAGACGGAGATGCAGACTCTGAAGCAGGCTCCAGGCTCTGAGCTGTCAGCACAGAGCCTGATGCAGGGTTCAAACTCATGAACCGTGAGATCATGACCTGAGCTGAAGTCGGACGCATAACTGACTGAGCCACCCAGGCACCCTTAAAATTGGACCACTTTAGAAGCAGTTTCTAAGGTTCATTTGCAAAGTGGTTTAACACATTGCTGAAATGTAAGTAGGTACCCAATCCAAATAAAGTGACAAAATGACAGTCTTTTTGCTACTCTCCAGTGTAGTGTTTTTAGGGAAAAAATACAGAGGAAAAGCAGACAAAGAAGAAGAACACAATTTAGGAATAAATGGACACTCCTTATATGGGAATCATTCCTGGGTTGATTATGCAATCTGTATCTTATGTGTCATTTTACTACTTTCTTTAAGCTAGTCATTGATAGCAAAGAGCACTAGATGAAAGAGTGAAAAGAGAGAGCTCTAGTCATTTCGTCACTTACTAGCATTCAAGGAAGGGGAAAAAAAACAACTAAATGTAGTAACCTGTGATGTTTAGTAACCTGTGAATGTAATGTTTTCCATAATATTTACATTGTCTATACCACAAATCAACATAAAAAATTCTGGTTATCCATCTATCCATCATTATCTATATAAAATCTTTTTGACATATTGGAAATTTTTTTAATTAATATTTTTGGATATTTATATTTAAGTCAAAATATTACAGAATTTCAGATCAGAATGTCATGAAATTCATAATATATATATATTTTAGTTAAGTATCTAATATTTATTTAAAGGCAAATTTTACATATATACCACTTAACAATTAATGATTTTAATTTAGTTTAAATTCCATTTTTTATTTTTTTTATTTTTATTAAAAAATTTTTTTTAACGTTTATTTTTGAGACAGAGAGAGACAGAGCATGAACGGGGGAGGGGCAGAGAGAGAGGGAGACACAGAATCGGAAGCAGGTTCCAGGCTCTGAGCCATCAGCCCAGATCCCGACGCGGGGCTTGAACTCAGGGACTGCGAGATCATGACCTGAGCTGAAATCGGACGCTTAACCGACTGAGCCACCCAGGCACCCCTAAATTCCATTTTTTAGAGAAAGTGCATAATTTTAAATTTTAAAAGGAGATATCATTTTTGGTTAGGAACTGAATATGTGTTAAAATGTAGGTTAAAGTATAAATATAGTTGAAACTGTGAAAGTGTATGAAAATTATTTTTAAAACCTAATTGTTTGATATACATGAGTTTTGTACATAAAATAATGGGATTATATGAATACATTTACATATTACTTAAATGATTGATGAGATGTATTGGTAAAGTGGGATTATATGAATAGGTTTATATATTAAGTAATTGATGAGATGTATTAGTAAAGATGCTATCAAGTAAAAGAAGATCAATTCTAATTGGTTTAAAAGTAAGAAGATTCATTTACTCATATAATTGGAAGACAAGTGGTAAAATGGAATTAAGCATTAATCTAGTGGCCCAGCTTCATTGTTTACAAATCTAGTTTTGTGAGGTATTTGTATATATATTTGCATACCATAAAATACAATCATTTTAAAGGTTCTGTTTGATAAGTTTTGACAAATGTATACAACCATAACTCTAATCAAGGTAGAACATTTTCTTTACTCCTCAAAATTCTCTGGTATTTTCAGTCAAGCTTTCTCTCCCATCTTTAACTTTAGGATGCCAATGACTGATCTTATCTGACATTACAGACGGGTTGCTTATTGTAGAATTTCGTAAACTATCAGTCATGGCTGGATTCTTTTGCTCAGCAGAGTGTTTTCAATACTCATTTATGATGTTGTGTGTATCAGTATTGTATCTGAAGTTCAAGCTTTTTCATTTCTGACTAGGATTTCCTTGTGAGAATATACCACAATTTGTAAACCTATTCATCTGTTGATGGATATTTGGATTGTTGACAGTTTAGGGCTATTATGAACAACCTGTTATGAACAATTGAGTCTTTGTGTTGGCATATATTTCAATTTTCTTAGGTAAATACTAAAAGAGGAATTGCTGAATGTTATGTTAAGTGTATATTAACTATTTTCCAAAGTGGCTGTGCCTTTTTACAATCCTACCAGCAATATATGAGACTTGAGAGTGTTCTTTATTCAAGTTGACACTTGGTATTGTCAGTCTTTTCAATTCTATTTTCTTCATGTCTAGTGGTATCTCATGTGGTTTAATTTGCATTTCCATGATGAGTAAAAATAATGAGCATCTTTTCCAGTGCTTATTGGCCATTTATATATCTTCTTCACTGAATGCTTGTTTAGGGCTTTTTGCCCTTTCTATTAGGTTTTTTTTTTTTTTCCTTATCATTGAGTTTTAAGAATTATATATATATTTTGTGTATAATTGTGTGAGAAAGAATCAATCCAGCAGGGCTGTTATTCAGTTCTTGCATGTTCCCAGGAAGGGCCTATTTTCATTATTGACCTTCGGCCAACTCTCAATTGAGTTCATGAAATGCTCTGACTGGTAAGAATATTTTGCACACTTAGAGCCTTGAGACATACCGTACCAATTTGTCTACATAGTTTATACAAATAATATAATTTATGTCACACATTTGCTTTTTGGGAGAGAATTAGAAATAATTCTTGTACTATATTATGAATGTGCTAAATGACACTGAACTATACACTTTGAAATGATTAATTTTATATTATGTGAGTTTTACCTCAATAAAAAATAAATAGCAGTTGTTAAAATGGGCAAAAAATTTAAATAGACATTTCTCCAAAGAAGACACATAAATGACCATTAAGCATATGAAAAAATTCTCAGCTACATTAAAAAGACAGATAATGATAACTCTTGGCAAGGGTATAAAGAATTTGAAGTTCTCATACGTTGCTGATGGGAATGTAAAATGGCAGTTGCTATGAAAAACAGTTTGGCATTCTCTCAAAAAGTTAAAAAACAGAGTTATCATATAGCCTAGCAATTCTGCTCCTGGTTATATATCCAAGAGAAATGAAAACCTATGTCACTTTGTACAGAATGTTTATAATAGCATAATTCATAATTGTCAAAAGTGGAAACAACTGAAATATCCATTAGTTGATGAATGAGAAAATATGTTGTATATCCATTCAATGGAATATTATTCTGCAATAAAAAGAAAGTATTGATACATGTTACAACATAGATGAATATTTATTTATTTATTTATTTATTTATTTATTTATAAAACACCAGTAAGTTAACCTATAGTGTTATATTAGTTTCAGGTATACAGTATAGTGAATCAATAATTCAACATAGATGAATCTTTACAATATTCTTAGTAGGAAAATCCAGTCATAAAAGATCATGGATTACATATTTACATTTATATGAAATGTACAGGATAGGAAATTTATACAGACATAAAGTGAAATAGTGGTTGCTTAGGACTCGTGGAGGGAGAGGAGGGAGGTTGGAGAGGAACAGCTATTTACTGTTAATGGGTATGGGATTTCTTTTGGGGAAGACAAAATATTTTAAAATAGATTGAGATCATTGCATAATTCTGTGAATATACTAAAAATATTGAATTGTACACTTTAAATAGTACAACATACCATGTTGTATGGTATGTGAGTTATATCTCAAAGAGGTTTACAAATCAATCGCTATGATGGCTGGTATCTTTCAGTTGAGTTATAAACTGATTGGTAACTAAGTTATGAATATATTCAGCTTATCTCTATTCATATACTATCAGCACAACTCACAACCTCTTTTCAGACAGTATCTACTTATTACATATGCTGAAAAAGCAGAAATGGAAATTTTGCATTATTTTAACACTATAAACATGTATAGAAATTCTTGTAAACTATTCTGAAAATAATGAATGAAGAAATAATGAAGAACTTGCTTCCACAGTCTCAGAAACGTTTCTTCTGAGAGAAAACATTAAACATATGAAATAATTTTCAGTATAATATAATTGATAAAATATCTAGCAATACGAGAGTGGGTGAGCCCCAAAAGGTGTAAACCATGCCCATAGGTGCTATATATCTCTCCAAATCTTGCCTTCCTCTTTTATAAAATGTGTACCACAATAATACCTACTTAAGAAAGTTGTGAAAATTAAATTAGGTAATGTATGTAAGTTCTCAAGTATTAGATATTACGACACAACTATCATTGTTGCTTTTTTTGTTATTTTTATATTTTAGTATATTTCGTATGTAAATATTTAATTGTTATTTTGATGATCGTATCTAACATCGAAAATCCCTGATCCTACAGGACTAGTTACTACTCCAAACTTTCTGGGACAGATTCTAAATGATCAGGTACTTTCTCTTCTAGATTCATGGTTGGTAGATCGGTCAAGAGATGGGGGAGGTTTGGGAGGAAATAATAACTTATTCTATATAATATTCCTTTGGTCTTTATGGTCACATGCTGTGAGAGTCACATTTTGCCACTGGAATCTTGGAGCTCCACTTTATTTTCAAAGTCTTGAGTCCTCCATTTATGTACAAAATAACTGGGTATCTTGCTCCATAGTATGATGAGAAGATAAGACCCCCAAAGTTCTGAGGTTACACAGAATACTTTATAGATTAAACAGTGAACTGGTACCAGAAAGTTGAGAAGCTATTTGTTTTTTCCATAACACTTTTTATAATTGTGTGCATTGACCAAAATACTGAGCAACTCAATTTTCCCTCACTACTGCAAAGTGAATTTCTCTCTAAATATAGAGATCTTTATTGTGTGACATTCTTTCCCACAAGTTACTTCTCAATTACTCTTCAGGAATAAATTGTTCATAGAGTAGAAACATACAAAGGAACCTACTAAACTTGATAAACTGTTTTCTGTTTTTAAATGAAACTACATAAGAAATTGGATTTTCCCCCTGGTTAACTTCCAGTTACTTGGGAATGAGATAAAATGAAAAAATGAGGGGGAAAAGTCTGGAAATATTTTAGAGATTGACTGTGAGATGCTCAAGCAATTCCTTTCTACTAGGCTGGAAAGAAAAGAAAATGCTCCCTGGCTAAGAGTATATACTTATTAAATAGGAAATGGAGCTATTCCACATTGTTTGTGCCACTGTAGGTTCTGGTTTAAAAGGTCATTGTCTTTTAAAAAAAAATTAAGTTTCTATTTAAATTCCAGTTAGTTAACATAATAAATAGGTGATAGAATTAAGGAGTGCACTTGTACCTGAGCCCTGGGTGTTGTATGGAAGTGTTGAATCACTATATTGTACACCTGAAATTAATATTACAGTGTATGTTAACTGGAATTTAAATAAAAACTTAAAAAAATATAAAGAAAATATAAAAAAATGTCATCATCTTATGTGCATTTATTTGTCATTATCTCAGAAGACTGACATGAAGTGGGTAGCTTTACTGCCCCTTGTACTTAAGAAAGGACACAAGAAAATTATTACTTTCTTTTTACTGGGTTCTGTTTGGTGCCTTTCCTTTTGCTTGTGCCCTAATTGAGTACCAACTTTGAGTCTCACCCCACTCAGCCTTATTTCCTTATAGTCAATATCCTCTCTCAATCTCTCTCTCTCTCTCTCTCTCTCTCTGCATGGTTTAGCATTTTTTTTAAATCCCTTTAGCGTTTCCACTAATATTAGTTCTGGCTTCCTTAAAATACTCACAGTTTTGTTTTTTCCATAGCACAACTCTTTGAGAGTCTCATTCTTATTTTCCTTTGCATATATCTAGCCAGTTAATAAGGAAAAAATATTTCAAACAAAGGGAGATGGGAGATTCTAGAATGAAGGATATTAGAAGTAAAAGGGACTTGGAATTCAGCTGCTATAGACTTTTTGCTTTATAGATGAATAAACTCAGGTCCAAAGCATAAGTATGTTTTCCAAGATCACACATTACTTAAGTGACATTAAATCTTCTTTCCAAGTCATCACTTATGTCCATGTTAGGCTATCTTTCCTATTTTGGGTTGTCAGTAGAAGACATTGATGGAGTTGTTCAAGTAAAGATAGCAACAGTGGGTTCAGGTCTTTTTTTCACTGACCCACTGTGGACATTTAACTTGCTATTGGGTTAACAGTGCTGCTGTGCATTAGGCAGATTATCAGAGAATGTGCTGGCTGTGGTGGGAAATGTGGCTACTCTCATCTCTTCATATCAGAAGAGTAGAAACAAAGAACATTTTTATTTGCTATTGCTGATATAGGGAGCTTCAATTTTGGGTTTCCAAGAATTGTCACATATCTATGACACAGAGACATCACTCATTGTAGCTCCAGATATCTGTGTCAAGGCTCCTCTTGGTATGGTTCTACAGTAGACCTACTGAGTCTTGAATTTCATTTGGTTTAATAAAATATATTCTGACTTATCTCAAGACAGAGCGATGACACATTATTTTAGAAAAGCACAAATTTTAGTAATATATATTCATGCTGTAAAAAATTATATAAATTAACAGAGCTTGCTAATTTATTAATAAATCCATAGGAAAAAAAGATGCTGCATTAGCCTGATTCATCTAAGTATGGCTACTTCTCTTTTGAAGCCCTATTTTGAATGTCATCTCTACATAAAACATATGTCTATTTCATTTTATTTAAGGAAAGACTTCTGGCTAATAATCAGTCGATAATTTGTTATGTTAAACATACCAATTAAAGTTCCTAAAGAAATCCAATCAGAAATTGAAGTGTACCTAACAAATTCATATAAGGAGGAAACAGCAAAACAGAGAAATTAGTGTTACCATGTTCATGAGTATGGTTTTTAGCTTTGTATTATCAACAAGAATAGAGACAGACTTCCATGCTGCTACTAATTTGCTGTCATCACATTTTGAATGAGTAAGACAGGAAATAAAAGGATTTTCATAAATTATTTACTTGTTTTCTGAGAAGTTTTTGCTATTGCATTTGAATTTTTTGAAATGTGTTACTATAACATATAGGTACTAGGTAATACACATTTTAAAGAGAATGGTTAATGTGTGTGTCAGTCAGTCAAGGTTCAAATAAGAAAACAGATACCTCTCCAGGTCTTTCAAAAGGGGGGATTTAATGCAGGGAACAATTAATGCAACCTGGTTATTTACTTTTTTTTTTAATAGAGAAACTGAGATAGCAAAAAAGCAGAAGGTGAAGCAATGTAAAGGTTAACAAAGCAGGATAGCACCACCACCCTAGAGCTGGAGACATAAGATGAGTAGGTGGTATTACCAGAGACAAGAATCTAGATTTTTCTATAGGGATTAAAATCATGGGGCATGTGGAAATCTACACGATGGAAATATGCGACCCCTGCCAGAGATGTCACCAGACATAGAAAGAGAAGAAGAATAGAAATACTCTGGATTTTATCCTGGCCTCCAGTCTTTTGGTATGCCTCTCAGTGGCCATGCCTACTTGGAAGTCAGAGTGCAAGGGAAAGACAAATAAATGTATTAGTTGATATTGAGACTATCAGTAGAAGTGGTGGGTGGATAAAACTTGTACACAATGAGCATTCACTGATAATAAGAACAGTTTGAGATATTCAGAAAGATAATATTTATCTTTTAAGCAAAGAAATAAAGGATGACTGGGATTTCCACTCAACCAATTTGGCAAGAACCAACTCTAATTACAAGAAGAAACATTTGTTACTTTTTTTTTTAAATACAAGGAAGTGTAATGAAACACCCCAGCTTTAATTTTATCTTAAAAGCTTTCTACCCCGATGATTTAGCTATGTTTTCATTATAGCTCTAATGAATAACAAATATTTGTATAGATAATAACTATGATCCTATATTCATGTTAATGTTTAAGAGATTAGCTTTAATCATTATCATGGTATAACCTATGGAGGATATGCCAACCAAGTGATAGTATTGGCAGCAGCTTAGTCATAAATCAACAAAAACTCCCATATTTGTAACCATAATTATTTTGACTGTTTTCTGTATGTACTTAGTCAAAGATCTACTCCCAGAACTTTGGAGACAATAACTTCATTTTCAATCAGTCAGCAACTATTTCCCTAGTTGTGTGTGTGACCACAAATATGTTAAGTATCTTAGGAGAAATTAAGAGAAACAATAGCCCTGGTTACTATTCTTGAGAACAGCAGCAACAACAAAAAAGCCCCACTATATTCAAGTGTTTACTTGTACTGACCAAAAGAAAGCACATGATTGAAGATAGTCCAATGGGCTTATGAGTTCAGTCTTCATAGTTAGACATTCTTGGCTCTGCTTCTTTCTTGTTGTGCAATATTTTGCAAATTGTTTTTGACCATTAGTTTACTGTATAGGGATGTGGATAATATTACATCTCTCATGATTGCTAGAAGAAGTGACTAAACATGTGAAACATACATGTTACAGCATGTAAAATGCTAATAAGTGATAATTATTATTAGTAGTCATAATAATAATAACAGCAAGAACAAATGGGCATGACTCAAAAGAGGGTTAGAATTGAACTTTGAGAAGTCAGAAGAATTTAGATAGGTCAAGGAGGGTAGTATTCCAGAACGTACAAATAACTTTGGGAAAAACTTCTGTAGAGGGAAAATCATATTTGGGGAGGATATATATGGCTAGTGGCTTGAGAGAAAGCTAAGCAAAGGAGAAATATTGGATTATAAAGATATCAAAAGTAAGGCAGTGACAGGGTTCAGTCTCTCTTCTAAACTAGGATGCAAGTAAGGAAGGTCTACTTTTTTTTTTTTAATTGAGGTAAAGTTAACAAGGAATAAAATACATATATCTTAATTGCTTAATAATTTATACTCCTGTGTAAACACCAAAGAAAACAAAATATAGGCCATTTCCAGCACACCAGAAATTTCTCTTAATGTACCTTTTCAGTCATTTCTCCCAAACCCTCCTAACCCCCATTCAAACTCACAAACCATGAGATCATGACCTGAGCCGAAGTTGGATGTTCTTCCAGTTGAACCACCCAGGCGCCCAGAGAATTCATTTAAATGGAATTACTGGAAAATATTCTTCCATGCCTGGCTTTTTAATTTAACATGTTTTTGAAATCCATCCATTTGCTGGATGTTGTGTTATACTTATCTGGATTTTATTTTATTGTCCACAATATGTATTTATCATTTTAATGTTTTTATTTCTGATATTAATTTGAAGTTTTTCTATTTTTTTCTTAATCATTCTACCTAGGTTAATCTTTTCAGAAAACCAACCTTTCCGTTTCTCAGTTTTCACTATTTTTGGTTCATTTTTCTATTTCAGTTTCTTCAAGTGAAATACTAGTTTTTAGGACTTGCTCCTTAAATATTACTTTAAATAATATGTGTCACTTAAATACATACTTATTATAATTTCTATTTATTAAAAGTGTAATTTCTATATATTGTAAATATATTTCTAGATATATTTATTGAATTCGCATATACAGCTGTTGTAGTCTAAGAATGTACCCTGTGAGATTACAATTACTTGATATTTACTGATTTAAGACCCACTGTATGGTTTTAGTGAAAGTTCCAGATGCATGTTGTAGAGTTTGCAATGGAGAGTAGTATTCTATAATTGTCAAATCTGGGTCAGATTGTTTAACAGTTTTTGGAAAAATCTTCTATATTTTTACTAACTATTCTAGTCTACTTATCCTAATAGTTACTAAGAAAAGTTTACTAAAGTTCTGCACTTTGATTATGAATTTATTTCTTCCATAAGTTTTGTCATATTTGATTAATATATTTTGGAGCTCTGCTGTAATTAGGTGTTTGGGATTTTATGTTTTCTTGATAAATTGTTTGTTATCAAATGCCCATTTTTGTTTCTAGTAATTTTCTTGTCTTGAAGATAGCTTTGTCTGAAAGTAGTACAGTCATATGAGCATTCTTGTGCCTAATGTTTGCATGAGAGTATTTTTCATACTTTTATTTTCAACCAGTCTGTGCCCTTATACTTAAAGTTTATTTCTTGTAAACAGCATATAGTAGGGTCTTGTTTTTCTCCTAAGCATAGTAATCTCTGTCTTTTAATTGGAATGGTGATTCCATTTACATTTATTATTAGTATGGTTGGGATAAGTATCCTGTTTATCTCATTTGTATTTTGTTTCTCTATTTCTCCTTTTTTGCCTTCTTTTGGCAAATAACATTTTCATTCTCATTTTATCTCTTGTATGGATGTTTTTAATTATGTGTATTTTGTATTTTAGTGGTTTATCTCGGAATTTCAAAAGTAATCATTTAGTGTAACAGTCTACTTTAAATAATAATGTACCACATCAGGATATGAATAAGAACCTTATAAAAATTATAATAGTATGATTCTATTTATTTTCCCCACTTTTTCTTTTTTGGATTATTATAATTTACTTCTACATAAACTCTAACCTCCAAAAATCTTTGTCACTATTTTTGAATAAGCATCAAGGCTTTAAAAAATGAATAAATATTATGTAAAATAAATACAAGAAAGATCATTTTTAAAGTGTTTTATGTTTACTCAGCTATGCTTTTGGCTACTTTTCATTCCTTCTTGAAGACCTTGCATTTTCTCTGGTATCCTTTTCAGCCTAAATCACTTATTTTACTTTTCTTTTCTTTCTTTCCTTTTTTTTTTTTTTTTTTAAGAATGTGGATTTACTGGAGACAAATTTTCTTAGTTCTTGGATAACTTGATAACATCTTTTTTTAAGTTTATTTATTTATTTAATGTTTATTTTTGAGAGAGAGAAAGAGATCATGTGAGTGGGAGAGGGAAAGAGAGAGAGGGAGACACAGAATTTGAAGGAGACTCCAGGCTCTGAGCTGTCAGCACAGGGCCTGACATGGAGCTTGAACCCAGGAACTGTGAGATCATGAACTGAGCCGAAGTTGGATGCTTAACTGACTGAACCACCCAGGCGCCCCTATTTATTTATTTTTGAGAGAGAGAGAGGGAGAGAGCATGAGTGAGGAAGGGACAGAGAGAGAGAGAGTGAAAGAGAGAGAAAGAGAGAGAGAGAGAGAGAGAGAGAGAGAGAGAGAGAGAGACAGAGAATCCCAAGCAGATTCCATGCTGCCAGTGCAAAGCCCAATGAGGGGATTCATCTCATGCACTGTGAAATCATGACCTGAGCTGAAATCAAGAGTCTGATGCTTAACCAACTGAGCCATCCAGGTACCCCTTGATAACATCTTTATACTGCTTTCATAGTTAAAGAATGTTTTCATAGGAGATAGAATTCTACATTTGGCAATTTTATCTTTTTTTTTTTCAATTAGTACTTTAAAGACATCATTCCATTGTCATCTGACCTGTATCATTTCTGATAAAATGATATCCATCATTCATATTCTTTTCTTCTTTTATATTGAGCCTTTTCTTAACAGCTAATTTTAAGAATTGTTCTTTACCTTTGATTTTCAGGAATTTGATTATGCTGATTTTCTTTGTATTTATCCTGTCTGCTGCACTGAGAATTTTTAATCAATGGGCTGATGTCTGTCACCAGTTTTTGAAAGTTTTCAGCCATTATCTCAACTGTTTATTCTGCCTTATCCTTTCACTTTTTGGGGGATCACAATTACTTGTAATTATTTTGCTATGTTCCCTTTAAAAAAATGGTTGAGTTTTAGTTGGGATTCTCTTTACATAATCTGCATTCAAGTTTTCTGATTTTCTCTGCTGTTAAATCTGTTAAATAAATGTTTCATTTTGCACATAGTAATTTTCAACATGAATATTTCCATTTATCTTTAATTACAACTTTCATCTCTCTGATTAATTTATCCACCTCTTTACACATCCTATCTACCTTTTTTACTATATCCCATAGGACTTTAATCAAAAGTATTTTTAAAATCCCTAACAATTAATTCCATCATCTTGGAAAATTCTGGGTCTGTATTTATGAACTATTTCTTCTCTTGAATAATGGTTTCATTTTCTTCCTTTTTCATGTGCCCTATACTTTTTTATTATATACTGATATTTTGTATAAAATATACGTAGAGACAGAAGTAAATCATATTTACCTCCAGAATGGGCCCATTATTTCTTTCAGGTTTCTAGAGAGGTGGGCTAAATCATTCGTATCTATAGATGATTTGGATCTCAGCTTTGCTGTGGCTTTGATTTATTTCACCATTGACTTTAAACATCTGACCCTAAGATCAGGACATTCCTTTAGTGCAATCTGGGATATGATCAATGGTGACATTCTGGAAATTGGCCTGTTTTACAATTGAGCTACCAGTTTTTGTAAATGTGGGAAATCTTTTTTTGCTTTACATCCCAGCTGCTAGGGTTTAGAGCAGCTGTGGAATTTTTTGTTTTGTTCTTGCTTTCTAGTATCACCCCATTTTCTCTCTGGGCCTTGGTAGATCTTACTGAGCCCCGAGGTTTCACCATGGCATGCAGAGAGCAGCTGCTCTCAACTCTGTGAAGACCTAGAATGCCGTGGATGTGTTTCTCTCACACTTCTACTGGTGTGTCCCCAGTCTTTGATATTTGAAAATGTGAGGTACCACTGATATATATGTATTTTTTTATCTTCCTTTTCCTGACCTCCCACCTGTGAAGGTTGCTGCCTTGAACATTCAGGAAACTCCTCACATCTTAAGGAGGATTTCCCTGAGTTCCCCTTATCTATTCCCAGGATTTGGTATTACTGAATATTTCATGAAGATCTGAGGGAAATGGCAGGTGTTAACAGATTCAATCTGTAGCTGAGGTTCCTTAGGATGTTAGTATGTCACACTAGCCTACATACAACTGTTAAAATTTCAGCTGTTTCTCTTTACTTCTCATATGGCGTATTCTTCTTCTATCACTAAAATCATAAGAATATGAGTGTCCTGTTGCTTTCGGTAGTTTAAGCATTTGTATTTCATTGTGTTGTTAGCTCAGAATGATTTTAAAATTTGTTCCAATTGCTTTGTTTTGGGTTTTCAGGTAAGCATGCATGATGGCTTGTGATTTGAAAAATCTGAGTAAGAAGGAAAACCTAGGAAGCTCTGTATTTAAAATTAAATACATCAAGTCTCACAATACAGATGATGTGAATTACTGAAACTCTGGATGTGAGTATTCAAAAATATTTGTACATATTAAAGATATTTATATGAACAAGGAAATTATCTCCTGACCTTTATGCAATGATGCCAAAGATCATGCTGCTGGATAAAATTGATCAGAAAGGAAGTCTACTGTGTAGGATGAGAGAAATATAATGGGCTAATTACTTAGTAGAGATAGATTATAATAAGTTATTGAAATCATAGGCATTGGGAAAAATGAAAACCATTCGGAGAAAGAGAGAATGCTATGTTTTTAAACAATTTTAAGAATGGATGAGTCAGAAGCAATGTAGTGTTTCCATCAATAAAAGAGGAGTATTGGTTTCTCTTTTAGGCAAAATGGTGGGCCAAGTGATTCATATTAAATCTGTGCTGGAAAACTACTCAAAATGTTGGATAACATATAAATTTAAACATGTATATTCAAATGCATTGAGGAGTAGTATTTAAAGGAAAAATAACCTCTAATGCATATAGTATTAAAAGAATTAAAATCTTCCTCATGATGTTAGAATAATAACTAAAAATTAGTAAAAGTAAGGAAATTAAGACAAATTAATAAAATAAAAAATAAAACTGCAATTGAACGTATCAGCAAGGACAGAAGTTGATTCTCGGGAAAAAAACCTAACTTAAGTATGAGGCACAAGTATGAGGAATAAAAAAGGTGCCATCATTATAAATGATACAGACGTCAATAATTATAACAATGTTCTATGGAAAATATTATCCTAATAAATTTGAAATTTTAGACAGAGTGGATAAATTCATAGAGAAATATAAGATACCATAACCAACTAAGAAGAAATGAAGAAGTTGAATTTAAATAATTGGACTAGCAATCAAAAATTGCTTCACAAAGGAATCCAGGATTCAGTGATTTCTCAGGTGAACAATTCTCAGGGATTTCTCCTGAGAAATTTCTCAGAATGAAAATTCTCAGGGAAGATGGCATTCCAGTTTACACAAAATGTTCCAGATAATGTGAAAAACTTCTCAAGCCTTTATTAAGTCTGGTGTAATACTGATTGGCCACCCCTATTTGAAAAGGACAGAATGATGATGGACGATTGCAGGTCAACTTCAATCATGAATAAGGGATGCAAAATTCTGCACAAAATATTAGCAAAAATACTCCAGAAACGTAAAAAAAGAAGAAATTATAGCCATGTTGGATTTGTCTAAAAAATCAAAGTTTGTTTTAATATTAGAAAATCAGTGTGATTCACCACATTAAAAGTTCAAAGGATAATAATGATTATAGTTTCATTTCAATACATGCAGATAAACTCAGTATTAATATAACATAGAAATCTTAGAAAACTGAGCAAAAGAGCAGTTACTTAATCTGGTAGAGGTTTTAATGTAAATAAAAATATCTATAACAACATTATACATAATAGCACAAACATAGAGAAAGTTTTGCTTTGAAATTGTCAGCAAGACAAGGGATTATTTTATTCTATTAAACATTGTATTAGAGGTCCTCATAAGAGAAAAAAAATAAACATAAGGAATGCAAAAGATGAAATAAAATTGCCACTATTCACCAATAATATGATTGTACATATAGACATTCCAAATGTATTAATAGATAAATTGTTAGGATTAGTAGGTGAGTTATTCAAAATTGTTGGATATAAATTCAATATTTAAAAATTTATTTATCAGAGTGATGCCAGCAGAAATGGCAGAGTAAGGGCCTCCAGAAATCCCTTTGTCTACAAAAACAGTAGAATACTAGCAAAATTTTTCATAATCCACTTCACCAGAATTCTGGAAATTTACTAAAGGGCAGCAATATGGGGGACATGTATTCAAGAAAAACAGTTGAATCTCAGTAAGAACAGTGAATTTTGTGATGTTTCCCTATCCCCAATGTAGGTGAACTTCTTGTACTAGATATCAAAATGATTATTTTTTTTTCAATATATGAATTTTATTGTCAAGTTGGTTTCCATTACAACACCCAGTTCTCATCCCAAAAGGTGCCCTCCTCAATACCCATCACCCACCCTCCCCTCCCTCCCACCCCCCATCAACCCTCAGTTTGTTCTCAGTTTTTAAGAGTCTCTTATGCTTTGGCTCTCTTCCACTCTGACCTCTTTTTTTCCTTCCCCTCACCCATGGGTTTCTGTTAAGTTTCTCAGGATCCACGTAAGAGTAAAACCATATGGTATCTGTCTTTCTCTGTATGGCTTATTTCACTTAGCATAACACTCTCCAGTTCCATCCATGTTGCTACAAAGGGCCATATTTCATTCTTTCTCATTGCCACATAGTACTCTATTGTGTATATAAACCACAATTTCTTTATCCATTCATCAGTTGATGGACATGTAAGCTCCTTCCATTGTTTGGCTATTGTTGAGAGTGCTGCTATAAACATTGGGGTACAAGTGCCCCTTTGCATCAGTACTCCTGTATCCCTTGGGTAAATTCCTAGCAGTGCTATTGCTGGGTCATAGGGTAGGTCTATTTTTAATTTTTTGAGGAACCTCCACACTGTTTTCCAGAGTGGCTGCACCAATTTGCATTCCCACCAAGAGTGCAAGGGTTCCCATTTCTCCACCTCCTCTCCAGCATCTATAGTCTCCTGATTTGTTCATTTTGGCCACTCTGACTGGCGTGAGGTGATATCTGAGTGTGGTTTTGATTTGTATTTCCCTGATGAGGAGCAACGTTGAGCATCTTTTCATGTGCCTGTTGGTCATCCAGATGTCTTCTTTAGAGAAGTGTCTATTCATGTTTTCTGCCCATTTCTTCACTGGGTTATTTGTTTTTCGGGTATGGAGTTTGGTGAGCTCTTTATCGATTTTGGATACTAGCCCTTTGTCCGATATGTCATTTGCAAATATCTTTTCCCATTCTGTTGGTTGCCTTTTAGTTTTGGTTGTTTCCTTTTCTGTGCAGAAGCTTTTTATCTTCATAAGGTCCCAGTAGTTCATTTTTGCTTTAATTCCCTTGCCTTTGGGGATGTGTCAAGTAAGAAATTACTACGGCTGAGGTCACAGAGGCTTTTTCCTGCTTTCTCCTGTAGGGTTTTGATGGTTTCCTGTCTCACATTCAGGTCCTTTATCCATTTTGAGTTTATTTTTGTGAATGGTGTGAGAAAGTGGTCTAGTTTCAACCTTCTGCATGTTGCTGTCCAGTTCTCCCAGCACCATTTGTTAAAGAGACTTCTTTTTTCCATTGGATGTTCTTTCCTGCTTTGTCAAAGATTAGTTGGCCATATGTTTGTGGGTCTAGTTCTGGGGTTTCTATTCTATTCTGTTGGTGTATGTGTCTGTTTTTGTGCCAATACCATGCTGTCTTGATGATTACAGCTTTGTAGTAGAGGCTAAAGTCTGGGATTGTGATGCCTCCTGCTTTGGTCTTCTTCTTCAAAATTATTTTGGCTATTCGGGGCCTTTTGTGGTTCCATATGAATTTTAGGATTGCTTGTTCTAGTTTCGAGAAGAATGCTGGTGCAATTTTGATTGGGATTGCATTGAATGTGTGGATAGCTTTGGGTAGTATTGACATTTTGACAATATTTATTCTTCCAATCCATGAGCACGGAATTTTTTTCCATTTCTTTATATCTTCTTCAATTTCCTTCATAAGCTTTCTATACTTTTCAGCATACAGATCTTTTACATCTTTGGTTAGATTTATTCCTCAGTATTTTATGCTTCTTGGTGCAGTTGTGAATGGGATCAGTTTCTTTATTTGTCTTTCTGTTGCTTCATTATTAGTGTATAAGAATGCAACTGATTTCTGTACATTGATTTTGTATCCTGCAACTTTGCTAAATTCATGTATCAGTTCTAGCAGACTTCTGGTGGAGTCTATCGGATTTTCCATGTATAATATCATGTCATCTGCAAAAAGTGAAAGCTTAACTTCATCTTTGCCAATTTTGATGCCTTTGATTTCTTTTTGTTGTCTAATTGCTGATGCTAGAACTTCCAACACTATGTTAAACAACAGCGGTGAGAGTGGGCATCCCTGTCGTGTTCCTGATCTCAGGGAAAAAGCTCTCAGTTTTTCCCCATTGAGGATGATGTTAGCTGTGGGCTTTTCATAAATGGCTTTTATGATGTTTAAGTATGTCCCTTCTATCCCGACTTTCTCGAGGGTTTTTATTAAGAAAGGGTGCTGAATATTGTCAAAGGCCTTTTCTGCATCGATTGACAGGATCATATGGTTCTTATCTTTTCTTTTATTAACGTGATGTATCACGTTGATTGATTTGTGAATGTTGAACCAGCCCTGCATCCCAGGAATGAATCCCACTTGATCATGGTGAATAATTCTTTTTATATGCTGTTGCATTCGATTTGCTAGTATCTTATTGAGAATTTTTGCATCCATATTCATCAGGGATATTGGCCTGTAGTTCTCTTTTTTTACTGGGTCTCTGTCTGGTTTAGGAATCAAAGTAATACTGGCTTCATAGAATGAGTCTGGAAGTTTTCCTTCCCTTTCTATTTTTTGGAATAGCTTGAGAAGGATGGGTATTATCTCTGCTTTAAACGTCTGGTAGAACTCCCCTGGGAAGCCATCTGGTCCTGGACTCTTATTTGTTGGGAGACTTTTGATGACTGATTCAATTTCTTTGCTGGTTATGGCTCTGTTCAAGCTTTCTATTTCCTCCTGATTGAGTTTTGGAAGCATGTGGGTGTTTAGGAATTTGTCCATTTCTTCCAGGTTGTCCAGTTTGTTTGCATATAATTTTTCATAGTATTCCCTGATAATTGCTTGTATCTCTGAGGGATTGGTTGTAATAATTCCATTTTCATTCATGATTTTATCTATTTGGGTCATCTCCCTTTTCTTTTTGAGAAGCCTGGCTGGAGGTTTATCAATTTTGTTTATTTTTTCAAAAAACCAACTCTTGGTTTCGTTGATCTGCTCTACAGTTTTTTTAGATTCTATATTGTTTATTTCTGCTCTGATCTTTATTATTTCTCTTCTTCTGCTGGATTTAGGCTGTCTTTGCTGTTCTGCTTCTATTTCCTTTAGGTGTGCTGTTAGATTTTGTATTTGGGATTTTTCTTGTTTCTTGAGATAGGCCTGGATTGCAATGTATTTTCCTCTCAGGACTGCCTTCGCTGCCTCCCAAAGCGTTTGGATTGTTGTATTTTCATTTTCATTTGTTTCCATATATTTTTTAATTTCTTCTCTAATTGCCTGGTTGACCCACTCATTCTTTAGTAGGGTGTTCTTTAACCTCCATGCTTTTGGAGGTTTTCCAGACTTTTTCCTGTGGTTGATTTCAAGCTTCATAGCACTGTGGTCTGAAAGTATGCATGGTATGATCTCAATTCTTTTATACTTACAAAGGGCTGTTTTGTGACCCAGTATGTGCTCTATCTTGGAGAATGTTCCATGTGCACTCGAGAAGAAAGTATATTCTGTTGCTTTGGGATGCAGAGTTCTAAATATATCTGTCAAGTCCATCTGATCCAATGTATCATTCAGGGACCTTGTTTCTTTATTGACCGTGTGTCTAGATGTTCTATCCATTGTTGTAAGTGGAGTGTTAAAGTCCCCTGCAATGACCACATTCTTATCAATAAGGTTGCTTATGTTTGTGAGTAATTGTTTTATATATTTGGGGGCTCCTGTATTCGGCGCATAGACATTTATAATTGTTAGCTCTTCCTGATGGATAGACCCTGTGATTATTATAGAATGCCCTTCTTCATCTCTTGTTACAGCCTTTAATTTAAAGTCTAGTTTGTCTGATATAAGTATGGCTACTCCAGCTTTCTTTTGACTTCCAGTGACATAATAAATAGTTCTCCATCCCCTCACTCTCAGTTTGAAGGTGTCCTCAGGTCTAAAATGAGTCTCTTGTAGATAGCAAATAGATGGGTCTTGTTTTTTTATCCATTCTGATACCCTATGTCTTTTGGTTGGTGCATTTAGTCCATTTACATTCAGTGTTATTATAGAAAGGTATGGGTTTAGAGTCATTGTGATGTCCATAGGTTTCATGCTTGTAGCAATGTCTCTGGTACTTTGTCTTACAGGATCCCCCTTAGGATCTCTTGTAAGGCTGGTTTAGTGGTGACGAATTCTTTCAGTTTTTGTTTGTTTGGGAAGACCTTTATCTCTCCTTCTAATCTAAATGACAGACTTGCTGGATAAAGGATTCTCGGCTGCATATTTTTTCTGTTCATCACATTGAAGATCTCCTGCCATTCCTTTCTGTGCTGCCAAGTTTCAGTAGAGAGATCGGTCACGAGTCTTATAGGTCTCCCTTTATATGTTAGAGCACGTTTATCTCTAGCTGCTTTCAGAATTTTCTCTTTATCCTTGTATTTTGCCAGTTTCACTATGATATGTCGTGCAGAAGATCAATTCAAGTGACGTCTGAAGGGAGTTCTCTGTGCCTCTTGGATTTCAGTGCCTTTTTCCTTCCCCAGATCCGGGAAGTTCTCAGCTATGATTTCTTCAAGTACACCTTCTGCACCTTTCCCTCTCTCTTCCTCCTCTGGAATACCAATTATGCGTATATTATTTCTCTTTAGTGCATCGCTTAGTTCTCTAATTTTCCCCTCATACTCCTGGATTTTTTTTATCTCTCTTTTTCTCAGCTTCTTCTTTTTCCATAATTTTATCTTCTAGTTCACCTATTCTCTCCTCTGCCTCTTCAATCCGAGCCGTAGTTGTCTCCATTTTATTTTGCAGCTCATTGATAGCATTTTTTAGCTCCTCTTGGCTGTTCCTTAGTCCCTTGATCTCTGTAGCAATAGATTCTCTGCTGTCCTTTATACTGTTTTCAAGCCCAGCGATTAATTTTATGACTATTATTCTAAATTCACTTTCTGTTATATTGTTTAAATCCTTTTTGATCAGTTCGTTCGCTGTTGTTATTTCCTGGACATTTTTCTGAGGGGAATTCTTCCATTTTGTCATTTTGGATAGTCCCTGGAGTGGTGCAGAACTGCGGGGCACTTCCCCTGTGCTGTCTTGAATAACTTGTGTTGGTGGGCGGGGCCGCAGTCAGACCTGATGTCTGCCCCCAGCCCACAGCTGGGGCCTTCTCTTCCCCTCTCCTAGGGGCGGGATTCACTGTGGGGTGGCATGGCCCGTCTGGGCTACTTGCACACTGCCAGTCTTGTGGTGCTGGGGATCTGGCGTATTAGCTGGGGTGGATCGGCAAGGTGCACAGGGGTGGGAGGGGCAGGCTCAGCTCACTTTTCCTTCGGAGATCCTCTTCGGGAGGGGCCCTGTGACACCAGGAGGGGGTCAGACCCGCCAGAGGGATGGATCCGCAGAAGCACAGCGTTGGGTGTTTGTGCGGTGCAATCAAGTTCCCTGGCAGGAACTGGTTCCCTTTGGGATTTTGGCTGGGGGATGGGCGAGGGAGATGGCGCTGGCAAGCGCCTTTGTTCCCCGCCAAGCTGAGCTCTGTCATCCGGGGCTCAGCAACTCTCCCTCCCGTTGTTGTCCTCCAGCCCTCCCGTTCTCCAAGCAGAGCTGTTAGCTTATAACCTTCCAGATGTCAAGTCCTTCTTGCTGTTGGAACACACTCCATCCGGCCCCTCCACTTTTGCCAGCCAGACTCTGGGGCTCTGCTTGACCGGCAGGCTGCCCCTCCACCCCGGCTCCCTGCCGCCAGTTCGTGGAGCGCACACCGCCTCTCTGCCTTTCCTACCCTCTTCCATGGGCCTCTCGTCTGCACTTGGCTCAGGAGACTCCATTCTGCTAGTCTTCTGGTGGTTTTCTGGGTTATTTAGACAGATGTAGGTGGAATCTAAGTGATCAGCAGGACGCGCGGTGAGCCCAGTGTCCTCCTATGCTGCCATCTTCCCTCAAAATTATTATATTTAAGAAATAGAACAATAGGCAAAACAAATAGCCCAGAAAAATGGCCCATGTAAATGGACACTAGATCTATGGAGGAGATGGCATAACAAATCCATGGAGAAATGCAGATTTTTCAACAAAAGGTACTGGTACAATTGCAATTCATATGGAAAAATATAAAATTTGACCACTACCACCTCATATCATAGCCCCCCCAAATTCCCAGGTGAATGACTTAAAGATATGCTTGTTAAAGGCAAACCTGCTATTGTAAAGAAATTAATATAGAAGACTGTTTTTGTAATTTTTGTAGTGAAGAACTACCTTAAAAAAATAGAAAAATCATTCACCATAAAAGTGGTAAATTCAATGATACAGAAACGAAATCTTTTGGTCTTTAAAGTATTAGAAGAAGATGAAGAAAAGCCACTTCAGGAGATGCAAGAGAAGGTATGCACAAAACATGTAATGAACAATTGACTTGATTTGGAAATATATACATAACACTCCCACATATTTAAAAAAAATGAAATCCTCTTCCCCCAAGTCTATTAAAATGTGTTTAATTTGTAATAATCAACAGTAAGCAAAATAACACTGTTATAGTATAAGTACTAATCATAACGAGTTTCAAAAAAATTAAGTCAGAAAATACCAATTGTATTAAACTGAATTATTGTTTCCAACACTTTATTGCCCCATAATACAATTGCACACGTGCCTTCTCCCTATGGCCCCTTGGTGTGCAAAATGTCCTTGCTCCTTGACTCTGGGCTTGCTTTTTAGGATTTGCTTTGACTAACAGAATATAAGTATACAGGACATAAATAGTGGCTTAAATTGGGTTTATATTGTGGAACTTGCTTAACTCTTGTAGTTCCGTATAAAATTCTTTTACATGGGGGCGCCTGGGTGGCTCAGTCGGTTAAGCGGC
Source organism: Acinonyx jubatus (assembly GCF_027475565.1). Classification (NCBI taxonomy): domain Eukaryota; kingdom Metazoa; phylum Chordata; class Mammalia; order Carnivora; family Felidae; genus Acinonyx; species Acinonyx jubatus. Next base: position 71,086,375 of record NC_069383.1, on the reverse strand, counting down.
CGACTTTGGCTCGGGTTATGATCTCACGGTCAGTGAGTTCAAGCCCTGCGTCGGGCTCTGTGCTGACAGCTCAGAGCCTGGAGCCTGTTTCGGATTCTGTGTCTCCCTCTCTCTGACCCTCCCCCGTTCATGCTCTGTCTCTCTCTGTCTCAAAAATAAATAAACATTAAAAAAAGTTAAAAAAAAATTCTTTTACATGTACATATAGCCTATGGCATTCACAATATTAATAATATGTATTTTGATTCATTTTGCTTTATCAGTAAACAATCTGCGAATTATGAAGTGTTTCATAAACACGTGTTATGTAAACACAAACAAATATACAGAGAAGGCAGAACACACACACTTTTTTTTTCAGTGTTGGGTCATGATCACTCAGTGGTTATTTTCTTGGAAAAATGGAAAAATGAAGTCCATTATGTTCATCCTGCCTTTCATCAACAGCATTTTCTATCTCTTGCCTTTCAAAACACAACCAAATTGGCCCAGAGGAGTTTGTTTTGTAGTCTGGAGAATTACTTTTATTCTGAAACTTTGGAAAAGGCATGATAATGGCTTCTGCAACTGTCTCTATTTGGGGTACAACATCAGTCCAGTGTCTTTTATGTGAAAAATGCTGTACTCAGAGCTATTTTATTCTCTGCTTTTGTTTCCGATTGGCCTTTTTGTATGTCTGGCCAATTTTGGTAAGGTGAAATTCATTCAACCAATATTTTTTAAGCACCTGCTGTGTTTTGTGAATGGAGGATATAGTGAATGACTAAGTCCTTGCTCTCCTGCAGCTTATACCCTATTGAGAGATATAAAATCTAAAGTAATATCAAATTCTTCAGTTTACAGGTTTCACTAAACCTAAAATCATGTTAAGTCCCTTTCTAAAATTCTTGGCCTGCTAGTGCCTGCCGCATTAGTCTGCTTGGGCTGCCATAACAAAATACCACCGCCTAGCTGGCTTAAACAACAGAAACTTATTTTCTCACAGTTCTGGAGAAGTCCAGGATCAATGTGCCAGTAAGGGTGGTGTCTGTTGAGTGCTTTCCCCTTAAGTTGGAGACAACCACCTTCTTGTGTATGCACAAGGAGTGAGAGAGAGAATAAGTGCAAGTGTGAATGAGCTCTGGTGTCTCTTCTTATGATACTGATCCTATTGGATTAGGATCCTACCCTATGAGTTCATTTAATCTTAGTTACTTCCTTACCCCAAATTCAGCCACACTAGGGATTATGCCTTCAATATATGAATTTGGGGGGAAACGTACATCCAGTCTATAACACTTGTTGACCTCCTAGTTCCTCTCTCCTGTCTCAGAAATTCCATTCCTGGAACCCTCGCTGCTAACCTCAATACTACCTGTATACTCAGTACTACCTATAGTAATTTTACCGTTGGCTTGTTCTATCTGCTTGCTCTATCCTCAAAGCCTATTCTCATCATCAATCAACACTGATTGTTGCCTATTTATTAAGTTCCTTTATTTGGGTACTGTGAAATCTGACCTTATGAGACTGTTTGTGAATGCCCAAAATCAAACCTGTGACTTAATTCCTTCTACTTCTCTATCTGCCCTTTCTGAGGCTTCTAATCATTTCTACCAAGAGTTTTATACCTACAGCCTAATGCTGTCCTAACTGTATGACAAGTGACCTGTCATTTCTAGGAATGCATTCTACCACAGATATTTCTCCACCAGCCTTTGTGGGATCACTTGTGACCTCACTGGGGCTGGTCCAGTGTCATCCCCTACATTGCCTTATATTTGTTAGCACTAAGACTAAGATTGTCTCAAGAATTTTACCAAACTCAGGAAATCAAATAGATGAATTACTTGCTTTTTATATCTCAATTGTTTCTAAGAAACACAGAATTGGACAGGTTATTCATTTCAAAAAGAAAAAGGTGGGGTATAAACCCACTGGACAAGAAAGTGAATCATGATGAAAGTGCCCTTATAAAACTGTGGATAATTGTGCCCTAAGGTGGGTCCTCTATTGACAGAGATGAATATTTTTAGAACAGAGTTATTTAGAACTGGACAGTTGTGTCATAAATATGGCTTATGTTCCCATCACAAGATAAACAAGACCACATGGGATCTTCTCTGCTTGAATGGAATGAATTATTCAATTGACGGGGGATTTAGAATGCTTCATTAGACAAGCTAACACAGACTCATTTTCCTATCCAGAATAAGCCTTTATAAAGAAGTTTTCATAGATAAAGAGTCTTGCAAGAGTGGAAAGTACCAGAAAAATTTTGTTTTTTGAAAGATAGTTCAATATTTCTGTCATAGTATCAGTTGTTTCATTAGGATCCTATGTGATTAGGGACATCCTGCATTTCAGTGAAAATACCCTAGAAGGCACAGAGAAAATCATAAAAGTAGATTCTTCCTGTGGATTCATTAAATTATTAGCTTATTGCCAGGTCAGTGCAGAGATTCTATAGGGACTTGTCACTCTCAGCTAGGGTAATGGAACATGTGTCTCTCAGAAACATATCATTCAGTCCTTGTATTATTCTAACTGCTCTGGGATCCAAGTGTATTTCTCTCCTAATCCCCAGCTTCTTGATACTGTAATAACCAGGGAAATGCTGAAGTGATCATTCATGAAATTATAATTAATATTGATCATTTATACTTTCTTCTCAAAATATTTATGGTTGGTAAAGATAAATCATCTTTATTTACAAGCTAAGTAGGGTAAACCCAGCTCCCATAAGATTTGTAAAATAAAATTCTGGTAGAAAAGAATTTATGTATTATATAAAATCTCCAAGGAAAGTTCTAAAAGTTTAGACTTTAAAATAAATTGTGTTTATTTTATTCTTTGTGCTTCCATTGCAGGCTCTATACCCCCTTATCATTTCAGCTGCAGTAATTTATTGCATTGATCTATGTTTCCTTTTCTCTGACTTAAATATGCTCAACTAAAGACAAGCCTTTTTTTTTCTTTGTATAAATAAGCACCTAGCATAGAGCCTAGTACTTACTATTCATGTAGCATAAGTAAGTGACTGACTTACACACAAATGTCCTTCTTCCTTTAAAAAGAATGGTTATATAGATTTTTCTATATTACCATGAGTTTAGCAAAAAAGGAATCTGAAATAAAATATCTGTAAAACTATCTTTAATAGATTTGTTTAAAAAAAACAAAACTTTTTTTCCTCCGTATTAAACTGTGTAATATTTTACCTCATGGACTGAATGGGTCAAAGATTTCCATGTAAGGTGGTTATTGCTAACTTTGACGTGGTCTAAAGCTCTAGGTATCTGAATTTTCGTATCCAGACCAAGACCAATATGTTAAGAAACATATCTTAGTTTTCTTTGTTAGCTGCTACTTATACCATCAAGTAATCAGAAGTTTCATACTCTAGTTGTAAGAATTTTAGGAAACCTATGTTCTTGTTTTAGTTCTTCTAAATATCTTCCAAGAAAATGACATTTTAGTTCTCTGTACCTTTCTATAAAATATGAATAGTCTAACCTCTCCAAAACAGATGATTATGGTTATAAACAAAATGACAATTTGTGGAAGTATTTTGAAAAGTATAAAGTGTCAAGCAACTACAGGGAAGTGTTGGTGCCCCAATAGCTATGGGAATACATAGATGAAAGTTCTGGGGTTAATTTCTTTCATCCTTGGCTCAGTTTTCAAGGTTCTTAAAAATGTTTCAGTTACTTAGAGGTTGGGTTGGGATGGGTACTATTTCCTTCCAGGTGTTGGAAGACAGTACTATGACTTCTGCCTCCCCTGGCTGATATGTCCCTATTTTTCTGAGCTCTTTCCACATTGGCCCCAGCCAGTTCATTCAAACTCAGTTACTTCCTATCAGTGGGAAAGGTGCCTCCCCCTATTCCTAATGTTTCCTTCCTGTAGATGGAGCTCAATCAATATAACCTAGATCTCTCTCCTCTCCTTTATTCACTCTGCCCTGAGGAAGTAGAGTAAGTTATCTGAGTGACAAACTTGGGTATGATGACTACATAGGCTTGGCTCAGCTCCATTTGTCTCTCTCTGGGATCAAGCCTACTTATAACAAGACAAGTTCTTCTGTACTCTTCACACTGTGAGTACTACTTAGGCAGATTTCCATAATGCAGGGAGGCCTTTACTGGTCTAGAATTGCTTGCAGCTGGGTGCCTGTCTGCTAATTCAGGGCCCAATATTGGCAATCCTACTTCACTATCCCACCTAAAGGTCCTCCATCTAGCCACTGGTTAACACAAGTGATAATTTGCCATTCAGAATTAGTTTATTTCTCAACTTGTTCAAAACCTGGACAGTGGGAAGATGTGATATTTACTGCTTTATCCCTTCCCCTAACCTCAGAGTTCTGCACACATATGATGGCAGGGTCTATCACATGCAGTGACCTTCTAGCTCCAGAGTTTGTTCACATTCTCTCCTATTTTCTCCATTTTAATCTAACATTCTTCATTTCTATATTCGTGGTTCTCTGGCCCCCATTTTTTCTATGTCTTGGCACCTGATAAGCATTTCAAACCCCCTTTCCCATTATAACCCTTTGGTAGCCCAACTCCATGCATTATAACTTTGGGCAAGAAAGCATCCACCTCAGGATCAGGCTTAATGGATCCCAGATGGTCAGCACACTTGCCCTAACCAAACCATCTCCCTTTAATAAAGGAGGTTGGCACATTTTCTAGCAAATGAAGACCATTAACTTTTCATGTTTTTTGTAGTCTTTTCTCTGTTAGCCCAGAGTTTCCCAACAATATTGGGAGCTACTTGCATGCTAGAGGAAATGTTTTGTTTTTCTCCAGTCCTGCCAATAGACTGCTCATACTTCTGTGAATGAGGTTGAATTGCTTGTGACAAGTTTGTAGCTACCAAAACTTTCCATTTGGATTCTGAATTGAATGCAGTGCAGATTATTCAGTAGTGCTTTTCTTTTTTTAATTTATTATTTGTTTCATTTGTTGGCATTTAGCCTTAAATGTCTTGTTTCATGGTCTTGACAGTGCTGTGATATGATATTACTTTGCAACCAGCATGGTGCCACTATTTCAAAGGTCACTGAGATACTCAGCCTGTGTTTATATTCCATTTCCTACTTGGAACACTGTGTTTAAAGTCCTGATTGACTTCGCCAACTTTCTGAGGCTTTGGAAGACCTCTTTACTGAGAGAGCAGAAATTTCAAAAAGAATTAAAAACTGTCTTAGAGATTTGAAGTGTACAAGGTAGAAGCAAACTTAGAGGTTCTTTAAATTCTCAGTTAAAAAAAATAACTCAGTCACTCAGACACTCAGTAAGTTGAGTGTCTGACTCTTGATTTTGGCTTAGGTCATGATCTCACTGTTTATGAGATTGAGCCCCACGTTGAGCCCCTCACCCTATGAGTACAGAGGCTGCTTGGGATTCTGTCTCTCTCTGTCTCTCTGCCCCTTTCCATTTGCTTGCCAGCTCGCTCTCAAAATAAATAAATAAAGAAACATTTTTTGTAGCAATGTGGATGGAACTGGAGAGTGTTATGCTAAGTGAAATAAGTCATACAGAGAAAGACAGATACCATGTTTTCACTCTTATGTGGATCCTGAGAAACTTAACAGAAGACCATGGGGGAGGGGAAGGGGAAGAAAAAAAAGAGAGGGAGGGAGGCAAACCATAAAAGACTCTTAAAAACTGAGAATAAACTGAGGGTTGATGGGGGGTGGGAGGGAGGGGAAAGTGGGTGATGGGCGTTGAGGAGGGCATCTGTTGGGATGAGCACTGGATGTTGTATGGAAACCAATTTGACAATAAATTTCATATTAAAAAAATTAAAAAATAAAAAAGAAGCAAAACTTTAAAAAATAAAATAAAATAGTAACCTGATATGACAGAGATGAAGTTTTTGCCCAATAAAATTTATACTAAATATAAATGTGAGGATTGTAACAAAGTTGACATTATGCCTGATTTTAGGCTCTTCCCTACTTCACATCACTCTCCTGTCATTATCAGAGAAATGTGACTCACTTTTTTCTACATAATTGACCGCCAGAAAATTTCATCTTGTTTTGAATACTTAGATGCTCTTCATATAGAGCAAAGACAGTCATTTAATTTTTAAAATTCTTGCTTTATTGAACTGAAATCTAGGAGTAATGATTTTGTTAGCTAAAGTCTCCTAGAGATTAAAGACTTCCTGAACTTTGAGGGAATATGCAGGATCTGTAATACTGGTATCTTCAACCTAAGATTATGAACATGTAACCCACAAAACCACTGTGGCCTTAGTGGCGATGGCCCATGCTTTTGAAGCATCATATACTTTCATAAAGAGGTGAGGAACTTTATTCTGCACACCTTGAGTCCATGACAAGGGGTACAGCTGTCCCAATTCTGTTGCAGAGAGATAAAGAATTGGGACCAATAAGGCCCATCCTCTCATCTTTACAATAAGGTTAGTGTATCCATCCAAGGAGAGCAACCCACTTACAAAAGGTCTTTTTCGGGGGCCAGGTCTGGTATAAATTACTTTATCAGACAGGAAATCAGCAGGGAAAATATAACAAAGTCATAAATGGTTATTGAAAATAGTTTAATAAAAGTTTGTTTTTTTTGTAAACAATTATGTAGCCAGGTTTCAAGAAAACCAATAAAGAATGGCAGAATACTGAAAAGCTAGCAAAAGCAGAAAGCTGCCATCCCCTGTAAGCTTGAGAGGACAAAGGGAATACATGTTTATTGGAATCCTCTGAGACTTCCCGCTGTAGGAGAGACCCATCTGAAAGAAGCTGAAGTCTTGGTCAAGGAACACAGCCTTCCTTAGTCAACCCAAGGCAGAGAGGGAGGAACTGCAGGAGTAAATGACTTGAATGCTCTCCTTCTACCCTCAGGCTTTCAGACAGTGCCTCACACTGGTTGAACAAATCAGAAAGTAGAGGATAAGGAAGACCAGTTCATATGAATCAGTCCTGATGCACGTAGCAAGGTGGAGAAGGCAGAAAGTCTGTGTGGAAAGGCTACCAGATATGGTCCAGCCATGGGCATTATCTTTACTTGTTGAATAAATGCATTGTTCCTTTACTGAAAAAAATACCTCTAAATTTGACCACCCTATTTTCTTCAGCAGAAACTTTGACTGGCTTCTAATTATTTTCCAATATTAATGCAGGTTCTCATACTCATTTTTAATCACCATAAGAATTTTCTCTTTTCCATAACAATCTCAACTCCAAAATTCAGCTCTTAAATTTTCCAGTTAAGAGAGCCAATAAATTATCTTTTTTTTTAAATAAGAACTTGTTCGAGTTTCTGTCACTCGTAGCCAAGAGTCCTGATATGACCCTACTTGCTTTCTTCAGTCACACTTGTATTCAGTTTCTTAAACGTATTCCTATGAATGTTTTAGAAATTACTGCAGAATAATAAATGGCTAAAATTGAAAGTGCCCTTCTCCAGGCAGTTCATGAAAAATAAAGGAGACAAAATAAGCACAAAAGACAAGGTGACATGCTTGCTTGTAGTTTCCTTAATAGAAGGCCAAAAGATATCGTAATTGAGTGATTACTTTATTTAACTGTTTAAAAACCACCATATTTAGAGTTCTGTCCATTGTATCCAAAATCTTGGGAAAAATGTTTGAACTTCTCAGGAGTAAAGAAGGCTGGTACATGTAGTTACAAAGATTCTTGACTTTCAGAAATTTTATTGTACTCAAATCATAATTTGGCTCTGAAGACTTGCCAGGTGGTGGCACATTTCAATCTCCCCTGAGATTCATTTCACTCATTTACTTAAGAAGGTCTCTGAAATAATAATGATTTTGGTAATGCTACTACTAAATGTGATAATCAGAGCTACTATTTTTGAGGGCTTGATCCTGTCCAGTTACTGTAATTAGGTATTTAAATACATTCGTTCTCATCTTCATAGCAATTCTGCAAGGTAGATACGAATCCCACATATCTGAAAAACCAGATCTCAGAAAGTAAGGAACTTGCTGCATTATCTCTTTTATTCTCTCATCATGAGTTTTTTCCATTATTAAATTCACCCCACTTACTTCTTAGCACATTAGTGTTTATATTAACAACATAAACATATTTGCTTAAGGAAGAATCTAAGAGATAAGAGAGAGAAGGAAATCTTAGTTGTATGTTTAAATATCATAAAGCTAATCAATTATATAATCTATGTTAAAACTAGGATTAACCAAGAAAGCAGTTAGAATAATAAAAGAAAAATACATACAATAATCTTTTCTCCACCCAAACATGAAATTAAGGGTAGAGGAATCAACCAACTAATAAGATTTGTAAGAGTTGGGGATGGGATACAGCTAATAATAACTAATAATAAAGAGCCGTCGTATTCTCTTTCATGACATTTTGGTGTTATGCTGACAGATTTTTAGAGAATAGATAGCCATAATGAAAGTGCAATAAGGAAGGAAATGGTAATTGTGGCTTCCATCTGAGACCAAGGTGATTTTATTGTCATTTCTCGTCTAAAATTGATCACCAAAAAAAGGGTAGAACCTCATATCAATTCAGTTGAGGACTTGATGAGTCAAATACAAAGTGAAGCGTAAACCATACAGTATTTTCTTGCATATTTATTTTTAAAATACAATGAGGTGCCATACAAATCTCTCACTGAAATATATATGAAAGTCAAGTAGAAGAAATAATAAATGAAGAATATATGATGATGTAGTCTAAATATAAATGCAGACACTTTGTGTTTATGTAGGGCTTTTACTTCCAGGTATTTAAAACCTACCAGGAATAAAATCTCACTGGACATTATGATATGGGGAGCAAGAATGCTTTGCAGTGTTTCTGAATAACTTGCCAAAGGTGTCAGGTAAACTGAGGATGGCATCCAGCCTCCTATTTTTTGCTGTAGCTCCCAGTATTGCCTCTTAGAGTCTGGAGTTGGAATACAAGAAAGAAAATGACAGAAATTAAGATATTCATAACCACAGTAATTTTGATTAAACCTCAAAAATTTCTAAAACTATCAATGTTTAGTAAACTTTGAATAAATGGTAAATATCCTAATAGAGACTGAAAATGCTAAGTATTATAGTATAAGCAACAGATTTTTCCAAAGGAATCATAAATGTGCTTGTCATTTTTAACTTTAACTATTGGATGCCTTTGTCTACATTTTATTCACCTAATCTCTGACAAATGTAAGGCTTATAAAAGTCACTAAGATTTTTCTATCATAAACAAAAAACGTTAATTCCACACCACCCATTCTGAGACCCCAACAGTGAAGGAGTGCTGAATTCTCCAAGGAAAGCAGCTCATTTATTGAAATAAATGAGATAAATGCTGGTATAAAATACTTCAGTCTTTCTGATGTAAAAGTTAGTAATCATCAGATTCCTTGTGGAGGTTAGTCTTTATGTATGAAACTAGCAGCAGTAATTTGACCTTATTATGCATATCAAAGAATGCAAGAAAGAGAGCTATCTGGGGCCTAGACTTTTAGTATTTGATCAGATCTAAGCCCACCTGGAAATATGTTTCAGAATGGAATTTGAGTGAAGGTAAGAAAATCTGGTTTGTTGGCATATAATTTTTCATAGTATTCTCTAATAATTGTTTGTATTTCTGTGGTGTTGGTTGTGATCTCTCATATTTCATTCGTGATTTCATCTATTTGGAGCCTCTCTCTTTTCTTTTTGAGAAGTCTGGCTAGGGGCTTATCAATTTTGTTGATTTTTTCCAAAAAAACCAGCTCTTATTTTCATTGATCTGTTCTATTGCTTTTTGTTTGTTTGTTTTTTGTTTTTTGTTTCGATTCTACATTGTTTATTTCTGCTCTAATCTTTATTATAGCCCTCTTCTGCTGGCTTTGGGATTTTTTTGTTGATGAGTTTCTAGTTCCTTTATGTGTGAGGTTATGTTCTATATTTGGGATTTTTCTTGCTTCTTGAGATAGGCCTGGAATGCAATGTAATTTCCTCTTAGGACTGCCTTTGTTGCATCCCAGAGGGATTCCTAGACACCCACACACTACCATAACTCCAACGGGAAGCAATAGAAAATTTGAACAGACCCATAACCAGTGGAGAAATTGAATTCGTAATCAAAAATCTCCCAACAAATAAGAGTCCTGGGCCATGTGGAATCCTACCAGACATGTAAAGCAGAGTTAATACCTATTCTTCTTAAGCTGTTCAAAAAATAGAAATGGAAGGAAAGCTTCTGGACTCATTCTATGAAGCCAGCATTACCTTGATTCCCAAACCAAACAAAGACCCCACTAAAATGGAAAATTACAAGCCAATAGCCCTGATGAACATAGATGCAAAAGTTCTCAACAAGGTATTAGCAAATCGAATTCAACAGTATATTAAAAGAAGTTTTCACCGTTATCAAGTGGGATTCATTCCTGGGCTGCAAGGCTGGTTCAGTATTTGGAAATCAATCAATGTAATACATCACATCACATTAATAGAAGTAAGGATAAGAACCATATGATCCTGTCAATAGATGCAGAAAAAGCTTTTGACAAAATACAGTATCCTTTCTTGATAAAAACTCTCAAGAAAGTCAGTATAGAAGGAACATACCTTAACATCATAAAAGCCATATATGAAAGGACTACTGCTAATACCATCCTCAGTGGGGAAAAATTGAGAGCTTTCCTCCTGAGATCAGGAGCATGACAGGGATGCCCACTCTCACCACTATTGTTTTTTTTTAAATTTTTTAAACTTTTTATTTATTTTTGAGGGAAAGAGAGACAGAAAGTGAGTAGGGGAGGGGCAGAGAGAGAGGGAGACATAGAATCCGTAACAGGCTCCAGACTGTGAACTGTCAGCACAGAGCCCGATGTGGGGCTCGAATTCATGGACTATGAGATCATGACCTGAGCCGAAGTCAGAAGCTTATCTGACTGAGCCACCCAGGTGCCCCTTACCACTGTTGTTTAACATAGTGTTGGGAGAAATCCTAGCCTCAGCAATTAGACAACAAAATGAAATAAAAGGCATCCAAATTGGCAAAGAAGTCAAACTTTAACTTTTTGCAGATGACATGACACTCTACATGGAAAACCTGAAAGACTGCACCAGAAAACTACTAAACCAAAGGTGGAGGCATCACAATCCCAGACTTTAGCCTGTACTACAAAGCTGTAATCATCAAGACAGTATGGTATTGGCACAAAACCAAACACATAGACCAATGGAATAGAATAGAGAATCCAGAAATAGACCCACAAATGTATGGCCAACTAATCTTTGACAAAGGAGGGAAGAGTATCCAATGGAACAAAGATAATCTCTTTAGCAAATGGTGCTGGGAGAACTGGGCAGCAATATGCAGAAGAATAAACCGCAGTACTTTCTTACACCATACACAAAAATTCAAAATGGATGAAAGACCTAAATGTGAGAGAGGAAACCATCAAAATCCTAGAGGAGAAAACAGGCAACAACCTCTTCGACTTCAGCTGCAGCAACTTCTTACTTGATATGTCTCCAAAGGCAAGGAAAATAAAAGCAAAATGAACTGGGACCTCATCAAGGTAAAAAGCTTCTGCACAGGAAAGGAAACAATCAACAAAACTAAAAGGCAACCAACGGAATGGGAGAAGATATTTGCAAATGACATATCAGATAAAGGGTTAGTATCCAAAAATCTAAAGAACTTATCAAAGTCAACACCCGAAAAACAAATAATCCAGTGAAGAAATGGGCAGAAGACATGAGTAGATACTTTTCCAAAGAAGACATCCAGATGGCTAGCAGACACACGAAAACATGCTCAACATCACTCAGCATCTGGGAAATACAAATCATAACCACACTGAGATACCACCTCACAGTGGTCAGAGTGGTTAAAATTAACAACTCAGGAAACAACAAATGTTGGCGAGGATGTGGAGAAAGGGGAACCCTCTTGCACTGCTGGTGGGAATGCAAACTGGTGCAGCCAGTCTGGAAAACAGTGTGGAGATTCCTCAAAAAATTAAAAATAGAACTACTCTACGACCCAGCAATAGCAATACTAGGGATTTATCCAAAGGATACAGGAGTGCTGATTCATAGGGGCATATGTACCCCAATGTTTATAGCAGCACTTTCAGTAATAGCCAAAGTATGGAAAGAGCCCAAATGGCCATCAACTGAGAAATGGATAAAGAAGATGTGGTGTATGTATATATATAATATATACATACATTTATATACATACATATATATACACACACAATGAAATACTATTCAGTGATGAAACAGTGATGGAATACTACTCAGTGATGAAACAGAATGAAATCTCACCATTTGCAATAATGTGGATAGAACTGGAGGGTATTGTGCTAAGTGAAATAAGTCAGTCAGAAAAAGACAGACAGCATATGTTTTCATTCATATGTGTAATTTGAGAAACTTAACAGAAGACCACAGGGGAAGGGAAGGAAAAATAAGTTACAAACAGAGAGCAAGGCAAACCATAAGAGACTCTTAAATACAGAGAATATTGGGGTACAAACTGAGGGTTGATGGGGGCTTGGGGTACAGGGAGAATGGGAGATGGGCATTGAGGAGGACACTTGTTGGGATGAGCACTGGGTGTTGTATGTAAGTGATGAATCAAGGGAATCTACTGAAGCCAAGACTACACTGTATACACTGTATGTTAGCTAACTTGACAATAAACTATTAAAAAAAAAAAGCTAAGAAAATCCTCACGTAACATAAGTTTTCACCTGGGCATGCTGATGAGAAAGAGTTCTGAATAAAAGCCACAGGAAAGGAAAAAGCACAGAAGGGTTTTCTGTCTACAGGTTGCAACTAAGAGCAAGGAACTAATCCACTTACTCTGTTCCTCTTGATTTATCATGCCTTACACTAATTCAGGGCCACTCGCTCTCTGGAAAACATGAGAGCCTTTTCCAGTTGAAAATAATTACGAACTAGGAAGCATGAGAGATCAGATTCTATGCAGCCTGTAAATTCACATTTTGTATTCAGTTTCTGTGACAGATGTCAGTTAACCCAGTAGCAATCAGGTAGGCAACTTTATTCACCATATGAAATCCTATATAATGATTCAAAGTATTCCAATTTAGCCTTCCATGAGTTATTTTTAAGTGAACAAACAAAGGTAATTAGGCTAAGTTAAATGGACTTACCCAAGGACACATTAATATGCCCTGAAGTAGGGATTATTAGAATGTATTATTTCAGTCTTTGCTTACACATTCAACTGTGCTACCTTTCTGTCCAATCATTGCTAAGACCAATTGTTCTGCTCTTGGAGACACCCAGAAAATTAGCCCATGGGATGGTTAACTAAAGGGTCCCTGTGTGGGTGAACTTCAAAGCCTGAAATCATTAATGGATTGGGCAGAGCCAAGTTTTCCATTAGGCACAGTGCCTAAGGGCCCAAGAAAATATTTTATTTATAGTTTCTTTTAAAGTAAGAAAAATATATTGTAATAATGAATGTATAAAAAGGAATCCAGCCTGGACAGTATTCATCTTTATATAACACCGCCATAAAGGATCATTTTTATTTATTATTACTTTTTTAATGAAGTAAAGGGTTCATGATCTGAAACTAGAATGGACGGAACCATTGCATCTGGGGATACGCAAGATAAAACCCAGTATTTGTTCAAAAATATACCACTTGCATTTTGGAGAGCATAGCTTAAGATGATTTTGTTCACACAGTGTTGTATAGAAATAAGCCAGGAGAAGTTGGCCACCACCTGAATGAAAAAGAAAGTGTTCTATTCAGTAATAAGTTTATTGCTATCTAGATTTAATTGCACATGTAATTGCAGTTGAACATGGAAAATATTTGAAGCTAGAAAGCTGCATGACCTTGAGATAGACAACCAGAACCTCTATGCCTCCTGATAGGCCTTGGCACGTAAGTATACTGTGAGTGGGTTATAACCAGGTTGAGATCATGATCTGCTTGGCTTTGAAGTGTCCAGAGATAGGCAGGGTGGTGGGGGCGGGATCCCTGGGGCTGCTTTAGCTTCCAGGGAAGTAGTTTCTTCCTTGGAGCAGCCTCATTCAATTACCTGAGCGTACTACGTAAATGTTAATACTTTCTGCCTGTGCCATGATGTGGAAAAGGTGAAGAAATACTGCCTCGTCTAAACTTGAGTTTCTTTATCTGTCCAATGTAAACATTGGACAAGATGAACTCCAATTCAGTTCAACAAACATTTTGAGAGATCAGTATACTAACTTCTGGGATTCAAAGATTAACAGAATGTAGTTTGTCCAAAGTCACATATTTCCAAGAGTTTATATCCTCACTGGAAAGATAGGCATGAAATCATCTTCTTATAATACAAATCACAGTGTGATAAATTTAAAGATGAATATTAATAAAAGTCCTATTAAAATTCAGAAGGAATGAGTAGTTCTAATTGCAGAAAAAAACCATGGAGGACTTCAGAAATGGTGACACTTAGCCTGGATATGAATGTCATATCTCCAGAAAAATTGATTAGGATTCAATCTCCAAGGCAAGAGGAATAGAGTCAAAGAATTGTGATACTAATCTAGGAGATGACACAGATAAAGAGAAGTTAGATTACTACTTGTTCAAGATGGCACTCCATGTTGGCAGAACTGAGAGAAACCAGACACTTGTTCGTAGGAACTCCCAGTGCAGCATCAAGTGTTTATAATTTCCTTATGGAAAAAACATATAAACTACTTTAAGGCATATTATGACTTCATAGAGAATTATTAATGACTAAAACGAGAGTAAGAAGGAAACTTAGAAACAATATGAAAAACAGCTTCTTTGTTTTCATTCTCTTGACATTGGCACGGAGTGTCCAGTGCCCAAGTCTTCAGTAATCTCATAGTTGATTGAAAAAGATTGTTGAAATGTTGAAATGAATGAAAATCAGGCATTTGGCTTATTTATAATTGAAGAGAGAAATGAAGTTGAACGTGGCTCTTTCAACTTATTAAGAATGATAAATGACCTAAATAGGAAATGTTAGGAAGTTTAAGTCAACATAGCTATTGGTTAAAAATGAATGTGGGCACTTAGGGGTATGAACAGCATATGCTAAAACACACAAACTGTATGAAATAAGCTGCACAATAGATTAAAATATTAATCGTTTTTTTTTGGTTTTACTTTTTAATCTGAAAAATTTCAAATGTACAGAAAAGTAAAAGGAATAGAACAATGGACCCACATTGTCCATCATCTAGCATCAACAATTATAAATATACTGGCAAGCCTATTTCATCTAAACCTCGCACTCCTAACCCTTCTGGGTTTTGGCTTTTTTAAAACACAGTTGTATTAAAGTATAACTTATATACCATAAAATTCACTCATTGTAACGATGTAATTCAATAATTTTTAGTAAACTTACAGAGTTGTGCACCCATCACCATGATACAATTTTAGAATATTTCCATCCCTCCAAAAAGTTTCCTCATGGCTGTTTGTAGTTAATCAAGGCTCCCACTCCTAGCCCCAGGCATCTTTCTGTAGGTTTGCCTTTTCTAAACATTTCATGTAAATGTAGAGCCATACAATATGTAGTATTTTATGTACAACTTCTTTCTTTTCGTATAATAGTTTTGAGGTTTATCCATGTTGTATATATCAATAGTTTGTTTTTATTGGTGAATAATATTCCACTGTAGGGGTATGCATTTTGTTTTTCCATTCACCAGTTAATGAACTCTGGATTGCTTCTTATTTGGGGCTGTTATATGTAATGCTGCTAGGAATATTTGCATGCAAGTCTTTGGACATATGCTTACATTTTTCCTGGGTAAATACCTAGGAATGGAATTGCTTAATAATAGGTGAGTTTGTTTTTAACTTTTAGAGAAACTTTCAAACTGTTTTTCAAAGAAACTTATTTTATATTCCTATTAGCAATAAATGAAGCTTTTACTTTCTCCTCATCGTTGCCAAGTTTTCAGCATAGATGATCATGTCATCTGTGAATAAATACCACCTTCCTTTTCTTTTCCAGTCTGGATAGCCTTTATTTCTATTTCGTGGTCATCACACTGGCCGGAATCCCCAGCACAGTGTTAAATAAAATGGCAGGAGTTAGCATTCTTGTCTTATTCCTGATCCTGGGCAAAAACATCAAGTATGATGTTAGCTGCAAGGTTTTCTTAGATACCTCTTACCAGACTGAATAAGTAAGTTCCCTTCTTTTCTTAGCTGCTGGAGGTTTTTATTATGGCTATAAGGTGGATATTTTCCATTGAAATTATCTATGGTTTTTCTTTTTAAGTTAGTTAATATGATGAATTACATTAACTGAGTTTTGAATGTTAAACCAACTCTGCATTCCACAGATAAATGACACTTGGTCTGATGTATTGCTATTTTCATATGTTATACAACTCAATTTACTAACTTTTTGTTTAGATTTTGCATCTGTATTCATCCAGGTTATTAGTTTGTAGGTTTCTTACTTGTGTAATCTTTGTGTGCTCTTGATTATCAGAGTAAATTGTGCCTCTTAGAATGAGTAGGGAAATATTCCTCTTCCTTGAATTTATCAAAGAGTTTGTGTAGAATAGATATTATTTATTTCTTAAATATTCGTTAGAATTCACCAGCAAAGTCATCTGGGCTGGGAGTTTCCTTTATAGGAAGATTTTAAACTACAATCCAATTTCTTTTATAGGTATAGGGCTATTTACAGTTATTTCTTTGGTTTATTTTAATTTTTTTAATGTGTATATTTATTTTTTAGAGAGAGGGAGAGAGAGCGCCTGAGCAGGGGAGGGGCAATGAGAGAGGTGGCACACAGAATCTGAAGCAGACTCCATGCTCTGAGCTGTCAGCACAGCCCGACGCGGGTTTGAACCCATGAACCATGAGAGATCATGACCTGAGCCAAAATGGGATGCTCAACTGACTGAGCCACCCAGGCACCCCTTAGGTTATTTCTTTGTGAGTGAGCTTTGGTAGTTTGTATTTTCAAGGTATTTGTCCATTTCATCTAATTTGGTGAATTTATTGACATAAGGTTGTTTTTAATATTTACTTTTTTATCTATTATTATTTTAAAAAATTTATTTTGAGAAAGAAAGAGAACATGAGTGGGAGAGGGGAAGAGAGAGAGAGGGAGAGAGAGAGAATCCCAAGCAGGCTCCCCACTGTCAGCACAAAACCCAGTGCAGGGCTTGAACTCACAAACCATGAGATCATGACTTGAACCAAAGTAAAGAGCCAGACACTTAACCAACTGAGCCAACCAGGCACCCCAGTATTTCCTTTTTTAAAATGAATAACTGCAGACTCTGTATTAATATCACTTATTTATTGTGTCTTCTCAGTATTTTTCCTAATTAAACTTTATAGATGTTTGTAAAGTTCATTTATATTCTTAAAGAGCCAGATTTTGCTTCCATTTATTATTTATATAATTTTTATATTTTCTATTTTATTGATTACCATTTTTATTTTCTTTTTTTCTTTCTTCTGCTAACTTTGTACTTTATTTGGTCGTCTTTTTTCTAATTTGCTATAGTATAAGTTGTGGTCATTGTTTTGAAACTTTTCTATATAGTCCCTAAGTGCTGTTTTAGTGACATCCCATAAATTGTGATATGTTTTGTTTGCATTTTCATTCAGTTCAGAAATACTTCCAAATTTTGATTTCCCATTGACCCATGAGACATTTGAAGGTGTATTATTTAATTCCCAAATAGTTGGGTATTTTTCAGTGTTCTTTCTGGTACTGAGTTCTAGTTTAATTTCATTGTAGTTATAGAACATAGATGAATACTTAAAAATTTTTGGAACATGTTTTATGGCCTAGAACATGGCCTATTTGGTATATATTTCATGCACACTTTCAATGTGTTTTAAGCTGTTATTGGGTAGGATTAAGTCAAGCTGAGTCTTTTATATGGTACTGATTTTAGTCACCTCATTCTATTAATTATTAGGAAAAGGTTGATAGCCATAACTGTAATTGTGGATCTATTTTTCCTTATGGTTCTATTAGTTTTTGCTTTATTTTTATGCATTTTTATGAGGTGCATAAATATTTACAGTTGTTATATTTTGTTGAACCAACTCCTTTATCATTATGAAATGACCTCCTCTTCTATTCCTGGTAATATTCCTTGATCTATACTTTACTTTGCCTGACATTAATATAGCCACCCTTGTTTTCTTTTGATTAATGATCATATTTTTTTATTATTTTACTTTTCAAGTATTTGTGTAGTTGAACTACTTGTAGGTTTATAATTTTCATTTCTTTAAATGCCAATTTGAAATTTACCACGATGGATGCTAGATTCTTTTCTATTCCTACCACTATTATTAAAATTACTTTTCTGGGATGCAATTAACTGTTTGATCATTTGGAGTTTTACTTTTAGGATTAAGTAGTAAAGTAGATCTCAGGATATTAGTTAATATTTTTGAAATTCCTTTCTATTCACATAATTTTTGTGTTTTATCTTTCTCTTCTAGATGTTTTTGGTAATATCACTTTGTTATAAGCTACTTCATTTAAGTGGCTGACCTGGTGACAAAACCTTCATAGTTTCTCAATTTAATGAAGAAATCAATAATTTTTAAATGAAAAATATGCTTTCCTTTTGTTTGTGACACAACAGATCTCTGGGCCAGTTCCTGACTCCTAGATCTTTGAGTTTCTAAATTCTGGGAGAAGTCATAGTTTAATTAGAAGTTTAATTAAATGGAATAGAGGTGCCTGCGTGGCTCAGTTGGTTAAGCATCAGACTCTTGATTTTGGTTCAGGTCATTATCTCACAGTTTGTGGGTTCGCGCACTGCGTTGGGCTCTTTACTGATGGCGTAGGGTCTGTTTGAGATTCTCTCCCTCTGCCTCTCTCTCTCTCTCTCTCTTAGAAATAAATAAATAAACTTAAAAAAAAAGAAGTGGACTGGAGGAAAGGTTTATAGTTGACAACATGTGGTCATCAGGGAAGCAGGAAGACCAATTACCTCAGAAGTGATAAAAATGACTGACAAACACACTATGAGGTACTATGTTAAGTGCTGGACATAATGAGTGATGAGCTATGATATTTCTTTAGTCACATTAAATCAAAGCAATTTTAGACCAAATTGGTGGTTCATTACACTGAATTAACATAGCATTTTTAGCCTGAAGTAAGTGGTCTTCTTCTGTAGCAGATCCATTGGGGTAATAGAAGTGAATCTTTTTCTTCCTATTATTCTTTCCCATATTTTTATTTCAAATTGTTTCCCTCAAGATGCTATTTATAGTAACATGGAATATTTTTTTGTTATACTTGTCACAAATGTCATATTCTCAAGGCAGACTGTGTTTCCATTACACCTGGATTGTAAGTCTCATCTTACAACTCTGATGAGTTGATATTTGGGTCTAACAGAAAAAATATTGTGATCATTGGGCCTTGGATACAAAAGAGGGAATGAAGGCTGTTATTCCACATATTTGTCAGTTTGATGTATATTAATGTTAAATATGTAAAATTTACATGCTAATACTTCCCTGAGATACTATAGAAGAGTTTGTGTGTCAAATAGAAGACATTCACAATTTTGACCAATTTGGTAAAGATGAAAGTGAGGTGGAGACTAATTTTTAATTAGATCCTACAATAGAATATTTGAAATTTCGAGTAGAACATGGAATTTTCAAATAGGTTAGCACACAAAGAATTCAGGGCAGAGAAGAGAAAAACAGCATTTGTTCATCACACAAAAAAAATGTCAGTGTAATGGGTCATAAGCACACATTTTGGATGTAATGGAAGAAAGTTACAAAGTTTCTATACTGAAAGTGAGCTTTAAGAAAGTGTATAAACAAAGATTAAAAATTTATTCTAAATGGCAAGGATACCTGATATAAAAAGATCATATCCTAGGACAGACTTAACAGAGATGAGGAGGAGGTCAATAGTGCCTACATGAAAAGGAATCCTTATTTTTTCAGAAAAGTGACCGTGCTCTTAGGTACACTGCTCAAGGGGCTCCACCAATCCCTGGTGAGGAGGAATTGGAATTTGACATCAAAACATCACTTTATATAAAAATTATGCCTGTGTTGAATGTAGAGAACACCAAATATAGTTCTCTTTTTCAGCATATGTATTCAATGATGATGTAGACTACAAGAGTTCCAGTTAAACAGCCTCTCTAAATATTATTATGTAGAGAAATTTCTGACCTTGGAAGATGTACTTTGCCACTGTATTCAAGATTCAGGTATATATATTCGGCATAAAAATATAAATATCAGCCTTTAAATTTTTTTTTAACATTTATTTATTTTTGAGAGACAGAGAGAGGCAGAGCATGAGCAGGGGAGGGGGAGAGAGAGAGAGATACAGAATCTGAAGCAGGCTCCAGGCTCTGAGCTGTTTGTTAGCACAGAGTCTGACGCGGGTCTCGAACTCACAAACTGTGGGACCATGACCCGAGCTGAAGTTGGACATGCAACCGACTGAGCCACCCAGGCGCCCCTATAAATATCAGTCTTTAATGAAAGTTAACTTGCGTAGGTAAACTATGTAACAATACTGTAGTTGGTAATCATTAAATTGAACTCAATGTATATTACTCTCTTCCATTACTATACAGATAACATGTACAGTGAAATTCTACAATTCAAAGTAACTTATATTTTAAATTTGGGCATTGTGGAAAATTAACTTTAAAATTCTCTAAAAGGGTTATACTTTATGTAGTGCAAAGGAAAGCAGTATTTAGCAAAGTACTCTTAGATCCTTCATGAAGAGAAAGTTAATAAAATAATTCAAAGAAAACATTACTTTCCTAAGGAGAATTTATTGTCAAATTATATTATTTTTTTCCTCCTAAAGGTGTCAGGGGCCATTATTTCTCACCATTGCTTCAAGATATGAATTCATTGGCTTCATTTCCAGTAACGTTCATACACGAACAGTCAGAAAGAATAGTAATGGTTGCATATTTTTTCTCTGTGAATGTGTGTTTGTATGTACATGTGTGAGCACATACATGTGCTCACATTTGTAGGTCTTTTCTTTAACCACAATACAAATAGATAAGATCTTAAAATAAGTTCTTCACCTACAAATAAAAATAAAATAGGAGCCAGCCAATTCCCTGAAAGAAATAGTGAGAAAATACAGAAACCTGTAAAGAGGCATAAGAATAAAACAAAATGTTAGGGGAAAAAAAGTTGTTCTTCATCTGTTACGTCATTTTATTTTCTGCGAACTCTGAGAGGTTAGACAAGAGAGGTGTCATGAGATGGAAAAGGAAAGCTCTGAGAGTTTCCAAGGTTAGGCAGCCCCATCCCTCACTATTTTTCTCTGAAGACAGAAATTCAGGAAACATTTCTTTTTAACACCAGAGGTAGAGGAGAGAAAGAATAAAAGAAAGAGAAAATGTCTTGAAAATAACCAGGATCCTCAAAATTAGAAAACTGAACATTCATGTAAGAATAAAGTTGTGCAACTGATTATTACTTGTAAGCAGTGGCATAATAGGTGAAAAAGAATGATGTCAAAACAGAGAAATTAGAATATATGTCACTGTCCATAGTCACAAAGTCACACACTGTGTACCTGATTTTCTTTTCTGTCATCAATGTGAAGAAATCAACTCCCTCTGGATATTCCTCTTACAGCCAAGTACCATCAAACACCTGTCACTAATATGTGCTGATTGGTACGGTTCAGATAATACCAAAGTGCTCAACTGAAGGGTCATTTGGCAAAGGCAAAAGGAATGGAGACCTCAGTTTTCCTGAGCCTTTCGTATGAAGAAGGCTAAGCAGGTCATGTGTAGTTCCATGTGCTCTGGCAGTTTTGATTTTATTGCCAATGCTCTGAAGCATTTTTGGGCATTATAATTCCAGCCTTGTTGTATTGGTCCTCATTGACCCTTCATATGTAGTAGGTCCTCACTGATCCTTCACTTCTCTTCCCCCTGCTAGGTAGGTGAGTTTGTTGGGTATCTTTCCTTGCCTCTCCATATTCATTCTTCACCATTCTCTGATATACTCTGCCCTTGTCTTCTGGACTCAGATTGAACACTGGATTTTGCCCGTTGGTAGCACGAGCAAGAGGCCAGAAGGAAGGAGGAGAGACATGGGAGAAAGTGAAGTCAGGATATTTATTTCCCTAGCTCTTTTCTATGGGATTTGGTAGGTCTCTCCTTCTAAAGTCTCAGCTTCTGACAGCTGGCTCTCATTTCTTAGCTCTGTCCTTCTAATTCCAACAAGTGTTCCCTTTCTTCGCCTGCCTTCAGGCTCAAGCTGGTAAATTCTCCTTGCCCTTCTTAGCCTCAGGGTCCTGCACTATCCCTTCTGGTTTCCCTATATACTGACCATATTTTGTAAAAAAAGTCTTTTATTAAACTCTCATCAAGTTATCCTAAGTTATCCTATTCATTTTCTCTTGGATCTCTGACTGATTAAATGAATCTAAGAAAAATCAGCCAACCTCCAATGCACATTTACCATCACTTACCCTTTCACATGACTCTGATGCACAATAATATGAAGAACATCAACACTGGGCTCTTCCCATCTTGTGTGAAGTTATTTCTCCTGGAAAATGGCCCAGTACCATAACCTGCCCCCCTGCCCTGAGGTTTTCAGGACAGAGCAGGATGTTTGTGAAGCTGAAGAACACATCTTTTAGCAATAATCGCGCCTCGTATAAACCTCATTGGCTACGATACTGCCACTGCACAAAGCTGAAGAACACATCTTTTGATAAATTGGTCCAGAGCTCAAGAGTTCCACAAAGGAGCCTCAGGATGGGAGAATGTTTTAGTCACATAAGGATCTTATCCAGAGCCCACTTCAATAGAAAACAATCCAGAAATGATCTTTGGATTTTTTGAGTTTAAGAACCATGTTGCCTCTCAAAAACAAAAAAAGGTTAGAACCATACGTTTCTGTTAGAAGAATGTCCCCCACTGCCTTTTTAAGGTCCTGAATATTTTCCTGGGGAAGCATACTAGGTACTACTTCTACCTGGTATGTCCACCTGTCACTAGGGTACCATTAAGGCTCTTTCTGCCTTTGAAGCAGCCCACCACACATTGCCATTCCCAAGGCAGACTTAGGGAGGTCAAAACCTAAAACTCAGATCTGATAACTTGCCTATAGGATTTTTAGCAGGTTTATAAAGAAGAAAAGTCTACAATTCATAGGTGAAATTTGGAGATTGCACGTGTATTTTAATTATCTTGGCACTTCATAGCTCTCATTACGAGATTTGGATGTGTAAAGTGCCTAGGGTCTGTACATTTGTATACGACATGTACATTTGCTTTTCAAGGGGCCAATTATAGTGAAAGAAGGTGGAACTTCCCTGGTATAATACAAGGAACAGGATTGTCTGAAAATAACCCCAAGTGCTTAATCTAGGTTTCCTGAAAATGAGGTAGCTGGGTCCAGTAGCTGGGTTTTTGCATTGCATTGGAGACTCTAAGTTACTCTAAAAGTTCTGGGCAGATAGCATTTTCAGACAGTTCCTTTAAATAGGTGTCATTCTAATCCAGATGGCCAAAGCAGTTTGCTTTCAGGCTTGCCCTGCAAGAAATGAGAGAGACAGGAGACATTTTCTCTCTGCTCTCTCTTGGGCTTCTTTTGCCTTACCCCTCAATCAGTTCTCTTGTCCATGATACCTGCTGGGTCTCTGTAGGCATTTGAGTTTTCAAATTAGAGGCAATATGTATAGAGAGGATGGAGAGTATATAACTCCTTAGGGAATGCATAGAGCCACAGTTCAATATGAAGGTAAAAGTAACTTGTAAACAACCTAAGCAGAAAGATCTATAATTACTTGGAAATCAAGTGGATAGAACTAAGAAGTCAGGATCTATGTAACTGAACAACCACTCTCAAGCTGGGAAGGAAGCAAAGATTGAGCCATCAAGAACAAATGTGTAAGTGGATCGGTAGGAGTTTTAACTGACCAGAGACTGAAGCCCAAAGCAAAGACAAGTTAAGAGCCTAATGTAATGCATTAACTTCATCAGACTGAATGTAATAATGAGATACTGCTTATCTGTTAGATACCTAATTTACTTACTGAGAATACCCCACAATGTAGTAAAGTAGTTTAAATATGTCATTTTCTTGTGTTAAATAGACATTGAAGGAAGACCTACTCCAGAAGAAGGAAAAGGGAGAAGTTTCTGTTGCCAGGTTCTTGGAGGTAGAAACTCTCACCTTTATTCCTTTGCATGAAAACAGCAGAAAAGTCCTTAGCATTCAAAATATTTGAGAACTTTCTTTTCAGAGGCTGTGTTGGAATTACTATGTGAAAACCTATTATTCTTGTCCTTAAATTTCTGGCTATTTTTATTACAGAAAATGAGTTGGTAGTGAGATCACTGAAGGTTTTTCTAATTGAAACATACTGTGGTCAGTTATTTTGAGATGAGATAGGAAAAAGGATATGAGGGGCTGGTGAAATCCACATCAATGCAGTGGTGCTCATTAAGGCCAGTCCTGTGTTGGCATGGTAGCTAAAAGGTAATGATGTGACTCCCAGCTTTCCTAAAATCAGTGGGGTGATACTATGCCATGTCTATGCTCAGGTGAATATTAATTTGTTTTATAATCTTTCTTTCTCTCCATCCCAAGGAAATCAGTTTAAGTTGCCTCCATAATATCTCTATCTCTAATCAAGTTTCAAAGGTGCATATCTTTTTAACTCCAAAGGAAAGTACTGGTTTATAAAAGCTATCTGTATAAAGTAAACCTTTATATAGCCTTTGCGCCTAAGCTATATTGCTTTAAGGAGGAGAACTCTTTATACCTGTTGACAGGGGAAGGCAGGGTCACACCAACACTCTCCCCATCTCTGCCAATTTGAAGAGGCTTCAGTTTCTCTATAATTTCGCTTGTGCTCTTCCACATAGGCCTTTTCCTTTTCAGGAACCTTAAGCTATCCAATACCTCTCCTTTCAACTGTACTTCCAAGGGGTGCCTGGATGGTTCAGTCACTAAGTGTCTGACTTCAGTTCAGGTCATGATCTCATGGTTTGTGAGTTCGAGCCCCGCATCAGGCTCTGTGCTGATAGCTCAAAGCCTGGAGGCTGATTCAGTTTCTGTGTCTCCTTCTCTCTCTGTCCCTCCCCTGCTCGTGCTCTGTCTCTCTCTCAAAAATGAAAAAACATTTCAGCTTTACTTTCAGATGTTCCTACTGTATAGGCTCTTTCTCATGAGTATGAATATGTTCAAGTCTTTCCCATCTGAAAAAACAAACCAAGACTCCCTGAACTTCCTTCCTTCCTACAATTCTGTTCTTGGTGCTCCCCATGGCCAGTTCCTCACATATCACACAACCTTCAGCTATTCTAGTTTCCAACCCCAGTTAGCTCCCATTTAAGATCTCCCAGTGAGTTCCATGTTTAAATCTAAACCTTCACTTTAATTTACCTCAGTAGCATTTGATGTTCTTACCGCCTCTCGGCCTTTTGGCTAAGACCAAGTGTAGCATTTGATGGTCTTAATGGTCTTAATTTACTTTCTTTTCTGAAACACTGTCTTTTCTGAACCACCATGACACTATATATTTCTGGTTTCCTTTTGAGTTCTCTTTCTATTCCTTAAACACTTCACTTCTTCTATAGGCCTCTTTCCATTTACCTGACCTGTCAATATCAGGGATTTCAAGTCTGAATTTTGGGACCATTTCTGTTTCTAATTTCTACTTGCTGTTTGTAGAAAATCATTTGCACACATAGAATTTAAATTACCCCTATATGTCAATGACTAATAAAGTTATCTCTTTGTCAGAGTTCCTAGAGTTTCATATATAAGCATTCCAACTGCATGCTTATTACCACTTGAACACCTCAAATATATAGTCAACTAAATATGCCTGAACTGAACTCATCTTCCACTCAAGCCTAATCCTTGTGCAATGTTTCTTAACTTAGTGAATGACATCATGTTCTCCTGATTCCATAAGTGAAAACTGAGGTATCATCCATAATCTTCCTTTTCTTCACCTATCATATGTCACATATAATGCCCTGTTGATTTTCTCTCATAAATATCTTTCATCTTCCTCCATATCTTTCTATAATCTGTTAATGTAATTTCTTATTTGGACTACTCTAATAGTCTCCCATTTGGAGTTCCTGCCTGCATTCTTAGCCAACATAATCAGTCTACTAAATAGTGTTTTGATAGTAGTAATCTTTAAAATCTTTATAATCTTTAAATAATAATATTTAAAAACACAAACTTACTCATGTTGTTCCCCTGGTTAACCTTTTCATTGCTTTCAACTTGTTATGATGAAGTCACAAATCATTTTTTTTAATATTTATTTATTTTTGAAAGGGCAGGGGAGGGAGACAAAAAACTCGAAGCAGGCTCCACACTGTCAGCACAGAGCATGATGCGGGGCTCGAACCCATGAACTGCGAGATCATGACCTGAGCCACAGTCAGATGCTTAAGAGACTGAGCCACCCAGACAGCACAAAGTCACAAATACTTAATGTACTCCCAATGGTCTTAAATGATTTAGCCCTTGCCTGCCTGTCTAACCATATCTCCCCCATCCTCAGCCCACATTTCTACCACTGGCCTTGTCAGTTTTCTAAATACACTGAGTTCCTCCTTAAATCTGCATTAATACTGGTATCTCAGCAGGAATATTTTTACTTCTCACTAACTCCTACTGCTGTTTAAGTCCTATACATCTTTTGCATCTCAGCACAAACATCACTATCTTAGGGAAGCCCTTTCTGACTCACTAGATTTAGTTAGGACTTCTGTTACAGATTTGTTCTTCCTAATACTTAATTCAACTATAATTTAAGATTTTAAATGTGACAATTCATTAATGTTTATGTAATCTAGTAGACTGTAAACTCTATAAGGGCAGTTATGATTTTCTAGGCAGCTTGTTGTAATATAGAAATTCAATAAGCAACATCTTAATACCAGTGTTAGCAGTGGACTTTAGATATGATGGGGTCAGTGGCAATCACTGGTGGACCCAAGACTTAGGCAGATAAAAATATAGACATGGAAGAGAAGAACTGAAAGTAATGGAAGGTATTAGAGGATAAAGGATACAGATAATGAGAGTTTAGTAGGCACTATCTCCTAGATCAGGGATGCCAACCAGACTTCAGCTCATATATTATCTTTGATCTACTGTTCTTATCTTCTAGGGGTGATGTATTGAGAGGATTTTGAACTTGTTTTAAAACTCAGGTAGAAAAGAAGTGTTGTCATTGATTCATGATGTCTTTCCCAAAGTGGGAGACTGAGGTTGGGGGCATGAGTGATGTATGTTCACCATGTCTATTAAAGGGTAATGCCAAATAATTATGGTCCAAGTCTCAGTCTGCCAATAATGCTGGGTAAAGCTTACTCACTTTAAGAGAATCCATCTAGGAAACACAAATTTACTAAAAACAAGAAAGCAAAACACACAAAAAACGTAAATACCAAACACAAAAACCAAAACTCAGTCAACTAAGAGAAAGCTTATGGGTATAACAACTGATTTTGCCAAAGAGCTTTTACTGGTGCTAAAATATGATAGTTCTCCCAATGAAGGTAGCATAATAATATTAAGATATTTTTAGTATTCTTCATATTCAAGACAATGTGATATAGCTTTACATTTATTAGCTCATTTAATCCTCACAATACCCTATAAGTTCTATCAATATTCTCATTTTATAGACAAGAAACTAAAACTCAGAGAGATTAAAGAACTCATGGAATCACCTAAAACACAATACAAGAACTAGGATTTTAATCTGGATTTCTAAGATTAAAAAAAAGTCATATATTCTTGACACATGTTACTATAAGTTCTGTTTATATACAACTTTTTAGGAAGACCTTAAGGCATATAAAAAGATACATGTGCAAATGAAGTAAATTCTGCCCAATAAAAAACAAACATCCTGGGGCACCTGGATGGCTCAGTGGGTTAAGCTTCAACTCTGGATTTTGGCTCAGGGCATGATCTCACGGTTGGTTCCTGAGATCAAATCCCTGTGGGATTCTCTCTCTCCTCTCTCTCTGCCCTTCCCTCTGCTCACACTGTCTCTCAAAATAAATAAATAAATAAACATTAAAAAAACCCAAAAAACCCCAAACATACCAACGCTTTTGTTGAAATACTGAAAGACATAATTTTGTAGCTCTAGAAAGACAGCTGAAAGGAATAGCTTATCACAAAACTATGAAAATTATTATTCCAGGGAGTTATTTTTTATGTAACTGCAAAATGATTAATTGATGGTTTGCTCAATTATTTTTTGAAGCATCCAAGTAAAACTAATCAGTATAATATTTCTAGAGTCATCGCTTTCCAATTTTTGATAAATAGTACTAAGTGTGACTTTTCCGATCTTAAAATCAGCCTAGGCTTCTATATTAATTCTTAAAAATGGTAACTTATAGCCATAATAAAATATGTAAATTCTCAAAGTGCCTTTTTATTTGAATTAAGTCAAGATCTCTTAAGGAAATATTTATGTAATGAAACCTGCCTTGAGAAATTACTGTAGTTGATTAAAATATGACATAGCCACAAAAGGTAAATATTCTTTGAGTCTTTGTAAAAGGAAGTACTTTGATAAAAAGAGTTCTGTAGCCTCAGCCAAGATCAGGTATTTTCTAAAAATAAAAATCAAGCAGCCTCTAGAACTACCAGTTCTATTTTTCATAAGCATGAGAAATATTCTAAAATGACAAGAGAAAACCATGGGCTGGATATGATGACTCCATCTGACACCCGATTTTACATCAGTAGAAAGGATTTCTTTTCCTATATCAGGAAGATATTCAACTATTAAGTCTCATCAGTGGTTTTCTCTCTCACTTTCTGTCAATTTTTTTTACAAAGTAATCTGTTACCTCAAGGTGCTTTGTCACTTTGCCTGAACCAATTCACTACACCAAGGACTGAACTTGAAAAAAAAAAACAGAGGTTCTTTTTATGTTATTCTGTCATCAGGAGATAGTTGTAATTGTGAATCTCTGAGTTGATCATTTGAGCTCTGGCTGTTTATACCAGGAGTTGTCAAAGTTTTTCTGTAAAAAGCCAGGTGGTAAATATTTCAGACATTGTGGAGCATATGCTCTACATTACAACATCTGATGTTGTAAACTGGAAGTGGTCGTAGGCAATATATAAATGAATAAATGTGATGGTGTTCAAATATAACTGTATTTGCAAAGCAGACAGAAGGCCATTTATAGTCTACCAGTTATAGTTTGCCACCTTCTTCTTTGCACCTTTACTCAGGCCAATATCCACCACTTCTTCCACCCAAGATTAAGATTGTGCAGGTCAAAATACCACTTTAGCTACATTTTCCAGACAGGATTAAATTTTGCAGTGGCACTAAAAAATTATCACCAGTCTTCTATTTGAGATCTGAAAAATGCCTTTTGAAATATCAAACAGTTTCTTTTTGCCTGGTTTCCTTCCTTCCTTCCTTCCTTCCTTCCTTCCTTCCTTCCTTCCTTCCCTCCCACCCTCCCCACCTCAGTCTCTCAGTCTCACACATCAGCAAATATTTTCTAAGCCCACGTGTATGTTAGTTGCTAGATATACAATGGTGAATCAGACTTAGCTTTCTGACTTAGAGATGCTTTCAGTCAATAGGGGAGGTGGCAGAATAAAGAGACCATTTCAAATACGTTGTTTTAGATGTTACAATCGAAGTATGAAAAGAATATTGTATGAACAAACTGCTTCAGCTTTGGAGGGGCAGTGAAAGTTTTTCAATTGGATATAGCAGCAAAGCTTAGATTTGAAAGATGACTGTTACCCAGACCAGTGTCAGGAAAAAGTAGTCTGGAAAGTGTCCCAGCAGACAGGGTTTCATAACAGGTATGGAGGTAGAAGAAACCATGTGGAGCTCATTAAGGTGCAAGAACTAACAGAGCATGGAGTACAAGATGACATTGATAAAGGATAAAGCTGGAGAGGCAGTAAGGACCAGACCAGGAAAGACCTTTTGGGCAGCCTAGTTCGGATCACCCTTAATCTCATCAGGACAGCTCAAAAAGCCTCCTAGTTTGTTTTCCGATCCCAAACATCACCCTCTTCAATATAGTCATACCATTACAGACTGACAGTTCATGTTTATCCTTACTTAAACTCTTTCAGTGAATACTCATTGCTCTCAGAATTATTTCCAACCACTGAATAAGACCCCAAATCCCATAATGATCTGGTTCTGACTACATCCCCAGCCTCATCTTTTGTCAGCTCCATCTCCATGCTCTGATTATCCTTTTTTTTTTTCAAGGTTTTTAATATCTTCCAGAAGTGTCCTTGTAATATCTTTTGTTAGGCTTATTCCTAGGTACCGTAGATACCTTATAGCCTTTGTTGCTATTGAAAATCATATTTTTTGTTTTAATTACATTTTCTAATACCTTGCTATTGGCATAAAAATGTAATTGATTTTTACATATTGATCTTATATCTAATCTCTGCTGAACTCTACTATTAATTCTAATAGTTTGTCTATATATTCTTTTGAGGTTTCCATGTAGGCAATTGATATCAATACAAATAATTTAGCTTTACTTACCTCCTATTCCTTATAGGTACCTACTTTCTCCTGTACGTTTGAGCCATCTAATACTAGATGTGGTGTCAAGACTTATCTTGCTCTGATTCAATATCCTGTTTGTTTTTGGGTTTTTTGAAGATATCCATTGTCAGATTAAGGAAATAAATTCTATTCCTAGTATGATAAGAATTTTTAACAAAAACAAATGTTTAATTGAATCCATAGAGATGATCATATAATGTAATGTGAGGAATAATGTAGATTCTCTATGGTTGGCTCAAATCTGCATTTCTGGAATAAATACGGCTTAAAAACACATTTATGAATTATATTTATTAATATATTTTATTTAGACTTCAAATCTGTGTTCGCAATTGCGGTTAGTCTGTAATTTTTTTATTCCTTTTTTGTAATCTTTTTATTCTTTTAAGGTTGTTATCTAGTTTTATCTAGTTTTGATAGATAATGCTAACTAACCTCATAAAATGAGTTGTGAAAAGTACCTTCATTTACAACCTCTAGAAGACTTTTTGTAACAATGAAAAAAACTGCCTTTGAATTTTGGTTAGAATTCACCTTAAAATCATCTGAACCTGGTGTTTTATTTGTGGGTATATGCTAACTACTTATTCAATTTTTAAAAATGTTTTAGAACTCTCCTTTTCTGCGGTGCCTGGGTGGTTAATGGGTTAAGCATCAGACTCTTGATCTTGTCTCGGGTCATGATTTCACGGTTCCTGGGTGACTGA
Source organism: Acinonyx jubatus (assembly GCF_027475565.1). Lineage (NCBI taxonomy): Eukaryota > Metazoa > Chordata > Mammalia > Carnivora > Felidae > Acinonyx > Acinonyx jubatus. Next base: position 71,055,129 of record NC_069383.1, on the reverse strand, counting down.
GATCGAGCCTGCTTAGGATTCTCTCTCTTTCTCTCTCTGCATCTATCCTCCAACTCCACACGTGTGCATGTTCTCTCTCTCTCTCTCTCTCTCAGAATAAATAAACTTTTTTTTAAAAAAAGAGCTCTCCTCTTCTGTGCTTAGTTCATTTCAGTATATTTATTTTTTCCTAGAAATGTATTTTGATCTAAGACTTCAAATGTATTCTTACTGTCTTTTGTAAATCTTTGCTGTAACAATTTATTCTCTTTTTCATTTTAAATATTTTTATTTGTGTTTTATTTTTCTTCATCAATACTGCTTGAGATTTTTGCTTTGTTGATCTTATTCATTTAATGTTTTTTTTTTCTATTTCATTAATGTTATTAGGTCTTATTTATTTCTTCTTTCTACTTTCTTTTGGTTTATTTTGTTATGCGTTTCCCAACTTAAATTGGAAGCTTATTTCATTAACTTTTAGCCTTTTTTCCCCCTTAACATGAGCGTTGAAGTCTATATAATTTCTTTCTCATATTTTTTTGAGAAATCCACAATATATTAGAGAAACAGAATAACAGATGTTAGGAAAGAGTTGATTCACCTGATTGTGGAGGTTGAAAAGTCCCAGGATAAGTGCCTCTGTAAGGCAGAGAACCAGGAAAGTCAGAGGTGTCACTCAGTAAATCTGAAACCTGAGAAGTTTGTGTGTGTGTTGGGGGAGGGGTTGATGGTATAAGTTCTTGTGATCTTGAGTCTGAAAGCCCTAAAACCAGAAGCACCAGATATTCAAGAGTAGTAGAATATGGATGACTGAGATCAAGCAGACAGAGCAGATTCACCTTTTCTTTGCCTTTTTGTTCTATTTAGGCCAGGAATGGATTGGATGATATCCATTCATAGTAGAGGGGGCTATCTGCTTTATCCAATTTACCAATTCAGACTTTACTCTCTTCTGGAAAACACCTTCAGTGACACATCTGGTGTAATGTTTTACCAGCTATCTGAACATCCTTTAGCCCAGTCCAGATGACATATAAAATAATCATCACACATTTTAGATATGTGAAGATTGAGATTTTCTATTTTCCTCATTATTTAGCTCTGAATATTTTTCTAATTTTTATGCATTTCTTGCCTGTGAATCATTTATGAAAGTTTTAAAATGTCCAAATACTTGTAGTTTTTAAAGATATATTTGTTATTGATTTCTGTTTCAATTGTATTCTGATAAAAGAAAATACTCTGTTGGATTGACATTTTTTGAGACTTGACTAACAGCCTCAAGCCTGGCCATTTTAGTAAATGTTCTAGGTTCAGTTAAAAAAATATATTTTTAAGGAGCATGTACTAGTTCCTTACACAAGATTTAGTGTTTGTAATTTTCATTAGTTCAAACTTAGTCCTCTTGTTCAGTCTTTGTTTTTACGGGGACTAGTTTTCTTGAGCTATAAATTACTGATTGTTAAATGGTGGAATTATTTGTTTTCCTTGTTCTGTTTATTTTTTGTTTGATATTTTTTAAATTATGCTATTAGATATATGAAGTTTAGAATTAAATATTTCTGTTGATTAAAACTTTTCACAATATGGAAATGTTTCTGTCAGAAGTAAGATGTGGCCCTATTCTAACTAACTGACAAAAGAAAATTAAATCCTCTTGGATGGAAAACAGCAGCAAGCAGATAATCTACAATATTACATACACAGTGCTCAGTATTCAAATAAAAATGTATGAGACCAGCCAAGTGACAAAAGTGATCAAAAACAAACAAGAAAAGCAGTTAATAGAAACAGACGCACAGGTGAACTAGGTTTTGGAAATATCATACATGAACTTTAAAATAATTGTGATTAGTATATTCAAGAAAATAGATGTCAAGGTGGAGAATTTCACACGAGAACTGGTTTCTCAGCTTTTAGATCTCTTATGAAGAATAGAGGAAAAGTGATGTAGAATGTCAGCTTTTTTTTTTATAGTTTCTTAAATTCCAGGATCTTGGTTCCTCAAGTTCTTACTGTCTTTGTAGCATTAAATTCTATTTGTCTCCTCAGTCTTGTGAGTATCCTGAAGGTTCAAGCTGCTGCTTTCTGCTAGATCTCTAGGTTGACAATTACTTTCTGGCAAAATATTTCAAGGAGAAAAGGGGCAAAAAATATCTTGGTCATCTTAGCATGTCTCCATTCTCTCTAATCTGGGCTACTTAAGCCCTGGGTGTCTTTGCTGCTCGCTGGTGTGTTAAAATAGGTGTTTATTCATTTTTATTATAGCCAGCAATTATTCTCCAGGGAAGGGTTGGTTTTTATAAACTAATCTATCATAGACACAAGCGGAAATCCTCAATATTTCCCTTTTAACAAGGTAAGTTTATGAATTTTTTAGTAGTTTTTATTACAAACTTCTTAGGTACATTGCTATGATCTTTTTCAGTCCCCTTTTCTCATTTTACTCTCTCTTTTAATTTTTGTTTTTTGCCTATTCAAAGTATAATGCAGGATGTGTACACTATTTCTAATATTTTAGTGGTTCCCTAGAAAATTTTAGCATTCATATTTAACTTACTATGGTTTAAATTAATATCTTGTCCCTTTTCTGAAACAAATCAACAATTTCCCAAAGCAACCTTGAAAAAGAAAAAGCTGGAGGCATCACAATTCCAAACTTCAAGTCCCATTACAAAGCTGTATTGATCAAAACAGTGTGGTGCTGGCACAAAAAATAGACACATAGATCAATAGAACAGAATAGAAAACCCAGAAATTAACCCACAATTATATGGTCAACTAATCTTTGACAAAGCAGGAAAGAATATCCAATGGGAAAAAAAGTTAGTCTTTTCAACAAATGATGCTGGGAAAACTGGACAGGTACATGCAAAATAATGAAACTAGATCACCATTTTCTCACAGCAAACACAAAAATAAATTCAAAGTGGATTAAAGACCTAATTGTGAGACTTGAAACTATAAAAATCCTAGAGGAGAACACAGCCATAACCTCTTTGACATTGGCTGTAGCAACTTCTTTCTAGATATGTCTACTGAGGCAAGGGAAAAAGCAAAAGTCAACTATTGGGACTCATCGAGACAAAACTTCTGCACAGCAAAGGAAATAGTCAACAAAACTAAAAGGCAGCCTGTCGAATGGGAGGAGATGCTTGCAAATGAAATATCTGATAAAACACTAGCAGGCAAAATATATAAAGAACTTATAAAACTGAACACCCCCAAAACAAATAATCCAACTAAAAATGGGCAGAAGACATGAATAGACTTTTTTTTCAAAGAAGACATACAGATGCCAATAGACACATGAAAAGATGCTCAACATCATTGATCATCAGGGAAATGCAAATCAAGACCATGATGAGATATCCCCCCCTCATACCTGTTAGAATGGCTAAAATCAACAACACAAGAAACAACAGGTGTTGATGAGGAGGTGGAGAAAGGGGAACCCTTTTGCACTGCTGGTAGGAATGCAAACTGGTGCAGCCACTCTGGAAAACAGTATGGAGGTTCCTCAAAAAGTTAAAAATAGAACTATCCTATGATCCAGCAATAGCACTACTAGGTATTTACCCAAAGAATATAAAAATGCTAGTTCAAAAGGATACATGGACCCTGATGTCTATAGCAGCATTATCTACAATAGCCAAATTATGGAAGCAGTGCAAGTGTCCATCGATTGATGAATGGATAAAGAAGATGTGGTACATATGTAAATGGAATATTGCTCAGCTTTAAAAAGGAATGAAATCTTGCCATTTGCAATAACATGGAGGGAGCTACAGTGTATTATGCTAAGCAAAGTAAGTCAGAGAAGGACAAATACCATGTGATTTTACTCACATGTGGAATTTAAGAAATAAAACAAATGAGCAAAGGAAAAATAAAAAGAGAGAGGGAGGCAAATTAAGAAACACACTCTTAACTATAGAAAACAAACTGGTTGTTACCAGAGGGGAGGTGGGTGGGGAATGGGTAAAATAGGTGATGGGGATGAAGGAGTGCACTTGCTGTGATGCTGCGATGAGCACTTGTATGGAAATGTTGAATCACTGTATTGTACACCTGTATTGTACACCTGAAATTAGTTAACACTGTATGTTAACTAATTAGAATTTAAATAAAAACTTAAAAGCAAAATAAAATAAGTCAAAGAAAAAAAACAAATCAACAATTTTAAATATATTATTTTCATAATATATTATGAATATATATATTCATATGAATTTGGATTCATAAGAATTCATATTCACATGAATATATATAATATATTAAAGTTTGCTATATAGTTCCCTTTTGCTTATTTAATCCCTCAACATATACATGATTACTATTTCAAGCTTATAATTTCATATTTACTTTCATTTAACACAGGCTTATTTTATTTTTTCATAACCCCTTCTTCCATCTTAAGTTCTTCTCTGATATCATCTGATATCAATATTTCCTTGTTTAGGCATTATCTTCTTTAGACTTTTTAAGTGATAGTATATTGGTAGTAAAGTTTGCTCAGTGATGCTCAACATAGATACTGTAGAATTCTGGAGATCCTGAGATGCTTTCAGAGAAGCCATAGAACTGTTTTCAAAAAAATATTAAGATATTACTTGCATTTTCCACCATGTTGACATTTGCTTAGGTATTGAAAAGCAAGGTGGGTAAAACTTCCATCTCCTTAAGAATGTTTTGATGAAGCAGTAAAAATTATTAATTTTATTGCATTTTGACACTGAGTACATGTAATTTTTATTATTTTGTTTCAAAGGAGGGAAAATATGCATAAAGCATATTATGTACTAAAAAGTACCCTGATTGTCCAGAGGAAAAGCATTTGCCCAATAGTTTGAATTGTAAGATGAAGGAATTACTTTTTCATGAAACTCCTTTTTTTTAATAACAACTTTCGGACAACCTAATATTATTCAAATTTAGGGTATTTGGCAGAAAGTTTATCTTCAACAAAATGTAAACCTGTCACTTTAAGGAAAACAACCAGTTATGTCCTGATGAATGTTCAACAGCTAGCCCTCTGTGAGAGAAAGAGATCCCAGTTTTGTAGATTGGTAGCCAATTTCTGTGCTGTGAAAACTCTCAGCATGGCTGATTTCAAACTACTAACTTGATGTCACAGAACAGAGTTGAGCATAGATAATTGGGTCTCACAAACTATTGCAAACTACAACACACACTATAGCACACTACTGAAAACTGCCAATGATAAAATTAGACATTCTAAATGAGAATTAGGGTTTTGGAAAATTTGTGTCTACCAACATGAACTTGACAGCTTCCCAATTCATAAACAGTTTACTGAAAAGATTATTAGAGATACTAAGAAATGTATTTATATCGTATGTGAAATGTTTCAGTATTTAGAAGGTCGGCATAATTCAATGATCCAATATTTTCCAAATCACCCATGTGTGCTGTTACCAAAGCTTGCATGAATAAAAGATCTATGCAAAATTTAAGATAGACAAATGGGTTTAATGTGATAGAGTACATAAGTTTATTGGTACAGTTTTAGATTCCATATTGCAACTAATCTTCAAGACAGTACCACTTATCAAGTTTTGGTGGGTATCAACTTATCTTAAAAAGGCTACGGAAGTACTCCTCCCTTTTTCAATTATGTATTTGTGGGAGGCCTGATTTTCTTTATGTCCTTTAACCAAATCAACATATCACAATGGAAGGAATTCTTTATTTTCTTTATTTTATTTTTAAATTTTTTTTTAACGTTTATTCACTTTTTTGAGAGACAGAGACAGAGTATGAGCAGGGCAGGGGCAGAGAAAGAGGGAGACACAGAATCCGAAGCAGGCTCCAGGCTCTGAGCTGTCAGCACAGAGCCTGATGCAGGGCTTGAACTCACGAACCATGAGATCATGACCTGAGCTGAAGTTGGACGCTTAACCACCTAGCCACCCAGGCACCCCAGGAATTCCTTATTTTCAAAATGGAAAGTGAAATTCCAAGTCTGGAATGACTATATAGAATAGAGAGAGGGTCAAAACAGAGTTAAACTCACCTCACTGTTGCATTGTTATGATTGGGAATGGACCCTTGATGTTCCTGGTGCTGTAGGTACAGATTAAAGTCCTCCCCAATTTGGGAGGTGGGCAAAGCTACGTGCTTCAGGGAGAGCCACTGGTTCAGCCCTTCACTGTTGCAAGGGGGATGCATTGTAACTTTTTGGGTGCTTGAGGGATTATTCTGAGAAGATCAGCTCTCATTATATCAGTTTATGTTTTGACTGATAAATACTTCTTATTTAGTTTATGTGTTTCATGGACCTCTATAGGCTTTATTAAGATAGCCTGTATTTGATTTTAAGTTCCCAGAGGAAAGGGACTAGCATAGACCACAGCCAAATTTGTATGTAATAAACAATTGATGGTGATTAATTGCCTTTTATCTAGAGCCTGGCTTATGGCACAAAGTTGATATCTTCCTTACTAATCTAATACAAGGTTTGGCCTTTATCCCTCATGCCCAGAAATTTACAGTAATGAAGAAAACAACTTAGATACAAAAATATCTACCTGAAATAGCTACTGTAACAATGGGTAGCGTTCCAAAAATTTGATTGTTAAGTTAATTGTTCAGAAATTGGAAGACATTTTTCTTTGGAGGAAAATACTATACAGGATATTAATATCTCTTGGTGGAGCCAAGTCTAAATATATCTATGATATAGTTTTATATTAATATAGCAATAATACAATGTTTCTATTGGAAACCTATTGAAAGTTGTCTATCAAAGAAACATGCTATTCTAATAGACAAATATTTGATCTTTTCATTTAATGTATACTGTCATAAACATTGAGCTGGATAGGGGAGGGGACAAAATTATGGGGTGAGGGGAGGTGATAGTGAATCTGTGATAGGAGGAGGCTGGGGAAAGAAGGTTGTGAACAGTAATTTCAGGAGTAGAGGGACAAAGGAATTGTAGACTTGAGTTTTTTACTCAAGGTAGGGTAACACTGTAGGGCACACTGGATTTTAGGTTGGCCATCCAATCTCCCTTTTTCCCCTAGGCCTAAAGGCTTCATCTGCTCTCCTATCCCATGGCCATTACAGCTTATGTTTCCCTCCTTTCTGGTCCACACATCTTCTCTCCTTTAGCTCTGGATGCTAAACAGGACTCATCATAAACAGGACTCTTAATATATTCCAGGCACTCCTTAGTGAATTAGACAGAAGCAGAAAATAGCATGTTGTTAACTTTTAATAAATCCTCATGTTACTTCATCAAACTAAATTTAGAGTTTAAAACATAGGTACTCAGAAAATTATTCAACTTAGAAAATTTGTCATCATAATATTTGTTTTTAGAGTAACTTTGTTAACAAGAGTGGTCTGATACAAAGTAAAGATATTGTAGACTTGAATATATACTTATATATAAAGTCTATGTTCTAAGTTTTAAGTTTTGTTCTATCAATTCCTCTTATCCCTAATATTTCCATGGCCACAACAAAATAGAACCTGGGCTTGGGGAAAGAAGAGTTGCAAGAGATTGAGAACAGAATGTTAATTGTAGAGAAACAGTTGAATATGATTTGTATGTGTTCACTTTGATGATTTTTCTTTTGACCAAATAATTTTATGTGTATCTTTCAAGCTGGTTAAGACCTTGATGGAGTTGCCTGTTCCATTAACATTGGTAACTTTGGGGAGGAATTAATAAAATCCATAACACACCTAAAATGAAGGTATTTTATTTTCTTCTCTTGGATAAAAGAAATAGAAACAGATGGGGGTAAAGTAGATAATGACTTAGGCTCAGAGACATTGGCAGTTTCAAAGATGAACATTAATTACATCAGATGTTACTTATAGGATTGAATCCATCTGATCCCACAATATTACAACCTCATTTCCTACCCCACCAAAACCCCTATGTATTATTTATTAAAGTTTATTTTTAATCACTATGCAGATATAAGTAGGTGGCTGAGAACAATGAGTTAGGGCTAGAGAAAATGAGTACACACTATATGTGTTTTGCTCTATTTATTAAAGTCTACACTTTTTCACTGTTAATAAAGATAGCAGCATTCTGTGTTTTCATGCTCATTAATCAGCCAATAGCTTCATTGATTCTTCTTGTTAGACAACTCTATTCAGAAAACTACCAAGATAGTTTCTCTTGCTTACAGAACAACCACAAATATAGCAGCAAAGATTTATCAAGAAACACATCATCTCTTCTTTTCTCCCTCCATCCCTTTGACAGACTATTTTAGCAACACTGCTAGGCACATGGATGTCTTTATAATAGGAAGACAAGAATCCTATTACTTTTCTTTGGTAATATGAAATGTTAGAATAATAACGGGTTAAAGATAGTGAATTTTTCAATCTCTTTTAGGAAGAAACACTATATATTAATATATATTCAATTTTCTGACTCAAGAAGACATTTTAGGAGGGGTATTAAAATTTATTTTAAATTGATAAACAGTAAAATTCAATCTTTATGTTTTGTAGTTGTGTGAGATTGGACAACCACATGGAGTTATGTAGCCACTATTATAATCAAGATATAGAACAGTCTCAACACTGCACCCCAACCCCAAATGTCCTTGGGCTGCCGGTTTATAGTCAGACCTACTTCTTAAACCCTCAGTACCACTGGTCTGTTCTCTATCTGTGTAGTGTTGCATTTTCCAGAATGTCAAATAAAAGGAACCATATAGCATTTAGACTTTTGAATCTAACTTCTTTCAGCCAGCATATTTGAAATATGTTGTAAGTACCAGTATTTCATACCTTTTTATTCTTTTTTTTTAACTTCTAATGTTTATTCATTTATTTTGAGAGAGAGAGAGAGAGAAGAGCGAGAGAGCTTGAGCAAGGAAGGGGCACAGTGAAAGGGAGAGAGAGAATCCCAAGCAGGGGCTCAAACCCGTGAACCGTGAGATCACGAACTGAGCCAAAATCAAGAGTTGGATGCTTAACCAACTGAGCCACCCATGCACCCTCATACCTTTTTATTCTTAAGCCGTGTCCCTTTAAATAGATTTAACACAATTTGAGTACCCATTCTCCATATGAAGGATATGTGGGTAGCTTCTAGTTTTTGGCAAATGAAGTTGCTATACACATTTGTCAGCAGGTTTTGGTACAAACATGTTTTATTTCATTTGCATAAATCCTCATAAATACTATGAGTGGCATTTTTGGGTACAAGGTAACTGTGTTTCACTTTATAAGAAACTGCCAAGATATTTTCCTTAGTGGCTATACTATTTTGCATTTCTACTGGTGATGTATGAGAGACCTAGTTGTTCTCCTGCATCCTTGCCAGACATTAGTATTGGCAGGTATTGTTGTTTGTTTGTTGGTTGGTTAGTTTGTTGGTTGGTTAGTCATTCTAACAGATGGGGAGTGGATTTTTTTTAATGTTTACGTATTTACTTTTGAGAGAGAGAGAGAGCACAAGTGGGGGAGGGACAGAAGAGAGAGGGAGACACAGAATCAGAAGCAGGCTCCAGGTTCTGAGCTGTCAGCACAGAGCCCCATGTGGGGCTCAAACTCATGAACCATGAGATCATGACCTGAACCCAAGTGAGATGCTTAACAGACTGAGCCACCCAGGCACCCCTGGGGAGTGGATTTTTTTAAGTTTATTTCTTTATTTTTTGAAAGAGAGAGAGAGAGTGACTGGGGGAGAAGCAGAGAGAGAGGGAGAGAGAGGATTCCAAGCAGTCTTCACACCGTCAGCGCAGAGCCCAATGCAGGGCTCATCCCATGAGATCATAACCTGAGCCGAAAGCAAGAGTTGGACACTTAACCCTCCAAGTCACCCAGGTGCCCCTGGGGAGTGGATTCTTATTTTATGTTTATTTTTTATTATTACTTTTTTTGAAATTTATTGTCAAATTGGTTTCCATATTATTTTATGTTTAATTTGCATTTCTGTAAAGAGTAATGATGTTAATTATCTTTTCATATGCTTATTCGCTATCTTTGTACTTTCTTTGATGAGGTATGTGTTCAGATCTTTGGCCCGTTGTTATTGGGTTTTCTTATTGTTGAGTTTTGTGAGCTCGTCATATATTCTGGGTGAATATTTTGTCAGATATGTAATTTGAAAGTATTTTCTGAGTTTGTGGCTTCATATTTCATTCCCTGAATGTCTTTCACACACAGAAAATTTTTAGTTTCGATAAGCCAATTAATCATATTTATCTTTTATGAATTATGCATTTAATGTCATGTCTAAGAAATCATTGTCTAACCCAAGATCTCAAAGATTTTCTCTTAGAGTTTTATATTTTACATTTATATCTATGACCAATTTTAAGTCATTTTTGGTATACAATGTGAGTATATATTAAGGTTTATTCTTTTGAATATGGATGACCAAATGTCCCAGCACCATTTCTGGAAAAGATTATCGTTTCCCTATAGAATTGGGTTTGTTCTTTTCTCAAAAATTAGTTGTGCTTTTGTCTAAATCTGGACTCTCTATTCTATTTTATTGATTTATATGTCCATTCTTTTGCTAAAACCACACTATCTCAATTACTGTAGTTTTGTAATGAATTTTAAATCAAATACTGTGAACCCTCCAACTTTATTTTAAAAATTTTGGCCATCTAGTTCCTTTGATTTTCCATAAATATGGTATATATATTTTCATCCTTTTACTTTTAATCTGTATCATTCTATTGAAGTTATTGTAATAGGCAGGTTATCTTTGAGTTTTTTAAAAATCCAGTCTGATAATCTCTGTCTTTTAATAAGTATGTTTAGGCCATTTATATTAATGTAATGATATATATGGTTGGATTAATTTGACCATCTTATTACTTTTCTGTTTTTTTTCCTCTGGTATTTGTTCTTCTGTTCCAACCCTTTCATACCCTCTTTTGGATATTTGAATTTTTAAAAACTCTTACATTTTAATTTATGTATTTGTATTTGAATAATATTTCCTTGTATTTTTAGTGGTTTCTTTTTTTTTAATATACATATCTACCTTTTCATTGTTTTCTTAGAGTTAATATCTTACCACTTATTATAAAAAATAGAGGTTATACAACTAGTCAGAAGATGAGCAAGGAAAGAGAGGATTTAAACAACAATATAGACTGATTGAACCTAACAAATATAAACAGAAGTACTTCATCTAACAATAGCAGAATACTTTCATTCATTGCTGGTGGGAATGCAGAGTGGTACAACTCCTTTGTACAGTTTGGCAGCTACTTTCAATGTGAAACATACTCTTACCATATGATGTAGCAATTGCACTGTGCTATTTACCCAAAGGAATTAAAAACTTAAGTTCACAAAAAAAACATGCAAGGGCATTTATAATCACTTTAGTCATAATTGCCAAAACTTGGAAGAAACCAAGATGTCCTTTAGTACATCCAGACAATGGAATATAATTCAGTGCTAAAAAGAGATAAGCTGTCAAACCATGAAAAGACATGGAGGAACTTTAAATTCATGTTACTAAGTGAACAGAACCAATTTGAGAAGGCTACATGTTGTATGATTCCAACCATGTAACATTCTGGAAAAGGCAAAACAATGGAGACAATAAAAAGATCAGTGGTTGCCATGAGTGTGTGTGTATGTGTGTGTGTGTGTGTGTGTGTGTGTGTGTGTGTGTGTGTGTGTAGTGTGATGAATAGGCACAACACAGGATTTTTAGGGCAATGGAAATACTCTGTGTAAAGATGAGTGTACATTATCATGTATTTGTCCAAATCCATAGAATATATAATAGCAAGAGTGAACTCTAAGGTAAACTGTACACTTTGGGTGATTATGATATGTCCATGTAGATTCATCTTTGGTAAAAAAAAGAACAAAAAAGTACCATTCTGGTGAGTGATGTTGATAATGAAGGAGACTAGATATAGGATGGGACCAGAGGTATATGAGAAATCTCTATACCTTCCTCTCAACTTTGTTGTAAACCTAAAACTACTCTAAAAAAATAAAGTAGTTTTTAAAAAACCCACAATGACGTATTATCTCACACCTACCAGGATGGCCACTTTCGAAAGAACAGAAAATAACAAGCATCAGTGAAGATGTAGAGAAGTTGCAATCCCTGCACAGTGTTGATGGGAATTTAAAATGGTGCAGCTGCTATGGAAAACAGCATGAAGTTCCTTAAGAAGTTGAAAGTAGAATTTCTTAGCAATCCTACTTCTGGGCAAATTGTGGGATCCAAGGAATTTAACAAAAATCCCCTACCCCTGGACAAGCAGAGCAAGACTAACTCCATTTTGTGCTACACCCACCATCTTATGTATAACCCCCAGATGACCTGCTTATTTGCTTAAGATACTCCCCCACCCTAGTCAAGCCGCTGAGCACACCCTTACTGGAAACCGGCTCAAATAGGAATGCGGAACCCCTAACCTCCAAAGAATGTAAACCCCGCCTTTTGCCCGCCAAACTTGCACGCCAATTCTGACCAGAGTGATAGGCTAGTTCAAACAGTTACTATAGGGTAAATTGTAATTCAATTTGGCCACCTGCCTGCGGACTGACATGACTATGCAACTCTCTGTGTGTGTTACAATCTCATTGGCTACTGGCCCCTATAAAACTGCTACGCCTCTTAACTTAGGGGTCCAAGTCCCTGCTCCGCTGTGTTGGGTATACTTGGGCCCAAGCTTGAGCTTGCAAATAAACCCTCGTGCATTTGCATCGGTATCGACTCCTTGGTGGTCTCTTGGATTCGAAATCGGGGGCATTACAAAATATCTAATAGAATTACAAGCAGGATCTTGAAGAGATATTTGCACACCTGTGTTCATCACAGCGTTATTCACAGTAGCCAAGAAGTAGAAGCAACGCAAATGTCTAGGTGAATGGATTAAAACTGTGATACACACACACACACACACACACACACACACACACATAAATATGATGCAGCCTTGAAAAAGGAAATCCTGTCACATGCTACTACTACATGGACAAACCTTATGCATATTCTGCTAAGAGAAATCAGACACAAAACACCAAATATTGTATGATTCTATTCATATGAAGTATCATATGAAAACAGTCAAAACCATAGAAACAAAAAATAGAATGGTAGTTACCAAAGGCAGGTGGGAATAAAAATTAATGTTCAGTGCATACAGAGTTTTAGTGTTGAAAGATAAAAAAGTTCTATAGATTTGTTGCACAATAACGTGAATATATTTAACACATACTGAGCTGTATACTTAAAAATGGTTAGGATGGTGAATTTAATGTTATGTGGTTTTTACCATATTTTAGAAATTTTAAGAAATAAACACTAAGTGATGATAGGCACTCTCCTTTAATAATTAATAAGCAAAATTCTAATAAAATGATATCTTTATTTTCCCTTTAAATATAGTCCAATAATTTATAAGAACTGAAATTTTAAAGGTTTCTCTTACCTGAATACTCATAAGCTTGTATAATACTTGATGCTAGAAGAGTGGCTTATAACAATAAAATTATCACTCAATACAACAAACAAATAAACAAAAAAATAGAGGGCTTACAACCTTGTAGTCCCCTTAACGCTTCTCCCTTGTGTTACAGTTGCCAAGTGTATTATATCTACAAACATTGAAACCCTCTCCCCAGAAGATATTATAGTTTTTTATTACAACTATGAAACATATTTTAAATAACTTAAGAAAATACATAACCTATAACATTTTCTAAAATGTTTACCGTTTCTGTCATTCCTCTTTTATTCCTGAAGTTCTAAGTTTCCCTGTGGTATCATTTCCTTCAGCCTAAAAAACTTTTTCTAGCATTTCTTTAAGGGAAGAGCAATGGAGACAAATTCTCTTAATTTTCTCCATCCAAAAATTATCTTTATTTGCCATCATTTTTGATGGATTTTTTTTTGCTATATATAAAATTCTAGGTTGACTATTCTTTTTACTCAGCACTCTTTAAATATATTATTTGTCTTCTGTCTTTCATGGTTTCTGATGCAAAATCTTCAGTTTTTCAGGTCATTGTTCTGCTGTATATCCTGTGATACACCCCTTCAGCTGCTTTCAAGAATTTTTTTCTTTGTCTTTAGTTTTTGATGGGGTTTTGGAGTGGTGGGGGCTGGAACCAAAGGCCAAGAACAAATTCTTGAGACATCTTTGGTGCAAAAAGGTGATTTTATTAAAGCATGGGAACAGGACCTGTGAGCAGAAAGAGCTGCCCTTGGATTGTGAGAAGTGATTGGTTATAAACTATGGAGTTGGGGGAGGTAAAGGCAAAAGGGAGGCCTCCAGAAGGACTGATACGCTAAAGAAGACACACATAAGATGCCAGGGGCTTGCTATTGTCAAGGTAAGGTTGTTTTCCCTCTAGTAAGACATTAACATTAGGATGGTAGGGGGTTCCTGGAGAAATGTTATTATACTCTGTATTTGCCTCAAGTATTTGTCAATGGGTTGCAGGTTATAAAGAAATCTAATTTTACCTGCCATTTTCTTCTTGGCTTTGCTCCCCACATCACTAGGGAGGAGAGGGTGGTGTTGGGGCTCCCGGAAACTGAGTCTATAGGTTTCTGGAGAATAGGCTATTAATAAGATTGCCTTTTTCTTATTATTCACTAAGATATTTGTAAACTGATGGAGACTCATGTCCCTGCATGACTTTGGTCTCTATCAGTTAACCATTTGTTTTCTTTCCTTTCTTTTGTTCTTGGGCAGCCAGGAATGCTTGAGGAATATCATACATATCTCACTTGGGTGGCGGCAGGGGTTGTGCTAGCTTGTGCTTGGTCTATATGGTCCTTTATCAGTTTTCAGTACTCTGAGTATAAAATGTTTACGTATGATTTTCTTTGAACTATATAGTTTGGGGTCTGCCTTGTGTTTTGATCCTCAAATTTACATCTTTTTTTTCTCTTTTTTTAAATGTTTGTTTATTTTTGAAGGAGAGACAGAGATAGAGCGTGAGCAGGAGAGGGAGACACCGAATCTGAAGCAGGCTCCAGGCTCTGAGCTGTCAGCACAGAGCCTGATACGGGGCTTGAACCCACGAACCATGGGATCATGACCTGAGCCGAAGTCGGACGCCCAACCGACTGAGCCACCCAGGCGCCCCTCAAATTTATATCTTTTACCAATTTATTTCTATAGAGGATTTTCTAAAAACTGTACATACATTCATTTCTCCTATAAGGGTGAACTAATGACTTACAGACTAATACCTGCTCACTCCTAAACTCTCACTAGCTATCAGTAGTTGATCCCAGAACTCCTTTATATTAAGCTTCAGTGAATCCTCAGAATTGTTTACACTCAATACAGCCAATAACCAATCAGATATTGCACATAAATTGAAACTAATTGCCACCCCATAATCTGTAGGTATTCTAAAACTTCTCCTGTATTAAGAAAGTCCACCAGGAGAGAGCTCTGGATGTGGATTATATCATTTTGATTCTGTCTGAATAGTGTTACTTTAAGTGAAGTGAATTTTGGTGCTATGTGATTACTTAGAATATTGGATATTTAATTTACAACTCTATTATGTTTGTTGGTGGAGTTAAAAATATCTTCGAAGATGCTGTTTCTTACAATTCAGTCCTCACTTTCAGTCCATCTATGGGAGAAATTTGTCTCCGGTTTCAAAATTTTTTTAAAACTTTTTAAAATGTTTATTTATTTTTGAGAGAGAAGGAGACAGAGCACAATTGGGGGAGGGGCAGAGAAAGAGGGAAACACAGAATCTGAAGCAGGCTCCAGGCTCTGAGCTGTCAGCACAGAGCCCGACTTGGGCCCAAACTCACAAAGTGCGAGATCATGACCTGAGCCAAAGTCAGATGCTTAACCAACTGAGCCACCCAGGCACCCTCAAAATTTTTAATACTAGGGAAACCACTGAGCTCCCTCATTGCAGTATTTTCTCTATAGCTTAAAAACAGATCTGTGGATCTTCTTTAGTGAGTGTGCAGAAGCATTTGGAATGCATGTTGTGCAATGAGCTTACTTCTAATTAGATCTTATGTTTTGTTTTCTTCCTCATGTCCTATTTTCCTCATCCTCTTATTGAAAATTTTATAATTTATGAGTTGATATAATCTACCTAAAGTCTTTTTGGAACAAATAATGGATATAAATAAATTAAATATAGCATATTCTTTGATAAACCACTAAATAGCTTGAAGGGATTGATTCTTCCCAAATAATTTATAGGGTTTTTTTTTTAAGTTTATTTACTTATTTTGAGAGAGAGAGAGAGAAAGAGAGTCAGAGGGAAAGGGAGAGAGAGAATCCCAAGCAGACTCTGCCTGCTCTCAATGCAGAGCCCTATGCAAGGCTGGAACTCTCAAACTGTGAGATCATGACCTGAGCCAAAATCAAGAGCTGGACACTCAACCAGCTGAGTCACCTAGGTGCCCCCAAATAATTTATAGTTTTAATAGAAATCAAAGTGCCATTTTGGAAATAGGCAACATAATTCCAAATTAACTTTGTAAGAAACAAAGTGACGAAAATGCCTGAGAAAATATTTAAGAGCAAATTAACTCACCACTGATGATGAGTTAACTTGCCCTACCATATATCAAAACAGTTTTTTATAACTACAATCATTAGGAGTATGGGCTTTACACAATTCTGGCCAGAGAGATTAATAAAAAGACACGTTAGTATATGGCAAAATAAGTATCACAATTCAATTTGATAAATTATCAAATCGTTTGAGAGAAAATTTTATTTCATATTATGCAGCAGGTAAGTTCCAGATGCATTAAAGTATTAATATTTTTAAGAATAACATGCACATCTGAATCAGCTATCTTTTGTGAGAAATTTTTGACATATAAGCAATGGGAAAACACACACACACACACATGCGTGCACACACACACACACACATGCACACTCTACCTCTTCCTGTTAGAAGAGACAGAAAACAAAGAATAACAGTGATATTAAACATCTATATTCATATTAATAACATTAACTTATTAGATAAATTAATAAAAATTAAGTGAGAAGAGATGGTATTGCTAGGGACAGCAAGGAGGAATTGAGAGAATAGTTGGAATTTAAAAAATGGTTAGGGAATGAAGGACCAAGATGGTGACAAAGGAGGCTCCTGAAAAAGGGTAAATATGTGAGGTAATGGGTATGTTAATTAACTCAGTGATGGGAATTCTTTCATAAGGTATATGCATATCAAATCATCACATTTACACTTAAATCTTACAATTTTATTTGTATTATGTCTCAGTAGGGGTAAAAAAAAAAATGATGCCCAGGTAATGTTTCACTGAGATGGTAACATTCATTGAAAAACTTTAAGGAGGTAAGAAAGCAATTTGCAGGGCTCTCCTGGAGAAGAATTTTCAGGCAGACGGAAGAGCAAGAACAAATACTGTAGTTCACTTAGGAACAATAAAGAGGCCAGTGCAAGAGTAGGGGTGGGTGAGCCAGTGAGCAAGAAGAATGGGGTAGTTAAAAGTGAATACAGCAAGCCAGATTAGAGAGGACTTTGACTCTTATTCTGGATCAAATGGGAGAAGCTGGGAGGTTTCAACAAACCAATTGACTCAGTAGTACTTACAAAGAATATCTCTGGATATTGAAAACAATTGTGGACAGGCAAATCAGAAGCAGGAAGATCAGATGTGAAGCTTTTGAAATAATCCAGGTAAAAGATGATGGTACCTTAGACCAGGGAAGTGGTAAGAAGGTGGAGAGAAGCTGTAAAATTCTGGATAGATAATGAAGTTGGAGCTGACAAGAATGCTGACAAAAAGTGTTATGTATAATAATTAGTTGCACAAGCTCTGGGGTTGGACCCCAGGCTCAAATTCCAGCTTTAGAATTCATAGCCATGTTGCCCTGAACAAGTTATTTATCTTTTCTCTGTCTCAGTGTCTACATCACAGGGCGATTTTGAGGATTTAAGGAGATAACCTATGTAAAGTACTTAGAATAGTACAGGCACAGGGTAACTAATGTGGTTTGTGAAGTGTTGGGGTTTGGAGCCAAGGGCCAAGAAAAAATTCACGAGACGTTTTCCTCGCAAAAGGTGTTTTTATTATAGCACAGATACAGGACCCAGGGGCAAAAGGAGCTGCCCTTGCATTGTGATGATCAATTGACTATATACTTGGGAGATGGGGGGAGGTAAAGACAAGGGGAAGTTTCCAAAGGTGTTTCATATGCTAAAGAAGACTCACAGGATCCTCCTGGCCCAGCCATTGTCAAAGGGAGGTTGTTTTTCCCTCCAGCAAAGCATTAACATTAAAACAGTTGGGAGTTCCTGGAGGAAAGTCTTACTCTGCTGTTCTCAAGTATTTGTCAATGGGCTGCAGGTTATAAGGAAATTTAATTTTATCTGCATTTCTTTTGCCTTTGTTCTCCACATCAGTAATCATTAGATAGTGTTATTAGACTTGGATAGAAGATGTAGAGTTGAATCAATGTTGATGTTGGAAAACCTAGGAAAAAAAGTATAAAGTGTTATGTGAAAAAAAAATATGGTTGCAAAAAATAAAAAAAAATGTGTAATCCAAATTACAAAGTTATTTACATACACACACATAGAAGCAATATAAAAGGAAATACACTGAAATATGTCTGAAGATAGCTCTAGATAATAATATTGTAGATAATTTATTTTCTTTAATATCCCAAACTTTCTACAATAAACATGCATGTCTTTGCATAATCGGAAGAAAGTTATTAAATGGTTTAGAAAACAATTACTTAAAAATTGAAAGTCACCCTATTTTATCTCCTAAATAAAATGAGGGAAATGAAATAAAGGGTGGGAAGGAGAAAGAAAGTTCTTTCCTGAGGTAAGTGGAAAAGTATATGGGTATGTGAGAAAAGATTACACAAAATACTATCAACCGAATTCTAAGTAAAAACAGGAAAGAAAGGAAGGCTCTCTGGGTGTCTGTATCCCCCTCAAGGTTTAGGAACTGGAAGGTGGCTAGTGAGAGTTCTCCAGATGGCCACTAGGGGGTTCTTGTGGTCCAGGAAGCCTTGTAGCCCAGAATAAACCCATGCCTGGTGGAGAATAAAGGGACTTGTCCAGATGGAAGAAGTCTTGTCCACATTTGTGTGTATATTCCTAAATGCTAGAATCAATGAATGTTAGATCTAAAAGGAACTTGCAGGATTTTCCAGCCTAAGTCTTCATTTTAAAATTAGAAAAATGAGGGGCGCCTGGGTGGCTCAGTCAGTTAAGCGGCTGACTTCGGCTCAGGTCATGATCTCGCGGTCCGTGAGTTTGAGACCCGCGTCGGGCTCTGTGCTGACAGCGCAGAGCCTGAAGCCTGTTTCAGATTCTGTGTCTCCCTCTCTCTGACCCTCCCCCGTTCATGCTCTGTCTCTCTCTGTCTCAAAAATAAACATTAAAAGAAATAAATAAAATTAGAAAAATGAAATGCAGAGAGGTGACTTACTAGAAGTTACATAGCTAGTGAGACACACAATTAGATAATACTCCAATCTAATCAGTGCTTTTTCTGATAAGTTACATTGGTAGAAACTGAGGCATGGTAGTACAGCAGTGACATTATCACATTGCAACCCCAAAGTGATCCAAGTGTTGAAAGTACTGATCTTCAGTTTTATTTTCACAAGGTAATAATAATAGCATATGATGTTTGGAAATATATCATATATGCCTATTATAGCTACTTTGTGTTTTTGATGTGGAGCTTAGCCCAATTCTAAGGCTCAGGAACTGTCCAAGGAATGCCCATTATTCATAGTTTGGTAGTTATTAATAGTTTTCTTTTTCCTTTCCTGGCTTAGACAACCCGAGGAATCAACTGTCATTCTCAGCTTTATTGGTAGCAAAAAACAAACAAGAAATCTCAAAATGTACCACTTTAAATACACCAGATCTTTGAAATTGATGAAGTTAGGTGTAACTCTGGGTTGTTTTCTACCAGCACCTGGTCCTTAATATCCTCATCGTTTTAAGCTCTTCCTTCAAAGATTCAGTTCAAAATACCTCCTCCTGTTAGCCTCATGGTCCTCATTGCCCAGTGCCTTCCTCCCTTGTCAAGTATAGCCTTCTTCTTTTCATTCATTAGTTTCAATCATCCAATTCACAAATATTTATCAAATTCCTTCTGTAAGCAAGTTTTTGTGCAAGAAGCTGTGGGGCAATACAAAGGAAAATGAATATTGGTCATTGACTCCAAGGAATTGATGGTTTAGTATAGGGAGGTAAAGATGCCTGCATATAGCTAAAATACAGGCTGCCTATGGTTTCAGATGAGAGTGGCACAACCAAAATGGTAAGGAATTTTTTAGAAATTGATATTGCTTCCAACCAGGAAAATTTGGTACAGTTTCATGGGGAGCTGATATTTAATTAGGACTTTGAAGGTGAAGAAGGATATGGCAGATAGAGGACATGGATCCTCCTTCCACCACAATCCAGCTCTCCTATGTAAAAATGGATATTAATAAACAATTATCTAGCTTAAACACTGAACATGTAGTAGCTGCAAATTTATCTTCCCATGTAAGAACGTTCTATCATCTCACAAGAAGATGAGGCATTAGTCCTGGGCAGTCCAGACAACACATCAGCTGGAGGAGGAGGCGCATTGTCAGCACCAACTCAACTTTATACATCAAAGGGTAACAATTAACGATCACTTTGCAAAAGTTGGTCACTCTGGAGTAGTAGCCAGGGTGATAATGACCATCAGTGACTCAGGTTCCTTTGAATCTATTAGACAAGGGGACTGGTTAATAGAACTATCTTGTGTAATACAAATGTCAATAAAAGGGGCAGCCAACTAGGCTGGGCAGGGGAAGCAAGCAGTCCTACAGTGTCGAGGCAGAGAGTGAAAAGTGATCAGAATTTTAAAAGTCTTTGCAATCAATGGCATAGAGGTTGAGATGACCTTCTGAAGAGAATCTATTTGGATTAGAAAATGAAGAAATGCTCTTTCCACTGCAAGGCAAAGACAGAAAATATTAAATCCAAGGCCATATTTCTTACCTATGAGCAATGGCTTAATAAGTTCCAGACAGCAGCTTTCTCTTTTAACAAATAGCTGATAGCACCTCCTTCTTAGTATCCACTCACCCAATCCTGAAGCACTCACCAACCCTCCAACACCGCCCCCCCCTGCCCCCATAAACCCTAGTGACAAATCAGATTGGCATAGTTCAAGAAGAGAGATAATCACCACTGGATAAGTTGTGCTAGTGTTAGATTTTTTTTGTTCAACTATAATTACAGTGTTATATTAGTTTCAGGTGTACAACAATATGATGATTGAACAACGCTACACATTTTTTAGTGCTCATCAAGATAAGTGTACTCTTAATTGTGTTAGTGTTAATTTTGAAAACCACATCCCAAACCACAAAGTTTATGGCAACAAAATCAGGTAGAGCCAGGTATACCTGAGAGAACTTGCAAAGCCCTTTAAACACAGGCGGGGGCAAAAGTGATTTAAAAATATGAAGACTGAGGGGCGCCTGGGTGGCTCAGTTGGTTAAGCGTCCGACTTCAACTCAGGTCACAATCTCACGGTCCGTGAGTTCGAGCCCCGCATCGGGCTCTGGGCTGATGGCTCAGAGCCTGGAGCCTGCTTCAGATTCTGTCTCCCTCTCTCTCTGCCCCTCCCCCGTTCATGCTCTGTCTCTCTCTGCCTCAAAAATAAATAAATGTTAAAAAAATTTAAAAAAAAAATATGAAGACTGAGAGTGAGGTCACTGCATACTTGCAAAGTTGTATGCATTGGGCCCTTCTGTGAGCAGCTACTTCTTTTCTTGGGAACCCCTTAATGCATTTTCAGCCAGGGTAGAACAATTTCCCTGCGCTTAGCAGACCCATCATGGCCAGTTTCCTGAATCTGAGGCAGTTTGGTTAAAGTTTGATGCTAATGAGATTTGCATCAAATACACAGTCTTCCTGTGGCCATTTCCTGTTGTGCCAAGAATAATTCTGTTCATAGCTCCAGGCAGAACAAAAGTTCAGCTTCAAGCTGCCAATTAAAGTGTTTGAATGGGAGAAGGACAGCAAAGATAAAAAGTATAAGATTATTCAGAAGGAAAAAAAAAATCCAAATACATGAAATTCTGATACCACTAACCAGAGGTTGTACTGATATCTCTATGTGCCAAGAACAGTAATGAAAGGCAGGTCTCAGAAGAGAAGTGGTATGTGGGATGAAGTTAGAATCCACTTGGGAGATGGATCATTAGTCCATCAGACTGTTAATGTGTAAAGCCTTACAACACTATCATCCTTGAATTGAGTCCCATGGGGATTGTTTTAGTTATCTATTGCTGCATAAAAACCACTCCAAAGTTTAGTGGCTTAACACAACAAACATTCATTATCTCGCAGATCTCTTAGTTTTCTGGGGGTCAGGAATCTTCTGACATGGCTTAACTGCATCTCTGGCTTTGTGTCTGTCACAAAGCTGCAATCAGGGTATCAGTGAGGGCTGCAGTTGCAGTCATCTCAAGGCCCAGTTCACGGGGGATCTACTTCTAAGCTCAGTCACGTGGCCATTGGCAAACCTCAGATTCTTGGCTGTTGTCTGAAAGATGTCAGTCAGTTCTTTGCCACATGGATGTCTCTAGTTCATAACATAGCAAATGGTTTATCTCAGAGAGCAAGTCAGGAGAGAATGAGAGAGGGCTCAAAACAAGCCACAGACTATTAAAAATCTAATAACTCCACTTTATAGCAAAAAATATTATAAATATAAAGTATATAAGTATTTCTACAGAAAATAAGAAAATAATGTTAATAATTTTAAAAGCTATAACATTTGCCATGATTTCCAGGGTTCTTTTACATGCATGGTTATTATTTCATCCACAAAATAAATTTTGAGGTAAGCAGTCACTATGATCATTAGATGTAAAATGCACAATCTTAGTCTTAGAACTAAGTTGAACTGAGTTGCCCTGCTTCTAAGTGTTATTTTTAGGAAAAATTGTAAATAATTGGTATTTCTGGATTAATGACTCTGTCTAGGCCTAATGATACATAGCAGTTGCTAAATTGGGCCAATTTCTTTTTTTTTTTCTCAATTTGTGTTTTACCGAGAGATCCTAATAACTTGAAAGAGGTTCCATGCTAAAAGAGAATTATACTGATGAGGACATTTGTTTGCTGGCCAGGAATCACTAATCATCACCCAGCAAACATTTACAGTCATCACCTTGGTTATTTTATTTTCTGATGTTGAATTATTGTCTTAAATAATGCCATTGTCACGAATTGAATTGTCCAGTAAAGGTATGGAAAAGGAATTATCAGGATAATACATTACTGCTATATATTCAAAGGATCTGACATTTCAATATTTGCATTATTTAGTAATGTTTCTTGCCACATACAGGCATCCAGGGATATTTAATTAGTCTACATGTGATAGAATGGCACATTTCCCACACATTGCAGTAAACAAGCAAGCAAGCAAACAAACAAATTATTGCCCTAATCAGAAAGATGCAATAAAAATGAACTGTATAATATACTTCCCCACTGGGACAGAACAAGAACAACAACAACAAAAAAACTCTTTGAGCATAATAAGGGATCTAACAATGTACGAACAGTGCAGGAGATTTATCCTTGAAGTAAAGTATATTTCTTTCTTTTTTTTTAAGTTTATGTATTTATTTTGAGAGAGAACAAGCAGGGTGGGGGCAGAGAGAGAATCCCCAGCAGGCTCCCCGCTGTCAGTGCAGAGCCCAATGCAGGGCTTGAACCTAAAAACCATGAGATCATGACCTAACCTGACATCAAGAGTCGGACGCTTAACCGACTGAGCCACTCAGGCAGCCCATATTTTCTTTTTTAAAGTAACTGAAGTCAATCAGAAGAGAAAGAAAAAACAAGCTGCCAAGAAGAGACCAGACAGCTCAGTGACTTTTTTTTTTAACCTCTACTTCCTCCAGGACTAAAGATTATCCTCTCCCTACTCAGTAACAGAAATGGTGGAGAAAGAGCAGAGTTCTAAAAATGGGGCTAGGAAGCAAGCCCAGCTTAGTATTGAAGAGGTGAGGCATTTTTAGTGAATAGAAGAAATGAAGAGTGAGGCACCAAAGATGGCTAGATCTGGGGAGAAAGGAATAAAGCCTAGGGTTGGGGTGCATATCCTCTCCATCAAAGGAATTACCTCACGGGTATATAAAGAGATAGATGTAGGCCCTGAAGCTTCCTGCTAGTGGATGATGAAACTGGATGGGTTATTGAATGCAGGTACCACACTTAACAGTATACAAAATTTCACCTTTTGCTCTATGTTTATGTGGATCTCTTACTGTGAATTTTATTATTTCTTCCTCGGTTCCAGGTTTGGGAGAGACAAGTCTTTTGGTACCCCCATTCACGGGCCCATCTCTGATCACAGACTGGCTCCTGGGACCTCTTTGGTACAAATGATGGTAAGACCAAAAAGCTGCGTTGGCCTCACATGGCTAACTCTCCAGTAAGTCTAGCCACCCTGACAATTTTCTCAGCAACAATATGGTATATTTCATCTTTCAGTATAGCACCTAAATTTGGAAAATTGTTGTCTCTTTGGTTTTATGAAACTGTAAATAGATTAGCATTTGTGTTCATTTAATCTTTCCTAAAGCAAATAGGCTCCAAGTCCTGTACAGTTCCTTGGGAAAAGTCAGAAGCTGAGACAGATGGGCTAGAATTTCTAGTTCCAAGGGGAACTAGAAACTGTAGGTGTATGTCAGACATGGTGTTTCTCTGTACTTTCATAATTTTAGCACTTGGCTTCGATGGAAGACTTTTCAGGAAGTAATGGTGTGAAGTGTTGCAAGGTGCCTTTCTCTGCAAGCGTTTTTTGTTTGTTTGTTTTTTTCTTTTTTCTTTCTCTCTCCAAATTTTTATTTAAATTCCAGTTAGTTAACACAGTGTAATATTAGTTTCAGGTATAGAATTTAGGGATTTATCACCTACATACAACAGTCTCTGCTAGGGTTTTCAGTTTTTGCTTATGTTGCGGCTTTTCTGGAAATTTGAGGCAAATAAGATTATCTTATTACAGATGACCATTACTTTCCTTCAGTTAAAGTTAAAACAGATGACCATTACTTTCCTTCA
This sequence comes from Acinonyx jubatus, assembly GCF_027475565.1. Lineage (NCBI taxonomy): Eukaryota > Metazoa > Chordata > Mammalia > Carnivora > Felidae > Acinonyx > Acinonyx jubatus. The sequence continues at coordinate 71,030,085 of NC_069383.1, read as the reverse complement.
GTTTTATGACCCATTGTGTGTGTGTGTAACTATTCCTTAGGTGTTCTTATTTACATCCTGGGTATGAATGCCCATTTGGCAGCTGAGGATAATGTCATTTACTGTAGCAGCTGCTGTTTCTCACCAGGTGTGAGGTGGGCAGGTTAGAGATTATTGCCCTTAACAATGCATAAATCAAAAACACTACAAAAGGTTTTTGAAGACAGACCTAAAGTACAAATTTAAAAGTTAGCATCTGTTTAAGGACTGCAGGTCTTGGTATCCACTCTGGTAAATGGAGATTTGTGTTTTTTCCTCCAGATATTCTTTGAGAATACACTCTTTTCACCTTTGGCAAACATTTCTCTTTTATTAATAGCCTATGTCTGACTCCTTGGTTTATTCAGAAACACTAGGGATATGGCATAATAATGTTTATCAAATTTAAGCCAGCAACCCAGTCTTACTGCTTTTGAGTAAAATGAAGAGTTGAATGGAATATATTGACTTATCTGTCACCAAAATTCAACAGAAAAAAAAGTGTACTTGCTTTCGTAGCAGACTGAAAATTTAAGTGGAATAAGAGAAAATAAGTAAAGTAACTGAAGAGATTCAAAGCTTGCCCACATTTGGGAAACTTTCATGCTTTTCCAGCAAAGCAGATAAATAGCAATCTTGGGGTTCCATTGCAAGACATTATGTTTTCAATTTCTAGTTCAGGTACTATATTGTGGACTATATTTGTTAGGGTTCTCTAGAGAGACAGAACCGATAGGCTGTATATATCTCTATATGTATGTGTCTATTTATCTATCAATTTATTTTTTTTAATTTTGTAATGTTTATTTATTTTTGAGAGACAGAAACAGAGTGCGAGTGGGGGAGGGGCAGAGAGAGAGAGGGAGACACAGAACCCAAGTCAGGCGCCAGACTCTGAGCTGCCAACATAGGGCCTGACGCAGGGCTTGAACTCATGAACCGTGAGATCATGACCTGAACCGAAGTCAGACCTGAACCACCCAGGCGCCCCATCAATCAATTTATTTAAAAGAATTGGCCTACATGAGCAAGTCCAAAATCTGGAGAGAAAGAAAGCAGGCAGCCTGGAGACCCAGGGAAGAATTAATGTTTTGTCTTAAGTCAGAAGATAATCCAGAGGCAGAATTCCTTCTTTCTTAGGAGATTTCAATCTTTTTCTCTTAAGATCTTCAACTTGAGTGAATGAGGCCCACTGTATTATAGAGGGTAATCTACTTTGCTCAAAGTCTACTTAATTACATCTAAAAATTTCCTTCACAGCAACATCTAAATTGGTATTTAACTAAACAACTGACTTTCATAATCTGACCAAGTGGATATGTGTTCCAGTTTTTTTTAGCACCATTTGCTGAAAGATTATCCATTCTTCATTGAATTGCCTTTGTACCTTTGTCAAAAATTAGTTGACAATATTTTCAGAGGCTATTTATGGTCTTCCTATTCAGATGGGTTTCACTGATCTATGTATTACACTTTTAGTAATACTACACTGTTGTATTACTGTTGCTTACAGAAGTCTTGAGATTACTCAAAAGAAATCCTCCCATATTGTTCTTTTCAAAATTATTTATACTATTCTAGTGTCTTTGTTTTCCACATAAGTTTTAAAATTGATTGATAACAACAAAAAAGCTTGCTAAGATTTTATTGGGATTGGATTGAATATGTAGATCAAATTGGGAAGAATTGACATCTTAACCATATTGACTTTTCCATTCTATGTACATTTATTCTGAATTTATTTTGATATTCTTGGATTTCTTTAATCAGTATCTTACAGTTCTGCATACAGAACTTGTATATTCTTGGATAGATTTATACATAATGCATTTTTGGTGACATTATAATTTTATTTTAGATTACTAATATTAGTATATAGAAAATCAACTGACTTTTGTATACTGACTTTGTTTCCTGAGCCCTTGCTTAACTCACTTATTACTAGTTTCATCCAGTAAGTTTTTTAATAGATTCCTTGGGGTTTCCCACATAGGCAATCCTGTCTTCTGCCAACAGAGAGTTATATGTCTTTTTTGTGATAGGTGTAACTTTTCTTTCTTTTTCTTACCCGAATGAACTAGCCAAGTCTTCCAGTACGGTGCTGGCTATGAGTGGTAAGAAAGGATATCCATGCCTTGAGTCTGATAGTGAGGGTAAAGTATTCAGTCTTTGGGCATTAAGTATGATGCTAGGTTTTCTATATGTATCCTTTGTTAGGTTGAAGGAGTTTCACTCTGCTCCAAATTGGGGAGGTTTTCATCATGAATGGGTTTTGAAGTGTATCATATGATTTTTTATACTCGTTGATATGATAATACAGTTTTCTTTCTCACTCTATTAATATGAATTACATTGGTTGATTTATGAGAATTAAACTAGCATTGTATTCCTAGGATGAACCCCATGTAGGCATGATGTATTATTCTGTTTATATATTAATGAGTTTTATTTCATATGTGTTGTTAGAGATCTTTGCTTCTATGTTCATGAGTGATATTGGTCTTTAGTTTTCTTCTGTTGTAATGTTTTAGTCTGGTTTTGATATTAGGGTAACTATGACCTCAGAAAATAAATTGGAAAACATTCCCTTCTTTTCTATGTTCTGAAAGACACTGTGTAGAATTTATATTATGTTTTCCTGAAGTATTTGAACAAATTCACCAGTGAAACAATCTGGGCCTGGTGTTTCTTCTTTCTTATGTTTATGGAATATTTTTAATTAATAAATTAATTTCTTTAATAGATACAGGGATATTCAGGTTATCTGTTTTCCTTGAGGGAATTTTGATAGTTTGTATTTTTCAAAGAATTATTCCATTTCATCTAAATTTTTGAATTTATAGTTATAGAATTGTTCTTAACATTTCTTTATTATCATTTTAATGTCTATGGATAAGTAGTGATAGCCCCTTTTATCATTCTTCACGTTGGTAATTTTTGTCTTTCTTTTCCTTTCCTTGTTAGTATAGCTAAAAATTTGTCAGTTTTATTATTCTTTGCAAATAATCAGATTTTGGCTTCACTGAATTTCTCTATTGTTTTCCTGTTTTTAACTTAATTGATTTTTATTCTCATTTTTACTGTTTCCCTTTTTCCGCTTGTATATGTTTAGTTTGCATTTCTTTCTTTAACTTGAATTTTCTTTCCTAGATGGAAACCTAGGACATTGATTTATTGGTAGGTCTTTCTTCTTTTAAAATATATCCATTTTTTGCTATAACTAGCCTCTTGGCACTGCTTTTGCTGCATCCTACAATTCAAAAAAAAATTTAATGTTTATTTATTTTTGAGAGAGAGAGAGAGCGTGTACGTGCATGCACGAGTAGGGGAGGGGCAGAGAGAGGGAGACAAAATCTGAAGCAGGCTCCAGGCTCTGAGCTGTCAGCACAAAGCCCAGGGGAGGGCTTGAACTCACAAACCATGAGATCAAGCCCTGAGCCGAAAAGGGATACTTAACCAACTGAGCCACCCAGGTGCCCCATCCTACAATTTTTGATAAGTGTATTTGCATTATAATTAAGTTCAAAATATTTAAAATTTCCTTGATTTCCTTTTAACCCACTGATTATTTAGAAAGGTATTGTTTATTTTCCAAGTATTTGGGTACTTTTTTTTTTTTTTTTAGCTTTAGTAGTGACTTTTAGTTTAATTCCATTATGGTATCAGAGTATCCTTTGCATAATTTATATTCTTTTATATTTGTTAAGGTTTACTTTATGAACTGGAATGTGGTCTAGCTTTGTGAATGTTTCATGTGCAATTGAGAAAAGTGTGTATTTTGACGTAGGTGTTTAGAGTGTTCTATAAATATCAATTATGCCACGTTGGTTAATAGTGGTGTTCAAGTGTATATTTATCCTTACTAAATTTTTGCCTGCTTGTTTGTGGTGGTGAAGTCCCCAACAATAAAAATGGATTTATCTGTTTCTCCTTTTAGTTTCATCAGTGTTTGTCTCATGCATTTTGATGTCATATTGTTAGATGCATATATGTTTAGGGTAGTTATGTGCTCTTGGAGAGTTGACCCTTTGTTATTATGTAATGTTGCTTTTTATTCTTGAAAATTTTCCTTGTTCTGAAGTTGGCTTGGTCTAAAATTAATATAGTTACTTCAGCTTTCTTTGATTTGTGGTATAACTTTTTCTATCCCTATACTTTAACATTTTTTGTTGAAATAAATTTCATATGACATAAAATCTAGCATTTCAAAGTGTCCAATGGAATGGTTTCCATTACACTCGGTGCTGTGTGACCATCAGTATTATCTAATTCTGGAATATTTCCATTACCCCAAAATAACTTCTAAGCTGTTGACAACCAATTCTGATTCCCCACCGCCTCCAATGCCTGGCAGTCCCTAACATACTTTCAGTCTCTATGGTTTTGCCCATTCTGGCTATTACACATAAATGGAATCATATACTATGTGACATTTTGTGTCTGACTTCTTTCATTTAGCCTAATTTTGCAGGGTTTTCCACTTGCAACATATTTCAGTACTCCATTGCTTTTTATGGCTGATTAATATTTCATTGTATGAACATATCACATATTGTTTTCCCATTCATTAGTTGCTGGGCATTAGGATTATTTCAATTTTTAGGCTATTATAAATTATGCTGTTATGAACATTTGTGTACAAGTTTTTGAGTGAACATGTGCTTTCAATTGTCTTGAATATATCTATAAGAAGAATTTCTTGGTCATATAGTAATTCTTTGTTTAACTTTTTGAGGAACTGCCAAACTGTTTTCTATAGCAGGTCCACCCCTTTGCTTTAGTCCATATGATTCTATATTCGAAGCGGGTTTCTTGTAGATGACATGGATTCAGGTCTTGCTTTTTTTTTAATATATTTTTTTAATATTTATTTATTTTTGAGAGAGACAGAGACAGAATGCAAGTGGGTTAGGGGCAGAGAGAGAGGGAGACACAGAATCTGAAGCAGGCTCCAGGCTCTGAGCCATCAGCACAGAGCCCGATGTGGGGCTCGAACCCACAGAGCTGTGAGATAGATCATGACCTGAGCCAAAGTCAGGCACTCAACCGACTGAGCCACCCAGGCGCCCTTAGGTCTTACTTTTTTATCCAATATGAAAATCTCTTTTAACAAAGTGCATTTAGACCATTCACATTTATAGTGATTATCGATTGTTGGATTAGAATGTACCATCTTGCTGTTTTCTATTTGTTGCATTTGTCTTTGTTTCTTCATTTTCTGACTTCTCTCATTTCACTTGAATATTTTTTGTGATTCCATTTTATCTCATCTATTCATTTATCATTCATACTTCATTTTAAACTTTTAAAGTGCTTTGTAAATATAAACCATGGGTTTACAATATATATTTTCAAATAATCCAACTGTCTTCAAATAATGCTGTACCTTTTCATATGTAGTAACTTAGAATATTTCCAGTCAGTCTCCATTTTCAGTAAAAATAAACTCTTTCTGTAAAAATAAGCTCTTCCTCACATTTGCCAAGACCCATCATCTGATACAACCACAATGAAATGTAGTAAGCTCATATAAAGCTCCTTCAATTAAGTGGTTCATTTTATGTAAGTTGCTATTCATAATGAAGATGGAGAAAATAGGTTATAGATAATTACACCATATTTGAAAGCTCATTTTCATGAGTGACTGCAATTAAGAAAAATATTATACAATTTTATCTAATAAATCATAGTGCAAAAAATCAAGATGATCCTGTTTTTGTAGTGATGGCTCCTTAATTATTCCCTATTTAGCTTTGTATTTGCCAATGTCCATACAAGTGCCAGTCTCCATTGAAATGGGATATGTTTTTTGTTTTTTGGTTTTTTTTCTGGTATTAGGAATAAATGAAGTTCTTACCTGGAATATAAACCAAAACAATAAACATAGGTAAACCTAACAAAAGTTGTTGCAGTATAAAGTAGTTTAGTCACATTGTAGGAGAGTTTAGCAGTATTTCTTTTTTTTAATTTTTTAATCGTTATTTATTCTTAGAGAGTGAGAGAGAGAGAGCGTGAGCAAGCGTGGGAGGGGCAGAGAGAGAGGAAGACACAGAATCCGAAGCAGACTCCAGACTCTGAGCTGTCAGCACAGAGCCTGACGTGGGGCTTGAACCCACGAACTGTGAGATCATGACCTAAACTGAAGTCGAGGCTTAACCGACTGAGCCACCCAGGCGACCCAGCAGTATTTCTTAAAACTGAAAATGTGTACACCCTGCGACCCAGATGTCCTGCTTCCATGTGTATACAAGGAGATATGTAGAATGCTGTTTTGTTATTATAGTGGTATGAAATAAAACACAGCCTAAATGTCTATCAACAGATAAATGAGCACCGCATATGCATGGTAATCAAAGTAGAATAGATAAAAGTGGCATATTCATATGACATGATGCTATATAGCAGTTAAAAGGAATGCATTAGCTCTCCATGTGTGAACAGAAATATATGTAAGTGTTTTTTATGAGACTAAGAAAGCTGCCCATTACACATGGATAGAGAAGTAGGACAAATGCTAAGAAGACTCAAAGTTATAACCATTGTTAAATGGTTCCAGAGACAGACTGGGATAGACAGAGTGGGAGAAAGCTGGAATTGTGTTTCATATTCAAATAAAAATTTAATTTTTATTACAATGTTTTTATAAGCCATATCAGTAAGATGAGTCTAAAATATACTGTGACACACATGCCCCCCCCACACACCCACACCCCCCCCCCAAATATCACTTATTTAAAATAACAAAGGTTTATTTCATACTCATTTTGCTTGTTTATCATGGTTTGGCAGAGGTGACTATTCATTTAATTTACTCAGGGACTTCTGATGAAACAGCTACTATCTCAAAAGCTAGAGGATAAAGGAAATGCTAGTGGCTTTTGCACCGACAATTAGAACCATGAACTTGGGGGGCGCTGGGGTAGCTCACTTGGTTAAGCTTCCAACTTCGGCGCAAGTCAAGATCTCATGGTTTGTGGGTTCAAGCCCTGTATCGGGCTCTGTGCTGACAGCTTGCTCAGAGCCGGGAGCCTGCTTCGGTTTCTGTGTTTCCTTCTCTCTCTGCCATTCTCCTTCTCACCCTCTATCTCTCTTTCTGTCTCTCAAAAATAAATAAATGTTAAAAAATTTTTTTTAAATATTAAAAAAAATGTTGAGCCTGGAAGTAGTATTTAACAGTTCTACTCACAAGTAATAGGCCAGAAATAATCATATGGTGCCACTAACCCGTAATTGGTTGCAAGAGTCCCATAAGCCAAGAATATGAAGAAACAGAAATATTCAGCATGAAAAATTAATGCCCACCACACAGCAGAGTTTATTTTTCCTACAAGTGATTATCTAAAAATTGAGTGAAACAGTAATTTAGTTAATGAAAAAGGTATGGCAAGTGTAAATGCACAGGCTAATATGACAATTATGTGAATTTATAGCATAAAAAACTGTGAGTAATGGATTAATGTAACTTTTGAAAGAGTATTCTCACCGACAAGTTACAAAGTTTTGTCCCTGGTCTTGAACTTTGCAGCATTTTTATGAGGGAAATGCATGAAAATAAATTATGCAGATGACATTCCCTTAATGGTGAATAATATTTACTACATCTTACAGTCACTAGTCATGAGAAAGGAGCATAGGCCCATTTGCTTCCAGCCAAAATGGAATATTAGAGAACAGATTTTTTTTTTTAATTGAGGATAGTTGACACACTATGTTACATTCGTTTCAGGTGTACATCAGTGATTCAATGTCTATATGTTATGCTCACCACAAATGTAACTACTATCTCTCACCTTACAATATTATGACAATAACTGATTAAATCCCCTGTGCTATGCCGTTTAGTCCGTGACTTATTCATTCCATAACTGGAAGCCCGTATCTCCCGTTCTCCTTCATCCATTTTGCCCAATCCCCCACAGTCTTCCCCTCTGGCAACTGTCAGTTTGTTCTCTGTTTTTATAGGTCTGATTCTGCTTTTTTGATTGTTTATTAATTTGCTTTATTTTTAAAATTCCACATATAAATGAAACCATACAGTGTTTGTCTTTCTCAGTCTGACTTATTTCACTTAGCATAATACCCTTTAGTATTTGTGACATCCATGTTGTCACAAATGGCACTATCTCCTCATTCTTTTTTTTATGGCTGATTAATATTGCAGTGCATATATATATATATATATATATGCTGCATCTTCTTGATCATTTTTCTATTGATAGACACTTATATTCCTTCCATATCTTGGCTATTGCAAATAATGCTGCAGTAAACATACAGGTGCATATATCGTTTCAAATTAGTGTTTTTGTTTTCTTTGAGTAGATACCCAGTAGTGGAATTATTGGATTATATGGTATTTCTATTTTTAATTTTTTGAGGAACCTCCAACTGTTTTCCACAGGGGGTACACCAGTTTGCATACCCACCAATAGTACATCAGGGTTTCCTTTACCCCACATCCTACCAACACTTATTACTTCTTGTCATTTTGATTTTAGCCATTCTAACAGGCATAAGGTAATATCTCACTATGATTTTGATTTGCATTTCCTAGAATATTAGTGATACTGAGCGTTTTTCATATGTCTGTTGACCTTTAATATGTCTTCATTGAAAAAATGTCTATTGAAGTCCACTGCCCATTTTTTAATTAGATTGTTGTTTTTGTTTTTGTGTTTTGTTTTTTGTTTTTTGGGGTTTTTTTTGGTATTGAGTTGTAGAAGTTCTTTACATATTTTGGATATTAACCCCTTATCAGATATATCATTTGAAAATATCTTTTGCTTTTTTGTTTTGTTTATGGTTTCTTTTGTGTTGCAAAAGTTTTTATTTTGATATACTCATAATAGTTTATTTTTGCTTTTGTTTCCCTTGCCTTAGCAGACATATCTAGAAAAATGTTTGCTCAGCTGATGTCAGAGAAATTACTGCCTGTGTTCTTTTCTAGGATTTATATGGCTTCAGGGCTCACATTTAGATCTTCAAAACATTTTGAGTTTATTTTTGTGCATGGTGTAAGAAAGTGGTCCAGTTTCACTCTTTTGTGTGTAGCTGTCCAGTTTTCCCAACACCATTTGTTGAAGAGATTGTGTTTTTCCCATCGCCTATTCTTGACTCTTTTGTTGAAGAGTATTGACCATATAATTGTAGGTTTGTTTCTAGACTTTCTATCCTGTTCCATTTATCTATGCATCTATTCTTGTGCTAGTACCATTCTGTTTTGATTATTACAACTTTGTAGAATATCTTGAAATCTGGCATTGTGATACATCCAGCTTTCATTTTCCTTCTCAAGATTGCTTTGGCTATTTGAGGTTTTCTGTGATTCCATACAATTTTTAGTATTATTTTTTCTAATTCTGTGAAAAATGTTATTGGTATTTTGATAGGAGTTGCATTGAGTCTGCACATTGCTTTGGGTATTGTGAACATTTCAACAATATTAATTCATCCAATCCATGAGCATAGAATATCTTTCCATTTTGGGTTGCATTATTTTCAGTTTCTTTCATTGGTGTTTTATGGTTTTCAGAGTACAGGTCTTTCATCTCCTTGGTTAAATTTATTACTAGGTATTTTTTTCTTTTTGATGAAATTGTAAATGGAATTGTTTTCTTAATTTCTCTTTCTGCTACTTTGTTATTATTGTGTAGAAATGCTACTGGTTTCTGGGTAGTAATTTTGCATCCTGCAACTTTACTGAATTCATTTATTAACTCTAGTAGTTTTCAGTGGAGTCTTTTGGGTTTTCTATGTACAGTAACATATCATCTGCAAATAGTGACAGTTAAACTTCTTCTCTTACTTCTTTATTTCTTCCTTTTTCTTGTCTGAATGCTGTGGCTAGGACTTCTAGTACTATGTTGAATAAAAGTGGCAAGAGTGGACATCCTTGTCTTGTTTCTGATCTTAGAGGAAAAGCATCAAAGAACAGATTTACATTCCCACCTAAAACAAGTAAAAAACTGTATGTAATAAAATAAACAATAATATTCAAGACTTTAGAGGTAAGACTACAAAGGATGGTAACACATGAAACATGAGAAATGAATAGAATGAGTCCTGTGATTAACCCAGCCTACTGCCTTGTGAAATTTACCAAGCTGTGGTTCAAAAAGAAGAAATCTAGGTAGGGCTCAGCAGTTTCACTGGTTAAGGAAAAGAATCTCAGAATTTTCAGAGATCAAGGGAACTAGAGTTCATTGGAAAAGTACTAGAAGGTAGCACGTTGAATAGAGAGAAATATCTGGATAATATTTGGAAGATTACTGGTAGGTAGATGTATACACGGACTCTTCCCAAGACTAGAAAAGAACTACTAAAAATGATTAGAGGGAACAGTACTCAGAGACCACTGCAGACAGGAATGGTGCCTTTCTCCATCAGCCAGACTAAGGAAACTCGTAAGTCACAGCACATTGGGTAGAGCACTAAGAAGGATCTTGCCTTAGTAATGCAGAATAATTAGCTCTAGACCAATCTTGATTTCATCGTAAAAGCAAAATGTAAAGTAACCAAACTATTTCCAAATAGCTACATCTCAGAAGAAAGCTCAAGAATGGAAATAGTAATATATTCAGCATCCAATAAGGTAAAATGCATAATGTTTGACACCCAATCAAAAACTACCAGGCATGCCCAAAAGCAGGAAAACTCATTCTATAATGAAGAGAAACCTCAATCAATTGAAACCAACCCAAAACTAACACAAATGTCAGGTATAACAAAGATACTAAAACAGTTATTAGAACTGGGTTCCATATGTTCAGAAAGCTAAAGGAAAGATTGAACATGTTAAATACAGGCATGGTTTACCTACAAAGACCCAAATCAAACTTCTAGAGATAAAAAGTGCAAAGTCTGAGATAATAAATATTCTCGATGACTTTAAAGGATGATTATACATTGTAAAGGAAAGATTACTGAACTTGAAAACATAACAGAAATGATCTGAAATAAAACATACAGAGGGGGAAAATCCTCAAAATACTCAAAATAAATTAACAGAACACCTGAAGCTGTAGGATAACTATATGCAGCCTAATACATATTTCATTAAAGTATCCAAAGAAGTATCAAGTGCAAGCAGGATAGAAAAAAAAATTTAAAGAAATAATCGTCAATTTTTTCAAATTTGATGAAAATTATATATCAACAAATTTAAAAGGCTGAAGAAATTCTCAGGCATACTGTGATTTTTCATCAAAAACAATAGAAGCTAGAATACAGAGGAGCAACATCTCTAAAGTAACGAAAGAGAAAAAAAACAACCAAAAATTCCATATTAGTCAAACACACCTTTCAAAAACAAATATAAAATAAAGAGATTTCCAGACACACAAAGCAAAATAATTCATCACCAGAAGACCCACACAATGACCAAGGAGTTCTTTTAGTTAGATGAAAAATAATACCAGATGAACATATGGATCTACAAAAAGGGCCAAAGAACATAGTAAATGGTAACTGTGAATATACATAATATTTTTCTTATTATTTAAATTGATATAAAAGACTATTTATTGTTTAAAGAAGAATAAATAAAAATGTAGTGTGGAGTTTATAACATATACAAGAAAAGAAATCAGGCCTGATTTATAGAGTCCATATGGTAAAGTAGCACTACCTCGAAGTTAAGATTTCCAACAGTATAGCACTCCATGGTTGGCCTAAAGGAGTATAGGAAAGGGAAATTGCCATAGCTAGAATCTTATATTGACGTTTTGAGATTTGACATGGAAGGAGCAAAATTTGAAAATTTAGATCAGTTGATAGACGATAGATGGATAATTATATCTAATATATGAGTGGGTTTCTCAAGATGAACAGAGTATGAAGATATTTATATTTAATATGCATGCTCACCAGTCATCCCATTCGGAGGAGGTTCTAAATAATTAGGTGGACATAATGATATCTTTTCTCTGCTCTTCCAGAGGGCAAGTTCTAGGCTAGCTTGTTAGTGGTGACTTTGCTGACCTTTACTCTCCCATTCTTCCAATTTAATGTAAATCTACAATTCCCTTTATTATAATGATTTATACATGGAATGCAAAGAGTGGTTTCTTTTTTGATGACTAAAGCCTGGCAGATACAACATGCCATAAAGATAATAAGCATGAAATATTACACTTATTTTTTTTAATGTTTATTTATTTTTGAGAGGGCATGCCCACGTGAGCTGGGGAGGGGCAGAGAGACAGGGAGACAAAGAATCCCAGGCAGGCTCCCCGCTGTCAGCACAGAGCTTGATGCAGGACTTGAACCCATGAACCACAAGATCATGACCTGAGCTGAAATCAAGAGTTGGATGCTTAACTGACTGAGTCACCTGGGCTGCCCCAAAATATTTAGAGGCATAACTCCAATTACAAATTTATAGAATTAGAAAGATAGGGCTTAGCAGCATGTTTGAATGACACAATTTTTTCATTAATAAAACTAAATAAAAATAAACTAAATAAAACTAAATAAAAATAAAGTTGCATGAATAGTGCAGTATCTCTATTAGAGACATTTTTGCTCCCCTTTATACTTTTTGAGAACAATACCTAGAGTAAACCATTCTGTTTTAGAGGCTGCAATTGAGTAGACACACAGTTGCAGGTTAAGAGAATGCACGCTATGCCATGAACTGAGCTATTTAAAGTGTTTTGAATTTTAGCCTGGGATAGAGAAGATCAGGTAGGGTGGAAAATGTAGTGGGCTAGAGGATACAAGGCTATATATTTGTAGTATTATTATATGGCAGAAGTTTTAATTTTGAATTTTAATATCATAAAGGTACAGGACTAACCAACCAAAAATTTTATTGTTTTTGAGGCAATTAGTAAGATGTAATATATGCATTTACAAATCAGTGATCTCAAATAATCCTCTTCCATTTCATTTATTCTTTCATTGAACAATCACGTATACACTAAGTTCTGTGTTTCTTCTTCCAAAATTATAGCTTTTCTGTGTCTGCTTTTTACCACCTCTGCATTCTGCTCTCTACCCTAAGCCACCATTCTGGAAAATGGCTATAGCTCCTGGCTGGCTTCCTCATCTCCATTCTCAGTTTCTTATTTATTCTTATCAGACCGATCAGAAAGATAGTTTAAAATGGGAATTGTGGAGCACGTGGTTGGCGCAGTTGGAAGAGCATGTGACTTGATCTTGGGGTCGTGAGTTTGAGTTCCACACTGGGTGTAGAAATTACTTAGAGTAAATAAATAAAATTTAAAAAAATAAATAAAATAAAAAAAATATGAGTTAAGAATTGCATCTTTTGATCTTACCACTTTCCCACTGAAAACTTCCCTGTAGCTTCCTGTTTCTCCTAGGATAAATTCTAAAACTCCTTGACAATAGGTAAAAGACCCTTCTTTTAACCTTTTGTCTGCCTTCTTTTTTTTTTTTTTTTTTTGCCCTACTGTGCACTGATCTTTTTCTCTTTCAATATACTCCTGACACGCCGGCCTCCTTTAGTTATTTAAATGTTCTGAGGGACGCCTGGGTGGCTCAGTCGGTTAAGCCTCCAACTTCAGCTCAGGTCACGATCTCACGGTCCGTGAGTTCGAGCCCCGCGTCAGGCTCTGGGCTGATGGCTCAGAGCCTGGAGCCTGCTTCCAATTCTGTGTCTCCCTCCCTCTCGGCCCCTCCCCCGTTCATGCTCTGTCTCTCTCTGTCTCAAAAATAAATAAACGTTAAAAAAAAATGTTCGGAGGTCTTTTCTGCCCACTGGACTTCCCATGATGTTTCCTCTTCCTGGAATAATGTTCTTCTGACCTTTTTTCTCCTTCTTACTTCTAACCTATGTATTTCATCTCAGTTTAATTTAATGGCTCTCTACCAGCAGTGATTTGGCAATATCTTGAGACATTTTGGGTTGTTACAACTGGAATGGTGCTTATGACATCTAGTAGGTAGAGGTCAGGAAACTGCTAAACATTCTACAATGTAGAGGACAGCTCTCTACAACAAAGAATTGTCCAGCCTAAAATGTCAATAATGCTGGAGTTGAGAAACTCTTGTTTATTTGTGACTTCCTGAAAGTTTTCAGTTAATATAACATTAATTCACTTTCTTTATCTCTTACCATGCTGTTCTTTTGCTCAGCAATTCATCTAAATTTTTAATTATGTATTCAGTTCTTTATCTATTTGTTTAATGCCTGTTTTCCTCACTGGACTGTGAATTCTATGAGAACAGAAAACCTATCTGTTTGTTTCCCTGTTGTACAGTCAGTGTATGGCACAATATCTGGCACACAGAAATAATCAATAGTAATTGTTCTAAGAATTATTAAATGAGGTTTATTATTGTGTAGGGCACTATTTTAGAAATCAGGTGTAAATAGTCATTCAACACAGTGTCATTCAAGTCCAGGAAAAATGTAGCAGAGGACTAAGACATACAAATAACCAATTACAGTACAGACAAGATGAAAATAACATCCTAAATGGAGTTTAAAGTAATGAGATAGATAAATTCAGAGGAAGGAAGGCATAATTACCATGAATTTGGGCTTAGGGAAGACATTATCATTGTCTTCACTATCGTTTTTTGGATGATAGCCAATTGACTGGCAGAATAGAATTATCTTTTCTGATCTGTGAGGTGACACATGGCTTAACTCACCACATTACCAAATGGTAATTTCTTAGAGACTTTGCAGTATTAATTTTCTCCACAATTGTAAATGAGAAACTGGAGCTTCATGGGCTTAAAATAATAATTCTATTTTGTGATGGTCATTTGAATATATTTCCAAAACTAATTATGGTGTTCTGAGAAGCCCAGAACTCTATTTATCCTGGATCCCAATTCCTAGATACTGATAGGATGCAATCCCAGATCATTCTAAATGTGAAAAGATTTATAATTAGCTAGTTAATATCACTTCCATTTTGGAAATTTAAGATTGTCTGTGTCAAAATTGAGTTAGGGTTAAGGGCGCCTGGGTGGCTCAGTTGGTTAAGCGTCTGACTTTGGCTCAGGTCATGATCTCGCGGTCTGTGAGTTCAAGCCTCACGTTAGGCTCTGTGCTGTCAGCTCAGAGCCTGGAGCCTCTTTCAGATTCTGTGTCTCCCTCTTTCTCTCTCTTCCCCTGCTCATGCTCTGTGTTTCTCTTCTCAAAAATAAATAAACGTTAAAAAAAATTGAGTTAGGGTTAAACTTTCTGTGTGTGTGTGTGTGTGTGTGTGTGTGTGTGTGTGTGAGTGAAAGAGAGAGATACACACACATGCATATACGTGTGCATATGTATATACATACACACCCACGTAAATACACAGGAACATCTCCGACTACAGATATGCACCAAGCCCTATGTACTTGATGCTCAGTTAAACAATTTTTTGGCTCTTCAGGATTTTGGGGTTCTGCACTTCTGTTTTCTTTAAGGTACTAGCTATTTTGAATTTTGGTCCCCAGTTTAAACTGGGCACTGAATATTACCTGGCAATGCAGTTTCTCTTGTTATTTCCCACTCTCCACACAAGACGTTCAAACAGTTTTTTGCTCACTTTAAAGCCCTGGTACTGTGTGTGTATGTATGTGTGTGTGTGTGTGTGTGTGTGTGTGTGTGTGTACGCACGCTTTAACTCATTTTATACTTCGCAAAGAAAGCAGAAGCCATTGGTGGTGGTCCCAGAGCCACCACCAATGCAACTTCTCACAGCCAAATCTACCAACTGATGGGTACCTCCCTTATTCCTTTCCACCCAACCCAGTGGAGGAATTATTTTTCCTTTTTCCTAAGCCAAATTTCCTGGTATGCTCAGAATGTCCTTCCTTCCCTCTTTTTCACTCTCCTGGTGATCTTATATTGCTTATATATATTTAGAACCGCCCTCTGTACTAGATAGTTTTCATCATCCTTTAAATCTTTGGACCTCATATTCTTCTCTGGTGTGTTTCTCTCTTGCTCACTTCATAGTCACAGGTTTCTTGGCATTCCTACACCCTCATCCCCTATTCATCGAGTCAGTCCAAGAAGACTGCTGGGCACACCTAGACACACCTGTAGAACGTCCTCCATGTCACAGGATATAATGGACACTCCTTCTGGCCTCTCAGCAGCCTTAGACAGAGCTAAACACTCAGTCTACATTAAAAAACTAGATTCTCTTCACTCTATGCCACTCCTACAGCTTTGTTTCTACCTCTGTGTCTAGTTTTTTTTCTTATTAAACTTTATCTATAGGAGTCCTGATAGTTTCACCTCAGTCCTTTTCTTCTCTCTTTGTTTGTTCTTTCTTATTGGTATTTACCACTTTGGTGACTTCAGTTCCATCTAGGTAGTGATTATTCTCAACTTTATGTCTTCAGCTCAAATGTATCTATTCTAAAGTTGTTCTAAATCTCCACCCATATGATCCATGTGGGTCCTTCAAAAATACCATGTCCCAAACTAAAGTTTTGATTCCTCCTAGACCTCCCATGCTCCTTATAACTCAAAAAGGCACCCACAACGAACCAAACGGGAGTCAATGAATCATCCTTGATGTTTTCTGCATATCATCTTCCATATATAATCACACATTATATATTATGAATCCCACCTCCATAGTGTCTCCTAAAAGCTTCCACTTCTCTTTATTACTTTTCTTCTACCTTAATCCAAGCTATTATCATCTTTTGCCTGGAACAATGCATTTTCTTCCCATGACAGTCTTGTTTTCGCTCTCATCACCTCTGGTCCATCCTCCAGAGCAGGACCTCCTGCTATCTGGTATAGGACCTCCTATGAATGGTGAATGGTGAAAGTGAATGGTGCCTCCCTGAGTTGCATGCATCATGGCTCTGATCTGAAGTAATCTTTTAAAAATAGACATCAGCTTCAGCTCAGTTCTTGGATAAGAGAGCTAGTGGCATGGGCCCGGGCAGTGGTCCTGGTGGGTTTCTTAGCAGTTGGTGGTCTGAGGCCAGGACTCAAGTAGCAGTGGCATTACTATGATGAGCAGGCGGCCAGGGAAAGTGCCCTTATAGTTTCTGCTGCATGAGGCCTAGAGTCTTCCCCAGCCCAAGCTGACCGACCTGTGGCTTGTCCACTTCTGCTTCTTGGGTGACTACTTTGGCCTGATTGATAATGCGATCTGGCAGAGGCTGGTGGTGTTGGCCGGTTTGCATTGCCAGCTTCTATATGTTACTTCCTTTGTTTTTATTGGCTATGATCTTTTAAAACATCAAGAGTATATATATGCTGTGAAGGACCATGGTATGTTTACATATGTAAAATCATATCCTGAGGATTTTCCTGAAAAAGATGAAAACTTATGGTGAATTTCTTGAAGAATTCCATCAGTGCATTGAAGTCTTTAAAATTTATACTTTGGTTTCACTGATACCAGTGGTTTCTGAATTTTGTGGAACATGTTTCCATGATATTTGAAGTTTATGTTAATCTGTCTGTTAACAGCTTGTGATTGAAATGGTTCATCATGAAAAAAAATAACATAAAAATCAACCATGGTTCTCTCCACTTAATTTTTTCAGTGGCGTTCACCTTCTTTTAAATTTTAAAATACTAAACTTGCCTGTAAATTACTTTATGATCTGACCCTGCCCTCCCTCCTTACTGTGCTCTGCCATACAGAGTTTTTTTCATGCTTTGAATGTCTTGAATTCCCCTTATTTCCAGCCAGAGCTTTTTCAGATGCCATTCTTTCTTGCTGGGAATATCTTTCTCTGACTAGTCACCTGGATAAAATCTATTTAGTTTTCATGTCTTTGCTTAAAGATCATTTCTTTGTGGAAGCATTCCCTGACATGTCATATCAGTTGAGGTGTACTCATTAGAAACTCTCATAGACACTGTTTTTCCTTCTAACCTTTATTGCAGTTGTAAGCTTCAGAGGACAGAGACTGTCTGCTTCATTTATCTATACATCTTCAGTGGAAAACAATAGACACTCAAAAAATATTTGTTTAAATGAATGAAATATTTGGACTCTCAATGAAAACCGCAACTAAATTATTTATATAAGGAATTTACTTTCTGTCATGAATTGTACTGGCTGCTTACATAGTCAAAAGTAATCATTTAATTGCAAAACTGTATTTTATCCTATGTCCTGTTAGCAAATAGACTTACCTAAAGATGATTCTAAGTGGCATTTCAAACAGACTCATATTAGTTTCAGAAAATGTGGTTGGACCGACTTATTGTATGTCTTAGGTCTTTGTTAAGTGACAGTGTGATGTAAAAGAATGTATTTAAGGAGATCTCCATAAAAGATTTGCAACTAATCCAGCAGGCAGTTTTGAAATTATATCTTTATTTTCAGCAAGTTGCATGGCTTAAAAAATAACATCATCTAGACTGTACACCAGTGCAATTTGATATCCTCGTAGTTAGAATTACTGAGTCTTTACCAACTGTGAAAGCAAGTAAGACAGTGAGTAATAGGCAAGCAATAAATATGTCAGAGGATCTTATTGAACACAGCCTTGGGATTCTGTTTTGCTGGAGGCACAGGAATTTTAGAAGCAGTGAAATGTTTTTGATTTAAGTAATTGTTCTATTGGATTTATCTCATTTATCTCAAATGTGAAAATGCCAGTGTATAACTTCTCCAAAGAAGTTGCTTGAAGTTAAAAAACAAAACAAAACAAAACCATATCATATGATAGACTATAAATCAGGAAAACTGAATTTTTATCCCAGATCTGACAATTACAGTGATGATAACGTAGAGTAGCTTAATATCTCAAAGCTTTTGTTTTCTAACACATGAAATAGACGTATAAATGTAAACCTCACTTAATATACAGTGTTGTTATTTCAACTAAATGAAAAACAAAAATTACTTGGCACGGTGGATGATGTTCTTTTCAACCTGACTGAAACAGCCTTCTTGCATGTCATCTAGTTAGCCTTCTTACTCATCTCCCTTCTTCCCTGACTGCTCCCTGCACTCACACACACACACACACACACACACACACACACATCAATCAATTCTACACATGTAACACCAAATTAATCACCTTTTCCTACGTTCTGAACCCTTTAATACTTATGGAGAAAAGGAGAATAATATTTTTGAAATGGTGCGTGTGCTTTTGTTATTTTCTTCTTACTAGTTTTCAAGAGGCATTATTTGTCATAAATGTGGCTAGGACTGTTATGATGTCAAGAAGATAAAGAGAAGCATTTTTATTGAGCCTTTGATATTCAAACTAGAATTTTGGAAGTCCATGGTAAGATGGTGGTTCTGAAAGGCAGACTTTGGGATGAAAACATTCTTAAGAAAATACTTTAGTTCATATTAACATCAAGAGCCAGTTCTGGAAATTTTGAACATAAAATTTTACTCCACGCCATACAGAGGTCTCAGTTTATGACACAGGGAAAAGGAAGATAAAAAGGAAGAATTGTCTATGGCTTCTGGCTCTGGGTCTTATAGGAAGGAAAGACAAAGGTAGTCAGATGTGCAACATGTTCTTAAATCACTTCTCTGAGGCTAAACCCCAAGAAAAGAGGATTTTTTTTGTTTTAGGTTGAAGAAAAATTCAAATCATTTGGAGACTGCCATGAAGGGTGAGTGCATGCTAACATGATATGGGCAGTAGCTGTATCATAAAGGTGCAGCTCTGTAGGAGACCGGAAGCAGTGTCCCTGGCTTCCAGTGCCTTGTATACAACAGAGAAAAGACCAATAAGTTTCTACATGCCTCAAAGGGGAGTGAAAAACTAATAGCAATAGTGAACATGCACTGACTTTATAAATATACCAGGCACCCTTCTCATTACATTATATTTATTTACTCTTTTTAAAAATGTTTATTTATTTATTTATGAAAGAGAGAGAGAGAGAGAGAGAGAGAGAGAGAGAGAGTGCAAGCAGAGGAGGGGCAGGTGGAGAGAGAGGGAAAGAGAGAGAATCCCAAGCAGGCTCTGTGCTGTCAGTGCAGAGCCTGAACCTTGAGATCATGACCTGAGCTGAAATCAAGAATCGGATTTTAACTTATCTGACTGAGCCACCCATGCACCCCTATTTACTTACAACCACACACTTAGGAAGGTACTCTCATTATCCTCACTTAACAAATGAGAAAATTGAGATGCATAGCATTTAAGTAATTTTATCAAAGAGATGTAGTCATTGAATGTTAGAGCTTCTTTGCAGAAGGGTTCACTAGTGGCTGTTAGCTGGCACCATTTTAGCCGAGGACTTTAGGGTAGACTGCTTGGTTCAGCAATAGAAAATAAAGAAAAGTCAAAATTTAAGGAGTATCCAGACTACCATGAGAAAAAAATTATCAAGGAGGACCACTAGATCCTGATAAAGCCAAGAAAACATACCACAGACAGAGCAAACTGAGAGCTTCCCCTACCTCAGTTGATAGCAGCAATGATGAGAATATGCCCTGCTGTAGAACCAGAATAAAGGTCACCAAAGTGCTTTTCCCCCAGCAGCATTCATTCGGACAGCTTTCCTTATGCTCAGCCACCATCCTGTTAGGGAAGGGAGAAATGGTTCTGAAATGGACTTGAACTTGGAACTCTTGATTATTTATCCATTGGAAACTGTTTTAAATTAAAAAAAAAACTAGATTAGAGAATGCTGATTCTATTAATTGACAATATTTTTTGGCAACTTCTTCACTGTTCAATGATTATGGTTATCAACTTTTTATAGAAAATAAAGAAGCTAGATGGTCTTTGCTTAGCTGTATTATAGTATGGGTGAAATTCTACTCCTCTGCATTTGTGTATCTGTACCTGCTATTATGTCTGCTGTAACACCCTTTTCCTCTACCTGCAAAGTCTAACTCATACCTGAAGCCCTAATTTAAGTGTCATCTTCTTTGTGAAAAACTCCCAGAAACCCAGGAAGTTAGTGACTTTGTCCTTGTGCTTCTAAAGTGCATAGTTCATACATTTCTATTATATTGTATGGCACTCATTTCTTGGTCTGTCTCTTCTTCTAGACCTTGAATACTTTCATATGGCAGCCCTCAATAACTGGTTATCAAATGAATGAACAACCAAATGGGAATGTTTGTGGTAATGTAATGGAATGTCTGCAACTATAAAAAAATATTTCACATTGAACACAGTGTTAGAGCTCCATGGGGATGAGAAAATAACAGCTGATGTGGGTATAGAATATTTAATTCAAGACCTTTCCATGTGTGAGTTATTTTTACAAGGATAAGATATGAGGAAAAAAATCAGCAATTTCCTCAGCTCTGTTTCCCCAAACTAAAATTAAATGTATAAGACCATCACAAGCCTCCTTTACATTGTTTTATTAATTTATTTTCATATATAGTTGCCCTAATTTTGTCAGAACCACCTGAAACATAGATCTTATCTCCTTAGACCCTATAGTTACACAGCTGAGAGCACTCAGAAAATATTTGTAAAATAAGTAAATGGGTGGATTTTTTGCTTGAGTCTTGATGTTCTTGCCTTAAACAGTCAGTACTCAAATGTTAGAGTTCCTCAGAATCATCGAAAAAGCTTGATAAATGCCATACTCCCAGGATACATGCCCAGGGGTTCTGATTCACCAGCTGTGGGTTGAGAGTGAGGAGTCTGCATTTTAATATGTACCTTAGGTGACTCAGTTGCAGGTCAGATCCAGACTTTCAGGCTAGCCTAGAGAGTCAGTTTCTTTTTACTCCCTATACTGGCTACATGTCAAGCCAGCATTGAATTTATTCCTAGTGTGTATAGAGAGGTAATTTGCCGCTAACATTCACACAGTACCCAGTTCCATATAGGCATTATTCACTGCTTTTAGTGAGGCTTTCGCATACTACCTAGTTTAAAATTTGCAGTGCTTCACAACCCTCCACCACCTTCTCTGCTTTATTTTTCTGTAGTTCATTTATCACACATAAGTAGATTATGTAATTTACTTATTTATTTTATTTCTTTTCTGTTTTCCTCCAATACAGTATCAATGCCATGAGAAGAGGGAATTTTTTCTGTTCCCTTTATCCGTGTTATCTCCAGTGCCTAGAACTGTGCCAGTTACTTGTAAAGTAGACAAAATAATTCTTGGCTTGAAAAAAATGAATGACCAATTACTGGAAACTCTACCTGCAGATAGAGAAATCACAGGGAGTGCAGCTGGTTTGTGCTCCATCGATTCTTCCCTTTCAGCTATGTACCCGTTGCTAAATAGAAACAGGAAGCTACCTTTTATTGCCATTTCTTTTAAAATCACTAGTAATACAATTTCTCTGAAAATTGCCTGTAACAACTGCAATAGCTAGAGAGAATGCTGTCTCTTCCCAGTCATAATTTCATGAATAGCAGTGCTTCCAGCCAGTTATCTTTCTGCATAACTTTTATTGAAATCTGTTTAGTCTAGATCCCTCCTCCGCTCTGTCAAGTTAAAACTCCCATATCCATGATACTGCTTTTGAAACAGCCATTTAGCTTATAATAGAGGCCATTGGCTGGCTGTTGACTCCAGGGTAAGGTGGTGCTACTTCACATTCTCATAGAAAGCTGTACCGGGACAGAGGTCTTTATAGACCGTGGTCCAGACTGCATTCTAACAGAATTTGATGATTATTTTTTAGAATGCCATTTTTAAGTGAATGGTGGCTGAAGTATTATGCTTTTTACTGATTCATTGATGTTACAAATGAAAAAATTGAGCTGGAAACTGAAAAACATCTGAGAAAGGTATTACAGAAGAAAATTACATTTATAACTATCTGCTTGAACATTTTAAAATTATAATTGAGATATAAACCTGTTTTAAGAGAGATATATCTACAACTGTATTTGATCACTTATTACTAAAAGTAGCTTTGGTTTCCTGATTTTTTCCACTTTATGCATGAGTTTGATATAGAATGCCATACTAAAATCATCTTGGTAAACAAACTTTGAGGCATATTCAGCCATAATGCCCTAGTTCTAAATACTTTGAATCTAACAGAAAATAGGGTACTAAAAAATATAGAAGATCAGATGTGAGAAGCAAAATCTGACTTTTTTGTGTCCATTTAATATAAAAGCTGTCATCCATTAGGCAGGTAGTATAGTGCTTTCCAGTTTCACATACACCTTCTCATTTGTTATTATGATAAGCTTCTAGTTAGAATGACCACAGCATAGTGTCCTGGGCTGTAAATAGTGCTTACTTTAACTCTCAAAAGTGTCCCAGCTTGATGAAGAATTATATGGTCAGTTTTCTTATAATATAATATAGGGAGATTTTGTCATCTCTGTGTTGGATATGAGAACTCAAACTCAGATTTTT
This sequence comes from Acinonyx jubatus, assembly GCF_027475565.1. NCBI lineage: Eukaryota > Metazoa > Chordata > Mammalia > Carnivora > Felidae > Acinonyx > Acinonyx jubatus. Next base: position 71,006,849 of record NC_069383.1, on the reverse strand, counting down.
GAATTATTTTTGCTTAATTAGTCTTGATTTATTTTATTGCTATGATAAAAATGAAACCAGGGTGCCTAGGTGGCTAAGTTGGTTAAGTGCCCAACTTTTGATTTGGGCTCAGGTCATGATCTCAGGGTTGTGAGGCTCACACAGGCTCACACTGGGCATGGAGTCTGCTTAAGACTTTCTCTCTCCCTCTCTATCTACCCCCACCCCACCCATGCACCCATATATGTGCGTACTCTCTAAAAAACAAAAACAAAAACAAAAACCAAAAACAAAATAAAACAAAAACAAAGAAACCAAAACTTTGGTTAAAAAAGGAAACCCCCATTTAAAAGAAAAGTTGAAAGTCAAAAGTATTATCCACAGAGGTAAATAAAAAATAAACATACCCATGAACACATCCCCTATCTACATAATAGGCATAATATAGGGAGAGTGCTCCAGAGTCTGATTAAATTTCATTCTTTCAGTGGGGTTGCATCTTAAGATGTGGCATTCATAAATATTTCTCCAGCGGTATGGCTTTCTTTCCCCATGCCTCCTATTCCCTTTGTAAATTGTGACATCAACACATAAGATGTGGAGGGAGAGAAGTGGAAGTGTAAAGTTTTTGTGTGAGATTAAAATTAAGTTGTTATCAGCTTAAAATAAACTGTTATAACTGTAAGTTGTCTTATTTAAGCCTGATGGTAACCACAAAGAAAATGCCTATAGAAAACACACAAAAGTAAATGAAAGAGGAGTCAAAGCATACCAATAGAAAAAAAAATCAGTGAAACACAGAGGAAGACAGCAAGAGAGGAAACAATGGACAAAAGAACTAAGGATAGAAAATAACAGAATGGCAGCACTAAGTCCTTCCACCCCGTAACTACTTTAAATATAAACTATCTGCTCAAAATAATAGCATGTCTAAATTGATATACAAATAATTTCCACCTATATAATATGTACAAGAGACTCACTTCAGATTTAAGGACATATATAAGCTGAAAGTGAAGGGATGGAAAAGATATTCCATGTAAATGGTACCCAAATGAGAACAGTGGTGGTCATATTCATATCAGGAAAAAAATGGACTTGGAAAATTCATCAATTATATGGAAATTTACAACATGCTCCTGACAACCAGTGGGCCAGATAGGAAACTAAAGGGGAAATTAGAAATTATCTTGGCAAAAATGGTAAATGAAAACACAGCATATCAAAATTTATGGGAAACAGTGAAAGCAGTACTAAGAGGAAAATTTATAGCAATAAATGCCCAGAACCGTGGTTGCCTGTGAGGACTAGAATTGAGTGGAAGAAGACACAAAGCAATTTGCTGCCATTATGTAAATATTTTATCTTTTAGAGTGTTTTATAGTACTTCCACTGAACTGTACACATAAAATTTGTACATTTCACTGTATGTCAACTTTAACTTAACCAAAAAACCTTAGTGGTGGGCTGACTCAGCTCAGCAAAGAGGCTTTTATGCCTTGTCTTGCCTGTTCTTCCTGGCAACCATTATGTGACTTTGAGAATGAAAGCCATAAATAGGGATAGCAGAATAAAAAGATAGTGTGGAAAGTAATAATAATACATAAAAGTGAATAAAAAGAAAAAAAAGACATCAAATCAACAACCTAACTCTACATCTCAAGGAACTACAAAAAGAAAAAAAAAATTGAGTCAAAGAGATGGTTATTTGAAAAGGACAATAGTATTGACAAACCATTACTTATATTAAATAAGAAAAAGAGAGGACTCAAATAACAAAACCATAAATAAAAGAGGAGATATTACAAACAATGCCACAGAAATAAAAAGGATCATAAGGATCTCTTGTGAATAATTATACACCAATAAAATAATGGATATATTTCTAGGAACATACAGCCTATCAAGACTGAAAATAAGAAATATAAAATCTGACTTGTAATTAGTAAGGAGATTGAATAATCAAAACCTTTCAACAAAGAAAAGCCCAGGGCTAGACTGCTTCACCTGTGAGTCCTACCAAACGTTTAAAGAACTAACACCAGCCTTTCTCAAATTCTTCCAAAAAAGTGAAAAGGATGGAATACTTCTAGACTCATTTTATGAGACTACCATTGCCCTGATACCAAAGGGCAAAGAAGCTACAAGAAAACTACAGACCCATGTCCTTGATAAAAAGAGATGCAAAAATCCTGGACAAAATACTAACAAACTGAATTCAACTGCCCATTGAAAGGATTAGATACCATGATAAAGTGGGATTTATCCCTGGGATTCACAAGTAAGTCAACATACAAAAATCAATAAATGTGATACACTGCATTAAGAGAATAAAGGATAAAAATTACATGATCACATCAATAGATGTAGACAAAATTCAATACCCGTTCATAAGAAAACTTTTCAACAAACCAGGAAGGAAATTACCTCAACGCTATAAAGACCACATGTGACAGGCACACAGCTAAACATCATACTCAATGATGAAAAATGAAAGCTATCCTCTAAGATAAGGAATAAGGCAAGGATATCCATTTTCATCCCTTATATTTAACATGGTACTATAAGTCCTAGCCTGAGCAATTAGATAAGAAAAATACATAAATGGTATTCAAATAAGAAAGTTAGAAATAAAATTATCTTTGCTTGCAGATGACATGATATGTAGAAGACACTATGCTAAAACTTTTAGAACTAGTAAACAAATTCAATAAAGTGGCAGTGTACAAAATCAATAAACAAAAATCAGTTACATTTCTATACATTAACAATGAACTATCCTAAAATGAAATTAAGAAAGAAATATTGTTTACTATAGCATCATAGAGAATAAAATACTTAGGAATGAACTTAACCAATGACGTGAAAGACCTGTACACTGAAAACTACAAAACATTGATGAAAGAAGTTAAAGAAGAAACAAATAAATGGAAAGACATCCTGTCCTGTGTTCATGGGTTAGAAGATAATGTTTAAATGTCAATACTATCCAAAGTGATCTATAGATTGAATGCAATCCTTATCAAAATCCTAGTATTATTTTTTACAGAAATAAAAAAAAAATCCTAAAATTCATGTGGAATCACAAAAAGTCCCAAATAGCTAAAATAATCTTTAGAAATAAGAACAAAGTTGGAAGTATAATTAATACTTCCTGATTTCAAAATATATGAGAAAGCTGTAATAATTGCAGTGTGGTATTGTCATTAAAACAGACATACAGCCCAATAGAACAAAACAGAGAACCCAGAATAAACCCATGCATGTTTGTTCAGCTGATTATCAACAAAGATTCCATGAATACACAATAGAGACAGGATAGTCTCTTCAACAAGTACTGGGTACTGGGGAAACTGGAATATCCATTTGCAAAAGAATGAAATTAGACCCTTATATTAAACCATACACAAAAATCTACTCAAAATGAATTAAATGCTTAAATGTAAGACCTGAAACTATAAAACTCCTAAAAGAAAACATAGGGGAAAAGGTTTATAGCATTGATCTTGACACTGGTTTCTTGGATATGATACCAAAAGCACAGGAAACAAAAGCAAAAATAAACAAGTGGGACTACATCAAACTAAAAAGCTTCTGCACAGCAAAGCACACAACAACAGAGTGAAAAGGCAACCCATTGAGTAGGAGAAAATATTTACAAACCATATATCTAATAAGGGACTAATATCCAAAATATGTAAGGAAGTCATAAAACTCAATAGCAAAAACAGAACAAGTGATTGTAAAACAGGAAGACAACTTTAAATAGACACTTCTCCAAAGAAGACATATAAATAACAAAAAAGAATAACAAAAGATACTTAATATTAATAATCATCAGGGAAATGCAAATCAAAAACCATAATATATCACCTCACAATTATTAGCATGGCCACAATAAAAAAAAAGATCAGAATAGTGCTGACAAGGATGTGAGTAATGGAACCTCATGCACTATTGATAGGAATATAAAATGATGCAGCTACAATGGAAAACAGTATGGAGATTCTGTTAAAAAAAACACAGAGGTACCATATGATGTAGCAATTCCACTTTGAGGTATATATGCAGAAGAATTGAAATCAGGATCTTGAAGAGATATGTGCATTCTCATGTTCACTACAAAATTATTCACAGTAGCCAAGGGGTGGGAGCAACCTAATTTTCCATTGATGGGTAGAGATGGATAAAGAAAACATGGCATATACATACTGGAGTATTATTTGGCCTTTAAAAAAGAAGGAAATCCTGCCGTATGTGACAATATGGATGAAACTTGAGGACATCATGTTAAATGAAATAAACCAGTGATAGAAGAAGAAATACTGCACAATTCCACTTATATGGGGTATTTGAAATAGTCAAACTCTGAAGAAGAGAATGGAATGATGGTTGTCAGGAGATAGGTGAGAGGAGAGAGAAATGGGAAGTTGCTATTCAATGGGTATAAGGTTTCAGTTATGCTAGATGAATAAGTTTGAGAGATCTGCTGTACAACATCATGCCTATGGTCAATAATACTGTATTGTAAAATAAAGACTTTGTTGAGAGGAAAGATCTATTGTTAAATGTTCTATCACAATGGGAAAAAAAAAAGAAATCATCAAATTCACCAGTCAAGCTTGGAAAATATATGGTGACAGGCTGTGAACAAAATATGGAACACACTATTCTTTTTTTTTAAATATAATTTATTGTCAAATTGGCTAACATACAGTACACACTGATTATTCTATGTCATGATGACTTTCTTCGTTTTAAAGAAAGGACCAATTAACACAATTTATGTCTTTCTCAGGAAATAGGGTTTTTGTGGTAGACAATGAGAATATTACAATTTAGGATCACTTTGCAAAAACTTACTAACAGTATATTGCTCAATTTGATGCTTATTGTTAGTTAGAGGAAGGAGAACAGCCAAAAATATTTGATGCCAGGTTTTTAAAGGAAAGTTTAGATGGTGAATCTAGAATAATTGCTGTTGCATAAGAGAATAATCACAACATGAACAGAAGCATCACATTAAACAATGCAGTCTTGTTATTAGGAGCTGTATAATTATAAGCAAAGAGTCCAAACAAACATATTTTGAGTTTTTACTTGATTTTTAATCCCATTGCTTTGTTTGTGTCTTTGGGCAATGTTTTATTAAATTAAATAAGAAAAAGAGAGAATGCTCAAATAACAAAATGATGAATAAAAGAGGAGATTTTACAAATGATGCCATCGAAATGAAAAGGATCATATGGATCTCCCATGAACAATTGTACACCAACAAACTGATAACTTAAAATAATGAATATATTTCTATAGCCAAGAAAAGACTATCTACCTATTTGTTGTATTTACCCATGAATAAATCTACGGCATTAACTTTTCACTCCTTCACCACCTCACCCTCACTCCCTTACTCTATCGCTAAACAACAGAGACTTCCGTTTTCTTCCTCTTGCCACCAAAGTTTACTCAGGGAGCTTTTGGTATGAATAACATGTGTTACAAGTTGCCTTATTTGCTTCTTTTGTTTTCAAATTGTTATTTTCATTTATTAGGTATTTAATCATATTTTTCATTATTTACTTGCATTGTGATATGTGTGAGAAAAAGGAGGAATAGGTGATTTGTATACAGTGCTGTGCTTTATCATTGCACGTTGAGCACAATTTTATAGTACCAAGTAAGAATTGTTTTAAATGCTTTTTCTTATACAGAGATACTTATAATATTGTTATACAAAGGTATCTATGCATTATAGAATATTTGGGGGAATTAGATGGGCTTGTCAGTGAGTTGTGGGTGCATGATAATTGTATTTAAACAAAAAGAGAGGAATCCTATACGCAAAAGCAAAATTTTTATGACCTATTAGTATGAGAGGTCAGAAAAATTGTTCACATTTGTGATATTTGCTATTCCTTGTTTATGTTCCCAAAGTGATTATAAGTAAACTCCTTACAATGAAAAGGATCTATGCCTTGCTGAGTGAGGAGGAAGACTTAGAGGTAAAAGAGAAGTTTTACACAGGGTTATTCTAAGGAACAAATGAACAATTTCTCATGAGAGTACTATGTGAGTATAAATTATAAAATATAATTTTTTCTACTGAATTTTGACAATTCTCTAACAAGAGGAAATTTGAAAGGAAGGAGAAGTTCTTTGACTTACTTAAGTTAGAATTGTTTGTGATTAAAACATTGTCAATACAGGTCATGATTCTCTCTATAAGCCAAGTTCACTGAGTTGACAAACTACACACATGGCCAAATTAAGTCCACCACCATTTTTATAAACAAAGTTTTATTGGAGAACAGCTATACTTATTCATTCAGGAATTACGTATGTCTTCTTTTGTACTGTACTCCAAAAGAAGAGTTGGTTGGTAGTTGCAACAGAATACTTATGACTCACAAACCTAAAATATTACTATCCAGTCCTTTACAGAAAATGTTTGTCTAGACCTAAGTTAGATAATGGAGATGTTGTTATATATTAAATACTTTATTATACTTGGAAACAATCTTTAAAAAGAGTAAATTAAAGAAAAACGTCATCAGAACACATGAATGCAGTATATTCCAGACACAGCTTGAATAGCATATACAAATTTTAACATGGAACAGCTTTGCCATTCATTAAGTTCAAGATTACTTAATTTAGGGGCAGCTGGGTGGCTCAGTTGGTTAAGCGTCCGACTTTAGCTCAGGTCATGATCTTGCAGTTCGTGAGTTCGAGCCCTGCCTTGGGATCTGTGCTGAAAGCTTGGAGCCTGGAGCCTGCTTGGAATTCTGTGTCTCCCTCTCTCTCTGCTCTTCCCCCGCTCATGCTCTGTCTCTCTCTGTCTCTGTCTCTCTCTCTCCTTCAAAAATAAATAAAAACATTAAAAAAATTTTTTAAGAGTACTTAATTTATAAGTCTCTGTTATAATATTGCTTTCTCTGTAATAATGATTTATGACTAGAAGCTGATGATGTATTGAGGAGTGTTTCCATATATAGGCTGTTTTCTTTGCATACGCATAATATTTGTAATTAACCTACCTTATTGATTATAAGCAAACATAAATCTGAATATGTAAACTTCAGTGATTCAATAGACTTCTATTTCTATTTGGCTGTGTAAAACACTTCTTTTGGGAAGTGCCTTTTCTCTGCAACTTGTGATTCTCTTGGGACAGTTAATCATATACCTCAACTCACTGATGACAAAAGTGAGTATGTAGCTCAAGCAAGTTCCCATCAAAGTTTTTCTCAGGAATTGATAGGGATGTTGGATGTAGATACAATTGCCTCTTTTCTGTGGGATCACAGGTTGTAAGGACATTATAAACCTGGGGATTCCTATGCTTATCTTTGTCTGAGATTGCAGCTAACCACATAGTAAGCAGAACAGAGAGATCAAAGGAACAGAACCTTAATGCTATTACATAAATCTCTGGATACAACCATGTCCAAAGTAACCTTGAACTTACTACTTACATTAGTCAATAATTTCCATTATTTGATTAATATTATTTGACTTGGATTTCTGTCTTTGCAATTTAAAGATACCTGATTAACTTAGATGTAGTTATCAGAGTTCAAGGAAAATATTCTCATTGTGTTTTCTATATTATTTCTCACATGTATTACTTTGCAAATATGTCAAATCCTAGACCTTTATTTTGTCTTTCCAATGATAGGCAATATCTTCCCATCAGAAAAACAGAGAATAATTTAATGACATGATGCATATGATGAGGCTTATCACAATATCTTAAATAGCATATGACCCCAAAATACAAATTTAGACAGATAATTTAAAAATGTGCTCATGCAGGGCACCTGGGTGACTCAGTCAGTTGAATATCTGACTTGATCTCTGCTCAGGTCATGATCTCCCAGTTAGTGGGCTCCATGGTGACAGGGTGGCGCCTACTTGCAATTCTCTCTCCCTTTTTGTCTGTCCCTCCCCTGTTTGTGCTCTCTCTCTCTAAATAAATAAACAAAAAAAATGTGCTCATGACAATAGTTCTTAATGACTTAGAATTGGAAACGTGCCTGAAAATTTAAAATGACATTAACAAAAAAGGGATGTGATTGAAGTTTCCTGGTCCCCACAATATAGCAAGGAATAAGATCTGGATTTGAAGTTGTATTTATTCAGTCATGTGTGTAATAATTCCAAACACTGTTATGGTACAGTATTTTTGAATCTAATGTTATGAATAACTATGTGAGGGTATTCTTAGTTCTTTCTTTAAAAAGGTTCCAAAGAAGTATCTTCAAATGGCTGAAGGAGTTTATAATTTCATTTTGGAGAGAAGATGTTCATACACAATAACTATATGAAGTAGGCAAAGTGTGAAGTTGTTTACACAATGTAATTTTAGTTTCTCTTAAGAACATTTCTGGTTATGGAATGAATAAGTCACGAGAATGAAAGGCACAGCATAGGGAACATAGTCATGGTAGCCATACTAGTGGTAAGCACAGAGTAATGGATAGTTGTCAGATTACCGTGTTGTACACCTGAAACTAATGTAACATTGTGTATCAATTATACTTCAGTTTAAAAAAAGAAAAAAGGGAAAATTCCTGCTACAAACAAAATGCTTACAAACTTGGACAAACTTTGCCTTAAAGGCTTTATTTCTACACAGTTAAGGCTTTAAATGCCAAGGATGTGTTACATTTAAATTGCCAAATGTGGTGACTCACCTACTCATTGAGACATAAGAGATTGATGAGAAATTCTTTCCTTAATGAAATTTCAAAGGGGCAAAACAAAAACAAGGATGATGTTACAAACAATTAGTTCAAATCACATTTTTGTCCAAGGAAGACCCAATAACTATAATACAGGGCTACATGCCAGTCAGATTATGAAATCAGGACTCTGCTAGCCATTTGTATTAGAAAAAGAGATGAAAATATCTAACATACATGGCAACTAAGGAAAATTTGGTGGAAAATAGTAAATAAAACTGCAATATTGCTCTTTAAGGGGAAAGCAAAACAATAAAACCAGAAACTTTAACCTCTTTCCCCCAAAGCTAATCTCTCTCCAAAAGGACCACATTTCTCTGAAATGTAACTAGAAGTCCTAGAAAAATATCCTGAAGATCTGAGGCTCATTGGAGGAATTACAGAGCAGGGTTTCATTGAAGGGTGAATCTCCCCAGTGTGTCCATATTGGTGGCTTTATGGGTTTGAGAGGAAGCCCAGCCTAGTAAGGTAAAGCCCACAGTTCCCCTACCTTCTCTGTCTGCAGAAAGCTGAAGTTGCCTCCTTCTCCAAGCCTGGTAACTCACTGTCATGTGATTCACACTTCCAGGTCAACGAAGTCAGACTCTGAAAATTTCACAGGATGCTTACAATTTTTGATCCCTTGTAGGAAGGAAATCTGTAGGAAATTTATAGGAAAGAAAATTCTGTAGGAAGGAAATCTGTAACACAAACTATTACTGCTAGTCTCACTTGGTGTGTATGGGAAAATCAAGACTTGCCCAAGGTTATGTGGTAAAAGCTAAAAATATAAACAAACCACTATTATAAATCTCCCCTGGGTCTCTATAAGAAAATGCTCTTTAAATAGACCATACTAAAAAAACTCTTGAGTTTTGGTCTCAAAAGAACTTTCCATCAACTTTTTCTGTTTCTTATAGTTGCCATTATATAGAAAGAGGTATATTTATACCATGTTGGATTTTTAATGACATATTCTAATCATTTCAAGAAATAAAAATTCCAGAAAGAAAAACTCCCAAACACATATGTATAGATTGTTTTGACCTCTTTCTTTTGAAATGACTGGTGTGTAGTAGATACTAAAACATAAACAATTTATTAATATATTCCCATGACTTGATATATAGTTGTATTTTTATGGAAATAGAATGTTGATAACAGAGCATTAAAGCTTTAAATAGGCAGAGTTAGGGGGAATATGAGGAATGCTTTCTATTTAATATTGGGTAATTAATCATTCAAAGACTGAAGAATTGGAAAGTAAAATAGAGAAATAAAATGAACATCAGACAAGTGTGCTAGAAGGTGTTTTTTGTATATAAATACACAGGTCTATTTGGATGAATGTTTTTAACTCCAACTATAAATATTCAATAATAATGACTAGTATCACCACTAGGAGAATTTCTACCTAATGATTTCTACTTCCCTGGTATCCATCTCATCTCTTACATTAAGAATTTTGTGGTAACTGTTTGAAATTTACTGTAAAAAAACAAATTCCTGTGACTCCCTTTTCTTTTCTTAATGTCTATTTTATGAGCGAGAGAGAGAGGTTGAGAGTGCGAGCAGGGGTGGGGCAGAGAGAGAAGAAGACATATAATCTGAAGCAGCTCCAGGCTCTGAGGTATCAGCACAGAGCCCGACACAGGGCTAAAACCCATGGACTGTGAGATCATGACCTGAACTGAAGTTGAAGACTTAACTGACTGAGCCACTCAGGTGCCCCTGTGTGACTCTCTTTTTAATCAGACATACTGACTTTGCCATCCTGACATGTTTTAATTGTTTGTTTTTTAAATTACTGATGAATTTGACATTGTATCTCTCTGGTACTGTGGAGAATTCCTTGAGCAATTTTTTTTTAAGTTTATTTATTGAGAGAGAGAGAGAGAATGCGTGTGTGCTTGAGTGGGAGAGAGCAGAGAGAGAGGGAGAGAGAGAATCCCAAGCAGGCTCCATGCTGTCAGCATGGAGCCCAAGGAGAGGCTTGATGTGGGGCTCAATCTCACAATCCATGAGATCATGACTTGAGCCAAAATCAAGAGTTGGATGTTTAACTGACTGAACCACCCAGGCACCCTTCATTGAGCAATTTTAATTCCTTCTTTTTCCACAATTGCAAGGACCAGATGCTTGTATCAAAATTAGCTTTACTTTACAACTGAAATTAATTCAATCAAACAGTAATACTGAACAACTTTCTAAATGAGACAAGGAATAGCTGAGGGATTCCGGCTATCTTTCCTCATTTCATTCTTCAATATTCATCAAATATTCTACCTTACATGTACAAAGATCATGATATTAAATTAACCCACTATGATTACGAACAAAATTATTGCTTATTTTCCAAGTCAAAATAAGCCAAATTCATGTGTTTTTTGTTTACTCACTCATGGCTTCTAGCATATCTGAAATGTAGCCACATGGCTGTTTTGTTTGCTAGGAATGTGTTAACTAACATTTCTTGAACACTATGCCATGTTTTGTGTTAAGAGTGGTTTTATGCTACTTATTTCATTTAAAATCCTAGATATATACCCTATGAGTTAAGGTTTACTATTATCCCTCTTTCACAGATGAAAAAATGGAGGGTTATCCAGAGTACCGGATTCATTTTGTGTTTCACTAACATCTGAGCATTTGCCTTGCACTGCTCCTACTCTCATGAAGACAAGTCTCTTTGTAGTAGATTCAATTATTGGTCCTAATTCATCACTCAGCTGTAAAAGAATGATTCTTCCACACCTTTGCTTATGACTTCATGATAGGAGGTACATACTTTCTCATCATTTCAGTTTGGTTTTGGATACATGAGTTGATTTGGCCATTGGGATGTTAGCAGATGTGAAGCAAGCAGAGTCTTGAATTATTTCCAGAGGTAAGATTTGTACTTTTGTGTTCTGGAGATCTCCTATGAGAACATGTGCTAGATAGTTTCTCCACTTGAGCCTAGGGCCAATTCATGACTCTGTAGCCTGGAGCCAAATCCAGCAGACTGGCATCTTTAAACAAAGCTTCCCAGCTGAACCCAACCTGTATAAGCTGAATAGCTTATTTTTTTAAGCCATTAGGTTTCGGGTGATTTGTTTGGCAGCACTATTATGACAATAGCTGACTGATACAATGCTACCACTACAAGTTGACTAGAGTGGTTGCTTCACAACCATTCTACAGATTATGGACACAACATGATAGTGCATTGCCTTAAGCTCAAAGTTTATTTTATGTACCTTGTCATGAGTCTTCCCTGTTGCTTCTGAGGCATAAAATGCCTTTGAAACTGCTGGGTCCCCATGTTATGCAACACTCCATGAAGATAAACCTTGACCAATGGAAAATAGAAATGACAAGATAAGTTCTTGCCCTTTATCCTATGGATAGATTGTTTAGAGAGAGTATTAGTGTAAGATATGACTTTTCTGAGGATGTCTTAGGAAATCAATCTGTCAACATGCCTGTGACCAACTCAATGACACATTTTGTCTTTGTTCACTTTCTAAGGATTCTTGGCTGAAAAAGAAAGATTAGGTAAATTTTCCCAGTTCAGAGAATGAGCAAATGGGATAGTTAGTACTCAAACTCAGGTTTTTTGATTCCAAAGTCAAACACTTAGTCATTGTGTTATATTGCACCATTGTAAATTATTTTAACAATTTAAAAATAAAATAAAAATTACTTTTAGGTAATTTGGTTAATCATTATCTAATGAGCAACTATTGGATGTAAGGACTTTGAAAGTAAGTCTAGGTAGACATTTTTATTTTTATTTAGAATACTTAAATATCAGAGTTAAGATGATTTTGAAGTTAAACAGTAAGTTCATAGGCTATCCACACTCGTTACCCCATATTCTTTTAAAAAAAGAAACTTTAGTTGAACAAATTTGATACCTTCTTCTATGGTTAGTAAAGTTCTGTTATTTTTGGTTTCTCAAATTCAATTATCATTTGAGAAAATGGGGATTCTAGGCTTCTAACTATCTTTCTGCTTTTATTGAAATTCAGAAAGCCAAAAGACCAATCTTTAGATAAGTGTTTTATACAAAATGTATTTCCTTTTTGGTTCTAACAAATTTTGAGCAAACTTTGTTTTGGTTTGTTTTTATTTTGTTTTACAGTGTCAGCTTCTCAGCTCTGCTGAGGGAAACAAGGAAAAGGATTTAGGCTCATGATTTCACAGATAAGTCAGCATATTCCTAGAGGACTAAGCTTGGTAGGATGAGGTCATATTTAATATTTCTTAGAATGAAAATAAAACTGTCAGATTTGCATATTAATTGCCAGGTACTCTGCTAAGCATTGTATAAGTGTAAGCTCAACATAAATATTTTGTAGCTATTTACAGATAAGAAGGTTGAGGGTCAGCCAGGCTAAATAATTTACCAAAGATCATATAACATCTAAGAAAGGAAAGATCTAAATCTAAACTTAGGTCAGTTTTACATTTCACAGGAGCTCTTAAATACTAATTGTATTATTTCAAAATGAAAAGCACTCCAAAGGACAAATATGACAAAACAAAAATATTGGGGATTCTTTTTAGAATTCATGTATGGTCAAATTATAACAGAAGTTTTTATTTTAATGAGGAAAACCAGCAGGCCTTCTTTGACTATAAAATCTGTACAACTGATTCCTGTAACTTGATTATTTTTAAAATAACCTATAATTACATAATTTAATAACTGCCTGCTTCATTTATTGAAATGTGCTTTCACATTTACATAATCAAAGGAAATATTTACATTTTATTTTATTTATAAATTAGCACTTTTTAAGAGGGTGTTGCTAATAGTAATGTAATGGTCCATTTTATTCTTGGAGAGATATGCCATTGTAAACCTTTCATTAGAAAATTTTCCATCCTAGGGGCTCCTGGGTGGCTCAGTCAGTTGAGGGTCCAACTTCAGCTCAGGTCATGATCTTGTGGTCTGTGAGTTCGAGCCCCGCGTCAGGCTCTGTGCTGACGGCTTAGAGCCTGGAGCCTGCTTCGGATTCTGTGTCTCCCTCTCTCTCTGCCCCTCCCCCGCTCATGCTCTGTCTCTCTTTCTCTCTGTCAAAAATAAACATTAAAAAAATTTTTTTAAAACAGATAATTTTCCATCCTCTATCACTGATTATCTGGTGCATGTTACACATGGTGTTCCATTTCACAGTGATTTTTTGGGGTGAATATATAAGCTACTTGTTAATTTTATATTACAGTTAAGAAAACAAATGAAAAGCTACTCTTATGTGTCTGGTGCCATTTCCGAATTAGATGATAAATGAATAAACTAAACATTTCAAACCCATTCTCTGCAATAACATTGCATTTAGAGACAGTTTGAAATATTGTACAGAAAATTTCCATGGAATATCAGCAAGAAGAATAGTTGTATACATTTTGCATCAAATTTAGGTGATATTCCACGGTAGTCAAGAAACTTTCCAAATCAGACACTAATGTCCCTTTTCTGTTCCATATGTAATAAAGCTTTTTTAAAAAGTTTAACTTAATATTATACTTTAATTTCAGTAGCTTCATTTAGGAAAGTCACTGTTACTATTTTGAAGTGACTTTGATTTCCCAGTGATACACATATGATTACATTTTGATGAAATATGCCTTGCCATATGTTCTACTTTTACAATGACTTAATATTACCTAATGTTCTGACTCATACACTCAAAATGAGATTTGTTTTCTTCATGAAACATGTACTTTGCAAACTTTTATTGAAATGTACAACTTATAAGAAAAGTGTACAAATTATAATAAATGTATAGCTCTATGAATTCTCAACAGGTGAATACGTACCATTTATAACCAGTGTCCATATCAAGAAACAGCACGTTACCTGCATCCCAGAAACTCATTTGAGCCATTACCAATCACTATGATGAGTTTTATCCTGATTCCTTAATTCTTTTTAATTTTTAAAAAAATGTTTACTTATTTATTTTGAGAGAGAGAGGGTGAGAGAGAGCTTGAGTGAGGGAGGAGAAGATCAAACTGTGAGATCGTGACCTGAGCCAAAGTGAAGAGTCAGATGCCTAACCAACTGAGCCACCCAGGGGGCCCCTGATGCCTAACACTTTAGATTCTGTCTTACTGTTTTTGAAATTTGTGAGTGGAAATATACATTAAGTAGTTACTTCTGGCCTTTTTCATTCAACATTATGTTTGTGAGTTTCATCCATGCTACTTTTGTAGCAATAGTTTTTTCATCTGTATTTCTTTTTTTTTTTTTTTTGCTTTTTCATCTGTATTTCTTAATATTCAATTGGACAGATATATCATTTTATTAATTTCATAGTTGTCAGGCATTAAATTCTTTCTAGTTTTCAGCTGCTTTTTAAAATAATGCTATGAAAATTATTGTACATATTCTTTGGTTTACATTTGTACTTATTTCTGTTGTATTCATACCTAGAGTGAATTTGCTAGGTCCCAGGTTTAGCATAAATCCAGCTGTAGTAGATATTATCAACCTGATTTCCAAAGCAGTTTTTATCAATTTCACCACCATAAGCAGACAATGAATTTTAATTATTCCTCATCTTTGTCAACACCTGATATTGTCTGTCATTTTCAGCTTAGCCATTTTGGTAAAAGTGTATAAGTAGAAAATTGTGGTTTTAGGTTGCATTTCCTTGATAATTAATGAAGTCGAGTGCCTTGTCATGTGTACTAGTCACTTGCATATAATTTTTTGTAATGTACTACTATCTTTTGTTCAATTTTTACTGGTTTGCCTAACTTGAAAATTGTCTTCTAAGGGTTCTTTATAAATTCTGGACATAAATCCTTTTTTCAGCATAAGTCTTCAAAACTCTTCTCCAACCTATAGCCTGCCATTACACTCTCTTATTGGTATATTTGGATGAAGAGAAGTTTATAATTTTAATGTAGTATAATTTGCCACATTTTCTCTTTATGACTAGTGTTCTTTGTATTGTTGAAGAACTCTTGGGCCATCCCAAGATCATAAACACATATTTATATGTTTTCTTTTAAAAGTGTTATAGTTTTGGGGCGCCTGGGTGGCTCGGTCGGTTGAGCGTCCGACTTAGGCTCAGGTCATGATCTTGTGGTTCGTGAGTTCAAGCGCCCCGTCGGGCTCTGTGCTGACAGCTCGGAGCCTGGAGCCTGTTTCCGATTCTGTGTCTCCCTCTCTGTCTCTGACCCTCCGCCATTCATGCTGTGTCTCTCTCGGTCTCAAAAATAAATAAACGTTTAAAAAAATAAAAAATAAATAAAAAAAATAAAAGTGTTATAGTTTTACTTTTCATATTTACATCTATAATACATGTCAAAATGATTTTTATGTGTAGTATGAAGAATGGGTCATTTTTAAAAATAGATATCCAGTTGATTTAGCATCATTTTTGAAAAGACTGTTCCCGGGGCACTTGGGTGGCTCAGTCAGTTAAGCCTTGAACTTTCCCTCAGATCATGATCTCACAGTTCATGACTTCGAGCCCCACATCAGGCTCTCTGCTGTCAGTGTGGAGCCCACTTCAGATCCTCTGTCCCCCTCTCTTTTTGCACCTTTCCCATGCTCGCTCTCTCCCTCTTTCAAAAATATAATAAACATTAAAAACAAGCAACAAGGGGTGCCTGGGTGACTCTGTCAGTTGAGCGTCCAACTTTGGCTCAGGTCATGATCTGATTCATGAGTCCAAGCCCCATGTCAGGCTCTGTGCTGACAGCTCAGAGCCTGGAACCTGCTTCAGATTCTGTGTCTCCTTCTCTCTCTCTGCCCTTGCCCTGCTTGTGTTTGGTGTCTCTGTCTCTCAAAAATAAATAAACATTAAAAAAACTTAAAAAAAAATAAAAACAAGCAACAAAAAAGAAAAGACCATTCTCTTTCCATTGCACTGACAGGTCAACTTTACCATATATTAGAGAATTGTGAATCCTTTTGCATACTGGCATTTTCATTTCTCTATGCACCAGGCCAACACTATCTTAAATATTAGAGCATTATTAGGGCTCCTGGGTGGTTCAGTTGGTTGAACATCCAACTCATGATTTTGGCTCAGGTCATTAGCTCACGGTTCATGGAATCAAGTCCTGCTGGGCTCTGCACTATCAGCATGGAGACTGCTTGGGATTCTCTCTCTTTTCCCTCTCTCTGCCCCTACCCCCACTCTCACGCACTCTCTCTCAAAATAAATCAATAAACTTTCAAAAATATATTAGAGCATTGTAATGGTTCTTCTCTGCTTTTCCTGCTTTTCTATGTTTGCCTTGGTTATTGTCGGCCTTTGAATTTCCATATAAAGTTTAGAATTGGCAATTGATTTTTAAAAAATATATCAACTGGAATTTTGATTGGGATTACAATGTATCTGTAATTTAAGGAGACTTTACATGTATCCCGCCATTTAAAGACCTCTTTAAATTTTGTACTTTTCAATATGATTGTTATACAATTTTTTCCATTGGATTTATTACTAGGTGTTTGATGTTTTTGTGTTAAAATTATGAAGGTAATTTTTAAAATAACTTATTTTATTAATGTTTTCTGTATTAGACTTGCTATGTTCACTTATTATTTTTAATAACTATAGATTCCTTTGGATTTTCTACACACACATTCATGTCATCCGAAAATAATAGTAGTTTATTTCTTCTATTCCAATCTTAATGTCTTATAGCATTGGATACAACTTCTTGTCTAATTTTGAATAGATACAGTGACAGAGAACATCTTTGTGTCTTTCCTATCTCAAGGGAAAGTTGCCATCATTCAGTGTCATGTTTGCTGGATGTTCTTTTGTATATGCTTATTTTTCAGATTGAGGAAGTTCCTTCCAATTCTTAACTTTCTAAGAATTTCATTGTGAATGTTATCTGTGTTCTCCGCACTTTTCCCAGCTCTCTAGCAGGTCTTTGCCTTTTCAGCACCCTAACATTGGAAAAAGTATTCTTCCCTTCAGATGAACTTTATTTTCTTCAGTTCTTACTGCTTCTCAGTTCTCCAATATCTATGTAAACATGACACTTTAAATTTATTCCACTTTATCTAATGCAGAAGGATCATTGGCTAGCTGTAACTTAATCCATCCTGCCCAGAAGCGGACTCCATCTTAATATTTCAAAACTTTGTCACTTTGTTCGATCATTCTCGATTTTAAGTTCCACGTGGCCAAATTTTTACTTCTTTACCATGGAGAGTAGGGTTTACTCTTTTATTGGGGGAATTTTAAGACAAATACTTTTGTGACATTTATTTTTGTAATTTTTTTGCTTTCTTTTTTTACTTCTTTTTTAAAAATCTTTTATTTATTTATTTATTGAAAAATTTTTTTGATTAATTTATTTTTGAGAGAGAGAGAGAGAGACAGTGTGAGCAGGGGAGAGGCAGAGAGAGAGAGGGAGAGAGAGAATCCCAAGCAGGCTTCACACTGTCAACACAGAGCCCGATGCGAGGTGAGAACCCATGAAACCATGATATCATGACCTGAGCCAAAAATCAAGAGTCGGATGCTTAACTGACTGAGCTACCCAGGCGCTCCTTAAAAAATCTTTTATTATGTGAGTTGTGTTTTCTTGCCCAATACTGAAGGACAATATAGAATAGCTTTCGATCTTTTTCTTCTGCTGTTACACACATGAAGGATGACATTCGTTTGTATATCACATTCTGTTAGCATACCTAAAACATAATATAATTCTCATGCCAGAAGTATTAGTTTGGCTCTAATTTTATATTTCTTATTTCTGTCCTTTTAACACTTCAGTTAGTAGAAAGTATCTGTATATGGTTAAACTGTTATTCTTGGTTTTAGGATTTTTTTGAATTACCACTTTTGTCAGTGTAAGTTGTATTTTGATAGAAACATGAGCTCTCTTGCCATAGCATTTAATATACCAAATGAGCAAAAGTCAAAGTTTTTCTTCTTTTCTTAAAAATTTGTTTAATGTTTATTTATTTTTGAGACAAAGAGAGACAGAGTGTGAGCAGGAGAGGGGGGAGAGAAGGGGAAGACACAGAATTCTAAGCAGGCTTCAGGCACTGAGCTGTCAGCAGAGAGCCCTACGTGGGGCTGGAGCTCACTGACTGCAAGATCATGACCTGAGCCAAAGTCGGACACTTAACTGACTGAGCCACCCAGGCACCCCAAGTTTTTCTTGTCACAGAAATGAAAACACCTAAATATGTTTATGTCAGTGCAGACTGTCATTTCATTCCCAAATAAAAGTCACTTATAGAGGCATCTGCTGCAAGGACCATCTGTACTTGCTGGAGTCAAGGTGAACAGATTAGAAAGAATGATTTGTCCATCAAATACACTTATGATAAAATAAATGAAAATTTTATGCTAAATAAATGCATGCTGAATTAAAATGATTCTTACTGATTCTAAAACTTTAGACTATTCCTCAGGGTTTAGTCTATTTTTTCAAAAATTACTGAAAATGTTAAATACTAGAGCTCAATTTTTCTCTGAGAGTTCTTTTTCATAAATTTAATTGTTAATAAAAATGAATAGCATGCTTGATTAAAAGATACTGATCTGGCTTGAAATAGCCATGTCTCAAAATGATATTTTTCAGATTAATTTTTAGAACAATAAGTTATATAGCTCCATATATGTAGTAGAGTAAATACAATGGTAATCTCCTTTTAAACTATATTCTCATCCATGGCAGGCACAGGTGTCTTGTGATTATTGCACTATTGTTTGTGTGTGTGTGTGTGTGTGTGTGTACATAATATCTGAGTTAGGCCTAGGCATATGCACTTTATACAGTTTATCACTTGTTTTGCTATACATAGAAAACTTGAGGACCACTGGTAAGGCAGTAAAAAGCTTGGAATCAGACCACGTAAAATTTAAAATTATCGTATCTTAGTTAAATGTTTGATGTTCAGAAAGTTATTTAGCCTTTCTCTATCTCTTTCTCTTATATGTAAAATGGGGATAATATCTGCAGATGGGATACTTAGATGTAATATATGTATGCTGACCCATATGCGGCATGTCAAATAGTAATTGCTCAGTATATGCTATTATTAACATGCTTTAAAGAAATAGCCAGGAATTATTTTGGAAACTCAGAAGTGGCTCACAGAGGCTTTCCACTGCTGATTAGGATGGAGTAGCTTGCAGCAAACATGTCCCCACCAAACAACTAGAAAACTGTTAAATGTAAAAAGAAAAGTCACCAAAGTAAAGGCATTAGAGAGCTCCTGAAACAATTATGACTACAGAGTCAAAGATTCTAGAAAGAGAGGAATAGAGGTGAGGTGATTTTTACAAGTAGTATTTCCAAGCATTTTGCAAGAAGTATTGCCACTTCTGAGTGAGGGAATCCTGGGGCATTCGTCTACAAACTCTTATTTTGTCATTGATTGGCAGTTGTCCTTGCTGGAGTGTGGGGAACAAGGGGAGTTGATTTCTTGACAATTCCAGACTACCATGTGCAAGGGCAGATGTAGCTTGGGAGAATGCCCTGGGACAATGAGGTGCAGATACTAACAACAAAAAGAACTGGAAGTCAACTGGAGTCCACTGAAGTGATTAAGCCAGAGTGAGATGAACCAGATGAGCAAAACTGGTTGAGCTCCACACTAATATTCTGATTTACACATTTCCTATGTTAAAGTGATTCTGTCTTTTCATTATTTCTCTAATGTAGTAGTCAGTAACAATTTGTAAAACAGGGTAACCAGTGGGACTAATTATTTCAGAACCCACAACTGATATTCATCATCTCCCCCAACTACTCCTAGATTCATTTCAACTTAAGCCAGTACTTTTGCTGGGCTGGTGGAGACCTAGACCTTCATCACTCAAAGATCTGAGCTCCTGTGGTTATTATGCCCTTTTTAGGCTATGGTTGCTATAAATGCCCATTCCTAGCTATTACTGAACATGGAAGCAAAACAAGCACCCCAATGAATCACTCAAGTTTCAGACATATCTGCTTCCATTATGCAGCAGAAACTCTATTTCCTCATAATAATCAGGGTCAGGCTCTGGGCTGATGGCTCAGAGCCTGGAGCCTGTTTCCGATTCTGTGTCTCCCTCTCTCTCTGCCCCTCCCCCGTTCATGCTCTGTCTCTCTCTGTCCCAAAAATAAATAAACGTTGAAAAAAAAATTAAAAAAAAAATAATCAGGGTCAGAGTGGCTAGTACAGTAACTCCATTCTTTGGTGCTTTCAAGCACATCATATGATCAGGTGGTGATTCACAAGTTACTGGCTCCTCTGGTGAAAGGATCCTTTCTCACCCCAGGCCATAGATGACCAAAGAACAAGGACTTCTAGTAAAGCAGAGCCTAAATTTATGTGGATAGAAAACAAAAACTTCTCACGTTAATCACTTGGAATGATAGTGAGAGCAGTCACTCTTACTTCCATGCTTTGGGTTTGAGAACTCAATATTCTGTCTATAACAGCACCATAAATATGCCCTGACCCTGCAAGTCGTCCCTGTGCTAGTGCTTGAGCTGTTCCTGTAAAAGACCATGAGAAGTATTCCATTCTATGGAAGACCAGTGGATCCTTTGGTATGAAGCAGTACGATGCAGTATTACACTATAATTAATCAGACGTCCTGTGAGTTCTGCAGCCGAGCTGGCTAAGACTCTGTGGGTAGAAAAGTAAACCCATAATTGGAATATGCATCAGTCCTAATTAGGACAAATTGCTCCCTCCTCTAGGGAAGAAGGGTTCAGATGTATTCACCTGGCCATCAAGGAGCTGGGTGGGGTCATAAGGGGTGGTACCATATTGAGGATTTTATGACAGTTTTTGCTACTATTCAGTTAGACTCTCAGCAGCAGGAATAGATGATCATCTTAGTGAGATAGACTGTATATACTTTTAGGTGTATGTGTTGCCTCCATCCTGGCCACCATGGGTATTCGGCTCATGTGCGCATTGGATAAGCACTGGGATGACTGATAAGGTAGTCTGGTTAATCTCTACCAGATGAGTCATGTTATCCATCTGATTGCACATGGCCTCTGCTGCAATGAATATTCTTGGGTGGGCGTTGATACGAGATACCAAACATATACTTTCCTTACGGTTTGCATTACGTTTGCCTCTAGTTTACGGTTGCCTCTAGTAATTTGTTGAGAACTCTGTGAAATGGCAGCTTTTTGGTGCTTGAAAACTTGAGAGATAAGTGATATGTAACTTTCAGAGCACAGGGAATTGAGAAAGAAGGAAAAGGTAGAGCAGGTAGGAAAACCAAAGATATTTAATAAACCCTAAAGAATGCCCTGAAGAAATTTAATAAACAATCAGATCCTCTCAAGTACTTTCACAACAGGCACATGAATGGAATAGCTATGGTGGCAAGAATGGAGGTAATGGGTACAACACTATGTGTCCTGTCTTTTGATCAGCCAGAGAAAGGCAGAAGACCAATCCTGAGTTTGAAGAATTTTGTGCCAAGAGGTGGTAGAAAATTATAAAATAAGACATAATACCTTCCCTTCTCTGACAACATAGCCCAGAGCCAGGGCTAAATATGAGAGAACTACAATGTTATCACAAACTCATCATTCTAATATCATGAAGCCATTTAAGTAGCATGAATGGTACAACAATTTCCTGCATTAAATCAACAACTAAATCACTTAGTCCTTTGTTATCAAATGCCCTTTCAAATGTATTTCCACGTATATTTATTCCCATGGCCCTGAGGAAAATTGCAAGTTTTGGAGCCAGCAAACCAGGTTCAGATTTTATCTCTGTAATTTGACAAGGCTGTTCAAGTTATCTTAGACACCTAATACAGATCCAGCCACACAGGTAAATACTAATGAATATTATTATCAGTTTTATTATTTATCATAGCCCTAAAGAAATTTAATAAATAATTAATTCCAAAATTGCCACTGTATACTCTAGAGGAAAAAAAAAACTTCAACCTTTATAAAATAAATTTTACTTTTTTTGTAAAGACATAGATTAAATGTCACTATTTACATGTTTTGTACTGACATTTCCAAAGGAGGCATATTTGGCCTGAAGGTTCCCAGAAAACAAGACCTTTACATTATTTATTTTATAGTTTTCTATTCCTTCGGTCAAATCAGGTGCGTATCAGTTGCTGCTACTTCCTCAAGGGTGGTTTATTTATCAGGCCAGCTAGACGGAGCTCAATACTGACTTAAAATTAAGAAGGAAAGTTAATGTTCTTTCCAGAGTAATACCTACATCAGTATTTCAGTCATTCACCCAGGTCATGTAAAGCTGCAGTTTAAAATTCCCAACACACCATGGCTTAGACATTTTATGACCCCAAGCATTCAGGGCAGTTGACTTATTAACCAAAAGATAGTGTTTAACCTCTTGTGGTTTTCACCAGGCAAGTGCATTCTGGCTTGTCAAATTTACCCCTCTATGCATTCGTAGGGGATGAGAAATAATTAAAAAATAAAGCGATTTTCCCAAGCTTTATTATTAACTGCTCCACCATTCTGTCAAGATGAGGATTACTTTAGTATACATATAATATATATTACTATATATGGATAGTTTCTGCTAAATGCAAACAAAATCAGCAACAGTTGTTTTTATATGTATGTCATTTGACTGTAATGCTTTTAAGATCATGAAACATATAGTCAAGTCACAAAATATTAGTTAAAATTCTTTGATCAGGGTTTATTTACAGAACATTTAATGGAGTAGGTTTGAACAGAGATAGATTTATAATTGGGTATTTGAAGGCTTACAAAATCTTTGGAGTTACTGAAGGAATAGTCTACTGTAAATCAATACTTTAGGCCAACTTTTCTACCGTGGACTGTGGACAAGCAGACCAACCGGAAAGATTTCTTTCATTGCTGTCATTCAGGGCCAGCCCTGAGGAGATCTGATATGTAGTGGTTACCAACTTTTTGCTGGAGCCAGAATATCATGCAGAAAAAAACACTTTTATTCCTCTGCTAACTATAAAACAGAGCACATTTTCACCTCTTTGGGTAACTGGCCTTAGGGAACTTCCTGTAAGACCACACATGCAGTTAAGGCTAAGTCAACTAAGTAGTAAGAACCGGGACCCTGAGGACCCTGTTTATACAAGTTATTTATCCTTTCTCATCTGCTAGTGCCCATCCCATGTTCAGCCTTCCTTGAACAATGACATGCTCTATGCACATGATTCAATCGATCAAATAACACTTCATTCATGATGAGCAGTTTGAGTGCTATAATCCCTTTGTATTCTGTGGTTCAATATTCAATCTTTACTGAGGTTCAGTAGTAAACTAGAAACTGACTTTTCAAAGCAAAACTAGTCATCATCAGAAGAAAACACTGTCTTACTCCAAACCTTTAAGGTAGTTCTGCACCATGATTCTTCTTTGGGACTGGCAAGAGGCACCATATGATATTTTTATGAGTCACACACTCATTATCACTGAAACTGCTTTGTTATAAGGCTCAAGTGGTAGAAAAGCTTATGCCATACTTTGGACCTGCTACAGATCATTCTTTTTCATTGGGCCAGATTTAAATTTGGCAACCTTATGTGTTTCCTAGTAAATGGGTAGGGTTGTAAATTCAAGTATGATCTATGTGGCTTATCAAATCTAAAATATTTAAAGAAGCACAGTATGTACATGGTAATGTGCAGCAACTTTTCTCTCACTTTAGAGGGAAATTTTGACATGTCTCAGACCAATGGACTCCTAGATATTTCACTGATGTGTAAGCTCCTGAATATTTATGTGATTTATTGTCTATCCTCTCTCATGCTGTGTTTTTAGGCAATTGTGATTTCTCCCATTTTATGCTCATCCGATCCATCTAACATAATATCAGTATAATGGATGGTGTGATGTTCTGTAGGATATCAAAATAATACTTCTTTGGGCTATCTACTAGAGCAAAAGAATTGACCTAGCCCTGAGGTAGTCAGTGAAAATATGCTGTTCTTCCTGCCATCCTCACACTATTTTGATTAGTTTTAATTACTAGGATAAGGAAAAAGCGTATTTTAAGTCCATAGCTACATATCAGGTACCAAAGATATATTAATTTGCTACTGAAAAGATAGTTATAATAAAAACTTGAATACTCCAAGGTATGTGGAATTACTTTTAATTTCTGCATGTGGTATTTTTCTATCAAATAAATCTATCGCTTGATCATTATAAGCCCTAGAATTAACTGGTAAATCACATTAGTGTTTTGGAATTCTGGGGATTAGTATTAGGTCAGATCTAGTATCTAATTATCTTCATATTTCTCTTTTCCCAGTGCATAATCATAGTGGAAAATATTGACAGGTAATACCAGGTAAGACTTGGAAAAAGACTCATGTTGTGGGGTCCCTCTCAATCAATGAGTTCCAAGTCTAGCACCTGGCCTATATCTGTGAATTAAGAAGCTATGAAGTTGGGTTTCTGCCCACTAGATCTGGAATTGTATGCCTTATATATGTTGTTCAACAATGACCATTTATATAGGAACTGCACAATTAATCAGACTCCACCACAAATGCATGTGGGTCTGTAACACCCTGATTACCACTCAGTCTCAGCCTTATTATGGGAATTGACTCACCTATTTCTTACATTAAAGTACTCAAACCCTGTCCCTTGCTTCTAATTCAGGAGAATCCATCTATTTTGATTATAAATAATAGAAAAGAAATTTGGTCATCCTCATCTAAAGACAATACAAGAAATAGGGAAAAAAATCAATATAACATTCTGGCAGATGACAAAAATTCACCAGAAATGTTGTCAAAACTAAACTATATTCTACCAAAATTATTGAAATGTAATTATAAAAAAAGTATTCCGTGAGCATTCAGGCAAATATACTGGATCTTTTGTGAGCCAAAGAAAACAGTTTCATGTTAGATATCTTTTTATGACAAAATTCTGCATCAGAAAAAAGATATTCAAGATACATAGGAAAAAATGTATGAACTAAGGAAATTTCCATCCTCCTCAGCTGTCTAGTGTAAAGACAATTGACAATATTGAATACACAGAAAATTAGGGAATATTGTGTTCATGAACGCTTCCTGAAAAATCTACTACAGCACAATTTCATACATACAAAGAGTTACAGAAAAAAATCAGTAAAAGGGGTGGTAATGAATAATGAATACCCTCGACAAAGTTTCAACTAAAAAAAAAAACCTTGAAATAAAAGCAGCAGAATGGTTTGTAAATGTTAAATGTTCTGATAGCATAGAAATGACAGCTAACAAAATAGGCATAATGAGGGGAGAAAAGGTGGAAAGTCAAAGCATATTCTTTAAAGCTGACAAATTAAGTAGTAGAAGGTGAACCATACAGCCATATATATAAAAGAGTGCAAAGGTAAACACAGAGAAAGATAGTGTTATTGAACAAGGTTGTAAAGGGGCGCCTGGGTGGCGCAGTCGGTTAAGCGTCCGACTTCAGCCAGGTCACGATCTCGCGGTCCGGGAGTTCGAGCCCCGCGTCAGGCTCTGGGCTGATGGCTCAGAGCCTGGAGCCTGTTTCCGATTCTGTGTCTCCCTCTCTATCTGCCCCTCTCCCGTTCATGCTCTGTCTCTCTCTGTCCCAAAAATAAAAATAAACGTTGGAAAAAAAAAATGAACAAGGTTGTAAGGTAGAAGAAATGAAGAAACAAGATGCATACCACATAGTTTTCCCCTCCATATGAAGGTAAGAGTATAAAGTTAAACCCTTGCTTTATAAAATTTAAATATAAATTTATTTATAAATATAAATAAATACAAATTAATTACCAGTAAAGCAACAATAAGAAAGAGACAGAAATGGTCCACATAGTGAAAAAGTACCTGAAACTAGATAAATGCCAGAGCAGGAACCAAATTTACTGTCATACCAATAAACATTCTTTGGCTTAATTCAATTAGAAGAAAAATATTTTACTTTTTAAAAACTTTTTAATGTTTATTTTTGAGAGAGACAGAGTGTGAGGGGGGAGGGGCAGAGAGAGAGGGAGACACAGAAGCAGGCTCCAGGCTCTGAGCTATCAGCATAGAGCCCGAAACGGAGCTTGAACCCACAAACCATGAGATCATGACCTGAGCTGAAGTCGGAGGCTTAACCAAGTGAGCCACCCAGGCGCCCCTAAAAGAGAAACATTTTAAATTGTTTTCCAAAGCAAGATCCCATTCTATGTTGTATGAAAGAGACATATCTTAACTGATTTAGAAATATTGAAAAATACAAAAATAGGCAAAGTAAACTAGAAAAAGATAGATGAAAAATAGCAGATATCTTTCAATTTTCCACAAGATGATGGACATTGATAAACTTTTAATGTATCCACACATTCTCTAGCAAAGCACATAAGAAACAAGAAAATAAAATACATGTCACTTACCTACCATAAATAGAGGATGGCTAGGATAACTAGATGACCAAAAACTACAATGTTCATGGAAATGAACAATAATTAGTGAAGACCAGAAGAATTCTCTCTAGAACCCACTCCAGAGCTTAAAGTCAGGTGGGCACTGTACAGACATGAGGACACTGTGCCTGGTTCCTGGACTGGTGAAAAACAGATTATATCAATTGTCACCACTTTAATTGGGAAATACTGAGCATGAACTTTAAAACTTGTGGCTACTAGGAGTCGAAAGGAAGGGGCTTAGAAATGAACGGGATCAAATGTGACAGTCTTGGGAAGTCACCACCTCTGGAGAAGAAGGGGACACCTTAGAAAGGGAGATGTCTTTTGGAGATTGGATGGTGATGAGAAAGATGGATGAAGAAAGGGCTATACTAAAACAAAATATATACCAAAAAATTAAGAGACAGAAAAAAGTACTGTTTATTTAAATACTTATCTCACTGTATTAAAGTAGATGGTACAAAGGTATACCATGTAAAAACAAAAATAATGAAGGGATTGTTACCTTGAAGACTGACCAGGCAGGATTAAGATTTTTAGAATAAAAGTACTAAATGAGAAGCAATAGTATACTTGTAATGCTAAAGTTTACTATTTATAAGAATTACATACAATTATGCCTACCTGTATTCCAAATAGCACAGCATAACCTTAATAAAGTAGAACCTATATGTGTAAAGCACAAGACATCAATACCCTAGCAGAAGATTTTAACATATACTTCTCAGTCTCACAACTTAGTGAAAGCAATAATTATTGACAGACCCAAATTAATCAAGCCACATACTTTTATTAATGCAAGTACTGTGAGTATATTTTGCTTCAAAAAGTGTTTTTTTGAAACTTCAAAAAATAATAATGAATACAAATTGAAAGGGACAACATTGAATGTTTGAAGAGACTTTCACAGGCAAAGTATGGGAGGATTTGATAATTTTTTTAAAGTAATAATGTTAAGGGATTTCCCCTTCAGCTGCTGGAAGCCACGCTATCCAACCAGCCTGATGGCAGGGCCCAGGCGGTGGACGGATCAGGACTGCAGGGTGACCCAGTGAAGCTTCTTGGACTCCTGCTTTTATGTAATTTGGCCTTAATAAAAGTACCTGGGGAGTTGTCTGTTGGGGAATTGCCCTCGACAGGCCCCCTGGAAAATAACCATTGGGGAAAGAAAATAAGGTTCTGCAAGGAAATTGTGAAGCCATACATCTAGCCCTTGCCACCCCCTATAAAGACTCCTCTACCTAAAGGAAGGATAGCCCCATATATTTCCCAGCCAAGGAGGGACAAATGGATTTGAAAGGCCCACTCCGGCAACAAAGGAGTGTGTATCTATGGGCACAAGTTACTCCAAGGCCTAGGCCCACTTGGCTCCCCAGGAGGCATTCCAGATGATGACTGAACCTAGTCGGTTAAGGTACAGAATAGTTCATTAGTTCCTAGGTGCATTGTCTCTCTGGGAATGCATAAGGCATGGGCTCCCAAGGCCCTCTTGGCCCCCTCCTGGCACTGCAGACCGAGGCGAATACTTTTGTTCCTCAAACCACAAATGGTTCGGGGAAACAACTAACAGGTCATGTACCTATAACTGTTCCACTTGAGATGTTGAGAGATAGATGACCTTTCATGAAAATAGCAAAGCAAATGCTCTATGGATTATAAATGTAGATACATAATGAAAATAATGAAAGAAATTAATGCATAAGCAGAGGGCAAAAGGGGATGTTACAAGAAAATACCCATATTATTCCTTAATGGGTGATTACACAAAGGAACATTTTTAGAATTAGGTAATGCTAGAAAACATAGATGACGCACACTACAAAGAAATTGCTAACAAATATAATGCCACGTTTGCCACAATAAAGCGGCCAGTCCAACACACTGCTGTTGTCTTGTCCATTTTATTTTTGTTTTATTTTATTTTCACTTTTTTGCCAATGCCGTTCATCCTTTGGGAACCCCTGGACCTGCTGGAGCTGGACTCCGGCATCCAGCCATGACAGAGTAACTAGTTCTGAACCTACCCTTCTAATGTAAAAAATGAGAGTATTGGACAGTATATGTGTTTTAAGACACTGGACAACAGGCAGCACAGGAGACTATTATCTCCAAGAAAAGGGGATACATATGAAGTGGGAACAAATGAAGTGATCCCTATGATTGCCTTGACTTTCTACTGTAGGCATAATAGAAAAAGAAGGAACCCAACAAAGAGCATGGAAGATATGCCAATTTGAGAAGACAGAAATGATCTGACTTTCAGAAACTTGCCCAAATACATACTACAAGAAAATGGTAGGTCCAGCTGTAAGCACTCAAACTTCAGAGTTCTTGCCCTTTACTGCTACTGTATCCTGCATATATTGCCTTCTGATATATAGGATCCAAGGCTATTAATTAGAATCTAAAATTTCAAAGCTTGGCTGAATTTTATTTTGGAACCTGATTAAGATAGTAAATTCAACCCCCCCCCACCCCCAAATAAATAAATAATGACCAGCCTTGGAATTCTCATGGTTACGGACACATGGTTGTTATTAGAAGCCAGTTTTGTACTACTGAACTGGAATATGCCCTATAGTGCATCAATAGCATAATTAAAGAGCTTTTATTGAAAGATGGTTTCATGTGTCATGAATAATTTTATTAAGCTTCCACAATCTGAGAATAGTGTGTTGATCAATCAAGTTTATAGCACAATGGGCTGACAGACCATATAGAGTAGGCTAATGTACTTCGAACAGCTTGGTTGGGAAATTGGCTGTGCACTTGTATGCAGGAATTCTTTCACTGTTGTTTTCTCAGGAAAAGTTCTAACATCAAACTTGGACAGGGTTCTGATACTGAAGTTGACAAAATCTACAGCAAAATTAAATGAAAGCCTAAAATAACAAGCCAGTAAAACATCAGTGAAAATTGTGGAGTAAGGACCTTCAAAAATCCTCTCATCCACGAAAGCAACAAGAACAACGGCAAAACTTGTTAGAACCAACTTTATAAGAACTCTGAGAATTGAACAAAGGCTCATAGCAATCCAGGGAGCATTTGTACAAGAAAAACGGCTGAATCTCCATAAGAACAGTGATTTTGTGGCATTTTAGGTTACTCTGTTTCCATCTTCTATTCCTTAACTCTACAATAGCCTTAAAAACCAACAACCCCCAATCACAGCGAAAACAGATCAAATTGAGTCACTGCAGAGGGTAGAATGGCATTGAAGTTCCTTCAAATCTCCAATCCCAGAGAACTGTCATTATTTGACATGTCTGGTGGTTCAAAGGAAGACCCCATTTTCAAGGCTGTCTTTTTTTTTTTTTTTTTTTGAACTGATTCAGAGCTTGCCTATTGTTAAAGGCCTTGTACCTTGGGCTGTTTGTCAAAGAATATCACAGGCAATTCATTAACATCATGAATGCCTGAGACATTGGAAAACAGTTGGGTAAACAACAGACTGATCAAGAAACTTTAAATGGAAATCAGGAAAATGTGATGACTATACAGGGTTTTGAAAATGTCCTACATAGTCCTAGGATTTCAGAAGGCCATACATATGCATAATGCTGTGCTCATGCCAAGGGCTGTACGCGTGCTTATTAAAGTACTGAGAAGACCGTAAATTCTCACCTCAGACTCTCATTTCACTCTTACACCTCAGCTTCTGAATAAAAAGGAAATAAAGTCTAAAGTAGAATTGTAAGCTGCCTGGCTGAGTGTTAAAGGGGTGCCCAAATACACACACAGAGTCCCTTAACAAACTGTGGAGATTTATTTATTGTAGGCATTTATGGAAATTTCTGTCCAACCATTAGGTGAGTACTAGGCTAAGCAAATAGAGATGTTAGTGGTCACACATGATAAAGAATACAGATTTCACAGGATTATTTCAAACCTGTCACTAGATGACAACAACTAACATCCACAAAAATAAACTCTTGGGAGGGAGAAGATCTAAGTTACAGTGTTATCATATTAATTATTTAAGATGTCCAGGTTTGAAGACACTGGGTGGCTCAATCAGTAAAGGGTCCAACTCTTGATCTCAGCTCAGGTCTTGATCTCAAGGTCATGAGTTTATGCCCTGCATTAGACTCTGCACTGGGCATGAAGCCTACATGAATGAATGAATGCATGAATGAATGAATGAATAAATAAATATCCAGGAATCATGAAACATGGAAAGTAACAAGAAAGAAAAATCCAAGCAACAAGAAAAAAAAGCAATCAATGGAAACTATCTCTGAGGAAACCTGGACATTGGAGTTACTGGACAAAGACTTCAAAGCAGCTGTTTAAAATATCAGAGAACTAAAGGAAATCATGTAAAAAGAACTAAATGATAGAATAAGAACATTATCTCACCAAGTAGATAATATCAATAAAGAGAATTATATATATTATATTAAATATATATTTTATATATTATATAAAATATAAATATATAGATATTCATATATATTGCATTAAATATATATTTTTAAATATATATCTTATATAAATTATATATAATTCTCTTTATTGATATTATATATAATTCTCTTTATTGATATATATATTCTTTATTGATATTATATATATTTTATATATAATATACAACTGAAAATAATTGTGCAGTTTAAAAATATAATAACTGAAATGAAAAATTCACTAGAAGGCTTAGCAGTAGAACTGAGATAGAAGATAGTTCAATTGAAATTACCCGTTCTGAGGGGCAGAAGGGAAAAAAATAATAAAGAAAAATGAACAGAATTTCAGAGAGTTAAAGAGATTCTGGGCCAAGAGGCATGAAAAGAGGCTGATGAATCAGTTTGAGAAATGTTTTGGAATGAGACACACTTGAGAAGGGGCTCATTTCCTCACCAGTTTCTACCCAGAAGCCAGCCACATTCTGGCATTCTGAGAACCAGCAACCTTGGCATGAATGCTGGCATCATAATGAGAAACTTTGTTGTGGCTCCCCTCCCTAAATTGCTTCACAAGCTTCAGATAACTGGAGCAACTGGGAGATTGAGCAGGAGAGGGAGGGATGGATGCTGCCATGGTTTGCAAAACACACATGTCTGGGAACCATCAGAAATCACTTATTATTATTTTATTTCTGGAAATCAATTTGATATGACCTCATGCTATAATGCACTTAAGAAGAAATTGCTTTATTTAGTAGTCACATACTCATGATCTAAAACATTTGGGTTACATTTAGAGAATAATTCTACAGAAACTATTTTTTAATGTTGAGAAAATATCCGTACTGACATTGCAGATGAAAAATCTCTGGTCAGCCTTACTATTTTCATTATAGTAATTAATTGGGAAGGGAATATAAGTGTTCCATGTTTTACAGGTATCTGCTACATTCTGAATAAAAATTATTTTTTTAGGAAACATAAGGAAGTATGTTTCTTTAAAGTAATGTGCCAAGAAATGTGTCCAGTGTGTGTGTGTGTGTGTGTGTGTGTGTGTATGTGTGTGTGTGTGTGTGTGTTATGTCTCTTGGAAATGCTTCAGCCATTCACTCTAGTTTTGTTACTACCAATAACTTTTAAGGAATTTTAGCTTTGATTGTTTTTTTTATTACCGGAAATATTCTGCTGAAAAGAATACTTTGCAAACTGCTGCAAAACACTGCCAATTATGAATGCTCCAGAACAACAATGTGATGTTATTTTCCATGTTCCATTCAAAACCTAAACTTCAAAATATAAGTTACTGAAAACATAGAGAGGACCATGTTTTTTATGATGTGAATTTATATGACCCAAGATATCAAGTTACTAGATACTTTATAGCACACCTAACAGTGTTGAAACTGTTCCCTTGAAGGAGTAGATTATACTGCTACTGCTACCAACAACAACGATAAAACCATGACAACAGTACTTAACATTCATCAAGCATGTGCTTTGTGGCAAGTACTAGGCTAAGCACTTTTCCTGAATATTCTCATTTAATCCTAATAACAATCCTATAAGGTAGGGACTGTTATTGTCCCCATTTTATAAATGTCTAAACCTAGTTATTTAGAAAACAAAATGGAAGAAAATGCTTGTATTAAGTAGCACTCTATTGAAGAATTCAAGCAAGAAAGCAGGAGTTGGTGAAAAGAATAAGGGAGGAAAAAGAGGGAGAATAAATATAAGGGATATGTTAGTGAACTAGTCAGAGTTTCATGGCAAAAAAATCCTGTAGGTCGTCTTCAGAGAAGCTCTGTGAAGCTGCTCTGTCTCCAAACAGTGAGAAAGAGAAGAATGTGAGAAGAAATAATCCACCTGATCCTATCTTCAGTTGATCAAAATTTCGAATATTAACTCCTGCACACATCTAGGTTTTGCATACTTGGGCACCAGCTGGATTCTGTGATATCTCACATGTAAGAGTCCACTGGAAAGCCCCACTGGGAAACAAGAGGCATGTCACATTGGCATAAGGTGAGGCATTGTTGTATATGCCCACAAGTAAAGTTCCCTAGTCTTCAAATGCATGTTAGGGATAGATATACTTAACCACTATTCAAGCTCTCACATTAATTCTCAGAAATGTGGTGTAAGGGTGACTGGTAGGAAGTACCAAGTAGAAGATTCTGAAATTGTCTCTCTGCCAGTCAAGATAGCAAATCAGAAGCAATACCAGTTAGCCACTTTGGTGGCTCATTGATTAAGCACTCAACTCTTGATTTTGGCCCAGGTCATGATCCCTGGGTCATGGGATTGAGTCCCTCGTTAGGCTCTATGCTGAGCATGGACCTGGCTTAAGATGCTCTTTCTCTCTCCCTCTGCCCCTCTCCCCTACTTGCTCTCTCTCTTAAAAAAAATCTTTTAAAAAATACCAGAGTTAATGGCACCATTATGGAGCTAAAAGATGCAAGACAGTTTCCTGTTGTATTCCATTCACTTCATCAGATTGGCCACAGGGGGAAAATATGGATCATGATAGATGATAGTGGACTATAGTAACCAAGTGGTAGTCCCAATCACAAATACCTTGACATATTACTAAGATGATCTAAATAGACTCTGGCATGCGGTTTATAACTATTAATGTATTCCTCTCGATTTATATCCATAAGAAAGTTCAAAATCAATTCACTTATGTGGTATCTTTTATTTGTCTCAGATATTATGAAAACTCATGCAGTTCTCTGGCTAACAGTAAACCAATGATATGGTGTATCGGGGTCCATAGTTATTGGGTATCATGTATTCTTTTTTTTCTTTTTTAATTTTTTATATGTAATTTATTGTGAAATTGGTTTCCATACAACACCCAGTGCTAATCCCAACAGGTTTTTCTTTTTTTAAAATGTTTATTATTTTTGAGAGAGAGAGAGCGAGTGTGTCCAGGGGAGGGGCAGAGAGAGGTGGGGGACAGAAGATCTGAAGTGGGCTAACAGTAGAGAGCCCAATGCGGGGATTGAATTCACAAACCATGAGGTCATGACCTGAGCCAAAATCAGATGCTTAACCAACTGAGCCATCCAGGTGCCCCCTGTATTCTTTTTTGAATGGCCATGCTGGAAGCAGTGATCTCAGCCAGGGCACTGGCACTTCCTAATCACTACACTTCACACTGAAGTTCAGGAGGTTGAATATAGACTGAATCATCTGTTCCTCCATCTGGGCTTCAGCATTCTTACCCCTACTACAGCAGAAGAGGCTAGATGTGTGAGCAAAATGCCTTGAACAACACATTGCTCTAAGAAAAGGATTACTCTAAGATTCGAGGGCAGCTGGGTATCCACTTCACATTGTGATTTTGAGGAAGCATAGGTCTTGGTTTTGGGGTGTCTTTCCACCATTCTACTCTTACCACATCACACAGAGTCTATAGGTAAGCCATTTCTCTCCCCTCTCCTCCCAAGCCCCACCAAGGGTCATGGGAGCTTTCCCTTCTCTCCAATATTCTTCACAACAAAAATCTCTCTTTTGCTACTTAGGAGAATGTGATATCATAGGAATGAAAGAAATAATTGTTTTAGTGAGTGAGTAATGAGGAAGCCAAATATTTCTTAGGGGTCAAGTAAGATAAAGGCAAAAATTTTCCTTATATTTATCATAAACCATGTAGCCATATCTTTGGTAAGAGCAGTTTTAAGGAAATTTTAGAAAGAGAAGACAGACGAGAGTGAGTTGAGAAGTGATGGTGAAGAAGTAAATACTGAGTTCAGCTGTGAAGCCAAAGAAAGGATTAAGAACTAGTGAATATGGAGTCAAGGGAGTATTTTATTCACTGGCAAAAGACTTCACTTTAAAATATTTATGTAATGATAATAAAAACAGGGGATGACAAATGCATGAAAGATTAGGGCCCATGAGTAGAGTGAACTATTTGCATTCTTCAATTCATCTTCACAGGGTAATAGAGCAGTAAGTGATCGCTAAAGTAAAACTTGAGTCTGACATTTTCAAGTTATTGTTTCAAACACATTATTTGGGATGTATCAACTTAGAAAAGAAATACCTTTCAGATCTATATGTTCTTAGAAGGTATTTTTTAACATGTCTACCAAAAATCAGGCATTTCAGTTTGACCATTGATACATGGGTTTTGCCTTCAGCAGCTCTGCTTTACTACAGTACCCCTTCCTTCTGCCACAGGTGATTGGTCTAGAATGGGCAAATGAGCTGAGCTAGACTAATCAGGATGGCTGTCCTAGAGATTTGGTATTGTGATTCAAAACAGTACAGTAGAAGTTGACCTTTGAAGAGAGGAAATACAACTTAGGAGCTGTGGACAAGAAGCAGAGTAACCTAGTCTGCAGAGAGAAAAGAAACAGATTCACCAGGTATCTAGTGATTGATAAGAGGAGGGACTTGTCTATGTGTCCTATTGTGTTCCTGGCATCTGGTGCTATATTTGGAATACTGTAGTAGTTTTTGTGTCATCTCTGTGTGCACCTGTGGCCACAGTGAAACCAATTCCTTTTAATTAAAAATTTTTTTTTGATCAGGGACTTTAACTTGTTAATTTAATCCAACTGAACCCTTACTTGGCCATATGTTGTGTCAGGTACTGCACGTATACAAAGATAAATGGAGAAATTTTGGCCCATACGGAGCTCACATTTTCATGTTAGAGATAAAGAAGCAAACAAGTTATTTCAAAGATTATAAAATAAACAACAACAAGCAAACAAATACATAGAGAGTATAGTGGGAATACTAAGGAAGGAGCTGTTAACTTTTCTGAAGGACTTGAAGTATGACTGATTTCTAAAGGAACAACAAAAAATTTCGGGCAGAAAAGCAGACATAGACATTCCCAGCAGAGGAAGCTCTGTGTATTTGGAAAATTAAAGGCCAATGAGACAACATGTTATTTTTTAAGAACCGTAGACGGTTCAGTATAATCTAGCAGAAGGTGTTGAGGAAGAAGCATGAAGAATGGCTGGATACGTACACAAAGTCCAAATAATGAAGGACCTTCTGTTCCAGAGACTTCTATGCTTCGTGTGGCCCTAGGACATTTTATATCTGTAGCTAAGGGGTCAATGAAGGTTTTAATCGGGATGAAATATAACCCTATTTTCTTTATTAAACATTTTATAGATTTATGTTAAATAAATACTTACTGGAATTTTTGTCCAATGAAATATAAATCAAAAAATTAAACTTTCCCATAATTTCATGATTTCCTATTGACATTTAAAAATATACCCGTGGAAAATGGAAATAGTATAGATGTAAAAATTAAACCCTCTCATCCCCTACCACTTTCACTCACTCCCAGTACCTTCCCAAAGTTAATTGTTGTCAACAGTTTTTGTAAGTGCTCCCAGAAAATAAAACACACACACAAACCTACCCCATCGTCTATCTGTATATAAAGATATCTACATCTTTACTCACTTGTTATTAACTTATCAGCTATCTGTCCACAGCTTCATCTAACCTCAAGCTATGGACCTATGCATCCATCTATGATTATTAGTAATCTGTCTGACCTGCTTAATGATGTTTTTGACTCTTGCAGAATTGTGAAGATTATATGTTACTTATTAAGATAGAGAATAATCATTTGGAATTTATTTTTGGGTAAAAATGGGTAAGGATTCAGTTTATCTTTTTCCATATGGATATCCAGTTGAACCAACACCATTTAATGAAAACACCATAATTTTCCCAGTGAATTTTAATGGCATGTTTATCTTAAATCAGGTGATTACATACATGTGATATACATATACTTCACATACATATAGTTCTGTTCCTGTATCTTCTATTCTATTCTATAGTTTATATTTTCCCCCAAACTGTACTACCTTTGTAATAGTCTTGGTATCTGGTAATATAAGTCTTCTGAGTCTTCTTAGCTGGTCTTCACTGTTGTTGATGTATATATTTGGAATCAACTTGTCAAATTCCAACAAAATCTTTCTATAATTTTTATTTTCACTATATATTACATTGACTATATATTTAGAGAAGGGGATATTGATATCTTTACAATATTGACTCTTTCAATTCTTAAAATTTGCCTTGTATCCAGTGACCATGGTGAACTTTTCTTAATTAAAAAAAAATTTTTAATGTTTATTCATTTTTGAGAAAGAGAGAGTGTGAGTGGGGGAGGGGCAGAGAGAGAGGGAGACACAGAATCTGAAGCAGGCTCTAGGCTTGAGCTGACAGCACAGAGCCTGATGTGGGGCTCAAACCCACAAACCGTGAGGTCATGACCTAAGCTGAAGTCAGAGGCACCCTATTAACTTTTCTTATTAATTCTAATAGTAGCTATATACAAATTATATTGTCTTTTAATAACTTTTATGTATGTACAAATTATATTGTCTTTTAATAATGATGGTGATGTCTTTTTAATCTTTAAGTCTTTTCTTTCTTTTTCTCTTGCCTCATTGAACTTCCTGGGACATTCAATACAATGTTTAGAAAGATGGTAATAGAAGATATTATTGTTACTTTGCCAATATTATAAAGAAAGCTATCAGTATTTTACCATTACACATGATACTTCCTGTATTTTTTGTAGATGCACATTATCACATTAAGCAAATTTTCTAAGATTTTATTTTGAAATCACTATTGTTGTGGTTTAGAGAGTCATTATGGAGAGATGGTGTGTGTTCATAGATTAAAACACCCAATATTGTTAAGATGTCAGTTATTACCATTTTGGGGGCACCTGGGTGGCTCAGTTGGCTAAGTGTCCGACTTCAGCTCAGGGTATGATCTCATGGTTCGCAGTGAGTTCAAACCCTGCACAAGGCTCTAAGCTGACAGTGCAGACCCTGCCTGGGATTCTCTCTCTCTCTCACTCTGTCCCCCTCCTCCAATTGCATGTGCATGCTCTCTCTCTCTCTCTCTCTTTCTCAAAATAAATAAACTTTAAAAAATGACATTATTCCCACTTTGACATACATATTCAGTGCAATTCTTTTTTAGTGTTTATTTATTTATTTTTGAGAGAGAGAGAGAGAGAGAGAGAGAGAGAGAGAGAGAATCCCAAGCAGGCTGCATACTGTCAGTGCAGGGCCTGATGTAGGGCTCAAACTCATGAACTGTGAGATCTTGACCTTAGCTGAAATCAAGAGTTGGACGATTAACCGACTGAGCCTCCCAGGTGCCCCAGATTCAATGCAATTCTAATCAGAATTCCAGCAAGCAATTTTGTAGATATCAACAAAATGATTCTAAAGTTTGTATGGAAGGGCAAAACACCAGACTGGCCAACACAACACTGGAGAAGAACAGAGTTGAAGGACTGACGGCAACTGACTTCAAGACTTACTGTGAAACTACATTAACCAACTTATGGTAAAGGCAAAAGAATAGATAGTAAATCAGTTGAGTAAAATTGAAATAGATATAGGCTAACACAAATATAATCCACCAGTTTCCAAAAAGGGAGTAAATATTCAATGGAGAAGGGATCAACTTTTCAACAAATGGACATCAAAATATGCAAAAAATAAATAAAAGAGTCTAGACTTATACCTTACATCTGTCAAAAAAAGTTAAAATAGATAATAGATCTAAATGTAAAGTGAAAAGAAAAAAACTTTTAATCATATACACATTTTAGAGGAAAGCAAGATAAAATCTATATGATCTTGGATTTGGTCATGAGTTTGT
Source organism: Acinonyx jubatus (assembly GCF_027475565.1). NCBI lineage: Eukaryota > Metazoa > Chordata > Mammalia > Carnivora > Felidae > Acinonyx > Acinonyx jubatus. The sequence continues at coordinate 70,967,709 of NC_069383.1, read as the reverse complement.
AGATATGACACCAACAGCATTATCCTTGAAAGAAAAATTGATAAATTAGGCTTTATTACAATTAAAAAATACTTTGTGAAAGAAACTTTAAACAGAATGCAAAGACAAGCCACAGACTCAGAGAAAGTATTTGTACAACATATATCTGATGAAGGACTTGAATCCAAAATACACCAAGAAGTCTAAAATTTCAGCAATTTCTTAGTGAGTCAACAAACAACCCAACTTAAAATGGGCAAAATACCTGAATGGACACTTCACCATAAAAGATATACAGATAATAAACAAATATATAAAAATATGTTCAATATCATTTGTCATTAGGAAATTACTTATTAATACAACAATGAGATGCCACTAAACTTTGAAGGTTGGCTACAGTCCAAAAGCTAATAAAACAAATTGCTGGTGAGGATGCAGAGTAAAAGAAACTCATTCAGTACTGGTGGGAATGAAGCAGTTTGACAGTTTCCCACAAAGCTAAACATGGGCTTACCATACAGGCAAGCAAATGTGCTCTTAGGTATTACCCATTTGATTTGAAAACTTATGGCCTCACAAAAACTTGCATAGAAGTGTTTTTAGCAGCTTTGTTTCATAATTTCCCTAAGCTGGAAGTAACCAAGATGTCCTTCAATAAGTAAATGAATGAACAAATTGGCATATCCACACAATGGAGTATTTTACAGAAATAAAAAAGAAATGAGCTATTATCAAGCCTTGAAAAGACACAGAGAATATTAAAATGCATATTTCTAAGTGGAAAAAAAGCCAGTCTAACAAGTCTACATACTGTATGATTCCAATTATATGACATCTAGGAAAGGCAAAACTGTAGAGCCACATTAAAAATCTTCCAATGGCCAAAGATGGGATGATTTGAACAACAACAAAAAAGTGGCATGGAATTATAAGCCAAAGTATAAAATAAATACCCGCCAAGTCCAACCTAATGTAAATAAATGATTGAATAAGTTAGTTGGGGGAGAAATGACAAATCTCCCATGCTTAAGAAATCCAAGTAATTTACATAGAGACTCTGCCCTGATGGGGTTGGAACACAACTCCCTACTCCTTAAAAGTGCATTACTCATAGTTACTTCCTTCCAAAGATTACAGTATGGAAAGGGGAGAAAAAGAGTAATTTTACAATAGAGAAACCTAAGAAAAGCAACCTCAGCCAAGTGATCAAGTTTCATATCAACATTGATATATAATGGATATTTATATCAATGGTACACTGATTTGTGATGAAATGACATTGTATTTCTGTGGTCTTCCTCCCCAAAACCCATAAGTCCAGTCTAGTCATGAGAAAACATGAGACAAATCTCTGCGGAGGGACATTCTACAAAGCACCTGACTAGTGCTGCCCAAAGTGTCTGGGTTATCAAAGACATAAACCTTTCTGGTGTGTCTTCTTCTTTACTGCATTACCATACTTCCAAGAGACCATTTGTTTTTGAAATGAAGAACTGCTTTTAGTATTTCTTCTAGTGTCCATTTGCTGACAGTAAATTTTTTGGTTTTTGCTTTATTTGAAAACCTTTATTTTCCCTTCATTTTTGAAAGATGCTTTGCTGGACAGTATTTTCTTTAATCTTTTTGTCTTTTATCATGTTGAATATTGAGCTAATCAGTCTCATTTTTAAAAAATACTGTGTCATTTCCTCTGGCTACTCCTATGATGTTCTCTTTCTCCTTTTTTCCCCAATGGTTTTACTATGCATGCTAAAATGTGGTTGTTTTTTAATTTGTCCTACCTTAAGTTTATATCAATGTTTGCATCTGTAGTTTGATTTTTTTTTTTATCAGTTTAGGAAAATTCTCTAGTAAGTTTCCTAATGTTGCTTCTGTTCTATTTTCTCATCCCTCTCCTGGAATTCTAATTATATATATGTTAATCTTATTCACCATGCCTCATGTATCTGTATGCTCTTTTCAGTATTTCCTGTATATTTTTTTTTTCATTTTAATTTTAACTGGCTTAACTTCTGCTTTGCCAGTCCTTTTTTTTTTTTGCAGTCTAATATGTTTCAGAACTCCTATATTGAATTATTTTTCAATTCTTCAATTTTCATTATTTTTCACAAGTTTCTGTTTTCCTATGAGACATTCTATGCTTTCTTTTCTTTCCTTTTAAAAAACATTTTAATCGAGTATCTGTTTATATTGTCTGTTTTTTCCAAGGCTTTTATTTATCCTGTTTCTTGGCATGTCTACTAATTTTTTATTGAATCCCAGACACCATATCTGAAAAAATGGTTGAGACTCTCATTAGTGCTATTTTCCTTCAGAGAGTATATAATTTTCTTCTGATAGGCAGAGTACAGGTAGATGAACTTGATTCATTCAAAGCTAGCCTATTTCAAGTTTGCCTTAATTCAAAGGATTTACCCTCTCTGGTGTCTCAAATAAATCTTAAGCGTCCCTGCTTTTTAATGCATATTCATTTCAGTTTTTATTTTCTTAGGACTTTGAAATAAATGAAAACACTACTTAGCTTTTTAGCTCCTTTTAGTAACTGCATGGTGATTTTTGTTTGTAGGAGTGTCACATTTCATACACTCAGCCTGGAAGTCAGCGAATGCTTTAACAGGAGATTGTATACAGGATGCTAGGTTTAATTACCTGTAGTTTCTTTTACTCTAGAACATTGGCTTCTCAAGTTATGACTGCCTTGGTAACCCTGTAGTCCAATTTTGCCTCTTTAGCCCAGTGAGGCGTCTCCAAACTCAAGATTTCTGCTTTCTGTTCAGGCTCCATGGCCTACAATATGAAAGAGCAAATATTCTGAGGAGAAAATAGCTATAGATATAGGGCTCAACTTACTGAGATTCCCTTCTCTTTGGAATATCAGCCCTTATGTCCTGATTGCCTTTATTGCTCATGTATTTTTTCAAACAGCAATTCTTTTGAATTTTATCTACCTTTCATATTTTTTTACTGGGATATTTGATTTGATATCTGCTTTTCCCATCATAGCCAGAAAGCCAACAACAATACTCAAACTCAACAGATCGGCAGATGTATTAGTTATTTACATAGAAAAATTACCAACTTAAATTGAACAATAAATAGTAATATCCTCAAATTGTTTTTGTGTTTAGGGATATAGAAGGGGGTTAGCTGGATGTTTCTAGTAAGGGTATCATATGAGTTTATCGTTAAGAAATGTGATGAGCTTCAATAATCTGCAGACTTGACTGTAGCGAAGGATATATTTCTAAGTGACTGTGTGTATGACAAGTTGGTACTGACTATAGACAGGATACCTCAGTGCCTTGCCAACTGGTAGTCCCCAAAGGGCTTTTTTAGCATCCTAAAAACATAGCACCTAGCTTCCCCAAAGCAAGCAATTCCAGAGAATAAGGTGGAAGCTGCAATGTCATAAAAATGACTTAGGAGAAGTCACACATAGCCATTTGTGCAATATCCCATGGAGCTGAATAAATAGGTCAGCCCTACTTAGTGTGGAAGGTACAATACAATACAAATACCAGAAGTCAAGGACCACTGATGACTATCTCAGAGACAGTCTGGCATAGCAGAAGAAAAGGAGTCATCAAAAGAGGGAGAAGGAAAAAGAGTCAGAAATTTAGGGAAGAGTGAAAAAATTAGTGTGTCAGAAATAAAAGAAGGTATTTTTTAAGACAGTGTTATAAGCATCAAATGTACAAATAAGACAAGAACTAAGAAGTATTCATTAGGTTAGACATTTAGGTGCTCAATGGTACATTTTGCTAGCATATTAATTTCAAGGAAGTGTGAGGAAAGAGGATATATATGGTCCAGGTAATTGTAGCATGCTTTGGTACCTGAGAGGAATAGGATTCTAGAACTAAGGCTGTGTCATTTGCAAATATTGATGAAGCCCAGACTTTGATTTGTGCAAGAAATTAAATTGGAATAATAGAAGAGAATAGATAATCCAATTGAATAGCTATTACTGGAGCATATTAATGAGAAGTTACATTAAAAACAGGCTGTACTAATATGAAATGAAGCTCAAAAACATATCAAAACCTAATTGATATGTAGCATTACCAACAAAAATTTTGGCTCGAGAATGTGTTAGCAAGTTTCCAGCTACCAAACTGGAACACTGGGGTAGACCTAATACATTTTGGGTTGTAAAATAAAAAGATAATAGGAACAAGGATGATTAAGAGCTAGGCAGAATAGTAACAAAGATAAAGAAGTCAACAACCCAGGCCAGGATACAAAGACAAAGCCTATTTACTAAAATTGTTTTCATCATACCAGGATTGAAAGCCCCAAATAATACCATTAGTGAAATGTGTTGGTCAAGAGACATTTCATCCTTATGACTTCTAGGCCTGTTAGAAGCTTTTCAAGTTGCTCTATCTTACAGTTCTTTCAGGTATGATAATGGATTTTGAACAGGAATGATCTTTGATTCTATTTCAGTATAAGGTTTATAAAAATTCACTTGTCAGCAGTTACTTTTGTTTAAAAAATTTTTTTTAACGTTTATTTATTTTTGAGACAGGGAGAGACAGAGCATGAACAGGGGAGGGTCAGAGAGAGGGAGACACAGAATCTGAAGCAGGCCCCAGGCTCTGAGCTGTCAGCACAGAGCCCGTCGCGGGGCTAGAACTCACGGACTGCGAGATCATGACCTGAGCCGAAGTCGGCCGCTTAACCGACGGAGCCACGCAGGCGCCCCAGTTACTTTTGTTTTAAATACACTCATTCGTACATACATATATACACACATACATACATACATATGAAGGAGTCACACAAAAATATTTCAGCTAGTAAAAAGTTCATTAAAGTCACTAGGACAAATAAAGATGCAAAAACATTATACCATAATAGCCAGTCCCAGCCCACAAGAGGTAGAGGACACAAGAAATAAATATATTGTCAACATTATTCAGTTGATCCCCCCAAAATTTTGACCATTCTGAAACTTTATTCTATATTTCTTTTCATCCACTATCAGTGTCCATAATCAATTTCTCATCTTCTTTCTTATTGGATTTATTCCTAGCTATGATCTCTGTTTTGGATATATTCTCTTTGCACCTCCAGATTCATTCCCCACCCTTGTCTACCCAACACTGTGCTCCTGGAGTCTGACCAGTATGGTTTCAACAGTTCTCTTACCTGCTGGCTTCTATTTAGATTTGGCTAGAGGAAATTAACAACAAGAGATCAGTAATTGGGAGGGAAGTGATTTTGAATATTTGCTTCATTAACATCCTCTCTATCTCATGTCCCTGCAAGTTGGCTGTGGCCATTATTAAAAGTCACACAGTTCCCTTCAGTCAGCCCTCGTCAGGTTTTAGAAACTCCCCATTCCCTTTGCCATTTCAAGCTTAGAGAGCAGGAACAGCTCACAGTTGGTGCTGGTGTGGGAAATTTATCTAATACTGTTTCTTATACCTTCATGCAATTCTGTAAATGAAACTTTATTACATTTACCCAGTTTGATCATGTCAACTGATTCCTTCCAAGATCCTGAAATAGCATCTGTTGTTGGTTCTTCCAGGATGTAAATTTATTATCTTTGATATCTTTAAAAAATCCTTATTTTAAAAATAATGCCCATGACTTTGCTTATGCTGTTGCTTCTATCTGACCCTCACTATATTTCTTTTTCTTCAGCTCCTAGCCATTTTTCAACTCTTAGATGAAATGCCATCTCTTCCTAAGATTCTCACTCCAAGGTAACTCAAATGCACAATCCTGGCTAATAGCTGTTTTTGTAGTATAATTGTCAATTGCTCTCATTTCATTCTTAAAAATGTGCAAGCTCAGATGATAAATTATATAGTCACCTTATCTATGAATCCTTCAACCAGAAGTAATATCTTCCGATTCTGATCTCTATATAATTTTATTTGCATTCCTTATACAGAGCATTCTGTTTATTGTTATCATGGTCCTTTATGTTTATCTCCAATCCTTTCATGACCTATATACTCCTTGAAAGCAACAACCATGTGTCTTACTTCCCTGCCCCTCTTAATCCCTAGCACACTGGAAACTATATATAGAGAGAAACTATATATATATATATATATATATATATATATATATATACACACACATACATACATACATATATGTATATATATGTATATATGTATATGTATATGTATATATATGTATATATATTTAAATTATATATATAAACTATGTATTTATATTGCATACATGTAAACTATGTAAACATGTAAAAGCTATATGTAGAAACTGTATATATATATATGTGTGTGTGTGTGTATATATATACACACACACACATAATGTGTGTGCGTGTGTGTGTGTGTGTACACATATCCACGTGCATATAACTACAGAGAGAGAAAGAGAATGAATGGCAGGGTTCTGCTATGTATCTCTTTCACAATGTAAAACTTTCCAAATTAATGATAATCCTTGAATTAAAGTTAGGTGATACTGAAATTTTAAGAGGGAAAAAGTTGATCAGGCAAATATTTACCTGACTTTGAGCATTGTTACCCTTCTCAGAGAAGCCGTGAGCAGCTGAATGCCAGGCTCAGGAAGGTAACCAGTAGCATGACACAACAAATAGGTAAGAACAATATAAGCTGAAGGTTTTGCTCCAAAACACGTGTGGCTTGGAAACTCTCCAAAAATTGGGGTACCTTGAGAGGGCTAATTTCACACAAATAGGTCACAATAATCTATACAAAAATTTAAACTCTTTAGGTTCAGTTTTGCAAGGCTGGGAACATGTAGATTACTTTTTAAAAATCTTCCCAATGATATGGCATACATCTTGATGACAAGGAACATACCTAATTCATCTTTGTTTCTCTAATATCATTTACCCTACTATCAATATATTGCTGAACTGATAATTGTGGCTTCAAACATAGATCTTTTATCTTAGAGTAAAAGTATAATCATATATATATATATATATATATATATATATATATATGTAATTTCATATGTATACAAATATAAACAATTTTAAGTGCTAAATTACATCTCCATTTAAGGGGCTCTTGGGTGGCTCAGTTGGTTGAAGCATCTGACTCTTGATTTCGGCTCAGGTCACATATCATGGTTTCTGAATTTGAGCCCTACATTGGGCTCTGTGCTGACAGTGTGGAGCCTGCTTGGGATTCTCTCCCTCTCTCTCTCTCTCTCTCTCTCTCTCTCTCTCTCTCTGTCTCTCTCACTCGCTCCCTCTTTTCGCCCGTCCCCTTCTCTCTCTCAAAATAAATAAATTTGTGAAAAATTAAAAAAAAAATAAAATTTGTGTACTCATTTAATTGTAAGAAACACAGTATAGTGCCAAATTAATGTTATAGAAGAGAATGCTATTTAAGATCCATATACATCACACTATGCTACAAATAATACATAGCAATTCAAATCAAGCCTGTTCTCTGGCTTTGCTTAAGCTGACAATACCCCGCATGAAACTAAAATTTGGAAAAGGTAGAAAGAGCCCACCTCTTTTGTCAGTGGTTTGATTTGCCCACCATGCATCTTCCACATTCGCTATACAGAAGTATCCTCCACTTTAAACCAATTTCACATATTATTAAGAAATCAAATGTGTACTCTTGAGGTTTCCCCTAGCTCAATATTCAGAATATTCACCAGCCTTAGAATTGTAAGAGATCAGTGTGTTCATTGAGACCTTCTCTTCTCATCAGTGGCTGTCAGTGTGGTGACATGAGAGAAACAACTGTGTAGCCTTTGATTATATTACCTGCCCAGGCTGTACTTCTGAGCTATTATCAATAAGGTCACTTATAGCTTGAACACACTAGAGAATGTATGACCGAAGAGGAGCTAAACCAAAAGAGTAACAGCTGTGTCGCTCGATGCCAAGAGGGTGGGGATGCTTTGCTGCATCAGACTGAGCTTCTAGGCCTCCAAGTTTTACATTATTTCTTCTCTCTTTGCTGTTTCTTCCTATTGGCAGAAAACGTTAGGTTAACTGAAATGACCCCACAGTCCTCTCTTCCTCCCCTCTGGGGTGACATATCTTGTCAGGTAGCTATTACTTTACCATACACATATTCCTATATATGGAGAGACGAGAGGGGGAGTCAGAAAATAAATAAAAGTGGTCTTGTGATAATCTATGGTTACTAATAATAGTTCAGAAATCTGAACATTTCTATCAGCCACAACCCAACAATGCATGTTAGGGATGAGAGGATACAGAATATAATTTAATTTATCCACACTGGATGTAGAACTAAATAAGAACATTTTCCCCGATTCACTGTGGAGCTTCTAACTTTAGTTTAAGAGGCAAATTTTTCCCAAATAAGTCTGAAAACCACATCACTGTGGTTCTCTCCATAGTTCTTTTATTTGAAGTACCCGTGATATTTTAGACTAGGTAACCTCACAAATACTACAGATTTACAATACAATAGAATATCAAACTGTGTTCTGCCCTGCCACATTTTCAGCGGTTCCATAGTGAACATAAAATTACATCAAAGCATAGAATCGTACAGAGAGTGAGCAGTAGGTTCCATTTTACCATTTTAAAAATAAATTCTAACTGTTCTTTTGTAACCATAAAAGCTGATAGCGTAGTTGCTGGCTTACAGATAGAAATGTCATATTTTATGTTAGAAGAAATGTTAGGCATCGTTTCGAAGAGGGTTCTTCACTGACAGCTCATGAACCAGATGATCTGTTTTGGAGGAATGGCTCTGCAGTAACTCTGCCCTTCATATTATCTTTGGCATTAGTCATATATACATATACGTGTATTCTTTTACTTCCTCAAATTCCTTTTAGAAGACATTAGAATATTAACTATTCAAATAAATAATCATGTCCTCTTCTCTCAGCAACAATTATTTCAGTATCACGGAAGAATCCAACTGGTCAGCTTTACCAAAATGCTTCTTTTAGCTTCATTCTGGAGTATGTGGCTTTAAATCTACACCTCTACTGTGACCAACTTGAGATAGGTTTGTTTTCTTCTATATGATCATTCAGTAGCAAAATTTGTAATTCAGCTACCTTTAGGAGCTACTCAAAGCAATGGGATCTAATCTGATCGCATAAGTATGTTTTAGGAAAGTTGTCTCAAGAACAGAGAAATAGAGAAACACCCTGCTGTGATTGGAGAGCAGTTAGACCTTTGGAAGCTATCAGCAAGGGTTGTCTCTTGAAGGAAGTCTAACATGCGATTAGCTATTGCAGTTCAAGTGGAAAGCAGATAATTGGCATATTGGAATTTGTTTTGAATTTGGCCTCAAGAAGTCTGTGGTCAAATATTTAATACTGTTTTTTATGTGCTTGATTTTAGAAACCATCACACCATGAACATACTTGAAAACACCAAAAGCCTCGACTAATTTAATATTCCTTAGGAATTAATACAAATAATAATGTATCAAGTACTTAATATGTGCTGTCAACTTTGCATGGATTATTTCATCCAATATTAAGATATTCCTACAAAGAGGGGCGCCTGGATAGCTCAGTCGGTTAAGTGACTGACTTCGGCTCAGGTCATGATCTCATGTTCGTGAATCTGAGCCCTTCCTTGGGCTCTGTGCTTACAGCGCAGAGCCTGGAGCCTGCTTCGGATTCTGTGTCTCCCTCTCTCTCTGTCCCTCGCCCGCTTGCCTTCTGTCTCTCTCTCTCTCAAAATAAATAAACATTGAAAAATTAAAAAAAAAAGATATTCCTATAAAGAAAAGTACTACACCATCCCCATTTTATGGAAGAATACTAGAGGTTCTTTAAACTCTCTTAAGTTTTATAACTTGCTAATGGTCACAGCTACAATGTGGTGGAGTCAGGATTTTGCCTAAGTGGTTTGACTCCACCACCTTACAATCTTAGACATAAGACAATTACCCCAGTACTGTGTACTGTGATTAAGAACTGCAGAGTTCAATATGGATTGAGCTCTGATTCTGTCAGTTTCTAAGGGAGTGATTTCAGGGAAACTAACCTTTCAGAGTTTCTTCATCTGCAAAATGAGGTAGTAATATCTATTTCATAGGTTTATTATAAGAGTTAAGCAAAAATAACATAAAGGGAGTCAGTAAAAGACTTTCTTTTCCATTTATAGAAAGGGAGGGGTTACTTAAATTTCACACATATTTTAAAATAAAACCATAGAGGGGCGCCTGGGTGGCTCAGTTGGTTGGGCGTCCAACTTCGGCTCAGGTCATGATCTCGCAGTCTGTGAGTTTGAGCCCTGTGTGGGGCTCTGTGCTGACAGTGCAGAGCCTGGAGCCTGCTTCAGATTCTCTCTCTCTCTCTCTCTCTCTCTCTCTCTCTCTGTCCCTCCCCTGCTTTCTCTCTCTTTCTCTTTCTCTGTCTCTCAAATAAACATTTAAAAATTTAAAATAAAACCATAGAACTCAAAACAGGGAGCAAGTAAAACTACCCACAGCTATTCCTACAGCACAGCTGGGAGATAGGTGATAATACAATCTTAAGTTGCCCTTAGGTAGGGAACGAAACAGCTGAAACCAGCAGAGTTGTCTCAGGATCACATAAAAGCAGAGAGTCAGGTAAGAAATGAGCAGAAGAGAGAACAACAGGAGTGATGGGATACAGACCACACACTAAGGCTCAAGCCCAGAGGAAGTGGTTTCCATCCTGACTTGAGAAATGCTAAAAACAGGTCCAAGTTTGATTAGAATCCTTGGCTACTTGGCTACTAGACAGTGAACATTAAGAGGTTGGAAAGCGCGTAGTCCAAAAGCAACAATCTTGAGAAGGCGTGGTTCTGGTGACGAAGGAACACCTGAAAAAAAGAGGTGTCCCCTGGAGGCATGATGATAAGAGGAAAAGGAAGTGGCAGAAAGAGGGCTCTAAGGAAATGAAATATTTTCCAAAAAATTAAATAACAATAGAAAAAAGACCCCACATGCCCTTTATTACAGAAACTGCATTTTACTGTGGAAACAGAAGTTAAAGCTAGTGAAGTTAGAATTTGGTAAATTTCAGGAGGAAATTCAGGAAACCTTGCAAATACTCCTTCCATCCCCTTAGGATCACCTGCTGTTGCCTTTTCAAATTCATCAGACATGCTCATGAACAGAATAAAGAATCCAGAATCCATTGAAAGACATCATAAGAAGAAAACAGGAAATAAGTATCAACATTTTTCATCAAATGAAACATACACAAACACTTGAGGCAGATAATATAATGTAGCACAACATTCAACTATGAATTAAACAATCAAGTTGGAAGTATGAAGGAACACCATGAATTAAAGATGATAAACTGAATAGGAATCTTAAAAACAATAGGAACTTCTAGTTTTGACCTTCATATAAGAGGTTAGAAGTCATCACTCCTGTCCTTACAATAAGTAAAAGCTGAACAGACTGAAAATTGATGATTTTTCTTGGTCTCATTAGAGAAATGGGGTTACAAGATGTATAGCCTCCCTGAAATCTAGAGAGACAAATGAATCCAGAGTCATAATTGAAGTGAGGAAAGCCAGTTCCTCCAAATATTAAAATATACTCTACAGTTAAATCAATATGAATATCCCATTTCTGATATGATAGAGCAAACTGATAACAGAGTATCTAGTAAATAAATACTAAACTGTGAACAGATACAAAATAAACAACTACCTGAGGGCTCTAGAAAGTGAACAAAAGCAGGTAGATTTTGGAGTGTAGTTAAAATATGGAGAGAAATTACCATTATCTTATTTTAAGAGAATGTGAGATCTAAAATGTGAGATTCTCATTTTATGACTGGCCTGAGAATGAGCCACAGCTGAAAAGCAAAGTAGGCAAAGTAACTCATAAAATTTCCTCCATCTTTATAAGATAAGGAACCAGGAGACAGAACTCAGGCAACAATAGATCTCAGGAAGAAAGGAAGGAAGGAAGGCAGAAAATCCTGCAGTGTAGAGAAACTGAGCCAGAAAACTCACATTCTGGGTGTAGACTGCTTAAAATTTTGTCTTTCCTTTGAATCATACATATGTAAGCAGTGCAGTTAGGGCTCACAGTGAGTTAGGGCTCAAGTCTCATGACTTGAGACTTGAAAATGCTCCCTACTGAGGCACCTGGGTGGCTCAGTTGGTTAAGCATGAAACTTCAGCTCAGGTCATGATCTCATGGTTCCTAAGTTCAAGTCCCGCCATCAGGCTCTGTGTTGACAGCTCAGAGCCTGGAGCCTGCTTTGGATTCTGTGTCTTCTTGTCTCTTGCCCCTCCTCCTCTTGTGCACGTGCTCTCTCTAAAATAAACATTAAAAAGTTTTTTTAAACAGAAAATGCTCCCTACCTAAGTCAAGTCAGAGACTGTAGTTTGAACCTATGTAAATTATTTGCCTGCTAAAATAAAAACACCAACACTTTTTGGAGCAATGTAACAGAATTTAGGGGCTCCACAGTTAACATTCACAATGTTTAAGATACTCTCCAAGTTTATAATCCTTGACACACAAACAATTTTGCTAATAGGAGAAGATGATTAATAGAGTGCAAATTTGAGGTTACCTAGATGTAGGAGTTTTCAGTCAAGAACTTTGAAGTTGCTATGACAGCCATGCTCCATGAGGTAAAAGAAAATATTCTTAATGAATGGAAGTATAGGATATTTCAGCAAAAAATAGAAAACATAAAAGAGAGGCAAAGGGATATTTTACAAATGTAAAATATATACTTGAGATAAGCAATTCATAAAATGAGCTTATTTGGAAGATGGAGATGAAAAAAGAAATAGTCTCCAAATTTGAATATAGATCAATAAAAATTATCCAATCTAAAGTAGAAAAAAGTATGAGAAAAAAATTAACAGTACTAAGGGATGCATGTAAAAAGTAATTTTAGTCCCAGTAGGAGAGGAAAATTGGGCCAGACAAAATAATAATATAATGGCTGAAATTTTTCCAAATTTGGTGAAAAACATACATTTGTAGATAGAAACTTAGCAAACCCTAAACAGAAAAAAATGCAAAGAAAATCATGCTTAAGCACATCTCAAATTACTGCAAATCTAAGAAAAAGAGGTAAAAATGAAAATAGAAGACATGATATAGGTATTTGAGTGACTATAGATTTCTCAGTAGAAAACACTAAAGGTGGTGGACAGTAGAACAACATCTTTAAAGTGATGAGAGAGGAAATAATGATCACCTCAAATTCTATATCCTTCAAGAATGAAAATTAAGTAGGCTTTTCCAGATAAAGGCAAACCAAGAGAATTTATTGCAAGGAAATGATAAAGTAAATTTTTCAGTCTAAAAAGAAATTATAGGGGCCCTTGGGTGGCTCAGTCAGTTAAGCATCTGACTTTGGCTCAGGTCATGATCTCACAGTTCATGGGTTTGAGCCCTGCATGAGGCTCTTGGTTCTGGGGTTGAGCTCCCACATAGGGCTCTGTGCTGACAGGGCAGAGCCTGCTTCAGGTACTCTGTCTCTCCCTCCCTCTTTGTCCCTTTCCCACTTGCACTCTCTCTCTCAAACACAAATAAGTAAACATTAAAAAAAGAAGTGATATCATATGGAAAGTCAAATATTCCAGACATAATGAAGAACATTTGACATGGAAATACCATGTTAAATATAGAAGACTATGTATTTCTCTTAATTTATTTATAAGATATGTGACTATGTAAAACAAAAATAAAACATTTTCAAGTGAGGTTTGTAATATATGTAGATACAAAAAATATAAGTAGATACAATGTGGAAACTATCATAAGGGATGATGTCAGAGAGAAAGAGAATAAATGAACCAATACAATTTCAAAGGTTTTAAATTTTGTGTTAAATGCTAACAAATTAACTCTGTGTAGAATGTAAAAAGTTAAGTATGTACTATAATCTGAGCAACTACCAAAAATAGCACAGAAAGGTATAGCTGAAATAAAGATAACTGAAATGAAATTCTAAAAGCTGTATCAAAATTTAAAAGTGGACAAGATAGGAGAAACAGAAAACAACAAAGCAGAGATGACAAACTGAAAAAACAAAACAAAACAAAATGGTCATTCTATACCCAACCATATAAATAATTTGATTAAAAACTAATGGGCTAAACATTCCAATTAAGAGTATTATTGGAATAAAGAATGATAATTTGGACAATACTAACAACCACCATGACTTACTGATATTTATAGAGTCTTATATTCAGCAATAGCAGAATACATATTCTTTTCAGATATAGGTAGACATGCATCAAGCTAGACAATATGCTGGGCTTTGAAACAAACCTCAATAAATTTAGAAAGATTAAAATCATAGAGTATGTTCTCTGAAAATATTGAAATTAAATTAGAACTCAATAACAATATGATACCTAAGAAAACTACAAATATTTGAAATTAACCATTTCAATATTTTTAACTGAATGATAATGGAAATGCAACATACCAAAATGTATGGGATGCAACTAAAATAGCAAATATACCTGCTAAACATATGTTTAATTTCTAATAATTGAAAATGTTCAGTTTATAAAATACCAGCAATAGAAGAATGGAAGATAGCTCTTAGATTTCATAATAATGGATTTTGACTTCTAAATCTATTGTCAAGATATAGGCAGTAACACTGCCAACATTTAAATGAAGTTTCTCTTGTAAAGTTTCCCAGAGTTCACAGTCCATAAATTTGCTTTTTCCTTGTAGCCAGGGTCTTTGATCCCCAAAGGCTGCTTGGAAAATAGTTGTAGGAATGAGATCCATAACTACAAAAAATTCTGTGATCAATGGACATGCCCACTCTGCTTTCTGAGTCTTTAAATAGGCAAATTAAGGGAAAGGGGTTGATTGAAATAGAGACACCACTTTGTTCAATCACTGACAGCCTCCCTGCGTTCCTGGCTCTTTTGATCCCTGTGCAAACCATATCAAATTCTGAGTTTTTGTCCTTCCGTTTTCATGGTTATGGCAATATTCACCTTCCCAGTTGAAACACTTCTAGATTTTTAAATTATCACTCCAAGTCTTACTGCCTCTAATTCTTACAAATAAACTTAGTCATGACCTATTTGGTTAATGACATTACTCCAAATCCATTTTAATACTGCTATAATAACACACCATTTCAATACATGCCTTGGGAAAAACTCCTCCCAGGAGAAAGGGAATGCTTACTTCCCAGTTTACTACATCCTACAAGCAGTAGGACAGAATGTTTTGATATCAATGGAAAGCAATAAACACTCTCTACTTGACACTTGAAATGAAAAAAAAAAATTAGGCAGGAGCATCAACCTGTATTTATATCCTTGCAGAACTCACTGATCTTCCTCAGTGAAAGAACCCAACTTAATTCTTCCAAGGGTTAAATGGTCTGAATACAAACTTTATTTATGCCACTGAAAAATGATCTTAACCTTCTTTAGCCTTTCTATATGCTTGAGCACAGAACCCAGGCCCTTGCTTACCTATCCATACTCTTTCTTTATCCTCCTGCACACGTTTTCACTGTGTTCCAGACATATTTCATAGTTTTCCCTCAACTTAACTTCAATAACTCTTACTTACCCTTCAGATCTGAGCTTAAGGATCACATCTGGGAAACTTTCTCTTCTGTCTGTCACGTGAGTCCATATCACCATCTACCTTGACCATCATAGCATATCATTTTTGCTTACTGATTTGTTTGTATCCTACAACTACTTTGTACCTGTTATGTGTGAAACCTTAATTTTTTAAAGTTTATTTATTTTGAGAGAGAGACAGAGAGAGAGCATGTTTGAGCAGGAAAGGGTCAGAGAGGGAGGGAGGGAGAGAGAGAATCCCAAGCAGGTTCCACACTGTCAGGGCAGAACCTAATGTGGGGCTCGAACCCATAAACCTTGAGATCATGACCTGAGCTAAACTAAGAGTCAGATGCTTAACTGACTGAGCCATCCAGGTGCCCCCAAACCTTAATTATTTTAAGTTAGTTCCTAGATAGGATAGATAGATGGATGAGTGAATGAATAACTCTGCCTATACCAGAGAGTCTCCTGATTGGTCTTTGCCTCTGACTGTACTTTTGCCTCTAGAATATTTCATAATAGGATAATGATTAGTCAGAATATACTAGATCAATGCTTCCTAAACTTTTATATGAACATAAATCTCCTTGGGATTCAGTAGGTGTAGGATGAGGCCTGAGAATCTGCATTTCTAACAAACCCCTAGGTAATATAAATCCTTTGAGTCTGTGGGCTCACTTTGAATAACAGAGTTCTAGACTGCAGGATTAACAACAACACAATGAAACCTTAGTCGTTTAACCCAACAAAATTTTCTTTCTTCTCATATAAACTTAACAAGAGACATTCTCTAGAACACCTCTCCTTTATTTAGTAACTCAGGGTTCCAGATTGCTTCCATTTTGTGGCTTTTCTTTAGAGACGGAGTTTCCAAAGTGGTCATCAAAAAATGAGATAGCTAGAGAGTCAAGCAGCTTTTTGCTAACTGAACTCAGAAGAATCCCATTTATAGTCCATTGGCCCGAGCTTGTGACATGGACCCACTTAATAGAAGAGAGTAGGAGGTGCCAAGAAATAAGAATAGAGCTGGAATAAGTAAATGTCCACGAGTGTCATCTAAAGCAGTGGTTCCCATTCTTGGATCCACAAAAGAATTACTCAAAGAGATATTAAAAACTATCAATCGTCAGGCTCTACCTCTAACCAAATTCTTATTTAATTAGCTTGAGATACGATCCAAGAATTGCTATTTTATAAACATTTCCCTGGTGAGTGAGTCTAATGTGTAGTCAGGGATTGAAAACCACTGATTTAGCAAGTATAGTCAGCCTAAGCTCTTCTACAGAATTTCTGCCTGGCAAGTACAAATGGAACAAGGCACAAAATGGGGCAAGAAAACTTAGGGCATCTTTCTTTTTTTTAATTTTTTAAATGTTCATTATTATTTTTGAGAGAGACAGAGACAGAGACAGAGAGCAAGAAGGGAAAGAGCAGAGAGAGAGGGAGACACTGAATCCGAAGCAGACTCCAGGCTCTGAGCTGTCAGCACAGAGCCCAATGCGGGCTCAAACCCACGAACTGTGAGATCATGACCTGACCCAAAGTCAGACGCTCAACCGACTGAGCCACCCAGGTACCACTGGGGCATCTTGCTGAAGATCCAGGGGTGACTGCAGATGTCTGTACTTCCTTCAGAATTGGAGCAAGTAGGATATATGCTCTTCCTATTTAATATATCTTCATCCTATTTAAAGTTGAGGGTAGCCAGGTCTGGTCAAATTTTTTTCATTTTAAACTAATCCAAAACATCTTCAACTTTCCAGTTTTTGTGACCTATACCAATTAATTAGAGAAAACCAACTTCATGATATCTTAGGGACAGGGGAAAAATGTCTATGAATATATACTTAGTTTTTAGGAAAAAAATAATTTTTTAGGAAAAAAATTATATTTCTTGAGTTTTCAGGTATGCATGTTTTGAGATATAAAGGAAGAGTCAACCTATGTATTATTAGAAATTGAATCAAATTACACCCTTTTAATGGAAAGTTGTAGTATTCTCCTAAATAGAGAAAAGCAAAAATATCTGCCTAACATTTCTGTAAAGACATGAGGTCAATTGACATTACTTTGGAGAAGAAACACCAAGAGACTATGAATATTTCACTAACAGAATTGGAATATCATCAGGGACTGCAAATGTCTGTAATACTAAAATGTTAAATTAATCTAGTCCAAGAGAAAGTTTAATAATCTAATTAATTCATGGAGTTATGGTATGTCTTTGGTAACTACCAACAATGTTTACACCAATTGAATTGCTTTATTGCCAATGAATTGCCAATTCCTGGTATTCTTCCATAACTTCCCGTGAGGGAAAAAAATCAAAAAATAAAAAAGTAAGCTCAAATTGTGATATTGGAAGTTTTTCACATCACAGTTATATCAATCCCTTCAGTGGAGCTCACGCTGACCTAAATAGACAGGAGATGTGCATGTATTTTGGAGTTCTTCCTCCTTGTCATCAACTTACCAGTGTATACAAAATGTATTGGTAAGCTTCGTTATTTTCCATAATTTTATCTTCTATATCACTTATTCATTCCTCTGCTCCTTCAATCCTTGTGGTAATTACATCCAGTTGGTTTCACATCTTGGGTATGGCATTTTTTATTTTGACCTGACTAGTTTTTAGGTCTTTTATCTCTGTGTAAGGGACTCCCTGGTGTCGTCTATGCTTTTCTCAAGCCCAGCTAGTATCCTTATGATTGCTGTTTTACATTCTGGATCAGGCATATTACTTTAATCTGTTTGATTAGATCCCTGGCTGTGAACTTTTCTTGTTCTTTCTTTTGGGACAAATTCCTCCATCTTGGCATTTTGTCTACATCTCTGTCTTCTTCTTTGTGTTAGGAAGGCCTGTTATGTATACTGCTCCTGAGTGTAATGGCTATATTAAGAAGAAGTCATATACCCTCCAGGGCCTGGCACTTCAGGAAGTGTTTCTGGTGTGTACTGTATGCACTCTGCTGCTGTGTTTTGGCTGCTCTTTCCCTCAAGTCAGTCCTCTGAAAAACTTCTTTCCTGCACTGGGGAACGTTTGGACACTGACTGGAATGTGGCAAGTTTTAACTAAGTGTGCTCTGGTCTGCTTGTTAAAAGAGGCCTGATCCTAGATAAAGAATATATATATATATATATATATATATATATATATATATATATATGTATGTATATACACACACACACACACATGCATGTATACACACACACACACACACACACACACACACACACACAGTGGAATATTATTTGGCCATCAAAAAGAATGAAATCTTGCCATTTGCAACAACATGGATTGAGCTAGAGCGTATTATGCTAAGTGAAATAAAGACAGAGAAAGACAAATACCATATGATTTCATTCCTATGTGGAATTTAAGAAACCAAACAGATGAACATAGGGGGAAGAAAAAAGACAGAGAGAGAGAGAGAGAGAAGCAAACTGTAAGAGACTCTTAACTATAGAGACAAACTGGGAGTTGCTGGAGGGGAGGTGGGTAGAGGAATGAGCTACATGGATGATGAGTATTAAGGAGGTCACTTGTGATGAACACTGGGTGTTATATGTAAGTGATGAATCATTAAATTCTACTCCTGAAACTAATATCACACTATATGTTAACTAAGAATTTAAATAAAAACTTGAAATACTAACAGAAAAGCAAAAATGTATTGGTAGGGACCTGCAAAAATTCCATTGTTATAAGCCTAAGTATCCATCAACAGATGAATGGATTAAAAAATGTGAGGGGCGTCTGGGAGGCTCAGTCAGTTAAGCATCTGACTTTGGCTCAGGTCATGATCTTGCAGTTTGTGAGTTTAAGCCCTTCGCCAGGCTCTGTGTTGACAGCTTAGAGCCTGGATCCTGCTTCAGATTCTGTTTCTCCCTCTCTCTCTGCCCCTCCCATGCTAGCACTCTATCTCTCTTTCTCAAAAATAAATGCACATTAAAAATAAATAAATAAATAAATAAATAAATAAATAAATAAATAAAATGTGAAAAAAGACCATAATGGAATATTATTTAGTCTTTACAAAGAAGGAATCCCTGCCATTTGTGACAAAAATGGGTGAACTCAGAGAATGTTTTGCTAAGCGAAATAAGCCAGACACAGAAAGGAAAATACTGCATGATCTCACTCATATGTGGAACCTAAAAAAGGAGAACTCAAAAATAGAGAAGATAGTAGTGGTTGCCAGAGGGTAAAGGGTGGGGAAATAGGAAGATGTTGGTCAAAGGGTAAAATTTTACTTGTACAGGTTGAAAGAGTTCTTGAGATATAATGTACAGCATGGTGACTATAGTTAATAATACTGCATTGTATACTTGAACTTTGCTAAGAGTACATCTTAACAAATTTAAATTAATACACACAAAAAGTAACCATGTGAGGAGATGGATATGTTAATTAGTTTGTGGTGATAATTTCACAATGTATACATATATCAAAACATCATATTATACACCTGATAGATACAATTTTTATTTGTCAGTTATACCTCATAAAACTGGGAAACCATTCAATTCTTATATCACTGGCTTCCTATATTTTCTCAAGTAAATCTTGCTATGGTTAGTCTGCCCTCACAGTTTTTTAAAAGTGCTATTTATTTGTAGATCAATCCTTAAAAAGATCACTTTTAAAGTTAGTTTTGAAGGACAAAGTGGATTTCCCTCAGATATAAATGTATGTTACTTACATGTACTTATTCTAGGACTTTGAATAGAAAGAGTCCTTCCAGAAATAATTGTTATTGTGTCAATTGATAAAACAGATAATTGCCTCCATCACTGAACGAGATATATCATAGAACAGACCCTAAATCCTGTCTTGGTGACAGGTCTGGCTGTAAAAGACATTCCCCAGGCTTAAGGGTTTTAAAATTCTTAAGGGTTTTAAAATTCTCATCTGAAAATATGCCTACAGCTGGAAAGTTCATCTAAAATGAAAAGCTAGCTTTTTTTAAATTTTATTTTTTCAACCAGTACCTATTGGAACCTACCATATGCTGGGCTTATGGTGATAGATATTAAAAACAGTCAAACAAAAAAAAACCCAGATGTGGTCTCTGATACAATATGTGTGTTATCACAAATTGATATTAGTATATGAATTTTTAAAATGCAACCTAAGTGCACTTTGCTCTTATGTATACTTCACGCATTATAGCACACTATGACAAATATATGCTTTGCCTCTGGCAACTATTCCTTAGAATATTTTGTATAAACTTAGAAGCAGTGCTTTTCTAAATGTTTTAGGTTGTCAGTACTAACAACTTCATGCTGCCACATATGATAAAGTTGGATTATTGAAGTATAGCAACAATCTTACCTTGAAGTTAGGATTTTGTGTGTCCACCACCAGGGCTCAGGCATTTCTGAGCCTATCTGGAGAAATGGTACAACAGCCCAATGGTCAGTGATGTTTATTTTCTTTGAAAAGGTTGTCCTGCAACAAAGCAGTAATCACCAGAGGAGAAGATGATTATGAATATTGCATAGAGTCTACCACTCAGACTTGTCTCTCAGTCCAGCTCCCTACTACCTCCATGCATGAGTCTTATGGAGAATAAGGAAGCTATTAATATGAATGAACAAATCCTCCCCAATTCCATAAAACATTTAGGGTACAAGCAGAATTCTCCTACTTTGATGAGTTTGATAAAACTATAGCAGAGAGCATGGGTGGCAACATAAGAAGTCATGAAACTTGGAAAGGATGATATGTCAAACGGAGTCCTGGCATAGTCCAGAAATAACCCTAGTGCAGCAATGATCAGGAACAGAGACAAGTGCCTAGAAGAGTAACACTGACCCTCACTATAACTGTGGAGCCCAGCAATGCACTGATTATGCTTATTCATAAGCACACATGAGACATTCTCAGCCTATTATATAAATACAGGGGAACTGGGAGGGAGGCTTTGCAAAAAGTTAGTCATTTTATGCATGTGAGAATAGCCAAACCCAGACTTTGTAAACTCTTTTCTGTTACCAAGTTTCTATTCTAGAGCTTATAGGATATGTGTGCATATGAGAAGAGCAAGAAAGTAAAATTGGAGTTATCACTTTGAATTTGGATCTATTCTTAGTCACCACCTATTAGAATCCAGAAATTTTTTAGTGTTGATATGCACAGTTTTCTGCATTTATAAAAAAAATGAATCTGGAACATATTTTATCACACATAATCATTATTTTGCTACCTCATAATTAAGTATAAATGGTAACTAGTTCACAAAAATGACAGTAATTAGCATTAATTTTATGCAGACAAACCAATTAAAAATATCCTTAGTTCATTCTGCCACTTTTCCTGTATGCATAATAAGTATCAATATCAAAAATTTTAATCACTATCATATTCTTCCATAGGCAGGCACATACTGACATTTAACCTGATGCCCAGACAAGTTTCTGAACCTTACTGTCAACATCAGCAAGGACTGTATGCTATATGCTTAGTTGCTGAAGAGTGCTGGTTAGGTAGTTTTACAGTAATCCCAAATGTCATTTTTGTGTGAAGAGTTAGGCACAGATAATAAGAGGAGAGATTAAGGTGGGTGGTGGCAAGTGGAAGAGAGGAACAAGATGCAAATGTATCACTCCACACTTCTGGGGTGTAAATAAGGAGGAAAATTAGAACTGAGAGAACAGAGGAAGACTATATGGAAGAGACTTGGTCAAGACTAGACTTCCTGTTAACTCTTTTGGTACCAAATCTCCAGTAGATACCCTAAGACAATTCAGTCAGTTATGAGAGGTTTGAAAAGTTCTTCCATGTGTGAAGATGTCATATGCTTTATTTGTGTAGTTAAAATTAAGTCTTGGGGCACCTGGGTGGCTCAGTTGGTTGAGCATCTTACTCTTGGTTTTGGCTCAGGTCGTAATTTCACAGTTCATGGGTTTGAGCCCCGTGTCAGGCTCTGTGCTGCCAGTGTGGAGATTGTTTGGGATTCTCTCTCTCTCCCTCTCTCTCTCTCTCTCTCTGTCTCTCTCTGTCTCTCTCTGTCTCTCTCTCTGCCCCTCTCTGCTTGTGCGCTCTCTCTCCCTCTCAAAGTAAATAAATAAACATTAAAAAAATAATAAATAAAATTAAATTAAGTCTTGGCTGAGTAACAACGTATCAGTATAGATAAGAGTCTGCTATCAAGTAATAATTGTGATTTTATTCACAATAATTTCTATGCGTTTGTGCCAGAACCCTGAAATTATATGTACCAGAATATCAAATAAATGTGGTTCTACTTCTGGTAATGGCAGATTTTGTCATTTGTGCTAGTCCTTCCCAAAGACTGAGAACAATTTAGAAAACTGGTCAAATTATTAAAAAGCATCCTATTTGAAGATATCAGAGGGCTGCTAAGGCAAGGAAGAATTATGGAGCAAATATCAGGGCAAAGAAGGAAATCCAGAGAGGTGAACTTGGCACTGAGGAACACTTTTCCCAAAGGAGCATCATTTGATTGTAGTAGAAATGCAAAGAAGGCAGAGAAACTGAGAAGTACTTTCAACAGAACTTACTAAGCTAAGAAAAAAATATGGAATTCAGGATCACTGAATTAAGGAGGAACCTTAAACCTCCAGATTTAGATGGGTACCTAGAGTCCTCTAGCCTGGAAATGAGAGTGAAAGCAAAATAACACCTTCCTCTTCAAGTGGAGAAGCTAGCTACGAATCATATGTAATTGTTAAGGAATTCTAGGATAGCTAGTGTTTGTAAATATCTGCCAAAATAACATATCTGGGCGAAATGTAATATCGTATCAAGTTCCAAATTATCTTAAAAATTTTTCATTTGTATCTGGCACCCAGTAAAAACTAACCCACCATATAAGAATGTAATTTTTGAAAATAGCAGATAAATAAAAGACGATAGAAACAAAATCAGAAGAGATACAGATAAGAGTTATCAGGCACCATCCAAAGAAACTATGCCTAATATATTAAGTAAATAAAACACAAAATTGAGAATTTATATAAAAAATTGGAAACTCTTGAAAAGAACCACATGGCAATTCTAAAACTGAAAATTTCAAACATAAAATTAAGAACTTGATAGAAATTTAATAGTATATTAGACACAGCTAGAGATAAAGAAATTGCAATATATGTGCAAAGAGAACATTGTATGCAATTGATTGCAATCTATATTTTTACTAATACTCCTTTACCTATTTAAGTAATAGTCCAGCAATGGTCCCTTTCTCATTTGAGCAATGTTATTCTCAGTGATACCCTCAGTGCCTCAGTATTTTTGCATTAGCTTCCATCAGTATTCTGTAGCCATCTCTTCAGCCTCTCCTCTTTCAACAACTATTCCAAGAATATTCTTTCTCAGTACCACGGCCACAGTGTCAATACATCTCTATCCTGCTTTAGTTACTCAGTTGCTAGTTGTTTAACTGTAACTAAAAAAAAGGGGGGGGGGGTTGGTGGTAGTGTTCTAGGTGACATATATACCTTCTCTTTTTGACCCTAACAATCAACATCACCAACAAAAATAAATATATATTGCATATTCCAGACACTGTTGTAGGTGCTGGGAGATGGGTGCATAAGTGAAAACAAAAGGGAAACAAGCAAACAAATACTAAAAAATTTCAGTCCTTGGAATCTGTTCAGACTAACCTTATAGCACAGCATATGCTGAACTTTTTAAATGCCCTTTTATACTGGGAAAGAATGAGCATTCTGTGAGATATTCTTTACATTCTTTAATGTTTAAAATTTAATGTTTTTACTAATTTTTTGTCTACTCAATCAATCTCTGATAAAGTGTGCAAATTTGGACCATTATTGTGCATAGGTCTCTCTTTTTACTTTTGGTAAATTTTGCTTTACAATTAATGAAGCTATCTATATAAGGTAGGTGCATGAAAAGTTGGAGTTACTTTATCTTCTTTGAGAATTATTTTATTTTTTTAATTAATAAAAATTTATTTTATTATGATACACCTTATTTTATCTCTGGTTATACTTTTTGCCTTAAAGTTTTTTTTTTGTTTGATGTTTGATATAGCAGCACGAACTTGTTTTTGGTTAATATTTGTGTTAAATAGTTTCTCTGCAGCATTTTTTGACTCCAGATCTCCCATATGGCTGCAATCAATGTGTTGGTTGCAGCTGCAGTCATCCAAGGTTCTACTAGGGGAGTAACCTTCTGAGAGTTCTTCGCAGACTGCTGGCCAGAGACATTAGTTCCGTGCCATATGGGTTTTTCCATTAGGGCAGCTTGAAATATGGCATCTGAGCTGTCCTCTCATGCCCTCTTGCTTGATTGTTCTGGGGGAAGTCACCTGCTATGC
The DNA here is from genome assembly GCF_027475565.1 of Acinonyx jubatus. Lineage (NCBI taxonomy): Eukaryota > Metazoa > Chordata > Mammalia > Carnivora > Felidae > Acinonyx > Acinonyx jubatus. Next base: position 70,942,923 of record NC_069383.1, on the reverse strand, counting down.
TGTGAGCTTTCCCAGAGGAATGAAGCCTTCTAACTGCCACTTGAGTGAGCTGGGAAATAAGCCTTATGATGACTGTCATCCTGGCCAGCACCTAGATTGCAGCCTTCTGAGAAATCCTGAGTCAGAGGCACCCAGCCAAGCTGTGCCAGGATTCTTGACATAATAATGTTTGTTGTTTTAGGCTGCTAAATTTTAGGAGTAATTTGTACTATGCAGAAATAGATAATTAATGCAACTACCAAACGTTAAGAAGATATTCCAACTTGTAGAAACCACGTAAGTTCTTTCCTTATAGGAACAATCTTATTTAAATTGATACCATTTGTTTTCCCCCCAATTTTATTGATATATAATTGACATACAATACTGCATAAGTTTAAGTTATATAGCATAATGACATATGTATATATTTTGAAATGATTTAATTACCATCTATCACCTCATATAGTTAGAAAAATATTTTTTTCCTTGTGGTGAGAACTTTTAGAATTTGCTCTCTCTTTCCTTTTTTTCTTAATTTTTTAAAATTTATTTTTGAGAGAGAGAGAGCATGAGAATGTGAGTGGGGAGGGGCAGAGAGAGAGGCACACACACACACACACACACACACGCACGCACAAATTCTGAAGCAGGCTCCAGTCCAGGCTCTCAGCTGTCAGTACAGAGCCCAATGCAGGGCTCAGACCTGTAAACCGTGAGATCATGACCTGAGCCAAAGTCGGATAATTAATCAACTGAGCCACTCAGGCGCCACTGCTCTCCCTTCTTAAATATACCATACAGCATTGTTAACTACTGTCATCATACTGTACATTACATCTTTAGAACTTATTTATCTTATAACTGTCAATTTGTACCTTTTGACCACCTTCATCAAATTCCCCAACCCATGCTTCTTTTTTTAACTGGTTAAAATCAATATGGAAATTTATCATATGGCTACATAGATATCACACAGATCTCAAGGACTATAGCTGGGCCTAATAAGTGACTGGAGCAAAAAGTATACTCTTTTATTAATCAAGATGACCCTTTTCATTTTTACATCATAGTTTTTCTGTTTCAGTCTGTAGTCTTCTTTCTCTGCACGAATATAGATAGATAATTTTTTGCCTCTCTCATTAATATGTGTCTACTTTGGTAGATCTTTCTGGATACAGTTATGTGTAATAACAAGTTCTAATTTTTGGCATATTTGTAGTTGTATGCCAATACATTTATTAACTTATATTTAAAAAGTTAATCCATTTCAACTACAATTGTCCCATTTGGTTTAGTTTAAAATCCCAAATCAAGTGCTAAAAAGAGATCAGTTAGAGTCCCTGTGTCCCAGTACAGATTCCCCAGAGATGGCATCTGTGTGCTTCAGGGTGATTATCTTCATCCCTTCTCCCATATGGATTTCAACTAAACTGAGAAATAGGCACAAAAGTCAGAGTGATCAAAATACCTATTCTGTTTCTGGTAAAGTTAATTTGCATGAGAAGGAACAGCATTTTCTTCTAAGACAGCTGGTCCTCCAAGCTTTCCAGTGATATATAAAGCTATTAATTGACAGTGACTGTGCACGAAATAAGAAGGAATTGGAAGTTGCCCAAAACCATCATTTGCATTGACCAGTAGGAGCATAGTGGATGGGAATGCCATACCCTATAGGCCTTTTGAGAGCTGAAGAATCATCAGCTAGTCTGGCGTGGGACTCAAAGATCTGCTTTTTTACAAGTACTGGGTGACTTTAAGAAACAGCCAAAAAGAAGAGCAACTATAGAGAAGCAAAGAAATTGCACAGAGGGAGAGAAAGGAAAACAAAATACACAATGTGGGTGACAGGGAATAACAAGTAAATTTCGATAGGTATAAAGAAGTATGTGTACATTTGATCTCATTTTGAGATACAAAACTATAATATCTTTCAGGAGTTTGTGAACTATTTCAAAATGCTTTCTTATCAAATTGTACAATATTTTCATTATCAGCAGTTTTTTCCTGTAAAGAGCCAGATAGTCAATATTTTAGACTTCATAAGCCATACAGCATCTTTTACAACCACTCAATTCTGCCATTGTGGAAAAATAGGCATTGATGATATGTAACTGAATTGTATGATTGTGTTTCAATAAAACTTTATTTACAAAAACTGGCACCAGGTGGTGGTATTTGGCCCATGAGCTGTAGTTTGCCAATCTCTCATATAGTTGATTAGCATGTATTATCTACTATTTGAGGAAGACATGAAAGTTAATTGGATTTCTAAACATTACATAGAAATTCAACAGGAAAATTAAAATCTTGGTTAAATTCTAATACGGATTTTTAAAAAACCTAAATTGTAAAAGAAATTGATAAATAAAAATTCGGAATTAGAGTCTCTTTGGTAAGTTCCAGAGATCTAACATACAGTAATGTGATTCCAGTTAACAATACTGAATTGTATACTTGAAATTTGTTAAGAGGGTAGATCTTAAGTGTTCTCAACATAAAGAAGAAAAGAAAAAAAATGGCAACTATATGATGGATATGCTAAATAGTTTTATTTTATAATGTATATGTATATCAAATCATCAAGTTGTATGCCTTAATATATATAATTTAATTACCATTTATACCTCAACACAGCTTGGGGGGGGGGTGTGAAGTCTATTTGCTAAGTAGACTATGCTGAGTAAACAATAGTTAAAAATAATAAACTACTCATGGTCCTTGAAAGAAAAGGTATTTCATCTGAACAACTTTATAGTAGTTACTAAGATTATAGCATAATGCTAAGGAAATCATAATAGAGGAAAAATCATATTTTTAACTTGCATGTAAAGAATATTAATTGGAAATCTTCACATATGGGAAGTGTCTTATTAAAATATGGAGAGGACATCTCTATCCCTTTCATTGACTCTAAAACGTGGCTTACATCTTAGGAAAGGATTTCTGATATTGCAGGTTCAGATATATGATCAGTGCCCAAATGTCAAGGGTTAAGAGATGTTCAATGAAATGTGGTTAGTGAAATGTCATGTGGCAGAATTCCAATCATGAAATGCTACAAAATGAAGGGTCATGGCAACCTATGGTGTGAAAGAAAATGTCAGTAATGGAATGGAACAGTAAATAACACTATCCTGCTTGTTATCTAAATGGACACTTGGCAATTCATTTCATCTTCACTTGATCACTTTACTTTCTCTCTGTGATCTATGCACATTGAGTGCCTGCCCCCTTTTGCTCACTCACTCTCTCTCTCCCCAACATACATTTTAAGCAGGCACTGTTTAAACACTCTTAAAAGATAAAAATGGTATAAAAGAGAAACCCCATGGGGCTCAAAGGTAGCTATTATTTCTCACAATATACTCAAACAAAATATAGTGAGCTTATGATATTGCACTGTGATAGAAACTCGTTCTTGAGCCAGTTAGATTTTGGGAAATTACTCATAGTTTTACAGTCTTATACTCTTATCAAGATAAAATCAATCTGAGCTCTGCTTTCCTCAGAGGAAAAGTGTTCTCTCCAGCACACTTTATGTGCAGTACTGTATAGTGTTTGCCCCTATGGAATTGTGCTACACACAAATACTGCAGCCAAACACACCAAATTTGCCAGGAATTAAGACAGTTTGTGTGAGGTTGGTAGTAGCTTTGGAAGTAGATATTACTCTGGAGGTTGGTAGACTATTACTTTGGTTACCAGCCAAGTAACCAATCTCTGAGTACTCTCATTCTTGTATAGTGTCCCCTATAAATCTGGGCTGGCCCTGAAATATGTTTTAACCAATAAAATGCAGCAGGAGTGACATTGTGTCAGTTCTTGGCTGAAGCCTTAGGGAAACTCAGAAAATTTTGCTTATGTACTTTCCATGTTTGCATTTTGGGTAGAGCCAGCTGCCATGTAAGAAGTCCAACTACCTTGAGAACACTATGCACATGGCCGAATTGACCATATGAAGAGTACACATGGTTGAGAAATGAAGTGTCCAGGCAATAGCAAAAACAGAGGCCCCAGGCATATGACCCCAGTAGAATCGATGTAGCCAGCCCCCAGTCACTTGAGCCACACCAGATGGCCCTGTGTGCTGCAAAGATGAGCTGAGCCAGTTCCACCATCCTCTGTCCAAAGTCTTGTCCCACAGAATTGTGAGCAAATAAAAGGTGGTTGTTTTAAGCCACTGAGTTTTGGGATAGTTACGCAGAAACAATATATAACTGAAGTCGGAGAAGAGAGGCAATCATAGGCAAAGCCAGGAAAAAATAAAGACCCTGGTAACCAACAATGTTTTTGAGGAAAATCCGGGGAATGTCATTATAGACAACCAAATATACTCTGCCATAGGCGCCCTCAGACAAATTATGTACCATTACACCAGATAGTCTTTCAATAATGAAAGGAGATAATATGGTCTCATCAAACAACAAGGGGACATATACTGTTTAGTTTTGGGGATATAGGTCCTGGGGGCAGAGAACAGAAACATTCCTTCTGCAGGTTACTTTTAATAGAAGGGTCAAGAAAGAGAGCAGAATTTGTTAAGGTTTGCATTTCTATATTTACATTGGTAAAGAAAAATTTTGATATAGGCAAGGTGTTATGACCATCCTGTAGAAACAAAATGGACACTCACTCAAAATTTGGTTTGACTGTTGAGACTGAAGACACCACAGGTTTTCTGAGGAGAGCAGGGCAGGATTCTCAAGCTGGTTCAAAAATGGCTTGAAAGAGTATAGAAAGGAAGCTAGTTTGAGATTTTCATGGTGGAAAGAAGGAGTGGGGCAGGAGTAAAGTTTCCCTTACAGAAAAGGGTATGCCTGGTTTGAATTTTCTATCAGTGCCAAAGAGAGGAGCATCTGGCCTTTCTTATTAGTTTGTCCAGACATAAGACAAAGGAGACAAAACAGTGGTGAGGCTCAAAAGCTTTCAGAAGTCAAACATCCAAAAATGGAGTCAAACTCTTTGTTATAATCCATTAATGTTTGATGACTAAAATGTGCCACAGTGGCATACAGTTCATTTCATTGAATTTGAACTTATTTAAGTAGGCCATTATAGCATTCCATGAGGCCTATTATATGACTGGCAAGGGGAAAAAACAGGTCCTTGAATGTCTTCTTCAAGAGCCCAGTAAAATGAGCGCCTTGGTCACTGTCAATAACATCTGGAACTCTGAAGAGGATAAGGAGTGTCTTGGTGAGGCTATAGATTTTAGATTTAGTGTGTATAGAAACCTATGTGACCTTGATCTATGTTTTGGATGTTTATGAGGCAAGAAATTACCAGAGTTCTTTACCCTTAAGGGGGCAATAATGGAGAGGGAATTGTTGCTGCCACTGAGTGGATCAGACATCCAGATGATTTGTAGTGGTTCAAGAGACTAAAATTGTGCAGATAGGGCTGATTGTTGGCCAAGGCATCACATGCTAAGATGCCTGACATCCGGTGTTTCAGTGCCTAAAGTTCAACCAATTATGCTGACCCATGTGTCCTGTCCTTTATCAAAGACATTCTGGTTTAGGGATGGAAAGCAGCTGCTCTCCAGGGATTTTCATCATTTGTGATTGTTGTAAATAATTTCATCCATGAAGTTTACAAACTTGTTTTGCTGTTCATTTAGTTGATCCCAAGGGGCTTAGGTAGCCAGAGGTGCTTGGAGAAGGGGTTGTCTTCTTTCATATTCTGGCATATAGCAGGAGACTAAGGACAGAGGATGTAATCCCTCCTGTAGGAAGGATATGTCAGAGGGCCTAGGTTTGTCTCTGTACTGTAGCAAGGCACCTCAGCAGTCATGCTGAGTTTGAGGGTTGCTGTTTCCATGATCAAGACTAGATAGGCAGCTGGGTATGAAAAGCACATGTCCAGTGTGTGGTCAAAAAATGCCACTAAAATGGCATACAGCATTGGGTAGGTAGGGGCGGTTTTTTGCATCAGAAACCTGTGGGCAACTTATAATCGTTATAGGGGTTGAAGAGACTCCAAAAGACATGAAAAGAAGTTACAAAAGCCTCTACAACAAAGGAGTGTCTGAAGATACTAACAGGAAAGACTGTTGTACACATTTTGAACAGATTCTAGAGAATTTTGTTATAAACTATAGTAGCAAAATATTTACCAGTTGCTGTTTGTATAGAGTCAGAAATTTCAAGAATATTGATATGGAAACCTTAATACGTGAGACCAAGGCATCAAGGTTGCAGTAATATACTGTGTGGGTGCCATTTATTTTTTATAAGTGTAAGAAGAGGGCATATTAGACTATTAAGTGGAGAAGAAGTGGGAATAATTACTTCCACTCTAAGTAGGACTTTTACAATGTGGTTCAATCTTTGAAGGCCCCAGTTCTAATTTGAGCTTTATTAACTATTTTAACTAGCGAGAAAGACCGTGTAATCCTATTTTGTCAAGCTATTTTGTAAGTGCAAAGACTTAATTTAATTTTTAATTTACTATTCATTAGGTCAAGGCAATTATTGCTCATCATAGGATATTTTTGGGCAATAGGTGCTATGAATATGGGGAATTTAGGCAAGACAATAGTTCCAATGTTTAAAATGAGACATGTGTCCTCTACTTTATGTTCAGTAACTCCCCTAAGATCATGGGGTGGAGGGGTGCTTTGTTTCAGTTTAGTGGGATTCCCCAGTGTAACTATAATTTGAGCCCCCATGTTGATTAAGGCCATAAAGGTTTGCCAATTTGTGCATTTTAGCAGATATAAAAGTTAATTAGCAACCTATACTGTAGGGACACAAAAACCAATCAGCCCCTTTTTTTCCCCTCCCTTTTCTGTGTAAATTACTTTAGTAACTTTTGGGTTTCCAATTGGGTCAGATTTTTTCATTTATTCCTTTTGTGTGTTTCATTCCTCTGGATCCAGATTTCTTTCCTCTCTCCCTTTTCCTTCCCTTCCTGCCTCTCTCTGTTCTTTCTTTCTTCCTGCTTTCTTTCTTGTTTTTGTGTGTGTGTGTATGGAGGGGGGAGGGTTACTGGGTATACTTGAGTGGGTTCCTCTCTACCCTGCTCATATTATAGGCTTCTTCCTCCAGAGAGCCTCAAATCAGTATCATCAGGGTTAGGGACTTCATCTCTGGCAATGGTTGAATTAATCCTTGATTGTGCTACAGGAATGCCATGGATGTTTTTCCCTATATCTCTGATGATAAGTATCTGGTTTTGGCAACAGAGATGTGAGTACAACAGCACCAGCACCAGCAAAGGCATTTTGTAGTGTCCCAGTGAGCCCTCTGCCTTTAGGAGGGTGGAATTCAGCAATTCAAATTTTCAAATAATTGCTGCTATTCAAATAGTGATCATTTTTCCTCCATTGAGTTACCACCCAATGTGCCCATGTATCACACAGGGTGTAATTTTTTCCCTTGAACTCTGTGTGAATGAGGGCATACATGTGGATGAAACACTTCAGGTCACAATTGGTCACAGAGCAGGAGTCATTCTCTGAACTTAGTGTCAGTCACAGTTTTTCCTGGAATTGGGACACATGATTTAATATAAGGCATACAGATGGGTTCGAGCTGAGACTCATGACCCAGGGCTGCTTGAATAAGGGCCTGAATCCCATACTTCTTTTCCTAAAAGCCAATTAATTATTAAAACTTCTGACTTAGGTTGGTTAAATCTATAGCAGGCGCCCAGTAGAGCTCAGAAAATACAGCACAAAGCAGCACAGCTCAAAACGCAGGCTAGCCAGCAAGCGGCAGCTCGAAGTTCATGCTAGCCATCAGACAGTAGCACCTGTTTGTTAGTAAGCCAGAGAAAGAGAAGAAAGACCCCTAGTGATGGTGCTCATTGTCTAGGGATTCCATTCCCAGAGTCTGCCGTGACATTCTGCAGAGACAGGGATCATACACAGGAACTGAATGGGACCTCCAACCAAAATTTGGTCAAGTCTGAAGACTCCAGGCACACACCAACAAGGTCTGAAAAAGGTTTATTATTTACATAATGGGGCTTTCTGGGGAGAGGAGAGCAGACTTCCCAAGCAGGTCCAAAAATGGCCTGAGACAACAGAGAAAAGAGACTGGTTTGGGGTTTTGATAATAATTAAGGGACAGTGGGAAGGGGCTTTTGTGGTTTGACTCTCCTTTCAAAGAAAAGAAACACCTAAGCTTTCTTATCAGCATGCCAAGATGGGGGGCAGAAAAAAAAGAGGAGAGGCGGGTGTAAAAACTCTCAGCAGTCAAACATCGAAAATAGAGTCAGACTTTATCACCAAGGGATTTCTGGATACAACTGTTCACAGTGGAGTGAACTGCCAATGAAAATTGACTGTATGAGCTTAGGGGAGTTAAGACGACATGCTGTGGTAGGTGGTGGATCACTGGAGCACCCCTAGGCATCTATAATACTTTCCAAAGGGGAACAGAAGGATGAGGGCAAAGCTTTAAAATGACAACTTGCCCTGAAAAGTGAGCCTTTTATTTTTCTGATATTGTGGGATTTTAGCAAGTCAACTTTAAAAGATAATAACTTACATAATCAGCATTCACCACTGTATTCCATATGGAGAAATACATGGTACCTAGTACAGCCTGTGACAGGGGGTAGGTACTGTGCAAACATTGGCTAAATAAATATATGAATTTTATGGAGTTTTAGACTTTAAAAACTACTTCCTCATACTTTATCTCGTTTGATATTTAAATGCCTTCTCTGAGAAAGACACTATTATCTACATTTTACAGGCAAGGGAGCTGAAGTTCAAGAAAGATAATGCCTTTGCTCAAATTCAGGCAGTGAAAGAGCTAAGGTTCAAGCCCTATTATTTCTAAAGACTTGTGTTTCTTACCAAAGCACACTGTCCCTGCTAGAGATAGAGATAGGAGATCTCTATTTGGAGATAAATGAATTTCTCTCTCAGAGTACTTTCTGGTTCTTTCATCTTTCTGATCTTCAAAACTCTACTTCATAATTTAAAAGGCTGTTTCAATGAATGGTGAAAAAGAATCTGTTAGACACATTTAATTCTAATAACACTTAATTACAGTGATTCACATATGCTGTTCAAATACTTCGTCTGGAGGGGCGCCTGGGTGGCTCAGTCGGTTAAGCATCCGACTTTGGCTCAGGTCATGATCTCGCGGTCCGTGAGTTCAAGCCCTGCATCGGGCTCTGTGCTGACAGCTCAGAGCCTGGAGCCTGTTTCAAATTCTGTGTCTCCCTCTCTTTCTGACCCTCCCCCATTCATGCTGTCTCTCCCTGTCTCAAAAATAAATAAACGTTAAAAAAAAATTAAAAAAAAAACAAAAAAACAAATACTTCGTCTGGAATAATTCTCATTTCTTCCACTAAAGTCCAGATTCAGATACTCTAAGTGATTCACTTATTATACTTGATATCCTGAAATATTTTGAATATTTTTTGAAGATTCAAATAAAAAGAAACAATCAGATCTCTTTCCAAAGCCGTACTTCATTTCCTCCTAAATCAATGTAAAATTGTGTTCAGGAGATGAGTTCTAATTGACTATAACCCAAAGTGGAATTTGTTTTAAAGTCCTTATCACTCTGATTGCTCAATCTGTAATCAGCTTTCAAGTTCAGAAGCTACATGAAGTGTGTTCCTTAAGTGGGTGGGTCACATGAAAACTCACAACATGACAAATATTTTTTTAAGGAACAAAGCTTATCACAAGTGGTAGAAAGCTGAATTTATATTTATTGTCAATTTAGTCCTCTCAAGGAGACCATTTTCAAAACAATGCAGTGCAAAATTCCACCCACACTTTAATTCCTGAAGCATCTAACAATTGAATCCCTGCCATTGTTATTCCATCTATTAATGTCCTAGATGTCTATCTCAGATAACATTTCCAGATGTCCTGAAAGCATTTCTCTCTTGGATGGAAAGCACTGTCACTGACCAAATTTGCTCCTCTTAATGCCTCTCTTTCCTTAGATTCCTGATAGACTTGTCCATCAGATTGTAGTTCATACAAGGGCAGAACTATCTGAATCCTAAGGTAAAAACTGTTTAGATTCTCATCCTGAAACCCGGAAAGAAGTGTGGGTGATGAGCTTCCATATATACATTTTACTTCAAAGAAATGTGATTTACCTATTACAAAGGCATTGTTTTTTGTAGTTAGCCTCCCTGCTAATTCCTAGAAGGTACATTTCTGAGATCTAAAGAGATGTAGTGACATCACTATCCGTGAACCCCTCTGTTAGTCTGTGATAACAAACACAAGGCATTCCTTTTACTTATTTCGTTGAGTGGGGCAGGGAGTGATTTTTCACAGTACTTACTATACTTTATTATGACAATTCAATTCCCTGTCATCTTCCTCAACAAAATAGTAGGATTCATGCATACACTTTAGGTCTTATAGTACTAGCACTGGACTTTAGTAAATATTTGTTGAGCTAAATTCTAAAATAAAAATGATATTTCCCCCCTCTATTGTACCTTCTCTGTGGAGCCTTGAGCAATTCAAAATATATGGGCAGATATTTTTCCTGTGTCAACACCTTCCATTTGAAGGAGGATTGATTTGTGTAATAGTAAATTGTACTGTGAATTTTTATTCCATATGTTATTGTTTGTGTCCTGAGTTAATATTAAAGTTTCAAAGGGAAAAATATATTTTTAGACTCACATTAACAATAGTGTCATTACATCCTGTTTCGAATGCTGAGTGCTTCTATTTAATGTGACCAATTAGCACTCAAATAATGGTGTAATCATCTTTATTCTTGTTGTTCTAGGATATGGTGCTTTGGAAAATAAAAACTCTTCAGCAGGAGTGATAAATACATCCCCCATAAGACACTACTAGTTCCTAAACCTGCATCATAAGTCTCTCTTTTCTCAGAACTCCAGAACTTTTGCCTAGACATAAATAAGCAATCTTTGTTCTCAAATAATGCTTAAGACACATCTTATAAAATCCATTATGAGTTTGGCCAAGTTTTGGTCCTGTAATCACTCAAGAAAGAGTAGTTTCATTGAAATCACCTAGGATTGTGATGAGTTCCTAAGTCATTGTAGATCCTCAGTTCTATCCCCTGCTGTTGGAACAGCTTCAGCCCCTATGTCAGCAACAACTCGGTTTGTCACATGATCTAATGCATCCCTGTGGTTAGTTAGCAAGAGACACGTGTTTCAGTATAGGTAGAAGTGGAACATGATTTTCCCAGTCCTTTAATTCCCTGATGAACAGGATTTACTCACAGTTTTATCTTCTCTCACTTGGAATTCATATATTAACATCCTAAGAGGATCCTTGCTACCAGTCCCAACTCTTCCCTCTTAAATATTTTAATCACTGAGCATGAATAATATAGGAATGTCATTCCCAAGCATTCAGCCATTTCCTACAGAGTAAATAAAATTTTCTTAGTAAATAGAAGCATTTTATGGTTTCACCCCATCTCACCACTTTTCACCTAACACTTTAAACCCTAATAATGCCAAAATGCTTCCAGTAACCCTACAGAAATTTCACGATTCAAAGAACACTGTCTTGGGTGCACTTCCTACCTTACTTCATCTGGCTTTCAGTCCTTCATCTCTGCCAACAGTTCCTTCAGGTAGCCCAAGGTGCAAGTAGGAACCTTTCCATTGTGTTCCCTGAAAACCTCAACATACTTCTAATCTATCAATCAAAATGTATTTATTGGGTGCCTATTATAACCTAATTAGGCATTATAATATACTATAATTTTAAACAGTATCTTCTCTGCAACTGTTGCCTGGAAATACTTCAAAGACAGGAGTCATATATAATGTGCCTTTGGCCTCCTCTGCACATAGTACAAATGGTTCATAATAGAGGCTAAGTAATTACTGGTTAAACTGAAGTGAAACAGAAATTAAAAGGGAAATCTAAAGTTATTTTCCTGAATACCTTATTTTAGAAGGACAAAGCTAATAGTTGTGATTCACATATGGCTCTCCTAAGGGAGGGGGAGAGCAAATCAACTGGCCATTGCTAGATTCTTTTTAAAAAACTCAAAACCAGGGGTTCCTGGGTTGCTCAGTCAATTAAGCATCTGACTCTTGGTTTTGGCTCATGTCATGAACTCATGATTCCTGAGTTTGAGCCCTACATTGGGCTCTGTGCTGCCAGCACAGAACCTGTTTGGGATTATCTGTCTCCCTCTCTCTTTGCCCCTCCCCCCACTCACGCTGTCTTTGTCTCTCTTAAAATAAATAAATAAACTTAAAAAACCCTCAAAACCAATCCTTTACACAATCAGGGGAGATCAACTCTAATATAAATTTCTATACAGCATTATTATTATTGTTATTATTATTATTATTTTATTATTTTAGAGAGAGAGAGCATCAGCAGGAGAGGGGCAGAGGGAGAGAGATCTTAAGCAGAATCCACACTCAACACAGGGCCTGACACGGGCTAGATCTCACAACCGCAAGGTCATGACTGGAGCCGAAATCAAGAATTGGACGCTCAACCAACTGAGCCACCCAGGTGCCCCTGTATGCAACATTATTGAAAACAATTTTTATTTGGACTGGAATAACTTTATAGTATACCGTAATTAGAATAAAATTCAGGAGCAGCAGTTTCTTATTCACAGGTGATTTTCATTAGCAGAACACTAAAATATAGATCTGTCTTCAGTGTCCTCTTGTTGCAATGTTTATCAAAGGTAAATTATATATATACAGTAAGGTTTACAGTCATGTATATCTTCCTCCAAGTTTCACAGTTTATAATTTCCATGATGATTCTTTGGAACAATGTGGACCAGCATAAACCAGAAGTAGAATAAAATTGGTTAAATTAGCAGACCACAGCTGAGCCAGGAAGACAAAATTAAGGGTCAAGTTTGAGGGAGAAGCATTAGATACAAATTTTATTCAGAGTCATGGTGATCTGCACACACCATAAAAGCTTCTTGGATCACTCATTCAGACAGAAATGATCCAACACTTTGTAGACACCAAAAGACAGAGTTGTTCTAACAAATTTTCATGTTGACAGTGAGGGTTTTTTGCTTGTTTTTTTTTTAATCCGTAACTCTAGGGTTGCCTGTTTGATTCTATTAGATGAAACACTGATTATTAATATAAAGTCATGCATCTAGAAAGTTGAGAAATTGGCCTGTGCTCTTAGTGTCTGTTTTATGTGGGAGCATTGCATTTTTTTAATTGACCTGGAAAGCTGGGTATAAATTTTGTCAATATGGTCAAATGGGGAGTGCCTAGACTTTGATCCTTTTGAACCATGAATCCCTTCTTCCCCCTCCAGTTACCTCTCAACTCAATTTAGGGGGTCCAAACCTTCCTTTTTGAGCAATTCTCCTACATTTCTATCATAAAGATCTATTCCTCTCTATCAAAGGTTACTTCCAGGAATATTTGCAGTTCATCATCATCTTTTCTACGAATAGTTTTTCTTTTCAGTATCAAATTAATATATAGAATCATTCTTAACCAAATTTCACCCAAATCATTGGATTAACTAATGCCTCTGTAAAATGGTCAGATTGCTCTTACTGCACACTGAATTGTGGCTAGTAGCTTATTCTCCCCTAAGTATAAACACATCTGCTTATACCAGGTAAGCTGGATGCTTACCACAACTCAGGTGTTTCTGCCTCTAAATCTGTTCATGCCAGTTTTCTTTGCAGTGGTAGCTTCCAAAGTTTGCTGTCATCATTTTCCCCCACCCTGCATGAACATGCCACTCACTCCTCCCTCTCAGAAGAGGGTCTGATTCTGCTCCCCTTGAATCTGGGCTGGCTCTGTGACTTGCTTTGACCAACAAAATGTGGCGGAAGTGTTGCTGTGCTAGTTCCAGGTTTGGGCTTTAAGGGAATTGGTACCTGCTTATTCTGTCTTAAAAATCAGCCATCACATAAGAAGTTTGATTACTGTGAGACCACCATGCTATAAGGAAACCCAAGATAGCCCTGTGGAGAAGCCACATGGAAAGAGATGTCCAGTCACCTCCTAGCTATTTTAGCTACCCAGCTGAGGCAGTAGACATGCCAATCCTAGAAAATACCACATAGGATGGAAGAACCATCCACCTGAGCCCTGTTCAGATTGCAGAATTGTAAAAAATAAAAAATCACATTGTTGTTTTAAGTCTCTAAGTTTTTGTTATACGCCATGGATAGCTTAAGCACTTGTAGTAATCACGTAATTTAGTCAAATAAGTAAACCCAAGAGGCTTGAATGTTGGATGAATGAGGATTGTTTCTATTAAAAATAAAATGAAAGCTTTGGAAAGTCTTAAAAAAGCTTTCAAAAAATAGCTGAAAGAAGAGAAATGTTGCTATCAAAATAAGGATTGGGGGAGAAAACAAAAACCTAGGAATATTCTGCATTCAGATTGCTTTAAAACATCTTGATGTATATTTTTTATAGTTCTCATTTGCTTTGCTTTGTTCTTGCTTGCTTATCCTTGAGCGTGAAATGTGCTACTAGCCAGAATTACCTGCAACCACAGTGGCTATGTTAATTGAATTGGCCCCCACTGTCCACTTCATTGCAGTAGAATATCTTTCTCTGATCTGTTAGCTAAGGAAGCAGGCTTAAGAGTCCAATATGCTAACCACTTTTCTGTACTTATTAGCTACCCAACTAATAGAATTCCAATATAGTCTGATAAAATTTGCATCTTTGCTGCCAGCCTGTATTTTATACATAGAAGAGAGTGTCTGAGGCAATCTCTAGTGCTTGGTCCAGATGAACACACATAAATGACACACGCTAAAGGGGGCATCCTAGAAAACAAGGTTCCCATCTGTCTATTTATGTGTTAGCTGAGTTTAAGATTTGTAACCATAGAGAAAATAGAGGGAGAAAATAGGACATAATTACGACTGCCTAATGAAATAATACCTATAAAATAATGAAAAATAAAAACCCTTCTGGTTAGTGAAATCTCATCATCCTTGAGCTAGGGACATATGTGGAAGTTGAGCAAGTATCCCCTCCCAGATCCCTCTGCTGACACAGAACCAAGGCATACAAAAACTGTGCTTCTCTGCCGAAACCTTTTGACTTCTCGAGTGTTGTAAATTTCTTCCAGTCTCTAGCATATAGCTAGATAACATTCTTAGCTTCTAAGTGCTATTGTATAGTTTTTATTGTTATAGATATTTAACAGGAAGTTGGAAAGGCAGAGTCATTTTAATTTGAAAATCATTTGAATGTCTTTGAAAGAATTGTTTCCCAAACAGAGCAATTTGATTCTTCTCTTTCTCAACTCTACACCAGCTATTGAATTCAGGCATTTTTCTCACTTGGAAGGTGGTAGAGAAATGTGACTGTATTACTTACCAATATTATATTTCCCATATTTGAACATTTTATATTCCATTATGAGAATATTGTCTTCAACCATGTGGCAGAAACAGTAATGCACACCTAGTAGCCCATTTGTTTCTCCATATTTCCCACCCCTCTGCAGTTATGGGGCCATGTGATTAGTTCTGGCCAATGAAAATAAAATACAAGTAGAAGTGTGATAGTTCATTTCTAGACTGAAGAATTAAAAAGCCATGTGTGATTCTCTGTTTTCTTATTCCTCTGCCAGGATAACTGACAAAGCCTTAAGTTACAGACGATTCACCTATAAGACAGAACCTTAGATCAGCCTGTATCCCTAGTTGAGTAGATGAAAGAGAGCTCCTCGTCTATGCATGTAGAAGATATAGCATGAGCAATTCATAAACTTTTGCTGAACTTATCTAAAATTTTGTAACTGTTTTGTCACTGCAGCACAACCTAGTGTACCATAATAATACAATATGGTACGGTAACAAAAATAAATAATCAGTTAATAAATTCATCCAATGTGTAGTGGGCATCCACTAGTGCCAAGTACTATTACAAGACACTAGGGTTAGGTTTGTGCAAAAATACACAGTGTATGTCCTCCGTGAGCTTATAGTCTAATGAGGAAAATGGAAAATAAACCTTCAACAAGGAGCATTGGCAAGCCCACATTATATGCTGCAACTATACCAGACACTTGGCAGAAAAATATGAATGAGGAATTTTTTAGTGTGATACAGTATAGTTCAGTGTAATAGCATCATGATTATAGATTATTAAAATATAATATGGCAAGCATTTCAAGAAAGCCCGTATAAAATATTGGGCAGTAGAGATAAAAAAGCAAATAATTATCCTGAGATGTCATGGAAGGCTTCTCAGAGGAGGTGACATTTGTTTGGATCGTGAAAAGTGAGTAAAACGTCACCTACTGGAGAGGTTGATGAGGTAGTCATTAACACTGTTCAACAAAATTACCTCACTTTCTTTCTTCCATTGGTAGGATTGCACTTCTAATCCCCTTTCAATTTAAAAATAGCCAAGTGCTTTCCTTTGGCCAGCGAAATGTCAATAGAATGGGTGATTGACACTTTGAGGAAAAAAAAAATTTAAGAGCCAATGCGTTATTTGCCATGGTCCATTCTCACTTCTGATCATGGGAGTGCAGTCTGAGATTAAGTTTCCAGCAGCCTTGTGTCAGAGGGACTATGATAAGATGAGCTCCCAGCAATCCACATTGCATAAGTAAAAATAAATTTTTATTGTGTTGAGACACTGATAAGTGAAGAGTCATATGTTATTGCAGCATAACTACTTCTGACTGATAACAGTATATTCCTGTTAAGAGAATAGCTAGCGCAAAAAGATCTAGAGATATGAAAGATTATTGTGCGTTTCTGAAACAATGAATTCAGCAAGGCTTAAGTTCAAGGTATGCGGTGAAAAAAGGTTGAAATAAAATGAGGTAAGACAGATATGTAAGTGATGAATCCCTAAATTCTCCTGAAACCAATATCATGCTATATGTTAACTAACTAGAATTTAAATAAAAACTTGAAAGAAAACAAATACGCAAAAAAGATGAGGTAAGAAAGGGTAAGGTGTGAGTGGTCTTCTATTGCTGTTAAAGGACTACTTTATTCTTGAAGCAAGAAAAATAATTCTGGAATAGAATAGTGATAGTGATAGTCAAGGTATGAGCACATGTCTACCTTCACTCATGTCTGTCTAACACTGTGCTAGAGAATCCTTTGTAAAAAGCCCTTAGAGAAAGATTTTAAATAATAAGTTGTCCTGTTGAGGCAATTAGGTGTGCTGATGAAGTCATGCTGACAACTTCTTGTTTCGTATCATGTAAAGCAGGATGTTGTCAAAGCCTTGAATCTATTGTCTGTCATTGCTACCATATTTTATTTGGAGAATGTTAATATCTCCTAAAAAGTAAAGCTGAGAATCTTTTTTTGTTGTTGTTAGATTTGCTTGAGAGATGGAGTAACATGCCGATTGTCTGTGGCGGTGGGGAAATGAAACTGTCACATCAATTACAAAAGCTGCTAAGTTGCCAGCAGGAAAAGCATTGATTCTCAGTGAGCTCAGATCTGTAATTTCAGATACCTTTGTCATCTCATTGAATGGAAAACTTTGAAAAGAAAATCACTTCTTCCATTCATAACAATACCCATCATTGGAGTCTTTGAAGGAACTGATAAGATGAAATTTATTTTTGAAATGCCCTCAGTTGTTGTTAATTTTTACTTATAATTTAATTTTCATTTTTCCTTTCTTTGAGGTATCAGTTTATCAGCTCTCTAGATTCCTAGCAGGACTCAATATGACCACACAGTAGTTTGCAAGTTTATTTCAATATGCAACTAAATAAGAGTGATTCAGAATTGTGTACATTAGTATCTCAAAAAAATTTTTTTTTAAAAAGCATTTATTTCTATTAGCAGTTTAAATTCTGGCCATAGTTTGTTTCTTCCCTCCTGTTGCCTCCATGTCTGGTCTCTTCACAAAATAGAAATCAAGATATTTAGAAAATTTAGAAAGTCTTTGCTCTCTACGAACCAGATCAAATTGTTCTAAAGTAGTCCAAGGAGACTTTTGGGGAGGGATGGCTGGTGGGGATGACAGAAGGAAAAATGAGAGACACTATGGCAGGCAGGGATTGGCTGCTGTTATTTATCAAACATCTTTATGTGTCCTGCCTGATACATTTATCCATTCCCAGCATCTCCCCCTTCTACCACTAATGACCAGGTTTCAAGGGTTCTGATGACAATCTGAAAAGTTTAGGAGTTGCATATTTTGTTTAGGGATTGTGACAGAATCATCATCTTCTTCTCCTTCTCCTTCTCCTTCTCCTCCTTCTTCTTCCTGAACACAGAGGGAAGGCTGTATTTCTGAGTCTCCCTTGAAGTTAGATTATGGCAACATGACTGGATTCTGGGTAATGAGTTGTGGGTAGAGCTGTTGTATTGATTTTGAAGCCTGCCCTAAAAATCTCCTGTGTGCTTTTCCATACTCTTCCTTCTGTGGTTACCATGGAGGCCATGTTTTTAAGATGGCAGTGTTATACAATGGAAGGAGCATAGATTCCTGAGACATTCTTGAAGGAGTACTAGCTAACGTGTAGCCAATGGCAACTTGAGAAAAATTTTTATCAAGCCACTGAGATTTGGTAGTTGCTTTTCACAGTGGCTGGTATACTTCTTATTCTAATACAAGATACTTTTGGAAATGAGAAAAGGTATCCTAATATGTTCAAAGTTTAGAATAATATGGGAGAAACAATAGAAATCCCTTCAAGTAGGGCTTCTAGACTCCAAAATGATACTTAAAAATGTTAATACTGACATCATGACTTGCATAAACTATAACTCTCACATGGGTTGAACCAATATTTAAGAATCCTTTCTAGAGAACTGTGGTCATCACTTTCCATCTTAGCTTAGGAATAGAGGCAAAGCTGTAGCATGTTTATTACATAAAAGTAATATACAAATCCAACGAGTCAAAGAATAAGTTATAGCAAGTGAAAGAAAAACTCCATAAAAGGAATCGTGACTTTTACTGACTCGTACTAAAGAAATATTTTTGCAGAGTTGACTTAATTCAAGGAATGAAATGAAGAAATCAGTTCTGCTTTTAAATTCATTACAACCAAGTAGCAATTTTGCATCACTAAATGTAGGTTCATTGAAATGGAAATGGTTTGTAGTATTTTACTTCTCAGTTTCAGATAGATTTTCCTGCATTCCCAACATCTCATATATTTACTCACCTAGGAAGTCTGTCTTTTTAGCCTTTTGTCTATAACTTAGGTGCTGAGGGGCTTGACAGTTGATTTGAGCAGCATGTTGGTATGACACATGCACAATTTTGAGCTGGTTGCATTGGTTTGTGTGTAGCCTTTTGATGAAAAGAAAAACAACCTTCTCATAATGCTGTATCAGTTCAATAAAAAAAATCCCATTAGGCTGCTAAACATCACTTTTTTGACCTTTTTGCTTCTGTAAGCTATAATTAGAGTTTTAAAAATTTCTTCCTTAAAAGCCAAGTTTTAGCACAGAGACGAATGGGTAGTGATTCATTATTGGAAAATGTAGTATTTTTGGCATTTCATTTCCCAAACTATTTCACGTGTGGCCCACATGACAGACATATTTTAAAAGCCATTAGTTACTTTCTTTAACTTTAAAATCTTAAGTGGGTCTACGTATTGACACATTGAGTTACTCTTAGAGAATGGAAATGAACAATTTTTAAAATTAAGTTACCAAGCTAAGAAAGCTTATCAATTGTGGCTCTTGCATCTTTCAGTCTCATATACTTATAAGTAAGGGCTGTGCCATAGAAAAAGCCCTAGTCTACAAAACTGAAGCCTGACTTTTCTTCTAGCTCCCCACTTAGTGTGACCTTGACAAGGTCTTTCATAATGATAAGTAACATTTGGATGATACTTGAAAAGCCTCAAAGTATTTGTGCATATATTTCACCCTATGTATGAATCAGTTAGAATCATAATTTTAGTTTACTAGAGATTCATCAGAACCATCTAATTTTAGAGGAGAGCAGGTACTATCCCTACTCAAGTAAAATGTCATGTCACCATGAACTTATGTGACAGATCATGCTCATAAGCTATAGTATCTTTCTATAAACAGGATAATACTACCCATAATATAAGGAACCACCTAGTTATAAAGTCAAAGATCTCTTTTA
Organism: Acinonyx jubatus; assembly: GCF_027475565.1. Taxonomy (NCBI): domain Eukaryota; kingdom Metazoa; phylum Chordata; class Mammalia; order Carnivora; family Felidae; genus Acinonyx; species Acinonyx jubatus. The sequence goes on along the minus strand of NC_069383.1, from coordinate 70,922,940 downwards.
TTAAATTTTGCTACATTCAGTTGTTACGTTAAATGAGAACTCTGGCTAATTTCATAATTTGTTGTATCAGGTTTTTTTCTTCTTATTATTTATGAGTAATTTATTAAGCCAAACCATGAAAGCCAAGCTTGTCTCACAGAAATTTATGGTAATAAATTCAACCCTTGGAAATATTTGATTACCAAAGAGATAAAACCTGGTCATACCTTTCTTAAAGTTCAATTTCACAAATAAAATCTAGAGAAATACACTGAAGAAGATTCAGACTTGATTGCCTTATGGTCTTTAGAATATAAATTCCATAAGAATAAAGACCTTTCTGTCTTTTTTTTTTTACTACTTTATCCTTAGTGCTTAAAATATAATAGATGCTCAATAAATATTTGTTGAATGAAACATTATCTTCCTTCTGTTGGGTTCCTATCACTGATTTCAAAGAAATAGAAAATTGGTGAGTATAGGATGTGAAAGGAGATGAATGAGGAAAATGAGCATATTATAGTGCAGCATGGGAGAGGGTGGGAGATGAATGACCATGTATCCATGTCTTTCCTCCAGTATTTTGCTTTAAAATTTCTTAATGTTTATTCATTTTTGAGAGAAAGAGACAGACAGATTATGAGCAGGGGAGGGGCAGAGAAAGAGGGAGACAGAATCTAAAGCAGGCTCCAGGCTCCCAGCTGTCAACACAGAGGCCGACACCACAAATCATGAGATTATGACCTGAGTCCAAGCGGGACATTTAACTGACTGAGCCACCCAGACACCCCACTGAGCCACCCAGCTGCCTATTTTAACTACCTGTCAGTGAAGATATTAACAGATGAAGTTTAGTCTCGCTCACCATGAGTTTGATATAAATAAGGGACAAATGCAAATCTGAAATTCTTTACATCCCAACAGTGATAGGATGGATGGACATTTTGATCCAATTTTGCTCGTTTGTAAAAGTGAAAATTATTTATTTGAAAATACACAAGACATCGAAGATGGAACATTCTGCTTGTCACTATAATCTTATTTCTTTCCTATGATTGGAAGAGGAATTCATTTGAATTTCCTCTCCCTTCCCCCTTTGCCCTCTTCCTAGAGAAACCTCTAATCCATAGCGTGAAACAACTAATGAAACAATAGAAGGGGTGGTTAGGAAGAATCTGAATTTAGAAATTAAGAGAACAGGCTCAGGAACTCTGGTTTTGAATATAACCTTTGTCTTATAAGAGCTGTAAGATTTCTAGAAAAATGAATTCACTTTTGTAAGCCTGAATTTCGTCTGTAAAAGTAGATAATAATGGTCCACAACTCACAGGATTAAATGACCTAGGAAAAGAAATGCTCTTAGCCCAGCAAGAATAAATAATAGTTATCATTATTTTAACAGTAAACAGATTTCTCAAATCTTGAATTATAAGAGAAAGCTTTATATTAATTGCAAGTGCTAACTAATTAAAATGCATTCAGTACTATCTGTAGGTTGAGATGGTTACTATTGGGGTCTGTTTTATACAAATACCCAAGTATCAGCAGAGTAATGAGCCTAAAGTAGGATTTAGTCCTCTGCACAAACTGTAAAATGGCAGGCTAGGGAGTGATGCAAGGGTTTGCAGAAGAAGAGCAAGAATAGCTTCACTACCAATTGAGCAATTAATGTTTCCATATGAATGTCAGTCTGAGGGCAAATGTTTGTGCTGTTGACATAGCTGGAAAACAAGGGTAACAGCACAGCAGGACACTGAAGTAGCAATAGAAGGTAGTTCTCCTTTAAGTTCAGACACATTACAGTTAATTGATTGGCAAAAGCAGATTCCTTCTATCCAAAATAAAAGAAGAAATTAAGCCAAAATGACTGTATGTAAACTTTTTGAGGTTCACACAATCTATCCAATCAACTCCAGCTGGTAAAGAAGGGACCAAATTGTTTTCTGTGTTTTATCGTATGTCTGAAGAGTAAAATTTCTTCTCTAGAAAACAGTTGTATCTTTTTTTGTTGTTATCAATACTTCATAAATACTTCAGTATACTTTTGCCCATCACAAATTGTGCTAATTCAATTCATACTTGAAATAATGCCTACATATCTTAAAACCAATCCCAAATGGAGAAATAATAAGTCTTGCAGGTAATTTTTAGAAATCATATGATTTAAATTATTCTAATTCAATTTGTATTTTGGCATTGGCTACATCTAAGTTGACTTGGACATTTAGGTTTGTTTTTTGTTTTTGTTTTTGTTTTTTGGTTTGATTTGGTTTGGTTTTGGTTTCTCTTTTACTTTTTGCTAGCCACCATCTGATCCCCTTCCTGGGTTTGCAAACTCCCAAAATGAAAATTCCAGATACTTACTTTTTCAGAATCTCAGCAGCTGGTAGCCTCAGCTCAGGCACATGAAATGATAGTGAAGTAGAAAATACATTTTTATCTTCTAAGATCATGAAAGACCATTGATGCAATCCAGACATTTCCTTAATGAGATAGTATATAAAATACCAATATTATTTGACCTATGTCTATATGTCTCTGTTACCTTGAGTCAGATTTTAAAACTCATGGTGAAATAATTCCCATTATAGTCAAGAATAAGAAGTTCATATTCTGTGACTGCTATTACTCATCAATGTTTAGGAGAAATTTACAGCTGTGATATAGGTATAAAAATTTTCTATATTAAAAAATAAGAAAGTTGTTAAATTAGTGATCTAACTTACACTTCAAGAAACTGAAGCAAGGGGCACCTGGGTGGCTCAATCAGTTAAGTGTCCGACTTTGGCTCAGCTCATGATCTCACAGTTCATGTGTTTGGGCCCCACATCTGGCTTTGTGCAGACAGTGTGGAGCCTGCTTTAGATTCTCTGTCTCCCTCTCTGTCTCTCTGCCCTCCCTCACTCCTACTGTCTCTCAAAAATAAACATTAAAAAAAATTTAACAACAACAACAAAAAACTAAAGGAAAAAAGAAAAAAAAGCAAACTGAATCCAAAGCAAACAAAAGGAAGAAAATAATAAAAATCAGAGTGGAATTGAATGACATAAAAAATACAAAAACAATAGAGAAAAATCAATGAAACCATAAGTTAGTTCTTTGAAAAGATCAACAGAATTAACAAAACCCTAGCTAACAAATTTGTATGCTAACAAATTATATAACTCAAATGAAATAGAAAAATTTCTAGAGATTCCTAGAAAGAAAAATGAAATGGAAAAATCAAATAAGACAAACTATGGAGGAGCACCTGGCTGGCTCAGTCTATGGAGCATATGACTCTTGATCTCAGGGTTGTAAGTTCGAGTCCCATATTGGGTGTAGAGATTACCTAAAAACAAAATCTTAAAAAAAGAGAGAGAAAGTATGGAAACTGACTGGAGAAGAAATAGAGTATCTGAAAAGACCTATAACAAGTGAAGTGACTGAATTAGGAATTTAAAAACTTCACTTAAAGAAAAGCCTGGATATACAAGACTTTACTGGAGAATTCCATTGAACAGTTAAAGAAAATGTAATACCATTCTTTCATAATTATTCAAAAAAAATGAAAGAGAAAGGAAAACTTACCAACTCTTTCTTTGAGGCCAGTATTACTCTGATACCAAAACCAGACAAAGTCAGTATGAAAAGAAAAACTCTAAACTAATGTCTCTTAAGAATCTTGAGGGGCGCCTGGATGGCGCAGTCGGTTAAGCGTCCGACTTCAGCCAGGTCACGATCTGGCGGTCCGTGAGTTCGAGCCCCGTGTCGGGCTCTGGGCTGATGGCTCAGAGCCTGGAGCCTGTTTCTGATTCTGTGTCTCCCTCTCTCTCTGCCCCTCCCCCGTTCATCCTCTGTCTCTCTCTGTCCCCAAAATAAATAAACGTTGAAAAAAAATTAAAAAAAAAAAAAAGAATCTTGATGCAAAAATCAACAACAAATTCCACAGCACATAAAAAGAATTATACACCATGTCCAGGTGAGATTTACATATGAAAATCAATTAATGCAATTCACCACATTAATAAAATAAAGGACAGAAATCACATGGCAATAATCTGAATATATGCAGAAAAAGCATTTAGTAAAACTATCTCATAGTAAAATCACTCAACACATTAGGAATAGAAGGGGTATGAGAGGGACTGTTAATGAGCGTTGGATTTCTTTTTGGGGTGATGAAAATGTTCTAAAATTAGGGTGTGGTGATGGTTTCACAATTTTGAAAATATACTAAAAACTACTGAATTATGTACTTAAATGAGTGAATTTTATGGCATGTAAATTATATTTCAATAAAGCTGTTAAATATCCATGTCTAAGTAGCAATCTATGTCTAAATAGCAATCATTAGGTAAATATAATGTAATAAAAAGGTTTCCATATACAAAAGATGTAAGAATAAGCTGTAGCAAAAATGGACAAAATCTATATGAAGAAAGATTTAAATGGCTCCTGAGAGACATAAAAAAGATAATCCTTTTGTATAATAAAATCCAGTATTATGAATTTGTTATTTTGCCCAAATTAACATTTGAGGCTACCAATAGAAAATACTAACATGGCATGTAGGCAAGAAGTTAATTTGATTCTCAGATTTATTTTAAAATTTAAAATGTGGCCAAAATATCAGAAAAAAAAGTATAAGACAGAATTAACCTACTAGCTCTCAAACGATATCATAGAACTATAACAGTACCATTGTTTATATGGAACATATTAGGTTCCAAATAGCCTCAAAAGTCTCAAAAACATATGGAACTTTGGTTTCTACATTGGTTTACTGAGCAAACTGAAATCAGAATGAGAAAGCAGGAGGGAAATTTATTTTTATCCTATTACTGTCTTTAACTCATTCCATCAGATTTTTCTCCCACTCCTGAATTCATTTATTCAGTATTTTATAAATATATACTGTGGCTCCACCATGAGCCAAACACATTCCTAAGTTCTGGGTGATAGCACTGAACAAAACAGGCAAAATAACCTCCATTCCTAAGATTTATATTCTACTTTAGGGACACAGACACTAAACAAAACAAATAAGAAAGTTTATAGAAGGTTAAACGTGATAAGTATAGTGGAATAAGATAAAAGAAATGAAGAGGATAGGGAGAGCTAAAATAGAAAGGTTTTAAATATGTGGTCTAAAAGAGGATATTTAAACAGAGACTTGAAGAAAGTATAAAGATAAGCCCTGTGGATATCTGGGGAAGCTTCTCCCAGGCACAGCAACCAGCAAGTGCAGAGCCTGAGATGGAGGTTTGCCGGAGGCATTTGAAACTAGAACAAACTGGGGGAAGAGGGATTGATAGGAGATGAGGTCAGAGAAACAACAATAATCCACTGAAGCATAAGGGCTCCAGCTCACACAAACACCCCTCATCTCCTATATCCTACCTTATATAGCACATAGCTGCTTTCTATTGGGGTCACCTGGCCCCGACAAATAGATGTCTTTCAAAAGAGCTCTAGCCCAGTTGCCTTCTATGGCATTCACTTGGTTCATGAGAAAACTCAGGACCTCCGCCCTGTCAAACTCAGGTAATACAGGCTGCACCTACTCTTGTCACCTACTGCCTTGTCACCTAGTTTTGCTCCTACTCTCTTGTCACCACCAGCTGCAGCCAGCCTTTCATGTGTGCTGTGTTCAAGTCAAGAGTCCAGCACCTTTACCATTCCTCACACTCTCCATGGACTTAGGTCAAAATCTCCCAAGAGCCATCACACCACACTTTATTCTGCTCTCCTGACAACACAAAGGTCCATGAAATTCTGTAACTTGGCAAGTAGCCGAACAGGTATAAGATTTCCATTTCCCCTGCTGGCTGACATTCTGCTCTTTATGAGTGGCTCTCTTTCTCAAAGAGGACACTAGAAACACAAACAATTTTGACAGTTCAGTTCAAAGAAACCCTTGTTGAACAAGTCCCTGATCACTCATGACCTTACTCTCATTATGATCTTGGGATGATGATGAGCTAAGGATTGCAGAGTTGGTCTGAGAACAACTATTACAAAGACTTGCATAGGTGGCTTAACATGGGTGGCCGTTATTTGAATATGGAGATATGTGCCCTGCACCGTTTGCAGATATAACTTCTCAGCTGAGACTGGGTAGAATTTTATGTAACATCCTATTACAGTTAGCAAAGGCAGCAATTTAAATCAGTGGTTAAAAGATAGGTTATTTAATAAATGGTATAAAGACATCTGGCTAGTTCTCTCTCTCTCCCTTTCTCTCCTGCTCCCCCCAAACACACACACATACACACACACACACACACACACACACACACGCATTTCTAAGATACCCAAAGATTTACATGTTAAAAAATGAAACAGCAAAGTACTAGAAAATGGATACATGTTACAACATGGAGGAACCTCAAAAACAGTGTACTAAGCAAAAGAAACCAACCACAAAATACCACATGTGGCTGGATTCCATTTATATGAAAAATCCAGACAAGGAAAATCTGTGGAGACAGAAAGGTGAGTAGTGGTTGACAAAACTACAGGGAGTAGTGTCTACAAATAGGCATAAGGTTTCTTTTTGGGGTGATACAAATGTTCCAAAATTAGGTTGTTAGGATGGTTGTCCAACTCTGTAAATTTTTAAAAAGTCATTGAATTATACACATAAAATAAATAGATTTTTGGTATATACTTCCATAAAGCAGTTTTTTAAAAGTATTAGAAAAAAACTTGAAGAAGTATGCCTTCCTAAGTATGACACAGCACCAGAAGTTATTTTTAAAAGTTACAGATTTAACTACACAATAATCTAAAATTCTTCTTTGACAAAAATTATAAAATGTCAAAAGATAAATGAAAAACTGGAAAAGAGAATCCAGTCAGGATTCAGGGCAAGAAACAGAAACTGTTTGAGGAATATTAAGAAGAAAGCAATTTGGTGAAGTAAAGTATGTATTTACAATGGCATTAGAGGGTGAAGGAATGACGGGGCGCCTGGGTGGCTCCGTCAGTTAAGCTTTCGGCTCTTGATTTCGGCTCTAGGTCATGATCTCTCAGTGTGAAAGTGAAATAGAGCCCCATGATGGGCTCTACACTAACAGCATGGAGCTTTCTTGGGATTCTCTGTCTCCACCCCCACCCTTGTCCCTTCTGTGCTATCACTCTCTCTCACTCTCACTCAAAAATAAATAAATAAAAATTTAAAAAAAGAAGGTGGAGGAATGAGCCGGAGGCTGGAATCATCAGCAGTCATCCCAAGAACACTGTTTCATTGTCCCACCAGAGATAGTTTTACCTCCAAAACTACCACTGTGAACAACCAAGAGCACGGCCACTGTAGCTGGAACTCAGGGATCAGGGAGATAGGGTCAGGAAGCTGCAACAACTATTTCTTAAAGAAACAAAGCTGGCACACTGACACTGGAACATGAAGTTTACCTGTTAATCCTAGCACAAGTGCCTCTCACCACCCACAAAATTGGCAAATAGGCCTGGAAATACGGGATTCCACTGTGTCTGCCACCAAAACAGCCCCTTTTCATTGAGAAGGTAAGGAATAGACAATACTGTGTATAAACCTCACATTTCCATAATTTTACTTAAAAGCAAAATCCAGTCAAAATGTCAGGAGAATGAACACAGATTCACTGTTAACTGTTTCCCCCAAATCTCATCAAACACCCCTAACTGCAATACCAATTTACTATAGAAGCACGGCTATAAGGCGCTCTGGAAACATAGCTATTAGTTTTCTAATAGTTGCAGAAAAGAAGGCATCCTAGAGAGAGGGGGAATAGAAGTAAGTAAACCAGTCCACACTATCACTTGTAAACACATATAACAACCAGTGGCTCAGCCTTCAGTGTGTAAAGAGATCTTATGAGTCAATAAACAAAAGATGAAAATAAATACAAAGTTCCCAAGAAAACAGATAGAGATCTTTTATAAACATGTAAAACAGCACTCAGGATCACTCATAATAAATAAATGCAAATTAAAAATATAGCATTCTACCTCTCTGATTTTAAAATATCAACATAATTGAATTGAGGAGAGGTTATGGAAAAAACTATCTCTGGAGGGCAATTGGTGATATCTATTAGAATTCAAAGTGCACTTATGCCATGGTCATCAATTCTAGGAATTATTACTGGGTACATATAAATGTGTTTGCAAAGACGTATGTGCAAGGCTATTTACTGAAGTACTATTTATAATATCAAATACTGAAAACAAACCTAACATCCATAAAATGAAGTATAGTAAGTCCTAACATGGAATGCCTGGAAAATATATTGTTAAATTAAAGAAGCAAGAAAGCAGAATGGTATGTGTAGCTAGTCATCATTCACACACATAGAAAATGGACAGATAATTATATATATGCTTGTATAGGAAGAAAACATTTTTTAATAAAAGTTATTGCCTCTACGTAAAGCAACTATAGGCCTGTATATAAGGGGTGGGACAGAACTTATTAATTGTATCATATGATATTTGAATTGTTTCCATGTGCATTTATTATATGTGCAAAAATACAGAAAATTTAAAATATAAGACACAGGTACCCATAAAATTAGTGCAAAAAAGGAAAGCTATAGCACATTATAAATTTCTCATTATATGTTTTTTTTAGTGAACTCCTGTCAGCCATGCCAAAATATTATGAGATTGACAGTTACTTTTGCTTATGCCTCCTGGTACTGATACACAGTTTGTAGAAGTATTGTCTGTTAAATAGAACACTAAGATAAAAGATTGTATTCTTGGGATCATTTGGGATCACTTAACAATTTTTTTAAACTACAAAGGTGATTTATAGGCTCATTTGCTAAAAACTCTAGAGGTACTTCTAGATTCACCAGAGTTTGATCAGAATTCTGTTTCCTTTCTCTGCTGTTTTCTTGACTCTTCTAGTTTTCTATTACCTTCTCTATTATCTTTATTCTCAAGTCTCCATTCCTTAAATTAGCTAACAGGCTTCATTCAGCTCCAGGTAATACCATCCAGAAGACAAAAGAATTTGCTGTGCTCAACCTGTAGGCACAAGTCCTGGACTTTAAGATGAGTGGGCTAACGTAAGTCATACATCCCTCCTTGAGCCAATCACTGTAGCAAAAAGATGACGTTCTACTGATTAACTTCAGGCAATCAGTGCTCATCCATAGATTTTCAAAATGGTGTCAACCTAACCAAAAGCACATTCCTGTTTTTATAATCCAAATACACAATAAATACTAAGTAAATACTTTGTTGTTGTGAGGGAAGGGTAGGAAAGGAGCCACAATATTCACTAATGTATTATTTATTTATTTTTAGGTTGCTTCCAGTGAAACACTTTTTTTGGAAAATGTAGGATTTTAATACAGGTGGTGTGCTTATTTTCCATTAGTGGAAATTTATGTAGTTACCTTCTTTCTTTCCAACCTACGGCAGAACACCAAGTCAAAGCCTGAGAGTTAGAGGGAAAAGGGTTTTCTCACCTGGACTATAATAATGGTAATAATACCTACCTCACAGATCTGCTCTAGGAATAAACCAATACATATAAAATGTTAGACTAGTTTCTAGTATATTACAACTACTGAAAAATAGCTACCAATATCTTTTTATTTTTATTTATTTATTTTTTTAATGTTTATTTTTGAGAGAGACAGAGACAGAATGCAAGTGGGTTAGGGGAAGAGAGAGAGACACACACAGAATCCAAAGCAGGCTCCAGGCTCTGAGCTGTCAGCACAGATCGTGATGCGGGACTTGTACTCACAAACTGCAAGATCATGACGTGAGCCGAAGTCAGAAGCTCAACCGACTGAGCCACCCAGGTGCCCCAGCTACCAATATCTTTTTAAACATGATTATTCATCCACAAACATGGCAGAAATGTTAGGCTTGTCTGACTTACCTAACAAAGATTTTCAAGTAGCCTTGACAAAGATGCTTCAACAAGCAATTACAAACACACTTGAAACAAATGAAAGAATTAGAAACTTTCAGCAAAAAAGCCTAAGATATAAAAAATACCCAAATAAATATTTTCGAACTAAAAAAAAAATACAAAAGCTGAAGTAAAAATTTAATGGATGTATTTAACAGCAGAATTGGTAGAGACAAAGGAAAGAATCAGTTAACTGGAAGATGAAAGAATACAAATCAATCAATGTTAACAACAGAGAGACAATAAATTGAAAAATAAAAGTGAACAGAGCCTGTGGGATTATAAGAAAAACTGTAACATGTCATCAGAGTGTAGGAAGGAGAGAAGAGAGAGGTCAAGATTTAAAAAGTACAGGAGAGATAATGGCTGAAAACTTCCCAAATTCAGCAAAAGAAATAAATCTACAGAATTAAGAATCTGAGAATATTACCAACAGGATAAATTCAAGGAATTCCATGCCAAGATACATTACAATTATACATCTGAAAACTAAAGACAAAGAAAAAATGTTGAAAGCAGCAAGAAAAACATTTCCCATAGGGGAAAGACAATTGGAATAGCAGCAAATTTCTCACCAGAAAATGGAAGCCAGAAAAAAGTAGCACAGTATTTTTCAAGTGCTAAAAGGAAAAGACAATAAATTTATAATCCTATACCTAGTGAAAATATCCTTCAATAGTGGAGGGGAAATCAGGACATGTTTAATTTTTTTTTTAAATTGTTTAACGTTTGTTCATTTTTGAGAGACAGAGGGTGTGCGGGGGAGGGACAGAGAGAGAGGGAGACACAGAATGTGAAGCAGGCTCCAGGCTCTGAGCTGCCAGCACAAAGCCCTACTCGGGGCTCGAATTCACCAACCCTGAGATCATGACCTGTGCCAAAGTTGGACGCTTAACCAACTGAGCCACCCAAGTGCCCCTAATTTTTTTTTAATGTTTATTTATTTTTGAGAGAGAGAGAGAGAGAGACAGAGCGCAAGCAGGGGAGGAGCACAGAGAGGGGGAGACACAGAATCCGAAGCAGCTCCAGGCTCTGAGCTGTCAGCACAGAGCCTGATACAGGGCTCAAATTCACCGACCATGAGATCATGACCTGAGCTGAAGAAGGGCGCTTAATTGACTGAGCCACCCTGGCACCCCCAGTACATCTTTAGATGAGGTTAAAGTACAAAAATTTGTTACAAGTAAATCTACCCTAAATTAATGGCTAAAGGAAGTGATCTATACAGAAATAGAATAATAAATGAGGGAAGCTTATAAAATCAGAAAGGAAGAAACAAATGATAAGCAATATGAATAAATGCAATAGGCTTTTCCTCTCCTCTTGACTTTCTTAAAGTATATTTGATATGAACCAAAATTATAACACTGCACGATGTGGTTCTAAATGTATGTAAAATAAATTTTTTTTAACGTTTATTTATTTTTGAGACAGAGAGAGACAGAGCATGAACGGGGGAGGGTCAGAGAGAGAGGGAGACACAGAATCCGAAGCAGGCTCCAGGCTCTGAGCAGTCAGCACAGAGCCCGACACGGGGCTCGAACTCATGGACCGCGAGATCGTGACCTGAGCCGAAGTCGGACACTTAACTGACTGAGCCACCCAGGCGCCCCTGAATTTTTAAGATCGTTATATTATAAATGAGTGAAGGTTAAGGTATAAAAAGGTTTTTTGTACTTCAATCAAACTGGTAAAATGATGACACCATTATACTGGGATAAATGATATATACATAATGTAATATCCAGAGCAACCACTCAACACCATACAAAGAGAGAATTTCAAAAATACTCTCTTCAAAGGAGATTCTAAAGAATGTTAAAGTAACTCTTAAAGAAGCATTAAAAAAACAAAAAATAGAACAAACAAAACAAAAATTTAAATGGCAGACTGAAGCCCTAATATATAAATACATGACATTTTAAAAGTTGAAATACACCAGTTAAAAGACAGATTGTCAGAGTGGATTATACACATTGCTAGTTGGAATGTAAAATGGTCACTCCGCCAAAATAGTTTGACAATTCCTTTACAAACTAAGTATGTAATTTTCAAAAGACCAAGAATATTCACTCCTGGGCTATGAATGCTTATAGTAGTTTTCTTTAGAACAGCCCAAAATTGGTGACTTTCTAGAAACCATCAAGATGTCCTTTAATGGGTGAATGGTTAAACAGTGGTACATCAATAACGTGGAATACTACAGGGCAATAAAAAAGGGAGAATGCTATTGATACATTCAAAACCCCGAATGAATCCTCAGAAAAAATATGCTGAGATTATAAAATCCAGTTCCAAATGGTACATACGACATGATTTCATATATGTATAGCATTCTTAAAATGAGGAAGATAGAGAATATTAGTGGTTGCCAATGGTTGAAGGAGTAGGGGTGGAGCTTTAACAAGACAACATGTAAGTGGTACCCTGGTTGTAATATAGTACTATAGTTTTACAAAATATTACCACTTTTGGATTTTTGCAAATCTGATAGATGAGAAGTGGCTATCTCAGAACAATTTAAATTCTTATTTCTTTTATTATATATAGAGCTGACAAGTTTATCATATGCCTGAGAATTAAAAAATATTTTTTTCTTGTATGCTCTACTCCTATTCCTTGCCCATTTTCTTAGAGAGGTTCTGGTCTTTTTCCCCTTTGATTTGTGGATTTCATGGTATATGACATAAATGGAAACATCTTTTAAAAAAATTTTTATGTGTCCTTTGATTTTTCTTTCTTTTTTTGTTGTTTACAATGAGAAAAATTTTGAGTGTAGTCAAATTTATCAATCATTTCTTGTTCTATATATTGAGTAATTATTAGAAAATATTTTCTATACTCGTTACAAAAGAATTAATCTACGCTTTCTTCTTGTTTATGTGTGGTCTTCATTTTATTATAGTTAGAACTGATCTATTGTGGAATTTATTGTAGTGTGAAAGTGAGGTACCATTATGATTTTATCTTTTCTTAAATGGCCAACCAGTTATACCAACAACAATTGCAGGCAGTCTCATTATTCATGGTTCAAATATGTATGGATTTCACCACAGTTCAGTTAAATAACACTTTTCCTCAATAACATAGTTCAAATTTCATTTATCACATTATATTAGCGGTGGATGATTATATACAGTACAAACTTTGCTGCAAACTCTTCATTTTGCAAATGACTATGTAAATAACAGATGCACATCGTGATTAGTGACAAATCACGCTCCTTCTTTCAGAGGCTATTGGTAATAAGGTCACTGTATATCTATTATTCTGCTTATGGACAGACAGTAAAGCATGTAGTTGTGTTGCCTTCTTATCTCCCAGTGATAAATCCATGTGGCACTTTACAAAATAGACAATCAAGAGAGAGTTGCTCAACAAGGATAAAAGTATGCTAAAGAAATAAAAATGATAATGCTACAAGTAAATTTGAATCAAACATAAGTGCATTTATAGAAAAAAACAGTTGACTGGGAATGGTAACACTTCTGCTCTCTGAGAGACTGTATATGCAGCCACATGTTCCTGGTGATGGACATGAGGAACGAAGTTGTGATGAAAACATGAAGATGTCTCTGAGGAAGTCATGCTAGCGAAAGAAGACAAAATATCATACTAGAACTCTCAAGGATTTCTCATAACATAGAAAGTGCAAAGGATAAAATTGTGGAAGCTGATCCAAGCTTAGAAAGAAGTAGCTCAAGTTTCCAAGACCTAAAAAAGGCACAATCTCTGTTTCATAAATCATATGACAACAAGAAGAAGACAAACACTGTTAAAACTACTCTTGGGGAGCCTGGGTGGCTCAGTTGGTTAAGTGTCCGGCTTTGACTCAGGTCACAGTTTGTGGGTTCAAGCCCCACGTCGGGGTCTGTTCTGACAGCTCAGAGCCTGGAGCCTGTTTCAGATTCTGTGTCTCCCCCCACCCCCTCTGCCATTCTCCTGCTTGTGCTGTCTCTCAAAAATAAACAAATAAACATTTTTTAAAAAGTTCTTGATAAATTTTTGTAAAGAAATAAAAAATTTTCATTCTTTTTTAAAGAAATATTTATTTATTTGGGGTGAGAGGGAGAGGGCAGAGAAAGGGAGAGAGAGAATCCCAAATAGGCTTCAGGCTGTCAGTGTGGAGCCCAGTGGGGGCTCAGTCTCATGACACTGAGATCATAACCTGAGCTGAAATCAGGAGTCAGGCACTTAACTGACTGAGCCACCCAGGTGCCCTAAAATACTTTCATTCTCAATGTCTCTAATGTATTTTTAATTTTATTTATTTATTTTGAGAGAGAGAGAGAGAAGGGGAGGGGCAGAGAGAGAGGGGGACAGAGGATCTGAAGTGGGCTGTGTGCAGTCAGCAGAAAGCCTGATCTGGGCCTCAAACTCAGGAACTGTGAAATCATGACCTGAGCAGAAGTAGATCGCTTAACTGACCGAGCTACCCAGGCGTGCCCCTAAATGTCTCTAATGTTTTTTTTAATGTTTATTTATTATTGAGAGAGAGACAGACAGAGCATGAGCATGGGAGGGGCAGAAAGAGGGGGAGATACAGAATCTGAAGCAGGTTCCAGGCTCTGAGCTGTCAGCACAGAGCTTGACGCAGAGCTTGAACTCACAAACCGCGAGATCATGACCAGAGCCGAAGTTGGATGCTTTATGGACTGAGCCACCCAAACGCCCCTCTAATGTTTTAAATTAGAGTGTACTAATAAACATTACTCTTACCATTTCTAAATTTTCCTATACATTTATAATCTACATTGAAGGAAGTTATGGTGCTTTGACAAGAATGTTAAAAGACCATAGAACAATTATAATTTTCTCATTAACTATTAAGATTGTTTTACATGATGTCAGCTTGCATAGTCATTTTCTATGTTCTTATACCATCATGCAAAGTGAGATCCACCTGTAATTTCCCTGTATTTTCCCCAGGGATTTGGGAAGCCCCCTTATATCATACACTACATTTCTGCATGTACTTGGGTCTATTATTGGAATTCCTATTCTATTCCATTTGATCTGTCTCTTCATGCATCAACACACATTTTAAATTATAGAGGCAAGCTCATTGGTGTTGTTAATTTCTTTCCCAAGGTTTTCTGGCTTTTATAAGCAATCCTGCTTCAGAATATAGAAACATTTTTACTTCTTCCTTTCAGTCCACATGTCTTTTAATTCCTCTCCTTGCCTTATTATAATGGCTAGGACTTTCAGTACAATTTTTCATCATCAAATTGATGAGAGTAAGCATTATTGCCTTGTTCAGTATTAGAGAGAAGAAATTCAGTATTTGAATGTTAAGTATGATGTTAGCTGTAGGGATCTCCTCCACCCTTCATGCATGCTCTTTATCAGATTAAGGAAGTTTCCATCTTTACTGAGGTTGCTGAGAATTTGTATTATGAATTTCTATTTTCTTGACTATTCTTGCTGGGTTTTTTTCCATATCAATTTAATCTATCTAGTTCAAAACATTTTTGAAATTTTATTATAATCGTGTTACTTTATAAATTAACTGAGAACTGATACTTTTATGATGTTAAGTCTTTCTGTTCAAAAACTTAATGATTCAGTCTTTATTCAAGTACAGTTTGTAATTTTAGTAATGTTTTAAAAGTTTTGTTAAGGTATTTTTATATTATGGCTTTGCCTAGATATTTTAACTATTTTTCTTCCTATTCTGAATGGGGCCTTTCTTATATTTCTAACAGATTATTTTTTATATACATGGAGACCCTATTAATTTCTTCATATTAATTTTAAACTCTTCTACTTTGCTAAATTCTTGTACATTTTAACACTTTTTTCTCATAGACTCTTCTGGATTTTCCAAAAATCCAATCCTATCTTATTACCTACTAGTAATACTAGTTTTACCTTTTGCTTTTTGCTTTTTGCCCTGTAATTGTTTTTTTCTTTTCTTTTTTTTCCCCCTAACTGCATTAACTAATATGTTCAATATGGTGTCTACTAGTGGTGCTGATAGTAGATGTCCTTGTATTAGTCTTTAATTTTGTTGGGAGGTCTCTCGTGTCTCTCCATAAAGTAAAATGCTGGATTTGGATTGTGATATAAAATTTGTTGAAAATGTCATCTGATGCAGCTGCTCTTGAAAACAGTGTGTAGGTTCCTAAAAAAATTAAAACTAGATCTACCCTATGACCCAGCAATAGCACTGCTAGGAATTTACCCAAGGGATACAGGAGTGCTGATGCATAGGAGCACTTGTACCCCAATGTTTATAGCAGCACTCTCAACAATAGCCAAATTATGGAAAGAGCCTAAATGTCCATCAACTGATGAATGGATAAAGAAGTTGTGGTTTAAATACGCAATGGAATACTACTTGGCAATGAGAAAGAATGAAATATGGCCTTTTGTAGCAACGTGGATGGAACTGGAGAGTGTGATGCTAAGTGAAATAAGTCATACAGAGAAAGACAGATATCATATGTTTTCACTCTTATGTGGATCCTGAGACACTTAACAGAAGTCCGTGGGGGAGGGGAAGAAAAAAAAAAAGAGGTTAGAGAGGGAGGGAGCCAAAACATAAGAGACTCTTAAAAACTGAGAACAAACTGAGGGTTGATGGGGTGTGGGAAGGAGGGGAAGGATGGGTGATGGGTACTGAGGAGAGTGCCTGTTGGGATGAGCACTGGGTGTTGTATGGTAACCAATTTGACAATAAATTTCATATTTAAAAAAAACACTTCTGGTGGTGTTAAGTATCATCTGATAGTTAAAACAAATCAATAAAAAATGTCATCTGAGTTCTTTTTTCTTTTATGATTAATCAGTTTGGTTTTAAGGTGAGTTTCAGGGAGGCTTTTTAAACCACTGCTACCATGATGATATCACAGAAAGTTCCTCAACGTTTACATTTTATTTAGTAAGAGATCAGAGAAAGAGAGAAACAGAGAGCAGGAGAGACCAGACAGAGATGTATTTCCTCTGTGACTAGAGACAAATGACTCTAGTGAGGAGATTGCTTGCCTGAAGGAGACAGAAATCTTGTTCAATCTATTAATAGAAGATAAACCACTAGAGTGCTGTTAATGTGTGCAGCAAGTTAGCTCTGGAAGATGCAACATGACAGGAAAATCCCTATAAGCAAATATGAAGTACATCACTGGGAAATTGACCAAGAGCTAATATTAAAAATTCTGTCTGTAGATCACTCTAAGAGCTCATTTGATGCACTAGGTAGCCTCGGGATTAAATTGACCACATGTGAAAGAACTCGAGTCCTTTATCTTTGGAGTCATACTCCAGGCTCAATTGAGGCTCAGTGATAAGTAAGTAAGTTATTTTAAATCAATTAAAAAGCATTCAGTGAGATTTATTTTTCATTTCTTCAAACTCCGTACCTGTTCACTCCAGACAATTTTGACTTCTTACATGTTAGTACTTCAACTTAGTGGAAATACTTTCTTATCAGAACTAAAATTCCTAGTTCTAATGCTCTTTCGTTGGGAACATTTTCAGAGGATACATAACTTATGCAATACTATACTAACCATCAAAACTCCAACTTTTAAAAGGATGGCAAATATCTCAAAGGCAAGTGTAAGAAATAAACCTCCAGAAAATACTATAGTTAGTGGGAAGAAGAGATTGAGGAAGAAATACATTTGTTTTCAAAACAAAAGGGTTACTTACTATTCAGATAGACATTTGCATTTTTTCATTAATTCCTACTGAGTTAATAAACCCAAAAAACCAAGATGTTGAATCACAGAAAAAATTTATTTTGGCTTCAGCACCCACCCAGGTCATTCTGAGATTCCAACTGCACTATACCTCATGCAGGCAGATTGCTGTTCATCCACTTAGATAAAGGGATGTACCCACAAAGGAGAAAAACATATCTCTTCTGCATCACATGATAACAAATGTATTTTCAGTGCTTTCTGTATTTACCTAAATTCAAAGTTGAATTATAGTTCCTGTTAACCTGTTGAAGTTCAATCAATTTATAATTTTCAGATAAGTTTTAGAAATGCTGATTTTGAGAATTGAGTTTTTATTTTTATGTATGTTTTTATTTTTTATTTTATATTTATATCTTATATTTTTATATGTTTATTTTTATTTTATATTTTTATATATGTTTTTATTTTATATTTTTATTGAGTTTTTATTTTTTATATATAGGCATGGTATTGATTCAACCATCCAATTAATTTTCTTTTCTTGAGGAAAATAATAGTATAAGTCTATAAAGTTCTAATAACAATTTCAACACTAGGAATTTTTCTCTGAATATTGTACAGCCCAGTTTATCAAACATGAAAATACCCAAGAACTAAAATGTATGGTTATCTTTATTGCTTGGATATTAAATAAAGCCTCTGCCAATTAGAATGAAGATTGATTGAGGGGTGATTACTAGATATTTGGAGAGGTCCAAGGAAGTACGCAGGGAAACTCCATTTTGACCTGGTAAGCCATGCAAACCAGGAAAATGGCTCCTTCCAGGATTGTCATCTCAGGGACCACTTTGCAAATGCAAGAGAGTTTGCCAGACAGCTGTTCCTGAAAGCTAAGTTTTTATTTTACTGTTTCCTATTTTTGTTTTGTGGAAAAATCTCCTAGACAATCAAATATTTGTGCTGGAATTTTTTCTTGTTCTGGCTCTGCCAGACACAAAAGCCGAGAAAACATTTTATTTGTTTGCTCCACAGGAGCCATTATAGATGGCTAAATGGCAACACTGAACTATATGAAAAAACAAAAGCAGAAAGCATAATTAGTTTATGAGATAAAGGAAAGGGGGAAGGAGAGAAAGAAAGTGAGAAAGAAAAAAATGAAAATAAATAAATCTTTGTTTCATGTAGTTCATCATTATGTAACTTGAGGACAGTCACATATTCAAAAAAGTTTATCTAGCTAGTTATTCTTTTTCAAGTTTTTATTAAATTCCAGTTAATTAACATACAGTGGTATATTAGTTTCAGGTGTACAATACAGTGAGTCAAAATTCCATACATCACCCAGTACTTATCACAACAAATGCCCTCCTTAATACCCATCACCCATTTAACACCCACCCCCTGTCTACCTCCCCTCCAGCAACCCTCAGTTTGTTCTCTATAGTTAAAAGTCTGTTTTACGGTTTTCAGATCTTTTTTTTCCCTATGTATCCATATGGTTTCTTTCTTAAATTCTCCGTATGAGTGAAATTACCTGGTATTTGTCTTTACAAAAGACAAGATTTCATTCTTTTCTTTTTTTTTTTTTGGCTGAATACTATTAATACTATTCATATATATATGTGAATATACATGTATCACGTCTTCTTTATCCATTCATCAATTAATGGACACTTGGACTGCTTCCATAATTTGGGTATTGTAAATAATGCTGCTATAAACATAGAGGTGTATGTTTTGTATTCTTTGGGTAAATACCCAGTGATGCAATTGCTTCATCATAGGGTAGATCTATTGTTAACTTTTTGAGGAACCTCCATGCTGTTTTCCAGAGTGGTTGCGCCTGTTTGCATTCCTACCAACAGTGCAATAGTGCACATCCTTACCAACAACCTGTTGTTTCTTGTGTTTTTGATTTTAGCCATTCTGACAGGTGTGAAGGGATATCTTATTGTAATTTTGATTTGCGTTTCCCTGATCATAAGTGATGATGAACATCTCTTCATGTATCTGTTGACCAACTGTAAGTCTTCCTTGGAAAAATGTCTGTTCATGTCTGCTGCTCAGTTTTAAATTGGATTATTTGGGTTTTGGGTGTTGAGTTTTACAAGTTCCTCATATATTTTGGCTACTAACCCTCTGTCAGATATGTCATTTGCAAATATCTTCTCCCATTCGTAGGTTGCCCTTTAGTTTTGTTGATTGTTTTCTTTTCTGTTGTATTTTTATTTGTTGTAGTCCCAATAGTTTATTTTTGCTTTTGTTTCCCTTGCCCCAGGAGACATATCTAGAAAAAAGTTGCTACAGCCAATGTCAAAGAAGTTACTGCCTGTGTTCTCTTCTGGAATTTTTATGGTTTAGGATTTCACATTTAGGTTTTTAATCCCTTTTGAATTTACTTTAGTGTATGGTTAAGAAAGTGGTCCAGTGTCATTTTCTTTGTATGTTGCTGTCCAGTTTTCCCGAAAGAAAGAAATATAAACGTATCACTAAAGGAAATCAGCAAACCATAAAAGCAAGAAGGACAAAAAAGGATCAGAGAAAATCTTTAGAAACAACCACAAACAAATAACAAAATGACAATAAATACATATCTATCAATGATTCCTTTGAATGTAAATGGACTAAACATTTCAATCAAAAGATATAGGGTGTCAGAATGGATTAAAAAAAAAAACAAGACCCATCTATAGGCTGCCTACAAGAGACTCATTTTAAACCCAAAGACACCTGTAGGTTGCAAGTGAGGGGATGGAAAAATGTCATGCAAATGGATATCAAAAGAAAGCTGGAGTAACAATACTTATATCAGACAAAATAGACTTACTACAAAAACTACAACAGAAGACAGAGGGGTGCTATGTAATAATAAAGGGCACAAGCCAACAAGAAGATACAATTGTAAATACTTGTACGCCCAACATGGAAGGACTAAAATACACAAAGCAGGTAAAAACAAACATAAAAGAAGTAATTTATAATAATACAATAATAGGGGCCTTTAACACCCCACTTACATCAGTGGACAAATCATCCAAACAGAAAATCAACAAGGAAACAGTGTGAAGGAAACTGATCCCACTGGATCAGATGGATCTAACAGATATATTCACAATATTCCATCCTAAAACAGAAGAATACACATTCTTTTTCAAGTGCACACAGAACATCCTCCAGAATAGATCACATATTAGGCCACAAAACAAGTCTCAACATAAGAAGATCAAAGTGATACCATGCATTTTTTCTGACCACAATGCTATGAAACTAGATGTTAGCAACAAGAAAAAATCTGCAAAGACCCCATGGTCTCCAAGACTACATGGAGGTTAAATAACATGCTACTAAACAATGAATGGGTCAACCAAGAAATAAAAGAAGAGATTAAAAAGTACGTAGAAACAAATATTCAAAAATTTAAAATCTTATTAAGTAGTCACCTTTGCCAGAAAATGTTTTTTTTCTCATTGTGCTCTTATTTTTTTTTATTTTTAAAAATTTTAAAAATTTTATTTAATTCCAGTATGGTTAACATATATTGTGCCTATCTATAATAGATTCCTACTTTGGATTGAGACAGTAGAAAATATAACCATGTGTTAGTAAAACATATACACATACAACGGCAACAACAAAGAAACAGTCTCTTCTTTGAGCCTGAGTGGCTCAGTCAGTTAAGCATCTGATTTCAGCTCAGGACATGATCTCACAGTTCGTGGGTTCAAGCCCTGCATTGGGCTCTGTGCTGACACCTCAGAGCTTGGAGCCTGCTTCAGATTCTGTGTCTCCCTCTCTCCCTGCTCCTCTCCTGCTTATGCTCTCTCTCTCTCAAAAATAAATAAGTAAACCTTAAAAAAAAACAGTCTCTCATATATGCAGTTCTCAAAATTGTTAGATAAATATTCTGAGGCTCTAAGTATATGATGTTATTATCATCTGGTATAGAAAATTAATATTTTTCTAAACTGTATTATTTCAAGAAGAGTACAGTTTTGTGTCTACATCATTCTACACTATTTGATAGGAAGAAAAATAGTTTGTGTTAGGATTTTTAAAAATCTATATATCAAGTTTGGAGCCTTTTTTTGGAAGTATTCCATTAAATAAAATAGAAACCCCTGAGATCTGGGGAATAATGCATGTGGGAGTGGGGAAGGAGGCTCCTAGGAGTTGCCAATGAGTATTACTCATCAAGAGTACTCTCCTAATTTGAAAGTTGCCAAAAGAAATCTATTGGAAGAATATCTCCACCCATGTGCTTAGAATTTTAAACAGAGGGTTAGTGTAAGGAAATGTGAAAGGGGTCTCCCAGATAAAATGGAAAATAGAGGAACACCTTTAGGAAAATCATGGAAAGATAGTGCAATGAAAGATGGAACATAAAAGAAATCTCTTCCTTTCTCTACAGACCTATGGGATTATGACAAAGGAGTTCCATGTAGGATTTCATTTGAGAAAAAGGAATATCAGCTGCTATGATTGAGAAAACATTGGATTATATAGAATTCATGGTCTCTTTCAATTATAAAATATGTAAGAGTAGAATGTTTATTGTAATAATATTCATTGTAGTGAAAAATGTTGTGCCCTGGGCAAAACTTCATGAGAGAGAGAGAGAGAGAGAGAGAGAGAGAGAGGGAGAGATCAGGAAAATGGGAACACATCAATACTTATCTCCTAGGCTTTTCAAAAAGTTAGACACACATGTCCTCTTCAACAGCTCTTGTCAAGCCTCAGTTTCTCTGCCTGGTGGGTATCTGGCTTTGTTTATGGCCCATCAGTTGGCCAATGGGAAACTACCCTCTAAGACTAGCTGCTCCCCTATTCATATAATCAAGTCTGTATCATTGTGCAAATCTTTCAGGAACATTGTTTCAGCAACAAATCTGCAGGAAGCTGAGAAGTTAGGGAAACAAATAGAGTAATAATACCATAATTTTTTAAAGCCCACAGAAAAAGGAAAAGACTAACCAAGAAAATACTATGATGGTTTTCTTGGAGACTGAAGGGAAGTCTGATATTCTGATGTTCTAACCCAGATAAAGCAACAAGTAGTTAATAGTTGTCAGTTGAAGGGAAAAACCCAACAACAGTATTATCTATTTTAATGGACACCTTCCGTTTCCTTTTTTCACCCAGGCATGGTTCCTGTCTTTTAAAGGAGGAAGTTTGGTCATCCATGGACTAATACATCATGAAATTCTGCCTGTCAGACTTTATGTGGAAATAGGGTCTGCCAAGTTGGCTTGTGGTTTTATGCTTACATAGAATCTTCTGCAGAAACTCATTCTTTGCTCTATCAAAGACAAATTCTAACAGGCATTGTTGTCCTGTCAAACCTTTTATTCCCCTCATGACTGTTTAACAGATACCTCTAAACTCAAATTTGAAGACTCAAAATTTATCATCTATTTTTTCTACTCTCTTGTATCCCTGCCCCACAGGTATTCAGGTTCCTTTATGAGGGAGGTATTCTGATTCTAGATTTTCTAGGATCCTATGTCTAAGATCCTATGTCTTTCTATTGATTCACCTTCTCATAGGCATTTTAAAGTTGCTGTGCTTTCTATCTCTGTGTTCAAACATCTTTTGTTGCCCTTTTCTTTTACAACCCTGAATATGATATCCTAAGTGGCATCCTTCTAATAGTAGTTAATTCTTTATAAAATATTAATGTCTTCATCCTTCCAGATTGTGAACTCCTTCTGTCCTAGAATATTGACACTAATTATGTGAATGATAGCACATTCAGGTAGGAAAACATCTTTAAAATATACAACTCTCAAAAAGTCACTCAAAGTATTCACCAAATGCTATGATGGATCTTACTAAGATTATACCTGAGTTTTACTGATAGGAATCCATTGTGGTGGATTAACTTTCTTCTAAGTTATCTCTAATAACTTAGTGTTTCTGACCAAACTAAAGGAGTTATCTGGCAAATATTCAGCTTATATAGAGACTATAAAATTTTAATTTGAGTGACTTCCTTCCCCAAATGAACTCTTGTCCAAAATTAGCCAATTTAGTTGTCCTCATAATTTAATTTTTCATTCAAAGTGCAGGAGTTTTATTTACTTTACTAGTATAAAAATCTAGTTGATGTATTTTTGTTTTATTTTTTCTGGAATTTAGGCTTCTATATATTTGCTAAGGTACCATTATAGGAATGGCATCAGGAAAGGTATTAAGCCAAGTGAAAGATTTCCAGATTGCCACGGACAAGATATATTACCTATGTATATACACAGGCAGATGGGCTTGGCCTAATCTCCCCAAATCCACTCTAGAAAGAGTGGTTATTGCATTACTTAGTCGCCCTCAATTCTCATCAAAGACTCACTAGTAACAGTTGTTGGCATAAGAAATCACCCAAAGCAAAAAGTCCATCCTGTAAGTGTGACTTCATCAGGGATTTACATATATAGCAACAAAGTCAGAACTTACTTTTTACTCACATTCATTTAGTTCATTTCATCCAAGTAGTTCAAAGTGATTAAACAGTTAAAAAATTGCTAGAAGTCAAATCTCCTTTAAGAAATTAATTTTGAAATATAAGGATAAGTTTGATGTTTGCTAGGAAACTAATTTATAGTATTTACAAGTTAATTGATCTTAAATGTGTTGTATATATTATCACTTCAAAGGTAAATTGAGAATAAATAAAACTTGATACCTAACTACTTCAACTGTTCATCTTCGGATAATTTCTTCTCTAGTCTCTGACTGAAAAATAATTTATTTGCATATTTCCTCACAGTCTGTTGATTAAGGGACCTAATACTCCCACAAAGTAATTTACTTAACATGAGCAATTATGTACATCTCAAGCATTCCCATTCACAATACGTGTTCTGGGACTTCCAAAAAGATGACTTAATTTCATGTTAATTAGATTGAATTTAAAAATCCCACCAGAAACATAAGGTCGTGTTCCCAAGATTTACCTCATTTCCCTTCTCTGAGTAAATATATGGGAAGATTTACCATTCTTCTACATGCAGCAAGGAAACTTTTAAACAAACTAATCTTTGGTAGCTAGGATTTTGTGTGAAAAATATTAGACTGTTTTGGTGGACTCAGTAACGTTTTAATCATTCCTGAGGCTTAATGTGGATATAACTCTGTTGTGTGTGTGTGTGTGTGTGTGTATGTGTGTGTGTGTGTACACACTTGTGACTTATTGCTTCATCAAAAAATACAAAAGATCATTATGTTGCTTTGTAGGAATTTAGGTGAGAAGCAGCTGTGCTGGCTTCCAGCAGAGGATAATGATCTCTGGAGATTTTTATAATGGACTCCCTTCTGATATTATGTAACAATTTGTGTCTCTTTTCTTGGTATGCCATGTCATTTACACTGTAATTATGCCTTACAGGTATTTAGTTGGACTGTTTGCTTTGTATACAATAGGCTGTTGTATGGTTTTCTTACTGACGTTTTGTTTTGGGTGTTTGGTAATTTTTTTGTAGGATTTGTATTATGTTGATCTAAGTTGACTCATACTTATCAAAATTCCTTAGGATAACATAATGACCTCCTTGATGCATTTTGTATTATTCTTATTTTATTTGGAGTCAGTGGCCCTTGAGAATAAATGAACACAATGCTTTTAGGTTTTCTCCATTTCTTTGCATTATCCTTAGCCTTGAGTTCATCCCAAATTTTACATTTGACTTGGTCTTTAAAATATTTTGAATTTTTGGTTAGGAAGACTATGAAGGCTGGATGATGAACCACTTCTTATATCCAGATTCACAGAATTCCAACTGACCTGGACTTTGGTACCAAAAGGGTGCCTAACAGGATGATTTTTAGATCTCCAGATATTTTTTTAACCTCTGGATTGACTCATCATAACCATCTATAATGAACTAATTGGCCAGAATCAATTATAGTTACTGGATTAAACACAGAGGCTTTGGGGGATATGATATAAAGGCATAACTCTACGGGTATATCTTCGGGTCATGAGTAAATTTACCAGATTAGCCATTATGGCCATTACAGAAATCCCAACATTAGATCTCTGATGAGTTCCCTGTGCTCTGAATATATTCAAAGAAAAGTTATTTACTCCTTTGAGATGTTCTGGAGACTTTCTTGCACTTTACCAAAAGGTAACCATAATAGGTATTACAATTTTGTTCTTTTCATTTCTGTGACTGCCATACTTTGCTTTCCTAATACTGCCAGAAAAGCAGTTGGACTTATATTTCTTGCCTTTATGAGCTTGGTTTTAAAGCAGAATCAAGGGAGGAAATACAGGAAAAATTTCCTCCTGTCCAGTAAGTCCTTCTCATCCAAAAATAAATAAATAATGCTGCTACTCTCTCTTTGACATGCTGTATAAATCAACTCTAGGAAATTATATTTTCATCTTGTACATGAAGTTATGAAGCAAAAACCGGGCCTCTTTTAAGGAAAAGGAGCCAATTATATGCAAGGATGTGCTTGAAAATAAGCAGCAATCATGGCGAGTTTTTTGTTTGCATGTTGCAATCTAATCCTTCTTGCTTTCAATAAACTTAGAGAGTTTATTGGCATCCACATAATTTACTCTGGAGATAATGATATAACAAGCAAACCATTTTATTTTCTCTAGCTTAGCCAAGAGAACATAATCAACAAAAAGATTTTATGTAACCGTGGAGTCTGAGGATACGATTTCTTTTTTTTTTCCCAAAGATGTTCCAAATCCAAGGTGTCAAGAGAGAAAAACTCCATTACTTCAAATTAGTTATTTCCCCAAAGTTAAATAAGTGGTGATGGTTGATCTAAGAATATACAAGATGGTGTATTCCAAAGATTAATCATTTTTGTCAGTTTAGCTATTTTTAGAAATGAAGATATCAGATTTGTTTGTTAGAAATGACTGGCACAATATTAAAGACCAGTTAATTTTATTAAATCTTATTATAATAATTCTTAATTTCACCAGAGACTCTCATGGACTCATTAAGAAATTATCTCACATGTATTATTAAACGCAATAATTATTCATCATAAAGTCCCTAACCATTAGCTGTAAATGCATTTTTTCTTCCTGGAATGTTGAAAACTGGATGGTATTAACAAGTGAAAAATATACAACGTATTTTATTTCTGAGAAGTAGTCTCTCCTTTGGTATTTCTTTCTTAGTTTCTAGTCATATTAAATTTGCAGCCAAATGAATTCAAATAGTTGAAAATGCTTGAACATCACACAAGCAAAGTATAAGTAAAGATAGTATATATGATATGGACACGATGGTTTGTCAGTGGAACCTTTTTAAAGGCTATTAGAAAATGTGAGGAATAAAAGAAATACTTTATTTTCTAAGTTCACATGGATTTATATATATACTGTGGAAGCAGATATGATGGCATGATTTTAAAGTCAAACGTACCATTTACTTACATGCATCTGGGACTAGACCTTTCCAATACTTTACTGCTACTGTAGCTGTGTAAACTGGCTTCAGTGACTAAAACAGTCTGAATCAATACAGTTAAATATCCTTCACTTTGCTTACTTATCTATCCATAAGCTCCCTCATTCATTTGGCATACACTTATTTTTTGAATGTTAATTTATTTTGAGAGAGAGAGAGAGAGAGAGAGAGAGAGAGAGATTGCGCATGCACACGTGAGCAGGGGAAGGGCAGAGACAGGGAGAGAATCACAAGCAGGCTCCACACTGTCAGCACAGAGCCTGAGAAGGGGCTCAATCTCACCACCGTGAAATCATGACCTGAGCCAAAATCAAGAGTAGGATGCTCAAGCAACTGAGCCACCCAGGTGCCCCAATACACCTATTGAATATGCACCATATACCATATATTGTATTAGGCACTGGAGATACAAAGATAAATAAGACACAAACCTTGCCCTTCAGAAGCTCATAGAGTCCCAGAAGAAAAGTGATACGTTAATAGTATAACAAAAGCAACAATGGAAGCATGTATATAAATCAGCAATTTTACAGGATAGAGGTTGACTTGCTCTATATAGAAAAACCAGCAAATAATTCCTGGAAGAAGCAATACCTGAGTTGGACTTTGAAGCACCATTAAGGGGCACTGAGACCCAAATGGGTCTTGAAAGACTTATAAGAGTTTAGACACACAAAAAAGCAAGATGAATTATTTATGAAAAATACACAGAGTCATGGAAATAAATTGGTTTATTCAAGGAGCAAGGAAAAACTAAGACGAAAATGGTGGTAAGTATAGAATGCTGGGGAACACCACTATTTCAGGAAAGAGGACAGAGCTAAGCAGATGAAGTCAGAGAGATAGCAGGAAACCTGGATAGAGCTGTGTTTCCAAATTCAAGGGAAGAGAAGATTTCAGAAAGAAGTAGACACTCTATCAATGCTGAGGAAATGGCAAATGAGATAAAAGCTTTAAAAATGTACGGCAATTAGATCAGTGGCACTTTACCAAAAGCAGTTTCAGGAGAGTGAAGAGGGTAAAATTACCAACTATTTTTCCTGTTCTTGAGGAAAGCTGAAGATAAAACTTTCACCAATAGAAAGCTCCCATTGTCCTTAGGGATGTAAAATATAAATGCATTTGTCGTAAAAGTTAGCCCTGTGCTACTGTGGAGTGAGCATGATGTGGTGCTAATTAGGGAAAGGATAAGTTTTGATGGAGGCTGGAAGAAGAATAAGGAAAGAAATCAAGCCTGGGGCTCTCTACAGGTAAGGAACCCCAAGCCAGGGGAAGTGGTATCTGAAAACCCACAGGGACTCTGGGAATTGCATGAAGGAGTAAAGATATAAACTTTATAATTTCACTTGACAGGAATGAAGTATAAGTACAAGCTTCATAAATGAAAGTACTTGGGGATTACCTATTTAGAGAGTGACATCCTATCACCTCTAAATAGGGAGAATCACTTTCTACCAAGGCAGATCCATGAAAGCTGTAATAGCTGACATGACAGGAAGGGAAAAATTTGGGAAAACAATGCTGAGGATATTTAGATGCATTGAAATAATTAATACTCTGTGTGATTTACTTTTACCTCAATGCCTTACGAATTAAATACATTTGGTAAAATGTCACCATATGATATCATTTGTAACTCTGTCACGCCATCAATTCTCTTCTCTAGATATTGGCGGGAATTAGTGACCTTATTAGTGATGTGTCTTTACTTAAACTTCTAAAAGTGCTTCTGAGAAGATAGATATTATTAAGGAAACCTGATATTCTTGTATTCTTATTCTTGTATTCTAACTCATCCTTACTGAAGCCCTTGCATTATTTGACTTACCCCCAAAAATAAGTGTGTGCCTACAGGTTCTTTTCCATGATTTAAAATTCCCAACAAAAATTATATATTTATCTATTACAAGGCCACATGAGGTACTGTACATCAAATGTGAGCTTTGGGTTAAAAATATTTCTTAAAACACAAGTTCATGGGAAGAAAAACTAATGGGGAAAAGGGTGCTTCCTTGGTGGAAAGTTTAAGAAAACAGCATTTGGTGCTGTTTAAAATTCATGCTGACAAAAATCAATAGCTAAACAGACTCAAAAGTTCAAACCAACAGGAAAGATGATTTAAGCCACATCTATCTAGATTTAGGACATTTGGCAATTTAGCATCTGTGTTCCCAATAAAGGTCAATAAAATTCCTTTTCCAAACTGAAAAGCAGGATAAAGAAAGAGAATCTTAACTAAACTATGGTCTCAGGCTCATGTTTCCAAGAAATAAGGAAGTATAATGATTAAAATTCCTTAAAGTCAAATGAAATATATTTGACAAGGGAAAATGCAGTGGCTCAATCACTTTTCCTCAATCTGCAAATGGAAATGAAATAATGTGGAGTATATAAATTGAAAAAAAGTAGGCTGAAATACTTTGAGAAGGTCATAGATTTAATTGTCTGAAGTATGCATTTCTCAAATTATTCGTCATTATTCCTTGTTCTTCCACTGACAAGTGGGACAGAGAGATACAAATATAACGATATATTAATATGTTCTAACCATTATCAGTGCAAGTAACTAATAAATATCTGTCCTTGGACAAAAATAAATCTGGTTATACATCAAAGATAAGATTTGTTGATCCAAGAGTGAGTCACTCAATCATTTGTATTCCATCCCATAACCAAGAGTGGGAAATTGTTAGATGGAAATAACTTTGTACAAGCTGAATTGGCTTATTCTTTTGTTCTTCCTTTAACATATTCTGTAAGTTATATCACTCACCCAGGAATGGCATGAGAAGATGCAAGTCAAGTTCAAAGGCAAATGAAAACAAAATCAGTAGTTCAGAAATGTATATAAACTGCTCTGTTTCCACTTTGTGATATTATTCATTGTTTCCACCTTTCCCCCATATCATTTGGTCTTCCGTTCTGGCTTCAAGTCTTCATCCACTTCCTATAAAAAGGTGACATAATTTAAAAATGTTTATCTTGCCTCTTATGATACATTCCTTGGAGATACTGCATTGGCTCTTTGCTTGTGGAAAATGGGTGTCTCAGTTCTGAGGAATTCAGATGTGAAAGAAGATTGTTGACTAGGTGAATTACAGTCCTGTGAGTACCCACCCATAATTAGGATGGGTTTCATTTATAAGAAGCAAATATCAAACTGGCTGTAACTCTTCCTTATTCAGTTTCAGAGACTCACAGGCATCAATCTAAGTCAACTTGCGTCATTTGACAGCTAGTTTAGCATGAGCTGCTCAATCTTAAAAGTCATGTAGTATTCTGTTTATGGTAAAGGAGAAGTAGCTTGTACCATCATAACCATTCTGCAGGTATCAGTGATAAACTCTCAATAAGATATAAAAAAACAACTGTTCCTCTGAAGCCATTAAATGTTATGGGAGTGAGATAATACAGCCGGTGGCAGCCATAACAGCTGGAAAGTGGGAGCAAAAACCTCAAAGTAAAGGAGCCACAAAGGAGAAAACACAAAAATATAGGTATAACTCAAACACCTAAACCATGTATGCACAGGGGAGACTGTACCGAGCCCTCTTGTAAACATCGGTTGGAATTCTAAAAGAACAGAGTGGAGATGTCAACTGCTGCCCCCTAAGGGGAACACAGAATCCAACACTAATATCAGTCAAGATGTCTGCCTGCAAGAATAAAAGGCAACACTCTTCAGAGGAAGATAACAGAAATAGAGTCTCTATACCACCACATCATGCATATGGCTAACATAAAAAAGACTGACCATACCAAAGGTTGGTGAGGATGTGGCACAACTAGAACTCTCATTAGCTGATAACAGGATTGCAAAATGGAGCAGCCACTTTGGGAAACAGTTTTTCAGTTTCCTAAAAAGTGAAACATACACCTAACATAGATATAATCCAGACCCTCCTTCACTATGTATTCACACAAGAGAAAAAGATATGTGTGTGTATACAAAACGTTTACATGCTTGTCCATAGCAATTTTATTTGCAATGAAAAAAAGCTAGAATTGCCTCAAATGTTTATCAGTAGATGAATGGATAAACAAACTGTGGTATATTCATACAATGTAACAAAAAGGAATCAGCTGTATTTAAACAATGTCAAAATAATTATACTGAGTGAAAGAAGACAGGCAAAAAGAGTATGTACTGTATGATTCTATCTATACATATTCCATATATTTATACATATATTCCATATACTGCATATATTTATAGACAATACAGACTAAGCTATAGTGATAGAAAGTAGATTAGTAGTAGCTTGGGAAAGAAAAATAGTGGATGGATGGATGAATGGATGGATGGATGGATGACAAAAGGCCACAAGGAAAGGAAACTTTTTAGAATAGAGAATTTGTTCATTTCTTGACTGTGGTGATCGTTTCAAAGGTGTGTGTGTGTGTGTGTAAATAAAGATTTACACATTGCATAAAGATTGCAGTTTATTACATGTCAATTTCTCCTTGATAAAGTCCTGAAAAAATTCCTAGATAAGTAAAAATATAAGATATTAAAAAAGGATATAAAAATGGACTATTGATAGAAACAAACCCTGAGATATTGGAATTAACAGACCATGGTTATATGATCATCTTGAATGAGCTTATCACAGATGGATAATACCAGTGGAGAAATGCAAACTATAAAAAAGAACTAATTCTAGAACTGAAAAGTATAACATCTGATGTGAAGATTTCACTGGATAGACTTAACAACAGATTGGACATATCAGAAGACTTGGTCAGTGAGCTTGAAAGTAGATAAGTAGAAATTATATAATCTGAAAAAGAGAAAAAGGGCTAAAATTTTTTTAATGTTTATTTATTTTGAGAGAGAGACAGCAAGCAGGGAAGGGACAGAGAGAGAGGGAGGGGACAACTCCAAGCAGGCCCCCCCAGTGTGGGGCTCAAACTCACGAACCATGTGATCATGACCTGAGCCTATATCAAGAGTCAGGCGCTTAACTGACTGAGTCACCCAGGCACCCCAGAAGGCTAAAATATTAACCTAGCCTCAGAGACCTTTGGGAACATATCAGCCAGTCTAACATGTATGTAATTGGAGTCACAGAAAGAGAGGAAAGAGAAAAGAAGACAAAATTTTTTTGAAGAACTAATGGCCCAAATTTTGCCAAATTTGGTTAAAAAATTAGAACAAGAAGTCTCCATAAGTCTTAAAGATAACTGCAAAGAAAACTACAGCGAAGCACATTTTAGTCAAACTTCTGAAAATCAAAGCTTAAGAGAAAAGGTTTTTTTTTTTTTTTTTTTTTTTCAGAGAGAAAGAGAGAGACTGAGCATGAGCAGGGGAGTGGCAGAGCGAGAGGGAGAGAATCTCTAGCAGGCTCTGTGTGGGGCTCAAGCTCATGAATCTGTGAAATGATGACGTGAGCTGAAGTCAAGAGTCAGATGCTCAACTGACTAAGCCAACCAGGTGCCCCTAATAAAAATCTTAAAAGCGGTCAGAGTAAAATGAACATTATATACTGGAAAACAACGGTACAAAAGAGAGCTAACTTCTCATTAGACACAATGTATTCCAGAAGACAAATAACCACATCTTTAAATTGTCAAAAGAAAAAGAAATCTGTAAGCAGAGTTCTCCTTATCTAAAATAGAAATGAAAAAGATGTTTTCAGAGAGCCAAAAACTGAGGGAATTCATCACCAAAACACTCGCATTATAATTAAGTAAAACACAGTTCTCCAAGTGGAAGAGATCTGTCATCATATGGAAAAACCAGTCTGACAGAAATGATTGAAGAGAAATTCAGAAATTATAAATATGTGGGTTAATATAGAAGAGATTTTTTTCTTCTCTCACTCAAAAAATATATAAACTATTGTGGAATTCAAAATATAAACAGATGTAATATATGACAACAATAACATAAAGAATATAGGTTGCATACATGAAAAATATTTTTGCAAGATTCTTATATGAAGTAGTACAAAATTAACCCTGAGTGGGCAGTAATAAACTAAAGACACATAAATGCACCCCCTAAAGCAACCACTAGAAAAATAACCCAAGAATAACAGCTATAAAAGCTGATAGAAAAATAAAGTGAAATGCTAATGTCTATTTAACCCAGAATTAAGGTAGGAAAGAAGCAAAAGAGGAAAAATAAAGATAGGAGACAGAAAACAAATAGCAAAGGGTAGACTTCAAGATAATCATATCAATAATTGCATCAAGGTGGAGATTTTTAGATTGGATAAAATAGTAAAATCCCATTATGTGGATTCTGCAGAAGATGCACTTTAAAAGAAAGACACAGATAGATGGAAATAAAAGAATGGGAAAAGATAATTAAAGCAATCAGTGTGCATAAGAAAGCTGGAGTGGTTATATTGATATCAGGCAAAAAATTCAAGGTTAAAGATACATTTTACAATGAAAAAGGATTTTGACCAAGAAGGCGGAGCAATCAGAAATTTATATGCATCTAATAAGAGAGTTTCAAAGTGCATTTAGCAAAAACAGACAAAATTAAAGAGAGAAATAGGCAAATCCACAATCATAGTCTTTAGGGGCCTGTCCCACACAGTGACAAACTGGAAGAGTGGGAAATTTTTCTCTCCAGACTTCCTTCAGTCCCTGTCATCTCCAGTCATGCTGGCACGATAGCCCTTCTACCTGTGATAGATCTGCAATGGAAAGGGATCCATAGATTGATTACCTGTGTCCAAGTTATTCTGTGAAGGCTTGTCTCTTCCCCATCTCTAG
Organism: Acinonyx jubatus; assembly: GCF_027475565.1. Classification (NCBI taxonomy): domain Eukaryota; kingdom Metazoa; phylum Chordata; class Mammalia; order Carnivora; family Felidae; genus Acinonyx; species Acinonyx jubatus. The sequence continues at coordinate 70,889,251 of NC_069383.1, read as the reverse complement.
TCTATTCTCTCTTCCAATAGTCAGAAGTGATGTTCAGCATGTTTTACATTTAAGTCCCTGTGCATTGTGGAACTGTCAGAGAATTCTGTGGTTCAAGAGGTAAGCAATGGCCGGTCTGAACTGAGAAAAGCATGCCCTCCTGCTCTAGCTTGATACACTTCTCACATTTACCATTGCTCCCAGGGCAGTTTTCTTTTTGGTATTACTCTGCTTTGTGCTACCATAGACTCGTCTACATAAATACCTACAGCCCTCTGTCACCACTGGTTAACTGTTCTCACTATATTCACTCCACACAGTGGCTGCATCTAACCAAAAGTGGGGTCTGCATCTGTCCTTTGCCTCTGGAGAAGCAAGAGGATGCCCCAGAGGGGATGCATTCCAGACTCTCCTCATTTTATCAGATGATTCCTGTGCTGTCTATGGTGGACTCACCCAAGTAGTGGAGCAAGATAAAAGGCAATTCCTTCCCCTTACATGAGGACACAAGTTGATCCCTTCACCAGGAACTGGCTGAGAAAAAATTAATTCATGTTTATTCACACACATGTCATCAGCTTTAGTTGTCCCTGACTCTGAGCCATCACATCTCAAAGAAGCTTCTGCATTTATTTCTAAAGTACTGTCTTTAGCAGGAGGACATCTAGCCATTCCTATAAGAAAGTGCTCAATCGACCACCCCAGAACACTGGGAAGTCTTATTCCCAGGGCTTTTTAAAACAGAACTGCTCACTCTGCCTTAAAATGCTCTTTGCTATGCTCCCCAGAAGCATGGCACATCAGCCACTCACCTTCAGCCCTACGCATCTCAGCTTACTGTTTTGCAGCTGGGTAAAGCTTACTTACTGTCCCAGGGACCCATGACCTTGTAAGCTAAGCAAACTGATCCAAGGTGATTATGCTACCACACCTCACTTAAATAGTGCACAATTCATTCTCTACAAAATGCAATTTATGCACTGGGGAGTATAAATTTCAGCATTGAGCTATCCACATCTCTCTGTTTAATTATGCTTTGTATTACAAAGAACAAAAAGTTACTTTTTTCCTTCTCTTTTTAACATAGGAAGAAATGTGAAATTATTCTGAAGGGACAAAGTTGATTATTTTCTCCCATAACAAATGTAGTTTTGCAATTTCTATAGAAAATCAAAGTATCTATTTGTAATCATCTACTATTCATAGTCTAGGAAAAGCTTTAATAAGAAAAGGCAAAAAGTAACCACTATTGCATGCAATTTGTACTTCTTAACGTCCTTGATCCTTTACACCTTCATTCTGAAAGTAATAGACCTGAAGCCCCATAGAACTGACTGATCTGTTCTTTCATTCTACGTGGTTGAAAGGCATGTTGCTTTCCATGAATAGCATTTCCTGCTCTAGACTTCTCTAAGAAAGAAAAAAACGTTTGTAATATTTGATTTATAAGTTCCGCGGGGGAACAAGTGCTGTCTGTACAAGCCTCCGTGGTCCAGGTAGTGATTAATCTCCACGTAAGAATGGAAACATGGCAGGTAGAGGAAGCCACACTAGTCACTTCTTGCTCAAAATAGGTATCTATGGCTATTAAGCAAGAAGCAACACAGTCTGACACAAAGTAACTTCTGCTTTTTATTACTAGGGAAGGAAAAATTGGCCATTTATATCATCAGATAATTGCCCCCTACCCCAATGTGGTTTTAAAGTCCTTTTTACAAACCAGTGATTCCAACCTGAAGTGGAGGGGGGGGGGGGGCGCATAATACAAGCATATGATGAAGCTTTGAAATGTGATTGTTTCCTGGAAATTCATTTATTCATTCATTCAAAGAACAGTTGTTGATTGCCAATAATTTGCAAGGCATTACGATAAACATTTAAACCTACAGGAGGGAAAAAAGAAACAGAAAACCTTACACTGAATATATCCAAAATTACTAAAACCCTCAGAAAAGATGACTGGGCTGTGGAACATAAAATCTGGGCACTGCTGGCCTGAACTTTATAGATTATTGAAGGTCATTTCCTTCATTTCTTTCACCATAAAATAGTTGCATGATTTATTTAAGAGAGGTCTTCTAGGAATTCATTTTTAAAAATAATTTACAAATTAGCAGTCTGTTTGGTGAAGTGGCTTTCAGGATATCAAGTACAGACAAAACAACTGAGCACCTGGCCCTCCTATGCTGCTAGTGTGCATGCATTTCGTTGCCAGCTCTTACAAAACAAATTGCAATTCTCTTCCAAAAGTGAACGTAAGCACACTTCACAACGTAGCTGTAGCAGAACTTAAGAACAGAACCACTGCAGATTTATGCTCCCTTTCCATAGTGTACGAGTAGTGCCACTGCTGCTCGCCTGGGACAGGGACGAGAAGCCCCTAGAGTCCTGGTACCTAGTGTTGATCGTATGCTTAGTTCTGGCCCACAGAATGTGAACAGAATCTGTGAGTGGCATTCCCAAACCAGAATGGTGATCTGTTGTCTTTCCCATGATCCTTTCTGAGGCCACTGTAGGGCCAAGGTAGAAGACTGCAGCAGTACCACGCATAGCAATCTGCCCATGAGAACCAACCAGCACTATTCACATGTAACTTGGAGTGAGTGAAAAGTAATGTTGATAGTGTTCAGTCATTGAGATTTTGGAATGGTTTCTATCAGCAGCTGATCCACCCTTATGAATACCAAGTAATTCCATTCTTAGGTTTGCTTTTGGGAACCTCTTTCATATGTGCATGAGGAGACATGTTAAGAAAGTTAATAGTAATATCATTTATAATGGCTAAAATCTGAAAATGATTCACATGCTCTCTGGAAAGAAAACAGATGAATAATTGCCATGTAGTCATATAATAGAATACTATACAGCAGTGAAAATGAATGAACTCAAGTGCCTCACCTTGGATGAAATGCAGAAACATAAATGTTGAACGAAAAACTTTACTGAAGAATAGATACAGTATGCTTACATTTATGTAAAATTCAAAAAAATATGAAAAACTAAAAATTTATTTAGGGATGTATATATATGTGGTAAAATTAAAAAGGAAAACAGTCAAATAATGAACATAGCCTTATAAAAGTAGTTACATCTGAGGGAAGAGGAACATGGAGACTTCAAAGTTAATGGCAATGTTTTCTTTTAACTTTCTCTCCAACCATGCCATAAAAATGTAATCTCAGCAAATGAGAATTCACTTAAGTTTCCCTGGGGCTATATCTAAGATTCTGAGGGCTCATGTAGTTCCAGAGCATCAGGAGGGGCACTTCTGACTTCCATGTTTATCAACAACCGTGTATATGCCTTCTGACACTTTCTTATTCTGGTCTCCAACTGCCAGCCACACAGATCCCTTTGAATCATCCTTCAGTCCTATCTGTAAGATGTTGCCAGGTTTTGCTCTGTTCCTGACATTTCAGTCTCATTCTTGGATGTACTGGAATCACCAAGCTGCTCCCATGATATTATAGACCATCTAAATCCTTGTGTTTCTTCTAGGAGTAGGCAATCTAATGCTGCTTTACCACATCCTTTTTCTATGTTCCAAGTTATCTCAAGGCCCAGGCTTTTGAAATTACAAAACCTTTTCCCAATTTTCTGTTGTCAACTCCCATTCCTGAGGATTGCCACACAGTCTAGTTCCCTGAATGGAAAGATCAAGAAAAAAGAATAGCTTATATTTCCAAATAACATCCCATTAGAAGTTTTGGGTATTGTGCATTATTTTGGTAGTCTGATATATAAATGAGAGTCTTCTCTTTGTGAGGGACAAACACTTATCCAAGCCACATTCTGGAGATGGAGGTTACAGAGGATGGGTGCTTAGTCTATGAACACATCAGTGGTAACTGGAAAGAAAAGATAATTAGTTTTCTAGGTAACTCTGCAGATGAACTTTTCCCAATCTCTGTCTCTCCCTGTATCTCTTTTCCTCTCTCCTCTCTTTCCATTTCTTTTCCCCTCCCTTCTACCCTCCCTTCGTCCTTCTCTCTCTCTCATTCTCTGTCTCCTCATGATCTCCCTCATTGACTTTTCTTACTGCTATTTGTACAGTTTTATACAAATAAATTGTTCAGAATTTTTGGATAAAAGCTAGTCTGATTGATTTAGGAAATTTCCATCACTGAGCAGTGCCCTTTCTTTTGGACCAATAAATAGTCAATCAATAGCATATAACTAGACTGCTCTTTCTTATATAATATGCTTTGGTCTAACCAGTGGCCACCTCTACACAAAGAATCACCCAGCACTGCACATTTTCTAAATAAATAGGTAGTAGAGTTTCAAGTATACTCAGGACTGATTATGTCAAGTACCATGTCAAGGGAAGTCTGTCAAGAAATCAAGAATAGATGAATGAGACTAATAAAATGGCATAGACTCATTTCTCCCTGCTCCTCTTTGATGAGGCACAAATACAATCCCTGGAAATAACGTAAGCAATAACCAAACGAAAATTCTGAAAGGCGGTGAGAAGGCAAAGTGGTTTGGGAATCCAGCACTAGTGGAATGATACAGCAACAGGGAATCTTATGTCCCTTCCATCAAACAAAAGACAAAGCAGACTCATTATTCTCTGACCTCTAAGCTAGCGACAGAAGGCAGCCCACATAGGCTCATTCCCCTGTGGAGCTTAATGGAAACCCCTTTGACATTAGGTGAGCCTGACACCACCACCAAGGAGAATTGGTCAGCCAACTTTAAGTGACTTCTAGGGAAATTATATAACTGAAACATATAACAAACACACACAAAAATGATGCATGGACTCAGTGGTACAGTGGAGATGACAGAACATATAATCAGTGAACTTGAGACAGATTAATAGAATTTGCCCAATCTGAAAAACAGAGAGAAAATAGATGAAAGAAAGAAAGAAAGAAAAAAGAAAAGAAAGAATAAAGGAAGGAAGGAAGAAAATGAACAGAGCCTGAGACCTATAGCCCCATAACAAAAGATAACAACACTCATATCATAAGAATTCCAGAAAGAGAGGAGGAGTAGGAGTCTGAAAGAGTATTTGAAGAAATAATAGATGGAAACTTCCCAAATGTGGAAAAAGAATAAAGCCACAATTCAAAAAACTAAGCAAACGTCAAACAGGATAAATTAAAGAAATCCACACATCATAATTAAACTTCTGAAAACTAAAGACAAAGAAAACATCTTGAATGCAGCCAGAGAAAAAGGACATATTGCCCACAGGGAATATCAATTTGCATGATCTCTTGTCTGAAATCATGGAGATCAGAAGGAATTGGGACATTTTTCGAGTGCTGAAATAAAATAACTTTCAGCTGCAAATTCTACATCCAGTGAAATTATTATGTAGAAATTGAAGAGAATGAAAGACATCTCAGATAAAGGAACACTAAAATGTTTTTTTGTTTTTGTTTGTTTGTTTGTTTTTGCTAGCAAGCCTACCTTTAAAGGCTAGCTAAAGCAAGTACTTCAGATAGAAAGGAAATTATAAAATAAAGAATCTTAGGTACCAGGAAAAAAGAAGGAATAGCACAAAGAGAAGAAATAGGGGTACATATAATAGCCTATTCTTTCTCTCACCACTTTTTTTTCTTTTTGAGAGAGAGCACAAGTGGAGCCAGAGGGCAGAGAGAGAAAGAATCCCAAGCAGGCTCCACACTGCCAGCACAGAGCCTGATGCGGAACTTGAACCCACAAACCATGAGGTCATGACCTGATCCAAAACCAAGAGTTCAACACTTAACTGACTGAGCCACCCAGGTGCCCCTTCTCTCATCAGTTTTGTAAATTATATTTGATGATTGAAATAAAACCTATAATACTACCTGATACTCAGGACAATTATATTTTAAAGTGGAAAAAGTCAAGGGACTCAATTGGAAATGAACTTTCCACACTTTGGTTCAAGTGGTAAAATGTTGGTATCAGTAGACTATGTATATTGTAATACTCAAAGCAACCACTGTGTTAACTATGCAAAGAGATGTACTCAAAATACCTTAAATAAATCAATGTGGAATCTTAAAACAATATTGAAATACTCCATAGGAAGGCAAGAAAAGAAATAGATAAACAAAAACAAGAAACAGAAAAACAAATGATAAATGGCAGATTGGTTGTAGCATGTTAATAATTATGTTAAGTGTAAATGACTTAAATACACTGAGTAAAAAACAGGATGGATTTTAAAAAATGACCCAACCATACACTGTTTACAAGAAACACTTCAAAAAAAAAACCCACTTCAAATTCAATGATGTGGATAGGTTAAAAGTTAAAAATGTGGGAAACTTAATGTTAAAAACTTAAACATTATTTTTATTTTTTAATCTATTTTTTTTATCGAAGGATAGTTGACACACAATATTACATTAGTTTTAGGTATATAACACAGAGATTCAACAAGTCTAAACATGATGCTATGCTCATCACAAGTGTAACTACCATTTGTTATTATAAACATTAATTTTTTAAAAAGGAAGAGTTATATTAATGTCTGATCACATAGATTTCAGAGAAAAGAAAATTACTAGAAAGAAAGAGGGACATTACATAATGATAAAAGGATCAATCTATCAAAAACATGTAATGACGCTAAATGTGTGCACCAAACAAAAGAGTCTCAAAATAAATGAAGCAAAAATTGATGGAGCTGAAAAAAGAAACAGAAAAATTGACAATCATAGTTGGGGAACGTTTACCAAGATACCAGAACCTGACCCATGAAACGAACATTAATAAATAAAATAATTGAAATCATATGTAATTAATTTTATTATAGTTCAAGATTCTGGTTCAAAATTGAGTTGGCTTAATAATTCTATTATATATTTTACCAAATGATCACAAAATATGTATGAAGATACAGAAAAATAAACTCATAATGATGTGAAAACTAAAATTGCTAGGAAATCTGTTACCAGGGTCTGAAAGACATTTGCACTAATTGCAAAACTAAAGGAATTAAATTAAAACAAACTCCTGCCCATTTGTGCAGCCATGCTAGAAAAAAGAGAAATTTTCCTTTTCTGAATGAAAGATCCTTTACTGTCTGTTTCATATTTTAGGGGGAAAAATTTTTTTTGGCTAAACCACCACAGAACTCATCAACAATCTACGGATTGTACTTTGTGAGTACTAATGTTTGACAAACATACAAATTATATCAAAATTGAGCAGCTTAAAACAACATCGATTTCTTATCTCACATAATTTCTGAGTGTCAGGAATCTGAAAGCAACTCATCCGGGTGATTTTGGCTCAGCAGCTCTCATAACATTACAGTAAAGATGTCAGCCAGGGCCCCAGTCATCTCGACGCTTGACTGGTTCTGGAGAATTCTGTTCCTCACCAAATGGTTTTTTCCATGGGCTACCTCCGTGTCTGGAAGATGTAGAAACTGGCCTTACCCAGAAGGAATAACCCAGAAAAGAGAAAGAAAGAGAGTAAGAAAATGCTCAAGATGGAAGCTTTTGGAATCCCAGAAGTTACATGCCATCACCTCTGCTGTATGCTGTTGGTTTCACAGACCAATCCTGATCCAGTGTGGGAAGGAGCTGCACAACAGGGAGAAATACCAGAAAGCAGGAGAGTATTATTAGGGCTATCTTGGAAGCAGAATATCATAATCTCTCATCAGTAGCATTCTTTTTATATGTAGCCAATTACAGAGTGTGACTCCCAGTAAACAATGCAGAAGGAAATGGAGAAGGGAGAAGAGGGATGATCACAGAATATTGGATCATAGGAATTATGGTTTTACAAACAACTGCTATTGACTAGCCTGAGAGGAGAAGAGCCACCGTCTGAGGTTTTCTGTTTTGTCTTTATTGCTTTATTCCAGTTCAGAGTGTCAGGAAGCCTTTTAGAGTGGAACATAAGAATACAATAAATCAATCTAGCAAATCTGTGTTAGTTTATTATCTGCTGAACTCTGATCACTGTTCTCTGCATGTCAGTCCCTCTCTAGCTGCAGCTCTGAGGTAGAGATCTGGACACTAGACAGAGTGTCAGTGAAGAAGAACAAGGGAAGTCTATACACACTATTTTAATGGGCTGGAGTGATTTCTTCTCATACCAAAAGGCATACAGTGTACAACCGGCATAGGATCTATGAAACCACACTATAAACTCACGGTAAAGGAAGATAGCTTTAAAGACTCAAAGTAAAACAAACAGCAAAAAATGCTATACCACAGGAATATACCACTGATAAGACAGGTATGTTTGAATTCTTTTATAGTGTGTTACATTGTTTCGTCTTTTTAATTAATTAATTGACTTTATTTTTTTAAAAACAGCTTTAGGTTTATAGGAATATTGAGCAGACAATATGGAGAGTTCCCACATATCCCCTCTTCTCCCACACACAATTTCCACCATTATCAACATCTTGCATTAGTGTGGTATATTTGTTGCCATTGATTAATACTGATCCATTATTATTAACTAAAGTCCAAAATTTGTATTAGGTTTCACTCTTTGTGTTGTACATTCTGTGGGTTTTGACAAGTATATAATGTTATGTATCCACCAATAGAACATCAGAAAAAATAGTTCCGCTGCCCCAAAAATCCACTGTGCTCCACCTATTTATCCCTCCCTCTCACCCCTCAAATTCCTGGCAACCACCGATTCTTTTACCGTCTCTACAGTTTTGTCTTTTCCAGAATGTCATATAGTTGGAATCATACAGGATGTAGCCTTTTTTAGGAGGCTTCTTTCACTTAGCAATATGCATTTAATAAATGTTCCTCTGTGTCTTTTAGTGGTTCGATAGCTCATTTCTTTTTATTGCTAATAATATTCCATTCTGTGGAATGGAACCACAGTTTGTTTATCCATTCACCTGTTGAAGGACATCTTCCAACTTGTAGCAAATATAAATAAAGCTGCTGTAAAGATTCGCATGCAGGTTTTTGTTTTGACATAACTTTTCTTTTTTTTTTTTAACATTTATTTATTATTGAGAGACACAGGACGTGAGCAGGGGAGGGGTAGAGAGAAGAGAAGACACAGAATCTGAAGTAGGCTCCAGGCTCTGAGCTGTCAACACAGAGCCTGACACAGGGCTCGAACTCATAGACTGTTAGATCATGACCTGAGCTGGTCAGTCTCCTAACCAACTGAGCCACCCAGGCATCCCTTGGCATAACTTTTCAACTCATTGGGTAAACTTCTAGGAGCATGAATGCCGGGTTGTATGGTAAAATTACATTTACCTTTGTAAAGCTGGGTCCCCAGGAGTTTTTAATCTCTCAAACTAGCCCATGCTCAGTTTCCAGCAATTAAGTTGATTTACATTTCCGTGTTCCTACCGGTTCCTGGCTTCTGTTGTAAGCTGCTCCTGGGGCTCTGCTCCTGGTAAGCTGTGATTCTCTGTTATTTACCTGTTTAGTTTTCAGGCTGGCAGTTTACCCTGTGACATCAGTTATCTGATGGATCTAAGAAGAGTTGTTGGTTTTGTTTGTTTTTGTTGTTGGGAGGACAGAATGACAACTTTCAAGCTTTTATAAGAGTCAGACTGGAAACCAGAAGTCTCTTCTGTTTTTTAAATGTATATATTTCACTAGGTGTTCTAGGTTTTTTGCTTTTTATTCCAGCTTTCTGATATTTCTTTGTATTTCTTTTCTTTTATTGGGTACTTTGCAATTTTACTTTTATAAAATGCCCTCAGTTCTCTCTTTCTTTAGCCCTTAACTATTTGTTCCCTACTATGAACTACAATAAAATTAACTCATATCTCCTACCCTGCCCTGATAATTTAATTGCATAATTTTACTCAACAGGGTGACGTTAGTGTTTATATTTATGAATATGCTATTATTCCAACTACTTGATGTCTCAGCTATAAGTGGTTTCCTCTGAGTCCTACCACAGCTGATTCCATTTTCCACCTTTTCTTTCCTCTGCCTCCTGATTTTTGTTAGGTGTTTCATTTCTACATTGACTGAGCATATAATAAAAATCATTCCATTCTGTTACCCTTGTTCTCACTTCTTTTCAGTCTTAAATTCTACCGTTAATGACATTCAGAGCTCCAATCAATCCTTTTCCTGTTTCTCTTTATTACTTGCATGGTTGAAGATTCTCCTCTAGGGTTATGTTCATTCAATTTAAGATTTGATATATTGGCATAAAAATAGGCTCTTTTTTGTAGCAAATAGAGTATTATCCTTGTAACCTGTATTCGTATCTGTACTGATGTCTTCTGATAGTGATTATTTTTGCCTTGTTTCCTTGTTTTTGTTCTGTTAATCTTGCCTGAAGTTTGTCGATTTTATTGATATTTTCAATATACAAAGGTTTCTTTGTTTGGCATTGTGTATTTTGTCCATTTACCTTTGTTTCTACACCATTAATCCTTCTATGGCTTTCCGCTTTTTGAGTTTTGGGGGTTTGGTTTGTTTTTAAATTTATTCCATTGTTCTGACTGGTTTCTTGGGAAATAAATGATTAAAACAGCAGGTCTGCAATGCATTTGCTCTCCTGACCAGAGGAGGAGTTGCCCTGGAAAAGAAAGAAGGCAAATGCTCTAGTTTAATCTCCTTGTAAACAAACCAATGACAGACCTCATAGCAAATAGACTAAATGGTTTGTAGAAGGAAAGGCTTTATTATGAAGGGCTTTTAGCAGGGTGTGCCTGGCCATTTAGAATTGCTTAAAATAAAGAACCTGGAATCTATAGATTTATGGGACATGATTGCCTGAAATACATCATGTAAGCTACAACTATCTGAGTATAAAGCAGAGGTGGGTTATGACCTAAATAGCTCCTCCAATATGGGTGCTCTGGGCCAGAGAATTTCCAATACGGTTTTAAAAAAAGACCTGAGAATGCCCACCTAAAAGTACTAGACTTTTCTATGGGTTAACTATGCTCTTTGATTATTTGCATCCTTGATACCATTAATAAGGTTTGGTCTCTTACTTGTGTCAGTCTTATTATGATAATCCAGTCCTTTTAAAAATTATTTTGTATTGAAGCATATTTAACATACAATGCTATATTAGTTTCAGGTGCATAATACAGGGATTCAAAAACTCCGTATGTTAAGTTATGCTCACTGTAGTAAGTGCAGTCACCATCTGTTGCCATACAAAGCCATTATTGACTGTATTCCCCATACTGCACCTTCATCTCTGTGACTTCCCCATTCTGTAACTGGAAGTTTGCACCTGTGACTCCCTTTCACCTGTTTCCTCCATCCTCCTAGCCTCCTCCCCTGTCACAAACACCAGTTCTGTTTTTGTTTGTTTGTCTTGTTTTTTAGAGTCCTCATATAAGTGAAATCATATGGCATTTTTCTCTCTTTGACTTCTTTTACTTACCATAACACCTTCTAAGTCCATCTGTATTGTCACAATTGGAAAGATCTCATTCTTTTTTATGGTTGAGTAATATTACATTGTATGTATATCCTACATTTTCTTTATCATCTATCAGTGGACCCTTAGGTTGTTTTTATATCTTGGCTATTGTAAATAATGCTGCAATAAACATAGGGATGCGTATATCTTTTTAAATCAGTGACTTTGTTTTGTGTGTGTAAAAACCCAGTAGTAAAGTTGCTGGATCAGATGGTATTTTATTTTGAAGTTTTTGAGGATTCTCCATGCTCTTCCTCAGTGGTTGCACCAGTTTATATTCCCACCAACAGTGCACAAGGGGCTCCGTTTGCCCCCACATTCTCATCAACACTTACTTTTTGATTTTAGCCATACTGACAGGTAAGAGATGATATTTCATTGTGGTTTTGATTTGTATTTCCCTTATGATTAATGATGTTGAGCATTTTTTAATGTGTTTGTTGGCCATCTACATTTTTTCTTTGGAAAATGTTTGTTCAGGTCCTCTGCCTATTTTTAATTGGATTGTTTTTGTGTGTTGAGTTCTGTAAGTTCTTTATATATTTTAGATATTAATCCCTTAGTATATATTCCATTTGCAAGTAGATTCTTTTACTCAATAAATTGTTTGCTTTGTTGATGGTTCCCTTTGCTGTTCAAAAGCTTTTTATTTTGGTATAGTCCCAATAGTTTATTTTTGCTTTTGTTTCCCTTGCCTGAGGAGACATATACAGAAAAATGTTTTTAAGGCCAATATCCAAGAGACTATGCTTTCTTTAAGGAGTTTTATGGTTTCAAGTCTTACATTTAGGTCCTTAATCCATTTCGAGTTTATTTTTGTGTATGGTGTAAGAAACAGTCTAGTTTCATTCTTTTGCATATAGCTGTCCAGTTTTCCCAGCACCATTTATTGAAGACTGTCTTTTCCCCATTGTATATTCTTGCCTCCTCTGCCATAGATTAATTAACTATATAAGTATGGGCTTTTTACTGTGCTCTCTGTCCTGTTCCCTTAATCTTTGTCTGTTTTTGTGCTAGTACCATACTATTTTGATTACTTCATCTTTGTAGTATATCTTGAAGTCTGGGATTGTCATATATCCAGCTTTGTTTTTCTTTCTTAAGATTACTTTGGCACCAATTCTTTTATTTTTGTTAATCTTGGTTCTTGGATGCTCAACTTATTAAGTTAAAACTTTCATATTTTCTAATATATGCATTAAATGCAAACCTTTTTTTCTGAGTATTTCTTAGCTGCCTTCTACAAATGTTGATAGGTATGTTTTCATTATTATTCAGGTCAAAATATTTTCTAATTTACAATTATTTCTTTTTGACCCATGAGGGTTTTTCTAAATTTCCAAACAGAAGTAATTTTCTAGTTAACTTTTTATTGCTGATAACTAACCTAACTGTATTCTTTTCAAAGAATGTTACCTATATGATATCCATACCTTAAAAATGGTTGAGTTTTGCTTTATGGTTAGGTGGTAATATTCATTGATATTATATGTATACTTTAGAACAGAGATCAGCAAACTATGGCCCTAAGGCTGAAGCCAGCCAGCCATTTGTTTCTGCAAATCAAATTTTATTTGAATGAAGTCAAACTTATCTATATGTTGTCTGTGGCTGTTTTTATACTACAGTGGTAGAGTTGAGCAGTTGTGGTAGAAACTGTATTGTGGATGGAACTAGAATACATCATGCTAAGTGAAATAAGTCAGTCAGAGAAAGGCAAATACCATGATTTCACTCATGTGGAATTTAAGAAACACAACAGAAGAACATAGGGGAAGGGAGGGGAAAATAAGATAAAAACAGAGAAGGAGGCAAACCATAAGAGACTCTTAAATACAGAGAACAAGCTGCGGTGTACTAGAGGGGAGGTGGGTGGGGTATGGGCCGAATGGGTGATGGGCATTAAGGAGGGCACTTGTTCAGATTGAGTACTGGGTGTTATATGGAAGTGGTGAATCACTGGGTTCTACTCCTGAAACCAATACTACACTGTATGTTAACTAACTTGAATTTAAATTAAAAGAAAGAAAGAAAAAAACAAACTGTATGTCCTGCAAAGCCTAAAATATTTACCATCTGGCCCTTTGCAAAGAAAGTTTGGTTACCCCTACTTTAAATTTTTTTTTTTTACATTTATTTATTTTTGAGAGACAGAGACAGCATGAGCAGGGGAGGGGCAGAGAGAGAGGGAGACACAGAATCAGAAGCAGGCTCCGGGCTCTGAGCTGTCAGCACAGAGCCCAATGTGGGGCTTGAACCCACGAACCGTGAGATCCTGACCCGAGCCGAAGTTGGACGCTTAACTGACTGAGCCACCCAGGTGCCCCTGGTCACTGCTACTCTAAAAGTATGTGTATTCTGTAGTTTTGGGGCAGTGTGTCATGTGTCCATTGGATACAAACTGTATTAATTTTGAGTTTTTTAAACAGTCTGCATATCCTTAGTGTTTTTTTTTTGTATCTTGATCTACCAATTATTGAGATAAGTCTATCAATATTTTCACCTATGTTGGTATATTTGTTTATTTATCCTTATAATTCTGTTAAATTTTTGTTTTGCTATGCATAGATAAACATAGATAATCTGTTCTTAGGTACACAGAAATTTAGAATAGTTATATTTTCTTACTGAATTTATTTTTAAAATATGAATAGTAGATGAAATTTTGGCCTTACATAATAGAGATATACTAACGTTTTTTGGTTGGTATCTTCCTGGGATGTATTCCAATACTTTTTAGTCAGACTTTCTATTTGTCTATGTTTTAGATTTGTCTCTGTTGAGCAGCAAAGAACTAAATTTATTATTTATTTCGGGAAGATAATCTTTGTCTTTAAAATATTTTCCAAGTGCATTTAATGTAATCATCATTGTATTTGTTTCTGTCAGCTTTTATTGTGCTATTTGTCCTAGCTTTTGTATCTTTTGATTCTTTTTTGCTCTTTTCTTGTCCTCATGTGAATTGTTTCTAATTTCATTTTTTTCTCTTTGATAATTTGAAAACCACACACTATATTTTATAGTAATCTTAACCTAAAAAAATAAAATATTAGTAAATACCTTTACTTTCCTAGAATACTCTTATTGCAGTTTCTTTTCCACTTACATAAAATATTTCAATCTAATTCTATTATTTTAACTCCTCCTAAAATTAGTATTATTGGGTTTTTTTGCATGATTTTATTTAAATTTAACCACGGATTTATGCTGTTTCATTTCATTTATTACTTTTCAAATCTTTCATATAAAGCCCTTTCAACTAAGGAAAGAAAACTATGTACTTACAAAATCAAGATGGTGAAATTAATAAATATAAACCAAAAATTGATTTATTAGCATATTACAAATGATAGAATCGTGTTTCATTGAAAATTTCATTTAAAAGTGTAATGGGGTATCTGAGTGGCTCAGTCAGTTAAACGTCTGACTTCAGCTCAGGTCATGATTTCACAGCTTGTGAGTTGGAGCCCCATGTAAGGCTCAGTGCTGACAGCTCAGAGCCTGGAGCTTGTTTCCAATTCTCTCTCTGTCTCTTTCTGCCCCTCCCCCACGCTAGTGTGTACATTCGCTCTCACTCTCTCAAATATAAATGAACTTTAAAAAACAAAACAAAGTGTAATAAAGTAGGGAAAGCCATAATTAAGGATAAAATAATGATTTTTTTCCTTAAAAAGATGTGATATAAAATTTAATTTAAAAACTTCAAAAGCCTAAATCAAATTACTTTAAAGGAAAATTTTAATTACCAAAAGCAACCCAAGAAGATATAGAAAGCCTGAATAAATAAAAATTCATAAATAAGATAGAAAATTTTATATAACTTTCTTTAACAGAGTGCTAGGCTCACACAATTTAAGGTATGAGTTATTAAAATCCTCCAAAAACCAAATAAATAAACCTGATAATATGATTAAAAAAAAACAGGGCATAGAAAAATGATAGAATATTTTAGAATATACTTTTTTTTCTGACATACCATTAATGCCAACATTTTAGAGAGCATTAGAGAAAAACTACAGAATTTAGACTAAATTTTTATAAAAATTATCAAATTGTTTAGCACTGTTAAAATTTTTAATATTAATATAAGTGTTATATTTTAGGATTTATTGATAAACCTATGTTGATATATCTATTAGATAATTTATCATATCAAAGTATCAAAGGAGAAAAATACCATATTTATATGCTGAATATATGTCAAGCTAGATCCATGATGTATTCTTGATATAAGGAAAAACCTCCTAGTAAATTAGGAAGAAGATTATCCTTCATTAATCTGATAAATATTAATTTCAAACCTACAGTCAATGGCATAGTTAACTAAAAAACACAAAAAGTATATTGATAAAAGTCAGAAATAAACAGAAGTACTTTCCTCACTATTATGTATCACTGTTTCTGAAAATTTCAGCCAATGCAACAAGACAAGAAAAAGAACCAGTTGTTTAGATATTGGCAACAGGAAATATAATTATTACTTGAAAATTTTGTGGTTTACTCTGTTGAAAAACTTTAAAAGTCATGTTAAAATATTTTTTCAGTTAAGAAATATTTAGTATTTGATTAATCAGAAAGTAACTAGTCCCAAAATAATAGCTTTTCAACTTAACAGTAATTACCAGTTAGAATATGTAATTTATAACACAGTTCCTCTGACACAAACAATAAAACTTTTTAAAAATGAAAAACAAAATTTAAATAGAAAAGATTTAAATGAATCATGATGTACTAAGGGGTATTTTGTTGTTATTCTAATATAATTCCCAACAAGTCCATGTGTGTTTTACCCCTGTATTCGTCTTTAAGATAGTCAAGGTAGCTCATCTTTAAAAGAAGCAGGTCTCAGGTGCCTGGGTAGCTCAGTCAGTTAAATATCTGACACTCGATCTCAGCTCAAGGTTGTGAGTTCAAGCCCCACATTGGGCTCTGTACTGGGCATGGAACTTACCAACAAAAAAAGAAAGAAGCAGTTTGATATTTAGGATTGTCATCACTAAAAAGAAGTGAGATGCATGGATTTATGGTAGCTGTCCTTGCAATGTTGGCTCTACCTCCATTACAGGAAAGAGAGTTTTGTCAGCCTTTTATTTCCATAGGGTGTAATAAATAAAGCATGGAATTCTGATGAATTACTGGCACAGGCAAAAGGGCAAGTGTTAAACACATACTAATTGAAACATGTCTGATTCCATTCAGACAACACCTCCAGGGAACATCTTCAGAAGAAGGTGACTATGCATGAGTCAGTAAGGGCAGGGTGTGCCTGAGTGAGGAGTATCCTTGACTTCAACATTAGTAAACAGGATATGGATTCAATGTGGGCCTACTCTCCTTTGTAGGACCAGTTGATTTGGTCAAGTGGCTGAGTAAAACAACTCCTTCATAGGAGTTGCGTCACAGAGAAGCAAAGCGGAGGTGCAGATGTTTGCTGACAGTGCATCCTGTTCCATAAAAGGACATATAGGGACCATGGACAGAAAGGAGACTTCTCCCTGACTCTAAATATCATTTGTGACTGAAGAAGCCTCTTAGCTCCCAATAGTCTTAAAATATCACAAGTTAGGGAAAGAATTTTCATAGATTGGTACTGGACCTTCCACCTGTCTTGATAGTAGGATCTAGAAAAACATCATAATATAATTTGATAAAATAAAGAAGATGAAAATATGACTCTAATTCTATCCTTTGTGTTATATATGCATACATATTATGCAAATGCACTTACTGGTATGGGATTGTTTTTAACATGAAAAACAGATTCTAAAATTAACTTGAATAAATATATTCAAATAGTGAAGAAATTACTTTTTAATTTTTTTATTTTTTTAGATTGTAATTTGTTTAGATCTAAGTTAGTTAATATATAGTATAATGATGATTTCAGGACTAGAATTTAGTGATTCATCACTTATATATAACACCCAGTGCTCATCCTAACAAGTGCCCTCCTTAATGCCCATCATGCATTTAGCCCATCTCCCTGCCCAACACCCCACCAGAAACCCTCAGTTTGTTCTTTGTATTTAAGAGTCTCTTATGGTTTGTCTCCCTCTCTGTTTTTATCTTATTTTTGCTTCCCTTCTCTTCCCTTATGTTCTTCTGTTGTGTTTCTTAAAATCTATGTATGAGTGAAATGTGCTATTTATCTTTCTCTGACTGACTTATTTCTCTTAGCATAATACATTCTAATTCTGTCCATGTTGTTGCAAATGGAAAGATTTCATTCTTTTTGATCTCCAAGTAATATTCCATTGTGTATGTGTGTGTGTGTATGTATATATATATATATACACACACACACACACACACACCACATCTCATTTATCCATTCACTAGTCAGTACATTTGGGCTCTTTCCATACTTTGGCTATTGTTGATAGTGCTGCTATAAACATTGGGGTGCAAGTACCCCTTCAAAACAGCACACCTCTATCCTTTCGATAAATACCTAGGAGTACAATTGCTGGATAATAGGGTAGTTCTATTTTTGGTTTTTAGAGGAAGCTCCATACTGTTTTCCAGAGTGGCTGCACCAGTTTGCATTTCTACCAGCAGTGCAAAAGGGTTCCTTTTTCTCTGCATCCTCACCAACATCTGTTGTTGCCTGAGTTGTTTCGTTTTCTTTTTCAACATTACTTTGGCTATTCACGGTCTTTTCTGGTTCCATACAAATTACAGAGTTGTTTGTCCTAGCTCTGTGAAAGAATGCTGGTGTGATTTTGATAGGGATTGCATTGAATATGTAGATTACTTTGGGTAGTATCGACTTTTTAACAATATCTGTTCTTCCAATCCATGAGCATGGAATGTTTTTCCATTTTGAGGAAACTACTTTTAAAAAGAAATAAAACACTGTTACATTATTATAAAAATTGACACAAATCCTTAGAAAAGAAAGTCAAGAAATAACCATTTATCTGTTTTTTAAAAGGGCAAATACCTGGCCTTTAGCAGTTAAATGCTTTAAAACACTTTACGACTATTGACCTAACATAGAAATATCCTGATTTTAAAGATAATTGTCTCCTTGAAGCATAATGCGTAATATTAAGCCACCCTTGATTATTAGTTATGAGAAGTGACATTTACATACAAAGTTTGATTTAAAAAATAACATTTTACCACATTTTATTACAGACAGCAATTATTTGTTAGAAAGTTGTAAATAGCTTTGGTTGTTCATTTAAAATTGTAGACTATATTTGCAACAAAAGTTTGTTTTTAGCAGGTAATAATTAAACTGATGATATACCATCATTCATGTAGCTCCAGTAAACTCAAGAAATATAAAAGGACTAAGAATATATTAAAATTATAGCTGAACAACTCTATTTTTTTATTCCTGTAAAAAACAATGTTTTATAAGTTATCTGAAAAGATTACAGCACAATGCAGAATATCAATTTGTCATGAGAATTATAGCACTGTGATTCAGATGAAAAATTTCCAGGGGAGGATGGCTAAGAACAAAGGGCAGACCTCTTCAGTATCAAATATCAAAAGAATCATCTAAGTAAAACATGCAAGATTAATATAAGCTTAACCTCCATTTTAGTCAGAGGGGAACTGCTGGCCTCTGATGCAAAACTCTAGTCTAGGACTATATCAATTTGCATCTTTGCTGAAGAATCTATTAGCATCAAATACTAAATAAGCTAAAGTTACAAATTCATTCATGGGTTAAGGAGCTTAGGCTTTGAAGGTAATGTCAACATATAATTTATATTCTATATGCAGTAAGAGATGCGAATGTAAGAATCAAAGCAGGTTTAAAAAAGAGGAAAGAAAAATTACGGTTTTTAAAACAAAATATTATTTTAGTTTTAACATTATTTTGGACTTCAGATTTCCCTTGGATAATTGTGGATACTTCAATAGTAATCTCTCCACACACCCTCCAAAGACTGTACAGATTCATAAAGAGATCTAATAAAATCACCCACAACTTATATGTAGAGTGAAACTAAGAGAAAGGGAACACACAAACATTTATTTACATGTAACTGGGGAAAAATGTGAAGATTATGCATGAAAGCAGAGTGTAGTAGGATCCTGCAGTTGGTGAAGTGTGATGATGTAACCCCCCAAAAAAGAGGGTTTTACCTCAATGAGAGTGTGAAGCCTAGTGGATCAAAGCCACAGCCTTTGAAGGAGTTGGGAGAGAGAAGGGATAGTGAGTTGTAGAACCAGAGGTGGCAGTGCACCGGCCCTAAAGAAGTAAATATCCTTTGAAGATCTGATAGTGAATGGACAAAGAAAGAAATAGAAAGCAAGAATCTCAGAGAAAGTGAAAGAATCACAGAAAGTAGAAGACACACCAACATGCAACAATGGACTCACTTCCTAAAGACCTCTGAGTACCAACAGAAGAGTATGTTCTTGAACTAAGAAACCTAGTAATCACCCAAACCTTTCATCCTTTTCCATAGGGATGCTGGCTGTTGCTGATGTACAAAAATCCAAGACATTTAAAAATGGTCAGAAAATCAAACAACATCCTTATGAAGCTATAATAAAGAGAAAAGACTCAATTTTTTCACGGGATAAAAATATCCCTAAAAATGTAGCAGAGAAAAATTATAAAATTATAACCCAGTGCTCAAATACAAAATCCATAATATTAAACCAGCAATGGTAGATAAGAGAACACGCCATAAAATAAAGGCTAAGAAATAAGAATAAAAAATGACTTGAATAACAATAAATAATAAAGATGACAAAATATAGAAAGACGGAAAAAATTAGAATTGACTAAACTCAGGAAAGAAATGGAAAACAATCATTTTGGAAGTCAAGATAATTATCAACTGTTCAACAGAAAGCAGCTTTGGCATTAAAATAAGGAACATTTGAATAAGGAATTAAAAGAGCCAAGAGAACATACACAAAATGGGAGAGAGGGAGAGAGAGAAAGGTATTCAAAAGAAAAATTCTAGATACAGAAAATAAGCAAAACATGTAGTGTGTGTGTATAAATTAAATATATGTGGCAAGAAGAAAAACAACTATGAAAACAGATCTTTAAATTCTGATCAATTATGATATATTACCTAGTAAAATTAATAGAGTCTAAAATGAAAGAAAACCCTTTGGGGCTTCAGGCAAAAAGACTGTCACAGAGGGGAAAAAATGCCAGCAATGCATTTCTTTTGTTGTTGCTGTTTTTTGTTTTTATTATAATTCCAGTTAACATACAGTGTTATGTTAGTTTCAGGTATACCATATAGTAATTCAACACTTCCATACATCACCCTGTGCCCATCATGACAAGTACACTCCTTAATCCCCATCACCTGTTTAACCCAACCTCCCCCCCCCCCCCCACCTCCCCTCTGGTAACCACCAGTTTGTTATTTATAATTAATAGTCAGTTTCTTGATTTGTCTCTCTCTCTTTTTTCTCCTTTTCTCATTTGTTTTGTTTCTTAAATTCCACATATGAGTGAAATCATATGGTATTTGTCTTTCTCTGACTTATTTTGTTAGCATTATACTCCCTACCTCCATCTATGTCATTGCAAATGGCAAGACTTCATTTTTTTTATGACTTAATACTACTCCACTGTGTGTGTGTGTGTATACACACACAATATATATATATGTGTATATATATACACACACATATACATATATACACATACACATACACACACACACACACACACACACACATACCACATCTTCTTTATCCATTCTTCTAGTGATAGGCATTCGGGATGCTTCCATAATTTGGCTATTGTAAGTAATGCTGCTATAAACATAGGGGTGTATGTATCCCTTTGAATTAGTGTTCTTGTATTCTTTGGGTAACTACCCAGTGGTGCAATTGCTGGATCATAAGGTAGTTTTATTTTTAACTTTTTGCGGAAACTCCATATTATTTTCTAGAGTGGCCATACCAGTTTCATTCCCATCAACAGTGCATGAGTTCCTTTTTCCTCACCAACACCTATTTCTTATGTTACTGATTTTAGCCTTTCTGACAGGTGTGAGGGGATATCTCATTATAGTTTTGATTTGCCTTTCCCTGATCATAAATAATGAACATTTCTTCATGTATCTGTTGGCCAAATGTATGTCTTCTTTGAGGAGATGTTTGTTCATGTCTTCTTCCCATTTTTAAGTTGGATTTGTTTTTTGAGTGTTGCATTTTAGAAGTTCCTTATTTATTTCAGATACTGTTTATCAGGTATGTCATGTGCAAATATCTTCTCCCATTCCATAGGTTGCCTTTTAGTTTTGCTGATTGTTTCCTTCACTGTGCAGAAGGTTTTTATTTTGATGAAGTTCCTATAGTTTATTTTTTGCTTTTGTTTCCCTTGTCTCAGGAGACATATCTAGAAATAAGCTGCTAGAGCCAGTGTCAAAGAAGTTATTACCTATGTTCTCCTCTAGTATTTTTATGGTTTCAGGCCTCACATTTAGGTTTTTAATCCATTTTGAATTTATTTTTGTGTAAGAAAGTGGTCCAGTCTCATTCTTCTGCATGTTTCTTTTGAGTTTTCCCAACACCATTTGTTGAAGAGACTGTATTTCTCCCATTGGATATTCTTTCCTGCTTTGTTGAAGATTAATTGACCATATAATTGTGGGTTTATTTATGGATTTTATATTCTATTGATCTATATGTATGTTTTTGTGCCAATACCATACTATTTTGATCACTATAGCTTTGTAATATAACTTGAAGTCCAAAGTTGTGTTGTCTCTAGCTTTGCTTTTGTTTTTCAAGGTTGCTTTGGCTGTTTGAGTTCTTTTCTGGTTCCATAAAAATTTTAGGATTGTTTGTTCCAGTTCTGTGAAAAATGATGTTGGTATTTTGATAGGAATTGCATTAAATGTGTAGATTGCTTTGGGTCATATAGACATTTTAACAGTATTTGTTATTCCAATCCATGAACATGGAATATCTTTCCATTTCTTTGTGTGGTCTGCAATTTCTTTCATCAGTGTTCTGTAGTTTCAAAGTAGTCATTCACCTCTTTGGTTAGGTTATTCCTAGGTATCTTATTAATTTGGGTATAATTGTAAATGGGATTGTTTCTTAATTTATCCTAATTCTGCTTCATTACTTGGTGTATGTAGAAATGCAAAAGATTTCTATACATTGATTTTGTATCCTGTGACTTTACTCAATTTGTTTATCAGTTCTAGCAGTTTTTTTAGTGGAGTCTTTGGGTTTTCTATATACAGTTATCAGGTCATCTGTAAATAGTGAAAGTTTTATTTTTTCCTTACTGATTTGGTTGCCTTTTATTTATTTTTGTTGTCTGATTTCTGTGGCTAGGACTTCCAGTACCATGTTGGATTAAAGTGGTGAGAGTAGATATCCTTGTCTTATTCCTGACCTTATGGGAAAAACTCTCAGTTTTTCCCATTAAGGATGATGCTAACTGTGGGTTTTTCCTAGATGGCCTTTATTATTTTGAGGTATGTTCCCTCTAAACTTACTTTATTGGTAGTTTTATCATGAATGGATGTTGTGCTTTGTCAAATGCCTTTCCCTGTGTCTATTGAAATAATCATGTAGTTCTTATCCTTTCTCATATTGATGTGATGTATCACATTGATTTGCAAATATTGAACCACGCTTACAACCCAGGAATAAATCCCACTTGATTGTGATGAATGATTACTTAAATGCATTGCTGAATTCAGTTTGCTAGTATTTTATTGAGATTTTTTGCATCTATGTTCATGAGGGATATTGACCCTAGTTCTCTTTTTTAGTGTTGTCTTTGTCTGGCTTTGGTATCAGGGTAAATACTGTCCTCATAGAATGAATTGGGAAGTTTTCCTTTTTTTCCTTATTTTTGGAATAGAGAAGAATAAGTATTAACTCTTCTTTAAATGTTTGGTAGAATTCATCTGTAAAGCCTTCTGGTCCTGGATTTTTGTTTGCTGGGAGTTTCTTGATTACTGACTCAATTTCTTTGGTGGTTATTGGTTCTGTTCAAATTTTCTAGGGGCGCCTGAGTGGCTCACTCGGTTAAGTGTCCAACTTTAGCTCAGGTCATGATCTCACGGTTTGTGAGTTCAAGCCCTGCTCTGTGCTGTCAGTTCAGAGCCTGGATGAATAATATGAATAATAATAATGAATACATGTTAAATTTTTTTTTTAATTTTCTATTTCTTCCTGTTTCAGTTTTGATAGTTTATATGTTTGCAGGAATTTATCCATTTCTTCTAAGTTGTCCAATTTGTTGGCATATAGTTTTTCATAATGTTCTTATAATTGTTTGTATTTATGTGGTGTTGTTATTTCTTCTCTCTCATTTGTGATTTTATTTATTTGAGTCCTTTCTCTTTATGTCTTGATAAGTCTGGCTAGAGGATATCAATTTTATTGACTTTTTTCAAAGTACCAGCTCCTGATTTCATTGATCTGTTCTATTGTTATTTTAGTCTCTAGATCACTTAATTCTTCTCTAATCTTTATTATTACCTTTATTATTACCTTCTTTCTCAGCAATATATTTCAACAGCAATATACAATAGGCTGAAAGTCTGTTGATCCTACCACTTCTTATGCTCGCCCCTGATGCTTTCTCTTCTCTCTTCATCTAGCTTACGTTTCATAGATAATAATTGTAGTCATATCCTTCCATTTATCCTGCATCTGTTCTCTCAATTCCATAACTCCATTCTGTGCATTCCTCAGTATTGTGCTAACATCACAAAAATTACAACCCTGGTTAAATTAATCTCTCCACTTGCTTTATGTCAGCCCATGAGCTGTTAATAACTGTAGAAAAATTCAAAACCGTATTCATGAAAACACACTTCAAGCCAGCCAGCTAGGCTGTCAGACCATCAATGTGTATGCCATAAGGCCATTCATCTTTACCTTCTCCTGAAAGTCTATTTCATATATTATCTTCTGTCCTCGAACCACCTCAACCTCCTCTCCCTTCCTCACTTTCGACTGATAACTGGCTTCCTTACTGAGAAAATCAAACAATTGGAAGATCACTTCCACAGACGCCTGCCACCACGTCTTCTCACTTCCAAGTATCTACATAACATACCTTGCCCTCCCATGTGTTGCCACAGATCAACCACCCATGAGCCAATCCAAGGCAAATCTCCTCACTTGTGCTCTAGATCCCATCTCCTGTTGCCTATACAAAAATATAGCTCCAAATTTTTTCTTTCCCATATTAGCTCTTTACTAGATCATTGCCCTCAGCATATAAATATCTGTTATTTCTCCTAACCTATATATTAAAAAAAGCAAAATGCTTGATCCTACTTCTACGTGGCATAACTTCTCCTTTCCTCTCCTTTGCATCAAAACGTCTTAAAAGAGATGTCTATAGGAATGTCTCCAACTCCACCTTTCTCTTTCTTTCTTTTTTTTTCTTTATTTATTTTTGAGAGAACGCAAGCTGGAGAGAGGTAGAGAGAGGAGGATGGAGGATCCAAAGTGAGCTCTGTGCTGATAGCAGTGAGCCCGATGTGGGGCTTAAACTCACGAACCATGAGATCATGACCAGAGCCAAAGTTGGACTGAGCCCCCACTCAGGTGCCCCTCTTTCTCTTTCAAATTCACTCCATCCAGATTTGCATTCCCTCTATGTCCCCTAAACTGCTTTTTCCAAGGTCCTCGATGATATCCTCATTGCTAAACTAATATTCAATTCTCATTCCTCATCTTAACTTATCAATGGCATCTGATGCAGTCAGTTATGCTCCTCTCCTTGATATACTTTCATTATTCAGTTTCTAGGACATAACCCTCCTCTTTAGTTGCTCCTTCTCAGTTTGCATTGCATTGCATTGCATTGCATTGCATTGCATTGCATTGCATTGCATTGCACTCCACTTCCCTTCTTCCCCCTCTTTGACATGACAGCACACCAGAGATCCATCCTTGCTTATATTCTCCGTCTATCCTTATTCCTTTGGTGATGGCATCCAGTCTTAAAGCTAAAAATGTCATCTATATGCCAGTGGACAGTTTGCTCCTGAACTCCAGATCCCTGTTACCAATTACACATAGAATTGGAGATCTAATAGGTATCTCCACATGCGGCATGTCCAACACTGAGCTTTCAGTCTAACCCATAACATATGGGTTAACATATGGTTAACCCTTCCCCATCTCAGTTAATGATAATGCTATTCTTCCAGATTCTAGCCTAAAAAACAAAACAATAACAAAACCTTGGCATCAATTCTAACTTCTCATCTTA
The DNA here is from genome assembly GCF_027475565.1 of Acinonyx jubatus. Lineage (NCBI taxonomy): Eukaryota > Metazoa > Chordata > Mammalia > Carnivora > Felidae > Acinonyx > Acinonyx jubatus. The sequence continues at coordinate 70,863,723 of NC_069383.1, read as the reverse complement.
AAAGTCTCACCCTTCTGTTTTTAAAAATATTTTTGGGGGCAGCTGGGTGGCTCTGTTGGTTAAGCATCTGACTTTGGCTCAAGTCATGATCTCATGATTTTTGGGTTCAAGCCCCATGTCAGGTTCTGTGCTAATAGCTCAGAGCCTGGAGCCTGCTTCAGATTCTGTGTCTGCCTCTCTCTCTGCCCCTTCTTCATTCGCACTCTGTCTCTCTCTCTCTCAAAAATAAATAAAAACATTAAAAAAATTTAAAAATATTTTTTCATAATGCTTTTTGAAAGTGAGTTATAACTTACATACAGTAAAGTACAAAAAGTGATTTTTTTTTTTTTTTTACTAATTTATGTCCCTATATAACAACCATCGAGATTGAGATATGGACTGTTATCACCACCCCAGAAGCCTACCTCATTTCCTTTTAAGGTTAATATACTCACCTCTGACCTTTATCAAAATAAAGAGTAACTTATCTTCTGACCTTTATCACAATAGATTAGTTTTGCCTATTCTTGACCATCATATAAATGAAACTATACAATATGTATGGGTTTTTTTTCTCTTAGTATTACTTCTGCTAAATTTATCTGTGCCGTTGTGTTCAGTAGTGGATTTTTCTTTCCACTACTGTGTATTATTTCATTTATTCACTCTCAAGTTGGTGGATAGTTGAAATGTTTCCAGATTTTTACTATTATGAATAAAGCTAAAATGACCATTTTTACATGTCTTTTGATAGACATATGCATCATATTTCTGTTGGACATGTACTTGGAAGTATAATTGCTGGGTAATATGGTACCTGTATGGTCAGTTTTAGCAGATTCTGCCAAAGAATTGACTAAAATAGTTGTATCGATTTACACTCTTTTGAACAATGTGTGATAGCCAGAGTTCCTGTGCATACTTGCCAACACTAGATATTGTTAGCTCTTTTTAGTCATGCTTATGGGTAGATAGTAGTATTTTATTATGGCTTTCAAATGTATTCCTGATGGCTAATTCTGTTGATCACCTTCTCATATGCTTATCTGCAATTTGCACATTCTGTTTTGTAAAGTTCCTGTTCATATTTGTGTCCCATTATTTTTTTTATTGATTTTTTTCCCATTGATTTGTTGGAAAATTTTTATAGTCCGGATATGGGTTCTTTGTCCAATATATGCACTGAAATTAACTTTTTCCAGTGTTTGATTTACTTTTAAAATCTCTTTTGATGAAAAGAACATCTTAATTTTTATGAAGTACAATTCACCAATGTCTTTTATAGTGTGTTTTTCGGTCCTATGTCCCTTGACTACTCCAAGGTCATAAAGATATTCTCCTACATTTTCTCCTTGAGAGCTTTATAATTTACCTTTCACATTTCAATTTATGCCCTATTTCCAGTTAATTTCTGTTTATTGTGTGAAGTAGACATTAAGGATATCCAATTGATTGATCACCATTTATTTAGATCTTTAATTTCTCTCAGCAATGACTGTGATCTTCATGGTAGAGTTCTTGTACATATTTTGCTACATTTATTCCTAGGCATTTGATTTTTTGGACACTTGTATATTATATCTCATTTTCTAATTGGTTGTTTCTGGTATATAGAAATACAATTTATTTTCATATTGATCTTGTATCCAGTGACCTTGCCGAACTCACTTATAAATGATATAATTTGTAGATTCCTTTATATTTTCTAGCTATTCAAATATGTTACTGAAAATTATGATAATTTTACTTTTTCTGTCCAATATTTATAGATTTTATGTCCTTTTCTTGAAATTTTACAGTGTTGAGGAGTTCCAGTAAAATTTGAATAGAAATGATAGTATTGGACCAATTTGTTTTATTCCAAATCACCGGGAAAGTATTCAATATTTCATTTTTAGTTACGATATTAACCATAGGTTTTTGTGGACTTCCATTTTCAGATGAAAGAGGATCTCTTATATTCCTATTTGTTGAGATTATTTTTTTATCATGAATTGCTGTTCAATTTTATCAGATATCTTTTCTGCATCTATTAAGATGATGGTATGATATTTGTCATTTAATGCTTTTGCCAATTATTACCCTATTAGAGACTCGAAAAATAGGAAATGTTATTATTTGCTGAAAGTGATTTTGCAAATTGGGATTATTTCATGTTAAATCTCTGGAAAGTTGAAAATTGTGGCTTCATTTTCTTTAATGGATATATAAGTGATCAGAATTTTCATTTGTATGTCAGTTTTAGAAGCAAGGCCAGCCCATGGTCATATAATCTGGGAAATGACATGCACTTATAAATGTCTTGCACTAATTTAATTCTTTACTGTCACCATATTTAAATTTTTTATCAATGTTTAAACAAAGAAACTCTCATTTTGCACTGGACCTCTCAAATGATACAGTTATTCTTATTTTGTCACGTGTGGTTTTAAAGGTATTTGCTTATTTAAGTTATCAAATTTATTGGTATTAATTTGTTAATATCCATTCTATTTTCAAGATCTTTAGGATTTGTCATGTCTGTTTTTCCACTTATGATATTGATAATTTATATTCTTTATCTTTCTTTAATATCTTGCTATTAACAAAATATTTGATTTTTTGAGAAATAATTTTTGATGTGTTCATTTTCTTTACAATGATGTCTGCTTTTTTATTTTATTTTTTATTTTTAAAATTTTATTTTTTATTTTTTATTTTATTTTATTTTTAATTTACATCCAAATTAGTTAGTATATAGTGCAACAATGATTTCAGGAGTAGATTCCTTACTGCCCCTTATCCATTTAGCCTATCCCCCCTCTCACAACCCCTCCAACAACCCTCTGTTTGTTCTCCATATTTATGAGTCTCTCCTGTTTTGTTCCCCTCCCTGTTTTTATATTATTTTTGCTTCCCTTCCCTTATGTTCATCTGTTTTGTCTCTTAAAGTCCTCATATGAGTGAAGTTACAGGATTTTTGTCTTTCTCTGACTAATTTCACTTAGCATAATACCTTCCAGTTCCATCCATGTGGTTGCAAATGGCAAGATTTCATCCTTTTCTTTGCCAAGTAATACTCCTGTGTGTGTGTGTGTGTGTGTGTGTGTGTGTGTGTGTGTGTATAATATATACATATGTACATACATACATACCACATCTTCTTTATCCATTCATCCATCGATGGACATTTGGGCTCTTTCCATACTTTGGCTATTGTTGATAGTGCTGCTATAAATATGGGGGTGCATGTGTCCCTTGGAAACAGCACACCTGTATCCCTTGGATTAATGCCTAGTAGTGCCATTGCTGGATGTAGGGTAGTTCTATTTTTAGTTTTTTGAGGAACCTCCATACTGTTTTCCAGAGTGGCTGCACCAGCTTGCATTCCCACCAACAATGCAAAAGAGATCCTTTTTCTCCACATCCTCGCCAACATCTGTTGTTGCCTGAGTTGTTAATGTTAGCCATTCTGACAGGTGTCAGATGGTATCTCATTGTGGTTTTGATTTGTATTTCCCTGATGATGAGTGATGTGGAACATTTTTTCATGTGTCAGTTGGCCATCTGGATGTCTTCTTTGGAGAAGTGTCTATTCATGTCTTTTGCTCATTTCTTCACTGGATTATTTGGTTTTGGGTGTTGAGTTTGATAAGTTCTTTATATATTTTGGATACTAACCCTTTATTGGATATGTCATTTGCAAATATCTTCTCCCATTCTGTCGGTTGCCTTTTAGTTTTGCTGATTGTTTCCTTCACTCTGCAGAAGCTTTTTATTTTGATGAGGTCCCAGTAGTTCATTTTTGCTTTTGTTTCCCTTGCCTCCAGAGACGTGTTGAGTAAGAAGTTGCTGCGGCCAAAATCAAAGAGGTTTTTGCCTGCTTTCTTCTCGAGGATTTTGATGGCTTCCTGTCTTACATTTAGGTCTTTCATACAATGATGTCTGCTTTTAAAACATTTTCTTCTATTCCTTAGGGAGTACTTAAATATGTTCAATTTGTAGTTAATTTTCTAGTTCTTTGAGATGGTAGATTGGAAGATTGATTCTCAACTTCTTTTTCAGTATACTAATTTAGAGCTAAGAATTTCCCTGTGGCCACCACTTTAACTGCTTCACAGAATTTTTGTCATGTCACATTTTTTTCATTCAATTTAAAACATAGTTCATTGTGATTTCTTTTTTGACACATGTGCTATATAACTGTGTATTTAATTTCTAAACATTTAGAGATTTTCCAATAATCTCATATTAATTTCTAGTTACCTATTATTACCTATTATATTACTGAGATGGTTGAGTTTAAGTCAACCATCTTGCCATTGTTTTCTAATTGTTTCATCTTTGTTTCTTCATTTATCTTTTCTGGTCTTTCTTTTATTTATTTATTTATTTCTGGTCATTGTTTTATTTTTTTATTATTCCATTCATTACTCTATTAGCTTTTTAGCTATATATATTTTGTTATTATTTCATTGATTATTCTTAAAGTCACTGTATGAGTTCTACACGGTAAGTTGTAATACTTCCCAAAGCATACAAGAAACAAAAATAGTTTAATTCCATTAATCAAAACACCTTTGATGCCATCAATTTCATATATTTTAAATGTAAGCTTTTATATGCATAAGATATAATACTCAATGCTTTTAAACAGAATGTTCATTTATAGTTTTTTTCCTTTACTGGAAACAACAAACTTTATAGGAAACTGAAAAAAGGAACAGAGTGAGAATTACTTATGAAAGACAAAAAGCACATATACAATTGTATCTTTAAGAATTTTAACAGGGGGGTGCCTGGGTGGCTCACTCGGTTGATGTTGGACTTCAGCTCAGGCCATGATCACACAGTTCATGGGTTCCAGCCCCGTGTCTGGCTCTGTGCTGACAGCTCAGAGCCTGGAGCCTGCTTCCAGTTCTGTGTCTCCTTCTCTCTCTGCCCCTCCCCACTCATGTTCTGTCTCTGTTTCTCTCTCAAAAATAAATAAACATAAAAAAATTTTTTTAAGAATTTTAATGGAACATGATACCCATCAAATTGAGATATCCACATTCTCTAACAAAAATAAACTAATCTGGGAAAGGGCAGCATGAAAATATTCTGATGCAGTGCTGCCCAAGAGAATTTTCTGTGATGATAATACTAGCCACATGAATACTCACAACATAACTAATGTAATTGAGGAACTGAATTTTTAATATAAACAGTCACATGTGGCTAACAGTTACCAACAGAGCAGCACCATTCTAATGCTTCATGGGTCAAAACCAATGGTTTCTCTGGAGCCCTTCTCTAATCACTGCTGAAAAGTGTAGAGGGTTGGGAGTGGAGAGAAAGGAAAGCTCTTTACAGATCTGTTTAGCTACTTAAACAAGTTCTGAAACTCCACAGCTCTCCAAAGCTGAGGGTAAGGAAAGGACTCTGGGGGAGACCTGAGTATGCCCTTGAACTCTTGGCTAATGCTGACAGGAGTCAAAGGCCTAGGATTTGGCTCACTCAGATGGGAAGAGGCTTGGGCCGTCTGTGCATGGAAATCATCACTGTGGAACTGGCAGGGAGGTGGGGATGCTCATTTCCAACAGGGTTTCCAGGGCTACAAGAGAATTTAGAGGTGAAGGAAGGAATTGAGGGCCCTTTCTGGCCACCTGCAGGCTCGTTGGGCTCTTTCTTTTGGGGGATTAAGGTCTTGTTCTTGCTCTTGAACACTTTGCTGCGATCCAGCTTGTTCATGAAGGAGTTGGTTTCTTCTGTGAGCTGGTTTGTGTTGTAGGTGATGGGTTTATAAATGTTGAGCCATTGCTTGACTTGTGGGATGCCATAGTTGGTGAAGTCATACTGCCACTGTGGCAGGCCCAGATACATGAGGAGCAGGACATAGTAAGCGGTAAAGGTATCCGTGAGAAAATGCGAGTATAGGGGTGCCTGGGTGGCTCAGTCAGTTGGGCATCCACCTCTGGTTCAGGTCATGATCCAGCAGTTCTTGGGTTCAAGCCCCCCGTTGGGCTACAGCTTGGAGCCTAGAGACTGTTTCAGTTCTGTGTCTCCCTCTCACACTCTGCCCCTCCCCAACTCTCTCTCTCTCTCAATAATACACATTAAAAAAAAAATTAAAAGAAAAAAGAAAATGCCTGTATAACTCTCTATCTAGTAGCCAAATTTCAGCATCTTGTGCTATTGCTGGCTTCCCTCTTTTGTAGGCAAGGCAAACCTTCCCTTCCCATTGCAAGGATCCAACTCAATATCACACTGTAGGAATCAAAGTGAGGCTTCTCTGGACATTCTCACTGGCTTCAAGTGCATCAATCCTCCAGGCCTGCCAAGGTGGTGCATTAGGGAGTGAATGCATGGAAGACTGGTTGAGTCAAGTTGGCTTGGAGATGCTGTTAGGTGCCATGCTACCCACTGGAATGGTGTGCTCGTCCAGCTTCACACTCATGTCATGTGGCAGCCACTGGTCATCAGGAAAAAACTTCTTCACATCCTCAGCATGCAGTTGTTATTTTGTTCCCATGGAGAAACCCATATGATGTTCAGCAGGTGACTTTCTGTCACACCTGGGGGTGACTCTAGGCTTCAAGTGATCCCCCACAGCAGCTTCTCCAGGTGTGGCTTCCTGCGGCCTGAGGGCGGTGTCTCCAACACAGCTATGTGTCCCAGCTCCGCACTGTGAGAGCAGCAGCAGAGATGGGCTCATTTATAGTTTTGATGTTTACATCTTCTAGTGTTCTCATTCCATTTTGCAGTTATGTGCTTCCATCTGGAATCATTTTCCTTCAGAATTCCCAATAATGTTACTTGTAGTGCAAATCTGCTGGCAGCAAATCCTCTCAGCTGTGTTTAACTGTAAACATCTTTACTTATCCTTCGATTCTGAAGGATTTTTTGCTGGATATAGAATATTGGTTTGCAGGGTTTGTTTGTTTTTCTTTAGCACTTTAAAATGTTAATCTGTCATTTTCTGACTTCCATAATTTCTGTGGAAATGTCAATCATCAGCCTTTTTGATGCTCATTTGGAGGTATTATCTCTGTTTTTCTAGGTATATGAAGATTGTCAGTTTGTTTTTAGCATTCAGAAGTTGGACTGTGATGTGCTTAGTTGGTTTTGTTTGTTTTGTTTTATTTTCTATGTGGGGTACACAGAGCTTCTTGAATGTATAGTCATGTCTTTAATTAGTTTGGGGAAATTCCTAGACAATATTTCTTCCAATATTTCTTTTTATATGCAATATAATACTTCTTATAATACATAAAACCTTTCTTATCTCTTTGTTCAAATGTTACTGTTTTACTAAGGAAGTAGCACATGATCTGGGCTTTGGCACAAACATCATACTTCCTGCTTTCTTGTAATGAGGCTACATAATCAATTTAAAAGTTGAGAAAGTGCTAAATTAACCCAGATTTCTGACATTTTATGCAATAATGTAACATCATAATCCAACAGGCAAAGGGAAAATAAAACAACATCACTGTTTACACAAATTGGAAGAAGGTATCTCTATATTATATAACTAACAAGGAATTCTTACCCAGAATGCATAAAAAATATGTTAATTATAAAAGACACAAAGTCAAATGGAAAAATGGGAAAAGAGTATAAAGAGGCAATTTATAGAAGAATAGCCAATAAAATGTGAAAAAATAATTTTCAATCCCATTACTAATCAGAAAATAAAAATGAAAACAGTAATGAGGTATAACTTCTCACTTATATGAATGTCAATAAAGACATCATTGATGCACAATGTTGCAAAAAACTTGAAGAAATATAAATTTGTATACATTGCTGGCTACAAGTATTTGGAGAGCAATTTGGCAAAATCTAGTAGGTTGAATGAACTTGTCTTTGACAATTTCACTTTTATGCACATATATGTGTGTAATGAGATATGTATATAAATATTCATTATTGTTTATAATAACCAAAATTTGGGAATAAAGTAAATATCCATCAACAGGGAAATGAGCACACCGTGCTATATTTATGTAATGGAATACTATAGAGTAATAAAAATAAATGAAGCAGATCTTCATAAAACAAAATGGATTTAAAGGGTATATCCAAAACAATAGTAAAAATGCATGATGACAATGGATATATATGGTGTGACACCATATGAGTAATTTTAAAGCACATAGAACAATACTTCATGTTGCTATGAGTTATTATATTTATAATACAAGCATTAAAATATGCAGAGAATTGTGGCACCATAATGGCTCAGGTGGTTAAGTATCTGACTTTGGCTCTGGTCATGATCTCGTGGTTCATGAGTTTGAGCCCAGCGTTGGGCTCTGTGCTGACAGCTCAGAGCCTGGAACCTGCTTCAGATTCTGTGTCTCCCTCTCTCTGCCCCTCCCCCACTCGTGCTCTGTCTCTCAAAAAATAAACATTAAAAAAATTAAAAAGAAATATGCAGAGAATGTATACACTCCAATATCAGGAGAGCAGTTACTTCTCATGAGAGAGGAAAATAGGATGAGGTGCATTTTGAATCTTGAGCTCCATTAAAATAGAAAAAGCTCCTGAAACAAATCTGACATCTTTTCTAAACTGGGTCAATTATACTAGTTTTCTGTAATTTTCTGTACAGTTGAAACCTTTCATGATTAAAATTAAATTGTAAAATTTAAGCTCTATTTTTGTCTTAAAATTTTTGAGCTGAGTTAAAGGAAGTATTAACCTTTAATGAAAGAAAATGTATAAAATTTGTAAAGGTTCAACCTTAGTAATAATCCTGGAAATACCAATTAAAATAATGATGAGATATAATTTTATTATGACAAAGAAGTGAATTTATTTTTCTGCTCGTTTAAAACCCAGTGTGTTGGGCATTTGCATACATTCTTAGATTCTTAGATGGAGATAAACTGATAGAACTTTGTAATGTAATTTGTCAGCATATACTGAGAGCATTAACATGTTCATACCTCTTGATTAAGTTACTTCCCCTTCAAGGGAACTGAAGAGTGGTTGTTAATTAGTGATGAAATTTTGGACTATTTTTATTCTTTATAGATACTTTTAATTTTCTATATAGTATACAGTGAGTATAATAACATATTTCAAAATCAAAATATAACCTATTAGTTTTGCATGAAAAACTTGAACACCCTAACAACAAAAATCCTAGGAAAATAACTAAATGCTATCTTAGTGCAACTAGGAAGTTGTATTAGATATAGCGAAGCCACAGGACAAATGATTAAACGTGGTTGAGGTAACTCAAGGAATACCGCCAACAAGAAGATTCAGCTTACCAAGTGGTTAGTAAAGAGGGAAGGCTATTCATTTCAAAGAAAACAAAAACTTACACTGAGGCATAAAATAGTGTTCCTCAAAGTGTGGCACAAGTATACCTTCTAATCATCTGGAGTCGTTGTCTGTCATGTACATCTTTGCTAACTCAAACCCACTAAATCAAAACCCCCAGTCATTGGGCATAGGAGCCTGCCATATAACTGGCTCCCTGGATGGTTCTCATGTGCAAAATTCGTTAATTACATTACCAAAAAAGCCAAAGCAGTATCACATTCTTTGGAAACTGAACATAATTTAGTGCAACTGAATTGTAGCTTACTGGTGATGTTGGAATGGGGGAGATACATCTGGAGAGGAATGTCATGGCCCACTTTTAAGAAGCCTTAAATGACACACTAGGGGCTTGGGCAGTTAACATGAAGATTCAACAGCAAACATCTGAAGAGTTTAAGAGGAGTAAATCTTGATAAGATCTTTTTTCAAAAAGATTACCCTGGCATCAGTGTGGATGATTGGATAGGGAGCAGACAGGCAGGGAGGAAATTTGGGAAAATGTTTTAGTTTTCCTGGAATAAGATAAGCAGCACTAGAATAGACTTGAACAGATATACTTGGTTACCAACTGAATACTGAGTGAAGACAAAATTATTTTGGATGGTTCCAATGCCCACATTTGCTTGCCTTCATTCTAGGCTTAAAATACCTAGACGAAGAATCTCTTAAAACTACAAACTCCACTTTTCCACCTTTCCTTATTTTTATCACAAGACCCATATTTTACTGGAGCCACTATTACAATACAGGAACAGATAACTCCAAAGAACATTACGGAGTTACATCATTAGCTAAATGTCTACGAGACTGTTGGCAGAGGTAGCATGTATATCTAGAGATGCTGTGATCCAGGCAGTTTTAAAGGCTCCACTGCAGTTTGTATGGTTAAACATGTGACAGTGTGTGTGCATAGAGCAGGAATGAGTGGCGGTCCAGAGTAATTTTTTTTTTCAATAAAAGACTATGTTATTTAAAGCCAGCCTGTTCTATTTTGTGTCTTTTTGTACCTAGAACGAGACATTCCTTTTAATCAGGCTGTCTGGTGAAACCACAGCAGTGACTTGTCTTCAGGCTGTGGCGAGAAGGAATTTCACTTAGACTGCAGGATGACCTACAACAGCTTTATATACTTCATTAAAATAAAATGGCAGAGGTTTTGGCGTATTAGAAAATTGTTTTCAAAATTCCTACCCAAGCTGGACAGAAAGCTGCAGCTGTAGCTGAATGTAGGCTGAGCCATCTCCTGAGGGCTTTGGCTGCAGGGGACGTAAAGGCAGCAAATACCAAATCAAGCTTCCCTGTAGCACTTGGAATCCCCAGAATTCCCAAAGGTTCTGTACATAAGATCCTCAGAGTACATAAGACCCTTTTGCTCTGATCATTCTCAAAAACCACCAAGAGTAGTCACAAATACAGGTCTTATTCCACCAAAAACCTTTTAATGACATGCTGCATCCCATATAAAACCTATAAAAGCATTGGCTCCTCCTCTCACTCCTTTTAAAATTTCATTGGTTTGTTGGAAAACGTAAGGTATTTTTCCTGTAGAGTGGCCAACATTATGGATTTGGCTGGTTGACTTCCCCTGGTTTCTTCCAACTTGTTCCTTTATCCCCAATATTGCCTCATGAATGATAGATCTAGAGGTTTGATTAACTTCGGGTTCAATTTTTTTTCTTTCTTCAAGATTTCTTCATGGGGAGGAGGTGTGTGCTACTTCATCATATCAAGAAGCAAAGACTGTCTGTTGCCACTGAAATTATCCATGGATTCAGAGACATAAGCCTAATTCCTCCATCAACCTTTTGAGCCACGACTTCGGCATCCACAGATGATCATTACCCAGATGCATACTTTCATTAGAGGTATCTTCTAACATCTTCATGCATGTATAAGGTGAGATTCTTCTATGAGTAACTTTTATACACTATTTAGTTTCCCAGTGGTATAAATTTAAGGATAAATAAAAAAGGATAAATACTTTATTCTTTCTGTTAACTTACCAGTTTTCAAAGTAATGGGAGAGTGCCCTAGCAGTCTCCAAATGTGACCAAGGAGGCGTGCAGGTGTGTGTAATTATTAATTCATTTTTATATATTTACATATATTGTGGTCATTATTTGTTTTGATGTTCATATTGCCTTATTTTAGATCATTGAAAGGCCCTTGTTGTTACCCTCCTGTTTTTATGATATGATTCATTAGTCTTCTTTTTTAATGGTTTTTAATGTTTCTTTTATTTTGGGGAGAGAGAGAGACAGAGTGTGAGTGAAGGAGGAATAGAGAGAGAGAGATTCACAGAATCCAACACAGGCTCTAGTCTCTGAGCTGTCAGCACAGAGCCCCATGTGGGGCTCAAACCCACACACTGTGAAATCATGACCTGAGCCAAAGTTGGATGCTTAACCAACTGAGCCACCGAGGTACCCCTGATTCATTAGTCTTTGATAGCTTCCTCGCTATCTGGAATAAGATGGCCTAAATTCATCTTACATATTTCCAGTTCTAGACCTGGAGTTGGTGATTTCTCCTCAGAACCCTGGTAGGTGTACTTACTGCCACTGGATTATCATTGCTTCAAGGACTTTTAAATGGAAAACACTTGTATTTTTTTAAAAGAGAAAATATACTTTCAATTCATACTAATATTTGTAATTCCAATTTAAAAGTTAAAGGCTTTTTCTTAATTTCTTAATTTCATACTTCTGTCTTTTTCTCTTAACACTGAAAATCTTGACTTCTAAAGAAATATATTTTCTATATATGATAGGTTCAAAATAACAGTATCAATATTACTAATGACTACTAATCTGCATTTTCAGATTTCTTCAGAATTTGTATGACCCTTAGATCATAGCCTTTAAAAGACATATAGTCAAAATACTGGCTTTGAAAGTCACCGGAAACAATTACATATTCTTTGTATAGTGATGCCACCATCTGATATTCATTTGGGTTCAATTGTTTTAGTTTATTTCTAATTGCAGAAGGAATGCTTTCTATTATTTTTAATTTTGGTTTTAAATTATGCAGTGTTTGCGTGGTATAAGATCAAAACTATATAATATCTCCATACCTGTCCCATCCTCTGTTTCCTCCTTCCTGGTATAGGCAACTATTTTTAATATCCTTATGTCCTCTGTGATGTGTATATTTTATTCATATTGTTCTAGACCCTGTTTTTTAAATGTATTCTGAGGATAAGATGATACCCATATATAGATATTTTGCTCATTTTTCATCCATAATTTCTTCAACCAATCCCCTATTGATGGTTATCTGGTTTGTTTCCAGTTTTCAGTTGTTCCGAATAATACATCAATGAATGTCCTCAGGCTTATACCATTTTGTACTGTTCTCACAATACCTTTGGGATAGATTTGTTTGTTTTGATTTTATTTGAGAGAGAGGCAGAAGCAGAGGGAGAGGGAGAGAGAAAGAGAAGAGAGAGAGAGAGAGAGAGAGAGAGAGAGAGAGAGAGAGAATCTTAAGCAGGCCCCATGCTCAGCGCAGAGCCTGATAAGGGGTTTGATCCCATGACCCTGGGATCATGACCTGAGCTGAAATCAAGAGTGGGATGATCAACTGTGACCCCTGGGTCACCCAGGTGCCCCTGGGCTAGAATTTTAAAAGAGGAATTGTTCAAGCAAAGGGCAAATGCATTTATAATTTTGCTAGATTAGGGGAATACTTTTAAACATATTAATCTTGCCATGAAAACGTAGGAATTAAAAAAAAAGTCATTACAGAAAAAAAACTGTTTAACTGGAATGATCATATTTATCAAGAATATTTCGGGGCGCCTGGGTGGCTCAGTCGGTTGAGCGTCCAACTTCGGCTCAGGTCATGATCTCACAGTCTGTGAGTTGGAGCCCTGCGTCGGGCTCTGTGCTGACCGCTCAGAGCCTGGAGCCTGTTTCGGATTCTGTGTCTCCCTCTTTCTCTGACCCTCCCCTGTTCATGCTCTGTCTCTCTCTGTCTCAAAAGTAAAAAATAAAAAAATGTTAAAAAAAAAAAAGAATATTTCATTAGTGGAACTTAAATTATTAAATTCATGCATGCTCTCTGGTTTAATATAAATAAACACCTTGAACAGTTAAAAATTTTAAGAATTTTAGTGGTCTCCAGTTTATTATGTCTTAGGAAGTAAGGTAACGATAGAATATTAAAACCCATCTATTCTATATGTATAAACATATATATACATGTGAATGGGGATGATGGATGGAAACACAGTTAAAGAGAGAGAGAATTTTATCCCCAGAAGAAAACATTTCTGATTTTAATAAATTTGCAAACTTTTTATTCAGTCAAAAAAGTTATTTTATTGTCTTTTAAATGACACAATAGAAATAGAAGTTAATCATGTCTACCTAACAGCACTTGTAATATTTTTCTCAAGTGTTGATAAATCTGCAGGTTTGTTTCCTTGGACTTAAAATATAATTCAACTTTTAAATGCAAAATGAAATGTATTTGCTGGTCCTTTTTATGATCATATGTATTAAGACAACATGATTATACTGTCTTATGCTTTTCAATTGCTATCACCTTCTGATTTCAGGAAGAACAACCCCAAGAACTGGGTGAGTCATATTTGCTTTTATATCTTATGCACAGTAAGAATTCAACCTCATATAGGTGAACAGTAAATTAAAAATAATAGATTCACATTTGAATAGCAGCTGGTTATGTATAAAAATATACAAAAAAGTAACCTGTAGCAATAAAAACTGGCAAGTAAATCATTAATGATTCATTTACCCATGTTATATTATTATTCAGATATAACCGTAAAGGCAGTAGCATTCACAAAATGAAATATAGAAAAAAAAAAAGTTAAAATTGCCTCTTCCAAATCTTCACCCGTCTGTTAGCAAAGAAAAGTTTTGGCATCTTCTTATTCTTTTCCTTCTTCAAAGCTAAAGTCAACAAAGTAAAAATAAATATCATATATCTCCAGCCCATACACTCACTTTAAATCAACAGTGCCGACATGCTTACCAGCTCACCTCAACTGTTTTTAATGATTATAAAGTCAGTTTTACTCACTATCCACTCAAGTTAGTAACTTTCTACCTTTAAAATGCAAGGATACAGCTACTGTCTATTGTAGCTAGACAGCATTAGCATTTGACAAAACTGACCAGTACTAAAATGCTATTTATGTAGAAGTAGTCTTGAAATGTCAATATGCTATTAGGAAAATGGATACATAAAAATATAAATTTGCTTATAAATTATTTATAAAATTAGTTTAAAAATGGAATGAAGAAAAAAATCATTACCTTTTACACAAACATGTTTGCAATCCTTCATGTTAATAAAGTTATTCTCATTCCCTCCACAGCCAGTATAGGTGAAGGCCTCACAAGCTTTGTGTCTCGGATTAAAATAATAGCGAGTCACGTTAGCTGAGCATAGTCCTTCATCTTTTGGACTATAGCAATATGATGGACCTTTATAAAAAAAGAAAATAAAATTAGAAATGCAGTAATACCAGAATTAGTAAGTTGTGATTACTGAAGTCACTGAAGAAAATCTAATCCCATAGAAGCTTCATTCTGAATCCAAAATATCATACTAAACCATTTAAAAAGCATGTCTCAATTTTCAAGAAAGCTTACATGCTATACTTTGCTAAATCTAAAATTTTCATAAACTGGAGAGAATTTCTTCCGAAGCTATGTCTTTGTATCATTTGAACGTGTAAAAAAGTTGAACCCAAAGAACAGATATGGTCTGGTAGAAATGGGCTATGTTTCAAGGGCTGATATATGTCATGCTTTAGTAAAGTTTCTTGTGTCGGTAGGTTTATTTTAAATGTTTTTATCAGCTCTCCTTCCACTATTAATCAAGAATGCATGTATCTATTTCCCAAGTAGCCACTGGAACATTTACATTTACACAAAAAATTTAAGGAAACACCAGCAACCACCATCTGTCCATTAACTCAAGATTTTACATTTTGAACACAGCAAATAGCTATAGAGCTCCCTCAAATCTCTGCCAAAGCAAATTTTCCTTGTTTGTTAAGTTTGTATATATTTGTGTATGTCTGCTATGCCAAGGGAAAATGCCTGTATTGTCTCTCTCTACAAAAATGCTGCCCTAGTAACACATCATTTTTAGGGAGTGAGGGGGTGAGGATGTAGGTAAGAACAAAGAAGGGTAACAAAGAAGGATAGAAATCTCTTTGTCCTGCAATTTGCAGTTACTAAAGGATACAGAAATCTAGCCAAAAACTTTAGATAGAAATTTTGAGTTTCACCATCTTAAGTCTGTATATATTCCACTGTCTCCTATAATAAGTGATTCCAAACCTGAGGTCATGACATTCAGAATACTGTAATTTTTATGTGTAAATTAAGTAGATAAGAAATAGTTCTAAAGAAACAATCCAGAAGAGGAAGCAAAAACTAAAATCATGCATGGCTTTGTGACTTTCCAGCCCTGAGAACTTGGCAAGTCATGAACTTCTGGTAGCCTGTCCTCTCATATGTAAAAATGGGAATAATTCTACTTCCTCACAGGGCAATTGTGTGAAAATCAATATCATACTATATGTGAAATCACCAGAGCACAGCCATGTGAATTCCACATCAAATTGTTGATTTTTTACTCCTAGAGTCTTAATAAAGAAACGAAATAGCAACACCATAAAAGTAGTATTTACTTTTTTTTGGTGCACAGAAGCCCATACAGGTAGCCTCATCTGGGAACCTGTTCTCATTGCTGTGACACCCGCCAGATACGAATTTTTCACATGTCATGGAACTGAGATTGAAGAAATACTCTTCTCTGGGCTCTCCACACTGCCCCTCACTGACTTCCAACCTGCAAATTTTGGGAACTTCTAGGAAAAGGAGGGCATAAAACAGTGTTAGTCAAAAATTATCTTAGGATTACATCAAAACTTTACTATATTTTCAGAAACAACTGGGGAGAAAACAGCATCACATTTAGTACTGGGATAGTAAATCCCCAAGAGACTTTTCATTAATCCAGTTATTTTAGCTTTTTTTTTTTTTGTAACAGTGGCTCCAGACCTGAGTCAGCCAAACGTAGTGGGAATTCTCTGTTCTCACAGGGTGTTCTGATTTTTCTACACATGAAGTTAATTAAACTTATTCACACGGATGGGTATTTTCCTTTGGCTTACTTCCCTGAATTGCAAAGTCCCATGTTCTGTTACTGGCCTTAACAGATACAATAAATATAATTAAAGTAAAATAGAAAACATTATCATGAATCTCCACAATATCCCTGTACTAAGCCAAAACATGTTTGGGCATCCAGGGACAAAAGGAAAATTTATAGTTAGCTAAATCATACTTTAATAATAAAATCCTGTGAAAGTATTTCAGATTGATGGATGATCGACATGAGGAAACAGTGTCTTCAAGGAGGCATAAAATTAAATTACCACCAGCCCTTCCCTGCAAGGAGCGCGCAAGAGTTCTGAGCTTGCGTGCAACAACTTACTCTCTATCCTCCAGCAAGCTTCATCGCAGGCCTCCCAAGTTTCGAAATTGTTGTCGTTGCCCTCGCAGCCCCCGTACATGAACTTGCGGCAGCTCTGTGTGTACCTGTCGTAGTAGTAACTGGGAATCCGGGCCCGGCAGGGCCCTTCGTCCGGGGGCAGGAGGCAGATCTCCGCATTGTTTCCTACAGGAGGGTCAAAAGGATAGCCTGAGAGAGGGAAGGAGGTCAGCCACGTCTCCCGTCTCCCGGGAAGGTAGAGGCTTCCCGGGGGAGTTCTGTTCCGAGCAGAGGGGGGGTTTGCAGGAGAGAAAGTACAAACTTCGGCGGGAGTGCCTCTTCCCACGGCTTTGGACTCCCTGTGCGGCAGGGGCCCGGGGAAATCCGGGTGGAGAGGGCGGGTGCTGGGGGCCCCACTGCCGCAGCGCCCTCACTGCTTACCTCAGCGGAAGCCCGGCGCAAAGAGGGGGGTCCCAGACCAGCCCATACCTGATGCCTCCTGAACACCATCTCCCAGCACGGTCCCCATCAGGAGCAACGGCAGAAGTAACAGCCGGAGAGGTCCAGTAGGGTCCATGGTGTCCGGTTCAATTGGCCCTCGGGGCGAGGCGTTCCTTGAAAGTCCCGTTGGAAAAGGGTGCACAGAGTCCAGCCTCTAGGCGGCCTGGGTGCCGACGTGCTGGGTGCTTGCTTTATGTAGTAGGGTGAGCCGCCTCCGACCCCGGACGGGGCGGAGCGTGCCTATGCAGAGCCTGCAAGGGAGGCTGATTCATGCCCTACTGGGCTGTGTGACCCGCCACAGCAGGGCGCTGGAAAGTGTGCGGGGGAGAGGAATTCCCCACCAGGTTGAACCTGCCTCTCCCAAACTTTCTCTCGAGGCCTGGCGGGGGTGGCCAGATGTGGCATTGTGTCAGTGATGGGAAGTCGGCAAGCTAGAGGGAAATGACCTGGGGGTGATTGCACAAGGTTCCAATTTGCAGCATCACCCTGAAGCCTGAGTCCATGTTCTGAAAGCTCGAAATCCAAGTACTGCAAGGGCAGAAAGAGAGTGTGAAATTCTTTGGGCTGAGGGGAGCCTGGCTCATTGCAATAGATTCCTTCATTAGATTAGAAATTTGAGTATGTATATTTATTTACATTTACATGTATGTACACATTTCAGTCAAGATCTAATCTCCATTTAATAAAAGGCTCATAATATCTCAAGTGTACAGCACTATTCCAAATCAAGAATTCGAACATTTACAGCACCCCAGAGCATTCTCTCATACCCTTTCCCAGTCAGTCCTTCCCATCCCAGGCAGGGGCAACCACTTCTGATCCCCAGACGTCCGTTTTGCCTGTTCTTGAATCACATGCAAATGGAATCCTAAAGTATGTACTTTATAAAGTTTTGTACTTCTTTGGCTCCACTACTGTTTTTTTTTTCAATATATGAAATTTATTGTCAAACTGGTTTCCATACAACACCCAGTGCTCATCCCAAAAGGTGCCCTCCTCAATACCCATCACCCACCCCCCATCAACCCTCAGTTTGTTCTCAGTTTTTAAAGTCTCTTATGCTTTGGCTCTCTCCCACTCTAGCTTCTTTTTTTTTTCTTCCTTCCCCTCCCCCATAGGTTTCTGTTAAGTTTCTCAGGATCCACATAAGAGTGAAAACATATGGTATCTGTCTTTCTCTGTATGGCTTATTTCACTTAGCATCACACTCTCCACTTCCATCCACGTTGCTACAAAGGGCCATATTTCATTCTTTCTCATTGCCACATAGTATTCCATTGTGTATATAAACTACATTTTCTTTATCCATTCATCAGTTGATGGACATTTAGGCTCTTTCCATAATTTGGCTATTGTTGAGAGTGCTGCTATAAACATTGGGGTACAAGTGCCCCTTTGCATCAGTACTCCTGTATCCCTTGGGTAAATTCCTAGCAGTGCTATTGCTGGGTCATAGGGTAGGTCTATTTTTAATTTTCTGAGGAACCTCCGCACTGTTTTCCAGAGCGGCTGCACCAATTTGCATTCCCACCAACAGTGCAAGAGGGTTCCCTTTTCTCCACATCCTCTCCAGCATCTATAGTCTCCTGATTTGTTCATTTGGGCCACTCTGACTGGTGTGAGGTGGTCTCTGAGTGTGGTTTTGATTTGTATTTCCCTGATAAGGAGCGACGTTAAGCATCTCTTCATGTGCCTATTGGCCATCCGGATTCCACTACTGTTTTTAAGACACACCATGTTATTGATAGTTCATTCCTTTTAAATGCTGAGTCCATTCTTCCAATGTTTGAATATATTACAGATGTCCTGTTAGTGGACATTTGTGTTGTTTCTAGTTTGGGACTGTTAGGAATAAAGCTACTTTGTGTGCACACACAGCTTTTATTACTCTCGGGTAAAATATTTATGAATGTTAAAAACTGCCACTTTTCCAAATTGATTATACCATTTTATACTCCCCCCCCCCCCCCGAGCCACGTGTAAGTATTGTAGCTATGTTTTTTGAGCTGGAACATCAAAGTCCAAAGAGAAGTGGGCTTAGGGGATCACAGATTCGCCCCTTCCTGCACATTTCCTAATTGTCAGTGCATCTTTATTAAAGTTCACTGCTCCTTTAACATGTTAGCCCCAGTCTAACCTTTTATTTACACAAAACAAATTATTCACATTTGGTTTTCACATAAAACGTTAAAGATATTTTTAGAGAATATTTTAATGGGTTCTCTTGATGAATGTGTCTTCCCTTCCTCCCCTTTTTCCTCTTGTTGTATTTAATATTTTCAACAGAATAATTATTCCTGGCTTCTCCTGAGGGTCTGGATGGAGTTTACGGGAATTCTCTTCCAAGTTTCTGAGAAACACTATGCTCACACTTAACAGTATGGGACATTTTGCACACTATATCCCTCGTGCCAGTTTTCATTTATCCTGATGTCACAGCATAGGATCATATTCTTAAGAAAACTAGCCTCTTCTGGAAATATTCAGTGTTACTGATGCTGTCAGATTACCAAATATCTGTGATTAAGACTGACAGTCCAAGATATAAAGATAAATGTTTAACAACCAGCTCTCAGGAAGGGGAATACCAGGAGGGGGTGGGCGGGGGTGGTGTTTTTGGTGTGTATAGTTTACTGATTTCCATGGTATAAATGCTCCCATCATGGCCAGTTTCAGGCTACCAGAGTTGGAAATAGATAGGTACAGCGTGAGCTGGCTTTAGCACACCAACTACTGAAATAGCCAGCTGGTTTGGGAAAGACACATTCCTAGGAGAAGCAGATTAGACCCTCTCTGTACCTCTCAAATGTTAATAGGAGAGGGAAATTTTACCAAACAGCCAGTATCACATTCAGGGGAAAATTCAACTTCAAATTATCTATTTTCATTCTTCTGAGTATGATTACATATATCTCACACGTGGACTAAACTAAATTGAAGGACTGATTCAAACTTGTCATTCAGCAATGGCTGTTGTCACAGCTGTTCTTTGTTCTCAGGTGCTGGTACTTTTTGATCATTTTTTGCTTCATATAAAATGAGGAATCTTTTGGATTAGGGCAGACTGTTTTGGGAAATTGCATGCTGCAATGGGAAAATGAATTTTATTCCTTGCTCCTTCAGACAAGTCACATAAACTCTCTGAGCCTCAGTTTCCTTATCTGTAAAATGGGTAAAATGACTATTCTTGTTTACATGTGTGTTACAAGGATTAAAAGGCAAGTGCGTAGGCACGCAAAGAGATGTGCTTCAGCTTCTCACACACAGGCCCAGAATCCCATTGCAAACCTTGGCACAAAACTTTAAGATCGAGTATCAACCATAATCAGGAAACAGCAACATGATCAGACAAACAGCAATACAATCAGAAAACTGGCCTTGTAAGACTGAAACCTGTCACATTGTTCCCACCAGCTCTCCTCTTGGCTGAGCTCAGAGGCTACCCCTCTGCCTGGGAAGGTGTCACACAATCAGATACCTATCCATGATGGTTTCTTCTGGGGAAATGAGCCTCAGGATTCTTTCAGCCAGAGCAGTGTACTTAGTCCTGCTAAGTACTCAGAAATGCTGTGTTACAAACACATGGAGGGGAAGGGGAAAGGGCCAAAACCAGGCTTTTCACCCCTCTGTGGTGTAGAGTCTGTGGACACAGGTCAAAATTCGAGTTCAGAGATATTCTAGAAATGTTAATTTCCTTCCTTTATTCTGTGTGCTGTAGGGTGCATCTCTTATTTTTTTTTTTAAGTTTATTTATTTATTTTGAGAGAGAGAGAGAGAGCAAGCAACAAGCAGAGAAGGGGCAGAGTGAGAGGGAGAGAAAGAATCCCAA
The DNA here is from genome assembly GCF_027475565.1 of Acinonyx jubatus. Classification (NCBI taxonomy): domain Eukaryota; kingdom Metazoa; phylum Chordata; class Mammalia; order Carnivora; family Felidae; genus Acinonyx; species Acinonyx jubatus. The sequence continues at coordinate 70,842,629 of NC_069383.1, read as the reverse complement.
GCAGGCTTCATGCTATCAGCAAGGCCCTACTCAGGGCAGGGCTCAATCTCACAACCTTGAGATCATGACCTGAGCCACAATTAAGAGTCAGATGTTTAACTCAATGAGCCACTCAGGCGCCCCATAGGATGCATCTTTAACACCCCTGTGACCACTGAGCAGAGACAGGGAAGGAGAATTGAACAAGTGAAGACAGGTAGAAGTTTGAGATTTTCAAGCCAGGTTATCAGGAAGGAAATTACTCCTCTTAATTGCAAAACACTTCAGTATTTTTATATCCATGAAAAAGATACCTTCCAATATAAGGGGAATCTAAATTTCCTGGGACTACTTTAAATTAATGAATTTATACTTAGGACCATGTGGAAGGGCCAAATGACTACTACAATCAGCCTCCATAGGGACGTCATATTACTTCCATATCCTTAAACTAGTATCTAGGCCAAAGGTTACCACATAGCAAAGGAAAAGAATTCCTTTATCCAAAGTCAACAGGAAGTGCAAGGCTGGAGGGAACTGGGAAGAACAGTCACCCAAATTGATTTGTCATTGTTATACCAAGTAATAGCTTTAGTAGCTGTGGCCAGAAAGTAGAGGTTCAAAAATAGAGGTAAAATAAGGCATGGAATTCTTATCATTTGAATGCTAAAGGAACTATCAATATCATCTATTCCACTATTTTCACTTCACAGAATTATAAATTGAGACCTGGAGAGAGAAAATGGCTGGTCATGTTTATTTACCTTAGTTGTTGGCAGAGACCTGTATTCTTTCTAAGCCCATACATGGGCTCTTTCTACTGTACAAGGCATTGGAGGAAAACACTAAAAACCAGAATTGAAGCACACAGAAGCTACAGTGACTTCAGGAGCACCTGTGCATGTGTCAGATCCTTGCTTCTGTTCTTTCTCACCACCACCACCACCCCCGACCCAGTAAAAAATGGATATGAGGTTGATTTGGAACACATTAGCACCTAGAATTCCCAGTCCTGAAGTATGATGTTCTGTCTTTTGAGAGCCACACATGCTTGGACTGTCATCATGAATTTTAGGAAAGGATTGAGGCAGATGGTCCTCCTCTCTGTCAGACACCTTAGAGGTGGCATGGTTAGCTCATGAAGGAATGAGGAGAATTAATTGAGTCCGGTGATTTGGGGGATATGTATTATATAACATAGTCACTTAAGGAATTACACTGATAACTCCTTAGTAAACAGAATTCTTGCTGCCTTTTAGATTAAGCCCTCACAAAATAAAATCTGAAATGAATCCAGCTGGCTCTAACAAGAAGTTTACACATTTGATAAGAAAGGCAGTTAATCTTTTCTGAGAGATTAGGGATCACGAGGAATTTGTTAAAGTTTAGGCAACTCCTTCACCAAGGCGTTTTTCTCGCGAGTTGGACCACATACGAAATGTTTACTCTATTGCGCCCTCTGTCGGACATAGAGTGCATCTGTGAGTCTTCTATAATAAGATGGAGCCACATAAGCGGATGAAACCTTCCCTATGCCTAATTTTATTATTCTTGTTCTCCTTAGGGAGAACAAGATAATGGAGTATTTAATATGTCTTGTACCATGGTCATTTTTTCATTCACCTATTTTTAAAATAAGCAGAATTAATATTTAACATGTGCCAAACCTTGTGCTAGGTGTTTGGGATACAAAGACGAACACATTAGGGATCTCATAGCATAATGGGGTAGACAGATGAATATCACATAACCAAATTGCAATATAGTGTTTTTGGTACAATATTGAATTATGTACTAGGTTTTATGGGATCATAGAGGAGGAAATAACATTTTATCAAGAGCTCAATTCAAAATAATAGGCAATCCATATAAACATATCTAACATTGTATCTTCTATGCCTATGGGACACAGAGACTCATTCTTTCAACAGTTAGCTTTTTTGGTTGGTTTTTAAAGATGCTGTGGCTCTAGCAAAGCGTTGCCTTCTGTAGGAAGGTAGAATCTCAGAAACCCCCTTTCTCTTCTACCCAGATGTATGTTCCCTCAGCTATCATGCCTATCTAGGAGGCAGACCATCTTTTCTCTTGCTCAGGGTGCTACATATTTAACTATGTAGGGCATCTAGAAGGTTGGGACAAATTTGGGACTATTTCATCCAAGATGTTTCAGGCACAGTACAGTCTCACCATCTGTCCAAAACTCTAGCCTGGGCTACCAATCCATCAGAGAATGGCATGTCAGGAAGTGGGGAAGACAGAGAAAATTGTCTCTAACTCCTGAATATCATGTGGGAACCTCAATAGCAATAACTATAATGATGAATGTGATGTTTATTGAGAGTATACATTGTACTTTGCATACATTAGCTCATTAAATCTCCCACAGTAACCACTGAGGGAAATACTTTATTCTCCTCACTCTGCAAATGAGCACTGAAACTTCAGGTGAATATGTGTGTTGGCCAAAGCTATACAGCTAGCTCAGGCAGTCTGAATCCCGATCCCGTGTTCTTACTCACTGTGTGCACTTTGCTTTTTCTTACATAGTAGTGGGGACCCATGTCAGGCTTATCATATATAACACTTCCTCATGACCTTAGTTCAGTACCTGGGCAATTTTATCTCAGATTTCCTTTTTACTCAAACATAAAGTTTATCACTGAAAACAAATAGATTACTTTAAATACAAATAGATACAATTTAAATACATTGCTGTAATGCTCCAAGAGAAACATCTGCCAAAGTTAGTAATCAGATTAGAGGATTGAGAGAGTTAATCACTAAAGTCCTTATTTTAAGGGTTATATTTAGCAGAAAGTAATGGACCTTGACCTTTCTAGTATAAAGACACTCTTTCTTACAAAAATATTGTCATTTTTATGCTCTAACCCAAATCTCATGTTAGTTACACATTACTTACTAAAATGCCATAAACCCTTCAAATGTTCATTTGTTCTGGTTTTGTGTGGAAAAGCTTTTGTATCTTAAATCACACAGGAAGGACAACCTGCCATTTGGGGGTGGGGGGAGGCGGTAGTTGCAGCTTGAAAGGGCAATACATCTCCTAAGACTCTTACTAATTTTTTTTTTCTTTCTTGACTATTAGCCAAGGAAAACACTGAGTCCAACTGAAAGGTCTGTATTAGGAGGGAGTTGAGTAGAGTGGCATGGACAAGGTCTACTGAAGGAGCCAGAGAAGTGTGAGTTGTTCCTACAGGTCAATGGGATCTCCGGCATTCTCTGTCTTCCTGTCTCTTACAATAGAAGTTATGCCCTGGTCCAATCAGACACCAGCCCCTTAGCAACTGCTCTGGGTCTTTTCCCCTCTTGCCTTCTCAAGGACTTGACTCCTGTCACTTTTCTGTAACAACAGTGCTTCATCCCAGACTGTTTTCATCCCAAACTTAAAGTTCATATTTAACTCTCTATCCCTTTTCAGTTAGAGCCTTATTTCACTGCTCCCTTTTCCAGCAGAACTTACCAGAAATGTTTTCTTCACTATCTGCTCCAATTCCTTATCTTCCTTTCTTTCCACATTGCACTCCAATTAAACTTCCATTTCGGGAAGAAGAAGAACAGGAAGTACTCCTGTCAAGGGCACATCATTATGTTTCCACATCTTACTGGACCTCTCAATTCATATGACAACCAAAACAGCTGCCCCTAAGGTCACCAAGGACCACATTTTTTCCATCTACCTTTTGTCTCAACAATGTTTAACAATTTCAAATCTTTCCTCATCCTTGAAATGCTTTTCTTTTAGTTTTTATGACACCACATTCTCTGGTTTTCCCCTATTTACTTGGTATTCCTTCTCAATCTGTCCTTCTCCTCTGCCTGCCCATTAAAGGTTGGGGTGACTCAAAGCTCAACCTTGAGAACTCTTCTCTAACTGTACTGTTTTTCAAATGTATATTCATACATACATACATATATATATATATACACACACATATATATGCACACATATGTGCATACATATATGCACACAACACACATATACGCATATTTGTGTATAGTCTTGATCTCACCTCTGAATTCCAAACACTTACCTCTACTTAATATCTGTATTTGGATGTCTAATAGACATCTTAAATATTATGTGTCTTAAACTGAAGTCTTAGTCATAAACCTTGATCTTCCTTCTTTCTGTCAATGACACTTCTATGTAGACTTTCAAGCCCAAAACTGGAATTACTCTTGACATGCCCGTGTCTTCATCACCCAACCCATCAATAGTCCTGTCGGTTCTACCTGTAAGTCACATTTTTAATCTGCCCGTATTTCTTTATATCCACGGCCACCAATATAGTTCAAATCTATTTGTTCTTAAGGGACCATTGTGTTAAGTTCTTACATAAATTCCCAGTTTCCACTTTTGTTCCCCACTCAGCCCCACACAGCAGAGTATTTTTAACATATCAGAGCATGTCACAATACCTCACTTCAAGATAAAATCTAAAGCCCTTCATTAGCTTCTCATTTTATTCCTCACCATTCCTCTGAGTGACTGTATGTGATCTGACTGCTCTCTCCCTTACTGACCTCACCTCCTCACTCTCCATCGAATCTCCCTCAAGTTACACTGTGTTCTCTATTCTCCTAGTACAACAAATTTGTTTCCACCTCAGGTCCTTTGCATGAGATCTTCCTTCTGCTTAGCCCTTCTCCTTGCATGAAATGCTCATCTCCTTATCTTTACTGGCTCCTTCTTGACAGTCTTGGTCCCACTGACACTACCTCTAACCAGTCTATATGATGTTGCTTCACATAGCGGTCACTCTTTATCATAAACTATAGCCTTTATTATCTGATATCACTATGTTGGTTCCTTTTGTTTTACTTGTCTTTTCATTATATCTAAGCTCTGCAACAGCAGGGAACTTACCTGTTGTATGCACCATTGCATCCCAGTGCTAAGAGCAAGACTTAGAAAGTAGGAGCTTATAAATGTCTGTGAAATAAACAAATTACTTATTATTACCTCCCCTAGCACTTATCACAATCTAATATATGGTACATTTTATCTTGTTTATCGTCTTTCTCGCTCATTAGAATGTACATTCCTCATGGACAGTGTCTTCTATATTTTTCTGTGCTCTACCCTCAAGCATCTGGCACATAATAGCACTCAGTAAATATTTGCTGAATGAATGAATAAAGTGTTAGCTATTTTTATAGTCCCAAGTATAATTTCAGGACAAAAAAGAATAGTACAAGATAAGAAAATTTATAGCCATATGATTACAAATTTGTTGTACATAATACAGTGGATTTGTTTCTGAAAAAGTGTCAAATTCAATGTTTAGAAGTCAAAATATTTAAAGTGTGCTAGCAATATTTCTATTTCAAAGAATGTGCGATTGGTCCTCTATCAAATGGGGGACTTCTATAAGTAATTTCAATAATTCCCCCTAATATAGCCCTTATAAGTTAAATATTTTATTTTATTTTTTTACTTTTTAAGTTTTTTTTTTTGAGAGAGAGAGAGAGAGTGTGTGTGTGTGTGTGTGAGAGAGAGAGAGAGAGAGAGAGAGGAAAGGGAGAGAGAGAGAGCAGGAATGGGGCAGAGAGAGAGAGAGAGAGAGAGAGAGAGAGAGAGAGAGAGGGAATCCCAAGCAGGCTCCGCACTGTCAGTGCAGAACCAGATGTGGGGCTCAAACTCACGAATTGTGAGATCGTGACCTGAGCCGAAACCCAAGAGTGGGATGCTTAACTGACTTACCCACCCAGGCTCCCCATAAGTAAAATATTTTATCAGGTTTCCTTACTTCAAAATATGCTTATCTATAATGTGTAAAAACAAACAGAAAACAGGTAGATTTTGAACTTTATACTAGCCCACTTTAATTCTAGAATAAATCAGCAAGAATCCTAATGGAAACGCTGAAGATACTAAGCGTGAGACACTTAAGTTACTCTACACAGATTTATCCTCCCTACATCCCTCCCCCACACCCACAAAACCAACGAAAACCATTAACAACCTAACATATTTTCAAAAGGCCCTGGAGGGGGCAGTATTGCCCCCACTGAGAACACTGCTGTATTGATGGGGCACAACTCTGAGATACTTCCTCCCTCTTCTCTTCCCTTTGCCGGTTTGGACCTTATTTCTTCTGATGGTAGTGAAGGATGGAAGAAGAAGTAAAAAGGCAAATATCTTCTACTAGGGTATGTTTCTCCCCTGAGTTAGCCATAAATTGCTACCTTAGCTTGTTGGTTTGTGTCTTCTGTCCTTCCCTTTTATATTCTGGTAAAGATGGGGTGAGTAATAGGTGAGCTTGGTAATAGGGGCAGGGGCAGTTATAAGATCTAGCCCCTCTTAGGACTTTCCATAGACAGGTGAGTCAACTTGGAAGCTTTGAATATAAGTGACCCAGGTATGGGCAGGGGGGGGGGGGCGGGGAGGGGAGAGGAGGGGGGGGATATGGCAGAGTGGGCTTAATGCCCTTTGTTTTCAATTTTGTGCTTTCTTTCTGTGTAATTCTAGAGTATGAAAAAACAAATCTATTCTTTTACACTAATTTGAAGAAGGGTAACAGTGTGCTGAAAACAAAAACAAAAACAAAGGTAAGTATGCTGGAGTCGAAAATACCCCAGACCAGAAAACAAACACTTGTGTTATAACCCCAGCTCGTTTGCCACCCATTGTATGATTTGGGGCACTTCAATCTCTGGACTGCATTTGCTTCTTCTGTAAAATGGGATAAGGCATGATTAGATGATGCCACATCTAAATTCATTCTAACCTCTCAGTGCAACTGTGAGCCTTTGGTCTCCATGCAGACAATATACACTGCCCTTCTCTGTGTGTTGGGGTGTCCTTGAGGGAGGTTAGAGTTTTGATATTCGCTCTTTGAGTTTTCTCATGCAAGTCCTGTGGCATCAAATTTGGCAAGCATTCTCACATCTTCTAAGATTCACCTCCATCAAAGGAAATGTGTTTTACTTAAAATATTAAATATCGTGAATCGCAGCGTTTTAGAGTTGGGAGATCATTTGTTAATAATGTTAGAACTTTGCACTTTTCTCTGTGTCTAGGTGAATTTTCATGACATAGGTTGCAAGTGACTTTTTCAACTTCAAGATCCTCTTTTATGTATTGAACGATTCAGGAGAAAGGACATAAAAGTTATGAAAGATATGAATGCTCTTATAAAGGTCCTTACAACCCATTGTGCCTTAGATTTTTTAGAAGCAGAGCCTAAGGCTTTCCTTGTTCAAGTGACTTATCAAGGGTGGGCTCTCAGGAGAAACCTCTGAAGGACGGTGGAAAGCATGATGAAGCAGAAGTTAAGCAAAGTTGTAGTTTCAGATGTCTAGCTGATCCTGACCCTATGGGGAGCTCTGGAAGGTTCTCAATCATAAGGTTGTTCTGCCCAGAGGCAAGTGGTCTGAGCTATTAGAACCCCACTTCAGCCAGCTATGTGCTACACGGGCCAGCTGAAAGCATAATCTCCCAGACATCACCAGCTGAAGTGCTTTCCATCAGCCAAGAACAAACTTACGCGGAAGGTTTACCCTTGGCAGTCAACACCTGCAGGTGTTGGGGAGATGAATACCCCACCCTGGAAAGGGAGATCTAGGCAGGGTGCCAACAGTGTCTGCTATGCATGATATTAAATGAGTGAAATTATGTCCACATGATATCCTTTAAAAGCACTTATAAAGCTACCTATCAGCAAATGACATGTAGGATAACACAGTCTGAAAACCTGGAGGTACCCAGCTAACATGTACTGAGCACTAGCTCTGTACTACATACTCTATGTAATCTTTATTCCTCTCAAGAAATCTACAATGTAAGTAATAATATTGCTTCTATTTCCTAGTAAACTGGGGCACAGATAAGTTAAGTAACATGATCAGGGCCGCACACCTATCAAGAGCCAATGAGTGACTATTTCATTGGCAAAAATATGGTAGGGATTCTCTAGAACAGAGAAAATTAAATGCTAAACCCTGTTCCAAATCAAAACCTCTTAGATTGGATTCATATTTTAACAGGTCCTAAAGTGATTTTTACACACATTGAAGTGTCAGAGCCATTACCAAATGGAATTAGTTTTCCAAAATGGAGAAAAGTTGTGCAAAGGCCAATGTCAACAGCTGAAAATGATCAGCAGAGATAGATACACTTGTGAATGGTTATAGATAGTCTAAAGGTAGTGAGAAGAAAGGGGAGAATAAACTTGAGCATGGGCTCTTGAATACGAGGCAATAATTACATAGGAAGGAACAAACTTTTTGTTGTCATTGTTTCTTAAAATAGGAACAAAATAGCAAAAAAAATATAGGAAACATTAACTTTGGGTACTGATAGAGTGTTTTTTTCTATATTTGTGCTGGCATTTATTCCTAAAAACATACTAAAATGTCTATTAATTAATTTCTGATAAATTATTAGCAGAATATTTTTATGTAGATGTACAATGTTTGCTGAAATAGCATGTGACCTGAATGTGTCTACTTTAATAAAAACATATCATTATAAAAATTGGACCAGGGAGACAAAGGAGAAAAAGAGAGGACCAAAAAAGGAGAGATTATAAGTGATGCCACTTGGCTACAATGAAATATTTTCCAGACAGTTGCATATGGAACTGGACAGTTCCAGCAAGTGGACAGTTGCTTATCTTCCCCTTTGCCCACTGATAAAATCAAGGAGAAGAGATTTCTGAGAGTGCAAAAGATCCTTCTTCTATGATGAGCATCAGTAGATCAGACCCACTATGCTACCTTTAACCTGCTCCATTTGCTCATCGTTGTTATCCAATGCATTGACAGTTATTACACACTTCCAAGTATTGTTTAGAGTAACATGCTAGTTTATTTTTGATTAATAAGATTGTTTGCTGTATTTCTACTCTATTGGTTCATAGTTCAATCTATTATTTATAAAGAACTCATAATAACAGTTTTTGTATGGTTCTCTGTTAATACCAGATTAAGAACTCTAGCGATTTAGGGGATTAATGGGCAGTCCTCAAAATGACCTCAAACTAGTTTAAATGGCATAAATAATATGATGGAGGGCTTTGGTGTTGGAAAATAAGGTTGGAGACCCAAATTTTTAAATTGTGTCAAAAAAAAAAAAAACAGGGAAAAAGAGAGGCTTTTGGTGTTGCAGATTACATATGATTAAACTGACCTCTCCCCACAAACCTACTAGCAGGTGTTTAGAGTCCAATGCTTGGTTTAATCATATTAGTGAAGATTATAAAGGAGCTTTAAAATTGCAAGGCTAGCGTGTAGTGCTAGAATTGTTCAGAGAGCGTTCATAAGAAATCCATTATCACAGAAAACTAAAACAAAGAAAGAATTCACTTAGTAAGTTAAGAGTGGAGGGAAGTGTTGGCTAACATTGGCTTTAAACAAAGGCCAGCAATTCAGGTGCACGAACTATCTATTTTTTCAGCAGGCAAAAGATGCCAGTGATCAATATTGAGGACCTGACGGAAAAGGACAAATTGAAGATGGAAGTCGACCAGCTCAAGAAAGAAGTAACACTGGAAAGAATGCTGGTAAACTTCTGTTCTCTTTTGAATTTTATTTTAAACTGTAGATATAATAGGAATACTGGGTCAGAAACCATTGCAGGGGAGCAGAATTTGCCACCCCAAAATATGTTCCTTTGGCATAAGCATTATTTTAGGCTGATTATTTTTAAGAAACAGCAGATAGTAGAGAAGCTCTGGAAACCAAGTAAAAGCTGCCCTTTTGTAAGAGACGTTTACAGTTATAAGAGAACTCTCCATTTGTAAGGGTGTCTTCTTCTGAGAAGGCATTTAGAGACTTAGGATTTAGAGAAGACTCTAAATCTCTAGAAACTCATATCAGTAGAGAAGGCAAGGACTTAAGTACACTTGATTTAAGTGGGTTTTTCATGACAGCTTTTCCTGGAAACCTCCCATAACTGGCCTGCTCCCCATATCCCCCAACATCTTTTGTCTTCAGCTGGAGGTGGTATTTAAGGGGGTATCTTAGGTCATTTTGGAGAGGTTATTCATTCTCCTTGGTCTCTCCCATATATACAGGAGGTACACGTTATTAAATTTGTGCATTTTTCTCTTGTTAATCTGCCTTTTTTTATTACAGGGGTGTCTCAGCCAAGAACCTAAAAGAATAGAGGGGAAATTATTTGTCCTCCCCCACACCATTTACTGGAGAAGCTCAATGTAGTTAAAAATAAATCGGGTAAAAATTCATCAGAGATTAAGAAAGTTAGTAATCATAATTATCTCTTGATTAGACTATAAATCAAAGATTTGGCAAACTATTTTTCATGGGCCAAATCCAGCCTTTAGCCTGTTTTAGTATGACCACTAAGCTAAAAATGTTTTTTTACATTTTTATAGAGTTGTTTTAAAAAAGAAAGAAAGAAAGAAAGAAAGAAAGAAAGAAAGAAAGAAAGAAAGAAAGAGAAAGAGGCAGAAAGAAAGAAAGAAGATGAGACAGAGGCCATATTTCAGTTAAGCAGTAAAGTGAAGCAATACATATAGGCATTTTATTTTTACTTTTCTAAATTGATAAGCTTCTCTTTATTTAATGCAATAGTTTGATGTTTAAATACTTTTAGCCAAAACCTCATCCCCTCCAGCACTGTCATGGCTAGTAATGAAGGAGTACATTCTATTCCTTCTTTGCAAACAAAAATGAGTTCAAGCACAAGAACTCACTCGTTCCTCCTGAAAACATCTGACAGATCTTGGAAATGGTTACCAAGAGTTCTCTGCTGTTAAAAGGACCAGAAATGGCAAAGGAATAAAAGTTTCCTCCAAACAAACAGTGACTGAAGCTTGGAAGATGTAGATATGTATTTTAGATCTCTTCATTTTAGGAAAGTAAGTAGAACAAAAACTCCTCCATGAGTAATAAGAGTATATTTTATATTTTTTCAAACATTTGTTTTATCAAGCCAGAGCAAAAAAAGGGGGAGTAGTTTGCATTATCTTTGTACTTTGCTCAAAACTCTTACTCCCAATAAATATGGGAATTTTGGGTTTTTTCCCCTTTATAATTGTCTCAAACTCCCCTGTTGCCCTTTCCATACAGGCAAGACATATTTTGTTGTAAAAAAAAATTAAATTTATAAATATCATGAAAAGCTTGGAACTCACAACAAAAAAGTTAAAATCTTTATAATTTAGGAAACATAAACTTTTGGCATAAAGGAAAGTTCTTTTTTCTTACTTGAAACATCCAAAAGCTGTTTGATTACTTACATCTTCAGGATTATTGTTTTGAAGGCAATTTGGTTGTGTTCATGTTTATTATTCACTTATGGCAAGCTCACCTGGGAATTTTTATTTTTTTTTATTTTGGGTAAACATCACATACATCTTACCATCTGTCAGGTTTGGGGGTTCCTTTTCCCTACTACTCAATGTCTCCTCGCTCTTGGAAGTCAAACTAATTTAATACCACACTGCCTAAACCACACACACCTACACACAACCTACACACACACACAGAGAAATTTTAGGTCCTGAACCGACATTTCTGATACAGGATGGTATAGCATCCTTATAGTATGGTCCAGTGGATAGATACTGGAACCATATCCCTGGCTCAGATTCTGGCTCCACAGCTTTCTCTCTGTGGAACACTCACCTGAGATATTTTCTGTAAAATGGGAATAGTAACAAAATCTAATTCAGAGGACAATTGGGAAGAATAAATGGGATAATATATATAAAGCTCTGAAAACAATACCTAGGACATAGCAAGTTTTTTCTGCTATTATTACTACTTTTTAAATTATTATTGAAGTCTGAGACCCAGACTAGTTCATAATATGCCTCAACCTCTTTTGCTATCAAGGCATTATTGTCAGAATAAGACAACTGCTTGCATCCCACTTTTAGAGGACAGATTTGCAATGACTATATGTCAATTCAATGGGCAAAGATTGAAGATAATCTTTGTGGTAATAGCTAAAAATAGCTGCCATTTGAGAATCTGTTGTATGCTGGGAACTTAATGGAACTAGTGTTGCTGTTCCTGTTTCGTAGATTAAATAACTAAACCTTGGGTGAATTCTCCTAACTAAGGGTCTATTGTGGGTAAGTGGGTAGAGCCAAAATTCAGACCTGGAGTGGCTTGAATCAAGTCCATGCTTTCTACAATGCCATATAATCCTATATTAAACTATCTATACTTATAATAAGCTTCACTGAAATACATTTTGAACAACACACTCACATGGGTTTTGGGTAATTTATTGCTCCTTGTAGCCCCAGATCCTAGTTAGACATTGTCAAAACCAACCCCTTGCTGACTCCAGAATTAGGACAGCAGTTAAACCTCTATTCCTGACATCTGATTGGGGCCCAAAAAGCTGGTGTTCGGAGAAGTATAAAAAAAAGTGAATCTACATGCACCCCCATGTTTATAGCAGCACTATCAACAATAGCCAAAGTATGGAAAGAGCCCAAAGGTCCATCGATGGATGAATGGGTAAAGAAGATGTGGTGTGTATATGTGTACACACACACACAATGGAGTATTACTCGGCAATCAAAAAGAATGAAACCTTGCCATCTGCAACTACGTGGATGAAACTGGAGGGTATTATGCTAAGTGAAATTAGTCAGAGAAAGACAAAAATCATATGACTTCACTTATATGAGGACTTTAAGAGACAAAACAGATGAACGTAAGGGAAGGGAAACAAAAATAATATAAAAACAGGGAGGGGGACAAAACAGAAGAGACTCAAATATGGAGAACAAACGGAGGGTTACTGGAAGGGTTGTGGGAGGGGGGATGGGCTAAATGGGTAAGGGACACTAAGGAATCTATTCCTGAAATCATTGTTGCACTATATGCTAACTAACTTGGATATAAATTTTAAAAAATAAAAAAAATAAAATTAAAAAATATATATATATATATATAAAGTGAATCTAAATCTTAGTTTTGAGAAAGAACAAATGTGAATCTGAATTACTGCATATTTTAAAATTGTATATAAACTCCAATTGAAGGAGCCATCTGACCAAGGTCTTGCCTCAGTTAGGAATGATGTTTTCTAATATGTACATAATGAGTTTACAGAGTTAAAAAGTAATCTTAAGTCTTATATCTAATGTTGCTGGAAATTTTCATATAAAAATAGGATAAATATTTTATTAAAAAACACAATACCTAGATAGCTTATGGAATGGCCACCTAATGGGCTGCCGGAAATGAAGTAGTTTCATGTTAATTTCATGAATGATGTATTAAGTGAAAAGGAAACAAGCTGAAAGTTAAAAAGGAATGATAACTTGATCCTGTGTATACATGCATATGCATGCACACACACACACACACACATTTGTATTTATATATGTTATAGAACATTGACTCTTTCTAAAAAGTGGGTTAAATGTTACATGGATCATTCAGGCTCTGGCTGAGCCCATTAAAGTACTAAAGCCTGATTTTTCATGAACTCATTATTATAATAGTGCATATGAGGGAAGATAAATCTCATAAAAAAAAAACTCAGTTCAACAAATACTTATTTATGGAGCACCAACTAAATGCAGTCTGTGTTCTCGATACATGTGAACAAATCAGCCAAAGGTCCCTGACCTTTTGGAGGTCACCTTCTAATGCACTGTCATCATCAATCATTGTAAATGAGTTTAAAATAACATTACATGTGTATACTTCTGAGAATCCAGGAGCAGTGATAAGCCTGGAATTTAACAATTATTCATTCCCTTCCACCTTTACAGGTCACATTTTTGGAAAGAGGAAAAATATTCAATCAGTGTTTACTCTGGTGAACAGCTATTCCTTCTTCTCTCCTAGAAAGTACATATGCATTGGCGGAAAGCAGAACCACATTTAAAAGAACACAAAAATTATAATAAATACATTCTTGGATTCTGCAGCATTTGTATTGAACCAAATGTGTCATTTCTTTCTCTTTTCCTTTAAGGTCTCCAAATGTTGTGAAGAAGTAAGGGATTATGTTGAAGAAAGATCTGGCGAAGATCCACTAGTAAAGGGTATCCCAGAGGACAAAAATCCCTTCAAGGAGCTCAAAGGAGGCTGTGTGATTTCATAAAAAAAAAAAAAAATCCTTGGAATATCTTGAGCTTTAATGACAGTACTAGTTTTTGGTCATATATAAGAATTCTATTAAGCATGTACGTAAAGCTTTAAATTTATAAATATAAACTTTAAATAAAAACTGGGATGTGATAATGTATAAATCTGTTTTTCTTCAACTGTTTAGTACAGTGAATTTTGATTGACCTTTTTCTTTTAACGATGCCTGCTGTTTCATGGGGCGCCTGGGTGGTTCAGTCGGGTAAGTGACTGTCTCAGATCATGATCTCGCAGCGCAGTTCCTGAGGAAAGGTCATAAGAAGCCAGAAAGTTCTGGCCCTGGCACTTCACTGCCTCTCTGACTTTGGATAAGTTACTTAATCTTTTTAAATCTCAGTTTCTTCTGCTGTAGGAAAGAAAGAATAATGGTTCTATCCCCTTTTACTTGGGGTTAAATATTACACTAGAGTGATTACGGCATTTAGTGTACCCCTGACACACAGTAAGACCCAATAAGTGTTAACTAGTGTTACTGAGAAAGGAACTAGATGCATATCCAGAATCCTTTAAGATACGTGCTATTCCATCCCATCTCTAAGAAGACTGTCACCAATACGGTCCTTTTTCCTGTAGCAGTGTAAGAGCAAAATGGTAGAAAAGTAGCTTTGTTCTGCATCATCTTCCTAATCAGTTTCCTCCTGGCATCTTATTGAGTTGACATAAGCCAAATCTCACTACCTTTGTGCTAATGACTAAGATAATTTGCCTCTGTTTCTGTAACAAATGATGAGTGTTAATTACCCCAACTTGGAAACTACTTTTGTTGTTACTGTTTCCTTATCCTATCTCACACGTACAGTGCTATTTTTGGATACGTCAGTGATCAGAATACAAGGAAATGCTAATTGATGTTCTTTTTGTTTTATTTTAATTACTTATGGGAGAGGGAGAGCGGCAGGGAGAGAGAGAAAGAGAGAGAATCTTAAGCAGGCTCCACGCACAGCATAGAGCCTGACATGAGGCTTGATCCAAGGACCCTGGGATCACGACCTGAGCCGAAATCAAGATTTGGACACTCAACTGACTGAGCCACCCAGGCACACTGATTGTCATCCATTTTTTGAAAATTTTTAAAAAATACTCATTTATTTTTGAGTTACAGAGAGAGACAGAGCACAAGCAGGGCAAGGGCAGAGAGAAAGGGAGACATAGAATCTGAAGCAGGCTCTAGGCTCTGAGCTGTCGGCACAGAGCCCAACGCGAGGCTTGAACTCACGGACACTGAGATCATGACCTGAGCCAAAATCAGACACGCAACTGAATGAGCCACCCAAGCACTCCTGTCACCCATTTTAAAAACAAGGTAAGAATTATCTTTATTTGGTCTGGAAGGGAATGTCAATGTGGTCCCAAGTTTGGCTCCTAGCATGGTGCTTTCCCACTCTGGTGGTAGTAAATGCTCAGCAAAGATCTGCTGACTCCTGCTCAACCCTTTCATTTTGAAATAGAGGAAATCCAGGCTCAGAGAAGTGAATTGGCAAGTGTCTCAGGTCCAGACTCCAGATCTCTGGCTGCATGGTTAACAACACACTCTATCACATATAGACATGCTTTCCGTATTAAGGGATTCCAGGATAAACTATTGGATAAACTACCCTTTCCTCAGCAGAAGCTCTTTTCCCCTGTTTAAAATTATAAAACTCCTTTCCAAGCACCCCTTCAGCACTGCCTGTCTTTGTGTTCCACTCTATTTTCTTCCATAGCTCCCACCACCATCTAGCATACTATATATTTTACTTGTTTTACTTGTTTAATTGTGGTCCATCTCAAGGGTTTTTCCATGTGCAGTTTGATGGAAATTAATGTTTATTAAGTGTTCCATTTATTTTTTCCCCCTGATTAAAAAAATACAGAGTCCTTGCTATGGCACTTAGTAACACGCATGATCCTAACCAACATCTCTACATGCATGGTCCTAACTAACATCTCTAACAACTGGAAATAGATCTAAGAGCCAGATAATTCTAAGTTAAAGCTTTGGTTTGTCCACTTTCTACTTCAACTCTTTGAACATCATGAGTTTTTTTCATGTATAAAATGAGAGCATAGGATGGATTCTTATATGAAAATTTAAAATCACTTAGAATAGAGATAAGCAAATGAGCAAATGTCCTCTATTATAATAAACCTTGGAGACTTCCTGTAGCCAACAAACTTAACTATTAAATGACCACTGACATGACACCCCATTTCCCCACCTTCTGCAGTTTTAGTCGTATTGATCTCTCCACCTGAAATGTCCTCTTCTCTAACTCACTTCAGCCTTTTGAATCCTACTCCTTTCTGAGACTCACTAAAAACTATCTTCTCTGTCCCTCACTCCACCCCAAGAGTATTCTGTAAATCTTTTAACTCATTTAACATCGCTTTGCTTTCTCTTATTACAGTTGGTATGGTTGTCTTGATCTCAATTCTGTATTGTAAATTCCCCAAGCCAGACGCTCTGTTTATTATTGAAACTGCCATACCAACTAATAAATTGTCTCTACAATTTAATTGACTAGTGTTCAATTAAAAGCAGGAAAGGGTAATACTTTTTATATTGGATAATTCAGAATTCTTATTAGCTTAATTGAGGAATAAATCGACAGTAGGGTAACATTCGTGTTGCTTAAAAATACAGATTGTCAGCACACCTGGGTGGCTCAGTTGGTTAAGTGTCCGACTCTTGGTTTTGGCTCAGGTCATCATCTCATGGTTTCATGAGTTCGAGCCCCACGTCAGGCATGGTGCTGACAGTGCAGACCTGCTTGAGATTCTCTGTCTCCTTCTCTCTCTGCCCCTTCCCCCACTTGCACTCTTTCTCTCTGAAAATAAATAAATAAACTTAAAAAAAATACAGATTATCTGCAGAAGTTGGAATAAGATAAAAATCATAGAAAGGAGTGACAGAGAAAGATGGTTTAGGAAGAAGGATGTGATAATCATGACTGTTCCACAGGCTATACAGCTACAACAGTGAGTGACCTTTTTTTTTTTTCTTTCCAGAAGTTGTTATTTCAGGACCATGGATTACTAGGTAAAAAGGAATGAGGTAAGATTACAGGGAAACAAGAAACTCCTGGCATAGCCTTAGCATTTGGCTCTTCAACAAAACTTCCTGGTACCAGTAGTGAGAATGAGTTAAGTATACATACTGCAGTATATACCATTTGAGATACTTGCACTTTGAGGGTATTTTCTACACATAAGTGAGTTTAAGCTTTAGCAAGAAAAAAAAAAACAGTTATTCTAATTTGGATTGATTTGATTTGAGCCAGATTTGAAAACAAGGCTAATATCAAACTTCCTAAATTCTTAAAACAATATTAACATGAGGAAAACAGTAAAATGAGTAATAAGAATGATCAGTTAAATGGAAATTAAAGTCTTGTATAAGCACAATTGATAAATCATATTTGATATGAATGATAAGTAGTTGTTAAGATAGTTGGAGCATTAGGGGCACCTGGGTGGCTCATCGATTAAGCATCTGACTCTTTTTTTTTTTTTAATTTTTATTTTTGAGAGAGAGAGCACGAACAGGGCAGGGGTAAAGAAGGAGGGAGAGAATCCCAAGCAGGCTGTGAGCTATCAGCGCAGATCCCAAGGTGGGGCTTGATCTCACAAACCATGAGATCATGACCTGAACTGAAATCAAGAGTCTGAGGCTCAATGGACTGAGCCACCAAGGCACCCCTAGATTTTGACTCAGGTCGTGATCTCAGATCATGAGATCGAGGCCCATGACTGGCTCCAAGCTAGGTATGAAGCCTGCTTAAGATTCTCTGTCTCTTTGTCCCTCCCCAGTGCACTCAAGTGTGCTCACTCTCTGTCTCTCAGAAAAATAAAAAATAAAAAGGATAATTGGAGCATGAGACACAGGTCATCCTCTTACTTCATATTATCTCCATCTAGAAAAGGAAGCTTATGCACACAGTTGAATGGGTCAGTTGTGAAATTTTCCGTGGGATTGTTATAATAAGTTGAAGTAAAATAAAATGAACCAAGTGCATCAAATATTTGTTAAATATGTTCATTAAAGAAACCATCATTTTAATGGCCTAAACAGTCATCATGAACTTTATAAATTCCAGAAGAGCAGAATTTGGGAAATAACCTAGTTTATTTACACTAACAAAACAGAGGCAGAGAGAATATATGTCCTGTAAAAACAAACAAAACAAAACAAAACATAAGATAAAATAAGACCAGAATCCTGGTCTTTTTGAGTTCAACCTAGCATTAAATCAACTCCAATATAACACTCTTGATATTTTCTTATATAGTTTCCTTTATATGCATTTTTAACAACATACTTAATACATTCAGAAACATAGCCAAAGAATTTTTTCTTTTTTTTCTTTCCTTTTTTTCCTTTTTTCTCTTTTCTTTTTTTTCTTTTTTTTTTTTTTTTTTTGCATGTCAAGGTAAATATTTCATGGTCTTTGCTCTTTTATACTTTAAAAGTAGAAATAGGGGCATCTGGCTGGCTCAGTTGGTGGAGCTTGTGACTCTTGAACTCCGGGTCATGGGATCGAGCCCCATGTTGGGTGTAAAGGTTTGATAGATGATAGGTAGGTAGGTAGGTAGGTAGGTAGGTAGGTAGATAGATAGATAGATAGATAGGTAGGAAATAAACACATGGTTAATTTTCTTATGTAGTTTTCTTTAAAACATTTGTCAGAAGATAATGGGCTAATAAAAGTTACTTTCTGGTTATACTTATTATTTTCATTGCAGAATGGTTTGTACACATACTATTTTGTAAAAAAAAAAAAAAAACAACAATCATCACTTCTATTACTTACATGTAAAATATAAGTAAAAAGCTAACATTACGTTTGGATATAACTGATATGGATTTTAAAATCTGTTTATCCAAACGATTTTGTTGGTAGAACATTTCTGTGAGAATACACAAGAAATTGCTTACCATGGTTGCTGTCTGGGAGGTACATTCCATGCTAGGGATGGGGGCTACATGCTCTTCTAAAAAGTGTTCCCAGCATCTTACCATGTAAAACCAAACAAGACAGTTTTCAAAATGTTGTGTGGTCATGGATTTCAGCATTTCTCAATTCATTTTAGTTTAATCAATTAACTTAATATGATATTAGGACCCTGCATTATTTGATAAGAATAAAAACAAAAAATAATAATATGTATTTCATCTCTAATTTAAGTTTCATAATACTGTGGAAGAAGTGAAAGAACCACTGTGGTTTTATAAATATTTATCATTGCATGCAAGTTGATGATTTCATAGAGAAAAAATTTCCAGGCTAAAATAATTCGGCTTTTATGATTTGGACCAGAAAGAAATACATTAAGTTACTTAAGCAACTTATTTAATTTGGGTGCTGAGTTTATTTAATTTGGGTCACGTTAACTACTTTCACTAACTTGTTTAAGTTATTTTTAACCAACGTTTTAAATCTGAGCAATGGGGAATCAGAAAATACAAATTGCTTTTGGAGACAGATGTTAGTTTTTTGTCTTGGCTCACAGCTTACTAACAGGGGAAAACTTTGGCAGCAGATTTGACTTCTTTGAGCCTGGGAGATCCTGGAATGTGTGGTATTTCAAATATAGAAAAAGAAACTCCTAAACAGTTTTCTTTGTGAAAGTGATTTATCAGATGTGGATACATACATACAATTAGAAACAAAACATACCTTGGCTCATCCACCTCTCCCCTTCCCCATCATATATTGTATAAATTAGAAAGCCAAAATCCAGAAAAAATAAATAAATAAAGGACTTTTCCAGCGCTAGCCAGGGACAGAGCTGGGACTAGACCCAGAGTAATCACCAAGTAGCTTGTTGTCCTTCTTGTTCCAAGATATTCATTGAAGATAAGTGGGTGGAACATAGAAATTGTGAGCAAACAAAACCTCTGCTCACAAGACAGGGAGTGACAATGGGTGTCTCAGATCAAGTGCCCTGAAAAACTCAGTTCATGCCACCACTCTTGAATCTGGCTCTGTAGGCAGGAGGTAATATCTCCAAAAAGAGAAACATCTGACTGCTTGGGAAGATTTCCTACCCTTAATGCTTTATTTTTCTTCTAGTCTGTTGACCATCATTAAGAAGGCTTTAGTTTATAGTCAAGGGAAACCTTACATTGCAGGTAAGCATTTGTCATAGCAGACACTTTTCCTGGCAGCAAGATGAATACTGCTTTGCAGATAGTGGAGAAACCAATACTTAGTGAATCTGCTGCCTATGTCCAGAAAGGTGCTGGAGCCAGGAATTCAAGACCCATGGTGTCAACAGTCACCCAATCCTTGGTTGATAGGGAGTGGAGAAATACTTTCTGGTAAGAACTTTAAGACTGCTGCTTCTGTCTTCTCTAGTATCATCCGTGTGTCCACTAAATCATTACAAAACATTCCGCTAAAGAAAGAACAAAAACTCTGCTGTGGAGGATGCAGACGATTGCCAGAAAATGGTCCTGCAAGTTGTAAACAATATTCACATCCCAATGGCTCCTTGATCCCCCAATATGTAAATATGTATCAGGCACGCAACCGACTGGGTCCATCAACAGACGTGGTGGGTGTTTCTGAGATTACAGGTCAGTTTCACTTTCCTCTTGGGCCTTTTCTTAAGCGTTCACATTTCCCACAGTACACATGTAGATTAACTGGGGAAAAGGAACATGCTGTATATTTTTGAAACTCTTGGAGAGGTGAAGGGTCGTTATTTCCTGCAGGGTAGTGTCCTCCTTTTCTTGCTTCACAAACAAAACCCGGATGTGACTTGGAAACGGAAAACAAAACAAAACAAAAAAGGAACAAAAAGTAAAACTTTACAGTTGTTTCTCCAGGAAAGTGGGTTAGTGCAGCCCCAACCCTGGGGCGGCAGCCCTGGTCGGTCCCGCGCGGGCGTGGCCGACTCGGGAGCCGGCAGAGGGCCAGCATCCCGCCCGGAGATCCCGCAGCACCGAGCTTCTCAGGCTCCCTCCCAACTCTACCGTCCCCGGGCTCGCAGGGCCCGGCCACCCGGGGTCGTGGGAGCCCTAGAGAGATCCTAGGGCGCTGGGCAGGGCCAGCACGTGGAGAAGACCCGGGAACAGCTGAGCGCTCAGGGCTCTGGGGGCCACCTCGGGGAGGCGGTCCCGTCCTGAGCCGGAGGGCGGGGTGCGCGGGCACCACAGTTACTTGGGGACGCGCCCTGGTTCGCCGCACTTCCAGCCACTCCACTTGCAGAGCAGTCCTCGGGCCCAGCTCTGGGCTGAAAATGCCGGCCCTTCACATCGAAGATTTGCCAGAAAAGGAAAAGCTGAAGATGGAAGTTGAGCAACTGCGCAAAGAAGTGAAATTGCAGAGGCAACAGGTAAATTGTCCCAGAATATTATTCCCTTCTCTGAAATGAACGAAGGGTGGTTTTGCCTGGTTTGTTACAGTAAAACAGTACAGCTTTTTTGTTCTTTGGTTTCTCACTCCTCCCCGCCCCCCCACCAGCGTCTCTTGAAGTGGGGCTTTGGTTGTACCTGGCAACTGCCAGTTGTTGTGGGAAAATCACAAGAGGGAAAGGAGAGCGCAAGGATCCCATGAGTTAATTCAAAGCCAACTGTCAGAGCATCTGAGCCTAGAATGGGGGACCGTGGACAAAAAAATTCTGCCCGCTGTTAGACAGTTGGTTTTAAAAACTCAAATTATAGGAAGAAGGCAGATGGCTATTTCATTCCTTGATCTTTTTCATTAAGGGAAAGACTGGAATTTAAAGGTGTTTTTGTTTTATCACTATTTAATTCATCACAATTTAGGTAATTTGAATTACATAGTTTTGAATTTCAGGAGGCCTCTCCAGAGGTATGCAATGAACAGTTCACTGGGGCTTGGAAACAAAACCTTACAATTCCTATTTTTATTTGTTTGTAACTCTCATCCCTTTATATTTCCACTTTGTTTTAGAAGTACGCACAATGAACGAATACAGCATTTTTACACTTATATATAAGTAAGTAATAATACATATACTGATGTGCATTTGAAAACTCTTTTTAGTGATCATGATTAAAAATCTTAGAGACCACTAAAGTGGATTACAAATTCAGTGAGAACATATGCCTCGGTGTTCAGAAGTCTCCACTGAAATTTGTTGGAGATTTTGTAAATTTTACTTCAATTTCTTACTGGTATTATGAGCATGCATTTCTTCCTTTTTTCCTCAATCAGGCAACCTGTAGTCCGGGAATAGGTTTTAGGATAAATATTTTTTAAAGGAAATGCTCTAATCCTTTCTCCCCAGCAAAAAATAAAAATAAAAATAAAAATAAATTAATTTCATTTTTCTATGGTTTAATACTAGAAAAAATTAAGGAAAAAATGGAAATTAAGCAGGTATGGTAAATATGCTCACTTGCTTTCCTGCTCTACTTATAGTAAATCTATTCATGACACAGTCCTGTTACTCAGGATGAACATTTTGAGTGATAATTGGAAGATGCAGGTGTTTTGAGTTTTACTCTTTGTGCATTTCTTTTCTCAAATTTAACCTTTCACCTCCAAATCCCTATGCTTCCTAGATTTTGGAGTGCAAAGTTATTTCTATCCTTGTTCAAAGTTTTTGTAGCTTTAAAAATACTGCTGTGTTTAAAGGAAAAAAACAAAGTTATAAGACCCAAACAATAGGGTAATTTCTTGAAACTTTAAGGAACCCATTTTGTGGATGGCACAGTGCAGTATGTGTTGGCCGCTTAGATTTTTTTCACACATTGCTTCGTAGAGGTTACATATTAAACAGAGTTGAATGTATACTGAAGTAAAGCATTGTACAAAGTTGTAATATCCTAGTAACAGAGTGTGCAGAACTTACAGGAGAAAAAGAGACAAATGTCTTCTAGGTATTTTAAGCTTCAAATTAGAAATCGGGCAGGAGCCTGGGTGCAGCTGACTGTGTGGAAATTAAAGGTATCATTCATTACCCTGTTCCTCCCTGGCAGCTCCCCACCTCCACTCTTTAGGACACACCCTGCTGGATCTGTTTTCCAAGTGTATGCCGAGGGCGAAGAAAACATGAGGGATAGCCTTAGGGGATACAAGGAGAGGTGTCTAAATCCTAATAATAATACTCAAACATATGTTATCAGACACTTTGAATTATAGAGTATTAGTGCTATACAAACATTATGGTTCTTAGAGATCCTTCTGTGCTTTCACTTTTAAGGATAAAAAAACTGAATCCCAAGGAGGCTAACCACCTTCTTATTTAAGACCTCAGAGATAATAATAGAGCACTTATTGAAACACATGTGTTCTGATGCCCAGTTCATTATTCTGTCAATAAATTGTTCATGTCTGAGCTGTGTGCTCTGCTGAGGCCAAGGACACAAAATTCACAGGCTGAATTCTGGCTCCAGCTAATTGTTCAAACCTATCTTCTTGATCGTGGAAGGAAATGCTCAGAGGAGTAATTATTCACTTTCAGAGGCTGCAGATCTCTTCGGAAACTTAATGAAGAAGCCTCTGTAAGAAAGACACAATTTGGGGGAACTCTAATCTTATCCACAAATAGCTCTGGGGAGACAGACCCCAGGTTATAAATACTTGTATCTGTACTTCTGACAATTTACATAAAATGCATGCACTATAAATGTCAACAACAAATAAAAGCAATTGTCACCTGAGAGGGTGGCACTTGAATAGATGGTTATTTCTCCACATTTTAAGTCATATAACTACATCAGCTGGTTTTCATTTTTTAGAACAGTGGTCTTTACATTGTGTGCAAAGAATCTTTGGGGTATGGGAGTAAGATATTACAATTTCTTCTTTTGGTTAGATTTTAAGCCTCATCATTTGACAGTTTCCAGTTTATGTTTTATAATTATGCATTATGTATTAACACAGTAGCATCTGTGCTTATTTATAAGTAAATAATTACATATTATTTATAATTATATGCATTTGGGGATAATTATGCAAACGTGTTTTAGTGATTACCATTGAAACAATTTGAAGATTGCTAATCTAGATTATAAACTTAATGGGAACAGTTTCTTAGGGTTAAGAAGTCTATATTAGAATTTGCTAGAGCTTCTGTAATTTTTTCAATTTCTTATTCATAATGCAGATCTTCACTAAGACACTAGTCCTTCTTTTCCTTGCCTTTTTATTCCTTTTTCTTTTTTAAACTCATTCATGCAACCTGTTTCTAAAGGATAGAGTTTCTGAGGAAAGTATTCAATCCTTTCTCCTTTGTAGGAAAAGTTTCAACTAATTACATAAACACAAGAGTCTCAGATAAGTCTAATAAACCTCAGATAAATCTGTTGCTATGATCATTGCCCTCCAGCAGTGGGAAGGGATTCTGAACAGAGACACAAATGGTATGAATAGGCAACCTCAACCTTCCCAGCATCAGGCCTTCTCCAGTGTTTCCATCATTTTGTAAAATTGCAGAACATGGCACACGCCCATAATAAGTGAGAATTTTGGCAGGATGCAGCCCCAAACATTTGGGGATTATCTATTACTGCACCTGTTCATTAGCATGGGAAATTGAAAACGGGGTATGTTTCAGTTCCTAAAATATTATGGATACACCATAATTGTATTTTAGCAGTGGCAGGAAGTCATATGAGGCACAATGGATAGAAATTGCTGGGGATGATCTGTTTAATACGGTGACTTTCAAACTTTTTGGCCCTCACCATAGTAAGTAAGGTATTTTAGATTGTGTCATTCATATGTAGCATATGTATTACACATGCTTTGTGCTAATATTTTCGTATTATTTCATTTTTTAAAGTGCTGGCTGTACTCAATTAAATTAATTTCACTAAAGTGTAGATGATCCTGACCTAATTCATTCTTTTTTTTTTTTTCTTAAGGTGTCTAAATGTTCCGAAGAAATAAAGAACTATATTGAAGAACGTTCTGGAGAGGATCCTCTTGTGAAAGGAATTCCAGAAGACAAGAATCCTTTTAAAGAGAAAGGCAGCTGTATTATTTCATAAATAACTGGAGAGAAATTTCATCCTGAGTAGAAGAACTAGCTTGTTTTGGTTTTCTGAAATAAAACCAAAATTCTTTTCAAAGAAAGAAAAACAAAATTTAAAGACTTTCTTAAACACTTCTATTGATATGATTATGTATAAAAACTGTTTCTCATCTTTGCTAACTACACACCCTTTTCAAGAGGGCAGAGAGTATCAAACATACAATTATGGAAATAAGGACATTACTTGTGCGTGACTCACCTCTTTTCAGTGTATTGCTTGATGCCTTAAATAAAGTTTTTATCTCTGGAAAATGCCTGTTGGTGATTTAAAAAGTGTTTTAGTTTTCTTTGTTTTGTTTTTGTGTTTGTTTTTTGCATTTACTTTTATGTTTTTCCCCTTAACCTGTCACGTGCTTGGGACATGTATCAAAAGTTTAGATGATTTGATCAGGTCTCCAATCCAGCTCTCTCTACTTCAAATCTCGGTTGGTTTACAGTGCTGAATTCTGACTTCTGGGATGTTTTTTACCTAATTGTAACTCTTAGGGAACGGAGTGAGTAGAATTCCTAACATTGACAGGAGCTGGAGTCTCTGAGTCAGGAGCCACTTTAGTGCTTCCCAGGTTTATCATCAGGTAGATCTTGTTCAAAGTGTTGCTGCAGTAGTGGCCTTGGGAAAGGGCCAGGTTTGGGGTGCTGGAGAAATACCCAGAAGGTCAGCACTGGTATGTCCCTCCTCGGCGAGCTACATCTCCCACAAGATCTGCAGGTCCTGGGTATGGTGACACTCCAGCTCTGTGGCATTGGCATGGACACTTGGCTCTGCACCTACTCTAACCAGCCTTTTCCAGCAAGCCCAGGCCAACCATACCGCCTTTTCTTCTCCTCCAAAGGGACCCGTTAGTCTTTTTCCCTTTCTAAAATTAGCTTTGACTTCTCATCAATCTGTAGGCATTCTTCACATAGTTTGACCATTCAGCCTTTGTCAGTGATAGGTGTTGCAAATAACCTTCTCTGGTCCATGGCTTAACATTTCATGGAAGGATGGTAGCTGCTATAGTTTGAACCCCTGGGTTAAATGCACCAAGGTACATGACCCACTCAAGTACTTTATGAAGGCACCCGTAGCACTGACCTCAAAGAAAGGGACCTTTCTTCTTTGAGCATTTCCCCCCACCCCCATTCTGTTGAATGGAAATTGCTCAAGGTTTCAGCCAAAAGAAAGACCAGCACAACCCTTACAGGTTAGTTCCATTCAAATGGGCTTAGCTATTACCTTGCCTTGCAGTTTTAAATGTGACACCAGAAGCCCAGGTTTCTCCTTGCCTAGGTTTTTTCTCTTGCCTAGACCCATACCTTATCAAACCAGAGAGGCATCTGTGACCTCTAGCAGCTTCCTAAAGCATAGCAACCTCCTCGCTCTAAAATTACTTTTCTTTCCCTCTCTGAGAGGGAACAGGATGCTCCAGGCTTTTGAAAGACCGGGTTACAGCAAACCAAGAGCAGGGACTATTTCCTTCAGTTTCCTTCTGTTTTCCAAGTGTTGACGCCATTTGGGATTACTGAGAACCCAGGGATAATTTTAGCCCAAAGCATGATCTACTCCAAGATGAGATTTAAGAACAGTAAAGGCATAATTTTTCCAACAGCCAAAGAACAATTAGTATTGGAATGTCATTTCACATTTAAAGTGGCCTGAGATTTTAATGGTTTGGGGCTTAGGAAGTCTGACTTTAATGAGCCATTCATTTCTCTCAAGTCATGGGGTTTTCTTGTGTTGAGTGAGGAAACAAGCATCTATTCTTGTTCTTGGTCAGATCAGATCGCCTGCTTCCTTCATGGAGGGCCAGATCAACGCATTTATCCTGTAACTTCTTGAGAGTTGTGCATTAGAAGGCTATCCATTTATGTACACCTCCAAGTCCTAGCCTTGACTTTTCATGTACTTTCAGCCAGATGACAGCTTAGCCCACTTTTGGTTTTTCCTTAATAAATCTCCAATCTTATAGATGTTTCCACTAAACCTAATTCTGATCTTGTTTTCTTACTGTTTCATCATAGTAATTCAGCAAACATGTAGAAGTATAATAAAATCCTCTTGATTTTCAAATGTTCAACTGCTAAAAACTTATTAGCTTGCATTAGGAAGAAAATGAAAAATATAGCAACTATATATTTGGGTTTATTATAAAAGTAACCTTTAGTGAGTGGGAATTTGTTAAGTAGAATTTAAATCATGGGTTCAATTTCTTCCAAGTATATAGTTGTGTTAATCATTTGGTATCTGATTAAATAGTGACTATGCTTTGTGTATTGAGACTCAGGTTCTATGAACTCATTAAATTAGCAAAATTGGTTTTCCTATTTCTAGGCAGAATCTACATTACAAGCTCACTAGTACATGATATTTTAAGATGCATTATTTTACATGTTAGATGCAAACTGGTGTCTCGATATTTTCTAAATTTACATTTCCTTGATTTCCTGTATTTTTATAGTGTGATTTCACGTGCCTTTTGACCACCTTCACCCATTTCAATGACCCCAGCCCCCGCCTCTTACAACTACCTCTGTATCTATAAGCTTGGGTGTTGTTGTTGTTGTTGTTTTTAGTCCATAAAAAAGTAAGATTATATATAGTATTTGTCTTTCTCTGTCTGACTGACTTCACTTAGCATAATGCCCTCAAGGTCCATCCATGTTGTTGCAATGGCAAGATTTCCTTCTTTTGTCATAGCTGAATAATACTCCATTTTGTATAGATATTCCATCTAATTATAATACATTTTTATCCATTTGTCCATCAATGGACACTTAGATTGTTTCCATATCTTGGCTATTGTAAATAATGCTTCGGTGAACACGGGGGTACAGACGTCTTTTCAAATTAGTGTTTTCATTTTCTTCAGATAAATACTCAGCAGTGGAATTGTTGGATCATATGGTAGTTCTAGTTTCAGGTTTTTGAGTTTTTTGAGTTATTGTTTTTCGTAGTGGCTGCACCGATTTGCATTCCCACCAACAGTGCACAAGTGTTCCCTACTCCACATCCTCACCAGCACTTGTTATTCCTTGTCTTTCTGATGAAAGCCGTTTTCACAGGTACAAGGTGATATCTCGTTATAGTTTTCATTTGTATTTCCTTGATGGTTAGTGATGTTGAGCATCTTTTCATGTACCCATTTTTATCTGCTTTTATTTGTTTGAAGGAACATTTTAAGGTTATACAGGAAACCAATAGTAATTTTATAAAGTTTTGATTTTTGTACCCTGTAAATGTGTTATCTACTTTAAAAAGTAAAATTAATTTAAAAATAACAAATGGAAGCAAGTTTTATACTTACTATGTTTAGGATTTGGTGAGTAAGTGTATTTTGATATTAATGTCCTATGAATCAGAAATAAGTTTGTAAGTTAACATGATCTAATAGTATATTTTGATCTATTCAGCTTATCCTGATAAGACAAAAATATTAATAATAATAGTTATTATAGTCTGGTATATTCATTATAAATGAGTCTTAGAAGGATGATAATGAATGAAAAATAAGCCCCTACTTGTAACAGCCTAGGAGAGCAGGGACTAATCAGAAGGTATTTCTCATTTAATAGGGAGGAGAGGGATGGTCATGGAAGGAAAGTGCTGTGGGATATCTCTTGTTAGAATGAACCCTGATACCCTGCTCTGTGTATCAGGCTGTCCTGACCAGGGAAGACCAGGGCATCATCAGCACCTTTTCCGTCTGGGCTACATTCAGTCTGAGGAGATGAATCCACAGACCATAAAAAACCATCCACCCGCACTAGGAGAATGTAGAGACTCATTAATGTCATTTCTTCCTTTTCCTTTGAGTTCACACATACATTAAGTGATGACCTCCTTTTTAAACCTGACATTAAATAGTACCTAACTTCATTGGACAGGAAAATAGGAAAGGGGGATTAAAACAGGTGGTTTATAAATTTCAGAAATTGACCTTAAAGTAATTGTGCAAAAATTACACTTAAAATGGAAGGAAAGATCTTTGTAAAACTAGCAGTCATGAAAAATAATTCACGTTGGCATATATAAAAATGTATGCATTTATTTATTAAAAACCAAAAATATTTGGCGCTCTATGTGCCAGGTATTGGTTTAGGCCCAAGGGATATAGTGGTGAATTAGACAAAGTCCTTAACATCATGGGATTTACAGAAATTATAATTAATCAGATGTAGGCGGAAATTACAGAGTATATTATGATGTATAGGTTAGGATAACAGGAAAGTGTTTTTTTCTACTTTTTACTGATGACGCTGATGATGGCATAACGATGATGATAGCTTACACAAATGAAATGCTTAATATTTTTTGGACACTGGAGTAAGCCTTTTTACATAGATTATGTCTTTTGATCCTCACAAGTACCTTATATATAGGGAAAATGATTTACACAAAGTCATAGAGCTATTGTAACTGGTAACTGGCAACACAGACTGTGCCTTAAACAATATGCAGTACTGCCTCTCTTACACAAGCCAATATATATATGCAGAATGAGAAGAACTATTCGCTCAACCATTTTCTGTAGTGGTTTTTGGCACGTGTAGAGCCAGCTCCTATCACCTCAGAAATATTTAGCCCTGATGTATGACATAGCATTTTACAGTAGCTTATTTCAGTTGCTTTTACTGGTTGGCTGGTTGGTGGGTGGGCGGGTTGGTTGGTTTCCTGTAATCACAGCCTAACATAAAAATTTTAACCTGAACCAAGTGGGTGAATTTTGCTTTCTTAGTAAAAATCGTATCACACCCTAAATTTTTATAACAGTGATAAACTCAAAT
The DNA here is from genome assembly GCF_027475565.1 of Acinonyx jubatus. Taxonomy (NCBI): domain Eukaryota; kingdom Metazoa; phylum Chordata; class Mammalia; order Carnivora; family Felidae; genus Acinonyx; species Acinonyx jubatus. The sequence goes on along the minus strand of NC_069383.1, from coordinate 70,812,785 downwards.
TATATACCAAATAGCATTTGCTCATTTGCTGATTACTGTAATCTCTCAGTTTAGTACTGGAATCTATCTGATAGAGGCTATATAAATTATGGTAGAGTATCTAGAAGAAAGAAATCAGACTCTGTAAGGACTTACTTTCCGTAAGGACCAAAATTATTGAATCACAGCCCTAGAGAATTGCGTACAGGTACTGAAGAATATATATATATATTTTTTAATGTTTATTTATTTTTGAGACAGAGAGAGAGCATGAATGGGGGAGGGTCAGAGAGAGAGGGAGACACAGAATCTGAAACAGGCTCCAGGCTCTGAGCTGTCAGCACAGAGCCCGACGCGGGGCTCGAACTCACGGACCGGGAGATCATGACCTGAGCTAGTGTATTCATTCAAACTTTTGTAGCTCTGTTTGGTGTAGCATACGGAAGGAGAGAAAGAGAGTTGGTCTTGGCTTATTGAGTGTTTTGAAATAGTATTGAAACCTGTGTCCCAATCTACAAGTGAAAAATGAAGAGAGGAGAGAAACATTTAAACATATATTAAATACTTTGAAAACATAGTCTAAAAACTACAGTAAATATTAACATAGGTCACTGATTACTTAAGAACAGTTCAAGGGCCGTTGGTGGTAAATGTTTCATCTTTATAACTGAATTTATGCGTTAGCAAGGAACACCACAACATGGATGTGAGTGCTCTTTAACTGCGAATACTGAGACTTGCCTTTTTTTCTTTTTTTGTTTTAATTCATCTTTCAAAGATCACAAGCAATTGGGGTTTCAGCTGAGTCTTATTTACGTACGTTAATATAAAAGATATAAGGTAGAATAAATTAATATTTATTAACGTTTGGATTTTTCAATTGGGACAGTGAATAATTTAGACATTTAAAAATAGTTTGTTTTAATTTGATTCAACAAATGGGTTAAGAGCCTATAAACATGACACTCTTGGACAAGTAAAGCCAATATTTTTTCTGCATTCTAGGAATTGGCAGTCGAAACAAGTGGTAGTGACATTTATCAAGTCCAATTAATTAAATCAATTTATGTACAAAGTGTAAGTGGATTAAGTGAGAAAAAAAGGATAATAAGTGAATGATTACAGTAAGACTAGGACATTTTCTACCTTTTGGGGGGAACATTTCATGGATGAGGCACAATACCTTAAATGAAGGAAAATAATTTGTAAAGTATTAAACTAAGAGAAATTTCACTTATTGAGTGCAATTTAGCAGATTAAAAGCATTTGTCAAATGTATAAATCAAAAGCAGAAGGAATCTATAGTTAATTGGACACGCTGTCTTCAGTAAAAAAGAAAAAAAAGTCTTTGAAATGCTTTTTCCGTTATTGTGGGTAATAGATTACCCAAATTCAATGACTGAAAACAATATATTAACGGGGTGCCTGGGTAGTTCAGTCAGTTGAATGTCTGACTCTTGATTTCGGCTCAGGTCATGATGCCAGGGTTGTGGGATTGAGTGCCTCATCAGGCCTGCTTGAGATTCTCTCTATCTCTCCCTCTGTCCCTATCCCCTATTCATGCTCTCTCTCTCATAAAATAAAATAAAATAAAATAAAATAAAATAAAATAAAATAAAATAAAATGTAAATAAATAAATAAATAAATAATAAAATAAAATAAATAATAAATGAGACAATGTATTTATTATTGCTTATGAATCTACCAGCCAGTTTATAAGGGCCTTGTTCTCTTGATCACAGCTAGCTTGATTGATTCCTCTGTAGTCACCCAACGGATCAGCTGAGAGCTAACTGGTTAGCTGGGAGTTGGCTAGGGCAAAGTTGGTGACTGGGTTATATGCCTTTCATCCTTTAACAGACTTTCCTGGACTTGCTCTCATAGCGTGGCAGAGTTCTGAGAAAAGTGGAAGTATAAAAGGTATCTTAAGGCCTAGAAAAAGAACTAGCACACCATCACTTCCCTGCATTCAGTGAAGGAAGACACAAGTCCAAACGAGAATCAAAGGGAAGAAATATAGAAGCTCCCTCTTGAGTGTAAGAGCTGCAAAATCATATGGCAGAGGGTGTAGATACAAGGAAGAGTAGAAAGTTAGGGGCAGTTTACAATCTATCCAACACATTGAGTGAGGATCTTGGCCTTGACCTGGGGCAACAGGAAGCCAATAGGAATAACCTAGGGATATGTGCGAAAAGACACTTTGTTAGAATAAAAGCTAGAAGGTTCCGATGATAAGGCAAAACGTGGGATAGTCACGGCACACACTTAGTAATTCAAAAAATTAGGAAGGGGTGGATTAGAAATCTATTGTGAGAGGAGAAGTAGCAAAATGAATTTGAGAGAGTTTCAGTAACTTGACAAATCCTCATAGCTACTGTGGCAAATCCAAACTGCATGAGAAAATGAGCAGCCTCTTGAAAATTAATTTTACTAACTCAGTTTATAAAAACAACAATTTCTAGGAAGTGGAAGACTGAGGTTCTGATTATGCCCTTTTCATCTTATGTTACAGAATAGAAAAGCCTCCTGCAATCCTATGACCTCTTCATACAGAAGGACTCATTTTCAATGGAGCCAACCTCTGAGAAGTCACAAGACTTATTCCCAGCAACTGACCAGCCAGTCTGGTTGAGGGTAAGGGCTATTATAAGCCAATCCTGCCAATATTTCAGAAATTAAAAATATCATGCCACTCCTTGCTCATCCTCTGGCAGACTGCGTTTCTTTCTAGTCTTTTCCTAATGTTCTATCTTAGATGGCTGTGATCAGAGAGAAATCCAGAGAATTCGGTTTGCTGTTTAATTTACAGTCACCTCCCAGATTTGCACTTGTTTTAATTCTTCTGAACATTCTGCTTGAATCTGGACTTTAGAGGGTTCTACTGATACTTCTTTGGGTATTTGTGTTGGAATTTTTTTCTTGGCATAAGACTTCTCTTACTAAAGTTGAACTCCTTCTCTTTAATCCTGACCAGTGTTTCTGAGGCTTCTGATTTCTTTTATTATGCCTGAAGTTTCTCACATAATTCCTCATACTTTGTTGTAGTTGAAAGAGTGCAATTTATCTGGAAGGGAAAGAGTTTGCAAATACTTTTTGATTAGTGAGTAACACAATCACAAGTTTGAGGGCACACAAATCATGAGCTTACAGTCTTAGTGCATCCATTGTGTTGGTAGCTAACTCTGAAAATACGTGATAATTTTATCCTATTTAGAAGGACATTTTCAAAGCAATGGTTAGAGACTTTCCTTCACAAAATTTACTTGAGAGCCTGTACTCTAAACTTTGTGTCATTATCATGTATTTGTATAAACTAAAAACTGGATGTAAGGTTATGTATTTGTCACATATTAAGAGGGCCATAAGGCAATAGTATAAATGCATTTTCCTGAGGTCATAAGTCATATTGGTACACTAGATGGAAGGTTGTCAAACTTTTTCTTTTATGGGCCGCATGGTAACTATACTAGCCTTTACAAGCTATACTATCTCTGTGGCAACTACTCCAATATGGAAGCAGCCACACACAATAAAGTAGATAACCAAAAGAGTGTGGCTATGTTTCAATAAAACCATTTTTATACAAATAAGCAGTGGGCTGGATTTGGCCCACAGGACTCTGCTCTAGATCAGTGTTTCATGTCATGATCAATTTAGTGGAATGTTACCAATAATTTAATAAAAAAAAGAGTAACATAAAATAAAACAAATAACATATCAGCCTACATTCTATATTGTGAAAGAGTAAGTATTTATCTTTTGAAACATATGTGTTCAGGTCGACATGTAAAAATTCATTTCTTTTTGTAGGTTCCAGTTGATAAAAGTTTGAAAACTGTTAGTCTAGGTTGTTAGAGCTGAAAGTTCAGTTTTTGATAGTATATAGTAAAGACTTTAACCTTGACCAAATTGAGGCATGGGTTTTCCCTACCTCTCATGCCCTCCCTCCCACCCCCCCCCTCCCCCAGCCAGGTGATCTCTAAGCCCTTTGAATGTCCTAGCAGATAGGAGTGTCTTTGTTTACTTGGGGACTTTGGACCATGCCAGGAAATATAATAATGTGACTTATAGTGAGTCTTGGAGTCTTGTGGTATCAGCTTGATCTCTCAGGAGGCTGGAGACTCAGACCAAGCATGTGGATAGTTGACTGTGGGGCCCCAGTAAAAACTCTGGATACCAAGGCTTTGGTGAGTTTCCCTGCTGGGCAATATCCTGTGCATATTGTTGCACATTGTTTCTGAGAGAGAAAGGTGTTGTCCATGATTCCGTTGGGAGAGGGCAACTGGAAACTCCATCTTTGGAACTTTCCTGGACTCTGCTCCATGCATCACCTCCCTTGGCTGATTTTAATCTGACTCTTTCAGCTGTGATGAACTGCAGCTATGAATATAACAGCTCTCAATGAGTTCTGTCAGTCCTTCTAGCAAATTACTGACTCTAAGAGTTGTCTGGGGTACCCCTGAACTTTTAATTGGTATCAGAAATGAAGGGGGTCCTGAGGACTATGTCCTTCTAGTTTACAAGCTGTGGAAGCCATAGGTCAGTGAAATTTATAAGTGTTGTGCTGCAAATTAGTGCAGCAAAACCACAATGAAAGTATCCGGTCTGTAGTCTCCTTATTCAGAGGCTTCTTCCTATTCCTGTGCCTATCCCTGATATTTGTTGACGTTTATTGAGTTTATCTGACTTTGTGCCAGGGGCCTTGTTCACATTAACCTGTTTTATCCTCACGAGGACCCTATAAGATTTGTACTAGTGATGCAGGCCCACCAGGTCCAAAGACCCAGAGGGGATCTCACAGGACAAGCCAAGAGGGTCCTTGGCTTCATGCAGGATAGAAATCAAACATGAGCAGTGATGAAGTGGGAGCAGAGTTTATTGAAATTATTGAAGAGAGAGAGCAGGTACAGGGTGTCTGAGAGACTCAGAAAGGAAAGGAGAGAGTGTCTGATCTTTGCTTGGGGATCAAGGGTATATGTCTGCATCACACACATCTTCTCTATTCCCCTTAGTACCTGGCATAGTCAACCCTTAATAAACAGAGGGTGAAAATGAATGAGGATAAAAGATAGAAGGTATTGGGTTAGAATCTCGTGTATCAGGCACTGTATAATTCCTGTTGGTATAATTTATAATGCACTGAAATCTAGGGGCTCCTGGGTGGCTTGGTCAGTTAAGCTTCTGACTTCAGATCAGGTCGTGATCTCATGATTTGTGGATTCAAGCCCCACATCAGCCCCACGTGAGCACAAAGCCCACTTCAGATCCTCTGTCCCACTCTCTCTCTGCCCCTCCTCTACTCATTCTGTCTCTCTCTCAAAAATAAATAAGCGTAATTTAAAAAATCATAATGCACTGAAATCTAAAGTCAAAAAGACTATTCTAACCATCTAATTAATAATTTGGGCCACTTAAAGAATCTAGAAGAAATCTCCCTTTTGAAATTTATTTCCTCCATTTGAAATATATTTAATTGAATTTCTTTTTCCAGTCCTGATTTCAGGGCATGGATGAGGAGATTCACCCATTTACTCACCAGTGGAAGGAAGAAAGATGTTTTCCTGCTCCTCATGTAGTTGATATTCTAGGAAAATCTAGATTCTTGGGATGAATAGACCAACAAGTAATAAATAAGTGTACCACTAATAGTGACTTCCATTTGTATGGTCTTTTGATATGTTTCGTGCATCATCACATTATTTCATTTGATCCTGAGAGGTACACAGTGTAAGTATTAAACCTGGCGGGATATTGTGATTTATGAATAAATATATATTTGGTCTTCCTCCTGTTTCACAGAGCTCTTAACCCTTCAGATTTCCTATGTGATGAGAGCAACAAAGGTGTCTATTGCTATGTTAATGAGGTGACTTTTAGAAAACACCTAAGGATGGGACTGGTTGCCAGGAGAACCAGCCAGGTGATCAGAGGGTTGGAACTTTTAGTCCTACCCCCTGCCCTCAGGAGAGGGGAGAAGGGAGGGGCCAGAGGTTGGATCAATTGTCAAAAGCCAATGATTCAATAGTGCCTATATAATGAAACCTTCATAAAAATTAAAAGGACAGGGTTTGGAGAGCTTCTAGATTGGGTGTCTAAGTGGAGATTTAGGGAATGGGAGAGAACATGGAAGCTGTATGTATCTCTTCCACCTGGCTGTACCTGAGTTGTGTCCTTTTATAATAAGCCGGTTATCTATTAAGTAATGCTTCTCTGAGTTCTGTGAGCCTCTGTAAGATTAGTCAAACCCAAGGAGGAGGACATAGGAACCTCTAATTTATAGCCAGTCAGAAGTATAGGTAACAATCTGGACTTGTAGCTAGTGCCTGAAGTGGGAGGGGGCCAGTCTTATAGCACTGAACCCTTAACCTGTGGGATCTGATGCTGTCTCAGGTAGACAGTGTCAGAATTGAGTTGAATTCCAACACTTCCAGATGATATCCAAGAATTGCTTGGTGTTGTGTGGGAAACACCCCACACTCCCCTCCAACACTGAAATTGGTAGTCTCAGAACACCTAAAGACCCTATGATTTATTTTCATCCTAGAGATGACAAAATTAAGCCCCCGAGGTCAAGGGGTTTCCAAAGGTTATACATCTAAATCAGGACTTTGACTTTCCTTTGTATAAATAAATATCCTCGGTTGATGAGCTATTTCTTCAAACATACTTTTTCTTAAACCAAAAGCTCTTAACCTATAGTATGCATGAATATATGTGAAATGAGTTTCAGGAGTCAGCCTTCTGAAATTAATTTAATATATTGTGTATATATCCTCAACATATCTCCTTACTGATGGTAAGTCAGTCTTTTTTATTTTATTTTATTTTATTTTATTTTATTTTATTTTATTTTATTTTATTTTATTTTATTTTGTTAGTCTATTTTAATCTCAAAAGTGTTAATAAAAAAAACAAAAACTAAAATAGGATCCTTCCTTAAGAAGGAGATTGCCTACATAACCCATATGAAAGAGGTTGTGTGGACCCTTTAGTTGAGAACAGGTACTGTCTCACTATATTGAGAACTTCCAGGAGACTTGGAGCACAAGCCCTGTGTACCCTCCTCTGTGCCCCGTCTACCTCCCATTCCATAGTCATCAGATTGACCCATGTTCCCAATTATCTCCTTCCATTAGCTTTTCCTATTATCGCAATTAGTCCAAGAGACTCTCCTTCTTCTATTCATTTCCCTTCATGACTTGGGGGCCTCCATTGCCATATCCTCACCCTAACCACCACCTCATGGCCTTCATCTATTGATGTTTGAAGTTCAGACTGCCTGATTTCACCATCCTCTCTTCTTGAATGCAGTTAGTTACCTACCATCCTTGCTTCTTCCTTGATCACATCAGAGACTTTGACTCCATCCTTCTCCCTAATCTGTCAACTCCTAAGATGAGGTCCCTTTTAACACTTCAAACTTAGAGGTTCTCATTTCCTTAACCCAAGTGATTACAATACTAGTTTTGCACATCCCACTATTCCATTGTACTGCGTTACTTTAACGTATTAAAATACTAATATTTTTGTTGGCATATCACCAATTTGAGATATTCATAATTTCTGTCTTGAGCTATGCCCAGAGAATATGAAAAATGTGAACAAAATGACAGTGAACTTTTTACTTTCTTTGTGTGTAGTTGTTTTGATTTGTGTTTCTTTAATGATGAGAAATTTGCATGTCTTCTCCTTTCTGCTTTTTGGCAGTGAATTTTTCTAAGGTAAAACTAACCTGTGGTATAAGAAACCAAGATTGTGGTTGCTCTTAGGTGTATGTGTGACTGAAAGGTGATGGAAGGGAGTTTCTGGGATGCTGGTAGTGTTTTTGATGTTGGGTGAGTGAGGTCCTTAATCACACAGTTATGCTAATTTTGTGAAATATTTCTTTGTGCTACATTCTCTCATGATATATATGCTTTTTGCTACCACAGAAAATATTCTGAGCTCCCTTCTCCCCTTTGAAACTATCTAAAAGATAATGTTCTTATTTTAATTCTGATTTCCCAGGTTACCAATGCATTGTGAATCTTATGTTTTAATCATTTGTAGTTCTCCCAAAGCCAGTTTCTTCTGCACTTTCTGGGATCCATAACAGGATCTTGAAAATTGTGGGTGGAGGGGAGGGACAACAGGGAGATCAGGGGAGTATGTGGCAGGGGGCTATGGGAGTAGAAGAGAGTAATGGAGGGTGGGGGGTCACCACCTCATGTAATTCCCAGGCCGTCACTGCAGGCTGATTACTGATGCACTTCACTCTCTTCCTCTTCTTATTCTAAGCCTGGTAAATTGTCAGGGGCCTGACCCCTGGTGCTCTTAGATGATTTATTTAAACCAGGATTTTTTTCATCAATCATCTGAGCCACAAGGTCAAAGGCACCTCAGGCCTGGACCCTGACCCTCTTTCAGGGGAAGCAGCACCTCGGGCAGAATATAGAATATGATGACAACCACATCCTGCTTTATGATAAATCACCAGCTTAAATATCAAAATACCAGCATTGTCCTTGTGCTTCAGTATTGCAGCCACCACTTCGTTTCTATTATCTTCTGTTCCCCTTTACCTCTGCGAGCACTGGTGTCACTGAAAATTCTTTCACCTTCAATCCCAACCTTGTGAGTTTTCTAGGCCTTCATTCCTCCCTTTCCTTTATATAAATCTGGGTGCTTGTCCACATCCCCGTCTAATAGCCCCCCAAATTTCCCCAATTTTCTCCACATTCTGAGTCTCTTTGCCTCCATCCAGCCTGGCCTGGGGAGTCAGCCATTTTAACACCATACTTGGATCACTCCAATGTCAGGTAATTTCACACCATCCTTTAAAAGCTTGATAAAACTCACTCAGCTCTCCTGTGGCAAGTCTTGTGGGAAGCCAGGGCCCATGGATGTGAATTCCTGAGACTTACTTTCTCAAGGACACCTCTGGTTCTGAATTCTACCCCACCTACCCCCCACCCCTGCCCACTCGCATTTTATTTCCTGCTGCCATGCTGTTCTCTGAGTATTCTCTTTATTTCCCCACAACTCTTCTTACAAGGCATTTTTGTAGGTAGCAAATACTATTCACTACTTAAAGTGAAGAGGAAGTTACAAGATAAAAAAGGAAACAACCTCAAGTTGAATGTCTGCTGTCTCTGGTACTGTCTTCCTGCTGTCCTTTCTCCAAGCCTTGCTATTCCGTCCTCCAACATATCTCCTCCACATCCTCTATTCACTGCTTTGTTTCACTTCCAAATTCCAGTTAATTTCTAATGAAGATCAGTCTCTCCACCATCATAGTCTGGAGTTTCTTCAGCTTCCAGGGTATTGACTAGGTATAGAGAAAACCTGACTAACCTTGGCTAGGCCCTTTGCTGCACTGGGATTCTTTTACTTGCTATTTGAATTCTCCACCGCATCAGTTACCAACTTTCTCTCTTTTCTTCAAGAGTCCAGCCTTGCTTCAGCCCGCCATCTTGCTGGCAGGTGCCCTACCCTCTTACTCAGTAGAAAATGTATCACATGTACACTCTTCCTACTTTTTCTCCTTCCTACAGGAGAATGGTCATCTTTCTTTATTGGTCCCTCTCTTTTCTGATAGGGAAGCAAGCATTTTCCTTTTTTTTTTTTTTTAAACTAAGACTATCTTTTTGAGCTCTTAAATCCCTGGATCTCCTGGGATATAAGACCACAAGTTATGCTGTCTCCTTTATATTTTCTAATTCTCACCCTTGATTGTTTTCCTCTTTTCTGCCTAAAAATGTAACTTGCCCCAAAGCAATGATAAAAACAACAATTGTAATACTAAAACAAAAAGAGAAACTTTCCCTCGTTCCTGCTTCCTGTGTGAGCAATACCCTCCATGCTGTCATTCAATTTCCACTGTTGAGATCATTGCCTATATTGTTTCCCTCACTCCACCCCTTACTAACTTCTCATTCTTTGAAATCTTGCAATCCCACCTCCATTCTCACTACCCACTTTCTTCACATGACTCTGTCAAATCCAGTGCATTTAAGCTTTCCTTCACTCATGACCTTCTGTATCATGGGAAGCTGCTTTCTACTCAAAGCCCTTTCTTCCTTTGACTTCAAAACTTCATCCACCATGCTCCTCTGCCTGCTTCTGCCTCTTGGAGCTTCTCCATCCTGTATGATAACCGCTCTTTCCAGCCTCTTATACACAAACATGCCATGACCTCTGCCCTTCACACTTTTCTCTTTATCCCTCTCCATGAAGAGTGTCCCCAGAAATCCTATAATATGCTTCTTCTTTCAGAAACCTCCCATAACCTTATTTTGCCTGCTTAATGATGTAGGTACAAACTACTCAGCCTGGCTTCAAGGTTCCACACCAAACATTTTTAATTGATTATGTCCTTCCATTGTTCTTCTGTATATACCTATCCAGGGGACTGCTGGCTGATAGCTAAGCAAGCCTTAAGCTTTTCTGTATCCCAATTGTTGCAGATGCCATTTACTCAGTCTGAAAACCTGTCTTCCCTCCCCACCTCACCCCTGTGCAGGTGGCCTCAGCATTAGAATGCAGGCTCAGCAAGGGCACTACAACTAGCTCTGGGTTATTCAGATAAGAAACTTGCTTGGCCATTAGCCTTTCTTAATATATTATTCTTAACATGTTAACTTTTTCTCTGTCTAATCTCTTTAGTAATTTTCCACTTACAGTAGAGAAAAAAGTATAAATTCTATTTATGGAAGTGTTACATGATATTAGAAAGCAAGTCTATTCCTTTTTTGGATTAAGAATTCAAATATGACCTGTGCATCTTCTTTTATAAGAAAGGTAAAATAATAATATTAGAGGGATATTCCTCATATTCCTTTTTTGGATTAAGAATTCAAATATGACTCCTGCATTTTCTTTTGTATGAAAGGTAAAATAATAATACTAGAATGATGTTCCTCATTTTTGTTTTGTTATATTTATTTTTCTAACTTTTTAAATTGTACATTTTGCTGGGTGCTAAAGCAGTGGACTCTTATTAGAGAGGCGCTGTGGGTGGTATATAGTTCACAATTATGTCAGTGAAAGCATGATCATACTGTTGACTGGCTTGGCTTAGACAGTAGGAAACATCTGGTAGTTTCCTGATATTTATCAAGACAGAGCTGTGTTTCCTTTAAAAACAGCTTCACATGAACAATGCACTACATAATAGCAGAGGAATTTTATAACACAAGTATAGAAACAAGGATGCAGCTATTAAATATAGAAATTAGTTTCAACAACATTAATCAAAAAGTTAATTATACTCAAGAAATACATCAATATTTGTATCTTAGGAAAACATCTTTACTGAAATGATGGACCTTCTGATTTTTCTTTTCTAGAACTAATTTCTATATCCAGTTTAAATTAAGGCATTGAAGCAAATGAAGAGGACTACAGGCCCCCAACCACACCCTTCTTCCGAGGTCCACTGATGGACATTTGCATCTTTGATAGGGACTGACACTATAGAACATGTTTTATCATGGCGACCCCACCTACCCCGCCTCATCTGTAGAGACTTCTCTATGTATAGAGATGCTATTGCTCTCCACCCTCCCTGCCATTCTCTCTCTCTCTCTCTCTCTCTCTCTCTCTCTCTCTCTCTCTCTCTCTTTCTCTTCATCCTACTAAAAAGAGTACATTTTGGAAACTATTTCAATCTAGAACACTGTTTATTTTTACTGGGGGAAAAAAGCAGACAACCAATCCTGGATAGTGCTGCAAACTTTGGTCATACTTTTCTAAATGTAAAGTCCAAATGTGTTTCCGCACCAGTCCCACATAAACTTGGAAGGAAGGAGCAAATGTGAAATTTGAAAACAACTTAGAGAAATGAGTGGGGTCTGACATTTCTGCTTGGACTCTGCACGTTTCAAAACTTGGGCTCCAAAGTCCAAATCTTTCAGCTAAGAAATCTTAAAGTAGGATGGCTTTGCCTGATATTTCCACTTTTAAAATGTTTTTTTAAATATTTATTTATTTTTGAGACACAGAGCATGAGCAGGGGAGGGTCAGAGACAGAGAGAGAGAGACAGACAGACAGACAGAATCTGAAGGAGGCTCCAGGCTCTGAGCTGTCAGCACAGAGCCTGATGCAGGGCTTAACCCCACAAACTGTGAGATCATGACCTGAGCTGAAGTTTGACGCTTAACCAACTGAACCACCCAGGTGCCCCTGACATTTCCACTTTGATATAAGCCTGTGCTGAATATCTAAATGCTGTCTTGCTTCTGATCTGTATATCAGAAAATTGGGCTAAATAGCTTATAGTTATGGTTCCAGAGTTAGCAAATACATCAACCCTCTACACTTGGCCCAAAGTAGACATGGCTGATCAATCACAGGGTACCCTCCCACTGAGCTAGAACAGGCCTCATAGTCCTTTTCTTTTCTTTTTTTTTTTTTAATTTTTTTTTCAACGTTTATTTATTTTTGGGACAGAGAGAGACAGAGCATGAACGGGGGAGGGGCAGAGAGAGAGGGAGACACAGAATCGGAAACAGGCTCCAGGCTCTGAGCCATCAGCCCAGAGCCTGACGCGGGGCTCGAACTCACGGACCGCGAGATCGTGACCTGGCTGAAGTCGGACGCTTAACCGACTGCGCCACCCAGGCGCCCCTCATAGTCCTTTTCAATGGCATTGCCGGCCTGCTGATCAACTGGAGTTGACATGACAGATTAAACCTATTTGCTTTCTCGGGTTTAGACTTTTCTAAATATAACAGATACAACAATTATTTGGGCAAAACTTATCATTAATCACTTTTCAAAAGGAATGCTGGACAACTATCTTGGCAGCCCCTCTCTTCTATTTGGTACATAGCCATTTTAGGAGATGAATAACTGCGGACGATCCGATTCCTCCCTTATCTTCCTTTTCCAACAGTGCCTTAAAACTTTATCTCATCCATTTTGAATAGACTTCGGAGCACATCATTCTCAGGTCCTCACAACTGATCTATTTGCAGCAATGGTTGGAAGGACAAGGCGTCCTTCCTTTTTTCTGGAACTTATCTTTCCCTGTTTCTTACATTCCTTTTGTTTCTTCCACCCTCCAAACTATTTTTCACTTCATTGTTTCTTTACTATATTATGTCTCCTCTCTCCAATAATTGTCTTTCCACACTGTATAAAAGTGCTGTCAGATTTTCCTTAGCCTAAAATAGGCAAGAATATCAACTTTTCAGCAATTCTACTTCCTCCTTAAACTAACGGAACTTTTTTTTTTCCTTTTAACCACAACGTTTCTTCAAAGACTGAGCTGTTTTCATCAAACTCTTCTTAATCCTTTGCAAGGATTAAAAACACTCAGAACTTGCCAAGTGCTTTTCTCTCCCCCTCGGTGTCTCAGAACATTCTTGACATGCTTCCTTTCCTTCGCTTCTCTGGCCCTGCACAAATTAAATTTCTTCTTTGCTTATTCTTTCTCATTTCCTTCCTTAACATTTTATATGCCTTCTAAGGTCTTCTCCTCCACCTTCTTCTCTTCCCTTTTTCTACCTCTACCTTTGGAAAACTCAACTTAGAAAAGTCAGCTATCACCTCTTTGAGTGTGACTTTTAAATAAATATGAACACCCCAGGCTTCTTTCCTAGATGGTAGTTTCACATATTCAAATCCCCTTCTGAACATTAAAGAGTGAGTCTCTTTTTCCAATGACTTTCAACCTTCACAAGACTTTTTAGCCTGGATTTTCATCTGCTGCATATCCTGCACATCAAATTTAGTTGCCATCTTTCACGGTGTTTTCTGGCCCATTCTTTCTTCCAGTTCTCATTGCCATCTTGAATCAGGTCTTTATCCCCCCAAAAACAGAAAGTCTCAAATAGTTATATTCCAACTTTGTGTTCTAGTTTCTATTATCTCTTTCCGTAGAGCCACCTCGCATGAGGGCCTAAGGTTTGTCACCTTAAAGCACTGTTTTGATACCATTTATCCCTTGTTGAAACCCTTCATGGGATTGCTGTTATTTTTTGGGTGGGGCCTGGGTGCCTCTCTGCCTCCATGACCAGGCTCAACTTATTTGTAAAGCTTGTGCTCATTCAAGCAGGTTACTTCCTGATTCCAAAATTCATCTTGATCTTTTATTCTTATGAATTTTGCCCTTGTTTTGCCATTTTCAATATCTGGGATAATTTTCTCTACTGCTATGCTCTGCCTTGTAAAAGTCTACTCAACCTGTAACACCCAAATTAAACAACCCTGCAGGAGAGCTATGCCCAGGTCTAGGTGGGGTGCTGAGAAAAAAGAATAAGGAAGCAGTTGAGGGACATCTTAGGAGGTACACAAGATTTATGTCCCATAGAGACATGGACACTAATTAAAACCATGGAATTGCTTAGAGAAATAAGTAAAAGCAGAAGGGAGCCTGAGCCTGGCCTGGAGAACAGCCAAATATTACCTCCTGGGTAGAAGAGAAAGAACATACAGGAAATAAAGAATTAGAAACAGTAAAATATGCACAGTGTTTTTGAGAAGTTTGTTGTAGTTGAAGGGGAATGAAGGATCAGGTAAACATTTTTATTTTTTCTTTAGGAGAGGCTTGAGAGAACTTAAAAGCGATTGAAAATATTCAGGTTTAAAGATAAAACTAGAAAATCTCGCAGAGAGCGAAAAAAAATATTTGATTGACTGAAGTTTCTAAGCAGGTGCGAGATGACAGGCTACAAATCACAGCTGGGAGATTTTGATTTTACAGGGAACAGGACCAAGTCCTCTCCTGCAAAAAAGAGAGAGAGTGCAAATGGATGAAGAGGGAAGGAATGTGTTGGGAAGAAATGACTGACTGATTGCATCTATTTTCCCTCTGAGATAGTAGGTGATGTCACATGCTGACACCAAGGAAGAAGTGGGAAGTGGCAGAGATGAAAGTTTCAGGAGAATAGAAAAAGTTTAAAAGAGTCACCCCTGAGTAAAGTGACGGCAGAGTAATATGAAAAAAAAAGTTATTGGAATGCCAACAAAGAATACAAGAAAGAGGCCATCAGTAGGTGGGTTTATCTAGTACTGGTATTTTGCAAAGCTGATGAGATCAAAATGGAAGAAAATACAGACATTTAGAGTGAGACCAAGAGTGTTACTGAAATGTTGGATTATGGAATACACACATTCTGGTTAAGAGGAAGATAAAGAAAAACAGAAGGCTAGTGTATTTTTTAAAAAGGAGTTCTCATTGGATTGGCTAGGGTCTCAGAGAGGTCTCAGAAACCTTATCTCATCACCTCAGCTAGAAGTTCTGGATGAAGATCCACCCTCACTTACCATGGTTGTTTGGATGTTATCTACCATACCCTGCTGCATTTCCACGTGATGTCCTTCTTTCTGAAGTGTGCTGGCGGCATAGAACACATGGCCACACTCGGCGTTGCTCATGATAGGTGCTCCAAAGATATTTGCTGAATGAATGAATGAGGGAAGTGAGGAAGGAAAGAGGGCATACAAGTAAGGACAATACGCTTTAGTTTGTTTTTTATTTGCAGGTTGTTGTCAACACATATCTTACTGATACCATTTCCTTTTCTTGCTACTTTAAGAGTTAGTGGAAGGTGTTAGTCTTTTATCGATCAAAAGATTGAAGCATTAGATCAGGTCACTCAAGCCAACAAAACAAATGTTTTATTTGGTCATTAAACATACATTTGTGCTTTCTTATTATTCACATCATGAGGCAGAAAATTGTGAAATTTTCCAGTAATTACGATTGTATCCAGAGGGCAAGTCTGAGAATGACTCACCAGCTTGTCTGGACAGCAACAGACCATTATTTACGGGGACAGACCCTGTGGCTATGCCTGCAGCTGACCCTGAATGGTAGCAAACTGCTGCTCTTCCAGTTACTTTTTAGTTTCCTTCTTTAAGAAAACAATTGTATGTAGCAGGCTAGAACTACACTGAGCATCGCTGTTAAGACAATGGCTTTCTGACTTCGTTGCTATTGGTAAGAAGGCTGCTGTGATTAACACTAATAATTACTTATCTGCTAAAATGTGAATTTTTCCATTTTTCCCTCTGAATCTGTAGAGAATACAGGCAAATCTGATTTATCTCTTTTATATTTTTTATTGTGATTGTATTGATATCTTTCAGTCCAGTCTACCTTAACTTACATTTATTTTGCCATTTTCCTGTTTTTTGTTTTGTTTTGTTTTTTAATGTTTATTTATTTTTAAGACACAGAGAGTGAGACAGCGTGAGCAGGGAAGGGGCAGAGAAAAGGAGACACAGAATCCGAAGCAGGCTCCAGGCTCTACACTGTCAGCACAGAGCCTGATGCAGGGCTCGAACTCATGAACTGTGAGATCATGACCTGAACCAAAGTCTGATGCTCAGCTGACTGTGCCACCCAGGGAACCCTACCATTTTCCTGCTGAAACACATTTTATATAGTGTCAAATATGCAGTTAGAAAAGTAAAACGCTTAAAAAATTTTTTTTTAATAAACAACTGTGACCTAGATTGTGCAGTGTTATCTTAATGACAGTACTGAATCAATATCTGATGTTTTATTACCAAATTGTGTGAATTTTTTACTTGCCCAGATAATGTCTGACCATTAAATAGCACATCTATTTTACAGAACACATCAAAGTGTGCATATTTTATGCCTGAAAAACAATATTATGTCCCAGGAGTAGAACTTTGGATTCTTGATGAAGACTAATTCTTCATCATAGGAATCCTCCTCCTCCTCCTCCTCCTCATCACCATCATCATCAGGTACCTCAAGGCCATTGTCATCACCAGTAGGTGATGTTGAGTACTTCCTTTTATAAAGGCCTCATGACCAAAGTGATTTCATATATTATCTCTCACAAGGCCAAATTCTCTCTAGTGTTTTTTTGCTGTCTATTAATTTTCTGGAGATGCCAGATATCTAAAGAAGAGTTAGTATGGTGTCCTTTAAGAGGAATGAGAAAAATATTCAGAGCCAGTGATCCAGGTTCAATTCTGGATGTACTATTTTCTTAATTCTGAGTAGATAATTTTGCTTTCTTTAATCTGTTTCCTCATTTATAAATCAGGGATAAGAATAGCTACCTGAAAGTGTTCATTCATTCAACATCTAATTCTTAGAAATCTATGTGCTAAGCCCTGTGAGCAAGGTAATTAGTTGGCTGGCTTTATGAATCCTACAGTTTAATGACGGCATTAAGCAAATGACTAATATGAGTTGCAGTATATACATTGTTTAAGAGCTGGGAATCCAGGGGCGCCTGGGTGACTCAGTTCAGCGTCTGACATTGGTTCAGGTCATGATCTCATGATTTAGGGGTTCCAGCCCGCATCAGGCTCTGTACTGACAGCTCAGAGCCTGGAGTCAGCTTTGGAATTCTGGGTCTCCCTTGCTCTCTGCCCCTCCCCCGCTTATGTGCGCATGCTCTCTCTCTCTCAAAAAAGTAAATAAACATTAAAAAATTAAAAAAACAAAAAGAAAAAACAAAAGAGCTGGGAGTCCAGAGCTGGTCTACCTGGGTTCAAAACTTAGCTCTTCCATTTAACTAGTTATAGCACTTTAAATTGCAAGATCTCACTTTGACTCAATGTCCTTATCTATAAAATGAGGATAATATTAGTATCATATCACAGGGCTGTACTGAGGATATGAATTATTATAGATAAAGGTGGGTGCTTTTCTTTCTGATGAGAGAATAGGAGTCCAGAGAGCTTGAATTAAGGACTTAGGAGTAGTTCATATCTCTTAAGGCAGATTTTTAAGGAAGAACACCTCTTATCCTTCCAAAACCTGAAGAGAGGTAGAGAAATATTGTACTTCTCTAAATGGATTTTTGATTTTTAGGGTCTGTATTGGGAAATATTACGGGAACACAGAGGTCCAGTTGGGAGCACTGAGCCACATCAGAATGTATGTGCTTTGGTGATATGTGGTGCTGTAAGCAAAGCCCAGGTCTCATTCAGATGGACACATAACATTAAAAAAGATAAAAAGGGATCCCGATGTGCAGACAGGTCAAATACATACACCCTTACTCTCTCTCAGAAACACACACATGCACACCATCAAAAACTTGTATTTTTGGGCGCCTGGGTGGCGCAGTCGGTTAAGCGTCCGACTTCAGCCAGGTCACGATCTCACGGTCCGTGAGTTCGAGCCCCGCGTCGGGCTCTGGGCTGATGGCTCAGAGCCTGGAGCCTGTTTCCGATTCTGTGTCTCCCTCTCTCTCTGCCCCTCCCCCGTTCATCCTCTGTCTCTCTCTGTCCCAAAAATAAACGTTGAAAAAAAAAATTAAAAAAAAAAAAACTTGTATTTTTGCTGCAAAGATTTTTAGTCTGAAAATACGAAGGTGTTATCCATTTTTTAGAAAGAAAGACTATTTAAAATTAAAAGTACTTAAAATTAATTTTATGACTCAAAATCTCTCATTTCCTGTACTGAAGTATTCATAACATCATTAAATTTCAAAACTAAGTGCAAATAAAATTTCTTTAAAAATGTAGAGATCCATGGGAAAATATAAAAGAACATCTGTTGAACATGTACTTTCTCCCAGGATAAAAGTTAATATTATATCATAAATTTTCACATGTGGTTACTTGTATCATATCTGTAAAGACAAATTAAAAATTTGTGCAGTTTTTTTTTTTTTCAAATCCTTTTTAGTGCTTACTTTGTACCAGGCACTGTTCTGAAAACTTTATGCATAATGTTCCACATTTAAGTAGAAATTAGCTGTTGGTTTTTGTAGACTCCTTTGATCAGATTTAGGACTTTTTCTACTCCCACCTTGATGGGAAATTCTTAACATTAATGGGTGTTGAATTTTGTCAAATGCTTTCTCTGCATCTATTAAATGGATCGTATACTATTTCTCTTTTATTTTGTTAGTATGAACTGCATGGTTGATTTTCTATTGTCAATCCAACTTGGCATTCCTGGAATAAATCTCATTGGTCATGATGTGTTATCTTTTTTTAAATGTATTGTTAGATTAATTTATCTAATATTTTGTTAAAATTTAAATATATGAGTTCATGAGGGTTATTGGTCTAGAGTTTTCTATCCCGGTGATATCAAGGTTATGCTGGCCTCCCAAAATGAGTCAAAATCGTTCCACCTTCCTTTATTTTCTGAAAATGTTTGTGTGGCACAGCTCTTTTCAGTCTTGTGTTTACTTATGGTAGTGAATTCAATGTCTTTAGTAGAGTGGTTCATAAGTTTTAGAACACATAACAGCCACCTGGCAGGCTTGTGAAAACACAGATTTCTGAGCCCCCTTCCAAGATTCTGTAGGTACAGGGTGAGCCCCAAATATGTATTTCCAAATCAGCTCCCAGGAGATGCTTGCTGCTGGTGGTCTCCCAGGTGTTCTTTGAGAAGCAGTGTTGGAGTAGCTAGGGAGCTATTGATGGGATATTGCTGGGGGTGGTCCAAAGTAATAGTTATTTTAAAGTCCCAGTCTGATCAGTTTTACATCTGTGCCATGCCTGGGTTTTTGTTTATTGACTGTTTATCCTGCTGATGTATTTTCTTGTTTTTTTTCATGTCTGTTTATCTTTTTTAATTGAATGCTGGTCATTGTGTGTAAAGGACATATTTAGTGTAAGATAGGGAGTGCTGGAGGATCATCGCAGGTTCTCTTCCACCCCCAGACACACAAAAAAGGCCTTAATTTATTGCCCCTTATTGAGGGTCTCTATCTGCAAGGCCAATAGAGGTTTGCCATCTATCCCCGTGAGGTAGGCCATCACTGCCTTGTATTTAAAGCAAGACGTTCCTCAGTTCTCCTGTTCTGCCTCAGTCTTAGGCAAAGCCTGGGGTGAGGGTGAGGGTGTCTCACTCAGAAATTCCTCATGCCCTAAATGATGCTTTGAGTTGGTCATGGCAGTGATTTGTGTGGGGACTGATGTGCCTAGTTTTTTTCACAGGAAGGATCTAAGGCAATGCAAAAAATCCTATGCATAGGATTCTTTTTAAATGTATATGATATTGCAATACTGGGAAATGACACTCATTTAACAAGAACATCCCCTTACAGGAAGAATGGGAGAAGGGCAAGGAAGGGACTTTCAGTTGTGTATAGAACTGAAAAACTTAAACCAGGGAGGGAGTGGCTTTGGTGGATTACGTATGAGTCTGATAACAGCGCTATCCAAATGAAGTAAACACTAAAGTCTCACCTAGGAGAGAAATTCAAAATTGGACAGAGAGGGTAGGGGCAAGATCTTGGGGTAGAGCGTGCTTGTAGAAGGTACAAGGCTGCTGGACCAGGTAAATTTTTTTTGTTTTTTAAATTTATTACATGTGGGTCATGGTCAGGTTCTCAGACACAAAGCAACACTCACTGGAGAGGTCACAGAGAGTAGTATGATTGAATCTACTTGGGAGTTCTAAACTAACAATAAAGAAGCTGTACATCCCTGAAGGGCAGCACCAACTGTAATTGGGTATAGCATGGTTTTCCTAATCAAGACTGCTTCAAGAGGATAAAAAATGCCTTACATTTGATCACAGTTACGAGTTGACAGAAAAGTTAGCATCCATAGTGTTAATTCTATAACAGCCCTATAAAGTCAGAGTTACTAATCACATTTTACACATTAAAACAAGTAAATTGAAGCAAAAATTGAGGGTGCACAGATTACACATCATAGCCAATCACACACATCCAGTGTAAGGCAAAACTAACTCGAAATCAAGACGGGTTAAGCTTACATCTCATGCCTTTGCTGCAACTGCTTCTTTGTAGTCTTTAGATATCCTAGACTGGACTCTGCCGCTTTCCAATGTATTTTAATTGTATGGTTTTGCATTTTCTTTGTTTACTTTTCTGTTATTTCTTAGAACAGTTCCTTTTGGAAGTTGCATCCTGGCTTGACAGCATTGCAGAGAAACAGGAAAAGGAGCAGACTTGGTCATGTTGTGCCCACAGGGACCCCTAGTTCACAAGGCTGCATCCAAGCCGAGGTGGGAAAACCCGGGGCCAGGGCATTTATTATTAAGTTCTCCCCAGAGAATGGATGGGACAAAAAATACTGTTCTTTTCTCACCTACCTGGGGCAGTGTTCTTGCAAAAGCACAGGTGAAAATGGTTGAAAAGGACAAAGTGCTATTTAAGTGTGCCAGATATGACATCTTTAGTGCAGGTGACTGTGGGTAGATTGAGTCTAAAAGAGCATAATGGTGGTTTATACACAACACAGAGTCCCCTAAAAACAACACAAAATTGGAACTATAGCAGAGAATACCTAAATGCTATGCATTCAATGCCGTTTAGTTTCCGAATGATGTACTTTTAGGCTCTCAGTAATGGAAATAATTTTATTTTTTAAAATTCTTTTATTTGAGCATGGTTGACACACTAGAAAAACATTTTTATCGTTATAATACCTAAGTATATAGTTCTCTAAAAGAAAAGTAGAATATTTTAATCATTTCAAGTACATCTACGTCCCCCACAAGCCATTCTTACTCCTAAACGTACAGTACATTTTTAACCCTTTGTATAGTTACAAACTTCCATTCCCCCGGAAATTAAATATACCTCTTAAAAGACTGTTAGCGTTCATCTCAATTTTACTGATTGCTTGACACCTTATAATTTCCTTGAGACTTACATTTTTGGTTCTTAATTCAAATGAGTTTTGCCATTGCTCTCAGCTTACTGATAAGATGATTATGTATTCTGCATCTAAGTGTGCTTTCTGGTGATAAATTATATTATAATTGTCCCTGCCAGAGCTGCTTTAGTTAAGTGCCTGGTAGCATTTTCATTATACAACTCATTTTCCTCCCGAAGGGTTTGTAACTTTACCCTTCCAAAATATGTTTTTGTTATTCAGTTACTGATAGAATATGCATATTGGAGCAGGGCAAAAAACCAGATATCCCTAATATTTAGACCTACTCTCAAAGGGGAACTTCTATGATAAGAACTTTTACAATGGAAAGGAAGAAGTCCTCCTTCTCCTTATTAAAGAAACAAGGATGAAGGTTTAAATGTGTAGTTGGCTTGAAAAACATGGAGAGAGGCAGAGTTTATTCTAAGCCTGAATGTTCTCTCCCTCTTACACACATACAAATATGTAACCAGGAACCTGCTATTGGTTGTTTTCACAATGGTTTGACAGAGTTACATAAAAGATAAAGAGAACTGCTGAGATGCTAGAAGATGGGTGGCTTAGCAACACAAGTTATTTTATGGACTGTCAGCATTGCATGGTTAGGACATGGCACTTTTGTTGAAAACAAAGTTGTGTGCACCCAGTGGGACACAGAGGAAGAGACAGCGTTTCTGGCATGCTGTAATAGTGGGAAATCACAGACATATATTTGCACGAATTTCTATGAATTTTATGTAATGTTGTAGCAAATACTTAAAAAGAGTTGCAGGTGAAGAATTTACAGAGACATACATGTGCTAACATTTAAATATAATGTATATTTTCTTGTTCAAACTATTTGATCTAGAAAAATAGCAACATAAGTTGAAATGTATATATTTACATATGTATGTATGTGTATTTGTTTGTATGTATATTATAGATCCATTATAAATGGCCTGCAAATTCCTTCCTTCCTCCTTTCTCTCCTTCCTTCCTTCCCTGCCTCTCCCTATCTACCTAATCTAGTTCTTTTCTTAGACATGGATTACACAATCCTACCGTTTGTGGATGGAGATACTTCTAGTCTCAGAATAAGTAAATCATTCCTTCTTAAATCTTTACCCTTTAGAGGCTTATTTAAAAAAGCATGAGATCCTTTACATGATAAACAAACAAACTAAATAATAAGCAGGTTGTACAAAAATCTATTCCCTTCAAGTTCTTATTGCTATTTACCCACATTATATAATTATTCCTTGGTGACAAATACCACAGAGCATCAGAACGACCATAGAATCTGGAATTAGGCAAACTTGTATTTGAATCCTCATTTTCTATGTAACACTGAACAATACTTCTCTCCTTGGAGTTTTAGTTTTCTCATCCGTAAAATGAGTGTAATAATTTCTGCCACGCAGGGTTGCTATAACAATTAAATGTCATGTAAAGTACCTAACCCATTTTTACCACATCATAGGTGTATGATAAATACTAGATCCCTTCCCTGTATCACCTAAGAAGAATTTTAAATGGAGGGGGGAGTTGGATTAAACTAATTACTTACCATTCCAAGATATGTGAAAAATATGATTTAAAAAGGACAAGGGCAAATGTGTTTTAGGTAATGTTTGTAACAGTTCTTGGAATGTAGGTATAGAATATGCTAACTGAATGCCTAAGTTTCCTTGGATCAAGATTACAAAAGTTTGGTTTTATCTTTGTGCTACTGCAAGTTTTCAGTAGGCTTATTTTTATTAAAATATTTAGTACAAAGATATATTTCAGGGGCACCTGGGTGGCTCAGTCGGTTAAGTGACCGACTCTTGGTTTCTGCTCAGGTCATGAATTCATGGTGTGTGAGTTTAAGCCCTGCATTAGGCTCCATGCTATCAGTCTGGAGCCTGCTTGGAATTCTCTCTCTCCCTTTCTCTGCCTCTCCCCTGTTCATATTCTCTCTTTCTCTCTCTTTCTGTCTCTCTCTCAAAATATAAAAAAAGATACATTTCAAAGATATATATAATAATTGGGAGACTGCTAATGCTATAATCAAGGAATTCACAAGCTAGTAAGAAGACAAACGTGTTAGCAAACAATACATTGTGAAAAGTGTGGTATTAGATATTTGGTAGACATCCTGCTCTCTGGAGCTCCTGGGTGGCTCAGTCAGTTAAATGCCCGACTTTGGCTCAGGTCCTGATCTCACAGTTGGTGAGTTCAAGCCCCACATTGGGCTCTGTGCTGACTGCTCAGAGCCTGGAGCCTGCTTTGAATTCTATGTCTCCCTCTCTCTTTGCCCTCCCCCATTCATGCTGTGTCTCTCTCAAAAATGAATAAAAGTTAAAAATAAAAATAAAAAAAATAAATTAAAAAAAGTCCTGCTCTCTGAGGTAAAAGGACCAGCAGTTGGTCAGGTAATCAAAACAGTTGATTAAACTGTGAGTCACACACATACACACACACACACACACATACACACAAAGGTACATATAGTCTCTGAACATTACATGTAAATTTAAAACTTACAAAGGTATGTTCATTTGATGTAGTGCCAAGATACTTGCTTTGAATGTGTTTCTACTGAATGGAGTGCCTACTTTTTTTTCCTCATAAACCACAACCATATGCAATGCTTAGTGCCCCATTCTGGCTTTTATGAAAAACGAAGCAAGTGTTTGTGTTTACAGACTTGCAAAGCAATTTGAATGTTGAATGAAATTTTAGAAATTTTATAATATCTTACCCATTCCTAATTTAATAGAAGTATTAAACAATTCATATTCATCCTTTTTTAAACAATTCATCTTCTTCAAAATTATTTGTAAATTTTTTCGGCTTTGTTTTCATTAAACAGCAACCTCCTTTCTTTAACCCTTCTATACCACTGATTTATGTAATGTTAAATTAAGTCACAGAATTAAAATGAAATGTAAAAATGGCATAAGCAGGTATGAAAATAAACACAAACTGCGTCTGGGTGAGTGCACGGGTTCACCTGCTGGAGCAGAAGTGCAGGGACATCCTGGTCATGTGCAGCATGTGTAGGGTATCAGCTTGTGCTGTTAAGGAAATGGAGAGTATCAATTCGTCCACTTGTTAGGTGGAGGTTGGTTAAGGCAGCTTTTAGTAAGTCTCAAGTTCTGGTGGTAGCACAAGAGGGGATGTTACAGTAGTTGTGATGATGGAGCTCTTGGGTTACATTTACACGTGATGGTGATCATCAACATTTAATAATTATGTGATCTGGGGCGCCTGGGTGGTTCAGTGGTTAAGCATCAACTCCTTTTGGTTTTGGCTCAGGTCATGATCTCATGGTTTGTGGATTCGAGCCCCGCATCAGGCTCCATGCTGACAGCATACAGCCTGGTTGGGATTCTTTCTCTCTCCCTCTCTCTCTCTGCCCCTCCTCCCCGTCATGGGTCTCAGTCTCTCTCTCTCTCTGTCTCTCTCTCTCTCTCTGTCTCTCTCTCTCTCTCTGTCTCTCTCTCTTTCACAGAATAAATAAATAAACTATAAAAAAACCCACAATTCTTTTAAAAAATGTGACCTTGGGCAATTTGTCCTAACCCTCAGTTTCTGCTTTTTAAGATGATCATAACTGAGTTGTTAGAAGGAGTAAAGGCACTTAGCACACATGATGTTCCAAAATGTTAGGGATGAGGCTGATTATGGTAACAAAATATCAAAGAAGTCTTTAAAACTAAGAAGATGCAATCATACTTGATCAGATGCATTATTTGATGCTTCACTTGGTCTCTTCTTACATGTTTTTCTGTAACAGTTGCTGTAGTTGTTAGCTTGTAAAAATCATCTAGCAAACTTGTGACCACATTTTCAGTGGGTACTTTAGGGTCCAGGCACTTGCCATCACTAGGTGTTTCTAGGGACAAGAGCTGTTCTAACAGACAAGACCACATACTCTGGAAATACTATCATCTGTTGCAAGACACAGAAAACTTGAAGTGTCACAGGCAGAACCACAAGCAAAGATTTGGTGGGGGTGGAAGGGTGTGTGTGGGGGGGGAGTGATTAAAAACTAGAATGAGTTCATGGAGACACAGTTCCTGCTAGACTGATTTACTTTCCTTTTATGGTGCAGTACCTTGTTTTGTGTACAAGATAAATATGCTTAAAGTTGTAATGTACCTACTTGGTATCAAATATTTCAAAGTATTTGATTATATCCATTCTATGAGTATTACTTAAACAGGAAGCTGGAATCTCTTCCTTTGTTTGATTCTCAAATATTTGTGTCTGCAGGCTTCTTTGACCCCTTCTTACTCTAAATGCTTTTAATAGAGAAATAGATTTACTTCCATAGCCCCAGCTCCAATAAAAATGTGTGTCTTTGTCCTACTTATGAGTCTGTACCAGCAGCCCACAGACAGCTTGCATACAGCATGCTCTGCTCTATAATGTAATAGTTTTTGTCCTTCACTCCTTTTTTTTTAAAAGGTTTGTTTATTTTTGAGACAGAGAGAGACAGAGCATGAATGGGGGAGGGGCAGAGAGAGAGGGAGACACAGAATCGGAAACAGGCTCCAGGCTCCAGCCATCAGCCCAGAGCCTGACGCGGGGCTCAAACTCAGGGACCGCGAGATCGTGACCTGGCTGAAGTCGGACGCTTAACCGACTGAGCCACCCAGGTGCCCCTGTCCTTCACTCCTTTAACATGTTCTTTATCAGAGGTCATTTGCTCAAGTCAGACACCTGGAAACCAACCTTGGCCCTTAGGCCTTCTTTACTCCGCACATCCAAATAGTACCCCCCCTTAGACTTGTTGGTACTTCTTTGAGAAAAAATTTTAAAGTTTTATTGCCAAAAAATAGATATGTTTTGTTAAGGGTAGCATTTAAAAACCTGAAATGAGGGGCTCCTGGATGGCTCAGTCGGTTAAGCATCCGACTCTTGATTTCGGTTCAGGTCATGATCTCCTGATCTGTGATTTCAAGCCCCATCTAGGGCTCTATGCTGACAGCTCAGAGCCTGGAGCCTCTTCGGATTCTGTGTCTCTGTCTCTCTCTGCCCCTCCCTGGCTCATGCACACATTCTCTCTCTCTCTCTCTCTCTCTCTGTCTCTCTCTCCCCCTCTCCCTCTCCCTCTCTCTCTCTCTCTCTCTCAAAAGTAAATAAACATTAACAATTTTTTTAATTTAAAAAATTAAAAGATTAAAAAAACACCAAAAATGATTAATTATAATGGGAAGGATTCCTGTTAACAGTGGTAGAGCATAATTCTATGATGTAAGAACTCAATGACATAAAATCTTTATGGATGGAGGAAAGTTTGAAATGAGGTTTAAAGGTGGAAACTCTCTCTCTCTCTCTGCCCCTCCCCCACTTGCACGTGCGCTCTCTCTCTCTCTCTCTCTCTCTTAAAATAATAAACTTTAAGGGGCGCCTGGGTGGCTCAGTCGGTTGGGTGTCCGACTTCGGCTCAGGTCATGATCTCATGGTCCGTGATTTCGAGCCCCGCGTCAGGCTCTGTGCTGACAGCTCAGATCCTGGAGCCTGTTTCGGATTCTGTGTCTCCCTCTCTTTCTGGCCCTCCCCCGTTCATGCTCTGTCTCTCTCTGTCTCAAAAATAAATAAACGTTAAAAAAATTTAAAAAAAATAATAAACTTTAAGAAAAATTAGGAAAAAAAAAACTGCCTGGGTGGCTCAGTCAGTAATGCATCCAACTCTTGGTTTCAGCTCAGATCATGTTTCATGAGTTGAAGCCCTGCATCAGACTCCACACTGATGGTGCAGAGCTTGCTTGGGATTCTCTCTCTCCCTCTCTCTCTGCCCCTCCCCTGCTTGCTCTCTCCCTCTCTCCCTCTCTCAAAATGTATAAATAAAGTTAAAAAATTTAAAGGTGAGTGAGATTTTGGGGGACTGATATAGGGAGGCAGATGGAACATCTTAACCAAAAGCAGGAGAGATAGGTCAGAGCATCGGGAGGACTTGAGGAACAAGCACTCTCAAATGGGGCATGGAGATGGGGCTGAATGAGGACTGAAAAAAGGCACCAGATCTGGGCACCAGGAAGTCACCAGTGGCCTTTGAATGGTGCCCCTGGAGTTGTTACATGAAACCTAACTGAAACATGAAACATAAAAACACTATTTAAGAATCTGGAAAGATGGTGGGGCACCTGGGTGGCTCAGTTGGTTAAGTGTCCGACTTCGGCTCAGGTCATGATCTCATGGTCTGTGAGTTTGAGCCCCGTGTCTTGCTCCGTGCTGACAGCTCAGAGCCTGGAGCCTGTTTCTGATTCTGTGTCTCCCTCTCTCTCTGACCCTCCCCCGTTCATGCTCTGTCTCTCTCTGTCTCAAAAATAAATAAACATTAAAAAATTTAAAAAAAAAAGAATCTGGAAAGATGGTGAAGATAATGAGCTGATACCAGAAGAGGAAGTAGGGGAAAGGGAAGATTCCTTAACAAAAAGTTGTTTGAGGCAGTTTTTAGGTTCAGAAAAGATAGAAGTTGAAATGAGAAAGAGAAGTAACAATAGCAAATTAGTGTAGCAAAGAGCAGATGATGGAATCAGGAGTACAAATAGAGGAGTTATCTGGGAAAGGATATGTGATAATTTACTTGTAAGATCTTAGAGAAGAAGGGAAGTGACATACTACGGCTATGAAGAAATTTGAGGCATAATAAAAGAGCTTTTATCATAAGCTCTGATCAGAGGAAGTAGAAAGTGAGCAGACTTCAACTCCGCTGGGCAGCTCTTTAAAATATCAATGCTGGGGGCACCTGGGTGGCTCAGTCTGTTAAGAGGCCAACTTCAGCTCAGGTCATGATCTCACAGTCTGTGAGTTTGAGCCCCGCATCAGGCTCTGTGCTGACAGCTCAGAACCTGGAATCTGCTTCGGATTCTGTCTCCCTCTTTCTTTGCCCCTCCCCCGCTCAAAAAGAAATAAATATTAAAAAATAAATAATAAATTATAAAATATTAATGCTGAGTTATACTATCAGAGATTCTGATATATGTGGTCTGATGTGGAGCCCAGGCATCAGTATTTTTAAATATTTCCCAATGATCAACCCGGGCTGAGAATCATAACCTAGAGAGCAAGTCTAGGGTGGCCATATTTACAGGAGGTACAGAAGGTACAGGAGGTTTGAACACCTGGTGAGATTAAAGAACCATTAAGGAATAACATCTTTTCACTGAAAATCAGGAAAAAGTGGGACTAGAAGAAGATAGAACAACAAAAATGCCATTACCATTTACTAATGCAGTCTTTTGCGTTATTCTCTCCTTTTGTTGATTTCACTCCCCTTTCTTATCATGTCCACCTATTTTCCCGTATTTCTGACCAAGCCCCCTGTCTCTGGCTGTTTGGCTTTCCTTCTCTTTTATCATTTGTTTTCCTTACATCTCCCATTCTCCACACTTTTCAACTTTTCCTAATTTTCTGCCCATTAGGTCCTTTCCACCTTCCTCTAGCCAATGTAGCAAGAATAACTTTGGCCAGGCAGGGAACAGAAAACCAGACAGTTTTGATAAATGAGCCAAGCCTGAGCTGACTGCAGAACAGAGCAGGCCCAAAGGACCTAGTACTGCCACAGAGACTCCTAAGAAAGTTGAAGCAGTAGGCAAATGACAGAGCCTCCGTTTTGTTCATTTACTCACAGAGATATCATCTGGAGTTCTCTGGGGACACTACAGTTATGTATACCAGTCTCTGAGTATGAGCAAAATACTGGCAACCAGTCCATGTTATCTTGTGCCAGTGGGTATGAGTGGGAGATTGTACTAATTGGGACTGTTTTAATTACAAGTGAGAGAAAGAAACTTGAAATAGCTTGAGCTAAAAAGAAAATCATTAAACAGAAATGTCCTAAGAATGCCAAAGACAGATAAGGACTAAAACCGAGCGCTAAGATGTCCTCCAGACTGTCTCTCTCACATTTTCCCCCATTCTGCTGTTTTTTGTTGTTTTTCGCCCTCCCTGCTGCTTTTCCATCTGAGGGGTGGAAATTGTTCTGTGGATCATGGTTCCAGCTAGAGAAAAAGTGTGTGTGTGTGTGTGTGTGTGTGTGTGTGTAGGGGAGGAGGGGGGAGGAAGGGAGGGAAGAGATGAGGGAGGAGGAAGAGGGGGGAAAGAAAGACTGCCCTCATTGTAGCACACTGAGAAATAATCCAATTGATTTAACTGGGGCTACTCGTTGACTTTAGTCCTGGTCATCAACAGCTAAGACACTCAGTTCTTCAATATCAACATGGCTGCCAGGTTTGCGCCCCTGTAAATGAAGGGGGGAGGGGGCATGAATCTGCGCCACCAAATTAAGAATAAATATATCTTAACATCCTTTAGGTAGTTCAACGCATACAATTTCTCTGTTTTGAAACAAAACAAATCCTGTCTTTCACAAATCAAGTCAGGACTCACCCTACAAAAATGCTCTAAGTTTCCTTAAGTGTAAAGAAAACTTCTCTGAAAAATTACACAGGTTGTAAATGTGGACTGGTACCTGATTTCATGTATGCTGTCTGGATGTGAAGTGATGGAAGGCAGAGTGGGTCCTCCAGAAGTGTGCTGCACCTTGCAACTGATGCAGAAGTGAAAAGGAGGGCTATTTAGGGGGCAGTCACGGGTGTGCAAGTTGAACCTTCATGTCACTCTTTCCATTCCATCTACTATTAGCTTTCAGCTTCATGGGGTTTCGCTTACATTTAAAACATGTATGTGCAAAAGTATTGGTAATGGTGGTAGGAGCAGGAGCGATGACATGGGAAGCTTTTCTTATTTGGAAATTATATTGCTAAATCATATTTAGGAGAAACTGAAACTAGACTTTACATCTTTTTTTTAAAAACGGAATTGAATTTTGCATTAGAAAGTCTTTTCATAACTCAAAATTTCTGTTTTGTTTACAGATCTTTAACAATCTCTACCGAGTTCTTTTGCATTTGAGTACCAAAAATGCTATTATTCATAGATGGTTAAGAGCTGTATTGTTTAGCTTAGTATATTTCATTCCACAGAATTTATCACATAAACCACCAGAAAGAATAGAATCTAGTCCTACTTGTGAAACCTCCCTAAAATTACCACAGCATTCCATGAATGTTTGAAAAACCAAACTACTGGGGTGCCTGGGTGGCTCACTCAGTTAAGCGTCAGAATTCAGCTCAGATCATGATCTCACAGTTCAAAAGTTTGAGCCCATGGCGGGGACTCTGTGCTGACAGCTCAGAGCCTGGAGACTGTTTCAGATTCTGTGTCTCCCTCTCTCCCCTGCTCATTCATATTCTCTCTCTCTCTCTCTCTCTCTCGAAAATAAATAAAAATTAAAAAAAAGAAAAGAAAACTGCTAACGAGCATTTCCATTGAACATTTCTTGGCCCATGAAGGATAAACAAATTTACTCCTGGGAGAAACTTATTTGACACATACTGACCAGAGCATATAAATAGAAGGTTGTTTGCTTTACACGAGACAGTAAAATGACATTTCATTTGATCTTCCTGTTTTCTTGACCTAATATTGAACACATTAAATTTGTATACATTTCAGTTTAGTTATAATCTATTTCCTCCATACAACTCCCACCACCTCCACTTCAAATTAAATGTAGCATAACTCTCGTGGTGGTTCACCAAATCTATAAATATTGGTGAACATAATTAAATATAATTTTTTAGCTTTATTGAGTTACAACTGATGAAAATTGCATATACTGAATGTGTACTGCTTTATGTTTTGATAAACATTTACGTTGTGAAATGCTTACCACAAAGAAGCTAATGTACCCATAGTTACGGTGTGTGTGTGTGTGTGTGTGTGTGTGTGTGTGTGTGTGTGTGATTAGAGCACTTAAGATCTACCCTCTTAGCAAATTTCAAGTATACAGTACAGTATTGTTAACTATAGTCACCATGTTCTACGTTGTATTCATCTTAAATATATTCATCTTATGTACTGAAACGCTGTACCCTTTGTAACAAGCCTTCAATTGTTCTTAGAAACAATTCACTGCAAATGTGCTGGCATAGTTTTACAAAATACATCTAAATGGAAAAGCAGATTATTTCTAATTTACCAGACTAGAATATTCAAGCACTAAAAATCTACAAGTATTCTAAAACCATACATACGAAAGTAGTATCTGCTCAGTAGTGGCTCCCAAGGCAGGGCAATGGGAGCTTAATAGCCATTAAATCATTTGCCACTTTGGACAATGTGCAGAATTCAAAAGAGATAACAAATGCCTTCTGTGGGAGAAAAATACAAGTGTCAGCATGACTAAAGCACATTCAGTCAATGTTTTATATGCATTATTGTTTGTATGCTCCATAGCAGTCCTAGGAGTTAGGTGCATTTAATAGACAAGATTTTGCCTCTGAAGAGTTAAGCAACTCATCCAAGATCATGTACCAAGCAAATTGCAGAACTGGAATTTGCACCCGATTCTTGGGGAACCTAAGGCCCGTGTGCTTTTGCTGCATGACTCTATCTTCCTTTTGGAATTTATAATCTGTAGTTGGGGAAAGAAGACACACATGTGAGACATTTAAGTAATAATGAGAAGCCAGATATGATTTTGTATCAGAATAAGTGGTTGAGAGAGAGAGGGAGAGAGAGTGTGTGTAGTCAGAGTATGTATATATAGACAGAAAGAGAGTCAGAGAAAGTAAGTACAACCCAGACAAATGTAATTGAAGAGGTTTTTGTTTCTTATTGCATTTGGTTTAGAGGATCGGCATTTTTTTTTCTCAACCTCTATAAAGTTTCCCATCTTTTCTTCTCACATTCTTCCTTATCCATTCACCAGTGACTTTAGCTTTCTGTGAAGCATAAGCTAGAAATAGCTCCTTTTTTCTAAGAAGGTGATTTATCTAACGAGTGGTTCATGTTAGGAAAGTTAAGGTGCAAAATACCCAGCTCATGGGTCACCTATCTTTCTGTCATTTTGTCCCTCTATTCCTCTCCTCAGCTCACCTTAGGAACCTCACATGTCCCTCTTTCCTGGTGAGAGGAAAGCCTGCCCTTCTGTCCAATTTCATTGCCCCTGACAGGGTGAATAGCTAGGAGTGCAGAGGAGAAAGAATTAGAGGCATATTTTTGTTCTTGGGTCCAAGGGAATGCTCTAATCCAGCTTTAATGAAATTTCAGTAGATAGTTTGATCACTATCTGACTCTCGAGCCCACTTCTCAATTTGTTCAGAACTCAGACAGGAGACGTGTGTGATTATTTGGTAACAAGGGACTCCAACATTGAATGGCTGTAGGAGGGCTCTGTCTTCCCTGAAGTCTTCGCTCTGCCGTAGAATGCACCCTCCCTTGTAAATTACCGTAACTTGGTAGTGACTTTCCAACTGTCAATGTAACAAGTAAGCTCATGAATTTGTCTGTTATAATGTGGATGGATAGGAGTGACCAGGAAGGAGACATAGATGCTAGGCCACTTTGCTCCTTGGATCAAGATGTGTTTATGACCTGTCTTCGTCTGGGAAGCAGAAAAAACCCAACCCATGACATTCAAGACAATCACCTGAGGATATGCTAACTTCATGGAGGTATTTTTCTGCTTCCTTCAGTTTATATCAGTTACTGGAATCTCACACAACATATCTTCCTATATTTTATTTTTGTGGTTATTTTACTTCTTTACATGCTTATTTTTCATATTGCTTCTCTCTGATCTTGACGCTTTATAATTTTGGAAATGACAGTTGGTTCTATTCGTACTTGGTTTATGATGATTTTAAATGTCTAGTCAACTTCCCTGAATTTAGCTTTGACTTTCAACATCGACCTGTAGGAAATTTAATATATTTTATTTTAAATCAACCTTGGATAAGTCATCATTACCCAAATATTTATTAATCTGATGAATTTTGACAGTTTTTTTTTGTGTTCATAGAGGAAAGTATAAATTACTAACCATGCTCAGTCATTGGTTGTTTGTTAATAAAATAACTAAATTCATAATCAATCTCTTACACAAAATTGGTGTTATACAAGAGCATTTGCATTAAAGATGTTTTGCTCTGAAATGCAGTTTTGTATAATCTAGCATTCACGAAGGGGGTAAATAGGTAGCTTTTGCAAAGACCATTTATCAAGACCTTTGTTTAACAGAGAAAAAAAAAGGACATAATTAAATATCAGTGGAAAATGGGACTTCCCCTTTGGGAAATGCACTCATTCAGCCTGACAACCCCCAGAATGTTCAGTAAGGGTCTCCTCTTGTCTGAATGGCAGTGTGTGGAGAAGCTAACAAACACATGATCAAGTTGAAGCTCTTTGCTTGGCAGATGTCCCTCGTCCCTATTAGCACTTGAGAAGAAAACACTTTTTTTGACCTTTTAAATAGCTAGACTTTGAGAGAAGTTTAGAATTTACATATTCTGCACATTTTTTTCTGAACCCTAAGCCCATATAATACAAATATACAGTCATAATCCTTACCCTGTCACCTTATTCTAAAATAACAAAAATTGGTTAGTGAGCCCCTTGAGAGAGTACACATGTCTTAGTCACTTTGTTTGTCATCTTCCCGAGGATGATAGTGCTCAGCACATAGGGCAGAGCTCACAACACTACTTGCATTAGGAAATGAATGAATCCTATAAAAAAGAAGAGTAAAAGGAATTTACAAATGTAACTGGGGATGAACGTGTTAAATATTATATAGTATCTGGCTTTTGACAAAAAAAATGTATTAATGAGGGTTTTAAACTGCAATCATTCCTTTTTTTTTTTCTTTAAATATTTTGGTGTCTCCAGTTTTATACTAACTAGAAGATAGAGCTAAGTGGTGAATTTTCAAAGTGAACATAAAAAGCTTGAAAAAGGCAGGACATAGAATAGAATAAATAGGCCTTGTCGGATTCCTGGAAAAGGGGAGATGCCATTAGCAAAACATTTTAAATAACTGTGAGTTACATATAACAATTACTGAGGATGTTTGTGTTATTATGTTATTAAGCAGATTATTTGGCAGAAAGAATATTGCATAATATCAAGACAACTCCCACTGTACCTAACTAATAAATCTAATAGACTCAAGTATATACTGTGTATAGTGTAATATTTAAACAGAAATATCTAAGAATATAATATATACATAGGCACTCCTGTTTCCCTTCACACATTATTTAAAAGCCCACATTTGTCTTATAACCATGTATTATTCTCAGATCTGTTGAAAATAATGTGTCCCTTCACATGGGAGGAGGGTGCCATATGATAGGTTCAAATCTAATAATCACAAAAGTGGCATACTGTCTCTAATGCATTAACAGTAAATCAAAGTCCAGGCCATCAGTATAAGAAATCTACTCCTGTTTTGAAATCTGGGGACAATTTAGATATAGAGCGTTTTTCTTAGAATAACAGTTAATGCTAAAATGAAAATTATGTGCCAATCTTCCAATTCAAGGAGAAAAAGAATCATAGAATGTTTCTGCTGAATCCAAGCAGCATCACTTGCATCCACAGCACACGTGTGTGCATCAGTCCTCTTAGATATTGGTGATCAGGCTAGTTAACCTTTCTGGAAAATTAGAGTAACCCTCTGTCCAGATTTTCCCAAAACCATCTCTAAATATGCTTTATGGACCCAGAATAGTTCCACTTTTATTCCCAAAAGCGTTTCAGTCTAGATAATAAATTAAATAGTTACTCTAGTTCAGTTAAGGCAACAAATAGGAAATTTTATTAATGATGTGGGTTTGTTGCTAATGAGATTTAACTGAGAAAGTTTTAATTAAACAGTAACTTTCCAGGAAGTCAGCTAACATTTTTTTAAATGTTTACTTATATATTTTGAGAGAGAGAGAGAGAAAGAGAGAGAGAACCTGGGAGAGGCAGAGAGAGGGGAGGGAGAGAATCTCAAGCAGGTTCTGCCCTGTCAGCACAGAGCCTGATGCGGGGCTTGATCTCACCAACCCTGAGATCATGACCTGAGCAGAAACCAAGAGTCAGATGCTTAACCAACTGAGTCACTCAGGTGCCCCACAAGTCAGCTTACTTTTAAAGGGGCAGAAAAATGCTTTTTTTATATTTTGCAGCTCTTTTCAGCAGTTGCAACTAAAAAGAAAAGTCCAATTGGGATTAAAAAAAAAAAAAGTAATCTTGAGAAAGTTCCTATTTTAAGTTTCTTAAAATAGAACATGCATCTGCGGCATCAGGCTCCTGTTGTATTCTTTCCTACCCAGAGAATGACACTCTACATCAAGTCTTTGGTCATAATTCTGCCATAGACATTAGCGTATTTTCTATTCATATGTGATTGACTGTTAAGTGTCAGCTATAGAGTGCAAGCTGCCATCCGCGACGAAGTTTGTTTCTCCTGAGTTATAATGTCCACCACAGTGCCAGGAAGCCAGGGAACAAAACCATTATGCATGTGAAATGCTGCCACTGGAGTTGCCTTACAGGTAAAGTATGTTGAACCACATATAACCAGTTGTTTTCTGGTTCAATTAACATTTCTAGAAAACCTATTATGTGCCAGGCATTTTGGCACAAAATTTTTGTTTGATAGTAGTAACGACCTGTGAGGTATGTGTTGCTTTTCAGATAGGAAAATAGAGAGACAGAGGGATTAAGTGACTTCCTTAAAGTCACTTAGCTGGTGATTGAGGAAAGGCTGATTCAAACCCTGGCTGACTGATTCAGTGTGTGTGCTTTTTCTGTCCCACCCCTGCTTGCACCTCCAGCTCCAATCTGATGTCTGGCTGAGAAGAGAGTTTTCAGATGGGTAGAAAACCATTTCGTACTAGACTAAAATAAGAATCCCTACATGGAGGTAAAATTGAATATTCCTATTTTACTTGAAAAATCTTCAGCCCTTGCCTTAGAAAGAAAAGTGGGCAGACAGAATCATCCTTATCTTTTTTTCTTCTCCCATCTGCCCTTAACAGTTTTTTAAAGGCAATTGTGCATTTCAGTGGGAAGGCTCTCTATTATTGTACTGCCTCTAGACAGCCTTACTACCTTCTCCATTTCATTTATTTCTTGAAGCTGTAAACTGGCTAAGTTCTTCAGCCTTTTCAACTTCAAAACAGAAAAGTTGGCTCTGAAATTAAAGAGTACCAGGAATCCAAAGGAGAGCAGGAAAATTGGAGATTGTCTTCATTTAGCTCTCAAGGATCAATGAACCATTTGTTTGTGGAGATACCTGAAGTATAGTTCACAGATATCCCAAAAGTTCTGGGCTGCTTGTAGTCACAGCTGCCACAGATTTCCAAACTTCTTCACGTGCGAGCAGAAAGACTGTCCATACTAGGAACAAGAGCATCCAGGGTTCTTAAAGACTCCACAGTCTCACTGCTGTCCCGAAGCCTGCCGTTTCAGAAGGCCTCCCGTGCTGGTCAGCAGGCTTGAGCAAGTCCTTCTTGGATCCTGTCCACTGATGGTCCCTGCAACGCTGCCTGATGACTAAAGCTCAAACTTCCCATTGTCTCTAGTGAGGTTCTGGGGGCTTCAGCACCCTGTAGCTCTCTAAACTACAAAGGAGCACCTCATTCCCATCATACCAGAACTAGCTCAGGGTAAGCCATTTTAGCAAAATAGATTTTCAGTCTTGATTACTGGACCTGGCCTGTGAGGGAAGTGGGCGCAGCAAGAGAGCGATTTCCTATGCGTATAAAACCACCCATTGTAAACAGCTGGTGACGTGACTGTGAGGAATTCAGCAGTAAGAGTAAGGACACAGAGAGATGAAGGCAGTCTTCAGACTTCCCAGGCACACCTCAGTACCTGCCATTTGAGCCCTGTGATGGGGAGACTGAAAAGCAAGAGCAGTGAACAGGGAGATGCTGTTTGCTTACTTGTTTGTTTTCAGCAAGACTGCTCTGGTGATTGCCACAAACTTCTCAATTGTTTCTGGAGGCTGAGGGTTGAGGGTACCTGTGTATTCTGTATCGTGACTATGGTGGTAGATACAAGACTCTAAGCATTTGTCAAAAGTTACAAAGTTCTGCACCACAAAGAATGACAATTTGTATTCCATAAACATTCTTGAGCTTTGTTCTAAGATGCATTAAAGCTACTTGAAAACAAAACAGAAGGGGCTCCTGGGTGGCTCAGTCAGTTAAGCGGCCGACTTCGGCTCAGGTCATGATTTCGCGGTCCGTGAGTTCGAGCCCCGTGTCGGGCTCTGTGCTGACAGCTCAGAGCCTGGAGCCTGTTTCAGATTCTGTGTCTCCCTCTCTCTGACCTCCCCTGTTCATGCTCTGTCTCTCTCTGTCTCAAAAATAAATAAACGTTAAAAAAAAATAAAAAAAAAAAAAAAGAAAACAAAACAGAAGAATGGATTGTACAGTATGTAAAATGTTTTTATAAGTCAATCAGGATGTGGGAAGAACCCCAAATGTGTGTGTGTGTGTGTGTGTAGAGAGAGAGAGAGAGAGAGAGACCTCTTCCTTAGAAAAGTAGACCAATTAATAAATGAGAAAGTAATGAAGGAAACAGAGAATCACCTTTAGAATACCAGCAAATTATTGCAGGCAGGATGCACTGATGGTTACTAAAATTAGTGGGTGAAAGTTTGAGGAGAAAGGCAACATTTGCATTTGAAAGTACCTCTTCCAAAATATGTATTAACTACAAAGTGGAAAATAATATCTTTAGAGTGGAGAAACCTGGCAGGCACAACTTTTACAAAGTGATCAAAGTTAACGTAATCCATGATGGGATACGTCGACATCACATACTCCCTAATATGATGTACTGAGAGACACATCGTATCTGTTGTATTCTTGCCAAAAATACATAACCTCAATCTGATCACGAGAAAACATCAAACAAAACCAAAGTGATAGACATTCTACAGAATAACTGATGAGTACTCTTCAGAAGTGTCAATTTCTGCACATGACACAAGTCAAAGGAGATTATAGAAATAGGACAACTAAATGCAACATGAAATCCTAAAGAGGATCCTGGAACAGAAAAAGGACACTACTAGGAAAATTGGAATAGTATTGTACCAATGTCGATCTCTTAGTTTAGATCATTGTACTATGGTTATTAACCATATTAAGAGCAAGGTATTAACATGAAGCCAAGCTATGTGAAGCATTTAAGGTAGTCCTCTGTGCTATTTCTT
The DNA here is from genome assembly GCF_027475565.1 of Acinonyx jubatus. Classification (NCBI taxonomy): domain Eukaryota; kingdom Metazoa; phylum Chordata; class Mammalia; order Carnivora; family Felidae; genus Acinonyx; species Acinonyx jubatus. Next base: position 70,774,199 of record NC_069383.1, on the reverse strand, counting down.
CTACTTTTCTGTAAGTCTAAAACTCTTTCAAACCAAAAACTTGAAACAACTAAAACAAAATGTACCAGAATATTAAGAGCAGTTGTCTTTGGAAGGTGAAAATATAGGTGATTTTTATTTTTTCCTTGACACTTTTCTGTTTTATAAAATCTCTGTACAGGGGCATGTATATTCAGAAAAGGCAGGTTACCATTTTTATTTTTGGTCAGGAAATTATGTGTGGCTTTGTGAAAAAATTAACATTTTTATTTGAAAAAGGGAATGCAAACATTTTTAAAAAAATTTTTCAATGTTTATTTTTTGAGAGAGAGATGGAGCGTGAATTGAGGAGAGGCAAAGAGAGAGGGAGACACAGAATTCTGAGCAGTCAGCACAGAGCTGGACGTGGGGCTCCAACTCATGAACTACGAGATAATGACCTGGGCCGAAGTCGGACACTTAATGGACTGAGCCACCCAGGCGCCCCAGGAATGCAAGCATTTTTGTGTCACGTGTTAGAAAGTATCTGCAAGCTTTAATAGCAAAGGTGACCCAGCTTTCGATAGGAGAGATTACATGCCAATTAATGCTGTCTTTGTATAGATACTTAAATTGTCATTCAGTTGTCTTTTTGTTCTGTTTATGAGCAGGCTCTTACCATACTGGAAAGCTGAAATGATCCCAGATAGAAGGAACAAGGGTGGAAAATGCCATTGTCTTTTGAATAGTTGAAGAATGTCCTGATACTATCTTTTAATATTATGCTCAACCATAGCACCATATATTGATTTTCAATTTTCAAAGTATTATGAGTCCACAAAATATACTTGTTAAAAAAAAACAACTTACATCTTTCTTGGATGATTTGTAAGTCACTGTAGGATTTCACAGTGCCTCCGAGTCATTGTTTTGACATGTGATTATATAATTCTGTGGCTGTGCTAGATGGAACTGAAAGGAAGCCTGTTCCTTCTGGACAAATGCCAAGGAATAGCTGAAATGAGCAGAAACAGGCTTCTGCTAGTATCAGTACTTGGAACCTGAAGGGTCCGTGTGAAAAATCTACATCGTAGTTTCTAAGCTATTCAAAAAATTTGTTTAAAGTTTAAGTAAAATACAGTTTTAGAAGAGCTGCAGAAAAACTGAGCAGAGAATTAGTGGATTAATGGAAGGCTTATATTATTTGATAGAAAACCCAAATCACTCTTTTGTCCTTGCTCTTTCCTACCCCCTCCCATCCAGATCATCTTTCACATTGTGAAGAAAGGATGTTAAGCCTTCACTTTCACAAGTGGAGCAAAGAAGATATGACAGGATTATTTTGAGAGCTTTACTAAGCACAACACATTTGAAAGGAATCTACTCATGGTACATGTACATATATATGTATATATGTATACATACAGAAATATATATATATATAAAGATATATAATATTCACATTAAGTGGTAGAATGACAATTCAAACATAAGAATGTTTTGATGCTATCAGCTTTATTTCTTTACTAGTCAAGCTGAGTGTAGGCAAGATCTCTGAACTATGGTTTTCTGGGTAACTGTAAAAGAAGAATTTTCATTTTTATTGTATTTAAAGCAATAGGAATTAGCTTAGCATTTCAATGCTTTTTTTGTTTCCCATTTTATCTCCTTTCAATCATTTGTGGTTAATAAAAGTGGGCACTTGGATACTTCAGTCTGGTTTCCTGCAGATCTCTGTTAAAGGGTCGTAACATGGGATAAGTCCACTGTTCCCAAAGTTTTTGGCATCAAAGTCAATAAAGCATTTCTCCTTGACAATGACTTAGAATCTGTTTTAATGTGTAAAGTAGGATAGTGTCTGGGATATTTCTGGTCTTCAATACATGTTTGTCTTCATACATTTGAATTTTATGTATGTTGAATCAGGAGACTATTGCCTGGTCCTTGACAGGAGTACTTGATCAAAATGTTGCGTGGACTTAGCGATGGAGCTGTGTTATTGCATTGTTGAAAGATGATTTTATTTGGATGGTCTGTGATTGTCTATTTTCCTCAGAGCAATTTTTCAGTAAAGTTAATAAGACGTGTAAAATATCCAAACCCCTCAAGGGGCATTAGGCTGAAAACTTTTATTTTTTTTTTAATTTTTTAAATGTTTGTTTATTTTTGATAGAAAGAGAGAGAGAGAGAGAGAGAGAGAGAGAGAGAGAGAGAGCATGCACAAGTGGGTGAGGGGCAGAGAGAGAGGGAGACACAGAATCTGAAGCAGGCTCCAGGCTCTGAGCTATCAGCACAGACGCTGGACTCAAACTCACGAACTGCGAGATCATAACCTGAGCTGAAGTCAGACACTTAACCCACTGAGCTCCCCAGGCGCCTCTAGGCTGAAAGATATAAGCAATATATTTGTTCGGTTCATACTGGGTAATTTAGCAACCTTGGCTGCTACTCTCTGAGATCCAGTAACTGAACTTGAATGTTACTTGGACTAAAAGGAATATATCATTAGAATATTTATTTTGGTGGAAAGTCAATACAGACAATTAACCTACTAATTAAATTGTAGAAAGGCAAGTGCCAGTCTCATTTTTATTCGAATGTTGTAGAATTGATGACCTGTTCCAAGATTACATATTCTTAGGTAACTGTATTCAAGATTACTTTTTTCCTCCTCTTGGAAAATGTCTCAGGCACTTAGGCTTAAATGATTGTATTCACACTAACAGTGAAATTCCCCAAAGGCTCTCATTGGTTTCTATTTTACTTATTATATTTGCTTCCTTTGAAACTCATTACAACTGTTAGCACATGTTCCAGTGAAGTGTTAGTCTGCAAAGCAGAAGGACAGAGTAGTGATAAGAGTGTGAGTAGGCTGGGGCGGGGGCGGCTGGTGAGGCTTAAGTGCTGCGTTTTCTGTATGTGCTTTTTATTGAGTCAGCCTCTACACCATTGCACTTGATATTTCCTCTGCTCAGCTGGTCTTTCCTCCAAGCTCATCCTCATCCTCCCAATCACAGGGTCTCAGAGAAGCCTCTCTGACCACCCCATCTAAAGTGGCCTCCTCGGTAACTCTCACTCTTATTTATTTCTTTATCAAAATATGTTTGTTTTGTTTATCTGTGGGTTTAGCTTCTCTCTTGCCTGCTTTGTGCTTCGTTGTAACCTTAATGCCTAGCAAAGCACATGACATATGGAGAGGCTTATTAAATATTTCACAGAAGGAGTGAAGGAATGATTCCTGCAACAGTTCTGTGATACAGATAAAAGTGTCCCCAGTTCAGAGGAAAGGAAATGGGGCCACAAAGAAAATATGACTAGCCACACAGCTAAAAATAGAAAAGCTAAAATGTAAACCTAAGTATTTCTGACTCAAACTTTTCTTGCCTCATCAAAACTTCAGTTGGTTGGCTTTTTAAGACCTCTGAGTAAATTACATTCTTAAATGTGTCATATCGTTGGTCTTTGTGAAGGCAATTGTTCTTGTATATTAACTTTATATAAGCTGCACAGCACCTGAAAAATAATGAATGCTTAAATGGGCTAACATAGCACGTATATTCTAAACAATAAAGGTGTAATTAAATTGGCTTCTAGCATTTTTCCCCCTAAGAACATTTAGTGTTTTTAGTGGCAATCTTGATATTCCCATTCAGACGTTTAGGGCCCCTCTACAGCTAGGGTATTTTATCCTTTCTCTAGTTACTTCCTTCAAACCACAATGGTTTTTCAATCAAACAGAAAAAAAAATACCTATAGCATAGTTTTTCTGCACTGACTTCATTACTAAATTGGGTAAACCTGAATGAGGGAAAAAGCAGCATTACCTAATGAATAAACAAGTGTATTTTGAAGAAATTACATTCCAATCAATATGGGGTTTTAAAATCTGGTTTTAAATTCTAGGTTTTTGCATGTTATCCACTTAAAAATCTGCTTAGTAATATATTTCATGAAGCAGATAGGTATAATCAGATATTAAATTTCATTAGCCTTCTGTCTTCTGGTAGCATTTTCACAGATATATGAATATTCATTATTCAGTGAATGTGTAATGAAGTGAATATTTTCCTTGCAAAGCTCAAAGGAATAGCTGATATATATATATGTGTGTGTGTGTGTGTGTGTAATTAATGCTGCTCACCAAATATTTCCCTTTACTTCTAGGCACATAGGAAGATTTCTCTTCTGCCTTCCGTGGTTTGGGTGGTCATGAGATGAGCTTTGCCAGTGAAATATGAACAGAATGCTACATGTCCCTTTAGATACTTTAAAACAAACAAACTTGCTGTTAACTCTATTTCTTTTCAGTAACATTCTCATGACAAAAGTGATTGACAAGCAAACATGGCTGAGTTGGAGTCTAGGTAGTGATGTGAGCAAACACACTTGATTTAAAGGGAACCTGGCCTACTTTCCACTTTGCCCCCACCTACTACTGTGATCTTAGGCAGTTCAATTCTTACGATGATCTCTTAGTTTTATCATTTTTATAAAAATATACACATTTAAAGTTCCATTTTTAAATGGACCACATTGCCACTAAAATCTCTTTCACAACATTTTTTTTAAAAAGTATTATTTTGCTATTTCTTGTGATAATAGAAGGAAATAGGTATTAGAAATAATAATTTTAAATTAACTACTTTAATTCTTGTGGAATAGAAATTTATCATGGCTTTAATTTTTCTTAATGTCATATATTTTTATGCAATTTATGTGGCTATAATAGACTTACAAAGTTTTTTTTGTTTTGTTTTGTTTTTTGTGTTTTTTTTGAGAGAGAGTGAGAGAGAGCATGCACAGGGGAGGGGCAGAGAGAGGAGACAGGATCCAAGGCAGGCTCTGGGCTGACAGCAGAGAGCCCTATGCGGGGCTCTCCAACTCACGAACCACAAGATCATGACCAGAGCCGAAGTCAGATGCTTAACTGACTGAGCCACCCAGGCGCCCCAGACTTATGAATTTTTAATGTTGATAGTCTACTTATTGAGTAGTTGTTAATATTTATCATATGTGTTAAAAAGTTACATCAGTCTCCTATATATTTTATAGCTCTCAACTTTAAGAAGCCATTTATCAGATAATGAGCTTCACCGGATACTATTGAATTTGAAAACATTCACCTACGCATTCAGAACATTTTGATACAAGCCATAGTCCCCTTCTCTCCTAAACAGATATGTACTAGTTATTTTTGGTTGCAAATTATTATTTATTTTAATTGTGATTATAGGGGTTCCTGGATGGCTCAGTCGGTTAAGCTTCTGACTTGGCCCCAGGTTATGATTTTGCAGTCCGTGATTTCTAGCCCAAGATGGGCTCTGTGCTGACAGCTCAGAGCCTGGAGCCTGCTTCAGATTCTGTGTCTCCCTCTCTCTCTGCCCCTCCTCCTGCTTGCTCTCTGTCACTCTCGCTCTCAAGAATAAATAAACATAAGAAAAATAAAATAAAAATTGTGATTGTAAAATAGTTACACATAAGTAACTTAAAATAGTTCCAAATAACTAGATAAGGCAGTTGCATGAATAGAAATTGTGTAGAAGTTTAGTAACTGCTGAATGGCACGTAGGGAGAAGTCAAAGGAAAGAGCCCATTTGTTCTTTAGATAGAGTATTAGGGCCAATGAACAATGAATTCTTCCTTAATTAAGAAAATGACATATCCCCTTCTTTTTTAGTACCCAGAACCACAAATTTGTAAAGATGGACTGAGAATCCACAAGTAGTAAAACTTTTCTTTCTTTCTTTCTTCCTCCCTCCCTTCCTTTCTCTCTCTCTCTCTCTCTCTCTTCCCCTCCCCCTCTCTCCCTCTCTTTCTCTCTCTCTTTCTGTCTTTCTTTGAAAAACAGTAGAAGTCATCATTTTACATTATCCCGGTTAGTAGAAGACTATTGAGGGATAGCACTTTCCCATGTTCCCTCCCCTCAAAAATAAACTATTGGACTTAATAGTTTGTGGTACAAAAAATCTTCTTTATCATAAGAATCCCATTGTGTTGCCATTAGGAATCATAACCAATATTTTTACATTTATTTTACTGCATCTTCCTCCCATTTAAGATTTGGAATGTTTTTTATTCTTTTTTCATTATTAAAATTTAAATTTCTCTTAACAGAAAAAGTCCCCGAATTAATGAGTGAAGGGAAATTTAAGTGCAATTGTGGATATAGGTAGAATTAGATTTTCTGCAGTAGAATACATACATCTATGTATATAATTCCTTTTTCTTTTTTCGTCTCCTCCAGAAAAGAGAGACTATTTGGAATAGCATCTAGTTTTCTTCCTCTAAAGCTATGACGATGTGATGAAGCCCTTGAAATTACTTTAGTGTATACAAGTTAGTCTGTTTTATGTTTATGTATGACCCAGAAGGATGTTTAGATGATGAATTAGCATCAACGTGTCCCTGATCAGCTGCTACCTATGAGTCATAGGAAAGTTACATCAGTGTATAGACAAAAACATCATCAATATCACATTCCCAAGAGGTAAGTTACCTAGTTAAAAATGAAGCATGTCTTTGTAATAAGGATGCATTGTCTGAAAGACAAAGTGTGTGATGCAGCATAGTCAGATTTTGAGCCAAATATAAAAAGTCATCTGCGGCTATTATGGTCTGCATTGCCGTCTGCATAGATAGCAGTTTATGTAATGCCAAGACAGATTAGAAATACTTCTTCTTAACAAATTAATTAATTCAGCCCACAATTCATAGAACTTTTTCTTCTCCAAGTTCAGGTGCAGATGTGTAAAGTAAGGGATGATGGACTCATTTTGTGTGTTTTCTCTTAGTAATATTACACATTACTATCTCACATGAAGTTGTATCACGAATGGCAAGGTGTATCAGTCAGAGTCTTATGTCAAGAAAATGGTTTTGGCTAACTTGAAGAGAAAATGAAGCTGTTTTCAAGTTGTCCACATAATCATTCCGGAAGTTGGGGGATCAAGAACAGAAAACTGACACGGGAAAACGAAGGTTGGCCAAAAAGCAGGAAGCCTAACTAGTCATGACTGATGAGCACTCCTGGTGGTTGTCACTGGTACTGCCGCTAGTGGACAACAAGGCTCTTGTTTCAGTGTCTCTGCCAGACTGTTCAACGTGGGACACTCGAGGCTGCTGCCACTGGACTCTGCGTCTAGCTCTGCTGCATAGCTGATGCTGCTGGCTTCTGTCATTAGTGGTTTTTCAGATCCCTGCATCTTTGGAAGCCCTGGTTGGAAATACCCAATGAGCCTACACCCAGACTACCCGGAGAGCAGGAAGAGAGTCCCCAGCCCCTTTGGCTTCCGGGGTGGGAAGCAACACTCGTACAGAGATTACCCCATAATAGGCAGGGGTGCCCGGGAGCTGGGTACGTAAAAACAACCAACATCCACCACACAAGCCTTGCTCTGTCATTTTTCTATGTAATGGCAAGGATATACAACCAACTGAAAAGTGCTTTATAAATATTTTCATTTAAAAATATGTTTGTGTGGCCTGAAAATAGTAGAATTTTCCCTTACGTGTCAAGTCATAAATTAGTAAACTCAATTTACCATTATCTAAAATTTTTATAACCCTGTCCTCTTTTAAATATGATTGCACAGAAAACCAGTAGCTAGATTCTGTTTATTTTTTAAATTTACCTTCAGAGAGTATGATGTATTTCAGAGGGATTTAAGTTGCGTATTAAAGTTATACCTTCCTTTGTGTTTCAGATTACTTCAATTCATTCACTCGGTAAATATTTATTGAGCACCCGGACACTGGGAATTGGCCAGGGCTGACAACAAACAGCTCCGATTCTGATAGAACTGATCATTTACTTTGCCAATAAGTATGGCCAGTTTTAATCCAGTGCTCCTTTGACCTCTTAACCTCAGGCATGGGAGCCAAGAGCTTACACGGCAGTGACTTTTTCCCTCTGTTGCCAGAGGGTTTCACCACTTCTCTTGGTCTTAGTGAAGCTGGTATATGATCTGATGTTACAAGTGAGTGGAATAAGTCTTCTTAAACTACCATCATCCTATGTGTTTTCCCAGATTTGACTCTCCGGCTGTGTTTATCACTGTCTGTAAGGATACTTTTTCTTATACCAGTGGGCACAAGGCTTTGAAAAGGAACAGCACATTTGAGGCCATACCATCTCCTCATGCAATAGCAGGTGTGACATAATTATATGAGTTTGGGGAATAAATTTAAGTTCCTCTCTGACCACTCCCCTCATTCCCATTAGTCCTAACCTTTAAGTCTGGAGTGCTGCTTCTTTAGGCTCTATTATGGAGTTCTGTCGATTAGAGTGGTTTCATTTCATAAGCCATTGTTCCCCCATTTTTATTGGTCTCAAAGCCCTGAAAATAAGGCAAGGGACAGTTCACATTTGAAAGAATATAACCAAATAAATCGGGTACTCTTGTTACCTTTCAAGTGTCACTCTTATGTTCATCTCCTTGCTTCTATGTTCATTATTCCTCTTATTGAAGAAATACATTTAAGATGGCTTTTCCTCATCTTTAGTGTTTTGCATTTTAATTTCTTAAAAATATTTTTATTTATTTTTGAGCTGGAGACAGAGTGCGAGAGGGGGAGGGGCAGAGAGAGAGGGAGACATCGAATCCAAAGCAGGCTCCAGGCTCCCAGCTGTCAGCACAGAGCCTGAGGCAGGGCTCGAACTCATGAACCGCGACCTCATGACCTGAGCTAAAGTCTGCAGCAGCTCAACCCATTGAGCCACCCAGGTGCCCCATGTTTTGCATTTTTGATGTGGTACACATAGCTGTGGGATTTCTTGTTCTTCTCTTTCCTTTATGAGTCTGCTTGCATCATAGGGTGGCATATCAGAGAATTTCATTCATTATCTCTTAAAACTTTTCCCCATTTCCTTTTCTTCCATTTTTTCCCTTGGGAATATTCGATACAAGCTGGAGTTCTCATTTTGTGTATCTTTATTTCACTTTCAGTTTCTACTTGTTGTCTTTCTGTGCTGCATTCTAAATAGTCTGTTCAATCACGTTCGGCCATCTGCAGATTTCCCTTTTTTTTTCTCTTTTCTCCTTATATATCCAGGACCTAGAACGTTTTAGAGCTGGTGATCGTGCTGTTTGTGATGAACCACAGTGGTACTCCTGTGATGTGTGAATTTAATGATTTTATCTTTCTTCTGTTCCCCTAACACCAATCTTCTTACCAATTCTGCTATTTTGTTGGCTAAGCTAATGATCAGAAATTTGATAATGAGAAATAAGGTAGCCAGACCAGCAAGACAAATCTGTTTGTCTTTGTTATTCTACCTACATGTACACTCTTGTCTCAATCGATCCTCAGTTTTCTTTCAGGTTTACCTGTGAAAATATGCTGACCAGAACCTTGCATTTATGAAATGATGTGTTGGAATTAGATAGTGTCTCATTTCCAGTTCAAAATTATATAGTACTGTGAACCTGCCAGAAAATTATAGGTCTGAAAATCCATGGTAGACCTAAAGAGCTGAGTTTCTAAGTTGCTAATATTTATCACTTGCCTTTCATGAATGAGAATGGACTGTCTGATCTGAAAGATATAAAATAAAACTTGTATTTCCTCTGATTCCCCTTTTCAGTAGGTATCAAGGTGACATGTAAAAAAAGGTGATGACTAGGAATGCCTAAGTGGCTCAGTAGGTTAAGTGTCCAGCTCTTGATCTCAGCTTAGGCATTGATTTCAAGGTCATGAGTTGGAGCCCCATGTTGGGCTCTGCATTGGACATGAAGCCTACTTAAAAAAAAATGTGATGACTATACAGTGTATCATCCATGGCAGCAAAATGTGGACCACCAGGAATGTTAGGCTGACTGAATGGGCCTATCTGCCTGCAGTGGTGATGTACTGCCCCACTCCTTGACCTGAATAAGTCCTTGGTCTGTGTGCCAGTGACAACTCCTAGTGAGAAGCTGCCACTTACATTGCTGACTAAATGGGTTACACATCTTGTTAGGACTTTGTACGAAATGCAGACTTTTTCACTAAGGACAGGAGTCAGTTCCAATTACTTAGGAATAGAAACAGAAGGAAAAAAAGAAAACTTTAAAAAAGTCTAGGTTATGGGGTGCCTGAGTGGCTTAGTCAGTTAAGTCTCCAACTCTTGATTTCAGCTCAGGTCATGGTCTCATGGTTCATGGGATTGAGCCCCACACTGGGCTCTGAGCTGACAGCGTGAGGACTGCTTGGAATTCTCTCTCTCTCTCTCTCTCTCTCTCTCCCTCTCTCCCTCTCCCTCTCCCTCTCCCTCTCCCTCTCCCTCTCCCCCCCCCGCCCCTTCCCTACTCATGCATGCCTCCATGCATGCTTGTTGTCTCTCTCTCTCTCTCTCTCTCAAAATAAACATATTTTTTACTCTAGGTTTTTTTGGGAATGAAAGGCCCTGCTAACCTGATCAGCTTGGGTCCAATATGCTCATAAACCTCTTATGTTTTAAAGTATGAATAGTTATAGGAGAGGAGGAATATGAAATAGCTTTCCTCCACTCTTGTGCCACTTGTGCCTGATGAAGTGGCATCTGTTCTTGACCCTGTAGGGGAGCATCTGATTTTAACTCATGCTCCCTCAACTTTATAAAAGGGAAAGCCATGAGAAAAATGTGAAATTAGCAATTTTTTGGCCCCTAATTAACTTAATGGGTATACTATTGTGCCTCCAATATTCAATGAAGCTCAGCTAGTAACTGAACTTGGCATAGTATTAATCAAGCCACAAAAATTTTTTGTTTATTTATTTATTTTGAGAGAAAGAGTGTGAGAAGAGGAGGGGCAGAGAGAGGGGGAAGATGGAATCCCAAGCAGGCTCCGTGCTCTCAGTGTACAGCCCATCACAGAGCTGGATCCCACAAACCATGAGATCATGACATGAGCCAGAGCCAAGAGGCGGTTGCTTAACTGACCGAACCACCCAGGTGTCCCAAGTCACACATTTTTATTAAGGATTTTCTATGGTATCGGCACTGGAATTTTAGTGAGAGATGATAAAAAAGATATGTTCTCTGGTTAATTTATTCATCAAATGCTTCTTGGAATTTACTCTTGTGCCATGGGCTCTAGGGAAGGCACGGATGTTTAATATAACATCTCTTATATTGGTAGATACCAAATATTTCTTAATACAACAAAAATACCTTCATTTTGATAGTTAAAATGTCCTTTTCCATGAATAATTTTCATGTTCTTTTATTATGAGAAATTCATATCTCTAAAAAATGTAGTAAAACTGAGTATATGGGATATATAGTCACCAGATGCCACAAATAGTTTTTGAAGAGGTAACAGTTGTTAAAAAGTTTCTCATTGGTAAGGAAGAAATGAGTTTTAAATACTAGGTGGTACCAGAGCAATGTATTTACAATAGCTCTAAGTAAGTACTAGAACAAAAATTGAGTCATGCATAAATATGTATATAAAATAAATAAATATATATAGAATAAATTTTATGTAGAGAGAGAAAATATATATTCTTCTTTCCTTCTCACTTGTTTACAAATATTTAGCTTATATTAAGCCTTATTCCATGAGAATTTCCTAGTGGTTAATCTTGGATGTATGAAAGTACAAAGGACTTAAGCGACTCCCTCGAAGGCAGTTGGCTAACCATTAGCCCAACAGGCAGATGCAGATATACTACATGTACGAAAGCAGATAAATTAAACTTTGCATTAAACAAGTTTGTGTTGCAGGAAAAGACCTCTCTGACCTCAGCCGTAGCAATCTCTTACTCGACACATCCCCAAAGGCAAGGGAATTAAAAGCAAAAGTGAATTACTGGGACCTTATGAAGATAAAAAGCTTCTGCACAGCAAAGGAAACAACCAACAAAACTAAAAGGCAACCAATGGAATGGGAAAAGATATTTGCAAATGACATATTGGACAAAGGGCTAGTATCCAAAATCGATAAAGAGCTCACCAAACTCCACACCCGAAAAACAAATAACCCAGTGAAGAAATGGGCAGAAAACATGAATAGACACTTCTCTAAAGAAGACATCCGGATGGCCAACAGGCACATGAAAAGATGTTCAGCGTCGCTCCTTATCAGGGAAATACAAATCAAAACCACACTCAGGTATCACCTCACGCCAGTCAGAGTGGCCAAAATGAACAAATCAGGAGACTATAGATGCTGGAGAGGATGTGGAGAAACGGGAACTCCCTTGCACTGTTGGTGGGAATGCAAATTGGTGCAGCCGCTCTGGAAAGCAGTGTGGAGGTTCCTCAGAAAATTAAAAATAGACCTACCCTATGACCCAGCAATAGCACTGCTAGGAATTTATCCAAGGGATACAGGAGTACTGATGCATAGGGGCACTTGTACCCCAATGTTCATAGCAGCACTCTCAACAATAGCCAAATTATGGAAAGAGCCTAAATGTCCATCAACTGATGAATGGATAAAGAAATTGTGGTTTATATACACAATGGAGTACTACGTGGCAATGAGAAAAAATGAAATATGGCCTTTTGTAGCAACGTGGATGGAACTGGAGAGTGTGATGCTAAGTGAAATAAGCCATACAGAGAAAGACAGATACCATATGGTTTCACTCTTATGTGGATCCTGAGAAACTTAACAGGAACCCATGGGGGAGGGGAAGGAAAAAAAAAAAAAAAAGAGGTTAGAGTGGGAGAGAGCCAAAGCATAAGAGACTGTTAAAAACTGAGAACAAACTGAGGGTTGATGGGGGGTGGGAGGGAGGAGAGGGTGGGTGATGGGTATTGAGGAGGGCACCTTTTGGGATGAGCACTGGGTGTTGTATGGAAACCAATTTGAGAATAAATTTCATATAAAAAAAAAACAATTTTGTGTTAAGCAAGTTGTCTTATCTCACCTGCAAAGAAGTTCACAGTAAGGAGTCTGGTGTTGCCACTTGCTCTCTGTGACCCTGATTGGGAGTGCAAAGAAAATTTTTGTGCTTTTCTAGTTTTCTGCCAGAGTCTTAAATATGCCAATGCCCTCATGCTGTTTCTGCTGGGCCTTCAAAAGTAATTTTGTGGAAGTTTTGAAGATGAAACAGTGTGTAATCAATAAGAATGTTCTCTATCCGCATTGATCCCACTTAAATAGCTCCCTCTATGAATTCTAGAAACTATTTGAGAAATAGCTTAAAATTAAATTTAAATTATTTAATTGTGAGAAGTAAATCCAGAAAAAGTAAAGAGAATCCAAGGGAGCCGACTAGCACACACCATTCAGAAATTTTGTCTTTAAAATTATTTTTAATGTTTAATTATTTGAGAGAGAGAGCAGGGGAGGGGCAGAGAGAGAGAGGGAGACACAGAATCTGAAGCAGGCTCCAGACTCTGAACTGTCAGCACAGAACCCTAGGCAGGGTTCGAACCTACGAACCGTGAGATTATGACCAAAGTTGGCCGCTTAACCGACTAAGTCACCCAAGCAACCCCAGAAATTTTCTTGTCTTAAAGATAAAAAAAAGAAATTTTCTTGTCTTTTGAGCAATAACCTGGAAGATAATCCATTAATCACTGAAGGAATTTTAATCTGGTAGTATGGCCATCTTTAACAAAAATCACTGGAACGTATTTATTCTCCCTGGAAAACTGGTGTGTGTGTGTGTGTGTGTGTGTGTGTGCACACGCATGCACAAACAAAAGAAACCCAACTTACCTTTAATTTTGTTTAAATAATGTTTAAATAATATATTAAATAAATATACATAAATGTGAAATTACAATACTTTAAAAGGAGGCTTTAAAATGCTAAACATTAAATCTGTCTATAAGCAGACTAAAGCATTTTATTCCAATAACTTTTCTGCGTACAGTTTATCTCACATAACACTTATGCTCCAGTTTCCTTGAAAGTAAAGAATATATGTTTAAAGCCAATGCATTATTGAATAATGCAGAAAGCTTAATAAGTTATTGGTTTTTGGGACTATTCATTAATAAGAAAGTTGAGGAGAAAGGAATAATTATAAATATTCTTTTAAAATATAAATTGATGACCTAACAAAGTTTTTCACTGTTTATTAAAATCTGTTTTATGTGGACCTTTTTTTTTTTTCCAGGTATGGGTTTTTTTGTTATTTCCAAATTCACTGTGGTCATGAGAGAAGCTATTAAGTACTGAGAAAGTCAGATTCAGCTGTCTGCTTTAATGTGAATCACACCATGATTGTGGATCTTTGAAAAAGCATGGTAGGAACAATTTTTTATAGAATTACATAATATTAGACCCTTGTTGAAGTTAGCAAAGTTGACTTAATTACTAAAAAGAAAACAATAAACATTTATTTTTCTTTATAAACATCATAGAAACTTTGTAGAATACTTACATTTACAATGGATAATATGGTTATATTTGTAGCTATTAAAGTTATAAATTATTAAGCTTATGTGAATTTTAGAATCTCACATGTAGTTTGTGGATAATGTTTTTATTAAAACATATTGTGTTTTTCTATCTTTCTGTTCATTTTGAAAAGTAAGGAAAGATTATCTTAAGACCTGGTCCTGGCACTTTGCAAGTCTCTTCAGTTTATATGGTAGTCCTTCAAAGGCTTGTGAAAAATTCTTCTAAAACGGTGAGACCCAGTGAGTTGAACTCTTCAGCTAAGATAAACTTTAGAAGCCAATACTTTTCTTTTTTTTTATTTAAAGAAAATTTTGTTTAACGTTTATTTATTATTGAGAGACAGAGAGACACAGAGTGTGAGCAGGGGAGGGGTAGAGAGAGGGGGAGACATAGAATCTGAAGTAGGCTCCAGGCTCTGAGCTGTCAGCACAGAGCCTGACACGGGGCTTGAACTCACAAACTGCGAGATCATGATCTAAGCCGAAGTTGGTCGCTCAACCAACTGAGCCACCCAGGCGCCCCAGAAGCCAATACTTTTCTAAAGAGAAAAAAGCTTTTTTAAATATACAGAGCGACCCTTGCACTCTGTTTGAACATCCACTTGCAGGGAAAAGCATGGAGAATGACAATAATCACCTACCCTTTTTGTATACGATTCATATACAGAACTTGAACTGTCAAAGGATGGAAGGTCCATAAATGTAGCATGAATTTACGTATACAAATTAAGAAAAGGTTGACATGCAAAATGCACAAATGATCTTCTAAGAGTCCACTGTCTTTGAAAAATACTATTCTCAAGTTAATTTATCAATTTAACTTCATGTTGCCTAATTTTGTTTTCTATTAAAATTTAAGTGAGATGTCCTCATCTAAAAAACAAGTAATTTATACATCTTTTAAAAGAATATTTGTCATCAATATAGCCAGTGGTATGCTACAGTACCTTGTACCAGCTCATGAGAGCCAATTGTGCAGATATTTTCACAACTGTGTTCAGTGATGTCACATTGGTAGATTGAAATCAAGTGTGGTGGGAATATTTACACCAAAGAAATAAAAAATTACTATAAATCACCCTCCTACCCTTCCCAGCCCCAGAAAGCTGGTTTCTGGGGCTATACCATTAAATATTAATATGTAATGAAATGAAATGAGAAATTTGCTTGGAGTCAGAATCCAACTTTCCAGTTAGGGAAACATTTTGGAGATTTTCTTCAGAGAATATTATAAAAGATTAACGTGGTTCTCATAAAAATCCACTCTGCTTTATTAAAATATCATCAAAGTATAATGAAGTTCATCAGAAAGAATGAATAGGTATCTATTAACTATGAAAATACTACAAAAGTCCAATAATTAAAATAGTGTGTTACTGGTACAAGAATAGAAAACTGAATAGAACAAAATAAATACCCCAACAAAAGACCCTATATGTAAGAGCAAGAAAATGTTATCCAATATTTACTGTGAGAATAACTAGTTGGCACTTTGTAAATGAAAAAGAAAATCATTTGTGGGGCTCAGTCTGTTAAGTGTCTGACTTTGGCCCAGGTCATGATCTTGAGGTTTGTGAGTTCGAGCCCCACATCAGGCTCTCTGCTGAGGCTTCGGATTCTGTGTCTCCCTCTCTCTGCCTCTCCCCTGCTCACACTCTGTCTCTCTCAAAAATAAACAAACATTTAAAAAAAATTAAAAAAAAAAAGAAAATCATTTGTGCCCTGTACTTCATACAGTTAAGTAAGTTTCAAAATAGAATTAAAAAATATAACTGTAGAGAAAGTAAAAGGAAATAGAATGTTTATCAACTGTTTCATCAAACCTCTACAGGTAGACAACTTTCTAAGTTTCTCTCTTCAGACTTCTGCTTCCAAAGCTGAACTCCGTTGCTTTCATTCTAATAATGTAAATAAGATAGATACACTAAAATATCATAGATTTTTTTTTTTTTTTTAATTCCATCAGGGGTGTCTGGGTGGCTCAGTCGGCTAAGCGTCCAACTTTGGCTCAGGTCATGATCTCACGGTCCGTGGGTTCGAGCCCTGCGTCGGGCTCTGTGCTGATAGTTCAGAGCCTGGAGCCTTCTTCAGATAATGCGTCTCCCTCTCTCTCTGTCCCTCCCCCACTCACGCTCTGTCTCTCTCAAAAAATGAATGAACGTTAAATTTTTTTTTTTTTAATTCCATCAGATTGCTGAGGCTGCAAAGAAACCTAATTGAACTAACTTCCAGAAAGTGGGGACCCCTCACTAGAAGAGGAAAGACAGCAGCTTCCTTCTGTAGCAGGATGGCGGGGCGGGGAGGCCAGGCAGCGGGGAGAAATTTTTTCAGCAACATGTGGGTGAGTGTGACCGATTAGATTTCTAAGCGTCCGACCACAAAGGCAACATCTACCACTGAGTCCCAGGAACCCATTCTAATTTCTTTACAAGTAATATCACTTAATTAGCACAGTAATGCTGTGTTACCACTACCTATATACAATTTTTCTTCCTGTTTTACAAAGAGAGTACCTGAGGTGGAGAGGTCATCCACCCAAACTTATGAGTGGGAACCAGGATTTATGTTCAGCCAGTGTGACCTCATAGCTCTCAGTCTTAGCTCTGGTGCTATTCTGCTTCCCAGTAAATAGTCAAAGGTTATTCATCAGTATAGCCTGATGAAGTTATTTACTAACTGAATGAACCTAAATTATCAAGCGCCTTTCCCACTTTCTCTACAAGGAAGCAAATTCAATACATATAATTTGAAATTTAAGAGCATTGAAAAAATAGGACAACTAGTTTATTTTATAGAACCAGCTTTCTATGGATGCAGGTGCTGGGTTTTCTGCTCCAGAATTCTGATGTTTAAGATGGTGCATATTTGTTTTAGATTTAACGACTATTCTCTGTTCCAGTAGTATCCAAGAATTAATTTGCATGCCAATTTAAATTCTATCAATAATATGTGTAATTCTCCCTCTCCTCATTGTAGAGACCTACACCTTGTATCCAAAGGGGATGGTGCAGGTAAGTAGTGCTTTCTTTTCTGTGCAAATGTGTTAGCATACTTCCAAGGACCAACTCATACTGAAATGAAGTGACTAGATACTTGGCAGAAAAATGTGGACATTTGGGATTTTTATAAATTGCTTCCTCAATTTTCTCCACCCTTTAAAATATAGAATATATAGTGTGTCACCCACCACCCAAATATCTGAAAGTCTTACACTGTCCGAATAAAAACTATGTGAATATTTTGCCTGAATTGTTATAATCAACTTCCTAGACATCTATAGCAATAAAGTACTATAGAGTTAGCAATGGGCTTGTGAAGGATTATGAAGGGCTAAAACTTTTCCATATTTGAGGTGTTTCCCCACTTTTATTTCTGGGAGTACTTTTTGCTAGGGGTTTCCAAACAAAAGGAAGAAATGGTGCTGCCAGAAGAATCTCTGAGGGGGCAGGGACAGGCCCTTCCAGAGAAGTCTGCTGCCTGCCAGGGATCTCAGCCAACCTGTTTTAGGCAGTTTTTAGAAAGCATTGTAAAATAAGAAATGGACAGTGCAGCTATGAGAATCACTTTTACATCGCCCCCAAACCCCATTTCCTGAAATCCCCACCTCCTTGATAATATCTAACATTTAAATAGTGTTTTAATACTTTACAAAGACTGTCATATAACAGCCAAACCTTAATCTTGAAATCCATCCCCCACTTGCCATCACTGGTTTTCCCAAGGCTTTGATATTTCATTTATTCCCATTGTTGGTTCTCTTGTTTCCATCTTCTAGTCATTTTTCTTTGGCCTTCTTCCTTTTGCAATTTTAATTATTGACAATGATTTTTGAGTCTTCCCTGAGCTCTGATGTCACACAGTTGGCACAGAGTACACAGTTAAATAATTCTTCAAAACTGAATCAATCTCTGATAGGGATGTCCACTTGGAAGTCACAGCATCATCTCAAAGCCTGACACCAACATGTTGTCTTGTAAAATATCTGATGCGTCTGTTAACAATAGGGAGAACTAATATTTATTATGTGTCATGTATTTTCAATAAATTATTTACCTCTCACAACAATCCTAGGAAATAGGTGAATGAAGAATGAAGAAACAGTCCCAAACAGGGACTGAGCAAGTTAAGGAATGGTGATCTGAACTCAGGTCATCTAACTCAAACCAGAGTCCCTTATGTATCACATCATAAGTCCTCCGGCCTCTTATATGAAAAGTCACTTAACCCCTCTCAGTTCTGGTGTTTCCACCTGTCCAGTAGAGGCCTGATGATAAACACAGCCAAAGACAGGACCTGAATTGATAGGTAATTAAGGATGAGCAAAAAGGATTGCACACTCAGCAAAATCAAAGATAATAGACTTACAACTGAAAATACAAAGAAAGAGATTTTTCAAACTGAAGTCATGATTTATGTCATTTGTTTGAAGCAAATTCTGAAATAATACAAATATATTAACTTTTCCTGATTTTGTTTGGGATCTGTTTTCAGGACCATGTCTCAGATTCTATGTAAAAACATCAACAAAAAAAAACCAAAAACACTTGAACAAAGAGGCAACAAAGACAATATATTTCATTAAAAATTTTATTTTTAGAGCCCATCAATGGGCAAATCCCAAACAGTAGCAATACAGAGTATTTAAGAACATTTTACTATTTCTTTCTATCCATCTTTGTTTTCCTTTCCACAAACAAACATACTGGATTAAAGCAACAATACTCTTAACCCCAAATTCAATGCCTGAGTACTTTCAATATCTATTTTGAACACATAATAAAGCAGAGGCAGTTAATTTTATTTCCACTCGGAGCTTAGCAATTACTTTAGCTTCACATTATTCTATCACAAATTATAACCAAATGGCCTACCTAAGCAGCTAAAATCATAAAATTATTATAAGCCAAGTCAATGGTGTGTATAAAGTTAACAAAAAACAACAACTAGAGTATACATTTGTTTTGGGCCCTACAAGAAATATGCCAAAATAACAAGCTTTAGTAAAAGATGAGGTCCTTGGGCAGAGGAGCACGAGAAGTCATTATCATCAAAACTTGTGAGGAAAACTTATGTAAGAGGAAATCAGCCTATAATTTTAACCAAATGAAGGAAGAAAGGGGAATACATTATCAGGGTTGATGACAACTTGGGAAAAGACATATAGCATTCAATCACAAACTTGTTCACTACCTCAAGAGCTCAACATCAGGCTCTCCAGGCATTCTGTTATTCTCCCACTAAGTTTCTTCACGGGAACATAAACCTACATTTATGCTAACAACAGAGTATTATACGGCTATTTAATCTGATGGCAAACAACAGGAAAAAAATTCTTAGGGCCAGACTGACTTCAGCCCATCTCAGTACCCCTGAAAATAGGGGCAAAAAATTAATCATTAAGAAACAGTATTCAAAGAGTACTGTATTACCTAATGTGATTTATAAAACAAGCACAATTCTGTAACCGTCAATGGAAAAAGTCAATATTTGAAAATTAGGAATGTTTTGATGCTGATTTTTTACCAAAATGGTACTCCAAACAGTTAAGTTGGAACAAATCCCAAACTCACACTTACTTGCATCACCTCAGTTTAATAATCCAATAAATGACAAAAAAGACAAACAATGAAAACAGCATCATATAGCACAACAGCTTTGTCTGGCTCCCTCTAGATAAAATCTTCAGTTTTCCCATAGTTTTACCTAGAAATCCAGTTGTAGAATCAAACTGTGAATCCTATGAGCAGAAAAGGAAAACAAAATAGTTAGATTCTAATATTGTACATATGCACATTTAAGTAATTGAATATACTGTTCTTAGAATACATTTTTAATGAAATTTTTAGTGTTTAATCAATTCAGGAGCCTGTTTATAACTTGGGTAATCAAGCCTGATTACTCTGTGCAAAATAGAGTAATTCTCTCAATGAATAAAAAGCTCTTTCATCGAATAAACATTTCTTTCAGCATCAGAGTAATTCAAAATCCCAAACTATTTAGGTCTTTTTCCAATTGTGTGAATTAAGACACTAATAATAAAGGTAAGTAGTTTGTCTACTATCATACAGGTGTTTGATTCTCAGTTTTTGTTGGGGCATTGCTCTCAAAGGGCAAATGGTTGGTTGCTTTCAGTAATTCAGTACGATAATTCATCTAAAGTTTAATATGGTTAGCAGTTAAAGGTACTTTACTTTTAAGATTCTTTAATTCAGATAGCTGACTTTGAAGTACAGCAGAGTTTATTAAAAGTTAAGAGAATATCATGTAAAGGTAGTAAAATGTGGTTAAGACTCCAAATATGGATGGGGAAAACTACCATATTAAAACATAGTTGGAAACTGGAAAAGTCCTAAAGATGAGAGGACTAGGTGTAGATTAGAAATACTGCACTTTCACAGAAATCTCAGTATCCTAAGATGTAAAGGCCCCAGCATAAGGACAGCATTTGCACAGCTCGGGCTCTATGTAGTTCAAGCACTTTAGATCTATAGCTCTTCACCAGGGTTATGTATCACAATCACCTGGGACACTTTTCTTTTTCCAAAATACATATATGTAGGTCCCTCCCCCTAAAATCTATTTAGGTTGAGAACTAGCATAAACACTTACAGAAAGTTCCCCAGTGATTTGAATGCACAACCTCCATAAGAACATTGCTTTCAATGACATATGATTTCTGAATAACACAATTTTAAAAGCAAGTGGAGAAACTAGGGAAGGTCTAGAGAAATTTGACATTCGAAATAAATATTAAAGAATGGAAAGAGGTTCTACAAAGAAAGGTATATGTTGCTGAGCTCCCTTAGACTGGAGAGATAAAAGGCTCTGGGATGTTACTATGTTCAAATCTTATTGATTTGTTCAGAAGTGATCCCTAGGAGATCAAATAGAAATAGGCTCACATTACATGAAAGACAATCAATTGGATGGATATGAAGTGCTTTTTGATTACTTGGTAGTCAGTATCCATTGAGATCTCCAAGAACACTCAAAACAGTCATTCTTCCTGAGTCTTTAACAGTGTTTTAAACATAAGGTTAAAAATACAATGGCTTCCACCTCCTCCTCCTACTCACAGTGTGTTAGGGAAGATGAAAAATGCAAGAATGAATAAACCTATTAGTTATTTCAAAGCAATGAGATACAAATAGACCAGAATCCAGAACTTATGATCTCTAGATTAATTTCAAAATGGATAAGAGTTAAAATGATATTATTCCTGATTAACAGACTAAATTTGAGAATATTAGATCAACTTTCTTAAATTTAAAGTCACAACCACTTACCATTTCAGCTAATAATTTATTTTGATGTTTAACCTCATGGCCTATTTCAATGGAAAGCTATTAAAAAAAAAGACACATGCATTATTACTCACATAATGGCATTTAAGTGTTATAGAGTAAAATGCCATTCTAAGCATACACATTTTCTCAAAACTGTCTTCTAAAACTATAAACTACATATAGTTTTTTCTGATAATTTTTCCACTGACATTAAAGGAAAATAAATTTAGAATTTCTACTGTTTCCCAACTATGGATATTGTCTCCCTGCTCTTCATTTTGATTTCATCTTAATATTCAATTCCATCTTTTAATTTTGGTACACACTTCTCTCTGGTTCTCTTATCCTTGCATGCTTTCTTCTTCCTCTCTTTATATTATTCATACAACAGCATTTATATGTATATTTTCTTCTTTACATTTTAAGAGATATATATAAGTACCTATATTATCAATTCAAATCTACATGGGACATTACTTTGAATATATGCCTA
This sequence comes from Acinonyx jubatus, assembly GCF_027475565.1. Classification (NCBI taxonomy): domain Eukaryota; kingdom Metazoa; phylum Chordata; class Mammalia; order Carnivora; family Felidae; genus Acinonyx; species Acinonyx jubatus. The sequence continues at coordinate 70,752,139 of NC_069383.1, read as the reverse complement.
AACTAGTTATTTATTCAGATTCTTTTTTAAAAATGTTTGAGAGAAAGAGAGAATGAGCAGGGGAGGGACACAGAGAGAGAGAGAGAGAGAGAGAGAAAGAGAATCCTAAGCAGGTTCTGTGCTGTCAGCATAAAGCCCAATGCAGGGCTCGGTCTCATGAACCATGACATCATAATTGAGCCAAAAATCAAGAATAGGAGGCTTAACTAAGTCATGGGGTGCCCTAGATTCTAAAAGTTTTCCTTTAAAGTATGACAATAAACTGGAAAAAGATTGACAAGTTATTGTTAAGGCTCAGCCGAGCCTTAAAAAAATACAATTTAAGTGATTATGGCTGTTATTCAGACCAAAGCCTATTCAATACTTTATATGACAAATTCCTTAAAGGCTTCACTTCCAAGATATTTGGATAAATTACAAGCAACAAATGAAAATCTTGGCAAACCATTGCAAATATTGTTCTCAACTTCTCTTGTGTGGAAAGTATATGAGGTGATACACAAAATCACACTAGAATTCTATAGATCAGAACATGAGCTTTTCCCCCAAATTTAACAATCCAGAGATAATAAAGCAACTATAAAGCCAAATAGCCCAAATCACCCAACTACTTTCTACAACTGTCATTCATGACAAGGAAAGAAATTTCCCGGGGGGGGGGGGGGGGGTAAAGCTTTCTTCCAATAAGGAGCTAAATTATCAATGTCAGAGTTAAAAATAAATAATTCTCTATCAATGTTGATTTTCTAAACTGTTAACATTATACAGTATTACTTAGTTTGTAGATCAACTCTTTTTGATCTAATATGACTTTGAAAACAACACTCTTTTCAGAATGTTATTAGTATCCAGGCTGAACACAATTGTATTTTCCAAAGACTAATGAAATACCAATTAAGTTTTAGCAACATGAGTTTCTACTGAAGGCTCTATGAGTTTATAGCATGTTTACTGTAATACAGAATCAATTACATACACTGTTAAAATCATATTTTTGTAATTCTTTTACTTAACACATGTTAAACTCAATACCACTGATAATGAATTATGCTTAGGTGCTGTGTGAAAGATAAAAATAAAAACAGAAAACTCTACATTCTGGTAAATTTCTTTTACATACAAATAATCCCAATGCAGATTCCTATGCAATACATGCTGTAGAAATGGTGCAAACTGTCTTATGTTCACAAGGAAAAGAGTTACTTTTGATGTGGTAATTAGGTAAAGCTTGCAGGAAGGAAGGAGTGCAGAGAAGTGGAGCCTTTACTATTAAAGGCTTTGGCCAATGTAAGGAGGGAAAGGACACCTCCCCAGTAAAGGGAGAGTATGATCAAAGATGTGGGAGTGCAAGTGACACCATGCACAGGACGAGAGATTCTCTAATTTGTCTGGCAGAAAACATATACACATTCCAGAAGTGTAGGAGATAAGGTCTGATAAGCTGTGGATAATCTCTAAAGGACCCATTTAACCAAGCTACAGAGTATGGATTTTATTCTTACATCATGGGAAGGCACTGAAGACTTCTGGGAGCAAAGGATGCAATTTTACAAACACTCCAAAAAGATGGCGGAACATGCAAAAAATGAGGAACAAATAGGTTACGAGGCTCTCTCCATACTTTGCCTACGAAAACCAGGGGATAGTATCAGGAATAGAAAAGTAGAAACAGAAAGAAGGAAGCACAAAACTCAGTGACTAACGTGATGTACAAAGATAGAAACACTGAGATATGTAGCTTAGTATACTAGAAGAACAAAAGTCAGGAGAAGAACTGCTTGGGGGTGGAAGATGTACCGCTCTGAGACATTACTACAGACAACATATAGTACTGTAGATTTACACACACACACACACACAGCTAAAAAAAATAAATGTACCATTATGTTTTGATTTGGCCACACTTTTAATCTTCTATTCAAATCATGTTTAAATTTTGAGTGTACTTTGACCTCACTGAACTATACACAACTTGGGTAACTGAATTCCTCCATATGATACCAACAAATAGTTTATAAGTACATATGTATACATAAATACACAAATTGGAAAGTATATCATCTGTTACGTACTTACAGATTTTATAGCAGTTACTTTGCTTCTCAGACTTTCAGTGAGTCTCTCATTTTCTTCTTCACAGGCACTGTACCCACTGTTAGCATACCCATAGTTCCCATAGTTGCCTGGAGGTACTCCTTCACCTGCAAGGATCAGAGTCACAGTAGAGTTGTAGCAAAAACAAGCCACCTTTGAAGCCTTGATAGAAAAGAACCAAAAAAGACCCCTGGAGGGCGGTGCAGACCACATATGTCTATAACATTCACACTTCAAAGGAATTTTAAAAATTAATAACCAAATGGAGATCAAAACAATTCTTTTCTAATGCCCTCTTTTAAGCAAAGAATATTCAATTTGTTTTATACTTATTTATTGATTGCTTATTAATTGCCCACAAGACACTAAAGTAGGCACTGATCTACAAGGATATTCAGGATACATTCCCTCTCCATAAAACTACAACTTTTAAAAAGGATCTAAAAGTAAGTCTCAACTATCCATTGAAGAAGCTTAGCTACGAAGGGAAAGGGAGCAAGAGGATAAATGTAGCAGGAAAGAGCTCATGGCAGAGGGAGGGTCCTTTATTTGCATTTCTTTCTTTTAAATAGAAGAGAGAACTTATGGAAAATAACTTATGGAGAACATTACCTGAGAATTAAGAGGGGAATTCATTCAACAAATATTTCAGAAACTTCCATGTGTCAGATCCATTGTTCTTTCTAGGTACTACTTTTTGGAGCTTATCGTCTGTGGAATTGCACTTCAGAATACACAGTCCCAGCTACTACCTAATAAAGTACTTGATATTCACCAGGCAATCAAATGGGTGGAGTGAGCCTGAAGAGTGAATCTATATATAAATATGCTAAAGGATTGAGAGAGGAAAGCATAGTTGAGGGTCTTATTTAACCACGTTTTCAAAAGACAGTTGATACAATCAGTTTTCTCAGTAAAGGAAGAGATAAGGCTGTCTTTAAGGAACGGTATCATTTGGAAAAAGCAGTAAGGAGAATAATGAGGGAAAGTGACTAGGACTACACGGATCCTAGGGTGAGAAAATAATCCTGGCCGAGGCAACACACTGTGGTGGTTTCAATCCTCCTGAATGTGTGATTTTTCTGAAGAAGGACTCATCAGCCTGAGTTAGCCCGTGAGAACCTGCATCGTTGGATTGATCAAGAATTTCATCAAGAGATTTACAGCACTGGGGCTGACGAACAGAGCTCCAAAAGGCCGAGACTGCTTGACAAAAGAGAGGTTTAAGATACGGAATATGGGGTCTATACTGGACAGGCATTGAAGTAGTTACAATGGAGAAATGAGGAAGGGATGATACAGAGACTAGGTCTCTATAAACTCAAAACGTAGATGGGGCAACAGGGACAGTAAAAGATGGAAGGGTAGGAAGCAGCAGTCAGTGCTGGTAGTTGAAGGATGGCTGAAGTGTAAAATGGAAGCTCTTTCAAGACACAGCAGGAACCTCACTTTCTCTAAAAGGTGAAACTCCCTCTGAATTCTTACAGCTCTTGCTGTACATAACAGTAATATCACACTCTAGATAGTTCTACAAGGGCAAAAACTAAATTTGTTTCACTTATGGCTATATATCCCCCACAAATGTGTACACACACACACACACACACACACACAAAGGCACACTCAATAAATACTTGTAAATGAATTAAATAGAATCTGAATTCACTGTTATTCAACTTTGAATGAGCCTGCCTTTCTCAAGAATGGAACCATAAACTTCTTTGAGGGCAGAGACAGTGTATCATACTTTTATATCCCCTGTACCTAATGAGTACTTTATATGCAGCAGACACACAATTTCCACCACCACAGAAACCACAACAAAATGTTAAACAAGTGTGTTCCAGGGTAGAAAGATTTGCATTTCCCAAATTTTCCCTCAACTGCTGACACACCATCCATAAAACTCTCCAAATATAGTATGAAAAGTTGTAGGAAAGCTAGTGAATGCCAAAGATCATCCTTAGCCTTTGTCCATTTAGATATATGCTACTTCTTTTAGGTAGTTTCTATCAATAACTGAGCCAAATCATTTAGAGATTCATGTGAAGTGTTCCACATGAATATCTATCAGCTTCAATATTTATCCCAAGTTTAAAATTCCAGGCCAATACACACTGATACAAAACAAAACAACACACAGAATTTAAAAAAATTACAATCACAGCACACCAGTGTAAATGATAACAATAGACACTTAAGTAAACGCCTTGTCTTTCCACTCAACTACAAGGGAGCTTCAAAAACAAAACAAAAGCTCTATCCATATCCATCCTAGAGATTCTAATGTAATTAGTCTGGGCTGCAGTCCAGGTATCAATGCCTTAAAAGCTCTCCAGGTGATTATAATGTACAGTCAGGGCTAAGAACCACAACTTCTCAAGTCACTTTGTTTCCTGCAATTTAAATGATGGCACACTGCTGCAAAACAAAAAAACAAAACAAAAGAAAAAAAAACATTCAAAGGGCCCAAAGGACCTATTGCTGAGATCCAAACTCCTTGGCCGTCACTCAAAAGATCTCCTCAATGTGGTTCTGGTTCCATGTCTCCTACTTCAATCAAACTGGCTTAATGATAACCCTTAAACACACTATTCATAATTCTAGTCCTACAACTTTGGGGGGGGGGGTAGGAATAGGGGAGGGGGGAGTCTGGTTTCCAACTGGAACTTGCCTGTCTCACCCTCCATTATTCAAGCTCTAGTGCCAAGTTCTGATATCTCCACAAAGTATGCAGTGCTCTATCTCTGAAACCTCTGAGACACTAGCTGTAGAACTTATTCAGTATTTGGATGCACAGTTATCACTTATACCATAATTTATCTTTGTACATGTTCCTACTCACCATCTAGACTGGAAGCTCTGGGAGCACAAACAGGGCCACAATTAACTGTACACTTATAGCTTACTCAAGTACACAATAAATGTCATTAATGATAAAAAGAAAAAAATTAAGCATATAAAACTGTTCAAAATTAGTTATTTTTCCCCTACAAGTTACTTGGCCAACTTTCTATGATTCAAGTATTCATAAAAGCTGTATTTTTCAAAAGCTCTTCCTCATACAATTTTTTAATCAACGTATACGTCTAAAGTTACTGTGGGGCGCCTGGGTGGCACAGTCGGTTAAGCCTCCGACTTCAGCCAGGTCACGATCTCGCGGTCCGGGAGTTCGAGCCCCACGTCAGGCTCTGGGCTGATGGCTCAGAGCCTGGAGCCTGTTTCCGATTCTGTGTCTCCCTCTCTCTCTGCCCCTCGCCCGTTCATGTTCTCTCTCTGTCCCAAAAATAAATAAACGTTGAAAAAAAAATTTAAAAAAAAAAGTTACTGGAAAATTTCACTAATTTTAAATACCTGGCACTTTTGAAAAACTTTTTTTTCCTCTAATTGTAACAACTGAAAAAAGCAACATTCCCTTTTTTCAAATATTCCATGTATTTTCTCAGGTATACTGTACCCCGATTTAGCAGGTTTTTTAAAAAAGTATCTCTTACTAGAGAGCTTCAAAAACCAGAAAATGCTGTTTTATTAGCTGTGCGTTATAATGGCCCCCTTAAAAGTCCTTGTGCTTGGTGAACCTCTTTCCTAAGTTTTCACAGTGGAGCAAGACTCAGATAAGAAATGTTCTGGATAAAATGGCCTTTGCCCCCAGTGTTACACACTACAGTCTTTAACAGTAACGACATGTACGTTTACCTTTGTAACTCACTTTTACCAGTTTAATATGATTGTTAGTGTGCTTCGCGTGCAACATTCATTCTTCAAATTTCGCTTCTGAAAAAACTAACACCCAGGACGAGTACAATACGAGAAACCGAAGCCGGAATTCGGGAAACCCAGCGGTTTTCATAATCACTCTGACAGTCATTAACAATTAAAAAAAACAACCTTGACTATTGAGTTGGCACCTGGACATACCCCACCCCCATTCCTCCGCTACTCTATAAACCTACCATTCAAACTTAGGACTGAACCAAACTAAAGAAAAGCTTTTGGATCTGGGACAAATGGTGTGTTTCCACTCGGCACCGCCTCCAAAGACCCTTCCAATACATCCTGTTTTCTGGCCCAGATTCCAGTGACATAAGACCGGTCCGGTTTCCTTCCACATCCCCGCACCCAGTACGGCCAGTTCTAGGGTCCCCGAACTTCGAACCTCAGCCCTCTTCTTACCCAGGCCTGCACGCCTCATCCTGCCACAGTAGGGAAAAAAAGCAGAAGGAGAGGTGGGTAGAAAGGAGCCACGGGCCCCCCAGACGGCGTCTTCAGAACCAGGGCCCGAAGAAACACCAAGTTTTTTCTCCAAAGCGCCACGACATCAGTGGACGCTAAACAGCGCGCCGGGTGATGGCGTCACCCAGGCACTTATCACTGCCCTGCGAGGCGGCTTGAATGGCATTCTGGGAAATGTAGTTCACCGTCGACACAGGTAGTGAAACAGGAGCCTGGCGTGAACCGGGCTCCTGGAGTGGGCATGGCTTCCGGAAGAGGCGCGAGCGCTGGGGCGGCTCCGACTCAGGTTCTCAAGATCTGGGTTTTTGCTGCTGGCCTCGCGGCTTCCCGGACGTTACTCTCAGCTTGTTGCCTACCGAGTTGAACCCCGTTGATCTGCCCTTCTCAGACTTCCTGATTCCTCCTCTTACTTCCTCGGACCTCTAGAGTCAGTTCAGGGAAAGTCCAGGAAAACTTTATTCAAGATAATGATCTCATACATAAGTAATCTGAGACCCACAGAAGGAAAGGAAGAGGGTAACAAATTTGTGCTGGGTCACACAGTAGTTAGAAAAATCAGGTCACTTGGAATAGGACTCTTGCTTGGAATAAAGTGGTTAATAAAAGGAACCTGGTTTCCGGAGGCACTAATAAGTTAGTTACCTGTTACTGGATTGGTTGCATTTCTAGAAAGAACATTGGCTATTAGTTGTTGAGGACCAAAGGACCCCTAAACTCTCTCCCACTCAGATCTTTCTAACATACACAAAGGATATTGAGATACATTGCACATTACCATGTGTGAAATAGTAAGGGCTTAAGAGCCTGTTGGCAAGGTTAAGGGGGTACTGGAATCCGGGTTAATGTTGCATCCACACGACTCCTGAAACAATGCTATGGGAACCAGTGACAGTCACAACAAAGTTTATTGCAATGAGAGGCAAGGCAAACTGATCGGTCCCGACAGACACTCTTGACCAGAGTGTGGTCCCGAACAGCCAGGGTACAGGGTTTTTATAGCCGACCACATCATCTTATCACCTGGGAACAGAACAAAGGAATAGTGCCCAGGTGGAAACAGTTCAAACAGGCCCTTACCCCAATCCAAACACTAATACACCCCTTGATAGGATAGGGCTGTTATCTCTTAACCTATAGTGTTAAAACAAAACTCTTATTTCTTAAGGCTACAGGTTAGCCCCACACTACAATTTAACCCTTACATTTTCCCCTTTTCTTGTCCGTGAATCAATCCCTTGATTCATCATTAGGAACTAAGGGGACATAGTTGGACCTAGTCATAATTTTTATTTCACCAACTCGCCTCTTGACATACTGTACTAACCAATTGATAGTGCATGGGCAGATAGTTAACCCGAGAAGTAACAACAGTAGTGGCCCAGCTATGGTGGTGAGCAGCAATGTGAGTCAGGGGGACCAAGAGTGATACCAATTATTGCTGGCCTCCCTGGCACGTTCCCTGGCTCTAAGATTGTTCCTTACCAAACTGAGAGTGTCTCGAATTCATCCGGAATTGTTGGCATGACACAGTATGCACCAACCCTGCCCTTGGAGGTCCTCTAGGGTTAAAATTGGTCGCGAACCCCAAGGGCACAATGACATCATACATTCGGAGGCCCCAAGTGTGCCCAGTATCTCAGAATGAGGAAAAAATAGATGAGCTGGTGTTGGGTTACATTTTCCTTGGGCCTCACATTGGGGGTTCGGGGTTCTAAGGAGAGTAATTAGGGGGTCAATGTGCTGTCCTGTTAACCAGGGGGCTAGCATCCCACAACCCCATTTGGCACAGTGGTATTGACCCTCTCCTTCACATTCATTTTTTCTGTCTGCATCTTAGCCAAATTTCGCTCTAGTGCCTTATTTCCACATCCACAATTGTTCTCCCCAATGTTTCCGAGAGCTCTTGCCCAGGTTTGCAACCCCCGTTCTTCTCCTACCAGGTCACACAGGTCGAACAAGAAACAAGGCATAGTACGAGAGGCGTTAGATGTTACCACCTTCCCTGTGACAGGGTCTCTGAGTTCCCATTGGTATGGCCAAAAAGACAAGGGGTGCAGTTCCGCACAGTCTCCCAAGCTTATTATACAAACCCAGACTATTATTCCTTTTAACCTTCCATCGCTGTTCGTTCTCTGGTCCTGTATCAGTCCTGGGTGTTCCCACCTCCGCGCAGTTTTTCTTAACCTGAGAGTGATGAATCCAGGTTCAGACACCGTCTATTTTCATGGCCATTGGTGTAGTCAGGATCACAGTGTGTGGTCCTTTCCAGCGTGGCTCCAGGGGTTTAGGCTCGTGCCTCTTGACCCAAACTAAGTCTCCTGGTTGAAAGGGGTGGGGAAGAACAGGAGGATGGGCAAAGGCTTCTTTCAAGGTATTAGTTATTTCTTTTTGTACAAGATGCAGGGCCATAAGTGAAGCCAACAAGTGGTCCTGTCCTAGCTGTTCCTTTATGTCATCCCCTAGCCTCGGCAAGATAGGTGGAGGTCTGCCAAATAAAATTTCATAAGGGGACAATCCCTTGATAAATGGAGTACAACGTGCTCGCAAAAGGGCAAAAGGCAGAACATCAACCCAATTTTCGCCAGTCTCAAGGGACAATTTGGTTAAGGTCTCCTTTAGAGTCCGATTCATCCTGTCTACTTGACCCGAGCTCTGGGGTCTATATGAGCAATGTTATTTCCAATCTATTCCCAATGCTCTGGCTAGACCCTGCAATACCTGTGCCGTGAAGGCTGGACCATTGTCCTATCCTATGCTCAAAGGCAGCCCGACTCTAGGAATTAGTTCATTTAATAATTTTTTAACTGTCACCTGAGCCATTTCTGACTTAGTGGGGAACGCCTCAACCCACCTGGAGAAGGTGTCCAAAAAAAATCGAGCAGATATTTGTATCTGTATTTCCCTGGTTTAATTTCAGTAAAACCGGCCTGGCTCAGTTCCTCTATCTCTTTTAGCTTCTGAAAACTTATTTGCACCGCGATTTACTTGGGCGCAACTTACACATCTTTCAACCGTCTCCTCAATCTCTTTTCCCAGCTCTTCCGCCCTGAACTTTTTCTGCACCAATTCTGCCATCTTTGTTTTTCCCAGATGAGTTCCTTGGTGGAGAAGATGCATGCATCGCCCAAGTGAGGCGGGTAAGAGTATCTTACCTTCAGGATCCTGAAACCACTTTTGTCCTGGTATCATACTTCCTCCTTTTTTTGAGATCCACTCCACATCTTTAGGAGTGTAATTGGGCTCCGGTGGAAGCAGGGGGTCTATCAAGATCGGTAGTGCCAAAGCACTTTTACTTTCAGTTAGGGCAGCTTTCCCAGACTGCCCATGTCAGCCAGGCAGTTTCCGAATGCCTCTAGGGAGTTGCCTTTTTGATGTCCCGGGCAGTGAATGATCGCGAGACTTGCAGGTTAGATGGCTGTTAGAAGGTCTAGAATTTCGGCTTTATTTTTGATGTCCTTGCCCTCTGCTGTGAGGAGGCCGCGCTCTTGATAGTTGGACCCGTGCACATGCACAGTTGCAAAGGCATAGCAGCTGTGTGTATAAATATTAACTGGCTTGTTTTTACCAAGTTTCAAGGGCTTTAGTTAGTGCGATGAGCTCTGCGCACGGGGCTGAGGTTCCTGGGGGAAGGGTCTGTTGCCATAGAACCTCGCGGTTTGTTGTAACTGCAGCACCGGCATGCCTTTGCCCTTGAAACACAAAACTACTGCCGTCTGAAAACATGTTGATATCAGGATCCTGTAGGGGAATGTCCGTGAGATCGGAGCAGAGGGACGAAACTGTCGCTAAGGTCTCTGGACAAGAATGTAGAGGGGGGCCTAGTCCTTTGGGCAGCAAAGTAGCTGGGTTTAAGGCTGTGGGGGCACAAAAACGTATTGGGGCTGGTCGAGCAGCAATGCCTGATACTGGGTAATCCGAGCATTTGATAGCCACCGTTCTGGGGGAGCCCGCAGTAAGGCCTCCTTCATGGGGCACCGTAACAGGCAACATCTGTCCCAGGGTTAGTTTATCTTGGTCTTTGACTAGTAGCACGGTGACAGCGATCTGTCGAACGCATGTGGGCCACCCGGAAGCAACTGGGTCTAGCCTTTTGGATAAATAGGCCACTGGTCAGCGCCAAGGTCGCAGGTTCTGAGTCAGAACTCCCTTGGCTACACCCCCTTTCTCAGCTACAAACAAATGGAATGGCTTAGTGGGATCTGGCAGGGCCAAGGCCGGTGGGGTCATGAGAGCCTCTCATAAAGCTTGGAAGGCTTTAGTTTGAGTCTCCCCCCATGTGAAGGACTCCAGAGATCCCTTGAGAGTGGCATACAAAGGGGCTGCCAGTTCAGCAAAGCCAGGTATCCATAGTCTGCAGTAACCTGCTGCCCCCAGGAACTCGTGAACTTGTTTGCGAGTTTTAGGCTGAGGAATATCGAGTATAGCACGAATTCTTTGTTCACTGAGATAGCGCTTACCTTTTTTAATGTTGTAACCTAAAAAAGTGACCGCAGTGTGACAGACCTGCACTTTTTTGGCTGATACTCGGTATCCCAGTTTTTGCAGAAGACTCAAGAGTTCCTTGGTGGCACTCGGGCATTCTGAACGAGAGGGGGCCACCAGCAAGATATCATCAACATACTGCAACAGAGTTCCCTGCGGCTTGGAGATTCGAAATGGTTCTAAATCCTGGTTCAGGGCTTCATTAAAAAGAGTAAGAGAGTTTTTGAATCCATAGGGGAGTTGTGTCCAGGTGAGCTGTCTAGCTTTTCCCTCTTCAGGATCGGTCCATTCAAATGCAAACAGTGGCTGGTTCTGTGGGGCCAGCGGGATGGCAAAGAAGGTGTCTTTTAAGTCCAGAACTGTATAATACCCCTGAGAAGGGGGAAGCAGACTAAGGTGAGTATACAGGTTGGGTACAGTGGGATGAATATCCATCACTCTGGTGTTTACTGCTCTCAGGTCTTGAACTGGCTGGAAATCGGATGAGTTAGACTTTCGGACAAGAAGTGAAGTATTCCATGGTGACTTGCATGGGGTCAGAATGCCCGAGCCATGCAAACGCTTGATGTGAACAGCAATTCCCTGCCTAGCCTCCCGGGACATAGGATATTGTTTGTCTTACTGGAAGCGCAGACACCTTAAGTCCCACAATTACCGGGGCTTGATGAATCACTAGTCCAGGTGGATTGGTCTCGGCCCATACCTAGGGAAAGTTCACCTGGAGACTTTTAAGGTGGGGATCGACTGTGTGAACATTTTCATTGGGCACCGGGGTAAGTAGGCCCTCTTCCCCAAGTGGCACAGTCACCATTACTATTGTTGGGCCATCCTGGCCGACTTTAACATGCATACCCCCTTCAGTGAATCTCAAAGAAGCAGTTAGTTTATGTAATAGGTCTCTACCCAGTAATCCAGGGTAGGGACATTCAGGCATGATTAGGAAAGAATGTGTAACAGTTTTATGGCCTAAATCTACTTGTTCAGTGGTCCATTTACAAGTTTGGGACCCAGTCACTCCTTGCACCAGGGTTGCTCCTCGCCTGGTGGGGCCAGGATCTTGTTTTAGAACTGAAAATGTTGCCCCAGTGTCCACCAAGAAAGTTTTAGGCTGGCCCGCTATATTAACAGTAACCAACGGCTCAGAAGGGGCCACCGAGCCGCAGCACCATCAGTCGGAATCAGCTTTCATTATCAACTCCTGGGGTGGCCGAATTTTACGCTCGGCTAAGTTGGGGCAATCTTTTGTCCAGTGTCCCTCTTGCTTGCAATATGCACATTGGTTTTTTCCTAGTGGCGCTCTAACCCTTTGTCCTTTCTCTTTTTCCCAGACCAGAATTCTTTGGGTGTTTGGGGTCCCCTTCCCTCGCTACGACCCTAGTCAAGTTTTTTGTGTCTCTTCCTGAGAATCCCTATTGTTAAAATTTTTTGGGCTATTTCAACTAACTCAGATAAATTTTTCCCTTCGAACCCATCTAATCTTTGCAATTTCTTCCAAATGTCTGGGGCTGCATGTGAGACAAAGGCCAGGTTTAATGCCCTTCTATTTTCAGGTGCCTCAGGGTCAATAGGGGTAAAGGTACGGTACACTTCCATGAGCCTTTCTAAGAAGGCTGAGGGGGGTCTCCTCGGTCCCCTGAACAACTTACTTCAGTTACCTTAGACATGTTTGTGAGCTGGAAGGCGGCTGCTCAGAGACCTCCCAGTAGAGTCTGGCGAAATAGGGTCAGTGATCACCTACCGTGAGGAGTGTTTGGATCCCAATCTTCAGGGTACGAGGAAAGAAAGACTTCCTTAAGTAAGGCGGGATCCTCGGTGGGATGCCCGTTTGGCCCCATCACCAATTTCCGGGCCTTGTGACAGATATTATCCCGTTCCTCAGCAGTGAAGAGAACCTGTAAGAGCTGCTGGCAGTCATCCCAGGTTGGCTGATGGGTCACAAATATAGTTTCAGGAAAGAAATTAATGCTTGGGGTTTTTCTGAGAACGGGGGGTCTTGAAGCTTCCAATTATAAAAGTGGCTAGTGGACAAGGGTACATAAATCATAAAGGGTCGGACATCACCCTGCAGGGGTGGCTCTGGCCAAAGGGGTAAGGCAGCGGGAGGGGGATGGAAGGAGGTTTCTGACGGGGTCAGGGGAGTGTCCTGACTCAGGCTTGTCTCCTGGTCTGAAGCATCCTGACCCGTATTCTCCAGGTGGGAACTATAGGGCCATTCACAAGTTTCTTCTTCTTCCTCCGGTGCAGATGGTAAAGGGGACGGCTGCTTAGTCCTGTCAATATTCTTATCAAGTGGATGGACTTTAAGCAGCAAAACCTGTGCTTTAGGGAGGTGAGGGGGAAGGAAAGGTTTTAGCCAATCTGGAGGGTTTTCAATGAGGGTTCTCCATGCCTCAATGTATGGGATTTGATTTTTGTGCCTAGAATAGACAATAGCATGAACCTTATGTACCAGACTAAGGTCAAAGGACCCCTGCAGAGGCCATTCAACCTGAAAGCTGGTCCCTTCCACCTCGCAGAGAGTTCGAAGGACTGGCTTCTTGACATGGAAGTCGAGAATTGAAGCAGCTTTCCCATAGTCCTGGAAATGGGTTAGGCAAAACTGAGAAGGACGCATAATCAACAGAAACAAAACAATTAGGCAAAACCAAGTAGGATACACAAGACAATCAACAGAAAAAATAATTAAGACATGAAGAGAACACAAGTTCGAGGATCTCGAGGCCAGTAGGCCGCGGCAGCCACATGAAAATAGGATCCTTTCTAACAAAAACCAAACCAAGTGGGATCCACCGGCATCCCGGTAGGAACCCTGACTCTCGGTCTATAGCCACGTCCAGCAGACCCTTCTTGAGTCATTCAAATGGCGCACCCCAATCCTTACCTCTCCCAATCCCGAGCCTCCTTCCAGGGGTCGGTGGAGCAATCCGAGGAAACGGCCCTGTTTCAGACCTTTAACTTTTCCGGCCAACGCACCAAATGTTGCATCCACACGATTCCTGAAACAGAATGCTATGGGCACCAGTGACAGTCACAACAAAGTTTACTGCAATGAGAGGCAACACAAACCGATCGATCAGGACCGACGCTCTTGACCAGAGTGCGATCCCGGACAGCCGAACAGCCAGGGTACAGAGTTTTTATAGCCAACCACATTGTCTTATTATCACCTGGGAACAGAACAAAGCAATAGTTCCCAGGTGGAAACAGTTCAAACAGGCCCTTGCCCCAACCCAATCAAACACTAATCACATCCCTTGATTGATAGAATAAGGCTGTTATCTCTTAACCTATAGTGTTAAAACAAAGCTGTTATTTCTTAAGGCTACAGGTTAGTCCTAGAATTTCATTTTATCTCACAAGATTATCATGAAGATTAAATGAAATAACAGTTTTTAAAAAATCTGATACACAGTAGATGCTTAAAAAACCACCAGGTTGTTGGGATGAGCACTGGGTGTTGTATGGAAACCAATTTGAGAATAAATTTCATATATTGAAAAAAAACCCAGGTGTTTGTGGTTTTGTTGTTTGCTGCTGTATGACAGTGGAATAATCTGCATACTAGAGATTTCTGAGAATGCAAAATCTAGTCATAGTTTCTCAATACGAACATTGAAGTCTCTGTCTTAAGGTTACTTTTGTAAAATACACACAAAAACAATTTTTAATGAAAGTAATTAAGTTGAGAAATAAACTCATTCCAAGAGTGTCATGACAGAAATACAGTCTTCATAAAAATAAAATAAACCACCATTCTTTAAAATCTATGGAATTAAATTAAGGTCGCATCAGGGACAAATATTTCAAATAACCACGAAGGTTCAGTAAGAGAAACGATGGCCAGGCTTCCCTTTTTAAGTTACAAGCTGTGACAGTCCCTTCTTTTGTAAAAAAGTACACACGTTCTATAAACAAAACATGTCAGAAAAATCATCTTAAAGAAGGCTTTCTCATATAAATGTAATTTTAAAAAATCTAATGTTAAGTTTACCTAAACAGACTATTTAAATTACCTATGTACTTGTCCTCTTATAAATGACTTCCCTTACATGGTAGGGAGATCTGAGAATAAAATATAGCTTTTAAAGGGTGGGGGGGAGAATGAAATATAGCAAGAATATAACTCAAGGAAGGCAAAACTGGTTTATGTTGAGCTTGTGACCTAAAAATCCAAATATAGGCACTTGGTTATCACTACTGTTGCCAGTCTCAAATTAGGATGGTTACTGGTTGAGAAGATTATGCATTCAAAAGATGAACTGGAAGTGATGTGTTTAATACCCAGAAGAATAATTATTAAATGTGACCACAATTGACATACAGACTACAGGGAATATCATTTAATTTTTATTATTTTATTTTTCTCTTCAAGTTAGAATTCCCACTCTTCTTACTGATTAAAGACAAATACAATTCTTGGAGATAAATAGCATTTTGAAATTTTTCTATATTCTTATAGGATAATTTCATAGAAAACATTCAATCTCTGAGGGTTTGAATGACTAAAGAAATGAGTAACTAAAAATGACTTAAAATAAGTATTCCTAGTAGTCATTACAGAAGCAAGAAAATGAGGGGGAAATGTCTGAATCTCGGTAAAAATTTGAAACTCCAGTTTTCCTGTTTGTCTGCTTCCTGTCCATATGTCCTGTCTCTTCTTGACCAGGTCTAATCCAAAGAAAAATAACATACCAAGGTCTTAAATAAACATTAACACATTTCCCAATCATTAAGCATCAGTATATATCAAGCATCATATTTGAACCACAAGAAAATGTAAAACAAAAGGAGATAGCGCTTGATTTACAAACAGGCTATGGAATGAAAGTTGGCTTGTAAGTTAGTTATTTGGCACTGAAAACACTTTTCTCTCAGAGATTGAAATGGTGGTAAGTTTCCCAACCCAGCCCTAGAAAACATATGGTTATTGTGGTTCCTATGCTGGCCAATCAAAGTTCATGTAGCCCATAGTACAGCTGAAATGCTACCTCGTTTTCAGCAAAAACAGTAGAAAAAATAATTTTGTAATCCTCATGATAAAATAAGCAATATAATGAGAAAAAAATAATTTTAAAAATTATCTTGGTTATTCTGTTTGAGAGGACATTAGTTTTACTCAAAACCACTTGAGAATGCAAAGGAAATTTTCAAGGAGTTTTCAAAGAGCAAGAAATTTGATCTTCCCTTTCTATAATTCAGGAATATTGCTAGTATTGCTGTAATGCTCTCAGCCACAATTAGTAAAACTGAGGCACACGACTCCCAACTGAAAAGTCTTCAGTAGAACCAGCTACATGTCTGTGGGACCCAGTGACAAATGAAAATGCAATACCCCTCATTCAAAGATCAGGAAAAAAGTGCAGTTAAGGTACTAAAAAATAAAGCTTTTTCTGTACAACTCACCAAGTTGTCACCATGTTTTGTTATTTAATGCCATTCTAATTAAAAAATGAAATTTTAAGTTATTGGCATGATTTTTACCCTTCATCTTTATATTGTGCAATGATACAGTTTTAGGTTCAAACATAAGAGCATTTAACTCATATGTGAAATCGCCAAAATTATATAATTCATATTTCATAGCTAATACATGAATATGTATCTTGTAGAAGTCCTGTACAAAACTAATTCAACTGTTTTATTCCATGTCTTGATATGCACTGTGTCTTGGTATTCTACCCACCCTTTACCTTCAGCTTACTGATGAGTTAGGAGGGATTGAAAAGAAATGCAATTGTGGGTTGCTCTACCTTTTCCTTTCCATTTATGTCATCATTTTCAATACAACTGGCTAATACAAGGAAGCAAGATGAATAAGGAAAAATATGACAGAGTTCCTTGGATTTTTTTTTCTTTCTACAGAAGAAGTTCTGGTTGAAGAAGAACATGTGGCTTTTTGTGGCTCTCAGTACCCACACTTAGTCACAGACTTGACATACTTATATTCACCGAGTTTTTTTGAACTCCCATGTGTTATGGGTCCACTGGAATTCTACATTCATGGGGCATGGCAAATGTTACATGTGAATGGGGTGGTAAGAAGCAATTAATATGTATATTGCACCTATCTCTTGCTCATATGCATGCCCCATTGTTCCATTAGACTTCATTTTCAAAACACAAGTTCGAAGACAAAATTAAAAATTTCAAGACAGTACCTACAGGGCTTTAAGCCAAGTGTGATGCTTTTCTAGCAATGGGTCCTGTGCCACAGCAAAAGTTGCACACCTGACCCTAGTCTTCAGAGAGAAATCTTCCAAGGCAATGGGAGCCATAAGTGGTAGCGAAAAAGGGAGAGAGTGAATATAGAATGTATATCCACAGTGAGAGATTGATCAAGGTGAAATAACTATGCAGTGAAATTCATGTAATGCCTGAAACAAAGGGAAAAAGGAAGGGAAGAGGTTGTAAGTTGTGTAGTTCTGCCCAACCACCCACCAAGTGGTTACTATCTCCAGTAAGTGGTTAATGAGCCATAGATGAGTGAAATACTTGTGACATGGCGTTATGTGTACAGACAGTAGAAAAAATTTCCTCAAGTTGGGCACAATGCCAACAAACTTGAGTGATGAGGTGTGATCACAGGGATGAGGCTCTATCTTACGTTTCACTCCAAGAAGTTTCATTCTTCCAGCAACTCTATTGTGTTACTAAGACCTCATTCTGGGAAATGATTCCTTCCTGAATGTCAGTTAATCAGTAACTTCAATTTTTTTTTTCCTGAATATTTGGGCCTAAAGCAGAGCTAAATTTCAAAATGGGCACTTTGCACAGGCTGCCCTTTTAATATTCCAATTTCAGAGACATCTTTGACATTTCTAAAACATTTTAGATTAAAGATGATAGGTTTAATTTCCATTGCCTAGAAAATATTTGTGTTGTACATTTTAAAATATGGGTGTTGTGCATTACTTATATTCAAGACTAATTTAGTCAAGTTGATTTTCATTTTATATTAATAGCATGTATTCCTCAAGAACTATATTGAATTATCATATTGATACATCCAAAATACAAAAGGAAAAACAAAGTCCACAATGTAGTTTTATTTGTGCAACAACACTATCAGACACTTTGACAGACATGTTATTTAATTACTCCACTCGCTGACTTGTTTTTTCCCAATAGACCAGATTAGTTATGTATATGTGAGAGACAAAACATTTTCAATAAGTTGTTCAGTGCTAGAAAATGCTATCAGTTGTTATGTAGGAGACATTCACCTAAATTTTTGTTTTATTGCACAAATGGCCTCACTACTCTTGATTTCTAAAAGTGCACCAAGACTATGTCACAGGTGTACCCAAGTTGTCTCATTTCAGTTTGCCTCAGTCTTGACACAGGAGTACTCTGTAGCCAGAGTTTAAAAGAACAAGTTTGTCACTTTGTCCGTTATTAACCATAATCCCATAGTCATATTCAATATTTGGTTCTTTTTATTCTTACAGACTGAATGTAATGGTTTCAGAGCACTACAAAACATTAAATGATTGAATCATATTCTAAGAATCACTGTTGTTTGACACCCACATTCTAGGACAATCAAGTGTGGTGTTTCCTTTAAAATTTATCTGTGCTTTCAGTAATTTTTTCTTGCAACTGATTCCTGACTTCTTGATTTGTTTTATGGTACTTCTATATCAACATATTTCAACTTTGTATGCTATATATCATCACTTGACTTATGCAAAGGTGACACTATAGTTCAATGGAGGAAAGTTAATTTTTTTCAATAAATGGTACTCAATTTATATTCATATGATAAAAAGAATTATTACCTCTTTCTTATCCAAATTATTATTACCTTTTTCTTATCCAAAATCAATTTGAGATGGATTACAGGCCTAAAATGAAAGGTGAAATAAAATCTTAAGAAAAATATATGTATCTTTGGGATAGAAAGGATTTCCTAAACAAGACACACAAAAAAGCCATTAACCAAAAAGGGAAAAACTTATAAATTTCACTACATTAAAAATAAGAATTCCTGTTCATCAAACATCATTAGTGAAGTGTAAAGATATGAAGAATACAGAAAGAACTCCTGCAAATTAAAAAGGAAAGGACAGTCAATTAAAAAAAAATGGACAAAAAACCTCTTCACAGAAGAGGATATCCAAATGGCCAATACACATTTGAAATGTTGCTCAACATCATTTGATATCAGAAATATGCAAATAAAAACCATAGTGAGATCACATTATACCTCCTTCAAAATGGCTATATATACACACATACAATACCACGTGTTGATAGA
The DNA here is from genome assembly GCF_027475565.1 of Acinonyx jubatus. Lineage (NCBI taxonomy): Eukaryota > Metazoa > Chordata > Mammalia > Carnivora > Felidae > Acinonyx > Acinonyx jubatus. The sequence goes on along the minus strand of NC_069383.1, from coordinate 70,733,073 downwards.
GGTGTGGATGTGGAGCAACCACACGCTCCTGATGCTACTGATGGATGTGTAAATTGGTATAACCACCTTGGGTAATGGTTTGACAATATCTACTAAGGCTGAAATACCTACTTATATGCCCATGAATCACCACTTCTGTTCCTAGGCATATAGTAACAATAGGTGAACATACATACAACAACAACAAGTGTTGTTGAACACAACAAGTGTTGAAACAGTGTACTTGCCCATCCACAGAACGGATAAACTGTAGTAAATGCATACATTAGCATATAATGGAATGAGAATGGAAAACCTTACACAATATACAACAGCATAGATGAACTGCACAAATATAATATTGAATGAAAGACTCTAGATAGAAACAAGAGCATTTTTGTGTTAAAAGGGAGAAAGCACATTACTTTTAAATGAGAGGAGGTGGTAGAGGGAGCCAATTTTGTTCCTCTGGGCCTATGTGGTGTCTCTTCTCCACATTTCTCATCTACTTTATTCTTCTCTCTGAAAATTAGATTTCCAGCTATCCCAACATGAAAACTTTAGCTCCATGTCTCTCTGACCCTTCAGTTTGATCCCTGTAGCAATCTCTCAGGCAGTTTCCCAAACCCAGTTTCCTGGAAGAGAAAATCTAATAGGTCAAAGATGACTAAGGTGTCTATCCCTGATTAGTAGAATCAGTTGATGCTGAGTGATAGGGTTTGCAGAAGTTTGGGCAGAGAAGATTCTATAGGAAATGGTTGCTGGGGTAGGGGAAAATATTATTTATTAGTACATTAAAGCATGTGTGCATTTGAGCATTTGCATAAAAGTTCTTAGTCTCTGTTCTCTGAGCAATAAACAGATTTCATGGAATAGCTTAGAAAAGTAAAGGCTTTGTGCTCATTCACATCATTAGGGCCTTTATCACAATCATAAACTGGCCATAAAAGTTATGGTTTGTTAGTAAGGGCAATGATTTGTATTCCTAACCCAGGTGAATTTGGTTCTATGCTTTCACTACTATTTATTTTATTGAATTTTCTTTATTGGGGTTAGAAGAACATCTTCTCTACAGAGACAAGATAAAGACCTGATCTTATTTGAAGCACACTGGGTTCTCTGATACTCCCTGAAGTGGAGGTTAAGTCTCAAGTTGTGGCTTCCACACAGACTGTCTACAGAGAGGCAATCTGAATTCCCTCATATCTTCTTAGAACCCATTTGTTATTGACAGGGATTCTGAAATCAAACCCAACCCCCACATTGTAATGAAATAGAGCAATTCATTAATCTCAAATTCTTCTATAGCAAGCTTTTTTTTCTTTTTCTTACCTATAAGAAGACCATTTCTGGCATTAAAATGGAGCCAAAATTTGTATTGTTGGGGAGTGAAGAAATTTTCTTCTGTCCAAGCTTCTTCTAGCTGGACTAAGAATTACATCTACATGACAGAGATTAACAGGAGAAAATCTAATTTAATTTTGTACATAGAGGGAACCCACACAGACATGAAATTCCAAAGACAGGCAACAAGAGGCTTATATGACATTCTGAGCTAAGGAGAGGGTTAGGAGTCCAGGGACACAAAAGGGAAGAAGGCGATTAGTAGGAAGGTGAGAGGAGATGTTTAGAAAACAAGGGTTGCCCTATTATGCAGATAAGTTTCTTAGGTAAAAAGGCATCTGTTAATAGCTCTCTTCCTGGTATAGACTCTCCCTTCCAATGTAAATTTAAGCAGAAGAGGGGGGTAAAGAGCTGTTCCTAAATCTGCTAGGTTTTGATGGCTTATAACTCAAAATAATTTTGATAAAGTGGCCCATCTTGGGGTGGTCTGCCTTTGTCCCCTACAATACTCTTTGCTGTTATAAAGTAAATATCATCTTTGCTTCACTGTTTACCTGCCCATAAAAGCTCCTGATTGTTAAATGGAAACATTATGAATTTGATTTCATTTCTTCTATTCCTAAAGTACTTCCCCCACCTCCCAAAATTCTTTTAAATAGGCCCCAAGGTCAAAAGGCAGTTTGATCAGTGACTATTAGCAAAGAATTATGTGGAAATAAGAATTCTTACAGAAAGAATTAGAAAATTGGTATCATAGGAGTAGGGGAGAGAAAATTTGCCACCTCAGCCCCAGCCCCCAAACTTGATTAAAGTGTTAACATGGCACTTCTGGGCACTTAGCATGGATGCCTAATTCTAGGCTAGCATGAATTTTTATAGCTCAATTAGAAAGCTTTGAAAGGAGAAAAAATGTTTTTAAATGGTAATGTGTTACATAAATATTCATGCTTATGCACTCCTCTGAAATTTGGATCATTCAGAACTTTATTCCATTAAAGAATAACTTTTTTTTTTTTTTTTGGATCCAGGTGCCATCCATTAGTGGAATGGTGGTCAATGACAACCATCATGCATGGCCATAAATATTTATATATTGCCTTATCCCTATACTAGAGAGAATAGGAAAAGAGTAGTCACGAAGAAGATTTTCTTCCATACCAGATAACTGATGTCCTCCCTAAGCCCACTTGAAGAAGTTAAGTGGATTGTTCCTCTGATGTGGCATCATCCCTTACTAATATTCTACTGGGTGAGTTTAATTGATGAAAGAAGGTGACCAACAGATTCTAATGCTAGTGAAATAATGGAGTGGCTTGCCAGAATCTACTGAAATATCTCTTTATCTAGAATGTCTTAAGCCGAGGCTAGTTTAAAGTTTTATCAATGTTCTGTGTGACTTAAGAGTTTTTCAAAGGCAACTCTCAGCAGGAATTGTCCATCTCTGTTAACATCAGCACTTGTCCCTTCCCCTCCATTCCAAAACCAGGCTAGTGATCTGTGAATGCAGATGATACCACAATTGTAACTCAAGGAACAGATGTGAGAGAATAGAGACAGACAGTGAGTAGCCATGTGTCATTTGTCCGCAGACACTGTTGAATATCCTAGGCCTCGCCCCTTGCACCTTTACTGCCAATAACTTACTTCTTTGGGCATTTTCGTTTGCATATGCCTCTGTCATCTCAAACTCAATAATTTTCTCTCCCAAACCAGACTGCCTTCCTGATTTTCTTTCTTTAAAGTTTATTTATTTATTTCAAGGGGTGGGGGAGGGGCAGAGAGGAGAGAATCCCAAGCAGACTCCTTACAGGCAGTGTGAGCCCCGTGTGGGGCTCAGACTCACCAACTGTGAGATCATGACTTGAGACAAAACCAAGAGTTGGATGCTTACTGACTGAGCCACCCAGGCACCACGTCTTCTTGATTTTCTGTCCTTAAGAAAAGGATAAGTCTCAAAACCTTTGGGTCATTTAGACTTTTTCCCATTTTGCCCCCATACCAACACAGCTGCTAAGCCCTATTAAAATATCTTTTTGATTTGCCCCTTTGTTTCCATTCCAAAACTAACAATGTTATTGTAAGCTTCAAACACCTTAAATCTTGCTGGGTTTCTAAACGTCCTTGCTTTCAGGTCCACTCCCCTCAAACACACCAGAACTCTAATTTTTTCTCATCAGCATTTAATGGCATTTAATGAATTCTCCATGCTTGATTGGGGGTATGGGTGAATAGTTATGTTTTAGCTTCCCTAAATTCATCTGGAGACACCCCAAAGGTGGAGGCTGTGTAAGATCTTTGCTAGTCACACTCTTGAAGAACAATGCTGTAGACATCTGAATATTCTAGCACTCTTAGTTATTCGTAATGTATCAGTAACATTTATATCTATACTTTACTTGTAATTGCTTTTATGAGGTAGGAATCAAGGTGCATTTTTTTCCGTATGAATATCCAATTTTATAATTTTCATTATTGTTGAAAATACTGGTTTTTTTCCTTTCTGTCCCCCAATCCTTCCTCATAAACTAAGTACCTCTGTTCTTATGGCTTTTTTATTTTTTTAACTTTTTTTTAAGTTTATTTATTTTGAGAGAGAGAGAGAGAGAGAGGGGGAGAGGGAGAGACAGAGAAAGCATGCAAGCAGGGGAGGGACAGAAAGAGAGGGAAAGAGAGAGAATCTCAGGCAGGATCTGCACTGTCAGTGCAGAGCCAGATGCGGAGCTATATCCCAGGAACTGCTGTGAGATCATGACCTGAGCGGAAACCAAGAGTCTGACACCTGGCCGACTGAGGCCCCTTATGGCCTTTTATTTTTATAAACTCTCTTATTCCATTGGTCTATTCTTACAATCTTTTAAAATAATTTTTAAATTTTCTATTCTGTATCCTTGCATTAGCAACAGCTTGACAACAAGACTCAGTATTCAGTAGAATAAGTCTTCCTACCATGTTCTTATTCAAGAAAGTCTTTACCCTGCTCCCTTTGCAGTTTAAAAAAATTTTTTTTATGTTTACTTATTTTTGAGAGAGAGATAGAGTGTGAGTGGGGGAGGGGCAGAGAGAGAGAGAGGAGACACAGAATCCGAAGCAGGCTCCAGGCTCTGGGCTATCAGCACAGAGCCTGATGTGGAGCTCGAACTCAAAAACCGAGTGAGATCATGACCTGAGCTGAAGTCAGACACTTAACTGACTGAGCCACCCAGGTGCCCCATCAATGATATCTTTATGTTTACAATAGGTTTCCTCAGTTTCTCACAGTAATGTTCTATAGTCTTCCATGTAGAAATCTTACATAATTTCTGTTAACACTATCCCTAAATATTGATATTTTTGATGTTATTATAAATGGTATCTTTGTTAAGAATTTAATTTCTGGGGCACCTGGGTGGTTCAGTCAGTTAAGCATCCAACTCTTGGTTTTGGCTCAGGTCGTGATCTTGAGGTTTCATGGGTTCAAGCTCCACATTGGGCTCTCTCTGGCAGCACAAGGCCTGCTTGGGATTCTCTTTTTCCCTCTCTCTCTGCCCCTCCCCCACTTGCACTGTCTTTGTCTCTCTCTCTCAAAAAACATAAACTTAAAAAATTAAAAAAAAAGAATTTAATTTCTGTTTCTGGTATATAAAAATGAAATAAAACTAAATTCTAATAAGGGCGCCTGGGTGGCTTAGTTGGTTGAGCGTCCGACTTTGGCTCAGGTCATGATCCTGCAGTTCGTGGGTTCGAGCCCCGAGTAGGGCTCTGTGCTGACAGCTTGGAGCCTGGAGCCTGCTTCGGATTCTGTGTCTCTCTCTCTCTGCCCCTTCCCCACTCATGCTCTGTCTCTCTGTCTCTCAAAAATGAATGTTAAAAAAACATTTTAAAAAAACTGAATTCTTATAGATAATGCACTGATCTAAGACAATTATCTATAAAAAGTAGATTGTTCTATTTTTTCATTATAATGCCTGGTCTATTATCTCTTGTCCTATTTTTTGTTGTCGTCGTCATTATACTGGCTAGAACTTCCAATCAAATTGTGAACAGTGGCGAACTTATTTCCAAATTCAAGGTGAAAACTTTCAGCATAACATTAAGTAAAATGTTTTCTTAGCTACTTCTCATAGTTTTCAGATTAAATACATTTATATTCCTAGTTCGCCAAAAAAGTTTTTTTAAAAATCATTAATGGTTGTAGAATTTTATCATATTCTTTTTCTGAGCCAACTGAGCTGATCAACTTAAAAAAAAATTTTTTTTTTTTAATTTTTATTTATTTTTGAGAGACAGAATGTGAGTGGGGGAGTGACAGAGCAACAGGGAGACAAAGAATCTGAAGCAGGCTCCAGGCTCTGAGCTGTCAGCACAGAGCCCAACGTGGGGCTTGAACTCATGAACTGCCGAGTTAATGACCTGAGCCAAAGTCAGACGCTCAACCAACCGAGCCACCCAGATGCCCCTAATCAACTTTTAATATCTTTAAATGTGGTGAATTGGGGCGCCTGGGTGGCTCAGTCGGTTAAGCGGCCAACTTCAGCTCAGGTCACGATCTCACACTCCGTGAGTTCGAGCCCCGCGTCGGGCTCTGTGCTGACCGCTCAGAGCCTGGAGCCTGTTTCAGGTTCTGTGTCTCCCTCTCTCTCTGACCCTCCCCCATTCATGCTCTGTCTCTCTCTGTCTCAAAAATATATAAACGTTAAAAAAAAATTAAAAAAAAAATAAATGTGGTGAATTAAACTGGTTTTCCAATGTTAAACCAATTCTATATTCTCAGAGTAAACTCAATTTAGCCATGATTTGGAATTATTTTTTTATATACTATTTACTTTGATTTGATAATATTTGTTGAAAATTTATGTATTTTTATTCATAAGAGAAATTTGGCTGTAATTTTCCTTTCCTGTAATGATTTCTCAGGTTTTAGAATCAAGGTTATTCTGGCTTAATTCCTTACATATTTGGAAGAATTATTTGGTGAAGCCATTGGTTCTGATGATTTTTTTCCTATTTTCTTGAAAATATTCATTACAGGTTCTTAATGTATGGGTTTAACATCTGAATCACCTGTGGGTCTGTTTATATTATCTTTTAACTCCTTGGCTTAATTTATTGTTCTTGTTTCTTAGCATCTCTACTAACTCTTAATTGAAATGTAGAGTATATGTAATGCTAAAACTTGAAAGGTTTGCTTTAAAAAGAAGGAATTTCAGCATTTTCCATCTCAGTGTATAGTATGCTGCATTTTCTGTTTTGTTCAATGCTTTTAAAACAAAATGAGTTCTGTTTTTAAATATACATGGGCCTGAAGCATCAAAGATTTAAGCAAACAGACGAGAGAGTCTCAGTAAAAATTAAAATAGAACAAGTTAGTATAAAGGCAAAGCATATCTATTATACATTTGAAAAGTACAGTACTCATAAAACTGAAATTTCTACAGGTAAAATGAAACTACTCTGGAACCGATCCATTGCAAGATTCTGAACTTGTTCTATTAAAAGGAAAATGGAGGGAAATTAGCAAACTAGACTTGAACTTTTAAAATCTAAATATAACAGAAATCCAGAGCTTAAAAGTGTATTTATTTTCTCTTCTTTATGGTGAATCTAACATTTCTTTTTGGAACCAATTATGAAATGTTTCAAATAGCTATAAAATAAAAACCTCTTTCATGAATACTGTAAGAACCATAGTGAGGCAGTCCCAAAATGTGCCACTTTAGCATATTATTTTAAATAAAAGTTATAGAAGAGACGGCCTGTGCAAGGACACTCAGATGCTCCTCTGTCCCCCTGAAAGCAGAAAATAAATCTCCCCTGTGAAAGACACCCTCCCAGTACCAGGAAGTAAAGAGACATCCTTTATCACCAGAGATAGGACATTTAATGCCAAGAAGGCTATATGAAGAAACTTGGTTACTTTAAAAAAAAAATGTTTGCAATTATATTGGTTTTTTTTTTAAATTCTTATTTATTTTAGAGAGAGACAGTGTGTGAGTGCGGGAGTGGCAGACAGAGAAGGAGACACAGAATCTGAAGCATGCTCCAGGCTCCGAGCTGTCAGCACAGAGCCCAATGAGGGGCTTGAGCTCAGGAGGGACTTGAACTTGAGACCATGACCTGAGCCAAAGTTGGAGACTTAACTGATTGAGCCACCCAGGGGCTCCAACCCTGGTAACTTTTTTTTACTAATTTACTATCCCAGCCCAAATCCTGTTTAGCATTCCTTACTAAATGAAGCTCCCAAAGTTGAGTTTTCTTTGTCCTGTCAACTCCTTACAGATTTATCATCTCTTTGCCCACAAAAGCATGAAACTATTTGCCTTGGTCACTTCTCTAGGTCTCAATTTCATAACTGGGTCTCTATGCACGTGTAATAAAACTTTGATTTTTTTCCTTCTGTTTATCTATCTCATGTAAATTTAATTCTTAGTCCAGCTAGAAGACCCTGAAAGGTAGGAAAGAATTTTCCCTTTCCTTCAGTACCCTTAAGGCAAAAGTATAGAACAAAAGTAATTTTCTCCCCACATACTCCACAGGATTTAGTCCACTTTTATAAAACATATTTTTTATGTTTATATAAATTCCTAGCTATCTTAAGCTGCAGTTGACATTGTGTGTGTGTGTGTGTGTGTGTGTGTGTGTGTGTGTGTGTGTGCGCGCGCGCACGCGCATGCGTGCATGTGCGATAGGGGAGATGGGATTCTATTTCAGACCCAAGTACTTGCTTTGATGGCACTAATGAACCTAAACTTTAAACTGGACCCTTACTTTCTGCACACACACTAACACATACACATGCAGTTTAATTAGAATATGCTGCACACAAGTTGAAATACAATATGACAGCAATATAATGGTAGACAAGGCTTATGCTCTTTTTGCTTCATTCTTCATTTCCAGACTCTCACATTATATTTCTTAAAAACCCATTTTGCTTAAGAAATGACGTATATTCACTAAGATATAATTAGATATTATTTGCCCCCAAAACACCTTCAACACACAGGCTGATTCTCTTCTTATTTGTTAGAAGCATACAATGTTTAGTTTCCATTGTTTTTTTTCCCTTTAGATTTTTCCTTAAAAAATTCAAATGGGAGGTATTTGCACAAAGTAACAAAAATAAGGGTTTTTTCCCCATTAAAAATGTGATTTAATAACAGAGAAACAAGCACATTCAGTGTTAATGAAGAGAGCAAGTATGGAGCATGTATACTCAACAGTAGAATGAATTTTTGCCCCTGGTTATACAGTCACATTAAAATAAAGGAATGAGACTATATTTTCATATTAAACACATAAACCAATTGCTTGTTCTACAATTTGTTTTTAAATGGCAATAATAAATTCTTGAGTTATAAAAAGTCCAATTTGTAACTGAAGCCAAGTCAAACATGAACCACCTATTCCAGAATTATAGGATTTCTATGGCCCACAGAAGATAAAAAGAAAGAAAGAAAAATATTTTTCTGACATTCAGCAGACGCTGCTTACCTCATGGCAGTACAAGCAAATCATATTCTCTGGGGAAAAAAATGTATTGATTAATTAAAAACAAACTTATGACCCCAAGGCACTTAACCAGTATTCTTTTAGTGTTCCAAGTAAAACCCAAAGATGACGGGAAGAGAGGGGAAAATGTTGAATCATTCTGGGTTGCCTGTAACTAGTTTATCACTCTAGTCATAACAGATACAGAGAGCTTTTAAGTGGAATTGCTAGATAGGATTTTTTTCAAGAGATTCAATTTTATTCTGGTAGGTAGTTATATCCAGTTGAACTATTCTATTTTTTATCTGCCCTTAGTCCTACAGCATAGCCCCTTCAGGCTCTCATTCTTTGTGGGCCTTGGCCATTTCTCTTGGGTGAATTCAAAATTTTTTCCTAATCCCTGTGTTCTCTGCTTAAAGGTTTAGCCCTTTAAAGACTTTTTTTAAAAAAATATTTATTTTTGAGAGAGAGAGAGAGAGAGAGCAAACAGGGGAGTGGCAGAGAGAGAGGGGGAGACACAGAATCTGAAGCAGACTCCAGGCTCTGAGCTGCCAGCACAGAGTCGGACACAGCGTTCAAACTCATGGAACTCCAGAACCCTGAGTTCATGAGCTGAGCTGAAGTCGGAGGCTTAACCAACTGAGCCACCCAGGCACCCCAAGGTTTAGCCCTTTAGAAGCTGCTTTCTGCCTGATTTCTCAGAGCCTCTCACCACATTTGCATTGGTTAGGGCCAGCAAATGTACTGAGGGCAGATTATATACAAAGGATTGGGCTCACTTTTCTGCAGGTCCTTTTTTCTAGGATCTTGGTCCTTCAAGTCCTGGTTGTCTTGGAATCTCTGAACTCCAATTTCTGTTTCCACATCCCAATGAGAAGACTGTCCTAAGTTCTAGGCCACCCATTTCTGCTCAGTCTCCACGCCCCCAGGCAGTGAATCAGAAAATAATTTGCAAGAAAAAAGAAAGGTTGATTTAACTTTATGAAACTAAAAAACATACAAACACACACACACACACACACACACACACACACACACACACACACCTCTGCTTGTCAAAACGTCTCAAATAAGTTATATCATAAAGTATACCTGTCCTCTAAGTCTTGTTCATCCTTTCTATAGTATACATTTATAGATGAGAAGTAACAGCCTAGCCAGAGACTAAATTTCCCCATTCCACTTGCCATTACATGTAGCCAATGAACAGGAGTGAAAGTAATACATGCTCACTTCTGGGTCAAAAAATTATAAACTGAAAAATGTATATTACCAAAATATATACATAAATTATTATAATATGGCATAAGTTTTAAAATCCAGTAAATAAAAGAGAAATATTTCAATAGATACTAGGGTAGGGGCGCCTGGGTGGCGCAGTCGGTTAAGCGTTCAACTTCAGCCAGGTCACGATCTCGCGGTCCGTGAGTTCGAGCCCCGCGTCGGGCTCTGGGCTGATGGCTCAGAGCCTGGAGCCTGTTTCCGATTCTGTGTCTCCCTCTCTCTCTGCCCCTCCCCTGTTCATGCTCTGTCTCTCTCTGTCCCAAAAATAAATAAACGTTGAAAAACAATTAAAAAAAAATAGATACTAGGGTAGAGGCAATTCTGTACAGAAGGTATTAAGTTTACAGTTAAATTAATTGTTTACAATCAAATTAATTACTGGTGTTCCAACTAACCACTGATGTTAATATCATGTATTAACAACAGGGTAGGGCATGGAGCCTATGAGGTTAGCAAAAAAAAATTTTTTTGAATTAAAGTGTCTCGTGCTGAGAGAAATGTGCTGTCGATAAAAATGTAAATCAATAAAACCTGTATAACTATTTGTCAATATGTATCAAAAGTTTAAATGATTACATACTTCAAAGCAGAAACAACACCAACACCTTTCCCAAGAAGACAATGAGTGTAAAAGCATGTAACACCATAGTGTTCATCATTACAAAAAACTACCAAAAGACGAGCACCTGGATGGCTCAGTCAGTTAAGCATCCGTCTCTTGATTTGGGCTCATGTCATGATCTGGATCTCTATCAAGCCCCGCCTTGCGCTCCATGCTGAGTGTGGAGCCTGCTTGGGATTCTTTCTCTCCTTCTCTCTCTGCTTCTGCGCCTCCAAAATAAATAAACATTAAAAACAAACAAACAAAACTACCAAAAGAAAAAGAACTTCAGTGAAATAACCATTAGGAAAATTGTGCTAGTATCATAAATTTATATTTATGACATATTTTAAGTATCATTCCTTTTATGGAAATTATTTATTCAAATGTAAATGCATACATTTAATTTATATGTACTTGTATTATGTGTGTGTGTATGTGTCCATTCATGTGCACCTGTGTGTTGAGAAACAGAAAACAATCTGGAAAGATATTTACCAAAATGTGAACGATGATTATCAGTTGTGATGGTATTGATGCTTTCATGTTTATACCTCTTTGAACCTACACTGACACATTATCACCAAAGTCTATACCTTACAATAGAGTTCAGTCTCGGTGGTATACATTCTATGGGTTGAACAAATGTATAACGATATATATCTACCCGTGTAATGTCATACAGAACAGTTTCATTGCTCTATATAAATCTTACACTTTTTAAAGTCAGATAACCCTTTGTTTAAAGCCACAATCTCTTTTTCTCTCTAAAAACGGACATGGAACATGGACCTACCTGGATAACTTTACAGGTAATGTCAGGAGTTTCAGGCTCTGCCTAAGAGTCCCAACTCCAGCACAGACAGTTGCATTTTTTTTTTAATGTTTATTTTATTTTTGAGAGAGAGAGCAAGAGTGAGCGAGCGAGCTCAAGTGGGGGAGGGGCAGAGAGAGAGGGAGGGAGACATAGAATCTAAAACAAGCTCCAGGCTTTAAGCTGTCAGTACAGAGGCCGATGCAGAGCTCCAACTCATGAACTGTGAGATCATGACTTGAGCCAAAGTCAGATGCTTAACCATCTTAACTGACTGAGCCACCTAAGCACCCCCAGAGAATTGCATTTAGACTCAAAGCAATAGTCCCTTTGAGGGTCTTCCCATGGGCAAAATAGACTAATTATCTTATGTACTAATCATCTTCCTGTCTCTCAGGACATTTTAGATACCAGAAAGAAAACAGAATTTCTGCATTGCAATTTCCAAGTAATGTTTGCTGATAATGATAAATTATTCTTTATGAATTATCATATCAAATAGATAAAAACTGGTTTGCCTGGGTAAAAAAAGTAACATGGAAACCTTCCCTTCTCCTACTAGAAGCTCTTCATCTATTATGTAGCTTTCAAGAGCAGTGGCCTTTCTCTTATTGACATTTCTGGCACAAATCTAGGAAACTTAAATATAACTTTAAGCATTCCCAGAAATACATGTATCATTGTTACAAAGCAAAATATTCACTTTAAAACTGAGGGTTGTATATCTCTGCACATTACTTGGATAAAAGTTTTGGGGTATATTTGCTTTAACAGGAGTCCATCATATTCCAGTGACTTCTTTTTTATTTGGTTCATGTCTTTTGCCAGAATTATAACTTTAAATTTTTTTTTCAACGTTTTTTATTTATTTTTGGGACAGAGAGAGACAGAGCATGAACGGGGGAGGGGCAGAGAGAGAGGGAGACACAGAATCGGAAACAGGCTCCAGGCTCTGAGCCATCCATCAGCCCAGAGCCCGACGCGGGGCTCGAACTCACGAACCGCGAGATCGTGACCTGAGCTGAAGTTGGACGCTTAACCGACTGCGCCACCCAGGCGCCCCCAGAATTATAACTTTAATTGAGTTGTTTGCAAATTTCTCTGGAGATCCTACCTCCTCATCACCATCTTCCTCTTTTACCTTATTCCCCCTCACTTTGTTACTCAGGTCACACTGGAGTTTGTTCACCTTTTTATGTATTTATTATTTTTTAAAGTTTATTTACTTATTTTGAGGGGAGAGGAAGGGGCAGAGAGAGAGAGAGAGAGAGAGAGAGAGAGAGAGAAAACCCCAAGCAGGCTCCACACTGTCAGTGTAGAGCCCAACATGGAGCTTGAACTCTCTGTGTGATCATATCCTGAGAAATTGAGTCAACAGACTAAACCACTCAGTCACCCCATTCACCTTTTAAAATGTCATGCTCCTCTCATAGCCTGGGTGTTGACATATGTTATTGATGGGACAATATGTGTTCAGAATGTTCTTTCCCTTTTTTTAACCCTGATACATTCATATCATCTATAGTAAGAAGAATGCAATCATCAACACTGTCATTGTCCTAATCTCCAGACCCTGTGAATGTGCATATGCTACAGGGAAATTAAGTTGCAGATAGAATTACAGTTGCTAACCAGCTGACTTTAATTAGTCTGGAATATTGAGGTAAGCCCAGTGTAATCAGAAGGGTCCTTACAAATGGAAGAGGGAGGAGGAAGTGGAAAGTCGGTTAGAGGACAAGTAAGGTTTGAAGAGAGGCATAGAGAGGTAAAGTGTTGCTGGTGTTGATAGGAAAAAGGAGATCATGAGGGGAAGATGAGAACAGCCTCTAGAAGCTGGAAAGGACAAGAAAACAGATTCTCTTTTAGAGAATAGAGGAAAGAATAGAGACCTGCTGAGGTTTTGATTTTATTCAGGGAGATCCATTCTATCCTACAGAATAGTAAGATAAAACATTTGGGTTATTTAAGCCTCTGTGTTTGCATAATTCATTATAGTAGCAACAGATAACTAATACATTTTCCTTCAGACTGCAAGCTGAAAACTTGATTTCCCCAGATAGTCAGGTTCCCCTCTTAGATACTTTGATAGTATAGCGCTTACTCCTTTTTGCATTTTGAAGCGTGTAAAATAACCATAACCATAATTTGTTTTATTGTTTATTTTTTTCCCCTTGCTGGTATGTAGACTCCAGGGGTATAGGGGTATGTATGGTCCTTGTCTTTCTCGTGCCCGCCACAGAGTAGGTGTCAATGCGTGTGTGTTCAGGGACTGACTTTCCCCTTCCCTTCCTTGCATACGTGTGCATCCAGGGGAGGACATCAGATAAATTCCCTAAACAAAATCATAGAACAAAGACAGTCACATCCCATTTAGTAACCCCTTAACATACTTGATATATTATTTTATTTTCCTAGGTCAGTAGTTGTCCAAAATCCCCTGACCAGCAGCATCAGCATCGCTTGGGAACTGCTGGGTTACAGTTGATCCCAACAATGGGTGTCCACGTGGTTCTCAGGCACACTAACGTTTGAGAACTACTGCTATAAGCAAGATTGCGTTAGTCCCCACTCATAGAATTTCTTGACTTAGTAGGTCTGGGGTACAGCCTAAGAATTTGCATTTCTAACAGGTGCTTAAGTTATTCTGATGCTGCTGGAGCTGGGACCTCGTTTTGGGTCTAATGACCTAGCCAATGGGTAGGCCAGTGGAATTTGACCAGCAGAGATCTTAAAACTTACAGGGTCTTTATCACTTAATGCTTTGTGGTCTATGTGCCATCCTTAACCAGAGGCTGTCATTGTCTGAAGAGCAAGATAATACGGTCCTTTATAAAATTCAGCTTAGAACTATATTACAGCAAGTACCAATTAAATTGAACAAGACAATTAATATATTTAAGAGTATCTAGTTCACAACTGTACATATTTAGCATTGCTTTTCTAAAACAGCAGTAGTCCTTGCAAAAATAAATGAATAGTGACTATAAACCAGTTTGTTTTGCTCTACAACCTACTGTATAATTACTTTCCTAGGAATAAATGTAAAATTCCCTGATGTTATTATATTTCTGACATAGTGACACCAATTGCTTATAAAATATTTAGAAATGTGCTTTAACAAATAGGAAAAACTACTTACTAAACATAAATTACATTTTAAGGAATGATTTGTTTTAATGCAAAATTAATAATGTATAGTTTATAGATTGTTTTGAAATCAACCTTCACTTAGATGTTTCGTAACTAAGAATGATCATGGCACCAGTCTGTGGAGGGAGGGTCCTCATGGAAAGTTCAGTTACTGTCTTAATTGAACCGTGCCTGTGAAACTGAGGAGGCAACATTACAACACCTGCAGTGACACATGGTGGCCTGTTAGGCTGATTTCAGAGTGCAGATAGGATCCCCCCGTCCTCTGTTCACCTGCCTTCTGCAGGGAACCAGTCCTTCCATTTCACAGTTGTGGGGATCTAACACTCAAAGTGTCCTGGAACAGGCATCAGGTTGTTTTCCATCCTTTAAAACTAGATTCCATTGCGAGGAGGGTAGGATAAGAACATAAGAGAAAAGCACACTTCCAGGGGAATCCAGAAGAAAGAGTAGATGGAGGGAGAATAAAAACATAACTAGGCACAAAAATGCGAGGACACAAATGTGAGCAATTTGAAACAACTAGTGATTGGCTTATAGTGACTCCAGGAAAGTAATTAAGGTGGAAAATCAAGAATAGGTTTACACCATTATGTGCCTGAGACTTTGCGACCCTGCCTTTAACTATGACACAAATCATAATGGAAGAACAGATAAGGTCAATGGCATTCCTGCCCTCAAAGAGGTTGCCATTTATTTTTTATTAATTTATTTATTATTTGTTTGAGAGTGAGAGAATATGTGAGCGATCATCAGGGAGAGGAGCAAAGGGAGAGAGAGAATCTTAAGCAGTGTCCATGCCCAGTGGTAGCCCTATGTGGGACTAGATCTCATGACCTTGAGATGGTGAACTGAGCCAAAATCAAGAGTCACATGTTCAACTGATTGTGCCACCCAGGTTCCCCGGAGCTTGTCTTTTAATTGCTAGGACAATATAAAATATACAAAATGTTTTTTACTGGTGATGGAATAAATAAAACCAGGAAGAACAACTACTGACTAGTGTACTGTATGTCCTAGGTATAAGGTGTAATTATGACATACTTAAATCAATTTTATGTGGCTTATGGAAATTAAAAAAAAGAATAGGTTTTTAAAAAGCATGCAAGTTAAAAAGAGGCAATTATTAACTCAAAGGAAAATCCACACATGATGCAACACCTGTCTCTAACGAACAATATATACAAAGTTACATTAACATATGACATAATTTTCTATAACTAAAATCATGATGTAATTATATTCGCTAGGAAGAGAAGGGGGAGTGGGCCATGTGTAATTGGGCTATTTCTACTCTAACAGGAAGTGCACAGTTAATACCAAAAAATTATTAACTCAGAAACAGTAGCATAAACTCATTGTTTAGAAATAGAAAAAAATAAGGGGCGCCTGGGTGGTTCAGATGGTTAAGTGTCTGACTTCCACTCAGGTCATGATCTCATGGGCAGTAAGTCCTAGTCCCTGAGTTCGAGCCCCGTGTCGGGCTCTGTGCTGACAGATCAGAGCCTGGAACCTGCTTCAGATTCTGTGTCTCCCTCTCTCTCTGCTCCTCCCCTACTCACGCTCTGTCTCTGTCTCTCTCTCTCTCTCTCAAAAATAAATAAACATTTAAAAAAGAAATAGAAAAAATAAGTACAACATAACCAAGATCAACTACACAGCTGAAAAGATTCAAAGTGATTGCTCTACAGGGTAGACACAAGGTAAGGACAGAGCAGGGTACAGGTGCTCTTACAATAACCCTTTTCAAATCTGTTCACGTATTGATAAAATGAAACAGAACACATTAAAATAAAGACTATGGTGCTTTATTCCTCTGTTTTGAATATTTCAAAAGTGACTTGCAAATTTATTCTACTCTCACTTTTTAAAAGAAGTATTTATCTTTAATTAAAAAAAAGCCTCAGTGATGAAATTCAATCAGGGATCTTTGATATTGGGTATTGAGGTCTTGCTCTGCTGCCTCCCAGAACTGCATGAGCTTGGGTAGGTCATATTGCTTTACTTCTCTGAACTTGGAGGTTCATCATCTGTAAGAGTTACTATAATAGAGGATTAGATAAGGCTATGCATGTAAAGCACTTGGAAGCTGCCTGGCACACTCTTCACTCCACACTCAGCCACTCCACTCTTCATCTGTCTTTTCTAGTCTTCTGAAACTTATGTCACCAAAAACCAGCTTTGAAGTCCATGTCCATAAATACAAAAAGCTCTTATGTGACTTCTCAGGATTGTTAGCCACATATTTCTTTTCTTTTATATTTACAGCATCTGTTTTATTATCTGTTTTACTGCAATCTCCCTGGATGCTTCTAGCTCTATGGTCACGTTTTTTGTCTCCTTTGATCGTCTCTTCTTCTGGAAGCACTTTCTGAGGGACTCTTTTCATTCTCCAGCTTCACACCAGATGATCACACTTGTTTTCATGCTCTTAACAGCCATTCATTGACAACTGCCATGTTTGCATTTCCAGCACAGACTATTCCTCTGACCTCCAGACCTGTATATCTAACTGCCTTTCCCATATCTCCTTTGGAATAATTCAGGCATACCTCAAAACTCACACTGTCCAAAACCAAACTGATAGATCTACTTCCTCTAAATGTTCTCCCCCACTGTCTCCAAATCTCATGAATAGTACCTTCATCCATTCAATTAACACATCCAGAAACCTTAGGAGTTCCTTGACACCTCACACTTTGGAAATTATATCCTGCTCAGACCCCCAATCCAGTCCATCAACATATTGATTTTACATCCTAAATATCTTTTTAAATTTTTTTTTCAACGTTTATTTATTTTTGGGACAGAGAGAGACAGAGCATGAACGGGGGAGGGGCAGAGAGAGAGGGAGACAAAGAATTGGAAACAGGCTCCAGGCTCTGAGCCATCAGCCCAGAGCCTGACCCGGGGCTCGAACTCGCAGACCGCGAGATCGTGACCTGGCTGAAGTCGGACGCCTAACCGACTGCGCCACCCAGGCGCCCCTCCTAAATATCTTTAAAATCTGCCTCTCCCCCCTTCCTGAACCACCACTACCAATACCGCTCTAGCCCACGCCACAGTCACTTCACACCTAGACTATGCCAGCTTTTTAACTATTCTGCTTGCATCTTGTAATCCGTTTTCCAAGGATCATGCCAGAGTGTTGGCTGTTGCTGTCCTTTCTCTGGCATGTCAGTTTTCAATACCTATTTTGTTGAATACATGAATATTTATCTGGGGTCTACTTAAGTGGTAATGAATACCAAGTTAAATAATGTACATAAACCACAAAGCAGGATTTACAATGTTGGTAATACTGACTTTAATACCTTAGAAGTAAATCCCCCTAAGTGTGAAAAGCTCTCCCACATTTTAAGGCAAAACAAATTAGATTCAAATAGATGGTGAAGACAGAGAGAAAGATGAGCTATTTGAATAGGAGAGGGTCAACCCTTTCATACTTGCATTGCTATCTGTGACAGTGTTCCTTTGTTTTGTTTTGCTTAGCCTTTTGCCTCTATCCTGTTGGGTTTCTGAAGTAGCTATTGATTTAAGACTTTTGATGTAACACAAAAATAATTTATCTTCTCTGATAAAAGAGAGACCATGTTCATCATTTCCACTCTGGTGAGAATTAGAATTCAACTGAGCATGATAAGCTGGCACATGATCAGAATATACAGCATAAGGAACTGTTGAAATGTACAAAGAAAGAGAAAGAGGAACCCTACACAGTGGGGGTCAGGGGGTTGGGTACCTTGTGAGAGGGAGGACAAGAAGAATCTCAGAGTGTGGTTGGACCACACTCTGGACCACAGCAGACCACAAAGTAACACACGGTTGAGGAGCAAAATCTGGAGGACGCACTTGAAAGCAGAGTTTATGGGAACCATGAAACAATTCCATTATGCTCCATACTGAGCAGGCCTAGAATTTTCTACTTTTCAAGAAAAGCAGGATGTGGGAGATGTGTGTGGGAGTTGGGAGGAAATCCACAAGCATGAATAAATGCTGAGGATATTAAATCTGTATGGATTATTTCCACATGAAAATGCTGAGAAAGTTTACAAAAAGACAAAGTCTTTTAGAACTAAACCTTCCTGTTTTCAGAAGAAACCTCTCCTCAAATCACTTGTAGTGAATCTCTAAAGAAGCATTTCTTTGAAGTCCTAGTCTGGTAGAGGTGCCTGGGTGGCTCCGTCGGTTAAGCATGCAACCTCGTCTCAGGTCGTGATCTCATGGTTTGTGGGTTTGAGCCCCACATCGGGCTCTGGGCTGACAGCTCAGAACGTGGAGCCTGCTTTGGATTCTGTGTCTCCCTCTCTGTCTCTCTCTCAAAAATAAACGTTAAAAAAAAAAAGATGTAAAAGATCTGTATGCTGAAAACTATAGAAAGCTTATGAAGGAAATTGAAGAAGATATAAAGAAATGGAAAAACATTCTGTGCTCATGGATTGGAAGAATAAATATTGTCAAAATGTCAATACTACCCAAAGCTATCTACACATTCAATGCAATCCCAATCAAAATTGCACCAGCATTCTTCTCGAAACTAGAACAAGCAATCCTAAAATTCATATGGAACCACAAAAGGCCCCGAATAGCCAGAGTAATTTTGAAGAAGACCAAAGCAGGAGGCATCACAATCCCAGACTTCAGCCTCTACTACAAAGCTGTAATCATCAAGACAGCATGGTATTGGCACAAAAACAGACACATAGACCAATGGAATAGAATAGAAACCCCAGAATTAGACCCACAAACATATGGCCAACTAATCTTTGACAAAGCAGGAAATAACATCCAGTGGAAAAAAGACAGTCTCTTTAACAAATGGTGCTGGAAGAACTGGACAGCAACATGCAGAAGATTGAAACTAGACCACTTTCTCACACCATTCACAAAAATAAACTCAAAATGGATAAAGGATCTGAACGTGAGACAGGAAACCATCAAAACCCTAGAGGAGAAAGCAGGAAAAGAACTCTCTGACCTCAGTTGTAGCAATTTCTTACTTGATACATCCCCAAAGGCAAGGGAATTAAAAGCAAAAATGAACTACTGGGACCTCATGAATATAAAAAACTTCTGCACAGCAAAGGAAACAACCAACAAAACCAAAAGGCAACCAACGGAATGGGAAAAGATATTTGCAAATGACATATCAGACACAGGGCTAGTATCCAAAATCGATAAAGAGCTCACCAAACTCCACACCCGAAAAACAAATAACCCAGTGAAGAAATGGGCAGAAAACATGAAAAGACACTTCTCTAAAGAAGACATCCGGATGGCCAACAGGCACATGAAAAGATGCTCAACGTCGCTCCTCATCAGGGAAATACAAATCAAAACCACACTCAGATATCACCTCACGCCAGTCAGAGTGGCCAAAATGAACAAATCAGGAGACTATAGATGCTGGAGAGGATGTGGAGAAACGGGAACCCTCTTGCACTATTGGTGGGAATGTAAATTGGTGCAGCCACTCTGGAAAGCAGTGTGGAGGTTCCTCAGAAAATTAAAAATAGGGGCGCCTGGGTGGCGCAGTCGGTTAAGCGTCCGACATCAGCCAGGTCACGATCTCGCGGTCCGTGAGTTCGAGCCCCACGTCAGGCTCTGGGCTGACGGCTCAGAGCCTGGAGCCTGTTTCCGATTCTGTGTCTCCCTCTCTCTCTGCCCCTCCCTCGTTCATGCTCTGTCTCTCTCTGTCCCAAAAATAAATAAACGTTGAAAAAAAAAATTAAAAAAAAAAAAAAAAGAAAATTAAAAATAGACCTACCCTGTGACCCAGCAGTAGCACTGCTAGGAATTTACCCAAGGGATACAGGAGTGCTGTTGCGTAGGGGCACTTGTACCCCAATGTTTATAGCAGCACTCTCAACAATAGCCAAATTATGGAAAGAGCCTAAAAGTCCATCAACTGATGAATGGATAAAGAAATTGTGGTTTATATACACAATGGAGTACTACGTGGCAATGAGAAAGAATGAAATATGGCCCTTTGTAGCAACATGGATGGAACTAGAGAGTGTGATGCTAAGTGAAATAAGCCATACAGAGACAGACAGATACCATATGTTTTCACTCTTATGTGGATCCCGAGAAACTTAACAGAAACCCCTGGGGGAGGGGTAGGAAAAAAAAAAAAGAGGTTAGAGTGGGAGAGAGCCAAAGCATAAGAGACTTTAAAAACTGAGAACAAACTGAGGGTTGATGGGGGGTGGGAGGGAGGGGAGGGTGGGTGATGGGTATTGAGGAGGGCACCTTTTGGGATGAGCACTGGGTGTTGTATGGAAACCAATTTGAGAATAAATTTCATATGTTGAAAAAAATTTTTTTTGAAGTCCTCGTCTGGTAGATGATATGTGTTGGTAGGGACCTGTAGTTTCTTTCACTGGGGGATCTCAATGGAATGAGTGAATGGGATAGCTCTGCCCTGTGTATGAAGAGTGGCTGGGATAAGGTGGTTGTTCCATGTGACATCTATCCATACACAGGAGATTGGGCGGTAATGAACATATACAGAGGGTGGCATTATTATTACTCATTTTGCTAGTACTGCTTGAAAGATACGTCTGAAAAACGTAGTGTTTTGGTTAGTTATACTGTGGATACGGAAGATCTAAGAGAATATGAGTCACAGAAAAAAAATAATTTGGGGCCATAATGTTTTTTTTTTCTCTTTACCTTTTTTTTAAATTTAAATTTTATTTTTTTAATTTACATCCATGTTAGTTAGCATATAGTGCAAGGGCTATAATCTGTTAATGAATCTGTTTTTTATGTCAGTGTATTATAATGGCTAGGATTGGCTAAAGGATGGAAAAGCTTTGATATCCTTAGTATGGTTGCACATCAACCTTCTGGGCAGAGACCTAGAATAACCTGAAAAGGGTGAGAGAGGGCACACTCTATAACAAACGGTTGGTCACTCCATGAGATGAGGCTCCTCATTTTCCTTTCTTTAAATTTCTATCTTGATAATATTTTCAAGTTTTTATACTGCTAGAATATCAGTATATCAGAATATGATCCTTCCCTCCCCCGTGTTATATACATATTTCTATGTCTTTTCTGGTTTACTGTTTTAATAAATTTCTGACAAGTATAGACCAACCCATCCTTCATCTGCAGGACACTGTATTGTGTGATGTCATATTAAGACACTGAGAAAAATGTGCTATAATGGAAGGCCATGCTATGATGCAGGGTATGTGGCATAGAGGGCAAGAGGCAATAATGTATCCCTGGGCCCCGGATGCCATTCTATGCCTTTTAGAATCTCTATTTTCTTTCTTAATTAACAATAACAAAACAAAACACCCTATCATAAAGTTTTGCTTACAAAACACGCAGCCTCAGCCCTCAGGTAGTATGTATCTGTGAAATCAGACATTGTCTGATTTCTCAGAGGTTGACAGAGGTATAAGTTCATAGGGGATTTTAACAGAGCTCTAGGGTGTGTTTGCTCCTGATGATGTTTTGCATTTTGGCTTTCATTACACTTTGAAGAGGATCTGTGTTGTTCTTTCACCTCTTGTAGGAGTGGGCTTTACTGGAAATCTAGTTAGTATTCTGTGTACTAGAGCTGCTACTTGGTATGGAGTGATCCTGGAGTATATCTCTCTTAGTTTGAATGTAGTATTCCATTGACTTATGGCTTTTAAATGACTGTATTTGTGGCAGCGTTAGTTACAGACTTAATTTTCCTATGATCTCATTGAGTTACTCTCAGCAGGGTCATCCAGCTAGAATGCTGCCATGCCACTGTTCTCCAGGACTTGTTCAGCTGGAAGATCAAGAATCCTAGTCCTGTCCATGGCTCTAAGTAACCCCCATCAAAACTGTAACTTTGGTCAACAAGGACAATCTATCCATATGACATTCTCCCATATTTTACATATGTATATATATATATATATTATATATTTAACATAGGAGCATAGTTAGCATTAGCCAGGGCTCTCTTGGTTACAATCAAATGAACTGAAACAATAACCAAAAAACTGTTAGCTCACTTAACCAGAAAGTCTCAGAATGATGGCTTCAGATACAACTGGATCTAGAGTTTCAAATAGTCTCCTTAATAGTCTCTCTTACCTTCCATTTATACTTCTGTTTGTCTCTACTTCTCTGTGCATGATGGTCACCTTACTTTTTGTTACAGACTGCCTCCTTCACGTGGGCAGGGAAGATGACTACCTACAACCACAACTTCACACCATCCTAGTTTGACAACCACTAGAAAGAAAGCAATACTCTTCTCTACAGCTGCTTATCAATCCTAGGCAACTCTCACTGGGGAATGTAATACTGGGATTGACCATTTCTGAAGCATAACTGATATTCCATCAGAAGCGTATAGAATGACGGAAGTATTTTCCAAGTAATCAGAGGATGGGAGGCAAGAAGTATGCTGCACAATAGAAATTACAGATGCTACAGTTTGACACATAAGTTATGTCCCTTAGAACTCTTCTGAAGCTAAATACCAACACAGCTTATAAGCTATCTGATGTCCAACATCCTACCATGATTTGATTGGTTTGGTGGTTAATTGCATATGTCAACTTTACTGGGCCATGAAGCACCCAGATATTTGGTTAAACATTATTCTGGGCCTCTCTGTGAGGGTATTTCTGGATGAGATTAACATGTGAATCCCTAGACTGAGTGAAGAAGATTGCCTTGCCCAATGAGAGTGGGCCCCATCCAATCTGTTGAAAGCCTTAGAAGAAACTGCAGAATAAGGGAGAATTCATTCTTCCTGCTTGACTCTCTTTGGCCTGGGACCATCCACTTCTGCCTTCAGCTCTGATTCACTGGATTCCTGGGTCTCCAGCTTGCCAACTACAGATCTTAGGACTCCCTAGACTCCATAATCATGTGAGCCGTTTCCTTATTATCAATCAACCTCTTTCTTTCTCTCTCCATCCACACATAGGTATAATGCTCTGTGTTTTCTGGAGAATCCTGACTAATACAATTGGGGATATTTTGGTGGCAGACAGGAGAAGGGATATCTAGACTATAATATCTGGATGATGTCTAAAATGGCTTAGCTTCAATTTTCAGTTACTGGAATATTTCTTTTCTCACCTTAAAATTCCAAAAAGTATTGTTGCCTTTTATGGGGTGACTATTAAAAATTAAAGTAAGAGATTTTTGTTTTGAGTTTATGCCTTCTAAATGTATAATTTTAGATATTGTACCATGCGAAAAAATAAACTCTACCAAACAGCATAAAATGTTGAAAATTTTTTATACCTTCTATATGATGTGGTCTGATTAAAAGTCACATTGCTTTTTCTAAGAACTCAAGAGAAACACAGGAGAAAATCCAATACATTAATATTCCATGAATACAGGGGATGAGTAAATCTAGCAATTTCCTTTCAACTATGTGCTAGGATTAGAGTAATATCATGTAGAAAAGACAAATCTGGTTTAAACTTATAACCCATAAAAATGAGTAAGTCATAAACCCGGCAAACACATCTTCCAATTTCTAAAAGACATTTAGAAATAAACTCAAAATAGCATCAATGGATAATAGAGGAAACACACTTACCTTGTGACAAAACAGGAGATAAATGGCAATTTTTTAAAGAATTTAACATTTATTTTTGAGAGAGAGAGAGACACAGACAGAGACAGAGACAGTGACAGAGACAGAGCCTAAGTAGGGGAGGTGCAGAGAGAGAGAGAGGGGGAGACACAGAATCTGAAGCAGGCTCCAGGCTCTGAGCTGTCAGCACAGAGCCTGATGCAGGGCTTGAACCCACGAACCGTGAGACCACGACCTAAGCCAAAGTTGGATGCCTGACTGACGGAGCCACCCAGGCACCCTGATAAATGACAATTTTTAAATGTTATTGTGCTACATTACCAACATCTCTTACATGACTCTTATTAACCAGCCCCTAAGGAATGCATCTATGTAAAGTTTCTCAGAAGCTTGACATCTGAGGATTTGATGTCATTCCTAGAATTATTCAGAAACTAGTTAGAGTTGACTAAAGTTCTTAGGATTTTTCTCCCCCAATCAGGCTGATTTTCTTTTTCTTTCCTAATAAGAAAAGAAAAAACAATAACATGCTTTTTGGAGGTGTGGTTATAAAATTAACCATGCCAGAAACACAGGACATGGTATTTCCTGTTCCAATATGTAGAACAAATATGCAATTTAATACTTATGATTTTTAGCTCATCAGAATAATTACAATTTATATCAGTGTGCATTATATTGCAATCCTAATTAATTGATAGAATATAAAGTAGAACAATTTTTACCGTAGTAATCTTGGCCATCGATTGGAGTTAAACAGAAAAACAGGCAAATCTTGAACTCGAAACGACTGCAGAAATAGTATCTGAGTAATAAATGTCAGGTGAAACCGTTAAACCAACCCAATCCATAAATTGTGGGATTATCCAAATAAGTCAAACAGGCCTGTTTTAATTCTATAAATAAGATTTGGGGTGGTATTTCTCAAATCAGAGCTGCACTCTGATCTTTACTGCCTGAAGTGGGCTAATAGAATCACTTCACCCTGCGCTCTGTAGAACTGACAGAAGTGGGCCCCTGGAGGGCACATATTCTCATGCAGTTTTTAGAGTCCATTACAATGGGCTTATCAGTGTAACAAACTGAAAGAAAAGGCATTTAAAAATGTATGTCAGGAGCACCTGGGTGGCTCAGTCGGTTAAGCGTCAGACTTCAGCTCGGGTCATCTCACGGTCTGTGAGTTCGAGCACCGCGTCGGGCTCTGTGCTGACAGCTCAGAGGCTGGAGCCTGATTCGGATTCTGTGTCTCCCTCTCTCTCTGACCATCCCCTGTTCATGCTCTGTCTCTCTCTGTCTCAAAAATAAATAAACATTTAAAAAACATGTATGTCAGCCTCCTGGATTCCTAAATTGACTGAGTTTGATATATTGAAAAAGGTTCTTCCCATCCCCATATGGGAAAGACAGGGGATGACAAAACAAAGACAGGGAACATAAAATGGGAAAGTTCCCCAGGAACTTTCTGGGCTGAAAGCTTCCCTGAGTCTAAAGTGAGAGTGTGCACTTCCATATGCTCAAGACCACTCCTCTTCCCACCCCGTCCAGCAGGAGTGGTTGGTCTTAATTCAGTTGACAGAGTTGATGCAGTTTGCTCAAGATGTCTATTAGGCCAAGAACTCTGTCATTCTCAAATTACAGCCCACCCCTTCTCCCTGCTCCCACCCCTCACCAAATTTCATAGTGTTGTGCCAAAGATGAAATCATACCCTTAGATCAACATGGCAAAATCAGCTAATACTTTTTAAGTAATAAGAGCAGAAATTTTTGTTTTTGTTTTGAGCATCAATTTTATAAGAACTTTGGAAACACAATTGTAGAAGTAAATAATATGAAACATAATTTATTGTGAGAAGTTTTGAAGTTAAACCTGACATTGTGAAGATAGTTTCTATCTGTAATTGTGTCACTTCTGGCAAACCTCCATACCCTCTGGAGGCCCATTAACAGTCTGTCCATAAGGGAGTTGTTGATGGATAAATTGAGAAGAGCTGGAATAAACCTAAGGATCCCTCTGACTCTACTTTCATAGAGTTATATACTTTTGCCTCTAAATCTCCTAGCAAAGAGGTACATTTCACATTTGAAAGACTCATTGGAAGCCTACATTTCTGTGCTCTTATTTAGATAAGGTATTATCAGGACTTACTTTTTTCCTATCTGGCCAATTTCAAATGCTCCTGTCTGAATTCTCTCACGTCTATACCAAGATATGAGGAAAGCTAAATAGCTTTGAACAATGACTTGGGATATGCATTATTTTTTAATAGTTTTGTTTTAAAATAATTTTAGGTTTACAGAGGAGACACAAAAATATAGAGTTCCTATATACACTATCACCCAGTTTCCCCTAATGTTAACATTTTATTTAATCTTGGTACATTTATCAAACCTAAGGAATTAACATTGCTACAATACAATTAATTAAAGTACAGACTTTATCCAGATTTCCCTAGTTATTTCACTAATAACCTTTTTTTGTTCTAGCATCCAATTGCATGTACAGGCTGTTGTTTGCTTTTACCTTTCTATCTTTAAATAACACAATAGGCACAATATTATTATTTTTAAAAGCTTTGGTCTTTCATGATTATCAAAGGCTATTAATAGCTTCATATTCTTTTTTAAAAAGTGTTAAATTCTTGTATTATATATGATGAACTGCTTTAAATCAGTAAGAAATTTATTGTGCGAAATTTTAAAACTTGAGTATAACAGGTTAAAAAAAACTACCACCATTTCAAAACAGCATATAATCTCTTTCCTTCTAGCAAAATCCTTTTTACTTAGGAAACAATTTTCTGATAGGCTAGATTTGATTTATTAAAGAAAAGCTCAAATAATTTTTGTCAGGGATTTTCTAGCCCACTTACGCCTCAAAACTAGCACTCTCTTATGACACAGATATATTTTGAGGTGCTTGAAGGCAAGAACCTGTTCTTGCTCATTTTTATATCCTTAACATTGCCTTAAATTTGATAAATATTTGTTGAATTAATGAACATATTGAAATTTCCTAGAATCTTTAGGCTGGAGTGAATTTGAAAACTTGACACTTCCAGGTTAATTAGACTCCAGAGCCTTCACCTCTGACTGCCTTTGGGATGTTTTGGTGTAGATAGTGTCAAAGAGGTTGATAGGTGATGTGTTATAGACAGCTTCATGGAAATGTCATGAACCCTTGTAGAATACTTACTGCCAGAAATCTTGCCAAGTTTTAAATGTCTGTTTCTTTTTTTCTGAGAAAACTAACAAGAGGACTTATCTTCTCATAAACGTGCAATCAACATATTATTGAGAAATGTAGTCACAGCACATTGACACGCATTAAATGAAGCAGTGGTCATGTCCTGCTTAGGTATAACGAGTTTCCTAGTACTAAAGGTATCATTCAAAAAGCAATCATTCTAGGGCTTTATATACTGATGTGTGCAATGCTCTAGGGCAGAAATGTGCCCAGTGATCACTCTATTGATCTCAACGTGCCTGGGTTTTCTGTCATCTTCCCCTCTCATTTCTGGGGCTTTTACTGATAGATTGATGCAAACATGTTTGTATGATCTCTTGATGCTACATACAATTAATTGTTTATATGTTTCTTTATATTTTTATTAATAACTTACAGTATTAAAAGGATTTAAGTAGGAATGCCTTCATATAACTGTAAACAAAGTATCCCTGCCAAGCCAGAAAAATTAATAGTTTTTGTTTTTCTTTTTAAGCCTAAGGGACTTGAAAGTCTGAATAGGTTGTCAAGGCTAACTGCAAAATTTAAATCTTGCAGGCATTAGTTTCTTATAAATCTAGTCTACGTTTTATCCAGGCAGAATGTCAGCTCTGTCATAGCATGATCTGGGCCTCCTATGTCCTATATTACCCAAAACACCCAGAAGAGAGCCATGGGAGAGGGCCATGAGTCCATATCTGCTGCTTGAAAAAGATTGTGGCATTGGCCATGACCCTGGAACTCTGGACTATGCAAGCAGCCAGACACATTATTTCTAACCCTGATAATGGATGTTCCTGGGGAAGATTTTGACTGGGATTACTCAGTAAGAGGTGAATATGCCAGTTTACACATAACAGGAACTTAATAAACATTGTTGATTTGATTTGGTTTATGTGATAGGATGTAAAGAATTGGGCATAGTTTAGAGCAGGAGTGGACAAACTTTTTTTTGTAAAGCACTGGATAGCACACATGTTCAGCATTGCAAGTGTCTCTTAAACTACTCAACTCTGCTCTTATAGCTTGAAAGCAAACATAAGTACTTTGTAAACAAATGGATGTCATTGTGATACAACAAAACTTTATAAAAACAGGTGAAGGAGGCTGCATCTGGCCCTTAGGCCATAGTTTGCCAACCTGGTTTAAAATCACAAAATGTTCTGAGTCTCTCCTAAGGCAAACCCACATTTGGAGCAAACTTAAATGGATTTAGACTCCTTAAAACAACACCTATGGTAATCAGAACTTGCCACTTTGTTCCATACTAACTGCCTGCAGGATCTTATTGTCTCAGAATGAGATTCAGGTCAGATATTTACAGATGGTCTCCTGACATACAACTAGCATATTGAATACGAAGGAAGAGTTTATTTTGAATTATGATAGAAGTAACTGTGCCAATCATTTTAATTACAGGGAGATGATTTATAGCAATGGCTAATTCAAAAATTATTTGATTCACATAGGAACAGCGTGAAAATTCAAACTCAATTTAGAGAGGAATATTTGCAGAATAGGTTTCTACCTTACCAAATTTTTGGTGAATGGTAGGTTAATCAGACACCGATTTATGTCTCCTTTTACGCTTTACTGGTGAAAACGTTTCTCTCCTGTCTTAGTGAAAACGGCTTCAGTTTGCCTTGCGAAGTGGAATAGGATTGAACCTGTTGCATTCTTTGCTTACTTACATTTCATTCTTTCCTTGCTTCAGTATATATTGTGTAGCTATTGTGTGAGGAGGAGGAGGGAAAGACTAAGAAGCATATGTAAACTAACCACCTTTAAGTCAAGTAATTAAAAATAGTAATTATATACTTAATATAGTCACAAACTCTGTTCTTTGTTTTCAGGTTCTATTACATGCTTGGGCTGGGTGGAATTGAGACTTCCTTACAAACATTCCAGTGCCTTTCAGGCAGCTGTTATTACAGGCAATTACTTGGTGGTTTCTATAAATCAATTTGGTCAGGTTTAACTTGAAGTCACTTGCTCTTGTGCTCAGTCTCGTAACAGTCAGTATTTGGTATCAGTCGCTGAAATAAATGTCTTTTTTTTCCTCTGGCAGCAATTGAAATTAATTTAGTTTTCTTTCTGCTGTGCCTACCCTTGTGGAACATTATTTCTTCTCGGTTCTTGACATACTGGTTGCTTGATGCATAACTTGTGTTCCAAGTTGTCCTCCAGCAGGGCAGCCAACCTAATCCCCAAAGAAGAGACTGGCCCAGCTGGTAACCCAGCACGACACAACAGCAGACACTGAACTCTAACCCAGGTCGGCTGGCCCTGTGCCCCCTTGGCACTACTCCGCCTGCCTAGTTCAGGATGAGACTCTCAAAGGGGCGTTTGTTAAAATTGCATTTATGTTAACAGGCTATATACACTTTGGTAGGGAAAAGGGAGGCTCGGAGATTAGAAAGTCCTAGTTTTGCACGTAAAAAAATTTTGACTCCACCCCTTACTTGTATGAGCTGGAGTAAGCCACGAAGTCATTGCGACACGCAGAGATTAACCTACCAAGCAAGAAACTCACCTCATAAACTACAGTTGCTGCTGGACTATCCGCGCACTCCAGACAGCATACGCCGCCCCCCGGCACGCTCCACGGCTTACCCCACCTACCAAACACACACGATGGCGCACCGCCACGCCCCTGCACGCACAACATCGCAGGCGTGCCCTCCCCCGCACGTGCGACGGCGTACTCCCCCACGCCCCTGCACGCACAACAGCGTAGGCGTGCCCTCCCCCGCACGTGCGACAGCGCAGGCGTGCCCTCCCACTCTCCCCTCGCATGTTCGTCAGCTTACTCCCCGCACACCCCGGCGTAGGCATACTCTCCCCCCCGCCCCCCCCGCACGTGTGGCAGTGTATCCTCTCACCACGCACACAGTGGCGTACGTCCACCCCCTGCACGCACAACTGTGTAGGCATACCCTCTCCCCCTTCCCCGCATGTGCGACAGTGTACCCCACTACACCCCCGCATGCGCAACGGCGTACGCTCGCCTGTGCGATGGCGTATTCACGTCATCTCTTCTCCTGGACTTACAGTAAGTAGGTGCTTCACAATTTTTTAGTTTTAAGGGACTGTCTTTCCTGCAGCCTCAACCCAGATGAGTACCTGTGACTTCTGGGAAGGGTGTCGCCTTAAAGGTTCCCTGATTCAAATAACCTGGGGTGAGTGTAAGGGCAGCCTTCTTAGGGCCCTGTGGGCCCGTCACTAGCAATGACTTATGCCTTGTGACAAGTGTTCACATTTGGAACCACAGCTTGCTGAGGCCAGCGTAAATTTCTGAGGCTTTGTGTAATGCTAATAAACAACGAAGGCCTCTTTTCTATCAACATGTTCCTTGTGGACCCCTGAGGCTATAGTGCTGATGAGCTTATTTTTTTTAATGAGAAGTAAGATGAACTGCAAGCACCCCATTAGAGAGGCTCAGTCAGATCACCAGAAGCTTTCAGGCCTGGACACAACAGAAGAGGTTTTAAGGAGCTCAAGCAAGAGGAAGCGTAATGAGAGAAACACTGAACTTGCTTTTATTCTTAGCAGCAGCATTGTTTGTCCTCTCTAGGCTCAGAGCTGTGCTTCTGGAACTGAATTTCTTTCCCAACAAACCATTCTCCTTTCTTACTTGCACTGTGCTGTGAATGGACTCTCTGAAATGCAGACGTCTTAGTCCCCGTGAGTGCAAAGTGTTTGACAACACAACCTCTTCCTGTCCAGAAGACCGCCCCAAACCTAGAACAGTTCTAATCCAGGAGCCTCATCCTTGGTGTGTTAACAAAGAGAATGAGACTGCGAAAGTGATACTTTTTAGATGGTGCTCTTGCCCGTGGGTGACAGCCCCCAGAGACTGCCATATGTGCATCTTTTAACATGCACATTAGTGTGTAGGTGATGGAGTTGCAGGCTGATGATGGGACAAAACATCAGAATAAAAGTTCTTAGGGCTCAAAGCTACCTTGATGAGCAGATATATTTTAAAATTTCAGAGCCAAGTCTATTCCACTTTAGTACAATTTAAGATTAGGATTTTATCTCTTTAATATTTTAAATAGATCAGAGACTCAGTAGGAATTCTGATTACATGTATCCCTTCCTTGTCTTTCTCTAATTGTATTTCCCCTCTTCGTGTCCCAATCATCGGTGTATCCCATTTTATGCACATTTATGGTATGTTTTTCTTTTTGTCTTTATTTAACATTAGAGATATATTGGCTTACCTCTTTTTTTTCTTTTAATTTTTAATGCTTATTTATTTTTTTGAGAGAGAGAGAGAGAGAGCGGGCAAAGGGTAGAGAGAAAGGGAGACACAGAATCCGAAGCAGGCTATAGGCTGTGAGCTGTCAGCACAGGGCCTGATGCGGGGCTTAAACCCACGAGATCATGAGCGATCATGACCTGAGCTGAAGTCGGACACTTAACCGACTGAGCCACCAAGACACCCCTGGCTTACCTCTTTTTAATTTGAGTCTTCTCGAAGCAGAAGAAATATTGTTGACCCTTGAGCAATGTGGGGGTTGGGGCACTGCCCCTGTGCAATAGAAAATTTATGTATAATTTTTTTTCAATATATGAAGTTTATTGTTAAATTGGTTTCCATACAACACCCAGTGCTCATCCCAAAAGGTGCCCTCCTCAATACTCATCACCCACCCCCCCCCTCCCACCCCCCATCAACCCTCAGTTTGTTCTCAGTTTTTAAGAGTCTCTTATGCTTTGGCTCTCTTCCACTCTAACCTCTTTTTTTTTTTCTTCCCCTCCCCCATGGGTTTCTGTTAAGTTTCTCAGGATCCACATAAGAGTGAAACCATATGGTATCTGTCTTTCTCTGTATGGCTTATTTCACTTAGCACAGTGTATAATTTAACTACTCATAGCCTACCATTGAACTGGAAGCCTTACCAATTATAGTCAATTAGCACATATTTTGTATGTCATATGTGTTATATACTGTATTCTTACAATAAAGCTAGAGAAAAGAAAATGTTAGTAAGAAAATCATAAGAAAAGAAAATATATTTATAGCACTGTAGTACTGTACTATATACAGTACTAGAGTACTGTGTTTATTGAAAGAAATCTACATGTAAGTGGACCAGTACAGTTCAAGCCCATGTTGTTAAAGGGTTAGCTTTATCTGTTCTATGAATTCATCTTACTTTCCTAGTAACCTATTCAATACAGGTATATTTACTGTACTAACACCAGCCAAATTCTTTATCATGCACTAGGATTCAATGTTAAAACGGACCCTATAACTATAATCAATATAATTAGATAAGTAAGCAATCATAAACTGGTTAACCCTACAGATGAAGAGTTCAGGGTATACCAAGAACTTGTAGCTGGGGAGTTGATGAAGGCTAATGAGTCAGAAAAGCTCATGGTGAATGATGAATAAATGAGAGCAAGAGGAAGATGATTCTGGTTACAGGAACAACATAAGCAAAGATCCTGAGCCAAGAGGAATTTGGCTGAACTGAAATTGGAGGAACTGAAAGCAAGAGAGTGTGGCCAGAGGACAGAAAGCTAGGGAGAAATGGGAGATGACATTAGAGGGTGGTGGGCACTGGCCACATCAAGTAGGACCAAGGATGTTGGGTTTTATCTTCAAATTGATGAGATACCATTGAAGGGTTAATAAAAATAGAGATGTAAATAGAGATGTAAAAAGAGAGATCTTTATAAAAGATAATGACTGCATATATAGAATCTATTAAAGAGGAGAGTGTGGCAGTTTTAAAGTATGTTTACAAACTCTTTCATATTCCTTGCTTCAGGAAATGGAGTTTAATTTTCCTTCCCTTGAATGTCGGAAGGGCTTAGTGACACTACTTTTTAAAAAAAATTATTTTTTAATTTTTTAAAAATGTTTATTTATTTTTGAGAGAGAAAAAGAGCGTGAGCAGGGGAGGAGCAGAGAGAGAGGGAGACACAGAATCTGAAGGAGGCTCCAGGCTCTGAGCTGTCACCACAGAGCCCAACGTGGGGCTCGAACTCACGAACCATGAGATCATGACCTGAGCTGAAGTTGGAAACTTAAGCGACTAAGCCACCCAGGCGCCCCGACACTCCTTTTAAATAGGACATGATAGGTTTGATGGTATAAAACTTCTAAGGCTAGGTCAAAAAAGACAATGTGACCTTTACCACCCCTCTTTAACCACTTGCTCTGGAGGAAGCCAGCTGCGATATTGTGGGGAACTAAGACCTTCTGGTAAGAAACTGAGCACTTTGTGCCATGAGTTGTGTGAGGGGGCCAAATTGGGAGCGTGTCCTCCAGCCCCATGCAAGCTTTCAGATAATTATAGCTCCTGCCAATATTCTGACAACTTAAAGTCAGAACAAGCCAGTTTGATGGCTCCTGGACTCCTGATTCTTGGAAACTTAGATAGTATTTGTCATTTTAAGCAGCCAAAGTTGGGATTGTTTGTTATGTGGCCATACCTAGCTGATATAGCAGGTAAAAACAGAAACAGTAGCAGAAAGTTCCTGTAGTAGTCAAGGCAGATGATGATAGTGCCTTGACTTAAAGTGGTTGCTACTCAGTGCCAGCTTCCCTTCCGCTTCCCTGGAATTCACCATGGAGATTAGAGCGTGACCACTAGAAAGCCAGAGATGTGGCTTTGAACCCAGGTTTTGTTACTTAGTTACAGGTGATTTTGCAAAGCCTTTCTCTTCCAATGATATTTTTATTTATATGCTGGAGCTAATAATATCACTTCTCTTTTAGCTTACATGGAGGCTCTACAAGTAAGGGCCATAGTGGAGGTTTTGAAACATAGTAACTGCTCAAACAGTTTTACTTGCCAGTTTGTTGTTATTGTTGTTTATATACATTGTAGTTTCTCCCTGCCAATCTTGTTCTTTTCTATATAACTAATCCCCATTAAACACTGCCAAGTCGCTTTCCTCCTCAAAGTGCCTTCCCATGACTTTCAAAATAAACTTTCAGTTCTTTAGATCTGCATTGAAGGTCCTCTAATTTCTAACTTGAAAGACCATCTTGCTACCTATGTGAAACCCTGCACCATGAAAATTCATTATCTTTTCAATTAGTTTCTTTTCTTCTTTCTTTCTATGTTTCTTTTTTTGTGGCTTGTGATATTTGGTGAGTCACTTAATTTCACTTACCCTCAGTTTTCTTATCTGTATGTTCTACATAATAATAGATACCTGCCCCTCCTCACTGTTCAGGGAAACCGTAATAAAGTTGTTATATTGTGATATCATTTGCAAACTCATTCTAAGAGCTAGCATGCATATTATACTTCCTGCATGCACATACAGAAAATGAAAGCGCCACCAAAGGACATCTCCCTGGACCTTTCACTAGCCATGAGGAGACACTTTAGACTTCAAGTCTGTATTGTATTAACTCACTTTCAGGACATCAAGCCCATTGGTTTCACCTCTTGTTTCCCATAACAAGTTTGAGTTGTGATGAACCACTGTTGCATGGTCAGTCATGTTTTTTTTTTTTTTTTTTTTTTTTTTTTTTTTTTTTTGCCTGATTAACCTCAGGCAGTCTCTTGCCATTCACAGAACTATCTAAAGCAGCTGTTTCTCTATACTTAGTCACAGAGAGGATGAAGATTTCCTTCACTGGCTGGGACAACAGCGCCCCTGCAGAGATGACCTCAAGTCCCCAAACTGATCTGGACCTCACGG
Source organism: Acinonyx jubatus (assembly GCF_027475565.1). Classification (NCBI taxonomy): domain Eukaryota; kingdom Metazoa; phylum Chordata; class Mammalia; order Carnivora; family Felidae; genus Acinonyx; species Acinonyx jubatus. The sequence goes on along the minus strand of NC_069383.1, from coordinate 70,697,978 downwards.
GCCAAAGGAACCTAAGAAATGGGTATGTTGGGCACACAATGAATGTATCCTACATCTGCAATTTTAAGTAGTGTGTGTTTACAGTAACTTCCAACTTTTGTATTCTACCGCCCCTCCACTTGGCTCAAAAGTATGCGGGCATGATTTTCCACTGTCCATATTCTCTACAGATAATAATAGGAGTCATTACTTCTGGTGGAATGCTCTCCAGAGTCCAGAAGCAGTGCTTGAGACATACTTATGGGTCCCTTCCCTTTCTCCAAGCCTCCTTTAAAAGAGAAACTCCTAACAGAAATGCTCTGTAATTTGCCAGGGGCCCAGCCCAAAGTGTTTTAAACTTTACATTTTTTCTTGCTTGAGTTAGCACCGAAATACAATCATTTTCATTACGATAAAGTATGGCAGTAACTGCAATAGAATCTATGATGAGGATTTTTTTGTGGAAGTCTTTGCAACTTTTTAATGTTCATGTTTCCAGAGACACCCTAAGCTTCTCAGCATAATTTTGCATATGAAACCTAATTACCAGTAGCAAGTGAGTGATTTCATTGCTCTATTGCATTATCTATAGCCTTCTCTCAACTACCCAAATATGAATGTCATGGGTTCTTTATATAATACGATTTTGTGATGTAGTTGATATTTCAGTGGGCTATGAACAGAAATCTTATTATTGATCGATGTAATTGAGATGCAGCACGAATTCCAGCATTTAAAAAATGTTTAAACTTTATATTGAAATAGATAATTGGAAAGTACATAAATCCTAAGTATATATCTCATCAGATTTTAATAGACACATCCCCAGCCAACTTTTATTTTTAATTGGTTATTTCTTTGTGAATCATCAAAAAACCCTAATAATTTTATTTTTTAATTAAAAAAAATTTTTTTAATATATGAAATTTATTGTCAAATTGGTTTCCATACAACACCCAGTGCTCATCCCAAAAGATGCCCTCTTCAATGCCCATCACCTCCCCTCCCCTCCCTCCCACCCCCCATCAACCCTCAGTTTGTTCTCAGTTTTTAAGAGTCTCTTATGTTTTGGTTCCCTCCCTCTCTAACCTTTCTTTCTTTCTTTCTTTCTTTCTTTCTTTCTTTCTTTCTTTCTTTCTTTCTTTCTTTCTCTTTCCTTCCTTCCTTCCTTCCTTCCTTCCTTCCTTCCCCTCTCCCATGGTCTTCTGGTAAGTTTCTCAGGATCCACGTAAGAGTGAAAACATATAGTATCTGTCTTTCTCTGTATGGCTTATTTCACTTAGCATCACACTCTCCAGTTCCATCCACGTTGCTACAAAGGGCCATAGTTCATTCTTTCTCATTGCCACGTAGTACTCCATTGTGTATATAAACCACAATTTCTTTATCCATTCATCAGTTGATGGACATTTAGGCTTTTTCCACAATTTGGCTAAAAACCCCCAATAATTTTAGCTTTCCCTTAGAAGTGTAGGTACCTAATCTGAAGAATGCTCATTGTGCTATTGTGTTCTGATTTTCTTCTTAGTCACGTTTTTAAACTGCTTACACGTTGGGACACCTTAATATTAGTGTGTTATAATCTAGTCATGATTATTACTGATACAGATGTTACATCTTATTGTGTACATGCATATTTGAGTGAGCGTGTGTACATGCATGCACACATGTGTTTTGGGTATAGAGATGGGACTGATCTGGCCAAGTATGAAATGAGATAACTTTACATGTTTATGCTAAAAAAAAGCAAGCCATTATTCTTAGTCTTTCACATAATATCTGAAAAATGAATTCACCTCAGAATATGTATATTGAGTACATAGATTCAAGTTTTGAATGTGAAAAGTTACAGTGGAAGGGACCTCAGAGACCTCATTCGAGGTGAAGAAACCAAGCCTTTTTCTTTGAGTGAGTGGCCCAAGGTCACACACTGATTTGTGGTTCACATACTTGCTTAGTATTTACTATCCAAAATATTCAACCCAAGTGTCCTATTATGATTGTTTTCTCTGTAGCAAACATTGAGAACCAGAACTCTTGCTGGCCAACACACAGAGAGAACTCACTTCCACTTTGGAAAATGTCTCAGAAATTTCCCCTCTTCTAACAACTCAACACTCATTCTACTTACAGGGTCCTAGCTGGAGCTGCCTTATAGATAGATAGATGCTTCAGGGAAAATGTAAAAAAAAAACAAAAACAAAAACAAACAAACAAAAACCCTGTAAAAACAAGATTAAAAAAACTATTGTTTTGAATATATTTTAGATATAGCCTATAAGCTGTTTTGATCTGACCCTCAAAATGGCAATTTGGGATTCATATTGAGACAGAAAATTGGTTTTCTATCTTGGTTATCAATGAGATCATAGAACTCTGGCTATAGATATTGCTTCTGCACTGGACATGCTAATGTAACATGTGTCCACATAGTATTTCCAACCCGTTTAGGTACTCCAAGGCTGGGACACCACAAGAGAAAAATATCGTAATAACTATCATCTTCTGCCCCACTCCATATGACCTTCTACCCACCCATAAAGATGTGCTATTTGCCTAGATATAGACACACACAAAAAGCTTCCTGAAAGGGACAGGAGAGTTAATGGATTCTTTCAGATCACAAGCACACACCCAACTGGGAAGGATTTAAAATTAAGGAATAGATAGGGGCTGAAGCTTATGGCTCTTGAAACATCTAAGTTCGAGTCAATATCAGTATAATGGAAGTGCTACCTATTACCATATTTCTGAGCAATTTCCTCATCTAAATGCTTCAACAGTGCAAGCCAGGGTCATTTGCTAAAAAGATGCTTGTGTTTTTTACAAATATATTGGTGATGTTTCTTCAAAGTAATTATTGTTTGATTCATATCTAAATGATTATCTTGCATTTTTGACTTTATTTCAAGATGCCTAAGATTGTTTTAGGAAGTAAGCAAGATATAAAAGGGAGGATTTCTCTATAAATCACCAGGGTAAAGGGGATAATTTCTCTGTTATTGGGTGGATAAGAAAGTATATGAATTAGGCAGTGGGAGGATTCTGTCCCACAAATAGAATCTAATTGGAGGGTAGTGAATAGAAAAATTTTAAGTTTATTTATTTATTTTGAGAGAGAGAGAGAGGGAGAGTGCAAATGGGGGAGAGGCAGAGAGAGAAGGAGAGAGAATCTCAAGCAGGCTCTGTGCTGTCAGCACAGAAGCTGATGTGGGGCTTGAACTCATGAACCTGGAGATCATGACCTGAGTTGAAATCAAGAGTCAGGCACTTAACCAGCTGAGCCACCCCGGTGCCCCTATGGAAGCCCCGGTGTTTTATGAAGTTTTTAACTTCTGGTTGGCACATTGGACATTAGTGTCTCAAAGAAATTATTATAATATATCCTAACAGTGGCCTATTAAATCTAAATTAACTTTTGGTAAAATAAACTTGCCAAGCTCAACATCGTTTATGTAGGACAATAGACTCTGAATTTTTAAAAACTCAATTATATGGAAGCCTTTGGGAATAATGATCACTTACGCTTATTTTGCTCTATTAGTCTTTTTTTTTTTAATGTTTATTTACTTTTGAAAGAGAGAGAGATAGTGAGAATGAGTGCAAGTTGGAGAGGGGCAGAGAGAAAGGGAGAGAGAGAATCCTAAGCAGACCCCATGCTGAGCATGGAGCTCAATCCCATGCCTGTGAAATCATGACCTGAGCTGAAATCAACAGTTGGATGCTTAAGCAACTGAGCCATCCATGCATCCCTATTAGTCTTTATTTTATAACAATTATTCACTGTAGTGATTGAAGTCATTTGCTTGTTCTCTAATAAGATTTTAATTAAACTGATAAGTCCTCAGAAGAATCTATGAAATATTTATAAACTTACCCCTTAAGTTTTACTTTGTCAAAAGTCTAGCAATAAATGGCAGTTTAAAAATAACTCAAGTTTTTACTTGTGTTGGTCCAAGATCATATAAACAAATTTATGGTTTCAGCCACAATGAGTAGCTGGTATTTGACCTATCCTCCCATTTTAAATGACTGTAAAGCCGGAGAACACTTCTAAAATATTATATAAAAGGCCAAGCACTTTTAAAACATATTTTATAAAAATATATGTCCTTCAACTTTTACAGCTAAATATTAAAGATATATATATGATTTAAAAACGGAGTATCTGAATATTTTTTCAAAGATGACATACAGATGGCCAACAGGTACATGACAATGTGCTCAACATCATTAATCATCAGGGAAATGTAAATCAAAACCCCAGTGAAATATTCCATCATACCTGTTAGAATGGCTATTATCAAAAAGACTGGAAATAACAAGTGTTTGGTGAGGATATGAAGAAAAGGGAACCCAAACACACTGTTGGTGGGGATGTAAATTGTTGTGGCCCATATGGAAAACAGTATGGAAGTTGCCTCAAAAAATGAAAAATAAAATTACCAAATGATCCAACAATTCCACTTCTGGGTATTTATATGAAGGAAATAAAAATACTAACTCAAAAAGATATCTGCATCCTCATGTTCATTGCAGGAAAAAAAAATACAAAAAAAATGTCCTTTATCTAAAAATAATGTTCTACTTAGAACAGACAGCTCACAAGCAAATGGAGACATTTGGTTTCTCTGTTGTGGTATTCTATCTTACAAGCATTTCATAAACTAATTTTTTCTGTTTCTCCTTTCCACCTTTGACTTCAGGAATTCTAGAGCTGATGAGTGGGTGGAAACATTGTAGTGTATACCTCTCATTATCTAATAAAATCAACTGTTTTCTTAATTTCAGTCTCTAAGAATTTATTCCATTGAACGTTGAGTCAAGGAGTAACTTAGTAGACAACATCTGTGTAACAGTAGACAAAGCACATCCAGAGATAGGTGAATGCATTGGCCTCTTGAATTGGATGTTGAGCATGTCTACCAAAGTGAGGGGTTTATGTTGACTTGCTGAGGTGGAATAATTTAGGGTAGCAAAGCTAAAGCAGCAGCCCCAGAGGCAGGCTTCATTCTTGAGTGACACACACCCCTAATTTGCTAGAGGCATGAAAACCAAGGAGTAAGTGAGGTTCATCTTCCTGGAGTGTCACTTAAGTTGGAATTTTGAGGAAATAATGATTTGTTTTACACTTCAATCTCACACAGACATACTGTGAAAATGCAAAATAGACATGAACTTAAAACACAAGACTTAAGAAAGGGAGCTTCTTTGGTGCATATCCTCAACATTCTACAGTGATCAGTGTTTATTCTAGGAAGGAAATGTATGAAAATGGAGAGTACATCCTGTCCTGTCAGGCCGGGATTCAAATTTACCTCAGCCCCTCACTAAAGTGTTATTTTGGGGAAGTTGTATAAATGCTCTGAGATTTATTTTCTCATATTTAAAAAGAAGACACTAATATTTACCTCAAGAGTTGCCACAAATTAGAGAGGGAGTAGTGAGAACCTTGTACATACCTGGCTGGATGGTACCCTCTCCTCTCGACTCCGGCCCCCTAAAATTATGTGAAATCATTTAGGCATAAGTTGAAATGGAGGAAGAATGGGAGATCACCGTGTTTTATCACAGACTTGCATTCAAGTTTGCATCTCAAGGGTTAATTCCTTCACTACTTCTCTTGTCATGATGCTGTCATAAAGGCTGGGCAAGAGTCTACCCTGAGAACACAATGTTTGTCCCATATATGGCTCCTGCCTAGGGAATCAGGCCTGGAGAGAGTCTTTGGTTGCTTCTGCTTTCTCAACAATGAAGCTGAGTAAAAACAATGTTAAATTGGAAGGCTATCCTGAAGTGCTAACTTAAGTAACTCCACAAGGAATAGGATAAGAGGGTACATGAGGGAGCCAGCCAGGGACTCCCAGTTCTGGTGGAATAAAGGGCAGGAGGTTAGGGGACAAGTAGAAGGACTGCAGGAGACTCTCTGGAAATGTATGGGGGAGAATTTGGGGTCAGAGGATTAGCTTTTGTTCTAGGGCTCACTGGTCTCTGAGGGTAGCTTCAGTGTGGGAGAGAGGTGGAACTAAATAGTGGTAATAGGGAAGCCATCTCTAAGCAATGATGATGGGCTGTCTTCCACCCGGGGGATTCATATACGGGTGTTTACAAGCTGGGAGTTTGTAATTTTGGGACTATTTCAAAGATAGTATGCTCTATGGTACCTCCATTTATGCTAATTGTATAAATATGGAATCTTTCTATTAATGATTATTTACTGAATGCAAAGCACACCAAGGACAGCAAAATGAGGCAAGACCCTACTATTAACTTCATTCATTTAGCAATATTTAGCACCCACCACATACCAGGCATTGGGAATATAAAATGAAAAGTCCTGTGTTTGCCCCTCAGGATATACATTCTACCTAAGGCTGTGTATATCATAGTCATTCACTTCAAAAAAGTCTAAGTGAAATGCATATTCTAAGTATTCATTTTTATTAATGTAAAAGCATATGTCAACCATGTTTTTTTCATCTCCTGATTTCTTAAAGGCCTAGGCACACCTCTGGCACTATTTTTAAAAAACAAAAAATACTTAAAAATTGTTCATATATATGTATACATAATCTTAAATACAATTAATATATAAAATCCATATATCTATATATGCTATAGATGTAATATTGGCTTGATTATATACATATATGTAAATTGTTTATATATATATAATCTTGGCTTGATTCTAAATCTTTTGAATCAGAATTTCTGCTTCTGAGGCTCAGGAAGCTGATTTTTAGCAGACTCTCAGTGTGATCTTTTGTAATTAAAAATTGAGAACTATATAGTCCACTTTCTTTCTTAACATTCTCCCTTATCGTAAGATAGATGACACCGAAGACTTTAAAAGCAAAAGCAGAAGAGATCGCATCTGCCATGAAATTTCCAAATACAATCTTTCTAAGTATGTGTTGGTGCATAAACTGATTTGTTTTGACTGATTTTATCAGTGGGGCCAATCCACAAAACAACCATGTCAATCAAAAAGTCATTTCCTTTTGTTTGTGTTTTAACATTCACCAGCCTGGGGATTGTCACAGACAAAGGTCACCTGATTACATTACGGTAGCAGGGAATTGGGTGGCTTCTGTAGGAGCCACACTGGAGACATCCATCAAAGAACTTTTCAGTGGGCCGGTCAGTGCTTAATGAAAGTGTCAGTGGCTTTCACAGAAAAGTTTATCTTGATCCCTGTTAACACTCTTGATAATAAACTTCACACTTTCTTAGATAAATGATCTTTTTAAATTTTTAAGTAGGCAAAGGTAATCAAATCTAAGAGGACAAAGTACACTTTTGGGGAATGGAGGGGGGAATCCAGAGGCCTTGTTCCCTGGCTTTGGAAAGAAAGTAAAGTAAAGCTGGAGTGTGCTGGGGCTTGAGACATGGCTTCCAGAATCAGAGAGGCTCAAATCCTGCTATTGATCTTACCATGCTATCTTGGGCAACTTTTTCAGTGTAGTGAATCCATAGTTTTCTCATTTGTGTAAGGAAGGAAATAATAATAACTAATATTTATTGCATATTTGTTATGTAGTGAACATTTGACATGTACTAACTCAGTGAAGCCTGACTGCAATGGAGATGATAATATGACCCCTATATTCCAGAGAACTGTAAGTTAGAACTGTAACTGGGGAATAGAAAACAACTTCATAGGGTTTTGGAGAACATTAATTGATAATATTTGGAATGCTTAGCACAGGGCCTGATGCTCATAAATGCTAAATAAAGACCACCATTAATATAAATTTATTACACCCACTTTGTTTTTTTTTCTTTTTAAGCCTTCTCCAATAGTTATTTGAAAATTCATAGCCTCTTTGATCTGGACCCTTGGGCCAACAAGTTAATTAGGATGTATTATCTGAATGTATATATAGTGCATTCCTCTTCATACTTCGAAAGAAGAGTCCAATGGATTTCTTTTCTTTTAAATTATTTTAATGTTTATTTGTTTTTGAGAGAGAGAGAGAGAGAGCACAAGCAGGGGAGAGGCAGAGAGAGAAGGAGACACAGAATTTGAAGCAGGCTCCAGGCTCTGAGCCGTCAACAGAGAGCTCAATGTAGGGCTTGAACTCATGAACTGCGAGATCATGACCTGAGCTGAAGTCAGTCGCTTAACCAGCTGAGCCACCCAAGCACCCCAAGTCCATTGGGTTTCTAAAGTTGGTTCCAGGAGATAATACTCTTTATTTCCCCAGTATGTGATTCTGACTCATTACTCTGGGCAGGACCAGAAAGTATGCACCACCAAGGAGAGGTTTTATCCAAAATATTACTAATCAGTCATTTTAATTACTTCCAAGGGGCACCTAGTAGATGCTTTGGCTGGATTGATGCTGCACTTTGGATAATTGATTCAAATGTGAGTTCCATTGTTTTGTTGCCCTCAGAAAGGCAGGGTAAGAGGCAGTGTGTCATAGGGAAGAAACCAAATTTCTGTCAGGTACTGGGGAGAGGAGACAGAGCTGGAGCTGAAACTGATGCCTTTCCTTCCAACTAAGAGTTGTATGATCTTGGGCAAGCTACATCAAGTACTTAAATTGGAAGTACCCCATAGGGATACTTTGAGAAAGTAAACAAAAGAAGCTATAGAAGGCTCCTAGTATGCTGTTGGTCACATAGCAGGTACTCAATAAATTACACTGAAGTATCAAGATTTTTTTATTATAAATACCAATAATGTTTTAGATACACTGGGTTGGATAAATAGCCAGTCTTATGACTGAGCAGCCAGCACAGATAGAGATTATAAAGTTATAAAATCTAGTCAAGCTGGTAGAGGACTAAATAGCATACAGAAACAATTACTTTGAGAGGCCATATTCATTTATTTTTTCTTTGATTGAACCAATAAATGTTGAGGCTTTTGGAAATTAGAAAGAAGGGGTTGTATCTAAAGACAACTCCTTCCTGGGGTGCCTGGGTGGCTCAGTCAGTTGAGCGTCCAACTTCGGCTTACACCATGATCTCAAGGTTTGTGAGTTTGGTTCCTGCATCGGGCCCTCTGCTATCAGTGTGGAGTCTGCTTTGGGTCCTCTGTTCTCCTCTCTCTCTGCCCCATATCCTTTTCTCAAAAATAAATAAACATTTAAAAAATCTTCTATAAAAAAAAAGACAACTCCTTTCTTATTTTTCTTTGAGAGCTTGGGATCGCTGATGCAAGACTGCTGGGTCTTGGTAGAGAGTGTTTTGAGAGTACCTACATAAAAAAATTCCTTCAGAATGGGAAGGGAATGGAAGCTGTGGTCCCAAAAGTTGTGGGAGCTTGTTCTCAGACTCTTGAAATCTCTTAGGGGTGTTGATAGAACCTCAAACGACATGCCTACATGGTATTCCTATGGGGACTAGGCTCTTGAGCAAAGGTTCCCAGACTCAGCAGCTGTGCCAGGCCCCAAGCCTGTCATCAAATGGAAGAATTGTCAAATGAGCTTCCTGTCTTATCTGGTGGATTTCTCAGTGCTAACCCTTGTGGACTGAAAACCTAAGATGACTCCTTCAGGCTTTGTAGACTTGACCCCCTCCTGTGATGCCATCAACCACTCTTAAAACATTGGGGAGAGGAGGCCCTAAGATGGTCTCTGATGGTATTCCCTGCCAGCTTGGAGACTTGTGGAATAAACAAAAGATATATAATATTACTTGCACACCCAAGTGTAGAGTAAGATTCATGTTTTCTACATATGTTAATCAGACGGTTGTTGAGATCCATGTTGAAATCAGAGGGAGATATTGAAGATAGAATAAAAGCTGAACTATTTATTCCTTCTACCTTCTGCCTTCAGGAACAGCTCCATTGGGTCTCATCTGACAGCGGAGACCTATATGCTTCTGCCTGAAATCCAGGTTGTAGAACCCAGTCTGTACCTCTAGCACAATGGTTCTCAAACTTGAGCATGCATCAGAATTACCTGGAGGGTTTGTTAAAACAAAGGTTGCTGGGCTTCACTCACAGTTTCTAATCTAGTAAGTCTAATGTTGCTAGAGAATTTTCATTTATAACAGATTCCTAGGTGATGCTGATCCTGCCGGTTCAGGGACTCCACTCTGAAAATCAGATGTGTGGAAGAAAACCTGACAGAGGCTGGGTTTGAATTTTTATTCATCCCAATTTTTAGAGGAAATTCCTTTCTTATGTAGGATGAATTTAGCGTATATTTACAATTTTGCTTCATAATGCTGTCCCTTACACCCACCCGCCATGTTCCCTACTAAGCATAATTTTACAAGTTTGTTTACAGAGTTTTTAAAATTTTTAGTGCCCATTTTTCACATCAGGGTTTGTGACAGCACTAGATAAAATTATGGCACTTTTTAATGCTTTTTATTTTACTGTTAACAGGAACTCTGAACTTGTCTCTTTAGTAGAACTTGGGAGTTCTAAGTTCTGAACAGGACAAGAAAGCGGAGATTGGAATTTGTAAGATACACACACACACACGCACACACACATATATGACTTTTACAAAGCCATCATCTTACTTTTTTCAAATACAAGCTACCCAAGACTCTTATCTGAGTTGGTTTTAAAAAGCTATTTTGTGTGAAAAATTGTATCCAATTTTTTTCTTGCACCCTGTAGATATTCTTTCATGGACTGATGAACAGAGTATAAAATCTGTTATAGAAATTAAATAGTGTAGTGGGTAAAAGCATGGGCTTTGCTGACAGGTATACCTTAAATAAAGCCTGAGAATTTCAGTTTCTGTCCCTTCGTAAATAAGGGTGACCTTAGGCAAGTCAATTTTTCCTCTTTGAACCTCAGTTTTTTCATCAAGTAACAGAGATAATGCCTCCTCTTTGGCTTGTTGTGAGGGCTGATTTAGATGATGTGAGTAATAAGCATTCTAAATAGAAGCTATTATTTCTTAAAGATGATCCTTTTCTCAAACCATTTAGCCCCCCTCTGCAACCCCCAAATTTTAGAGTTTAAAAAGAAAAAGCCCTGTGGAAAATTAGGGAAAGGATATTCCCATACACTGGATATTAGGAGAAGGTACTATTATGAAACCACGTGGTTTTCACTTGATATGATAGAATAAGTGTATTTGCTTAGTGTTTCTCTGTCTTCAGTGGTGGTTGCCTGAATCAACATTAGCTAAGAGAATTCACACAGTTCAAATAAATATCAGAGGGCTGGAGAGGACTTTTCTCTAGCCAAGTAGATCAAGTTGGAATGCTGAGTTAACATGTATATACATGTAAATATTTGGATAATATCTCTTGCTACCAACATAGGATATTCATGGTGTAAAAGTATTTGTAGCTTAGATGAGACAAACTTGGAGAGAATGAATGAATGAATGAATGAATGAATGAATTCATATATATGTATGAATACAGTGAAAAAATATACTATATGTATTAGAATACAGTGAAATCATTTTTATCAGCTTTTATCTTTTAAATGCAGTTCATAATATTGACTTCTCAGGCTTTATTTAATTCCATGTCATGTCCTAAATGAATCTGTTCAGATAGGGTATAGCAAATGAAAGAAAATGATGCTGGTTAATTTACGACAAAGTCAGATGTGTGTGTTAGAAAGAGCAAAGATAAAATCAATTAGCAGGCTATAGAATAGCTCACAAAATTAAAGAAGGTTTTTGACCAGGCCAGGAGGGAGCAAAAAAGCAGGAAAGCTCAGACATCCTGATGAGCAGGCTGCGTCTCTCCTGAGCAACAACTTCTTCTTCTGTGAGTCATTCTGCTTGAGAGATAAGGGTCCACCTATCTTGTCTAGCTCAGGTCAGGTACTCACCTATTGTTAGGGGAGGGCAGGGAGCCTTGATTGATGGTTCCATCTATGCTGTGGCATGATTTCTGGTGGAGAGGGGGACTACCCTCCACCCTGACTCAAAATAGCCTACTCTTACCATACATAAAGGAATGAATGCAAAAAGAAGTGTAGGTTACTGTACAAAAAGCACATAAATATACTTGTCTGCATTGCTTATATCGCATGTTCATTTAACCTGAAAGGAAAGATGCCATTGGCTTAGAGTAACAGCCAAAAGCATCTTAAAAATATACCTTTAATCCTCAGCTTATCCAAACTCATAAACCAGCATACTATGCACATTGAATTATCTAAAAGTTAATATTTAATGTAAATATCCAACATGGCAAGATAAAACTCATTAAATGGAATAATGTTCATTTGAAGGGTTAATTTATTCATACCCGATGCAATGGCTATTTTGGTGTTCACTTCTAATAGCAGCAGCAATAAAAACTTTGGCAATGCTGTTAATTTATTAAAGGCTATAGCTAGTAAATATTTAATACAGCCCCAAACATTTTAATCTCTTTTCCATTAATATTTTACCTAACAGTTTCTCTCTCACATAATCAATTTAATATTTTTAATGCTTAATATTTTAATTGGTCTTCAATTTGGAAAGATGGAATAGGAATTTAAGCTTAAGATATGAAATTGTATCTACAAGCTAAAGAAAAAGTTAAAAATATGTAAACCCCTTAGGAAATGGAAAATTACTCTATTCTAAAATGTATGCCATAAATTTTATATTAAATGAACACTGAATCATAAATGTTTCTTCTTTCACATCTTTAATATTCAACAATTATGTCTCTTCTTAATATCCTTTGGCATTAAATTTAATTGACCCTGGTTGTGTCAATTAGAAGTACTTGTATTATTTATGGATTTTTTATGAATTGTCTTTATCAGGTCTGTAGAGCTTTAGGTCACTTGCTTATTTATCACCTTGTTCATCAAATCCTCATCTTAAAATATGGGATTTTTGAAATAGCTTTTAATACCATAAAACATCTCCTCTTACTCCTATATCCTAATGTAGGATTTTCTGTAAAGGACCAGATAGTAAATATCTTAGGCTTTGTAGGCAACATACTATCTCTGTCACCTCTTCTTCTTAGCAACCTTTTAAAAATTTAAAAGCTATTCTTAGTTGAATGGCTGTACAAAAACAAGCTGCAAGCTACATTTGACCCAGAGTCTTGGTTTGCCTACTCCTGTAATGCAGCATTTTATAAAAAGATGATACATACAAAAGGCTATAAGATTCATAAGTTTAAGTAGTAATTTTAAATGAACTACTATAATAACTACCATTTAATTCAAGAAGTGGAACATTATAACCAACGCCTCAAAATCTTCCCTTGTGCCATTTCCAGAGTTAATAATATCTTTGGACATTGTTCTGAATCAGTGTAGTTTTATCTTTTTCCTTTTCACTGAATTCCTTTGTAATTTGGTCAGCTTGTCAAAAAACACATATTAAGGCTCTCTTGTGTTCCAAGCACCTTACTAGGCTCCCAAGGAGCTAGTGATGAAGATACATTATGCATACATAAGGGAATAATAACAAATTCAGTACTAGCTGATGGTGGCTTGAAGATGATATGGTAAGAATTGGGGTATATTTTTTAAATAGTGCCATCGGACTTACTGATGGATTAAATGTGAAGTGTACATGAAAGAGAGAAATCAAGGATGACTACAGTTTTGACCTAAGCAGTTGAATAGATGGTGATGCTATGTAATAGGATGAATTTGAGAGAGGCAGGTTTTATAGCAAAGCTTAATAGTTATATTTGGGATATGTTAAGTTGTATGTTTATTAGAGACCTCACTGAAAATTTAAGTAGACATTTGGATATTCAAGTCTGGAGCCACAAGACTGGATGAAATTACTGAGGGAAAGAATAGATAATGAAACTGGATAAAGAAAGGATGAGGAATGAGGAACAAGCCCTGGAGTGAAACAACTAGAAGCTTACTGAAGATGAAGAGTCAAAGGAAGATAGGCAAAACATGCCTCGTCATGTTAGGGAAAACCCTGAGCGGTGTGGAAGGGATCTTTGAGACTTACGGAAGAAAAGAAACAGTGGTCCACCCAGATTTAAACAAAACAAAACAAAACAAAAATTCTGAGACACTGAGAAAGCTGAACCCATTCACTTTGGCAGGATAACTTTATGACCTTGATAAAAGCCATTGTGGAAGAGTGGTGAGGATAAAACAAAAACAAAAACAAATATAAAAACAAAAACCTTGGTTGTATTGAGCCAAGCTGGAATGGCAGATGCACCCTTCAAAGGAGTTTGCAGTGAAGGGCGTAAGGAAACAAGGTGATAGCTAAAGGAGACATGAGTTAAAGGGAATTTTAGAAAAATCAGTAATATTAAATGAGCTTATGTATAATTTAAAAACAAAAGTACTTTAAGAACTATTTTAGGGGCGTCTGGGTGGCTTGGTCGGTTAAGCGTCCGACTTCGGCTCAGGTCATGATCTCACGGTCCGTGAGTTTGAGCCCCGTGTCGGGCTCTGTGCTGACAGCTCAGAGCCTGGAGCCTGTTTCAGATTCTGTGTCTCCCTCTCTCTCTGCCCCTCCCCTGTTCATGCTCTGTCTCTCTCTGTCTCAAAAATAAATAAATGTTAAAAAAAATTAAAAAAAAAAAAAAAGAAATATTTTAGTGATTATCACCATAAATCGGTACCGGTTACTTCATGCTACATAACCAATTACTCCAACTGGTGTAAAACAAGCATTTATTATGCGGCAACATTTTGTGGGTTGGTTTTGGATTGGTCTATACAACAGGGATTGGCAAACATTTTCTGTGAAAGGCCAAATAGCAAATATTCTAAGCTTTGCAAGCCCAGCGGTTACCGTCACAACTATGCAACCTAGTCATTACAACAGGAAAATAGCCACAGACAGTACATGAAATAAAGAAAGTGATTGTTCCATCAAGACTTTCCTTACAAAAATAGGTAGGTAGTGGGCTGGATTCGGCCCGCAAGTCCTAGTTTGCTGACTGCTGGCCCAGAATATCTGAGGCCTCATCTGGAAGATGAAGATTCAATGGGGGGGGGGGGGGGGAACTTGACAGCTGGCCTGGAATGCTGCAGCTCCTCAAGCGTCTCTTTCTGCCTTGGTGTGATCTATGTGATCACTCAAGCATGGTGGCCTTGAGTTAGTTACACTTTTATTTATTTCTTTAAACAATTTTTGTAATGTTTATTTATTTTTGAGAAAGAGAGAGAGACCCAGGGCGAGAGGGGGAGCGGCAGAGAGAGAGGGGGACAGAGAATCTGAAGCAGACTCCAGGCTCTGAGCTGTCAGCACAGAGCCCAAAGCAGGGCTCGAACTCACAAGCTGTGGGATCAGGACCTGAGCTGAAGTTGGACAGTTAACTGACTGAGCCACCCAAGTGCCCTGCATTCGTTACACCTTTAAAATGAAGGCTCAGGGCTTCCTGTCCCAGGAAAAACTGGAAGAATCTTCCTGGCTGTTTTGAACCTAGGCTCAGAACTCATGCAGTGTCACTTCTGCCATGTGCTATTTGTTGATGTAGTGACAAAGGTCCACCCAGGTATAAGGAGAGGGAAAGGAAGGAAATGTTTGCCTCTTCCTGGGAGGAGAAAGAATTTATAGACATGTTTAAAACCTCCATACTTTCTGAGGAATAAACAAAAGGTCAAGATCCTTTTTTTTGTTTGTTTTTCTAGAAGGAAAATTTGAAATTTCATAATGGCTCAGGTGATTTCAAAATACTGGTTGAAAATGGAGAATTGTGATCATACTGTAATTTTTTTAAATTTTCTTTGGAATAGTACTTAAGAAAGAAAAGTCTCCTTGCATAATTCAGCTATGATGGTGCTTAATTGCAAGCAGACTTGGGCTGTTTTACTAAAAAGAGGACACATATAATTGGCCTCCTTATCTTTTGAATGTGTAGACTTAAAATCAGTTGATATTTTGTGGATTTGGTTGGGCCACTAAGCATAAAAATGGATAAGTTTATTTGGGCATCTGTAATAGGCCTAATAATGGCCCCAAAGATGTCAGTGTCCTGGAATCTGCAAATGATACTTTCTATGGCCAAAGGAACTTTGCAGTTGCAATTTAGGATATTGAGATAGAGAAATTATCTTGGATTATTCAGATGGGCCTAAAGCATAATCACAAGTGTCCTTACATGAAATAGGCAGAGGGAGATTTGACTAGAAGAAGGTGTAGGAGATGTGATGATGGAAGCAGGAAGTTGGAGGAATGCAAGGAAGAAGCCACAAGCCAAGGGCTGCAAGTAACCCCTCAAAGAGGGAAAAGCCAAGGGAAGGGATTTTCCCTGAGAGCCTCTGGAAGGAAACTGCCCTGCCTACACCCTGATTTTAACCTAGTGAAACTGACTTCAGACTTCTGGCCTCTAGAACTGTAAGAAAATAAACTTGTGTTATTTTAAGTCACTGAGTTGCTGGTAATATATTTTGGCAGCCTTAGGAAATGAATGCCACTTTCTACAGCAGTTCATGAAACATTTGGCTGACACAGTTAATTGCACATGACATAAGTTATAGCGAGTTAGGAGTTTTCTGTAAGTCTGTGAGGGTTAAAATAAAACTGTAAATGGAGTGCTTGCTTATAGCAGTTGCTCCAAAAAGTGTAAGTTAAACAAGATATATGTTAAATAAATGATTAGAAAATAGGGAACAAAAAAAAGAAAAAAGAAAAGAAAAAGAAAAGGGGGACATGGCATGGTGTGGCGTGGTGAAACCAGACAGTGAAACTTGTAAAAGCCATCAGAAAGAAAAGGCACAATGAAACAGGGTTGAAATTGAAAAGGCCCAAGGGAACAGAGGATGGAATTTCTACAGGGAGACTAAAGTACAAATCTCAGGGGCCCTTGGAGGCAGGATGAAGTTGTCATACCCCAACACTCCAGCCAAGCCCCCACTGTGGGGCAGAAGGATAAGGTGGAGCATTTATTCATTCCATCCTAATGGCTCACTGTGTCCCAAGCATGGACTTTGTTTCATTCCCCAGGGGACAAAATGAGGCAGGGTTGACTCAAATACACAGGGAGGTCACAAGTCTTTTTGAGTATCCTCACTAATTGAAAATTGTTTCAGTTCTTTTTAAATGGCAAAATATTAAATGCCAAACTTCTAACTTTAATGACTTAGGGATACTTTTACATGATAGCTAATACAAAGCTAAAGATTAAAGGGGAAAACACATTCGGGTTCATAATACTCAGGCACCTCACCGCATCTTTGTTTACGTCTACGTCACCTGTCTCCTAGAAGCAGCAAAACAGAAGGCCCAACAGCATGGATTCTGGAGTAGGAATGCCTGGGTTTGAATCCCAGATTTGCCATTAATTAGATTGGTGACTTTGGACAACTATCACTCAACTCCCTTATCTGCAAAACAGAGAAAATAATAATATCTATCACAACTTCTCATAAGAATTGAAAGGGTTAATAAATGTAAAACATGAGCAGTATCAGCGCATAGTAAGGGCTACATATTTGTTGAATAATGGTATTAAAAACTTCATGAGTGCAGTTCACAAGAAAGCACATTCATTTGCACTCTGTAAATTGACAAATTTTTCCAAAGGTTAACCATTTTCCTGCTTGATATTTTCCATGCTTTCTTTCTAAGAGTCCCCATGATGAATTTCCACTTACCATTCAACAAATGCCCACAGAGCTCAGGCCTGTGAAAGCCAGTGAACCCGTATGTTGCAAACGAGTGTCAGTAATGGCGACAGTTAGGGTTTCACAATCTGTGAGAAGAAAGCTCACAAATGCAATCGGAAATGAGGCACTTCTTATGCCACTTCTAAATCACTTCAAACTCTTTCAGGCTATAATAAAGTGCTGGGGGTGTGAATCATAGTTTTTGCCTCAAGGTGGAGAAGTAAAAATCTTACTGGCTTTGTCAGTCTGGCAGAACTGCATTCAAATCCTGACCCAGTCCTTACTAACTACATAATAGGCAGCTTAGTTAAACTTTCTTAATCTAAAAGGGGCACTTTGGCTGAGTTCTAAAATATACATATATATGCAACCCAGTAATTCAGCAAATGATAACTATCCTTGGCTAAGTTATGATAACTTATCCTTGGCTAAGCAGCAATAGACTGTATATAGTTTGGGTGTTCAGAAGTTGGAATATCTAGGAATCAGGTAACACATTTGTACATATGTATTTTTCAGTGAGGAAACGAAAGGAGTGCTACTTCAAGCCTGTCTTTTGGAAGCTTTTATTGGCCAAAGTTTTCTGTCTTTAGTTTTGTTTAGCCTTTTAGAAGTTTATAGCATTCAGGCATTTCCTTTGGCAAATCTGGCACAGGCTAAAGAGAAAGGACAAATATTTTTCAGTTTCTCTAGTGAAAGTGGATGTGCAACATATGTGGCTAGTCAGATACCACTTTCCAGTAACAAGGTCCCAGGCACCGGTTTCAGAAGACTTTATTCCCTGCTTCCCCCATGACTAACCCCAGAGGAGGAACTGACTCTGCAAATAGCTGGAATCATAGTTATTCTCTTCATTTCCTGTATGACCCTCCAAGCCCCCACCCCCACGCACATGCACACACACAAATAATCCCACAGCCACATCAGTGTCAGGGTCCTGGATTTATTTTGTTCTCAAGGGAACTGATGCCTGAGAGAAAGAGTTTTTTGTCTTTCAAAATTTGGCTGCTTCTTCCTAAATGAGACCGCTTTTTAGAAAGATTTTCATGGTATCAGGTTAGTTATCTAAAAATACTGTGATTTCACTCTAGATATAAAAGAAATGGGAAAAGGGCTAAATTAAGATGACATACTATTGAACATCTCATTTTTATTACTTTATTTATTCCGTGATAAGAACTGTCTGTAAGCTGGTGGTACAAATCACTGTAGGACAAGCATTATTACCCGTATTTTACAAATAAAACAGAAAAGACCCAGAGAGGTTAAAGGATTTGTCTGTGGTCACAAAGCTTTTTAGTAGCCAACCCAAAATAAGAACCGAGGATTTGGGATTGCAAGTTCTGTACTGTTTTTCTTTGCCATGTGCTCTTGGTAATTAACATGATCAAAATCTACTTAGAGGTTAGTGGGTACAACAAAATAAATAATTGTTCCTTTTGTTTGGTGAGTTTGTTTTGACCTAGATATTAAATTTCCTCAAGTCCCACTATCTTTAGTTATGTCTATTCTAACTTTTTGTTTTTGTTTTTGACAATATTTATGGCTTTTAGACTGTTGATTTGTATTTAGGAAGATAGCTTTGGTAACTACCAAACAGGAAGTCATCCAGGTCAGTCTGGGACATTTGTGGAAGCAAGGCTAGCTAATGACTTCAGATATGCAAAGAATAAAGGGAGACCAAATGATTTGGTTTACTCTTTGGTTTTTCCCACTCTTTTTAGACCCAATATAGATCCCATCTGTAAAGGTCAGAGATACATCCTGCCTGCCTCTTTCAGCCTGTTTCTTTCCAACAGCATAGTCTCCTCACCATAATTCACTCTTCTTCATTCTTGTCTTGTTCTATTGAATAAGGGATATTTCCTTTAGTCTTGTTCTAATATCTCAAGATCAAAACTGATATAAACTGGCGAATGACCTGGGTCCAAAGTTCTGGTGAGTCATTCCCTAAGACTAAAGAAAGGATAACATAGATATAGCTGTTAATCTCCTTTACAGTCCAGGTAAGAGGCTACTGACACCTCAGAATGGTAGGTAAATAGGAAAGCAAATGAGGAATCTTGAAGAATTCTAAATTCCCAAAGCAATGTTACTGTATTCTTCTATCTCTTCCCTTAAGTCTGTCCCGGGGGTAAATGTATCCTTGTCAGCATTACAACATTACAATAAAAATTACGGTAATTTCCATCCCATGAAAGAAAGACTTGGGAGACAGAACATTGCCACACTATCTGGGGAGACTTTGTTTAGTAGTTGGTTGTTTATTGTTTTGCTTGGAAGTCTTTGATGGGTGGTAAGGGGGTGAATGAATGAACGGCAACCTCATAAATTATCCTGTGATGGTAACTGATTATGATAAACCTTCTCAAGGGGTCTGAATTCCCCAGGGAACTTTGCCCAGGATTTCTCAATTTTTTTGTGATACCATTGAAAAATGGTGACTTGGATAAAAGAACTCAAGAGCTACATGCAACTCTGTATGCTCTTCTGGATGCAGCTGTATTCTTATTTTGCTAAACGTGGTTGATATTTAAGAAACCCCAGCCCCATGACAAGGGTTTTGAATTTGTTTTCACTATTTGTACCTCATGATATGGTATGGAGATTGGGGAAATAATCCTTTAATAATGAGCCAGAGCTGGACTGATAGAAACATATTCTAGACCCTGATTGGTGAAGCCAGAGAGAGATGTCATTTCCTAAAAAACAGATAATAAGAGAGATTTAGAAAGCAGTTGCAGAATGAAGAGCAGAGAAGTGATGATGATTATTCAGAAAAAAGAGGGACATTGGGACTAGAGACATAGAGGAAGACCTGGATAGTGATTATAGACATCTACTAATAAGGAAAGAGGGTCCAGTGGCTAAAAAGGAAGAAATAGTTTGGATTTCATCTGTTTGTACCTACAGACTAATTAGCAAGGACCCAACTGTCCCAGGGACCAGACTTAAAAGAAGTAAAGTTGGCGTGGTAGAAAAGAAATCTGAGTTATTAAAGTATATCCAGCTAAATTATGCACCTAAGCTATTTGTAACTCATTTACTTGAGTATATATTTTATAGATAACATATTCATATGTAGTAAAAAAAGATCGTGTACTATAAACTGTAGTTGTGATTTGAATGACTTGCCTGAGCAGGATGTGGAAGAGGATCCTGTGTCTCTTGATGGCAGCCCCCAGGTCAGTCTAAAAAGAAATAAAATGTCTTGAATTTTGGTTTGCATTAATAGAAGGGATTCAAAGTAAACACAGGGTCTCCTCTCTGAGGGGAGTATTGTTAATTTATTATTAATTTAGTATCAATGCCTTCTTCTAAAGATGCTATAAATTGAGGACCCTCTAATGTTTTTTTTAACCCATGGGTATTAAAGAGTAAACTGTTACAAATCAAACTCAGTCCTACTCTTGATAACGTTGTGGTTATAAGACTAATTTTTGCATAGAGAGTAGTATAAAACTCACATTTTCTTCCTCACAAGTTGGATTGATTCTTTAAAACGATAGCAAGAAAAATCATGAAAAGTAGCCCAAATACTCATTCCTTTATCTAATGTCTCATTGCTTAGCAATTTTCTTCACTGTCATTTTTCAGTGGGAAAATACCTAAAATTTATCTACTGAAATTCAACTGAACAGAGTAATTTAAAACAAATCAATAGGCATACTAATAATAAGGTAAACATTCAAATGCAATACAGCATTTGTTTCTAATTACCACTTCATCAAGTCCCAGTTACAAATTAAGTCTCTTTATTTCAATTAACAATTTAATGGTGCTTTAGAGAGATAAAGAATGTTTTAAAAAGAAAGCAAACCTCTGATAAAGCACACCCAATTTTCTCCCAAAAGAAAACATGGCAAAAGCATCAAGCTATGAGAAAAAGCCTGGGATAGATGATTTGTGGAATGTACTGTCCACCACAGCTAGGAGATGTAGATAATGTTCATTTTGTGTGTTTTATGTTTATTTATTTTTGAGAGAGAGGGAGAGACAGAGCATGAGCAGGGGAGGAGCAGAGAGAGAGAGGGAGACACAGAATCTGAAACAGGCTCCAGGCTCTGAGCTGTTAGCACAGAGCCCAACGCGGGGCTCAAACTCACGAACTATGAGATCATGACCTGAGCCGAAGTCAGACGATCAGCCAACTGAGCCACCCAGGCGCACTCATTTTGTTTGTTTTATTTGCCAGGACCTTCTCTCCTATTCTGTACACGTGTCTTCTGATATCCTATATGGGGGAAAGGCCAGCTAACTAGGTATGCATCTACCTAACAAATATTATTGAGCACCTGTCTTGTGCCAGGCACTTAAGTGCCAGGTCATGAGGATTCAGTGATGAACAAGACCTAGTTCCTTCTCTTAGGAACTTCTCTTGTTTAATGGTAGAGACAGATATAATAGTCACAGTGTAATGTGTCTAAGACAGTAACTGAATAAGAAGAACTATAATGAAGATTGATAAATTCATTTAAAGTGTTATATCATTTCATCCAGAGGTTTTTAAATGGACAGAGGAATATTTCTTCTCTCTCTCCCTCCCTCTCTCTCTCTCTCTCTCTCTTTCACACACACACACACACACACACACACACACACACACACACTGCTGCTATGGGTGAAATTCCAGGTGTATGTAGTAAAGTTGGTGATATATTGATACTCATGTAGGGACCCACAAACTCTGTCTATAACAGTGAGCTTATTACAAATGTTAATTCCAATTCTTGGCTGGATAAAGCCATAGAATGTTAGAGCTTCAAGGAATTACTGAGTATATTTAATTGACTCATTTTATGGAGAGGAAACTGAGACCTAGAAGAACTAAGTCATTTGCTCAAGAAGACAAAGATAATCATTGGAAGTCAACATTAGAGATCAGCTCTCCTAATCCTTAGTACAACATGTTGGAGATACTTTGTTTTTACTCACAATGCTGGCATTTGCTTGTCATTATCTAACTTGACCTTTCTACAAACTCAGTATCCATAACTCTTACTCTGTCTGCTATGATGATGATGAAACCTTCCATGTCAGTAGCCACATCTGCTAAATGAAGTTATTACTTTTCATTAAAAACTTTTTAACATTTATTTATTTTTGAAAGAGAGAGAGAGAGAGAGAGAGAGCAAGCAAACACGGGGGCATGGAGCAAGGGCAGAGAGAGAGGGAGAGAAAGAGAATCCCAAGCAGGCTCCACATTGTTAGCTCAATACGGGGTTCAAACTCATGAACTGTGTATCATGACCTGAACTGAAGTCAGATGCTTAACTGACCTAGCCATAGAATGTTAGAGCCACCCAGTTGCCCCGGTACTTTGCATTTTTAAAATAAGATTTAGAAGGAACAGAGAAACTCAAGATAGAAAGCCATTCTGAAAATTCTTAAGTAATGTCTTGTAGCTTTTTTTGAAGGATATCATCAACCTAAAATAAATGTCTGCTGGGCTTGTATTGGTTAATACATATTTTTTCTGATTCATGGATAGTGTATTAGTTTCCTGTGATCACTATAGCAAATTATCACAAACTTGGTGGCTTAAAACAATAGAGATTTATTCTCTCATAGTTCTAGAGGCCACAAATTTGAAGTCAGTATTGCCGGGCTACAATCAAAATACTGGCAGTGCCCACCACTGACTATCGGGGAGAATAGGGTACTTGACACTTCCAGCTTTTGGTAACTTTTACTATTCCTTGGCTTGTGGCTAAATCACTCCAGTCTCTTTCTCTGCGTAATACTGCTTTCTCCTCTTCTCTGTCTCCCTCTTGTTAGGACATATGTGAATGCCCTTAGGACCCACCTAGGTAATGCAGGATTATCTCCCCATTTCAAGATCTTCTGCTTAACCACATCTTCAAAGCCCTTGTTTGCCAATAAGATAACATTCACAGGTTCCAGGTTTTAGGATGTGGGTGTTGGTGAGGGGCCGTTATTCAGCCCAGCACAGGTAGGGAACTGGATATCCATTCTTCAGTCAGAGACCATGACACAGAATTTCTTCTTGCTTTTGTTCCATTAATTTTGCACATAATTACTTTACTTGGATCTTTTGGGGACTTTTTCCTAGATTTTTTTTTTGCTACATCTCTCAAAAATACCTTACAATTTTTCTCATGGCCTGTCATTTATGATTTTTTTTTCCTAAGCATTTGGCCATCTATCTTGGTCAGTGCTCTGAAGTAAACAAAATCACTTTGGAACTGAATAAAAAATCAGGAAGAAGAATCAAGAGATCTTTGTTTTACATGTCAAAACTTCGTTGTTATTTGTGTCTATTTTTAGAGTCAGAGGTAATCTGACCATGACTGCTGTATTCAAGGAATCGGTGTTCTT
Source organism: Acinonyx jubatus (assembly GCF_027475565.1). Taxonomy (NCBI): domain Eukaryota; kingdom Metazoa; phylum Chordata; class Mammalia; order Carnivora; family Felidae; genus Acinonyx; species Acinonyx jubatus. The sequence goes on along the minus strand of NC_069383.1, from coordinate 70,674,175 downwards.
ACTCCCAACCACACAGGTGGATAAGATGGCTGGGTGCTTTCATAATCACCATTGATTCACTGTCAGATGGATCCATTCTCTATGACAACTTTTCAATATTACAGACTTTACCAACTAAAAAAGGCATCCCCTCATCCTGTGTACAGAAAAAAACATTGGTGAATAGGGATGACAGCCAGAAGCCTGTGGCCAGAAAATAAATATAAACGTGTCCTTTCATGCTGTGTAAGAACTCCTGGGCTAGAGGTGGACTCTTCAGTGTGTCTTGTCTGGTTTTCTGATTCCAGTTGATATCTAGGCATACAATGCAGCTTTATGGTGGGCCCAGAGGGCACCACAAATTGTTATGCATGAAGTATGGAGTTCAGCAGACAGGCCATTCAGGAATAAGACTTAGTATTGGTCAAGGACATTGGACTGAGCCACTGTGAGATGAGAGATGAGACTACTTCTGAGACGGGTTTCCTAAGCAGAGTGACTGGGTTCCATCCTCACAGGTGACTTCTGGCCCAGGTCGGAACAGAGCTTCCTGGTGGTGGCAGCTGCAGAGAGGAGTTAGTGGGAAGGACTGAGAACCAGACCTTTATTGACTGCATTAATCCCTATGGCTGTATTTGCCAACTTCCTGCTGAGTTTTTTTGTGAAACACAAGTTGCACTCCTCCCAAAGAGAGCACCTATAGTAAATTCATCTTCATTCACAGCAACTCAATTCATATGGTAAAAACTTAGTGCTGTTTGAACTTTTTGATTCCTTGTCAAATGTCAAATGTAGCATGCAACTTTTCCTATATAAATTCCTTTCCTATGTAAATGGTACTTAATCTTTTCTTGAAGGGTGAAGATGTGATCATATATTTTTTTTCTCCAGTCCAAAGAGAACCAGATTTCTCAGATTGTAAGTAATTTACTTTCAATATTCTTTCAAGAGAATTTCAAGAATTACAAATGGTAAGGTAATACTATTTAAAAAAAATTTTTAAATTTTATTTATTTTTGAGAGAGAGAGATACACAGAGCATGAACAGAGGAGGGGCAGAGACAGAGGGAGACATAGAATCCAAAGCAGGCTCCAGGCTCCAAGCTGTCAGCACAGAGACTGATGCAGGGCTCGAGCCCATGAACTGTGAGATCTTGACCGGAGCTGAAGTCAGACGCCTAACCGACTGAAGCCACCCAGGCACCCCTGCTATTTTTACTTTGGAACATGACAAGCTATAAAATCAAGGGAAAAGAAAGGTTGAATGTGATCTCTGAAAAGACAGCTTTAGTGTATTGCAACAAAACAGGTTAGAATGACTAGAAGTCTTGGGGCACCTGGCTTGCTCAGTTGGGTAAATATCTGACTCTTGATTTCAGCTCAGGTCATGATCTGAAATGAGTTTGAACCCGTGCCAGACTCTGTGCTGACAGCTCAGAGCCTGCTTGGGATTCTCTCTCTCCCTGTCTCTTTGCCTCTCCCCCACTCACGATCACTCTTTCTGAAAATAAAGTGAATAAAAAAAAAAAAAAAAGAATGATGAGAAGCCTTGGTTAACTGCATGACCACAGGCTTATCAGAGAGAGCATCTGTGTCCTAATAGGTTAAATGTAAAATAATATTGAACTTGCTGTGTTGTAAGGAGGCCATCTGTTTGTAAACAGGAAAATCCATGTTAGATGTTGTTGTCCACGTGGCTTAGTTATAATGGAGAAATGGTCTTCAGCTGTGTGATGATCCTCTTATAAATGAGTAGACTAGATCAACATTTACATTCAGGTTCTAGCTTGCCCATAATTTTCTTGGCTCCTTTTCCAGATCAAATGTGGCAGCAGTTGTGCCTGAAATTAGTCTAACTGCTCAGACACCTGCACTTGTGTTTGGTCACCCTAGTCTCTTTTCCAAAGCTGCGTGCTGTGATCATTCATTCTCATCAGCATTGGCTGCTGTTATTGAGCCCTCATAGGTGAACATCAGCAGGTCCCTCAGAGAGCAGCTCCAAAGTCAGCAACCTATCATAAACCTACCAAGTCAAGAACACCTTCCAAGCCTTCTTCTCTCAGAGGCTGGAAGGAGAACACAATATGATCAGGACTGGGAATGAGGGACTTCAGTCCCGCACATTCTCTATGTTTTGCTTGATCTCTCCAAGGGATAAGGAATGTTGTTATTGCTGCTATGGCCACTCCTCTCTTACCTCAGTCTTAGGGCATACTGGACACAGTGCATATGGCCTTATTGGTTTTGAAACAATGACATTCTTCTGTAATAGTTTGTAAATAATTGTTGCCTAGGGTTCTGAATAACTCACATTGCCCAGGTGTCAGTCGCAGACTTCTCAAGTCCCTCCTTCATCTCCAGCAATGAAAAGGTCAGCCTGGCACAGTAGGAGGTCTCCAGATCTTTCTGGTGGCCTTTTCTGATTATGAATGGTGATTTGTTGTTTCTTTTTTCTTTTTTTAATTTTTTCTAATGTTATTTATTTATTTATTTATTTTGAGGGAGAGAGAGAGAGAGAGAGAGAGCACACACATGGGTGGGTGAGGGGTGGAGAGAGAGGTTGAGAGAGAGAATTCCAAGCAGGCTCCATGCTGTCAGCCCAGAGACTGATGTGGAGCTCAAACCCATGAACCATGGGATCATGACCTGAAAGAGACACTCAACCAACTGAGCCACTCAGGGGGCCCAGATTGTGAATGGTGATTTAAATACCTCTTCTAGCTGTGTCCCTTTTGGCTTTCATGATAATGCAGAAATTTTCAGGATAATGTCGAGAATATATTGCTCTCTATTTGAAAATGTTTAACTTCCATTCAAGAATAAATACTGATCAAGAGCTTACCATGACCTAGGCATTATTCCAGGTACTAGTGATTTTTCAGATGTACATCTTATAGATATCACAGGAGATGATTTTGGCTCATTCTACCTTGAGCCAAAGGGGGGAAAAACTTTCACAGATATTTATAAATCTACTATTTTTTACTGATTATGATAACCTCCTGTCACCATGACAAACCACATCCTTTAACAGGTGAGGTCAGCTCATTTGAAGACAGCTTCTCTTGGACCTTTAACTTCTTCATCCCTGAAATCATACTTCATGCAAATTTATGCTTTGAAAAGTCCAGGTAGTTAAATATTTACATATCATGTAGAAGTGAAGAGACAGGATCTTAAAACCCTGTTTTCCTGGGAAAATGTAGAATATAGTACATATATTCCAAAGCAATTGTGGGGAACATAAAGATAGACATTGTGCATCAACTGGTCAATGCAACATTAATTGCTTCCTTCAGAAAACAAGTCATATCCTTTTCTACCTCAGAAAACCAGAAGTGTAGTGATAAACACATTTAATAAGTTTCCTGCCTGTCCTCATATTTTCCCCTCTATTTTTCTTATAGAGTTAGATTTCTGCAAAAGTAATACTCCTTAACACTCTGTCACACTCGGGCAGACACTTTGTGAATTTAGATGCCACACAAATTCCAAGTATATTGTGAGGTCTCTGAGTTGCTTGATAAGATTTGTATACAGTTCACACCTAGTTAATATATGATTAAATGAATATCCAGTAAAATACAAATTAAATTGGCTCTCTATCTACAAACAGGGTTGCAAGAATGACTTATTATAACCTGCACATAGAGAAGAAGAGCTTTGTCACAGTGAGTGTGTTTGTCAACCTTATAATGAGTCATACATTTTCTTTTTGCTTTAAGATTGGAAATATCCCACTAAAAGAAACAGTTTGGAAAGCTGTAGAAAATAATTGGACTGTCTCAAGTCCTCAGAAGTAACATTGTGATCAAAACTTTCCCATTGTCATAAAGGTGTGTGCTTTGGGGCAGGGTTGAGGGAGAAGGAGAGAGAGAGAGAATGGAGGGATAAAGAGAAACAGAAACAGAAAGAAAGCATGCACACTTCAGCAGGTCTCCTACAGATAAGCCTGACTTCCTGAGTGGCTGTGGGGGCACTAGTCATGGATACCAAACACTATGTGATATCCATTACATTTCAGTCAAGAAGTTACAAAACAGCTCTGAATATTCTATGAATATTTCTTTCCATGTGCCTGTTCAGGATGTGTCTTTATGACACAAACAATTTTTAGCCATGTTTATCCAGTGTTTTTCTTTTTCTCACAGAGACTACCACTCTTTTGCTCTACAGTTTACACAGTGTTCCTATCCCCAATTGCATACAATCCTTACCTCACAGTTACTGGTAGGTCTATTTGGGCTGGTCATGAAGCCACCAGTAAGCATGGGAGCTTTTTGGCTCCAGATGTAAGGTAACAGTTGTGCTCATCTGGGAGCTCAAGGCTGGAGGAGGACAAAGCAGGGTAGCTAATTCTCTGGGGTTTTGCTAACCACAGCATCCTTAGCCGATTGGATTGCTATAGGGAATCTTCTGATTCGTACATAGAACATCACTGTCCAAAGCATCACAAAAATCAAATGTGGTATAAAGTTTTTGCTTTAGAGCTACAGCATGGCTGTTTGTAGTAGGGTTGAGGAATAGATACATTTATTGTCTCAAAGAGCCATTCTTGTGGGACCCAGAAAATGGTTGTGGTAAACCGTTCCAAATACTCTATGCAGTCAAGGCTTAGTTACCTCAGTTATAACCAGTATGATGGCTCTCCTCAGAGGACTATAAAAATTAAATAATCATCAAGAATTTGCAAACATAAGCTCATGGAAATGTCTAGCAAATATGTCAAACATAAATGTTCTTTTTCTGGTAGAAGAATGAGAAAGAAGCATATTTTATTGGATTCTTATGAGTGCTGAGAGCCTGACCAGACTGTGATTGACTGGCTTCCATTCACTGAATCACAAAATCTCACAACTGGCATTGGGTACCTTGAGAGCATCTGGTTCAAATAACTTACGTTGCAGATGAGAAAACAGAGGTTCTGATGTATTAAATTACTTGCCTAGGGTCATACAGCTTGTTTATGGCAGTGTCAACACTAGAAGCCCAAATTTTATGATGCCATAACTAGTTTCTTTCCCGGAAGTCCAGATGGACCTATAACCTGGAATTAGTACCTAGGAGAAAGATGGTAAAGATGTCACCCTGAGTCCTGACAGATTGGTAGGAAACCCTGACTGAGTGACAGGGAATCCTGGAGTTTGCATTAAGCAGGATTTTGGAGCTATATTCAGGCTGATCATTAAAAAGCTCCCAAGGTTAAATACCATTTCTGTCATGGAGGAAAAAAAGGAAGAAAGGCCAGATGCCACACATTTCTGATGTAGGAGCACCCCGTTTTCTTATGGTCATTTTCAGCTGTGTTTAAACTAGAGATGATAATTATAGGAATTGATTTTATAAGATTTCAATGAGAGAAGACTTTAAAGAATAAGTCTGGACTTAAAATTGGTGATAAAATATTGTCAAGTCAACAAGTGCCTACTGTTTGTTCCATCCTGTGCTGGGAAAGATGAGAGCTACAAAGAAAGTAGGAAAAAACCCATATATTCTGGTAACCTATACCACGGCAGAGGGAAAATCATTTAGTCCTCCTAATGGTATCATGGTAATTTTATATCAACACAGTATTTTACATTTTCAAAGTGCTTTCAATGCATTGTCTTATTTCATATAGAGAGGGCAAAGGCATATGTGATTGTGTGCTTAAATTTCATGGCACTCTAAATTTGGTGGCATTTTGTAGATGTTTTAGGGAAGGAAATCTTTGAAGGGAGAGAAGAAGGAAGGGAAGTTTGATTAATAAAAAGCCAGCTAAAAATAAAAGCAATATGTAGTACTTTAAATGATCAGTTGATGAATATTTTATTCAGGTATTCAAATGAGAGCTTCTTTGTCAATAAAAAGTGACTAAATGGAATCAATAAATTTATTGTAGGGGTTTCTGGGCAGCTCGGTCAGTTGAGCAACTGACTCTTGATTTCGGCTCAGGTAATGATCCTCAAGGTTCATGGGATTAAGCCTCGAGTCTGGTTCCGTGCTGATAGCATAGAGCCTGGTTGGGATTCTCTCTCTCTCCCTCTCTCTGCCCCTCCCCTACTCACATATGTGCGCATGCTCTCTCTCTCTCAAAATAAATAAAATAAACTTAAAATAAATAAATTTATTGTACACATTTCATTTTTCAAAATATTGCTTTAAAATTATCTTCATATCTCATGGTCAGTTACTTGGCAGTCTAAGCTATGGAGAGACAAGATGCCTTTAGAATTCTCAGCATTCCTAAACGAGAAGCCAAAGTTCAAATCAAGCCATTCAAGCATTATTTGAATCATTTCAAATGTTCTCAAACAATTCTCTGGCTGCTGATGTCTGTCTTTCATTCAGTGAACAGAGAAAAAGTAAACTCAATTGGATCTACATTTCATTTATTTTCCATTGGAGGAGAAAACTTCCTACTGCCTGAAAAGTGTGTCAATACTAAAATATACCACAAAATGCATTTCACCAAGAGTTATTATGACTGTGATCTTCTCAATGGCCAAAATGTTATAGGGAATGGAACTATAGTTGGTCAGTTCCTCCTCAAGTGGGTCCAGTAGATTCATGTTTCTCAAGATGTTGTTCCCAAGCACCTTTAGCAGAATCACATGGGGTGCTTTTCCTGCTGAAATGCCAAAATTCAATTCACTGGATTAGAACCTCTGAAGATGGTTTCTAGGAATTTAATATACTCTTAAGGGATTCATATATCCACTGAAGTCTGAGAACCATTATCCAAATTTCTCCTGATATAGTTTGAGAGATCCCAAAGATGCTAGCCAGGATCTTGTCTTCCCTAACAATATGTCAGTCAGAAGAATGGTCAGTTTTCAGTGTGTTCTAAAGCCTATAGATGTGAGACTGGACATCAGTCAACTAACAGAGAACCACAGGTGTCATATTATGTTTCCTAAAATCACCTCTTCTGATGAGAAAAAACACACCCTTACCCTGAAGCAGGTCATGATTAGCAAATCATAGTCTCTTACAACACCCAGTCACAAATTTGTCTCTTTTCTTTGAATACTGGCCTCTAAACTTCCTTGATGTGATAGACATAGAGATAGTAGATAAATAGGTAAATACATAGACAGACGGATGAACATCCCTCACATCCACCACCAGTGACAAAACTTACTTTGCAATCCAGAAGCCACTCAGTTTGGTTTTGTGAGGGTTCATTTGAACTGCCCACAACTTTTAAAGGGAAGCTGTCATACACTCAATGTCCTGAATTGTAGGGCTGCTGCTTTTTTACTTCTTTCTTCATTTTTCTTTTTCTTCTCTATTACTTTATTTCTGTTTTACTTTTTATAAGGTCATATGTTTCTGGATATAATGGATATCTCTAAAATCTCTCAGTGATTGGTTTATTAGAAAATACCTCCTTCCCCTTTCATAAAAAGTCAAAAGTTGAGAATATTGCTGTGAAAAAAAAAAAAAAAAAAGCAGATGCTGACTCTTGCTGATTCTATCAGCCACGGGTTGTAACAATCTGCTAGAGGTGGCTATTATCAGATGCATCAAATCGTAATGTCAACAAGCCCAGCAGAAAACCATTGTAAGATAGAAGTAGTACATCCTGAATTAGGCAAAAGAAGGGCCAGAGGACACAAGTAAACTTCACAGGAAGGTAGCCCAGAGCCCCTAGATCCACCACCGTTGCCCCATACTTTCCCCCTCAGTTCACATCTGCAGCCACATAACCGGTTGATGGAGGAGGAAAATGGTTGAGTTTTGTTCACAGATGAATCTGCTCATTATATGATATGTGTGAAAGATTATAATGAATTGCTGTTATACTATAGCTCTGTTCGGAGATGACTCTTAACAGTGGTGAGAGTTTTACCAGTAGGCAAAACTTTGGGAGGTGCACCTGGTTATCTATTTTATGTGGAAAGAAAAATGGAGCAAGATAATATATAGAGACTGAGAAGCAGTGGCAAGTGGCTTGGCTGGTTGGTCAGGGCCTAGGAGAGAAATGGGAAGATTGGGGACAAAGCAGAAGGTTGGAGAATAGGCCTGAAGGCATACATATAGAGGTGGGCACAAAGTATTAATTTCTTTGTACTGCATGATAATGCCTACTAGAGGGCATTCTGCATGGGAGCAATACTAAAAAAAATGTAGGGTACCTCAGCAAGTTGACGTGGCCAGCCTCTGCCATTGGCTGCCCTAGTGCTGACACAATGGGCACATGAACAGAGTAGCCATGTTGGCAGAGGTGAAAGCATGAGCCTACATTAACCAAAGCTTATCTAGCAATTACTGAAGGCCCAACCTGCCAACAACAGAAACCAATAGTGAGTTCCTAATATAGCACCATTCTTTGGGTAGAATTAGTAGCCATTGATAGCACGTGATTATCTTGGATTCATTCCCCCGGGAAGGGGCAGTGATTGACGGATATTTTGGGTATGAGATTGCCTTTCCTGCTTGTACAGCCTCAGGTAGTACTGCTATCATATAGAATTCTGAATAATACTGTATTGAACCAAGGAACTCAGTTTGTAGCAAACAGTGTATAGTTAGCGTTCTCCTGAGAAACGGAACCAATAGGGTGTGTGTATGAGTTTTATTTATATATTTGTTTGTTTATTTATTATAAGGAATTGGCTCACATGATTATGGAGGCTATGTAGTCCAAAGTCTGCAGAGCTAATGTCCCAGTTCAAGTATGAAAGCCAGCAGGCTGCTGTAGAGTCAGGAAGAGCTGAATGCCCCAGTTTGAACAACTTCAGGCAAGATGAAACAATGTTTCAGTTTGAAGACAATCAGTTAGGGGAACTATCTCTTACTCAGGGAAGAGTCACCCCTTTGTTCTATTCTTTTCACCCTTCAACTGATTGGATGAGGCCAACCCACATTAGGAAAGATAATTTGCTTTACTGAGTCTACTGATTCAAATGTTAATCTCACCTAAAACACCCTCCAAACAGAACACAGAAACACCCAGAGCAATATTTGACCAACTCTCTGGGCACCCTGTGCCCAGTCATATTGATACATAAAGTTAACCATCATAGAGAGCGTAGCAGTGGATGTATAACCATAGGATCTACATACACACTGAAGCTGCTAGTCATATAGAGTGATAGATGACCTTTTGAATGAATAGATGAGGCACCAGGTGGAAGATGATACTTTGCAAAGACAGTACAACCTTAAATCAATGATCTTTATATGGTGCTATGTTCCCAATAGATAGACTGCCTGGGTGCAGAGACAGGTGCTACTTTCAGGCACCAACCTCAAGAATCTGTGCTTTCTATCTATTAAACTTAAGGAATTTTGGTTTAGAAGTCCTGATTCCTATAGGAGTAATGTATTTTTCAGGGAGGCTAAAAGACTCCTATTAAACTTTAAACATGGCTGCCTTTTGGTTACTTCAGACTCCTTGTACCAAAAGACCAGAAGGCTAGGAAAGATGTCACCTGTAAGAAATAATTGATCCTAGTAATCAGGGATAGACAGGTCTCTTACTGGGACAAGAAGCCCTACATGGAGGAAAGGAAGAATGCATTGACAACTGGGTGATCCACTGGAACATATCTCATTACTACCCTGTATGATTTTTTATGGCAAATGGATAAGTGCAGCAGTCCCAATATGAAAAGACACAGTGACCAGGGGCTCAGACCCTTTAAGAATGAGTGTCTGGATTGCCTCAACAAATAAATTGATGTAATAAATAGAACAGCTCTGTTCATATCTGTAATTCATAGAATTCTTGATGCAAATGTCACATATTAGGCAGAATATAGTAGTAGTCATGCCCTAAGTAGATCCCACATGATTCATATAGTACTCCAGCGTTTTCCTCTAGGCCATTCTGAACTAAGAATTTTCTTAGGTTGTACAAAAGATGGATTTTGGAGCTATTGCTGGGTTCAATTTGTGTGTCCAAAATAGAGCAAACTCTCTTGCCAGAAGCATTTAGAAATATGGATATGGTTTGCTTCTTTCCTAGGGGCCAATTTATTGGCTCTTTATCAAAATATACAGGATTATTTTGTAGTCTCAAAAAGGGAGATGGGTAAATCTCACTGTGTTCAACGTTTAACAGATATCTCAAACTGTTTTTCAAATTGACTGCAAACGTAAAGTCACAAAGCCTTAAGGCAAATGTAAGCTGAACCTCGCTGGCTCTTCTTAAAATACAATACATCCAAATACTGCTATTTTTTAAAATGTCTGGGACAGCTGGAGATATTTCAAGAGGAAAATTGGAAAGATATTTTTTTATACCTTTAGGCAAGAGTGAATTATTTCAAACACCAAGTGGTTCAAAATCCCATTGAGCTCAAGAGGCTGGGCTTTCTTGGATTTCTAGTGGGCACTGCATTTGGCATAATAAACTTCCTCTCCTGCTTCATTTCCTCTGCCTCAGATAGCCACATGCCCTCTAACCAGCCCTTGAGACAGACCTCAGTGCTGAATGATGGATAATCGTCATTTTCACCAATTCGCTTTAAGAACTATGTTTAGTTTCCAAGTATTAAAACAACATGAACGGCTCCCTTAGGAAAACAGTAAAAATACAATCAAAACAGTTTACATTTCAAAGGTCAAATTCATAATTCTACACCGCAGCCTAGTTTTCTCCCCATAGGCAATGTGGTATTACATACACTATGAAGCACTGCATTCACACGTAAGGATTAGTCATAGGCTGTCAGAGCTGCCAAGGACCTTGGAGATTATCCATTTCTATGCCTTTCTTTTACAGATGAGACAAAAGGCTCCAGGGAAGTGATAGCAGAATGGAGAGGAAAAGAGACATAAAGTCAGATACACAGAGTTCTTAAGTTTGTTCATAGACAGGTTGTGACCAGCCTACTTATTGAGAGCATTCTCATATACAGTGATTTTCCCCATTTCCTTCCCTTGCGCACTACCTTTCCGCCACCAATCCCACCTGCCCTGCAAGCCCTCAATCTTGTCGCCTCTCTCAGCAAGCTTACATCTCTGTGAAGCCTTAAGGTGTTAAGTTAGAACAGCTCTTGGGGTAGTTACATCTATTAATGGTCTTTTGCATCAACTTCTTTTACATAAAATGGTTGAGAGCAAAGCCCACAGATGCTGGCTGGGTCTATGATACGGAAGCAGTGAGCTGATTGTGTCTCCTCTTTGTTAATCACCTTGTATGCGGTTCCCAACAGCCAATGCCCTCCTTCTCTTAGGCAGAACTGAAAAAGGTCTCATCATTGTTTTCTTATCTAAATCCCAGCGCTGTGAAGTGTTTGTTTATCCACTCCAACCTGTCCTGTAACACTTTCTGTCCTTCCTAAGGCTTCCTGAGCTTTTAGCCTCTATCCCACTACCTTATTACCTCTGTTCCTCTACCTCATCTATATTCTTTAATTAGTGACAAGGGTCTTGTTTCATTTCTTAGTTCAGGGAAGTCTCAGACAAAAATCTTTAACAATCCTGGACCAGGATCTGGGGTCTAGGGGTGGGAGACTGGGATCTCTTCTAAAATGTGGGGGGAGGGGTTGATGGGTCCCTGGAGCACTGAGACTTCTGTGAAAAAAGATTGAACCATGAAAGCCCTTTTATACATATCTTTTTAATGTTGTAAATTTTAAATGCTTTGAAGCTGTGATTTCACCACACAGAAAAATAGTTTTCTATCAGGCATTTTGTATGGGGCAAATAGTGAGATGTAGTGAATAAATAAATAGCTTACATATGTTTTCTTTATGATGTAGACTTTGTCATGTGCAAAAGAAAGACAATTAGGCCTAGGTATTTGTTTAATGAAGGAGCTGTTGCAGTGGTCAGCACCAAAGCAGATCCATTTAGGAGGCATGGATGAAAAACCTGTGCTTTAAAGGCACCACCAACAGGAGGGGATAATGTAGATAAAAAGCAGGGGCCTTGGAGGCAAAAAGTCCCAGGTATCAAACCTATTTCAGCTTCATTTTGCATAACATTACACAAATAGCATAACCTCACTGAGCCAGTTTTCTTATCTACAAAATATTTTAACAAAATCTACTCAATTAGTTTGATATAAGGATTCAATAAGATGATTCTATCTGCAAGAAATTTTTAATTTTACATATATTTGTATCTTACAAAAATATATTTTACATATACAGGCACATATATTAACATATTTATACAATGCCTACTTTATTACATGATATATAGCCAATAAATGAGTTATTTTTAGTAATCAAAATAAATTTTTAGAGACTGAAGTTAGTATACACAGTGGCAATACTTTTGACAATTTATTTTATTTTTTTTAATCTTTGTTTATTTTTGAGAAAGTGAGAGACAGAGTGTGAGCAAGGGAGGAGCAGACAGAGAGGGAGACACAGAATCTGAAGCAGGCTCCAGGCCCTGAGCTGTCAGCACAGAGCCCCACGCGGGGTTCGAACCCACGAGCTATGAGATCATGACCTGAGCCGAAGTTGGTTGCTCAATCGACTGAGCCACCCAGGCGCCCCAATACTTTGACAATTTAAAAACTATACTATGACGTAAATTTTAAAGGCATATTCTGTTCTTTTTTTCTATCACTATCAGTGCCACATTAAAAAATAATAATAATTGTTTTTTTCTTTTATCTCCACATCTTTTGCCATGGGTTAACAGTTTGGAAGAGAAGAGATGAAGTCTAGGAAACTCATAGGCTAGATGATTAGGCAGTGAATAACTGAGAGTCAACTGAAACGAATGTGATTTTATTTTAATGACATCACAGGTTGGGATCACATCTACCAATCAGATCATGTACCCACTACCCAGGTCAAGAAATGGAATATTACTAGCACCCTGGAGATCTTTTGTGCTACTTCCAGTCTCTATTCCTCAGGGTAATCAAATCCTCACTTCTGTCACCACGAATTAGTTTTACATGTTTTAAGAATGTAAGTTGGTATAAGGTGCCTTGTTAGTGCAGTAGGTAGCACTTCATTCTCAGTCTCATAAGTTGGTATAAACGTTCTCTTTTATGTCTGATTTCTTTAGCTTATCATTATGTTTTTGAGATTGACCCATCTTGTTGCATGTACCAATATTTCCCCCCAAATTTGCTGCTGTGTAATATTCCATTATATAAATATTTTATCCAGATTCTGTAGAAAACATTTGTGTCATTTATAGTTTTTGGTTGCTGTGAACATTATTGTATATCCACTTGGTGTATATATGTACACCATTTCTGTTGAGTATATAATTTGGGGTGCAATTGCTGGCTAATAAGGTATGTATAAAAGAAGCCAGATTTTTTGACTTTGGAATGAATCTCAGCGTATAAATATCTCAGCATAACTGGTCTTTCTTCTGATATACACAGCAACAGAATGTCAATGTCTGTTGCTTATTAGATGTACCATCTTCAGTAAGTCTCAGAACCTTCACAGTTGTTCCCTTTGTTCAAATTGCTCATCACCTTCCTTTTGTCTTGAGTAACTCCTACCCATCCTTCAGGACTCAACCTAATTCTCACTTCTTCAGCACAGCTTTTGCCTATTTTCCCAATGTAGATTCAGTTTGCTGTTACTTCTTCCATAGAAACCTACACTTTTCCTTTTTTAAAAAAAATATGTATTTACCTTAATTGTAAGTGTAAGTGATCATTTTTCTAAATGCTGGTTTGTCATCTACGTCATTAGATAGTAAGTTCTTCAAGGGTAGAGACATCATTTTCTTGCACACCACGTGTATTTGGGGTCCCCAACACTGCCCTGAGGTTCAGTAATTTGCTAGGAAGACTCACAGGACTCAGAAGATATTAGTACTCACAGTTATGACTTGTTAGAGTGAAAAGCTACCAAGCATCATCAGCAGAGGGAAAACCAAGCACAAGCTTCCTTGCCCAGTGAATCACACGGACGCACCTAATTTCCCTAGTAATGCACTGATACAGTACATGTGAAATGTTAACAACCAGAGAAACTCATTAAATATCAAATGTCCAGGGTTTTTATTGGGGGCTGGTATTATAGGCAACCTCTGCCTAGCACATGCCTAAATCCCAGACCCCCCAGAAACAGAACAGGTGTTCAGTATAAACCACATGGTTTGTATAAATAGTGGACAGTGAGCTACTCTTATCAGTTCTGGGATGGAAGGAATCGTCCCCAAATTTACATTCCCAGATTCCATGGATGGTGCTCAAAATAAGGGTTTAGTTCAGGAAAGTATCAGGAGATACTGAGTAAAAACTTTAAATACTTTTTTTTGCCTTTCCTCAATTGCAGGAATTTCAGAAAGTTGTATAAATCTCCAAGGTGGGATGGGGAGATAGAGTATATAATGTGTCCTAAATTCTTTGACCATGGAATACTTTCTTTCCTCTCTTATTTTTAAAGGATTAGTGTTCTGTGAAGAACATGCTGACAAATGCTGTTCTAATTCCAGCCCTTTCTCTCAGGCCAGTCACCTTCCCACCTTAGCATTCTGCTGACAAGGCTCAGGGTGCAACAGTCCAAAGCACACCTTTCAGGTTTCATAGAACATATTAGAGTTACAGTTGTTTAGCCTATTAATTCTCTTCCTTCCTTCTCAGCCACTTGTAATCATGACCTTAACCCTGTAACACACATCAGTGCTTCTGAATCACAGATAATGGAAAATTAAAGGGGTTAAGCATATATATTCACTGATAACAAGACAGTATTTATTTAGCATCCCACCTTCTATGACCCAATTTCTGTTTCTCAGCCGAATTTTGTAAAGGTAACTTAGTTTTGTGAAGGTAACTTAATTGAAACTCATTAGCATGTTACTGACCATACAGCACAAATAGTGTAGAACAGAAGTAATTAAACACAGTTCCAGTTGAAAACCTACATTCAGGTCCTTTTCTATTTTCTTCACGGCTTCTGGAGTTGAGACTACTGAGGTGAAGACTGTGTCAAAGAGGTCATAAATAAAGTCACTGCTTTGGATAATTAATATATAGTGCTATGATATTTTTCAGGTCGAGACTATTAATTTTTGAAAGAATGCTATGTGTATTCATACAGGAACTCCTTTAGAAAAATGGCTTTCATATGAAAGTTTGAGGAACACCTTACATTTCTTCCCAGGTTTAATTGAATAATTTTAATACAAAGCAAATTAAGTAAATTAAGCAAATTAAGTAAAATACGGCCCAGGCTTCTTTGCAAAGCACTAGTTCACTACGTTTAGCTAGATGTATGTTTGATGAAAAACCTTAATTTTTTTCATAGGTGGAGGAACTGAGCCAATAGTTGTTTGTCAAACAATCCAGACCGTACATTTAGACTCCTCAGTTCCTTCTGAATGTATTGGTAAGTTAACTGGTATCAAGTCTCAACCACGAGCAACGAATGTGAACAATGCCCCAAAGACTAACAATTTTTTTTTCCAATCCTAAAGATAGGGACCAAGTCTTATATTTTTATAATATGAACAAAAAAAGAACCGTCTCAAATGGTATTTGGTTGGAGTCTCTTTTTTTTTATCCACTTGTGTGACCTAATAATCACTTACCAAAGGCCACACCTCCCAACACTGTCACATTGGAGATTAGGTTTCAACATATAACTTTGGTGGTGGTGGGAGACACAAACATTCAGTCTGTAGCAGGAATGGTCCACCAACTTGGTGCATCAGAATTAACTGGTATTTTTTTTTTAATGGAGGTTATGGAGCCCCATCCCAGATCTGCTTAATCAGAATCATTAGGAATAAAGCCTAGACATCTGCAGTTTTAATATGATTTACATATGATTCTTATCACATAAACTTTGAAAATAACCTTTTCAAATGACCACAGATGGACAAGATCATATCCTATTCTCAGGGCCAGGTTAGATGATTTGCAGCCAGGTTTTGACAGATGGGTATGACTTTAAAGTTAAAATGGAAAGGAAAGGATATTCTAGTTGGAAACAATGGCATGGGTGGACACACAGAGGCATAAAAACAAATTATATTTATTGGAGACAAGGTATAATGTAGAGGAGCAGTAAAGAGAAAAATGAGAAAGCACACAGGAGTCAGACTGTGACTGGTTGTCTCACTGGAAAACATCCCCTTTCCATAACCAAGACGATCCCTTGTGTGTAGTTGACGTAGGCAAATAGAGCAAACTTTATAGGTTCAAAGACAGAGAGAGATTCTGCTTGGGGGTGGGGGAGCGGGGAGGGGAGTGAGGAGAGGAGAGTTTTCTGTAGTGTATGCGTTGCTTTGTTTTAAATTGTCTATTATTAATATTCAGCTTTGATCTAAAAATTTAGGAACAAGCTCTGATGATCTAATTTTGTTCACAGAATTAATAAATGAGCTTTGTTGATGTGTCTGCATTCTAACATCCTCTGATAAAGCTCTGCTAATCAGCCACTGTGGTGGATGAAGATAAGCACACAAAGACTGTGATGTAGTTGCCCTCCCTTTTTATATTAACTTTTGAATTTGTTGTGCTTTTTAGGGTCTAAAATAAAATGGTAGGCAGCGAAAGTTTGATCATCAATTCCATTTAACAGCACCAATGAAGAGTAGGTCTTGCTATTCTACTTAATATTTTATTTTTTAAAATGTAGACTTCTAATCCTATCAGACTTTACTTTTTCATGCTTTTTCACTCTTAAACTACTTTAGCTCCAGATTCAGGAATGTTTGCAGATTACTGTGATTGAGTGCATGGGTTAAACTTTGAATCAGCCATGCATGGTGGGAGGCCTGTCCCCCCATGAAAGCAATCTAGTACAGGGCTGCAAGCCACTGTGGCTGCCATGCTGGAAGCATCCTGCAGCCACACTCGATGGTTTTCCCTTATTAGGTATTTTTTCCATCAAGTGGTGTCCCCACCGCAGTGCTCCCCACTGCCTCCACTAGTCATGCCATACAAGGCTAACCCAGACTGAGACTAGTTGTTTTTGTTCAGATGCCAGCATGAGCATGGGTCCCGGAGAGAGTGTAGAAGAATAACACAGGGCCATGTTGGCACAGAATATGGCTCTCCTGAAGCTCCTCTTGGACTGCTTTGTAAGGGGGTTGTGGTCATGATAGCTTATACTACTGGCCTTTCCACCACCAGATGCTAGATATTCAGCACAGGAATCTTTAGACGCAGGCAACCTAGTGTATAAAAATGGCATACCACATGCTTAAAAAGAGAGACAATTCATCCATGCTCAAATAATGAGGGCTTGATTTTGGAAGCCTGACCATGCGTGACTGAATTCTAATCTGTTGCTGAGAAGTGGCACTTATCTGATATGAAGCATAAATAGTGGTATAGGAAATGATTTCAGGTTTAAATTTTGCAGTATCAAATTCAAATTTATCAGCAAAATATATAAACCCTCCAGGATGATAAATCTGTGTGAAGCTCAACCAGTAGACCATAGAGAGCACAAATTGAATATCCAAGCCTGAATGTAAAAGTGACTCCACAGCTCCAGTGCTTCATCCCCCAAATAAAAACATGGGATTAAGCAAGTCATTATGTAGCTGGAGTGACCAGGTCCTTTTCATCACTTCCAAGGATTCTTAGCTACTCTTTTGCAATAGTGGGTTCTCAGGACCTACTGCTAGTGGAGCCTGGGCACTGGGCCACCGTCGCATCTGTGCACAACCCAGTAATGGCACGGCACAGAGCCCACGCCAGAGCTCACATGGCTTTGTACTCTTTCTGGTTTCCTACCATAGTTTCACCTCAAATTTCAGAGCCTTTGGTGATGCTAATGTTGTTGTGACTGAAATAATTGATGAATGATTTGAAGCCATTTTTGAAAAGCATGAAGCAACTTGTCATCCTGGTTTAACACCCAAGCTGTTATTTGTAAAAACTACTTTAACCTCCTAGTTCTCTCCATATTTCCTCTTTGCCCAGAAGCCACAGTCAACGGCAGCAATCGCTCTGTGTCTCCCAGTGTACTCATGTAATATCTCCCCCACCAAGCATGGAACAACTTCATTTCTACCCTCATGACTGAGGCAAGTGTGAGTTTTAGACAGAATAGGCAGAAATTTCTTCAAAAGACTATTTGTTCCTTGGTTCTGGTATATTTTCTTGTTCAGGAGTGCCCCTGCCAGGCAGGTCATTTCTGCTCCTCTTTCCCTATACTAGAGGAAGCCTAAAGTGGCTTGAGGGAAAGTCATGCTATTTAAAGCCTGGTGGGTAGGTATTGGTTGTGTGACTGTGATCACATTGATAAATTTGGTTGCATTTCAGTTTTCTCCTTTTTAAGACTAAGACTGGGTATGAGAAGTATCTCATGCAGTGCATGGCACAGAGCAAGTACTCGTATCGATGGCTGTCAGTGTCCTCATTATTGTTATCTTTACTTATTAATGAGAAGGACTTTTTAGAGCAGGCGGACAGCACCAGGAAGTCACCAAATCCCCATAGCCTGCATCCCACGGATCTATAAAATAAGCCATCTTGGAGCAGTGGCAGGGTAAATGGAGTCACTGAACTTGTTCTGGCCCCTGAAGCCATCCCAGAAATCAAGGTTGGGTTGGAAGAGATAACTGGCCAGTTACCAAATACTCTTCATTTACCTTGGGTTCTAATAGTGGTATACTGGTAAAACCTGCTGTCTGGGGAAAAATGGCTTGTAGTGATTGCCAGTTTCTGTGGTGTAAATATTCCCACTGTGGCTTATTTCAAGATTTCAACCTGACATTGCTAACCACGGTATTTGAAAGAGATGAACATCGCTTTTTCTTGTGAATTGATACAAACCCAATCTAATGTAGTAGCAGTTCTAGACCAACTCTGTCACTTCCAAGATGTGTTTTGTGGAACAAAAGTTACTCTCTAGGTTTCTGTTCTCACATCTGTACAATAAACCAGACCAAAGTTTCCCAATCTAGACAATAAAAAACATGTTCTTGGCTCAAAGAAACAGGAAACTGGATTCAACAAAATAGGTCAGTTAGAAAGGTTTCCTTATGCCAGAACTCCTTAGAGACTTTAATATGACTTTAATATTTATACACTATAATTTATTGTGATGCTGTCGGAGGAAGCTATACTATTTAGCCTTTCCCAAGCATTTTTTAAATGGCATAACTATTTACGACAACTGGAACTCTGTACTAAATGCTATTCTTATAGCTCTAAAATCAAAAGAAAGGAAGAAAGAAAAGAAAGGAAAGGAAAGGAAGAGACTTTAAAGTTACCACCCTCTTCCCCACTTCTGCCTCTTAACTTAATTCCTCACTTTTAAGTTAAGAGAGCTAACCTTTGTTGAATACTTACTCAATGCTGAATGTGAAACTCAGCTATACCAAAGTTCTCTAAAGCCAACAACTATTCTAAAAACAGGCATTGTTTTCTTCTATCCAATTTCCAGATTATAAATCTAAGCCTCACTCAGGGTCACAGTTGGAAGGAGACAACTAATATTGCCAATCAAAATATGCCTTTCCCAAAGACCCTACTTAAAAACAAAATGAAAGCCACGTTTATGTACATAATCACAATTGAGCGCATAGGTAAAGATCTATTTTAGCAATAGTGACACCTTGTGGCTACATCTGCCTCAGCTTAGTGGCCAGAAAGACAACAAGGGATCCTTTCCTAGGCAGGTCACCCCTTGAGAGCAGTGGAACTGTGGCGACAGGCAGAGAGCTCTTGCAAATTTTGTAGGATCATCATTTTGTCATTTCAGAAATAACCTGAGATGAAAAGAATCAGAGCTGTCTTTTCTCTTCATTCCTTTTCTCTCCACTTGTTTTCTTTCATTCCTAATAACTCAGAAGCAAGTAAATTTGCATGTAAGTCCTACCCCACCCATAGCCAAAACAAAATAGTACAGTTTTTAAATGCACTGATGACCTCTTTGATGAAAAACGCTAATAGGCCTTAATTTTAATGGGACTTTCACATTCTGGGAGGCCCTCTGTATATTCCTTTCATGTGTTTTCAGAGAGATTTCAGATGCTTCTTAATGACATGGAAAAACAGACACATTTTTTTCTAAAGCAGCCAGAGTAATATTATTAGGTTCTTAGAAGATAACAGGGCTGTTGTCAAGTCATTTGAAGAAAATGGAAAGAAATCTTACAGAGATATGAGGAAAGAAAGGACAGCCCAAACTGAATAATACAGTGAAAATGGAAGGAAACAAACAAACAAACAAAAGACGTTCTACTAGCCTTTTATTATAAAACCAAGGCCACCCACTGGATCCTCAATCCAGTGGGGAGCCAAACCATTGTGAAAAGTTCCATTTGAGGCCGTTTAAGAGTAGAAAGCTGGAGATGCATATGGACTTGTTGCAAATTTTCAGGAGTTCAGGTGGTGGGGACAGGAGGTATTTAATTTTTCAGAAGCACTATGACTCAGAAGGCAAAATAAAGAAGTGGAAAATGAGCATTTGTGACTCACACTTCTGTCATGCTGCATCCATATCAACTCTCAGAACTTCTGTGATGCCAGTCACAGAAAAAAGATGAATACTGAAGGGAGTTAGGAGAGCCACACAAAAGACCAACTCTGAAGCACTTTGTTGTGTGGGAAAGCTTGCCTTATCCCCTTACCCTACATGAGGATGATGTTGGGAGCTCAAACCAAGAGAAAAGAGACACAGGACCCAAAGGAAAAGTGGAAAGGTTAGATATGAAAGAATAGGAGTAAGAGAGGGAACCAACCACACATGGATTCCTGAGCAACCGTTAGAGCTAGGAGATCAACTAAGCTATTTTCACCAGGTAAGGTCTTGTTTTCAACTACCTCTGTGGAAATCCCTCCTCAAAATTCCTGGATAAAGTGGAAGTCAATAAGCACAGGAAGTTGGGCAGGAACTACATGTCTCTGAGCTGTTGCTCATATTCTTTCCTTTGGACTAGAATGTTCTTCCAACCCTCATCTCTCTCCCTAGCAGCACTTCACCTGACTAGTGAGCCCTTTCAGATTCACACCACTTCATATCCCTTCTTCTAAATAATGGCTTAGCAAACACTATGTGCCAGACCTGCAGGAGGCACTGGGATACGGAGAGCATGAAGTCACACCTTACCTCGTTAGGAGCACATGGGTGTGTGCTGGGGGTGGGGGGTCAGTGGGGGGAATTCTCTGATTATCCTTTTTTTTTCATAACACATTGCTGCATTTCTCTTGCTGTGCTTACTATTGTTCTTGAAAATAGTTGCTTTGTCCCCAGGATAGGTCCTAAAGAACCTAAGGGAAGAGACTATGTTTCAATTCTTGCATCTCTCTCTAAACTACCTCAGGGCGGTTGAACACAGTCGATGCCTACTAAATGGTCATTTAATTGAGTTGGATATCCAACTGACAGGGTATAGGACCTATGGCTGTCGTTTCCATTCCTAAAGTGTCACATTCCAGCCTATTAAGAGAGAGGAAATATTTTTCTGGCTAGCTTTTGGCTAAGGAAAGCCAATGCCCAGCCAGCAGAGATTTAGTAAAAGGGTCAGTTGGGAGTGTGTCTTGGGAAACAGGTCAGTGGGCAGGTAACATAAAGTCTGATTAGGAGGCATACAGAAAGGAAAGTGGACTTAACCAAGGACCACAATAGGGATCCTGCCTGCCTTTGAGTTTGGTCAGACCATTCCTTTCCTCTTCTTCTTGCCAAGCCCACTCCTCATGCCCAACCCTTCCAGATCAGGCTCTTGGTAGAATCACTCCAGCTGCTACTCCAAGTATTGGGAACTGTCTTCTAAAGAGTAATTTGCCAGTATCAAATGTGTAGGACTAGAAACAAGGCAATACATGATAACTTAATTAACACATTTTCAGATGAGACAGCCCTATTTTAAAACAACAAAAAAAGAGAGAGAAAAAAAGGCTTAATAATTCATCCTTGGAATATGAAGCTCCTTATAACAAAACAACCAAGCTATTTGTCACAAGCTGCCATTGTACTGCTTCTTAATGAGAGTAGGTGGAAATGGCCAGTGGGGATAAAGAGCACAGCCAGACCAGCCAGTCAGTAGATCCCTGAGGTTACCTCAGAGAGCAGTGTTTACCCATCAATATTTCTCTGATTACACCTTGGCCTCCAAGATTCTCTTCTCTCAAATCAGGAAAAACACAAACTGATAGAGATAATTCTGTGTATTTTAAAAGAATTTCTGGGTTTAGGGGTGAAGAGAGAGGGAATAGCAAGAAATTTGACCTCCCTCCATGCCTGCTGTTGTGCCTAGCAGAGCCATGAAGACTAACCACATTTAGTCCTGTTAAGGGTATATTATTCCCCTGAGGAGGGTGATCCTAGATTAAAGGGATCCAGAAACTGTGTTTTCAGTTATTTCCAGCTTCCTGAAGAACTTAATCAGCTCTGCCCTGGCACTGACTCATCCAGCAGTTTCTTCCATGACTGAGTACCAATATATTTATTATCCTTCCCTGTTCCAAGACTCTCAGAGGCATTGCCTATAGTTGATGGAACATTTCCTGCTATTTTAATTGGTACCAAATGATGTTTTCAAACTATCATTATATACTTTTCCTTTTCTTTTCAGATGTTCTATAATACTATTTCTATGCCTCTTATTTATTATTTTGTTTATAAATTATTGTTATAATTTAGAAATGTTCATTCTAGGTAAATATGAATCTTGAAGAATAATAGCGTATAGTGGAATATAAAATTTGCCCCAAATCTCACCACCTAGAATGGAGAGCTGAAGCTACTAATGTTTCTGTAATCATACTTTGAAGCATCTATTTTCTTTCACACACACACACACACACACACACACACACACACACACACACACCTGTCTCTGAATTTTCTAGATGGACAAACCTATCCAGTCTCTTTCTCTTCTAAGATTTTCTAAAATGTACCTTATTGAGATAGAGGAACACAGTTTTTGGGCACCAATAAAGGTTTTAGGGCCTTTTTACTCCTGAGATCTCCCCTATGAAGCGGGTTTATGAAGAAGCCACAGCTACCTGCTCAACACAACTACCATTTAGGAATTTCTTTACCTATTTAGTTCAGCTTCTCACTGGCCTCTTAATACAAGTGAACAGGTTGTCAGGAAACAAAACTACTATGACTGAACAGAATGACAGGTGCATAAAGTACCAGAATATCTCAAAGTTCATCAAAAATACTGCCTCACATATAGAAATGCAATCCATTTTTCCTTCCTAGTGAATATATGGTGGAAGAATTTCCTTATCAAATATTCATTGTGAGATAAGGAGTAGTGAGACAGAGATCTATAAGCGTTTGATTTTGGATGGTCTTTTTTTTTTTTTTTTGAAGGTTACTTTGGTGGAATTGCCTACTTTAAAGCTGTGACAGTCCTTTATCAGAGCACAATGAATGTAAATGACAAGCAGTCATGGCAGAGAAAAATTTGCAGTCATAGGAAAAGGAAAGAAAATGTACAGAGATATACTGTAAGAGCAGACTGGGTGATACTGGAAATTCTTCTCTTCTAGTTATCTCTTAAAGTGAGGGCAGTATACTTGTTCAGCCTTTTTTATCAGTTTTTCAAATTGTCAAGGAGGGAAATAAAATAAGTCCTCCACAGACAGCTTTCCTATCCTTTGGTTTATTTATTTTTAGCATATATATTTTTACTAATAGCAGCAAAGAATAAAATTTCCGTGGAGGAGATAAAAGGAATTAAGTTAAGGAAATAGGTTTTTGTGATATCAGCCTAGGGCTGAATTCAGGTTCCCCATATTCTTGTTTAATTACCTTACCTAGTCGACTGGTCTTTAATTTTTTTTAATGTGTATTCATTTTTGAGAGAGAGAGAGAGAGAGAGAGAGAGAGAGAGAGAGAGAGCGCGCGCTCAAGGGCATGCAAGCCAGTGGGGGAGGGGTAGGGAGAGGGGGACAGAGGAGCCATGGACAGAGGATCCAAAGCAGGCTGTGTATTGACAACAGAGAGCCTGATACGGATCTCCAAGAACCATGAGATCATGACCTGAGCCAAAGTCGGATGCTCAACCGACTGAGCCACCCAGGCGCCCCCAAGTTGACTGGTCTTGATCTCATCTGTATAATGGAAATAAAATAGTTCTTATTTTATATGATTGCTATGAAGAGAAAATGAGGTAATGTAAGCAAATACCTTGCAGTTAATTAGTGTGTAATAAATGTTAGTTCTATTCTACGAAGCTCTTCCAGTAACTAAAGGTAGGAACCTAGCTAATTCAAACTCTCCTCCACACTCTTGAGCCCAAGTATCCATATATCTGTAGCATGTGCAAATTTAGGTCCACAAACTTGACTGTACAGGAACTATTTTCCTTATGTTATCCTTCAGGGCAGTAGAGAATTTTATTCCAGTTGTTTTTCCCCCTCCCTTGGTTGGGCCAGGCTCTCAAAGGTTTATGCGGAGTTAGAAATAGGAGGGGGATGCTGATGTCCAGTATATCCTGGTTGCTACTGACTTCTCATGGTTTTTGCCTGCTATAGTCCCTTGATGTCCCCTGACTTACTGTACCCTACTCAAGTAGGTAAGAGAATCTTAGCTAATGTTGGAAACCCTGAGTCCAGGTCCCCTTCCTGAGATGCCCACTCACTCAGTAACAGCTCTGTCCCAGAGCCCTCTGCCCACAGCCCAGAGCCCTCTCCACTTCTCCTCTCATCTTCTAGTGTTCTAGCAGAATAACAATTGATGAAGGTTTTTCAAATATAGACTGCTTTAGGCGTCTTCTGCATTGTGTTCTACTCAGATTCTGACTACAAGGACTACAAGGAACCACAAGGCTTGGTAACTTGTTTCAAAAAAGGGACACAGGAAAAGCTTAGGGAGGGAAGGACAAAATAATATTTCAATTAATTATCCTGTCACAGGCCACCATCAGGTTTTTTAACTCCAGGGTAGTCAAACAGGAAATTTCTTCCTGCTGCATCCAGCCTTGAAAAAACTATCTTCCATGAAATGTAGCATGAGAACTACTCGTGAATGTAATTATTTAGTTACCTCCTGTCCTTGGGCCTGTGGGTCTGCTCTCCTACCCATGGACTCCCGACACACAGGAACACTTAGTTCTGTGCTTCTGATCACTCATCCCTCAGATGCAGGTGCTTTTGCCTTCATCTATTCTCTAGATGTAATAACTGTTTCTTACTTCTCAAGCGCTGGAACAAATGCCAGCTGCCTCCTCCCTGCAGTCCTTTGTGATTTTCATACCCTTCTCTTCAGTTATAGTGAATCACTTCTCTCCCCCATGGCTCTGTATTTACACCACTATTGAGCCTTTATGCCTTCTGCACCTTGGACTACTTACTTTTTGTTTCTGCTTCCACAAGGTCTTAAGCACCTTGAAAGCAAAGTCTTTACAAATTTTTATTGAAAAGAATTTGAATCAATTTTAATTAAGCAAAGTAATAATGTGAGAATTGCAATGGAAGTCTGGTAACTTTATTTTGAAAAGGAGAGAACCAGGGTGGGGTGTTTGTTTGGTTTTGTTTTTTATGTTTTTGGTATAGGACAATGATTCTCAATCATGGTTGCATGTTAGAATAATCTACACAATATTCTGAAAATAGCAGTGCCTGGGCCCCACTCTCAAATTCTGATGTAACTGGTCTGAGGTGGAGTGCAGACATTGGTGGGTTGTTTTTTTTTTTAATGTTTGTTTTATTTATTTTGAGAGAGAGCATGAGCAGGGGAGGGGCAGAGAGAGGAGAGAGAGAATCCCAAACATGCTCTACACCATCAGTGCAGAGCCTGAAGTAGAGCTTGATCTCACGAATGGTAAGATCATGACCTCAGCTGGAATCAAGAGTCGGACACTTAACTGACTGAGCCACCCAGGCACCCCAACAGGCATTGGTATTTTTTAGAAGCTTCCCAGTAGCTAAATGCATAAACAGAATTGAGAAGCACTGGTGTAGAGATTAAAGAACTAATAGTACGATCTCTGAATCCCATTTTCTGGCCATTTATTTAGAGTTTTTATTAATGTTTGTCATTTTCCTATCTTCCCAGTTTTCTAATTTATTTATCATCTTTTTGTATTGTGTGCATTTTGAGAGCCACCTCAAATTCTTTTGGGAATAGGCAGAAGAAGCTTTCAATCACCAATCAATATGAATCAATAACCACCAATCCATGCTACCCAGTATACTAAGATGTTTTTATGGAATCTTAAGGAAAATATAAAATTCTCAAAATAAATTTTATTTAACTGTAAAATGTATTTCTTTACCTCTCTTGCGGTTTTTTTTTTTTCTAAAAGAAGGCAGTTGAGGTATGGGCTGGGGGATAGGGAGGAGGAGAGGCGATGAATATTCTTTAAAAATAATAGGTATATATCAAAACTTCAGGAAGTTTGGATGTGTTTAAAAATTGCTAAATTTTCTTAATTCTTTGTTCATCTAAAATTCTGAATGCAGAGTTTATTAATTTATGAAGAGAAGGAACCTGCATCAGGATTGGATTATTGAAATAATACAGCTACAGTTCTGTTGTGAGATGGAACTGAATGAAGTTGAGTCACACAGTTCACCCTATATATTTGGTCAGAAAACTGTTATATAGCCAAGTCTCTTGTTAATAATTAAATATTAAGATAATCTACTGTAACTTTATCTTAATGAAATGTGAGCAGTCATATTAAGCAATTAGAGCATGATGGAATCTTTCTAAGTAGAAAAATTACATAAAATCTTACTTAATTGATCAGATCTAATTCCATAGCACCAAAACTTACTATTATAATTGAATCAGGACATAGATGTGACTACCTTTTAAGTAATTCAAAACAATCTGAATATAAAAGATCACAGGCTTGAGATAGCAAAAGGAAAAACTGCTCTAACTGAAACTGAAGTGTAGTAATATTACACTTATTCCAGTCAATATATTTAAATCCAGTCTGTTCCCTATTTAGGTTGCACAGAACTTCTAATACCTGATGTTTTGGTTTCCTTTCCAGCTGTGCTTAAACATTGTCCTAAAAAAACAAACAAACAAACAAACAAAACAAAAAAACTACCAGAAAATAAATCTTTTGAAAACTTAATAAACTATACTTTTCAGAACAAAACAAAATAAAAAATGTAACCATTTTCCTGCCAGATATCTCACAGGGATGTAAGAGCTCCAACTTGATCATATTTCAGGCATGCTGGCAAATTATGAAATTGCTGGAGATGTAGCAATGTCTTTGTGCTATGGTCTCTCCATTTGAGAAATAGAGATGAGAGCGACTTCTCCTTCCCTGTAGCTGACATGGAAGTTATGCGACATTAACTCTATTCTTTTTGGAGAAGAAAGAGGAGAAAAGGAAGAGTTTTCTGTAGTCATTAATCTATACAGTAGGAACTTCACAAATATCAAAATTATATACATTAGGAATTAATAGATATTTTTAAAAGCTCATGAAAAGCTTCTTCCAGTATGTGACAGTTTATATATATATATACACATATATATACGTGTATATGTGTATATATATATATATATGACTTTATTTTAAAAATTAAAGTAGTACATTCAAAGAAGAATCCATTTTCCCTCATGTGCTCCATCTTGTAACCTCTGGGATACAATACATTTCTATTTCCCTGAATTGCTTTTTTCTTCCTTCCTTCCTTCCTTCCTTCCTTCCTTCCTTCCTTTCTTTCTTTCTTTCTTTCTTTCTTTCTTTCTTTCTTTCTTTCTTTCTTTCTTTCCTTCTTTTTTTTTTTTTTTTCTTAATTGGCCTCTCTGGATAATTCCACAGGATAAAGAGGAAAATAGTCTCTGGGATTAGTAACACTGACAGGTGCAAAATGTACCATTGAAAAGCTAGTTAAACCTCAAAGGTGGAAGCTCCAACTATAAATTAAATGAGAGACACATAGCCTCATCAGTGCCCATATGTTGGTCAACTGGGGATGCTCTTATCAGAACAATCTTTGTAAATGTAACAAGCCTGTTTCAATGCTACCCACAGCGTGAAGCTGATTTCTATTTTGCATTGTAATAGATTATACCGCTTCAATTTTCAATGGACATGCCCTAACATATTGGGTCTCTCAGGAGACACAGCAGTGGCATTGAACAAGGAGGAGCAGAGGGCTAAGCAGTATCATGCAATATTTAAAATGTTTTTTCTTGACAACCAGCAAACTATGATTACCAAATAGGATGATTCACCACTGCCAGCTGTCAAAAATAATAGCATCTCCTATGAGAAGCTTGTTACAGAGTGGCCATCTGAATGTCCAGTTTCTAAAAGATGTGTGTATTCACATTGATTGTAAGATAAAATGTTTAGCTTGTTATATATGGGGAAAATGTTGTTATATAGATTTTCTTTTTACAGTGAGAAACAGGGTAAAGGAGAATGTAGCATCAGGAAAACAAACTCAATACTGCACTACAAAAAAAAAATCATGGTAATACTCGCTGCTGTTATGTCACCTTCTCTAGAATCATCTCTAGATAGTCACTGAACTAGGCTGGAAATTAGTTTGCCCAAGATTCAGTGGTTTCCTGGGACTCGGGACTTTCAGTGCTAAGTTAAAGAAAGTTCTAAGCAAACAGGGACAAGTTGGTTAACCTACTGGAAGCTTTTCATTTACCATCAGTGCACACTTTGATCTGAACTAATGTGAAACCATGTAAATACCCAACAGCTGACAGCCCTGCTGGATCACCATTGTGACGGCAGTGAAAGAAAAGACAAGTTAACAGTGGTGTTTCCAAGATTACCTGAGTGCTGCGTTTGGCAAAAAATTTAAAGAATCTTGTCACTGTTTTCTAAATGTGTGTACTAGAGTTTAGGCACCATGACCTCTGAGGTGAGTGGGAAGACTTAGCAGTATTATTTCATATCAGCCCAAAGGGAACCTGAAAGGGTATTGGGTTGGATTTGACTAAATTCTTGATTAGATTAAATTGTTGCTATGACACCCTTTTAGTAATATAAGACCAGCTCTCATAGACTTGAAAACTGTACTGCATCAGACTAGGATTTTCCAGTAGGATTTTCCTTCTGGAGGCCATGAGGCAAGGTCATATTATGGGTACTGAGCACCCTGGAGAGAGTGGGAATTTCCACAGTCAGTCACCCTGGAAAGTGGCAGCTCCAGGACAAATGAATGACATTGGAGAGGAGATATGTGAAATCTAAATCGCAGATGTGTCCAGAACTCCTGGAGAGAAGGTGGTAACACTGATGAGAAGAAAGCTGACCAGGAAGAAGGCAGAGAGGCACATTTGTAAGGTTTCCTAAGGGAGCTTGTGTTCTGAGTGGGACCATATTTAGCACTTTTCCAAGATGTTCATCTTTTATAACCCCCTAAATGTTTAGTAAATCTTGTAAACACTTGCAGGTTGGTCTCAGTTGGGCTATGAAAAGTTAAGGGCAGGGGCTGTTCTCATACTTGGGATGAAAGGTTAGAACGATGTTTCTCAACCTTGTTTTTGTTTTCATTATCAACTCCCTAAGGAGCCTTGTTAGCCATTTTTCTCCCTAATTGCCTCCCTCTCCATGAAATTTTAATACCAGAAATAGAGTGTATATCTGTTTATGTACTATATGCATATCTGTGCTTTACACATTAAAAAAGCAAGATGAGTAAGACATTTTCACCCCCAAAGAACCAATTTTCACCCCTGTGGACATGATATCACCCCCATAGGGAATGCATGGAGAAGGGATAATGGCTTGAGAGACATTGCAGTCTCAGACTATCAAGAGGTGACCTGCATGGAGCAAGTAACCACTCACTGGGCAGAGTAGAGATTAGAAGGGTGATGAGACCCAAGAAGACAGACTGAATGTGTAGAGCACATAAACATCCCAAAGTAAGAGACTGAATTCCCTACAGGTGAATAGAATTATAAGTCATCATTACATGGTTATTAAAGAAGTATAATTTTATTTTGTAGTTATAGGCTGGTAAGGCCAGGGAATATTTGGTTTACAAATGTAAATAAAATATATATTGACAAGAATTGATGAAAAAAAATGGGGCTTGAAGATCTCCATGAAGATGGAACATCATATACACCCAACTGTACGTACAAAGAGGCATGTCTGATGAAATACAGACAGAATGTGATATTTAGGATGATTAGTGTCTCTGAAAACAAAGTTCAAAGTTTAAATTACTAACTGATAACAATGCTGTAGACTGTCTCAATGGCTAAGGTTGGACTGGTGTTATGGTAAAGAATAACTAGAGACTATAAGAATAAAAATGCACAGCAAAGATGTATATAGTATAAATTCTGCTTCAGTTTTTTGCACTCTTTCAGTCTGAAGACTGTGTTGCCTGTTCAGCAGAAAATAGCATGTTGCAGAAGGGAAAAAGGATTTTGGTCAGGAGATCTGAGCTCTGTCTCCAGGTATACTGCCTTAGGCTATCCTAGGTTCTTTATTTGCTGGCATGTCCTATAATCTGTAGAGTGCAGAGGCTAAAGTAGAAGGTGTTTAATATACTCTTCCATCACCTACATTATTTGAAGATAAAAAATTATATGCTTTGCTTTCCTGTGCTTCAAATATTTGAATATCCGATGAGCAATTCAGTGATCAGCCAGTAAGTATTTACTAAGTATCTCTTATTTTCCACATTGTACTGAAGAGTGAGACAGGGCAGGATGAACACAGTTCATTCAATTGAATCTTGTTTTCCTACTAACAAATATCTAAAATTTGTGATATACATAAGTAATGCAGGGAGAAGTAATGCAGTGACTTAAATTCATACCAAGATGTAAATATCAGATCCTTTCCTGGGAGTAAGGTTTGCCAAAGAGAAAGGGGAGAAAAATCAGGAGACTAGAACATCTTAGACCTGGAGGCCTTACATTTGAGTAAAGGAACAACTAGCTGGGAAACGAAGGCTGTTGCTGCTGCTGCCGCCCTTGACTCGATGCATTTAGATATATCCTGAACACCCCAATAGGCTTGGGTTTTATTATATTCATTATACTTATCTAAAGATAGACTGAAACCCTTAGCTACCGTTCCAGTGGGGGAGAAGGGGAAATGACAGGAGTTGGCTTCAATTGATTAAAACATGGAGCACTGAGTCTGTGATTGACAAGATCTTCCATAAAATAGAATATAGCCAACTTGAAGAAGTTTATGATGTACTATTTTTCCACATATTTTATCACTTCAAGTTTTGTTTTTATGTAACACTAGTGAAAGTTGCATAGTTACAGTAGAAGAAAGGAGTTTGCATTTGAAACCAAAAGTACTAAATAACTAGAGAAATTATTTTTGAGTTGGAATATTTTATTGATAAATATACCACTGGCAAGACTGCTAAGTTAAAAAAAAAAAAAGCAGCAAAAAAGTACTAACCTAGCTTTTGTTGTAACTCCAGGATGTAACTAGAAGGAAAGCACTTAAAAAAAAAATGTTTGGTTGTTTAACCAACTGAGCCACCCACATGCTCCTAGAAGGAAAATACTTTTACTTCACTTTTTTCTGTGGAGCAAAGTCTGCAGACCACCACGATAGCCCATCTTCTCTTACATCCTCCCACTGTGCACTGTGACCTTCAGCCACACTCCAGAACTGCTTACTGGTCCCTCAGTCCATGTCCTGTGTTTGCCTGGCACAGTATGTATCACTTATCACTTTGTACTACCATTAGTCACATAATTATCTGTTTCCCCGATGAACTGTGAGCTCCCCAAGGGCAGGAACCATGATTATTCATCTTAGTCTTTCCCAGCACCTGGTATAACATCTGCATAATATATATACTCAATTAGTGTTAATTGAATGAAAGTAAACTACTTTTATTTTCAGTGGCCTTCTAATTATGTAAAGCAGTATAGCTATAATGAATACTGGAATCCTACATATAACATAACAGCATATCTCTGTTAGAAATTTTTAAAAGATGACTTTTAATCAAATACATATTTTCTAATTTATATAAGCATGAGATATCCTTAAATTACTCTTAAGTTTCTCATGCCTTTTTAATCTGAATTTATAGAAAAATGGAGTTTCCTGTTACTTTTTTATTTGTTTTATTTGGCTTTAATTAGCATTCTTAACATAGAACAAAACATGGAAACTTAGCAGCTAGATGATGATATTTTTCATTTTTTTATCTCCATGTTTGAAGGCCTGTAGATACAGCCACTTGGTGTCTAAATATTTATTTACAAAATGTCAACAGACAGGAAAAAGTGTAAATAGAAATGCTAGTGATTTTAATGAGAACCAGCTCTGAAATCTAAGATTAACTAGGTATCAAATACTGCAAATAAATACTTACTCTTCTGGACCAGTACTTATCTGGCTCCAACATTAAACACAGAGCTAGGACAAAATTTCTTATGATATTTTTCTAAATAGTGGATAAAGAGACAAATCTAATGAAGGACGAATGTTAACTCTGTGGTTCTGTTCATCTCGCCTTCGCTTGCCCAGCTCTGTATAATTTGTTATCTGGTGTAGTGCCCATAGATAGTATCATGCACTAAAGAACTATGATATGTTTTTGAAGAACTGTTGATAATGCTAGCTAAATTGTTAGGGGAAAAACAAGCTCAGTGTGGTAGGTCATTTCACAGATCTCAAAAAGGTCATACTGAAGTGAAGGACCTGTTAAGCTATTTTGGAATCTATTGATAATTATATGAAGACTCAATACATTTGTGAGTATTAATATATTAATGGATTTATAATAAAGTTGTAATCTTCTTTGCTTCACATGTGTTTATAATTCACAACTCTTACTTCCAAAAACAATTAAAGTGGTTCATAACTAAAATACTTATGTGAGACTGTTAACTATGAAGGCAGTCAGAAGAGGTAAGCAATCATGTAGTGCAGGGGGCAGTTTGTCCTGCAGGGGACATTTGGCAAAGTCTGAAGACATTTTTGGTTGTCACAGTTGGAGTGGGGGAGCTGGGCAGGTGGATTGGTGCTGGTATTTAGTAGGAAAGCACTACTTAGTGCTTTAGTAGGTAGAGGCTGGGGATGCTGCTAAATGTCCTGCAGTGCACAGGACAACTACTCTTCTTTCCCCAACAAAGAATTCTCTGCCCCAAAATGTTAGTAGTGGCAAGATTGAGAAACCATGATGTAGAAAAAAGAACTGTAATTCAACCAGAAATCATGTATAATTAATATAAATAAACATGAAACCTGTCTTTTAGCTATGTGGCTCGTAAGTCACCATCAATAGAATATTGATAGAAAATGATAATTTTTCCCAAGAATATTGAAGTGTTCTCTGTTTATCTGTTGTTTTTTTTTTAGTTTTGGTTATTGTTTTTGGATCCTCCACAAAGGAAAAAACTCAAGATTAGTCTGTCAGTTATGAGAATACTAGAGAGCCAAAGTAAGATATTTTAAGGGTAGAACTTAGTAAGCATATAGTGATAGTTTTCAAACATTATTGTATACAGGATTCACCCAGGGAACTTGTTTAAGGTATAATTCTAGGACTTCTTGTTGAAAGAATATTATTTGGTTGGCATCAGCTCAGTAGGACGTATTTTTAGAAATATTACTTTAGTGGAATGAATCATTAATGTAAACCTTAAACTAGCACTTCCCAAAACTGTACCATCAGAATTATCCAGGGAATGTTTCAAAATATAAAATACAAAGCATATAGGTATTGATGTTATTCCCAGAAATTCTGATCTTGGATTAGGACTCGCACGGCTATGTGTATTTTAAAGCCCCCAAGTTGATTCTGTTCATTAACTGGGGATTACATTTGTCACCATAGTCTATTATTATAATATAATTTGGCCTAAATTCATTTTTCACAGAAGCTAGATGAAAGTCTATTCAAAACTGAATTTCTGGATAGTGGGTAGGGCTAGGTATAGTACAGGCTTTTATTTATATTTAAACCCCAATAGTCTAGCTTTCTAGCTATGTGGTCCTGAGTACTTCCTTAAAGCTCTTTGAGTTTCCTCTTTGGTAAAACGGGAATAATGATGCCCACTTTGCAATGACTTCTGTGAACTGGTGAAGTGCCTGGAATAGAGTAAGCATGCAAAACAACTGTAAACTTTAAGCAAAATAGATATCTACATATATATAGATAAAGCTAATATATAATTATATTATAGATATCAGTTATTCTAGTATTAATATTGATACTCTTCATAAACATTAAAGAGTTAATATTGTATCTTGGTCTAGAGAGTTATGCCCCTCTAACAAATAGATTAAGTGTCACAACCACTCCATAGAAAATACTCCAACATATTTACAAGTCAGTTTGTGTCCTTCAACTTCAGCATACACTGTGGAAGTATGTATGAAGTAGTAACTAGTTTCTAAAACAGTTCTTAATGATTCCTGTGTTCACAGTCTGTTATTATCCCTTCCCCTTGAATGTGAGCTGGACTCACTTCTAATGAATACAATGTAGCAGAAGTGATTTCTGAGATTACAAAAAGATTTGGCTTCTGTCTCAAGTGCCCTCTCCTCCTTCATTTGTTCTAATGAAAGGCGGCTCCCATGTTGTGAACTGCCCTATGGAGAGGCCCATGTGGCAAGGAACTGATGATGTATCTGGCCAAAAGGCAGTGAGGGCTTGAGGACTGCCAATAGCCACCTGAGTCAGCTTGAAAGTGTCTCATCTCTCAGTCAAGCTCTGAGATGACTGCAGTCCAGGTTGACTGCTTGATTGCAGCCTTATTAGAGACCCTGAGCCAGAGGCATCCAGTGAAGCTGTGCTTGAATTCCTGACCCAAAGAAACTGTGAGATAATAAATGTTTGTTGTTGTTGGGTTTTCTTGCATATAGTAATTTTATTAATTACAAACTTTTCATTGAAGTATAGTTGGCATACAATATGTATTAATTTCAGGTGTATGACATAGTGATTAGACAATTATATGCATTATGAAAATGTCATCACAACAAGTATAGTTACTGTCACCATACAAAGTTAATACAATATTATTGACTATATTTGTATGCTGTACTTTTCACTCCTGTAACTTATTTATTTTCTAACTGGAAGTTTATATCTCTTAATTTTTTTCACCTATCCCTCTCCATCCCCCTGCCTTCTGGCAACCACCAATTTATTCTCTGTGTTTATGAGTCTATTCCTGTTTTTATTTGTTTGTTTATTAGCTGTTTTTTAGATTCCACATCTAAGTGAAATCATATGGTATTTGTTTTTTTTTTTTTTTGTCTGACTTATTTCATTTAGTGTAATATTCTCTAGGTCCTACCATGTTGTCACAAGATTGCATTTATTATTATGGTTGAATAATATTGCATTGGGTATATATACTCCATCTTTGTTATCTGTTCATCTATTGATGGACACTTTGGTTGTCTCCTATCTTGGCTATTGTAAATAATGCTGCAATAAACATGGGCACATATATCTTTTTGAATTAGTGGTTTTGTTTTCTTTAGGTAAATACTCAGAAATGGAATTATTGGGTCATATGGTATTTTTATTTTTGGTTTTTTGAGGAACCTCCATACTGGTTTCCATAGTGGCTGCATCAATTTGCATTCCCCCATCCATGGTGCATGAGGGGTCCCTCTTTTCCACATCCTCACCAACAGCTGTTATTTCTTGTCTTTTGTTACTTTTTGATACTTTCTGACTGGTATGAGGTGATATCTCATTGTGGTTTTGATTTTCATTTCCCTGATTATTGGTGATGTTGACCATCTTTTCATTTTTTATTGGCCATTTGTATGTTGTCTTCGGAAAAATGTCTATTCAGGTCCTCTGCCCATTTTCTAATTGGATTATTTGCGGTTTTTTTTGGTTCTGAGTTGTGTGAATTCTTTGTATATTTTGGATAATAACACCTTATAGGTATGTCATTTGCAAATATTTTCCCCTATTCAGTAGGTGGCCTTTTCATTTGGTTGATGGTTTCCTTCACTGTGCAGAAGCTTTTTAGTTTGATGTAGTCCCAACTATTTATTTTTGCTTTTGTTTTCCTTGCCTACAAAGATCCAGAAAAATATTGCTAAAGCCAGTGACCAAGAGATTGCTGTCTATGTTTTTTTCTAAAGAGTTATATGCTTTCAGGTCTTTCGTTTAGGTCTTTAATCCATTTTGAGTTTATATTTGTGTATGGTATAAGAAAGTGGTTCAGTTTCATTCTTTTGCATGTAGCTGTCCAGTTTTCCCAGCACCATTTACTGAAGAGACTATCTTTTTCCCATTGTATATTCTTGCCTCCTTTGTGATAGATTAATTGACCGTGTAAGTGTGGGCTTATTTCTGGGCTCTCCATTTTTGTGTCAGTACCATACTGTTTTGATTATTATAGCTTTGTAGCATAGTTCAAAATATGAGGTTGTGATACCCCCTGTTTTATTCTTTCTCAAGATTGCTTTGGCTAATCAACGTCTTTTGTGGTTCCATACACATTTTAGGATTGTTTTTCTAGTTCTGTGAAAAATACTATTTGTATTTTGATAGGGATTGTATTGAATCTGTAGATTGTTTAGAGTACTATGGATATTTTAGCAAACAATATTAATTCTTCCAATCTATGGTCATGGTACATCTTTCCATTTATTTGTGTCATCAACTTCTTTCATCAGTGTCTTTTATAACTGTTTGTTGTTTTAAGCCACTAAGTATTGGGGAAATTTGTTACACAGCAATATATAACCAATACAAATGACATTGGTGTTCTGCTTACAGATTCAAGGATGTGAGTTTAACCTTTGAAAGAAGAAAGGTTACCATGAAAGATAATGTATTTAAAATATTCTTGGATGCAACCAAAGAACCATTATGTTAATTTCATATCATTTGATATGATGTAAACTTTATGATTCACAAATGTGAAACATAAAGGCTATAACATAGTAATCAAGTCCAGGCCCAGTGGCAGACATATCAAATATGAAAGTTAATGCAGTAGTGCTCATAAGTGGTCACAACACAATAAAATAGTCATTGTAAAAATGGCACGTAATTGGTAAAGATTACAGTGATTGCTCACGAAGTTGATAGCCAAATTGTTTGAAATTAACAAGGATGTTTTGAGATATTGGTTATTACAGAAATTCTAAGGTCATTTAGTGTCATTTAGTTTCAATGTAATCCTAAAGTAATCCCAGAGGAATCAGCTTAAATAGGAAACTAGTTCACAGCATTAAGAAATGCCTGATATGAGATCTTAGACTAGAATTTCTTTCCATTGTCTTAGAATTGGTTTGTTGAGGGCATAAAGGAATGTACTACTTACCAGGCCACTTAACACACTCTTTGAAGTTGTCCCCTCCCTGTGGGAAATTAAAATTCTGTAGTGATACTTTGAA
Organism: Acinonyx jubatus; assembly: GCF_027475565.1. Classification (NCBI taxonomy): domain Eukaryota; kingdom Metazoa; phylum Chordata; class Mammalia; order Carnivora; family Felidae; genus Acinonyx; species Acinonyx jubatus. The sequence goes on along the minus strand of NC_069383.1, from coordinate 70,637,089 downwards.
TCATATGGTCTACCATTCCAGAGAGTAAATCTTCCATTACTTAGAGGAATTTAAACTATCTTTGAGAATGCCTTATTACCTTTATACATATAGTCAACTGAAAGGATAATGGAGATTGACCAGTAAGATCTGGCTGATTTCCTTGTATAATTTCATATTCAGCCAGAGGGGCCAGTGTCAGTATTTCAGCAGCCATTTTATATTAGATAAGATCTTAAAAAGACATCAGGCATATACTCTGGATACAGTGTGCATACACCTATAATGTTACTCAATTCTAGCATAAGATATAGTCTTGTTTGGAAAGTATGATATTGAACTACAGATAGATAGTTTCTTTTAGTGATTAGGAGTAGAGGTGTTTTTTAAATATTTTTTTTAAGTTTATTTATTTATTTTGAGAGAGAGAGTGAGCAGGGGAAGGGCAGAGAAAGAGGGAGGGAGAGAATCCCAAGCAGGCTCTGCACTTTCAGTGGGGCTTGATCCCACAAACTATTGAGATTATGACCTGAGCCAAAATCAAGAGTCGGATCCTTAACTGACTAAACAGCCAGGCATCCGAGGAGTAGAGGTTTTGAGGTCAACTAGTCCAATTACCTTTCTGTGTTTCCCAACTCTACTATTTAATCCCTAGTGAGTTTTGATATTTCCTTACTTCTCCAAGCTTTAGTTTTTTCACCTGTAAAATAGGGTGACTAATAGAACCTACTTCATGTAATCATAAAGAATAAAATCCAAGTAATGTATTTATTATAATGTCTCTAAGTAACTGTTTTATAAGTTCAAGTTATCATAATAAAGGTAATAATTATTGTGTCAGATCAGGTGTATACATGAATTAGTGTACTTTCCTTTTTGAGCAACTATGAGTTGTTTTTGGAGTGCTGACGGAAAATCACATGGAACCTAGAACTTCATGCAGCCAAAGGATTATTCAGTTGATAGAGTGATGAGAGTCACAGAATTTATTACACATACAAAGACACACAAAGTTAAAACTGAAAGTCTCTTTCTAAAAGATTTACTGGAGAATATGCTACAACTCCAGAAGAAGTAGATGTAGTAAGCAGTGGTATGTAATAGAACTTATTTTTAGTTTTAAATAAGTGTTGAGAAGTGTTGAGAAGAAGTAGATGTAGTAAGCAATGGTATGTAATAGAACTTATTTTTAGTTTTAAATAAGTGTTGAGTTTTCATCAGTGTACCTAACAGTATATTTAATAAGTAGATTCTCTGTCTCATCCAATATAATTTGGCTCTCTCATGTGGATAGAGGAAAAGATATGAGCCACTATAATTTATGAAGAACAATTGAATATTGATGTTTGTTTTTTTATGGTATAAAAATATAAAAAGGAAAGTTAATAAGTACTCTTGCCAGTCCTTGAGATGACTACCTGTAATACTTGTAACCATTTTTTTCTTGTTCCATGTGTAATTTTAAATAACTGAGATGTATATTATACATGAAATATTAATGTAAATTTCAGTTACTATTTGGGAAAACAAAATCCAAAGACTATCAGCATGTGATGTAGGAGGGAGAGATGAGGGAAATAAGAAGGAAATAAAAGCACGTTAAGTCTCATTTTCAGAAAGACAGTATGAGGGCTGGTGAAATGTTGATGTTGATTGTAAAGTACCAATTAAATTATGTATTTTTAATAGTTAAGAATAACTACTAGAATAATAGTAACATTCTAGGATATAACTACACAAAAGAAATTTAAAAGGTAAAAGTTATATGTGTAATATTATACCAACAAGTATGCAATGAAATGCATAATTTACTAAGAAAATTTAAATTATAAAACTGGCACAACATAAATAGAATACCTGATTAGACCATCATACATTGAATATATTAAAATCAAAATTAGGGGCACCTGGCTGGCTCAGTCAGTAGAGCATGCAACTTTTGATCTCTGAGTGGTAAGTTTGAACCCTGACCCTCAAAAGATACTAAGTCCTAATTCCTTTATAGGTAATGTCTACCAAAGTTTTAAGGTGTGTGGAATTTCCAATTTATACAAATTGTTTCAGAGAATAAGAAAAGATGAAAAGCTACTAAATATATTTTATGATTCACATAAAACACTAGAATCACATATGACTAATGTTAGCAAATTATAGCAAATTATAAGACACTCATTTATGTACAAAAATTGATAGCTTCTCTAGAGACTTGCATAACACATTATAAAGGATAACAATAAAAAAAGATGCCATCTTTCATAGGCACAAAAATAACAAAATAGCTAGGAATAAAACCAATTAGTATTTTTAAATCCATGGGAAAATATGAAATACTGAAGGACCTAAAAAATGCTTTAGTATATGGAAAGATACATTTATAGATCCATTAGCTTAATATTTCTGACTATAGAGTCTTACAATACTAATTTTATAATTTCAATTAATCCCAAATAAAATCCCAGTACACTTTTTCACAGTAGTTGAAAATTTAATTCTAAAATTCATGTGCAAGAGTTAATGTAAATTGGTAGCCAAGATAATATTTAAAAATAAAAGATGGATTTTCCCTATGTGATATTAAAACATATCATAAAATATAGTAATTAAAACCATGGAATTGGCTAAAGAAAGACAAATACATCAGTGAAATGAAATAAATAGAGATTAAATAGAAATTAAAGAGACTGGCCCATGCATAGTTGGGAAATTAGGCTGTAGTAGATGCAGCATTTCATATCAATGGAGAAAAGACAGATTATGATTATTCAATATGTACTTTTCAGACAATTGTATAATCATTAAAAAAATAATTATGTTCTTATGGTAATTGTAATATCAAACTATGGATGAATTAAGTAACTAAAAATAAAGGCCAAAGTAATGAAAATAATAGAAGAATGTATAAATGATTATGCTTACATCCTTGACACAGAGAAGATCTTGTGACAAGACACCAAAAATTGATAAGATTGGCTGTATCAAATGTTAGGACTTTCATTGATGAAATATATCACTAATAGAATAGAAAGATGAGGACATTCATGAGGAGAAAATATTTGCAATGTAATAATAAAGGGTTTTCATCAAGTGTATACAAAGAATTTCTACAAATCAATAAGAAAAAGACATGCAGTACAATACAAACTAACAAAAGAAAGGTACAATTTATAGAAGAGAAAATATAAATGGTTAATGCAGGTATAAAAGCTAATACTATCTTCCAGAGAAGCAAATAATAAGGAAGTCTGCTGCAAATTCTACCTATGTAATTAAATTCTTATTCTTTAAAAAAGGAGAAAAAGCACGTTTGAGCTTTAGATTTCAATCTTGTCACTTACTAATGATGTTTTCTTGGACAAATTCTTCTTTTCTTTCCCCCCAAATAAGTTGTACATCATAGGGTCATTTTAAAGTTTAAATAAGATTAGTACTTGGTATATTAACAAGTGTTTGGTAATTGTTATGTAGTGTTACTTGTTACAGTGCTAGGAATATGGCATAAAGCCGAAAACACCCCAAAACACTGGCAATTATCACTAGTATTAAGGACAGAGTCATGAATAGCAGGTTGTTCTGTGATTCATTGCAAACTTTTCTCTTCTTTTTTTCCCAGCTTCTACTATTTGATAGGGCAAGGGTGATGATGTTGCTAGTCTGTAGTAATTTGTCTACAATAAAGTCTGGTTTCCCAAAGGCTACTTAATCTCTTGCAAGAGAGATTGATTGCACTGATGGTTCAAATACTGGTCTCCCTACATCCATACCTTTATGATGTGAATTTGAAACTCCTCCCACTAAGAAGTAGAGTCTGTTTCCCTACCCCTTGAATATGAGTTGACTGGCTGACTTGTTGGGCCAATAGAATGTAGGAGAAGTGACAGTGTACCAATTCCAAACTTACATTTTCAAGAGATCTCCTATATTTCCACTTTCTCAAAACCTGGCTTCCACCATTAAGAACAAGCCTGGACTAGCCTACTCTGAGGGACCATGTGGAGAAGAGCTGAGGCACTTCAGTTCCTAGCCAACTGATGCTTGATTTTGCAAGAGAGTCCCATGTAGACAAGCAGAGCTGTGCACTCAACATGCAGCTGACTGACCAAATATTTATGAGTGAGTCTAGAGACTAGAAGAATCACCTTGCTGCCATAGGTGCTTGAGCAATACTAAACAGTTTAGCTATGTAGTGATAACAAATTAATTCACCTTGTCTATAATATGTACTATATTTTCACGTTTGCTTTTTCTTGAAAACATATGTTCAGTTTCCCCATTTCTCTCTTGTAATTCTTTTATTAACAACAAATATTTGATTTAAGTGAGCACTTAAAATTCTAACAAAGTAGATTAAATGGTATTCTCTAAATTTTGATAAAACTAGCATCATCACTTTGGACTAACTTTTGGTTGGCTTTTTTGAGTTCATGAGAAAAGGTTTGTGCCTTTTTCTCATGTGTTTTTGTTATTGTTGTTCAAGGGGAGCATAAATGTACAAATAATCAGGCCAAATATGCATGATATCTTAAAAAAGTGTCAACCTTTAAAAAACAAAAAGAAAATAAATAATCCGTTTACTTACTCTCTTTCCTTCTGGGATTGTTTTGTTTTCCACCTGGGATGTTCTGCACAATTTCAGTTGGAATTGGTTTTAGTTGTATTCCCACAACATTTAACTCTTAGACCAGTATGTGACTGAGCATCTTCCACTTTAATTGATCTAATTTGCACACATAATTCTGATGGAATTATTCATTGTAAAGTGCACCTCTGGGCCTTCCAGAATTCTGCCTTTTTTCTGTGAATCCATTGCATTAATTTACCTGCAAATTCTTCCTTTCTCTAGAGGCTTCTCTCGGTTATGTAAATACTTTTGTACAGATTTCCCATTACAAACTGTTCTGAAACACTGTTCTCTCATTTTGTTTTTCCTGCTTAGATTTGGACATAGGCCTTGGAAGCTTCATAGTTGCAGTTCCTAATGATCTTTTTTTTCTCTGATAAATCAGAGATATTTGTCATATATCTGATTCATTAATAGCATGAATGTTATAATAGGCACTAAAATATTGATAAACGGTTCTAACTCTCAAAGATCCTAATTTCACTTCCAACACAATTAAATCTTTAGTGTTGAAGGTACATTAGTGATAAAGGTAAATGTTTGGTAACTTTACCCTTATTTATTTTACTATAAACTAGTTAGAGTGACAATTGAAGATTGTGAATATAGGAAAGAGTTGAGGTAGCAACATAATTTCATTATTTTAATTCTGTATGGCATCAGTATCTTATCACTAATAGCTGTTCCTAAAATGTTTGAACTGTGACCTTACAGCAGCCTTGTAAATAGGCTAAAGTATGTGGAGACCAAGAAATGCATTCAGCCTATCAATCATTATAGCTCACTTAACTGTTGCATCATCCTGTAATTATTTGTTCCCATGTTTCTGCCCCTCATAGACTGTATGCTCTCAGAGGACAGGGATTTGCCTGAAGTACAATAGATAATTCAATTAATATGTGAGGAAACAGGGAAGAGAGGAAGGGACGAAGGGAGAGGGAAATGCAGCACGAATGCATATATATAACTGTGACTCTAAGAAAACAATGGAAGAATAATCACATTGCAGATACTGCAGCTGGACTTCAGATCATAAGCTTCTATAGATGAGCAGAGAGGACCAATCTTAGGAATAGCACACTGCAGACGCCACTCTGAGTCTTGTGCTGTGAGTTTTGTAGGCAGGCAGAAAGGAGGGGAGGGGTAAGTTTTGTCACATTTACCTGTGTAATAGCAATTGCACCCACACCCCAGGCTCCTTTTGGCTCTTGATGTAAATTTGAACTCCACCTCTGGCTGGTGGGACAAAAGGGAGAAGACAGTTCAACCCTTGTCCTACCCTTGTCCTGCCTTCCGTCTTACCCTGCTGCCTTTCTTTCTTCCTTCCCTCTTCTTTTACTTCTTTCTTTCCTGCTTTTTTCTACAAAGATAAATGGTTTGAAAAGTCTCAGATAGATAGTTCTACCTTAAATGTTAAGTATACTAACCATATACTCAAAAAACTGGTGATTTGGTTCATAATACAGAATTACCAAGATTTTTATATACAGCTAATGAGACTTGAATGCTTATGATCAGTTGGTTTTAACAGTTTCTGATACATGAAGAAAACATCATAAGGCATCATTTGCTTAGTAGGATGAACCTGTATTGAATTAATAGGAAATAGTGTAAATTGGTGAATTGTCCTCATAGTGCCTTCTGATGTATATTGGATTATATCTTGAAATATTAATATTCTGACTGGCAATGCAGTGTGATGACTCACAGGCTGAATTGAATATGGATGAGTTTTATTAAGGAGCTGAATGATTTGCAACAAATAAACAGCATCATAAATGTTGGTGCTTATTTCTGGGACAGATGTAATCATCAGGAAGAGATAAAGCCAATGTGTGTATTAGGAAGGAGGTAGTTTGAGGTATTGCTGGGTAGTGGCTATTTTTAATTTACTTGGTGATGTGACATCATACTCTAAAATCAGGACAGATATCTAAAAGAAAATTCTTGTGACCCCAACCTTTACTGTTTTGAACATAAACTGCATGTTAAAATGCATTATCTTACTATCTGTCATGAAGAAAACTCACGATAATTCTTCCCATATGGTGCTGTGCATTTAATTCTCTTTAACAGAGCCACCTGAGTATGTATAAAGTCAGTGATGGAAATGGAAGCTATTTACTTTGATGGCATTACTCCTGAATCATTTATCACTGCCAATACTCCACAAAACTGCTGGGACCAGATCCTGTTGATAAGTTATTACATTCTGAACCTGCTGCCTTATTTCTAGCATGCAATAAAAATGAACTCAATATCTGTAACTTTAATATTAGTTTTCTTCTCTGTTGGTAAATGGTTATCTTTAAAATTTACTATGTAGAATGATGATTGTAATAAGCCAGAGGCACTCATCGTCTGCTCCGACCTTCTTATCACCCATACACCTTTGCTGCCCTTCAGCCCTGCTCCCCTACCTGGGGACCTAAAAATGCTCCAAGTGTTCCTTTACTTTCTTAGTTGTTAGCTTCCTTCCAACCTCTGCCTCACCTCAGACTGTCTCCACCACCCCCTCCAGAAATCTGACCAGAGTCTAGGTCTGTCTTGATCACCTTTATCTACAAGGGGACTACTACAACACAGAACTGAAGGGAGTAAGAGGGCCAGCAGTCATTTTCCAATAGTTTAACATTGGAATGAGCGATTGAGACAGTGCAACCTCAGATTATAATGCCAATTCTAACCAAATGTGTCAGGAAATCTTAGTTTTGTCAAACTGTTTGCTCTCTGCTCTCCTGTCTTCTCTTTTCTATCTTCAGTCTATAAAACTTAGAGAAATTTTCCATAGGGGAAAAAAAGAGTATTTTTTTGAGATCCCCTTTCCCTCTAGTCCAGTTGTTTCCGCAGATTTAATAGTCATCATTCTTTTAGCTCTGAATTGTTCCTGTCAATAATGAAAGAGCAGGCAATCGATAAGTTTCAAAATGAAAGTTGCAGAAAATATGCAAAAGGATTCTATCTCTGATAGCTAGAAACTTACAGGGTAATTACTGTTGCCAATAATTTGGTAATATAAAATGTGTATTCAAATAATTCTGACACAATATTTTCAAATTGAGGGAATGTTTTCTTTTTGTTAAAGGTTAAAAAATGCTACCTAGTGGCATGCCGGGGTCTGTGAACTGTATATTAGATATAAGCTATAATTTATAGCTTTAGGGGCTGAAAAAAAATTAAAAATAGGATTCTCCTGCATCTGTTGCACATTTTAAACACATACTAATTGAACCCAGTGGTTACTGAGTGTCACAGAAATATTTACTGTGTTTACCTGCTTGTGGGATTGCTGGGGGTAGCGAGCTGAGGATAAACCCTTAAGTCTGAGAGACAGAGAAGTAATTACCTGTTTGCCTCAAAAGTATATGGAATAAAAATGTGTGGAGTTATTATACTGTCTCCAAGTAATTTTGTTTTCTGATTGACGGGTGTATGATGAAAGAATTAAAATACAAGGTGGAACAGAAGAAAAGTATGTAGAAAATGCCGTTTCCACAGGCTCACTCATTGTGCTGTAAGGAAAGGTGGGTCTGACTGCTAGTAACAGTCTTAAGAAACAAAATAATCAAACAAGTGGGACTGAGGCAGTGGCCTTCTCACAGAGGCTTGTGACTATTCAGTTATATGGGATGATAAAGCTAATGATCATGACGATGCCAGCAGCTGCTTTTTAGATGCTTATTCCATGCCAAGCCATACTAACTCACGTCATCTCGAAAATAACTCTGTTGGTAAGTTAGTATTCACCATTGTTGTGGTTTTTTTTTCCCATCTCTATTTAATCAATGCAGAAATTGAGAGCTATAGAATTAATCCAGACCACTGGAGCTAGTATTTGAAATAGCCATTCTGACTTGCAAGTCCATATTTTTCAATGCTGTGATATACTGCTTCTATGGCAAGAAATTGAGAGGAAGTAACAAAAACCAAGAAAACCCTCTTAACTCTATGGGCAAATCAATTGCCTTCTCTTTCTAATTAAAAATGGTATTCTTTCTTGAGCTTGATCAGTTACTTCGTCTTGAGTAATTTGCAGATGTTTGAAAACCCCAGGTCCCATTTACCAGAATTATGCCTAATCTGAAAGAAGTCCCATAACCAGTAAAGGAAATTCCAAAGGAACAGCTCTGAAGGTGTTCTGAGCATTTATAGACAGGCGGGCACCCCCAAGGTGACAGTCTTGAAGACAAATGTTCTGGGTTTTTTGTTTACATCTAGTGTATTGGTTAAAAAAATCAATAATATTTTCTTATTGGCATTACTTTTAGAGAAACTGTATTTATAAACACCAAGGAAAAGCTACACAATATATTTAAAAGTAAACTAAATGCATTAAGTGTGAAAATTGAAAGCTAAAAGAAGAAAATCTAGGTAACAGCTAGTAGAATAAAGCCTTTGAGGTCTTGGTTTAGAGAGTCAGTGCTTTCAAAAAAGATTTGGAAAAAAAAACAGAAGCATATGGAGGTTGAGAATTGGTAAGTTGGATTACATTAATATTAATTAAATGTTACACAGACATCCTGGTTAAAGTTAGCAGACAGGTGAGGTGACAGGCTAACAGAAGATATTCTCAATGTCTGAAACTTACAAGATTTCATTTTTAAAATATGTGAGAGATTTCTTCAAATCTGCTAGTAAAAGACAGTCAGTCCAATAGAAATAAAGAGATAAAAGACATAAATATGCACATGAAAGAAGGGGAAATCCAGGTGGTTAATGCGTGTGTGTGTGTGTAAAATGTGTGTGTATACATATGTGTATGTGTGTGTGTGTGTGTATATGTGTGTGTATGTATATGTATATTTACATACATATATATGAAGAAATTTCCTAACTCTTAACAGAAATTCAAAATGTGGTGATTTACTCTTCCATGACCATTATGTTAAAAAAAAAAAACCCTGGAGAGTTTGAAAACATAGGCAATGCTTTAGACCAGGGTATGGGGAAGCAAGGATCCTTATCTGAAGTTGGAAGAATAAACTGGCACAAACATTCTGGGAAGCAATCCAGATATACTAATCTCCATTGATCAACAATTGCTACATTGTAATCCACTTCAAAACCTGGGGACCTACAAGAGCAGGCACTTATTCTTCATGTGATGGAGTGTCTGCTGGAGCTGCTCTGATGATCTCCACTGGGCTCTTGTGAGTCTGCCATTGGGAGTCAACTTACCAAGACTGGGCAGGGTGGGGGGTTCTGTTTGAAGCTGAAGGTTCTCTAGTCTGGATTCTCAATATGGGTTGAGCTGAGTTCTCCCCCAGATTTCTTTCATCCTTCTTGGACCATCAGGCTAGCAGAGGCTAGCTGTGGCAGAGGCACAAAAGGGCAAGTGGAAGCTTTGAAGGAGCCTTCATGCCTAGGTTTGAACTAGAACTGGCACATTGTTACTTCTGCCCACAGTCTCTTGGCCAAAACAAGCATATAGTAGTAGGTACACTCCACTTTAAGTGGGAATATCTGTTAAGTTGTAAGAAAATGAGTGTGGATACAGGGAGGAGCAAAGAATTGGGGCCAGTGGGCCAATAATTCCACTAACCACAATGCCTTATCACTTAGCTGCTCTATTTCTTGATATGTATTTCAGAGAAACTCCCCCCTCCCCCACATGTCTACAAGGAAATAAGTGTGAAAAAACAAAAAAAACTATTGCAAGATTATTTAAGATAGTAAAGGTGAGCTTCTTAGGAAACCCTCACTGAAGGAGTGAACAAGTAAAATATGGTATATACCTTCAATGGACTACAATATGACAGTCAGAAGTAATTAATTAGATTTATATATAGCAGCATGGACAGATCTCAGTAACTTAATGTTCACTTTAAAAAGCAATAAAAAGTATGAAAGTCGTCATATAATGTCACTTATGTAACCTCCACTGTTACATAATAACACTGTATATTTTATTTTATTTTTAAACTTTATTTATTTATTTTGAGAGAAAGAGTGGGAGAGGGGCAGAGAGAGAGGAAGAGAGAGAGAATCCCAGGCAGGCTCCACTCCATCAGCACAGAGCCCAAAGTGGGGCTCAAACTCACAAACTGCAAGATCATGACCTGAGCTGAGATCAAGAGTCAGACACTTAACTGACTGAGCCACCCAGGTGCCCCAACACTGTATATTTTAAAGGTACACATATAACTGTTAAAGGACATGTGTTAAATAAATAAGAGTGTGTACCAAAGAGAAAGCAAGGAATAGAATTGACTATGGGGAATTTAGACAGAAGAAAAAAATAACAAAATGAAACAAAAATGGAGGTTTCGCAATAAACCAAGAATTTACCCAATCAATTTTGTGCCCCTGTGATTTTTAAACATAAAGGATTTTATAACAAAAGACCCTAAAGGAGAGACTAAAATGAGCATAGCACATTTGGAATATTCATAAAGAAAAACGTTTTCAGCAGAGTTTTGGAGTTACAGTGGTTTTGGTTTGAGAAGGGATGTTCTAGAGAGGAACATGTCATGGTCAAGGCAGGAACAGGAGAAGGATGTGTGAAAATTGTATGGGGCTTCTGGCAGAAATTTAATGAAAGCTTGACAGGGTGTAACAATAGATGAAAGCATAAGGCAGAGTTTCTTGTAATCTGTCATTGGAGCTTTTGTTTTGATCTTTTCATAGTTTTGGAGGTCTTTGAAAGCACCTGGAAACAATTAAGTGGAGCCTGATAAAAATGAGCACTTTGGAAGAGAAGTTCTCTGAACACTTGTGTGCTATTCCACTGTCCTTCAGAAATCACAGCTATCAGAGATTCTATAACACTTTTTTTGTTCTGAGACACTGATAATAAGAGAAGTCTTCCAAGAGTATTAGGAATTATTCTCTCCCTGGAATATAAAAAAACAACTAACCAACCAACAACAATGACAAAAACAGAACAAAACAAAACCTTTTGTTGGTGTTGTAGGGAACAATATCAGTTGTTCAGCTCACATCAGAAGAAATATTGAGAGGCAGGGACTAGAAATAGACCCTGTGTGGTTCTCTATTTTATCATCTCAAGGTCACCTGGCATGGCCTCTAAAATTATTAACACCTTTTCTTTAAAGTAAAGCCTTCCTCTATTGGAAACATATTTTGGGTTAAAAACGATATGTACTTTTAGTCACTGTTTAATAAACTGTAAATTGGCAGGGAAAATTATGAAGGGTAATTTTACAATTTATATTATTTAAAATGTCAATATTTTTTAACTCAGTAAATTTAGCCCCAATTTTCTAATTCTGATTTCTAAAGAAATAATTAAATATAAACAAAACATGCATAAAAATTAATCCTAATATGATTATAATAGCAAAAAATGAAAGCTAGCTAAATAAGCAAGAACAAAGTTTAAAGGAGTTGATGGAATGGTACTAAGTCATGAAAAACATCTTCAAAAACATTTAGTAACATGGAAGAAACACTCCAAATACATTGGCATGTGAAAAAGCAGGACATAATTATATACCAAAATTGAGAAAAAATATACTTCAGTATTAACAGTGTTTATCTCTGAATACGGGACTATACATAAAATAATTTCTTGTTTCTTTCTTTTCCAAATTCTCTTAAGCAATTATTTGTCGCCCTTATACAACAAAACAAATAACACATGTTATTTATAAAATTGTACTGAATAAATAAATAAGTTAAATATTGTGTTAAACTGGTAATTTAAATCATTCATAATCATTCTCCTTTTTAAAATGTATGTTTGAGTTCCTCCAGGCAGTCCTTAAAAATGGACATTCTAGATATACATCCAGTCATATTTTGGAAAATTTCCAGGAATATTCAAGGCACATATGCTACCTGGATACAGAGGATTTGATTACAAGGAAATGGCCAAATTAGAAGTAAATTTTACATCCTCAAAGAATTGAAGAAAATTGAAAAGGCAACAAAAGCTATGTTTTTGCAAAGCATAGTCAAGTACCTTTTTCAAAAGGTATTTATTCTAATTCATACACCACGCCTCAGGATGGATTCATATTCTAATTAACTGCTCACAGTATCCAGGGCACTTCTCAAGCACCAGGCGTGCGTTGTGGTGTTTTTAATAATTGATAGCTAAATGAAGAATAAGCTCATGCCGGAAATTAAGAGGGCAATTTAAAGAAATAAATAAAGGCTATGAAGGCGAGGACCACAACCTGTTAAATGTTGATCATCTCCTGTTTTCTTATCTTTCCCCCAAGGCTTTGTTGTTGTTTTTTTAAACAAAGTACCCCCAACAACAGTTAATAGTACATTCAGCCATGAAACTACCTGCAGAATTTCTGATTAGCAGGGATCAGAGGACATTTTCATTTGTAGGAACCAATCCGTTTATCCTCAAAATAGAAAAATGAGCCACAAAGTATGACAGACCGCAAACACGGAGTGTTTTTCTTGCTGAAATGATAAATAACAGCAGTCATCTAGTGTGACGTCATCAGATAGGAATGTAAGGCTCAAGACCGCAGTTGGATCATTAAGGTGCTTACGAAGAAGTGAATTTCAATCCCGTATATTCTTTTCCTTGCATGAAGTGTTTCCAAGGCCAAATGTGTGCATCCTTGGGTTCCTTGGAGTATCCCAAAGGAAAAGAATTTAGTCCCGTGGTTTGCTCCATCAACACCATATGCCAAATGCTTCCAAGATTGAGAATGCGCCCTGTGCCCTTCTTAAAAAGTTTGCTTCAGGAAGTGATCTCATGTCAAATTACCAATGGATCCAATCTGACAGATACTCCCTGTTCCCAAACAAAAGGAAGAATGTCTCTCCTCACTCTTAGTTGGAAACTACTGGCCAGAAACCATGTGAGGGTGATTGAGTTACTTCATGATCTGTCAGAAGATCTGTCATAAAAGAAGATCTGCTTCATGATCTGTCATAAAATCATTCCTTATGATGGGAATATTTGAGTTGCATTTTCACACAAGTTTCCCAAATTGCAAGACTTGCTGAAGAAACACCTACTCATTTACCAAGGACTCAGAAGCCTGGAATGCACAGTGACCCATTCAAACTGGAAGCCGACATTTAGGCTTTGTTTCAAGTAAGTACCAATTCGGACTAGAAGGCATAAAATATTATGTCATAGAGGCCATAAAAAGATCATATGGAAACTTAATAAATAGAAGATGGGGCAGGATCAACTCTGAGGTCTAAAAACTAACTGAGAGTCAGCCATGGCATCTGCAATTTGTTTTTCTTTTTTAGTAAATGGGAATGGAATCACTATATTTGGGGGAGTACAGCAAATATCCTCTGAAATGCCATCTTCATTTTTTTCCCCAACGTTGCCTTGGCATACATTTAGTGTTTACTTCTAGAGTTAAGTTTGAAGATCATCCAGTGTAGAAAAGCTGAAATGGATTAAGTTTTGACAAATAAGCAGCTGGAGGAGGAAGAGAAGAATTGGCCTGAACAAGAAAAATAAGCAAAGACACAGGGGATGGAATAGGATTTGTTTTCTATTTCTAGTGGAAACAGATAAAAAGAATTTAACTGGCAACCGGAAGGTTTAATTTAGATATCTTGAAGATTTTACAGGTTTGCTAGCTACTAATAATTGCTACTTTTTACTATGAGCTAAATTCTTTAGGTGCATCATAGGTATGAATTTCAACATCACAAATTCAAGTGTGCAGAATATCCGATTTTCTTTATTGCTATAATTGTCAGATCTCTGATCTGAGCATCCAGCCTGCCTCATGTAGGAAACTTAATAGAGTCATTTCTGATTTTTTTTTCTCTTTTCAGTACGGTGATTTTTTTTTGTCTGTTTATACCTAGAGGGTCAGAAACCCTTCCTTCCAGATTTACTCTCTCCTGTCACCCAAAAGCTTACAGAGACAAGACCGGGTACAGACTGCCATGCTCTGGTCCAAACAACTTCTCCCACTTGCCCCAGGGGCTGGCTTTGTCTTCAGCTTCCCAGGATTTCTCCCTGTCCTTAACTGAGCTCTCTACCTCACAACCTATGGGCAGTGTCCCGATTCAGAAAACTGAGCTGAAACACTCAGCTGGTCCTGGAACACTCCCTGAACTGTTCTGAATTCATGCATTTAATTTTTATTCAAATCCCATCCATTCTTCAGAGCCCCAAATATTTCTTCCTGATCCCCTCACCAGAAGGGATTTTTCTTTTTTGAATTCACAGTGTGCCCCTCTCCTATGGCCTTTATCACCTTCTGTTGGCACATTCAGCTGGCAAACACTAGTACAGGTGGAACCCTTGTTGACTGCTGGCATCTGTGCGATTGGGAGGATGTTCTGATTGACTCTTGGCTGTGTCCTACTGGTTTTTTGTTTTGTCTTGTTTTTGCATTTTTAATTCCACCTCTGCCTTCTGCCCTGGATTATAATAAATTATACCCTTCCTTCTCCCTCCTACCGTAAACTCCTTGAGGAAAGAAATGTTTCAGTGTGGTAGTTCATTCAATGCCTTGCACATAGTAGGCAATCAAAAATATTTATTAAATGAATCCTTAGATAAAACGAGACTAGACCACAACATTTTCTTTGGTGTAAGGATGAAAAAGCCAGAGGCATCCTTCATCATTGGCATATGAATACAGTTTACTTGCCAGCATTACTCTCTTCTGCCTACTCCCTAATGCCTCCTCAACGTCTCATAATTTTTAATTTGAGAAAAGAACCAGTGGGGTACTTTGGTTTTAATCTGTGGGGAAAAAAATAAAATAAAATAATTCAAACTTTGTTCTTCTACCACTGACAGTTAATAATATCTACTGTCATCACACTGAGCATTTTTAAAAGGCATTTGAGAAATTTATCTTTTCCCTGATTTAACATTACATTTTAATTTCAATTCCCTCTCAGGAGGGTTAAAACTCAGCAGCATTTTGTCACTTTTGTGACATTACTTTGAGATAAAAACAGAAATAGTAAATACAGCTTAAGAATGCTTGTAATTCACAAGGACCAGATCCTGAGACTTTCATAAAATGCCAGATTATTATACAGCATCGTTGTGAAAGACTTGGTTTTATTTTCATGACTATTAAGTGAAAATACAATAAAATAAAAATGAGCTCCTCCTGCCCTATTGTAGATACTGAAAGACGATTTTTTTTTAACTTCAGAACACTTAGTTTGTGAGAATAGAGAACAACACAAAACTGTTGAGATGTAGATGTTGGTTGGAGGGTTTGCCCACCTCTATCTAAGAGACTGGTGTTTACACCAGCTTTCTAGAATATAGATTCCATTTCCTGTCTTCACAGAGTTACAGATGAGTACGTGAGGTACCCGTGAAATCACCTGCAAATTGTTGAAACTATGAATGTTAAATCCACCAGTCCGGAGGCCTGCTGTTCAGGCATTCACCAACTTAGCACTAACCTGGGAGTCCTCCGTGTTTATATGGTTATAATTCCTACCACCACTACTGTTTTCTTAATGACTCCCAAAACTCATGAAGGAGCTGCCAACTCCTGTGTCATCCTCAGTCTCCTGGAGCCCAGTGTTCAGAGGAGCTTTGAACTTGGAGTTTAGGATTTGATAAACTTCAGACAGCTCAATGTCCGGAAGGGGCTGGGCTTTGAATTCAAGTTTACTGTCATGATTCTCAGAGCCTGGAGCACAGTTAAATGCATATTTTTATTCCTAACACCTGACCTACTGGACTAGACTCTCTAGTGGGTCAGCCTGGGAATCTGCATCTTAAACTCCCTCCTCCTATGACTTTTTTAATTGAAAAAAATCACGATGTTAGAGCTACCGTGTAAATTTCAGATTTCCCACAGTCCCAGAAAAATGAGTTCCCAACATGAATAGCTTTACTGACAGTTTCAGTCAAGAAACCAAGGTTGCCTTCCTGAGTAGTGCCTCACCTGAGTAAAAAGCTCATGAAATTTTAAACCTGCACATAGAACAAAATTAAATTTCTGATCTCAATATAATTCATCAACATTTTTGAGGAATATTTAAATGATTCCTTTGTCTACCAAGATCCCAAGCAAAGAAACCCATTCAGCTATTGGTTGGACTAGAAAACTCAGGATGACCCAGATGACTATGCATTCATGATGAGGTCTGAGAAGGGGGTGCCTTTGCTCAACTCTGTCAGGTTAAAATTATTCAGACTACTTCTACACAAACAGCACATCTGTAGTGAACATTCCAGTTTTATTTACTGTCAGCAGCCTTGAATGATGATTGCAATAAAAACATATACTCCTGTCTGAAACCAAATAGAAGAGGCTACTGTTTTTCACTTATCGCTGAAAGATTCTATTTTAGAGAGGAACTGAAAGCTTTTGTTTTTCAAATAGCACATTATAAACATCACTTAGAACATGACCTTATTCATTTTTGTGCAACTAATAGTTTCTTCAAGTTAGTTAGGTGATTGCTAGCAATTAATTAGTAAGGTTAACATTGTTTTTATTGATCAGCCTGACAGCAGTGATTGACAACATTAATATAATTGCTTTATTTCTCAGAAAACCTTACCATGAGAACCAAATAGTAGTAGGAAACAGTTGGGAGATAAAGAAAAATAGATTATATGCTTTAGATTGGGCCAATTACTTTAACATGCTGCCAGGGCTTTGATAACTGAATTAAGGGCAAAGGCTTTCTACCCTTAGGCAGCTAAGAGCTTGTTTTCTGTCCTTCCCCAATACCTCCATGACACTGAATCTCCACAGGGGACAGAGAAGAAATTGGTCTATGATCTGACATAGGACCCTACATTACTCTTTCAATTATAATCGCGATGAGCAAATAAAGAAATAGTTTGTGACCAAAGTTAGAAAATTCAAAGTTCAGTGACTACATTTAACATCTTTTCTTATGAAATAAGAGATCGAAAAGGAAGGGAAGACAAGTTTGCTCCACTTTATACCCCCTCTAAAGCTCTAACACAGTTACATATATTCCCTCCTAGTTGTCATTCAGATATGGGATTAATATTGGTGATGTTACAGAATGATCCTGGACCTGGCTACAATATTATTCCCTTAAGTTATTCTTGTTCAAAGATTACTAGGAAGAAAAGGTAAAACCTGAGGATCAGTTCCATCTGGTGAGTGATCCAGAGTTCCAAGGTTTTCCCTGGGGATTTAATAGAAACCTTCAGTCCTTTGTTTCTTGACTTTCTCCTACAAAAGGACTAGTTCTTTTTTTTTTCCAAAATGACTAGTTCTTTATTGTACTCGACCTACCCTTCAATATGACTGTGTTAAACCTTTATAATTACTACAGCTGTTGAAAATTTTAAAGATCATTTTTCTTCTCATTTAAATGATTAGGAAAACAAGTATAGGTTTTGTTTGGATATTTGCTCAGGATGTTATAGCTATTCTAAAAGTTGTTCAAATACATGTTTCAAACTACTTACAATAAACATAAAATTGTAGATCCCTTTCATTAGAATTACCACTTACTGAGAACACTTTTTTTTAAGTTTATTTATTTATTTTGAGAGAGAGAAAGAGAGAGAGAGCAAGCATGGGCAGGGAAGGGACAGAGAGAGAGAGAGAGAAGGAGAGAGAGAGAATCCCAAGCAGGCTCTGCACTATAAGCTAGAAGCCTGATGAGGGGGTTGAATTCATGAACTATAAGATCATAACCTGAGCCAAAATCAAGAGTCAGACACTTAACCAACTGAGCCACTCACGCATCCCAAGGCTGTTACTATTTTAATAGGGATTGCATGAAATCTATGGATTTCTTTGGGTAGTATGGACATTTTAACAATATGTGTTCTTCCAATCCATGAGCATGGACTATCTTTCCATTTGTTTGTATGGTCTTCAATTTCTTTCATCAGTGTTTTATAGTTGTCAGAGTACACCTCGGTTAAGTTTATTTCTAGGTGTTTTATTATTTCTGGTGAAATTGTAAATGGAATTGTCTTCTTAATTTCTGCTGCTTCATTATTAGTGTATAGAAATGCAACAGATTTGTGTATATTGATTTTGTATCCCTTGACCTTACTGAGTTCATTTATCAGTTCTAGTAGTTTTTTGGTGGAGTCTAGGGTTTTCTATATATAGTATGTCATCTGCAAATAGTGAAATTTTTATACAAGTTTGACTTTTTTAGATTCCACACATAAGTGAGATCATGGAGTATTTGTCTTTCTGTGTCTATTTTTTTCACTTAGCATAATGTTCTCAATATTCGTCCATGTTGTTGCATATGATAGGATTTAATTTTTTAAGGCTGAATAATATTCCTGTGCATGCATGTGTACGTGCATGTGTGTGTGTGTGTGTGTGTGTGTATCACATTTTCTCCATTCATCTGTCAGTGAACACTTGGGTTGTTTCCACATCTTGGCTATTGTCAGTAATGCTACAATGAATATGGGCATAAGATATCTCTTCAAGATTCTGATTTCATTTATTTTAGATATATACTCAGAAGTGGGATTGCCGGATTGTATGGTAGTGCTCTTTGTAACTTTCTGAGAAAGCTCCATACTGTTTTCTGTAAGGCTGTACTAATTTACATTCCTACCAGTAGCGTACAGAGGTCTCCTTTTCTCCACATCCTTACTAACATTTATTATCTTTTGTCTTTTTGGTAGTAGTGATTCTAACAGGTGTGAGGTAATATCTATTGTGGTTTTGATATGAATTTCCTTGGTGATTAGTGATGTTGAGCACCTTTCGTATAGCTATTGGCCACTTGTATGTCTTTGTTTGAGAAATGTCTATTCATGTCCTTAGCCCATTTTTTAATCAAGTTGGGTTTTTTGTTTTGTTTTTTGCTATTGAGATGTTTGAGTTATATATTTTGGATATTAACCTCTTATCAGATATATGGTTTGCCAGTAGTTTTTATCATTCTGTGGGTTGCCTTTTCACTAGTTGATTGTTTCCATTGCTATGCAAAAGCTTTTTAGTTTGATACAATCCCACTTGTCCACTTTGGTTTTGTTGCCCTTGCTTTGGGGGCCACATCTTAAAAATCATTGCCAAGACCAATGACAGATGCTCTTCCTTATGTTTTCTTGTCATAGTTTAATGGCTTCAGGTCTTACATTTAAGTCTTTAATATATGTTGAATTTATTTTTATATGTGGTGTGAAATAAAGGTCCAACTTGATTCCTCTGCATATGGATATCCAATTTTCCAACATCATTTATTAAAGAGACTGTCCTTTCCCTATTGTGTGTTCTTGGCACTTTTGCCAAAGATCAGTTGAGTGTAGATGCCTGAATTTATTTCTGGCCACTCTGTTCTTTTCCATTGGTTTATATGTCTGTTTTTATGCTGGTACCATACAATTTTGATTACTGTAGCTTTGTAACATATTTTGAAACCCGGAAGTGCAGTGCCTCCAGCTTTCTTCTTTTTCCTCAAGATTGCTTTGGCTACTAAAGGTTACTTGTGGTTCCATAGGAATTTTTGGATTATTTTTCTATTTCTGTAAAAAATGCCACATTTTTAAAAAAATTAAAATTAAAAATTAAAAAAATTTTTAAAAAAATCTTGATAGAGATTGCATTTACTCTTAATTTCATAGTTGTTAATTAAGCCTTTTGAGCAACAGATTCCTTTGAGTATCTGATGAATTTATACATCTTTACCCCAGAAAAATAACCATATCTATATACTTGGAGTTATATATATATATATATATATATATATATATATATATATATATATATACACACACATACATATGTATATATAAGTACATATGTATATATATAATATATATATATGTGTATATGTTATATATATATTACTACCACCCCTAATATATTAGCAGGAAGTTGCTTTAATTGCTTTGATATATTTAAATGGATCACGGTTTAAGTTTCTCTCTTTGGAAACAAGAGTACTAGTTGCAACTTCTCTTACATATATATGGAACAGTGAAGTCATTGGAGGAAAACCCTATGTTTTTAGTCTCAAAAGTTTGCTTTATCACTGAAGACCTAAAAGGCTCTCTATGTAAATTAAACTAATTTATAAAGAGTCTGAAGATGATGTTGAATATATCATTCATTGTAATTAATAAAGAATTTTTAACCAAAGAAAAGTTCTCTTGATTGTGAAAAGTTTTAAACTTCAAATGCAAGTTTGTAACTTTTCCTTAGAAAAAGAAATATACCATAGATATACTTTTGATTCAAATTGCTTTTATCCTAATGCACAAATAAGTTTTACATTGTTGTATTTTCATGTTTTTTTTTTTATTGGGCCTTAGTGTATGTAGAAAACTCTTTTTGCGATACCTTAACCTAATAAGAAATTTTTTTAAGGTAATGACTGTCACAGAGCCTTTTTCTCCAATTCAGAGCCTTCCCTGATAATTCATCTAGTCTGGATTCTCTGTAATTATGTGGCATTTATATTCTCTCTTCAATGTACTCATATTACTTTTATGTCAATTGCCAGAATTCTTTCGGGCAAAATAAGTTGGGCCTACATTTTCCTTTCCTGAGCCCCTAGTAATTGTTTGAAGAGTACTGTGAAGGCTCTTTTTTAATTCCTCTCACTTTGAGGTGAGCCTTTATAAAGGTGGACATAATGCAGAAAGCAGTGACTTGCGCTGAGAATGACATTGTTTCATAAAAATGTCAGTGATTATTAATTCATAGAAGATTTGTGAGGCAAGTGGAAAGACCTGATAAGCCTCATTTCCTTGACCATATTCATTTTTCACCCTGGAAAATAAATTTTGCTAATCACTGTTTAAAATTGCATTTGCCTTTTACCCATGTTCATTTTAATTAGTTCAAGTTTGTGGGATGTAAAAATGTTTTCCTATTCATCAAGATGTTACTAGAATAATGCTGTCCAGAATCCTAGGCATTCCTGAGAAAACGGGCTTCTTTGTAATATTAAAGAACCCATCTAAGGGCACTTTCCCAAATATGTGTACCAAAAGTCCAAAAATATGTAATTCCAAAGAAAATAACTTATTTTTAAACCTCTCATCCTTGAAAATCCAGGAATTCTAAGGAATAATTACATTAACCTACACTGCACTCTACATTTTCTCAAGTAAACCTCCAAGAACACAGAGTGCTGTTTTAAAACAGTACTGCACTAACCTGAAAGGCTGTTAAACTGCAAATAATATTTCTTTCCAATACCAAATTCTCACAACTTGCTTTCAAATGCTGGGGATATCCTCTGAGGCTCCTCTGTGCATCCAAAGGTCAAGGAACTGACATTTCAGTATCAGCAACATAACTTCGGAACCTAGGAGAAAGATAAACACAGTGAGTCACTTGTCCAATCTTGACAAGTAATATGACTCGTGCAATGTGAGACCTCCCAAATGAAAACAACAGATGTTAGTATCTGCTTTGGGTAAGAGATCCTGGCAGGTCATAGCCAGAATCAGAATGAGCATCTTGAACTCCCTTAAAAAAAAAGAGCTATCTAAAGAGGTTAAGAGGATCTAAATCCAGAAATTATATATACCCACAGAATTCATATCACGAACTCTGAGAATGGACAGAATTAAATGCCAGTCTTTGGAGACATTTTTCTGAACCACAGATATATTTGTGCCAGTCAGTGCTGCAATTGACTTTTAAGTGGATTTGAACCAAAAGTGGAGAAGATTTTTTTAATGAAGGCTTTTAAGAGGGTTTACATTTAACTTAATAATAAATAATAAAACTTTCTCCCAAACCTTGCTGAAGTGGTCATTTAAAATACATATCCATTCAAATACTTCTTTCTAAAACAAGACTTTTTAAACAGGCTCTGATAAATTCTAAGCTTTTCTAGATCAAAGAGTTTAACTAACTCATCTTTCCCTCATAGCACCAGGCAAAATAACTTTTCCAAAGTGGTGCTCAATTCCTATTTGTTGAATAAAGAGTGTTTTAACATATTATTCCCTTGATGAAAAATCCATAAGAGATCCCAAACCCATACTTGTTCTACTCAGGTCAAAACTGTCCTTCAGTATTATTTTCCACTACACTCCCTTACTGTTGTGGGACTTGTTTCTTCATGGAATTCTTGCTACTGTGGTTGTGCTGCCACTTTCTCTTTGTCTTCTCACTCCTTGCCACCATCAAGCCCTGACATTTCTCCTACTGCTTAGCCTACAAAGCTCTCTGTATGATTGTTTCCCACTTTTGAGTCTGGTAATTCTCATGTATATCCTCTCTAATTACTGAATGTGTGTTAGACTTGAGTTACAGTCAGAGGGTAAGGACCAGGTCTTCTTGGCTCTCTTTCCCCTCAGGTTCCAGACTAGAGTGAAGAATGAGTGTGAATATTCATATGAATGAATATGAATAAGGATATAATGGTATCCTGAGGACTGGCTTAAGAGATTTTCATGAAGCCAGGAAAGCCCAGTTAACTTGAACATTCATTTCACTTCCATTGACTAATAGATCAGGCTTGGATTTAGGCTCAGTTCATCAGGGATACTCCAGACCCTCTATAAACGGGACAGATATGTAGAATTATTGCTAACTTTCAATAATATATGGCCACAAGCCCACAGAATTCAAGCTTTTGTGTTCATAAAAATTCTACATTAATGCTAATCTCTCTCTTTCTCTGATTAAAAATAAATTGTGCCAATCTTTGTATTGCAAGAGTGAGTTCAGATGGATGTGTACAAATATCTTTCAAAAATTATTGGAGAATGTATGCAATTCCTTTCCGAGGATGAGTTTTGCATTGTTGAGATGTCCATATTCTATTTTAAAACTGTCTTGTTTGAAGATCTTCCAAAGAACTTAGGAGGAAGAGAGAAGAATTATACAAAGTTTTCTTTTCCTACTGACTCATTGCATTAAGAGCTCCACATAGCAGGAGAGTGAGCCAGTTTCCCTCAAATCCAGAGGTTTCTGACATTACCATTTGCTAAAGGGAGTCAACTAGACAAAATGGATCACCATCCCTACAGAAGGATAAGAGCTGATAATTTATATGCACTGAATAGATAAGAAAGGCAAAGGAAAACCAGAAAGAAAGAGTGAGGGAGAAAAGGAAAAAGAGATAAAAGATACAAATAACATATGTGAACTAGAAACTAGCTCTAAATTGACACTAATATATAACTCTACATGGAGGCTTTGTATCTCTTCAGCTGATACAGAATAGGATCCAGTCCTCACTACAAACCTGCTGTAAACTCAAATATTCTCAAGTTATTTCAAACCCTGGATTTTAACATACCATTCCCTTGATGAGAAACCCACAAGAGACCCCAACTCCATGCCTATCCTATTCAAGTCAAAACTCTCTTTCAGTTTTCTTTTTCACCACTCTCCCCTACTATTATAGGATTTGTTCACGTATGGAGTTCTTGCCACTGGGATTGTGCTCTCTCTTTCCCATAATTTGTTCCCATTATTTTTTGAACTACTAAGGTGTTCTAAATGCTGCTATTTCAGCGAATGAAAGAAAGTCTCTATCCTCATGGGATTTATATTCTAGTGAATGACCAGAATCTAAATATCAGTCAATATAGTAATATTCATTAATTGAGTAATGTCTTGGTGTTAGATGATTGTATGTCATTTCTGAGTTAATCCTCAAAATAACTCTAAGAAATAGAGATATCACTGTCCTTATTTTTACAGAGACATAAAAAAGATGAAATTAAGAGAGAGCTAAATAAGTTGTGCAGTGTCACATACCTAATAAAAAGTGGCACTTGGATTTGAACTCAAATTCCCCTGACTGCTAAGCAGGACGGCCCAGACAGACTTTAAATACCAGAGTGCTAGCCTAAGTGATCAAGATTTTATTGCACTTTATACATGTTGTGTGTTATGAAAAATATAAACTAAGAAAGATATAACTTTATATATGAAATTAATTTTATAACATCAGTTTTATTTCATGTAGAGCCATTGGGATAATAAATGACAAGGTATTAGTTTTCATGTTGAACCCTTTAACTATTAAACTAATGCACCTTTGCAGCTTCCTGCAGTGTTCCCAGTCGTCTGTAAGGATAGCATTTTGCTTGCCTACAAAGTATACTTTTAAAACATTTCTAAAAATTTTCAAATGGACAGTATTATAGTGATGGAAAAAGACTGTTCAGTACTCTCTTCCCTCAGAGTTCCCTGCTTTGGCTTCCCTGTTGATTTTTAGCCATCAACTTTCAGAGGTATCTGAACCTTGGTTCAGGGAACCCACTGACTGTGGCAAATGGAGCTCTCAGCAGTGCTGGGACTTGCTACCAAGCAGGAGGCTGGCAGCTGTAAACACCATCATTTCAGAAGTTTCCAGAAATAAGTGCTGTTCTCCAGAATGCTGGGATTCTTATACATAGACAAGTGCTTAGCTGCCTGAGAAATATTAATGAGAATTTTGCAAGGGAGCGGGGGAGGCCAAACTTCAGGGTCTTTTTAACTCTCAGCTCCCAGGACCCACTTACATTTCCTACAAGCTCTGTGGGGAAATGAAAGACACAGGGAACCAGACGATAAGACCTGCTGAGGACTTGCAGCATACAGAACATTGTACTACAAACATAAGAAAAACAATATGCATTGTCTCTGCCCCTGAGGATTTTATATTCTAAAGGAGGAAGGGAAAATATTTTGAAATACCCAACTCAGTCAACAGTCATACGCTTAATTAGAGCCTATGTAACCACCGGAGAAATGTTTAACTACAGCATTGTCCCTCCCTGACAGTTTCTCTCCAGAAGCCACATAATATCATAGGTGAAAGTATGAACTCCATAACCAGACTGCCTGGGTTACAGTCCTTACCCTGCAACTTTCCAGTCGTGTGACCTCAGCTTGGTTGTATAATCTGTTGTACCACAGTTTCCTTATAAGATGGGAATAATAATACTATTTCCCTTGTAGCATTGTTGTGTTAAGTGAGTTAATGTATAGAAAGTACTTATAACAGTATTTGACTAAGGTAAGAGCTATAGTAAGTGCTGCTTCTAGCTAGTGTCACATCCTGTTTGTTTTTGTTTTGTTTTTAAATTTTTTTTATTTATTTATTTTTTTAATTTTTTTTTTCAACGTTTATTTATTTTTGGGACAGAGAGAGACAGAGCATGAACGGGGGAGGGGCAGAGAGAGAGGGAGACACAGAATCGGAAACAGGCTCCAGGCTCTGAGCCATCAGCCCAGAGCCTGACGCGGGGCTCGAACTCCCTGACCGCGAGATCGTGACCTGGCTGAAGTCGGACACTTAACCGACTGCGCCACCCAGGCGCCCCTTTAAATTTTTTTTAATGTTTATTTTTGAGAGAGAGAGAGAGAGCGTGTGCGCGCGGGATGGGGGGAGAGAGAGAGAGACAGAGAGACAGAGAGACAGAATCCGAAGCAGGCTCCAGACTCTGAGCTGCCAGCACAGAGCCCGATGTGGGGCTCAAACCCACAAACCATGAGATCATGATCCAAGCTGAAGTCGGACGCTTAACCGACTGAGCCACCCAGGCGCCCCCCCCCCCCATCCTGTTTGTTTTTAACACACAGTTGAAGATTGAGTTGTTTCTCTATTCTAATAGTATTAATAATAATTCCTCACCTATAGTGAATGCTTAATGTGAAAATGGGACATGTCCTATCTCATTTAATTCTCATTAACAATTGTCTGAAATAGACACAGTTTGGGGTGTCTGGGTGGCTCAGTTGGTTAAACATCTGACTTGGGCTCAGGTCATGATCTCGCGGCCTGTGAGTTCAAGCTTTGTGTCAGACCCTGTGCTGACAGCTCGGAGCCTGGAGCCTGCTTTGGATTCTGTGTCTTCCTCTCTCTCTGTACTTCCCCCACTCACTGTCTCTCAAGAATGAATAAACGTTAAAAAAAACATAAACAAATCATAAAATATTCTTTAAAAAAGATACAATTTTAAACTTCATTTGAATACAAAAAAAAAACAAGGCTGAGACAAGTTTTAATGACTTCTCAGTCTCCAACCTGACCTTTGGAACGCATTTTCTATTATGACCTCTTGCTTCCTCCCCTCAACCATGAAAGAATGTCAGGGAGAATATTCTTGTGTTTGATATGGGTGATGATACTGAAAGAAATTTGGTAAGTTGGTAGACAAAGGAATTTAACAGCTCTCTAAATCTTACAATTAAAAGCGATCAAAGTACAGGTATAGCAGTAGAGTTTTGCTGCCCCTGAATTTCCTTTAAGAATCTGAACCACACGTTGGAAGTCCACTCAGATTATGTTTCCCGTTTCTGAATTTCCTTTCACTAATATTTATTATAAGAGGAGAGATTAATTCAAAAGGCAGCATTTCTGAGACCACAGTTACTAGAATTTTAGTGAGGTTTTGATCAGAAAAATATGAAGCCTGATGGAGCTTACAGTTGAGGTGAGCAAGAGAGAGAAAAAGGAACCGTGTTCTGGGGACAGACACTCTGGGCTACATTAGAGCAACAGGTGGCCCCTACAATTGATGACTACATCCTCCATGATCAACCCAACCTAGTTTTAAAATATCTAAATTGAGAAAAGAGCTAGTGATGCTCCAGGAGGCATCAAGGTAATGCTGAAGTTTTAGTCCTTTAGGGAAGAAAAAAAAAGTAATGGGTTTATTAAAATTGCCTGTGTATTATGCTATGAAAACTTGTACAAGGATGCACAGATGGGCTTCAATTTGGACAACTCTGTTGCTGCATATTAAAGGCCTTTGATTTTAATATCCAATAATGAATAAAACTACTGGTGGGTGTCCTCCTGAGTCATAATGTAATCAGAGGAGAATGGCTAAGTCTGGCTCTCATTTCTTTTTTCTATTGAATATTTGCTCTCAGCCAGATGCACCTATACTGAGAACACAACAACAAATCATCGTATATGTAGTGGAGGAAACCAGGGGGATTTTGTCAGAAGGGAAATAACTGATTAGAGTCCAGTAAAAATATGGTTTTGAAATTATTGAGTTTTCTAGAAGAGATCAACTCTAGGTATCCATGATCCTCCAAGTAAGCCAAACTTCACTGCAAAAAAACAAAACAAAAAAACAAAACAGCTTATTTAGAACTGCCACCTCCACTCTCTATCAAGGCCCAGCTCCATGCTGATCATAGGTAACTCTAAATGTAGACCTTAGCACTAGGACTTAGCACTACCTACCTACCTTCTAAAGTGCCTTATCACTGGCTGCTGATTATCTAGACTGGTGATACCTGAGTTAAGGCTTCTCCTTATGATACTGAAGACACTGTTCCCTGAATTGTGGGCAAGATTTCTATGTGCTCTGTATCCTGTACCTTTCTCACTTGGCAAACTGTATTGTCTTGGTTGATTTGGGTTGAAGCCAAATTCTGCTTCTTTTATATTTCTTCCTGTCCCCAAATAAAACCATTGTGTGGCCCCAATTTTTCACTCTTTCTTCTGTGCACATTCTTTTCAATGTGGTTTTACAGTTCCTCCCTTTAGATGTGGAGTTTATATCTCTACCCTTTGACTTGACCTGACTGCCAATAAAATGTGAAAGAAGCAAATGTGTAGAATGCCAGCTCTGAGCCTAGTCCCAAGAGGTCGTGGACACTTGGGCCTTTTCTGTTGCTCCTCTGCCTTCATGATAAGAACAAGAACAGGCTAGCCTACTGCAAAATGAGAGACACCACATGGAGCATAGCCAAGTGAACTCAGTTGTCCCACCCAAGTTTCCAAAAGGGGTCTAACCCAAATCAGCAAAATCACTTCACTGACTCAAAGCTGACATAATTGAGTACCACTGATTAGCAGAACCACCCAGCTATCCTGATAACTCTTGGGGAAGGAGGGAATAATAGTTGTTTTAAGCCACTAAGTTTTGGGGTAGTTTGTTACATGGCAATATCTAATATTAATACACCACCATGGCTTATCCCAATTCTGAGTTCTGACATGCAATCTGATGTGCTTGAAGATGAGCTAGTATCTTCAGCTCGTAGCACAATATCTGACACTCAGTGCTTCTCATGGGATAAATAATAAATGATATCTTGCAACTCACATCAGTGAACATTTGGATTGCTCTCTAATTTGCAATCAGATCTAAATTTATCTTTCTTCTTAATCAATATCCTCTATTTTGAATGGTGTCTTTTTTGTATTCTCAATTTGTTGTCCTCTTGGTTTCTGTTTCATTTTCACTTATAAATGAATAATAAATTTGAGAGATTAATAACATTTAGTATTTTTTTTTGGTAGAGGACTTTAGAAAATAAAAGGACCAGGTGAAGAGAAGGACAAATAATCCAAAATCAAATGAGAATGGAAGGTTTGTCTTGATCTTATGAATTTCATGATGAAATTCTGATTCACAAAACAATTATTAGGAGTTTTATTGCATAACAACAAATCCTTATATTTCTGTTGATTTGATTTCAAATAGTTGCTGCCTGTCCTACACTTTATACATTATATTATCTTCTGATTTTTCTTAAAACTTCATTCAGAAGCCCAGGCATTAAAAGTAACTATAAATCTTTTCATTTGGTGACTAGGTCTCTCTGCTTAGTAGAATTCAGGATATAGCTATATTTTCTCCCATCTCCTAATAATCTGAGATCTTCAACAAAGGAACCACTATTTTTTATGATTTCCAACAGTATTCACTCATACAATGTGCATAGACATTGCTTCCTTGGGCATGAAGTCCTCAGAAGAGAATACTCTACAGATGTGATGAATTTAGGACTGGACATATACCCCCATTTTTTTTTTGTATTCCTTCTCCTCTGGGGTAAAATCCATCAAATCCCAATATTAATTTTATGCAACAAGGCAATGAGCACTTTTGGATTGCTTGCCCCCTCTCTTCACCAAAAGCAGTAATACAATGTTAGCCTTAGAAAGCTGTTGTGCTTAGTAGAGATGAGGATATTGTTCTCGTGGCATGGCTGAGGACTGGCTGCTTGTTTCCCCTTTCTACAGAGACGAGTGATATTACAAATCAAAATGGGTAACTCAGAAAGGGAAGAAGGAAAAAGAAGTAGCCTATGTTGTTCTTTTAATTACCACATTAGACTACAGCCATTTAAGGTTTGGCACTTGATTGCATTCCTGGTCTCTCGAGGTGCAGGAACATTTCCCATCATGGCCTGGCTGTTGATGCAAAGATGCTGTGAAAGCCTTGTTCTTGTCTCATTCTTTCTCTGCCTCATTAACTTGTTCATTTTAATGATTATATCTTCGTAAAATCTAACATTTTATTATCAAATGCTCCATTCTTAAATTAAGCATTAAAAAATGGAAAGGGAAGGTTGATCATCATACAATGATTCCACTTCATTATTTTGGGGGTGTAGAGGGGGTCATGCATCCCTGTGTCCTTACTATCTATTAATATAACTCCATTTGTCCCTGTATTCAAAACACATTTTTTGAGCTCTTTCAGTTTCCAAGGCCCTGGAGAGAGGCTTTGAGGGAAATAAAGAGAAACTTTGATCCTTCCTTAGAAGAGCATGTATCTCTTTCCTTAGAAGGGACTAATTTTGAGGAAATCCTGATGAAGAAAGGTAACACACACGAATATAAGGGAAAAAAGACTTAAGGGCCTGGAAGACTGGGAGTAGACACAGGAAAGGAAAATGATATTAGGGCTATTTACCAGAGCTTACCACCAACAATTTGTTAACTCTGTATTTATGCACTTTTCTCTAGATCTATTATATTTGCGATTAAAAATATCAATAAAATGGAAGCATACTGCTAATACTTCTAAAGGAGAGACATGGGGGATAGTTACCAAAAAATGATTAGATTCTCTTAGGAAACTAAGGACAGTTATTTTTATAAAGACAATTAAATTGGTACTTCATTTCAGTATAAATTAGACCCATGGTGAGATTAGAAGATATTCAGGTTTGAATTTATTATTCTCTATCCAAAATGAAAATATGGTCTGTGTATAGGTGTCATAAATTAGCTTTATCTTATACCCTTACTCTGAATGTATGTGTCATCCAAGTTAACAGATATTTGACCAATTAAAATATTCTGGTTTGCTTTATATGCTTCCCTATCCTATACAATCAATCTTTTTCATCGAAATCCAGGTCTTTACAATATCCATGAAAATTCAGTCTGCATAATTCCAATCTATCTGGATTACTTTTTAAAATATTTATTTAGTTTTGAGAGAGAGAGAGCACAAGTGGGGGAGAGGCAGAGAGAGAAAGAGGGAGACACAGAATCTGAAGCAGGCTTCAGGCTCCAATCTATCAGCACAGAACCTGATGTGGGGCTCAAACCCAGAAACTGTGAGATAATGACCTGAGCTGAAGTTGGAAACTTAACCAACTGAGCCACCCAGACTCCTCACTATCTTATCTAGATTATTTTAAAATTTTTTATTTGTATCAATCATTCACTCTTCCTATAACTATTTTATCAGCACTTATTAAGTTATTCAATAAATATTCAGTGCTTACTATGTGCTACACTTTATTGTAGGTGTTGAGGATTATAGCAATAAACAAAATACAAAGTTTCCTGTCTTCACGGAATTTAAATTATAGGATAGGAGACATACAATAGAAAGAAGACAGAAAAGTAGATAGTACATCAGATGACAATGTGAACTGTGGAGATATATAAAGTAAAATAGAGGGGATAGGGAATGTAGAAGCTTCTAGGTCCTGGAACCAGCCTTGTGTTTGGGTAGGAATGACAGTGAGGTCAATGCCCCTAGCAGAGAGAGAGGAAGAAGTAGGAAATGAATGCAAAGGTATAGAGAGGATCCCTGCCCTTTAGGGCCTTATTGACCGTTGAAAGGCTTCAGCTTTTACTCTTCTTAACGTGAGAAACCATTGGAAGAATTTAAGTCAAGTTGTAACATACTTGTTTTTTTAATTGATTACTTCATTTTTTAATTTACATCCAAGTTAGTTAGCATATAGTGCAACAATGATTTCAGGAGTAGATTCCTTAATGCCCCTTACCCATTTAGCCAATCCCCCAGCCACAACCCCTCCAGCAACCCTCTGTTTGTTCTGTATATTTAAGAGGCTCTTCTGTTTTGTCCCCCTCCCTGTTTTTATATTATTTTTGTTTCCCTTCCCTTATGTTCATCTGTTTTGTCTCTTAAAGTCCTCATATGAGTGAAGTCATATGATATTTGTCTTTCTCTGACTTACTAATTTCACTTAGCATAATACCCTCTAGTTCCATCCACGTAGTTGCAAATGGCAAGATTTCATTCTTTTTGATTGCTGAGTCATACTCCATTGTATATATATACCACATTTTCTTTATCAATTCATCCATTGATGGACATTTGGGCTCTTTCCATACTTTGGCTATTGTTGATAGTGCTGCTATAAACATGGGGGTGCATGTGCCCCTTCGAAACAGCACACCTGTATCCCTTGGATAAATTCCTAGTAGTGCAATTCCTGGGTTGTAGGGTAGTTCAATTATTAATTTTTTGGGGAGCCTCCATACTGTTTTCCAGAGTGGCTGCACCAGTTTGCATTCCCACCAGCAGTGCAAAAGAGATCCTCTTTCTCTGCATCCTCGCCAACATATAAGTTGTAACCTGCTTAACCTACATTTTAATTGATTTTCATTTTTTAAAGTTTATTTATTTTGAGAGAAAGAGAGAGAGAGAGCATGAGCAGGGAGAAGCAGAGAGAGAAGGAGAGAGAGAGAAAGAATCCCAAGCAAACTCTGCACTGTCAACACAGAGCCCGATTCAGGCTCATTTCATGAAACGTGAGATCATGACCTGACCTGGAATCAAGACCTGACTGAGCTAGCCAGAGACCCGTAGATTTTAAATTTTTAAAAGGTTTCTGTGTTGAGAATAGATTGAAGAGGTCCAATAGTAGAAGTAATCAGAGCTACTATTGCAGTAAGCTAATCAAAAGTCGACATTGGCTTGGACCGGACTGTAACAGTGGAAATGGCCAGATTCTGAATGTATTTTGAAGGTTGAATCATCCATATAACTTGCTGACTGATTGGATATGAGGGACTAGAAAAAGAGAATTCTAAGTGGACTCCATGGTTTGTGGCCTGAGCAACCAGAAGGATGGCGTTGCTTTTTACTGAGATGGGAAAGGCTACAGAAAGCAGGCTTGAGGGTGAGAGCCAGGAGTTGGGTAATGGATGTGTTATATTTGAGATGTCTCACACACATACAAGTAGAGACGGTAAGTATACAGTTGAACAATTGAGTCTGGAGCTTAGGGGGATAATTTCTGGCCAGAAATATAAATCTAAGAGTCATCAGCATATGGATGGCTTTTAAGTCCAGCAGAAGAACCAGAAGTATATAGGAAACCACTGTAGACAAAGAGAGGATGATATCCCAGGGCAAAACTCTGGAGAATGGAAATTCTGACAGATCCAAGAGTTGAAGAAAAATCAGCAAAAGTGATTAAAAAGGTGTAGTCAGGGTAATTGTAGGAGTTGAGATATGCTGTCTTGTATTTGAGCAGGGTGGCTCACTGTGTAAGTATTTTTAGTGAAATATTTCATTGGATTTATTTGAAATAGAATATACAGTGAAAATTATAAACCTTTATGCTTTTTGAATCTTTACTTTTTTTAATGCACTGCAACACCATAGCTAAGGTAGACACCTCTATGTACCCTTCTGCTTCCCTTGCATTATCTATCCCTTCAGAAGTCACCACCACTCCTTTGAAGTTAATGCTTTTAATTATCATGTATATTTTCATATGTAAATATATGTAAATAATTTTTTGCATTATACATGTGTGTATTCTCTAGGAACCAAGAGCAGGCAGGTGGCCCCAAAATGTACCATTTTGGCATATTGATTTATTTTATTTTATTTTATTAATTTTGTTTCAAATTTTTTCAGATTTTGTTTCAAATCTAGTTAGTTAACATGTAATAACATAATAACATATATGGTAAAATTGGTTTCAGTTATAGAATTTAGAGATTCTTCACTTCTGTGTAACATCATCCAGTACTCAGGACAACAAGTACCCACCTTAATACCCATCACCCATTTAACCCAATCCCCCACCCACCTCCCTTCCAGCAACCCTCAGTTTGTTCTCTATAGTTAAGAGTGTCTTATGGTTTGCTTCCCCATTTTCCCCTTCCTGTATATTCATCTGGTTTGTTTCTTAAATTCTCTATATAAGTGAACTCATACTGTATTTGTTTTTCTAGGACTTATTTCGCTTAGCCTAATACTCTCTAGCTCAATCCACATTGTTGCAAATGGCAAGATTTCATTCTTTTTGATGACTGAGTAATATTCCATCGTGTATATGTCCCATATCTTCTTAATCCACTCATCAGTACATGGACGTTTGGGCTTTTTCCATAATCTGGCTATTGTTGATAATGTTGCTGTAAACATCAGGGTGCATGTGCCCCTTAGAATCACTATTTTTGTATCCTTTAGATAAATACATAGTGGAGCAATTGCTGGGTTGTGGGATAGTTCTATTTTTAACTTTTTGAGGAAACTTCATACTGTTTTCTGGAGTGGCTGCACCAGTTTGTATTCCTACCAACAGTATTAGAGGGTTCCCCTTTCTCCACATCCTCGCCAACATCTGTTGTTTCCTGTGTTGTTAATTTTAGCCATTCAGACAGGTATGAGGTGGTATCTCACTATGGTTTTGATTTGTATTTCCCTGATGATGAGTGATGTTGAGCACTTTTTCATGTGTCTGTTAGCCATCTGGATGTCTTCTTTGGAAAAATGTCTATTCATGTCTTCTGACCATTTCTTTACTGGATTGTTTTTGAGGTACTGAGTTTGATAAGTTCTTTATAGATTTGTGATACTAACCTTTTATCTGATAATGTCATTTGCAAATACCTTCTCCCATTCCATAGGCTGCCTTATAGTTTTGTTGATTGTTTCCTTCACAGAAGCTTTTTATCTTGATGAAGTCCCAATAGTTCATTTTTGATGTTGTTTCCCTTGCCTATTGATTATTTTAAATAAAGGTTACCTAAGAGACAACCTGTGTAAGAAGAACACTAAGGTCCTCCTCTGTTTCCCTAAAAGGAGGAAATAGATTTCCTTTGTGAAAGGTACCCTCCCTGTACCAGAAGGTAAAGAGCCATCCTGATCACCAGAGATAGAAAATTTAGAGCTGAAAGGCTGTATAAACAAACCTGGTTACTTTTTACATTTTTTTAACGTTTATTTACTTTTTGAGAGACAGAGTGTGAGCGGAGGAAGGTCAGAGAGAGAGGGAGTCACAGAATCCAAGCAGGCTCCAGGCTCTGAGCTGTCAGTGCAGAGCCCAATGTAGGGCTCAAACTCACGAACCGTGAGATAATGACCTGAACCGAAGTCAGACAGACACTTAACTGACTGAGACACCTAGGTGCCCCGTAAACTTGGTTACTTTTTACTAATTTACTACCCCAGCCAAGATTCTGTTTAGCATTCCTTACTAGTTGAAGCTCCCAATGTTAAGTTCCTTTTGTCTTGTCAATTCCTCACAGATTTTTTTGTCTCTTTGTATAGAGCATAAATACTACCTGCCTTGGTCACTTCCGTAAGTCTTAATTTTATTATTGAACCTCTTTGTGTACATAACAAAACTTTGATTTCTTTCCTCTTGTTAATGTGTCTCATGTAAATTTAAATCTTAGTCCAGGTGGAAGACCTTGAGAATAGAAGCAGAATTTTTCCTTCCCTTCAATACATACTATATATATTATTTAATATTTGTATATATATATTATTTACATATAAATATTTATATATAAATAAAATATAATATATTTTCCAAGATTTTAAGCTTTTTTGCACAACTTGTACATTGCCTTCTATAACTCTTGATTTGTGTTTGCTTAGGAGCATATTTTAAAAATATTATTACATGTAGTTTTAGGTCGTTTTAAAAAATGCTGCACCACATTCCATTGTAAGAAGGTATTGCAGCATATTCTTCTAAACATTTTATGCAGGGCATTTAGGGCTATTTGCAGTTTTTGCTATGTTTAACAATGGTACTGCAAATATTCACATACTGTCTTTTTCTTTAATTTTTTTAAATGTTTATCTATTTTTGAGAGAGAGAGAGAGAGAGAGTGTGTGTGTGTGAGGGCAGAGAGAGAGGGAGACACAGAACTGGAAGTGGGCTCCAGGCTCCAGGCTGTCAGCACAGGGCCCAACATGGGGCTCAAACTCACGAACTGTGAGATCATGACCTCAGCCAAAGTCAGAGGCTTAGCCAACTGAGCCACCCAGGCACCCCTCACAAACTGTCTTTAATATACCAATGTATGTGGTTTTCTCTAGCATATCAATCCAGAGGTGGAATTACTGGTCATATAGTATGTGCGTTTTCATCCTATTAATATCACTAAATCCTCTTCAAAGTGATTGTGTCAATTTATACTGCTACTAGCAGTGAATGTAAGATCCCTTTGCTGGACTCCTTGGCAATCCTTAAATCTGATAGGACCTAATGACATCTCGTTGTTTTAATGTTGTTTTGTTTTGTTTAGTTTTTAACTCACCTTTTCAAAAGTTTATTGACCTTATGGGTCTCCTCCTTTGTGAATTGACCTGGTCATATCTTTGCCATGTTGTGATTTTGTTTGTTAATGCTTTACATGTAGGAAAATTCATATTAAATTCTGGTTTTTGTTTTTCTTGAAAAGCAAGATCTGGAAGTAGTCACCAACTTTTTCATAAGGCAAGAGTTGACAAGAAATCTTGAGCTAGAGCCTACAGTGTTTGGTTTACCAGTCTGAAATACTCTAAATCCTATTATAAGTAGTCTGCTTTATTCATGTATTTTATCCGTCTGACTCCTAGAAGCATTAGAATTGAGGAGCCTGTCCTAGAAACCACCTGAACCAGGTTAGGAATCCAGGACTCACCTGGGTTTCTTTTGACAATATTGTTGTTTTTTTTTCTTTTCTCTTAAATTTTTTTTTTTTTATAATTTACATCCAAATTAGTTAACATATAGTGCAACAATGATTTCAGGAGTGGATTCCTTAGTGCCCCTTACTCATTTAGCCAATCCCCCTTCCCACAATCCCTCCAGTAATCCTCCGTTTGTTCTCCATATTTATGAGTCTCTTATGTTTTGTCCTCCTCCCTGTTTTTATATTATTTTTGTTTCCCTTCCCTTATGTTCATCTGTTTTGTCTCTTAAATTCCTCATATGAGTGAAGTCATATGATATCTGTCTTTCTCTGACTAATTTTACTTAGCATAATACCCTCCAGTTCCATCCACGTAGTTGCAAATGGCAAGATTTCATTCTTTTTGATTGCTGAGTCATACTCCATTGTATGTATGTATGTATGTATGTATATATATATATATATATATATATATATATATATATATATATATACCACATCTTCTTTATCAATTCATCCATCGATGGACATTTGGGCTCTTTCCATACTTTGGCTATTGTTGATAGTGCTGCTATAAACATGGGGGTGCATGTGTCCCTTGGAAACAGCACACCTGTATCTTGTGGATAGATACCTAGTAGTACAATTGCTGGGTTGTAGGGTAGTTCTGTTTTTAGTTTTTTGAGGAACCTCCATACTGTTTTCCAGAGTGGCTGCACCAGCTTGCATTCCCAGAGGATATTGTTTAACAAGATTAAACACTTATTTAAATGACACGCAAAAGAATGCTATTCTTAAAAAACAAACCAACAGAAAACCTTACATTTATTTTATAGACATATCCCTGCTTTAAGTAATTCCAAAACATGAAAGTCCAGACTTAAGAGCAGATTGTGATCATTCTCTCTGTTCTAAATACTTCTATAGGTGGATTTTAAAATTTGCCAAAACTCACTATGGGATTTCTTCTACAAAGCAACCCCATCTAACACACTTACAACATAGATTATTATCCAGCCAACATATACTTAATAACCTATCATTATAGTCCACTTTCTAAAAACACCTACTATATAAAGGGAGTTACATGTACACTTTGTGACAGCATTTTCAGCTGATTAAAAACATAATAATACATTCATTAGCACCTGCCTTACTCACAGGTTAGAGTGATGGCAACCCTGGAAAAAATAATAGAAAACTTGGAAATAAGAGGGAGTGAGGCGTTTTGAGTGGTGATTGACAAGTGAGATATTCTGGGGCATTTCTTCACTGATGAGGATCCGGGATGCAAGGCTGATCCGAAGGAAGTGAATTATTTCCCTGGGGCACCATGTCTGCTCTTGTGGTAGCTGCTACCACATGAATATTAATGTCTGTTTCGGGTAGCATAGCCTCAATGACTTCACTCACTTGAGGCATGGATAATGCAGAAAAACAAGGTTATAATACATTATTATTCCCAATGTTCCTTATACAAACTAAACTTTAAAAGCGAATCTAACTGAACTGATTAATTTTTACTTTGATGTTATGTTGTGATGTTATTATTACGTAGTATTATATTATCAGAGCAAAGTATGAAAACAAATCAACCTCCTACGTTCAAATTGAATACTGTTATCATTTATTTCTTCAACAAATATTTATCAAGCACCTACTATGTGCTAGGAACTAGAAATAAGACCACCAAAAATCTCTGCTTCGTAGAGCTTATCCTGTGGTTGTTCAGCTCATATTTCATATAGCTCTGCCCATGCATGTGTATTCAGATATATCCTCAGCTATTGCTTACCAGTGCATTTCCACTCTTCATGGAAGCTTCATGTTCTGTCTTCTGTACTATTACTTTTTTGTGAACTAGTCCTAGGTGGTGGCAGAATTTGAGGCTTGACAGAAAGGCAGGGGAAACATTCTCTAAAAGTGGTGCCATTTTAAAAGGTACAGAACAAAAGTGATATAGGCCCATTCCGTATATTACTCCAAATATTTATACTTTATATAGACTTCAGAAAGACATGCTATGTTTACATTTTTAATACACTTTTCCTCTGCTGTGGTGCCTGGGTGGCTCAGTCAGTTAAACTTCCAACTCTTGACTTCGGCTCAGGTCATGATCTCACAGTTTGTGGAATCAAGCTCCATGTTATTGGGATACTCTGTCCCTCTCTCTGCCCTTCTCCCCTGCTGTGCTTGCTCTCTCTCTCTCTGTCTCAAAAGAAGTAAATTAACTTAAAAAATACATTTTTCCTCTGCTGAGCCAAGGCTGTTGTAGGGCAATAGCTTGATCTTCATCTGATCAACAGTTATACTGAAAGTTAGTAGAAGATGTTAGACAAAGAAATCCAAGAGGGGGAAAAACAGTAGAAGGATGCAGAGGTCAATGAACAAACAGCAAACAATGTAAGCAGTTGAGAAGATTAGGAAGACTAGCCAATGGGATACTGAACTGGTATTGAGTTGAGATGTTAGCAGAATCAAGGTGCCTGTGAGCCTGTAACTAACACAGAAACTTAACCATCTGCTTAATGGAGAAGAGTTTGAGGAAATTGAATTAAAGGGGTACTTAAGGATATTAAAGACAAGTTTGAAAATACCTGAATTTTCTGCTTCCTACAACACATTTGATTTGGTTATCTGAAGTAACATTCCCTGTATAGAATACCTGAAATGCTTGATAAAATGTAAACAGCATCTTTTTAAAAGCATGACTGAGCTTTGGGGAAATTTAGGGAAAATCACTAGAGACCACAGCTGTATGGAGTCATGAATTCAAAAAGATAAATAAGAACTGGAGCAAGTGTTTATTGTGGAGATATATGAAAATTCCTTTGTGGTTGAGAAGCTAGGATTTTGAAAGTCTGCATGCAGGAGACAGAGTCAAAGGCATAGTCTATATTGGAGACCAAAATTGTAAAAAAAGTGGCACTCTTATTGGAAATCAGTAAGCAAAAAAATGGTAAATCTGAGGGAAAAACTAACCATATTTACCTCATTTTAGGCTTCAGGTGTAGTAGATGATGGATAGATAGGTAGGTAGGTAGGTAGGTAAATATAGATAGATAGATAGATAGATAGATTGATTGATAGATTGATTGATAGGTAGATAATGGATAGACAGATAAAAATCTCTCCATGGACAGTGTCCAACTATTTAACTAGAGACAGTCCCCATACAAATTTGGAGCTGGAACCCAGAGTAATTATATCACCAAAATGCCCAAGGTAAATATGTGTTTTAAATGGTTCCAAACTACTTACAAGAATGACAATTAAACTGACATTGTATGGATAATCATAAAACTGGAGAAATAAAAAAAATCTTTGAAGTCTTGAGAGAAAATAATTGTTATCCTGGAATTGAATACTCAGAAAAATAATTGTTTTTATTTGGGATCAGGACAAAATAAAGATGCTTTCAAACTTTAGTAGCAGCAACAAAAACTAAATTTACAAGCCTTCATTAAAATAAATTCAAAAATTATACTTCAGGAAGAAGGAAAATGATCCCTGAAGCAAAGTCTCAAATTCAAGAGAGAATGGTAAACCTGCAGAGAAAACACCGTTGACTATTTAAAATAATAATAATAATAATAATAATAATAATGATGATGATGACATCCAATGTGGAGTTAAAAATACTGGGGGGAAACTGACTCTCAAGAAGGACGGGACTAGTGCTATGAGGAAATACATACAAAGACCTAATGATTTAGACAGTGCCATTGGTGGCACATGAAATGAAACAAGAGAGTCCAGAAACAGAACAACATGCATGTGAAGCTTGATATTTGTCTTGATAGATCAGTGGAGGGAAGATGGACTGTTTAATTGGTTTTACAGATGGAAAAAAAAAATGAACTAGGACCATGACTCACACCCTACACAAAATTCAATTCCAGATGGACCTACATGTGGAAAGCAAAATCCTAAAATGTTTATAAGACAATACAGGAGAATATCTTTATGTCCATGCTTCACAGAAAGATTTCATTAAGACCTTTTAAAAAGCATAAAACATAAAAGAAAAGACTGAAAAATATGTCAAAATTTGTATCTGGAATTGATTATCATCAAAGACCCCATAAGGAGAATAAAAACACAAGCCTCCAACTGGGAGAAAGTTATTTGCGAAATGTATAACTGTCAAAGACTAGGATCAGAACATGGGAAAGACTTCTAGAAATCAACCATGAAAAAGTCAAACCAAGAGAAAAGACAAAAGCAGTTCACGGAAGAGGAACCATTAATGGTTCATAAGCAAATTAAAAGATGCTAAATTTTATTAATAATCAAGGAGAAGCAAAATAAAGACACAGTAAAATACCATTTCACCTCCAATAAACAAGGAAAACGGAAAAATATCTCACAATAGCCACTATTGGAAGACACGTGGGGCCACAAGAATACCCTTAAGAGTACCAGTGAGAGTGGAAATCAGCTCACCCTCCTTGGAAACAATTTTGCATTCCTTATTCATGTTTCACAACTCTATGATGCAGCAATAACTCTTAGGCATATACTCTATAACATATCCAGTTTGATGCCATACTTACACTATAAAATAAAAGTAAAGCAAGAAAACAGTATCTTTGGTAGATTCCATTTCGTAAGGGAGGTGGTGGTTACATAGGGTGTTTTATTATTTGTTTGAAATTTGTACCTACGTGTTATATGTAATCTTTTGGAAGAAATGAAATAAATATCAGAAACCATTTTTGTGGTGTTCATTTTTATCATGCATAACTAAATGAGTTGGTAAACTGTAATTCTCATTTTATAGTGTCTTCATAGTGTGGATATAATGATTCTAAATCCTATCTTCATATAGTCCTTTATCAAAGATTGCCTCCTCCGTATAGATAGATCTTGGAATTGGAAAGACACCTGTATCCACTCCACGTCTGCCTGCCTCATTACCTTCTGAGAAATAGATTCATATTCCTATACTCAGCGTAACAGATGAAAAACATGCAGTTTTCCTGGGTACTAGTCTCCATACTGAGGTGTTAACACTTTGTCGATTTTACATATACTCAGCCTCACCTCCAGAACACACATACAGCCAACATGCCAACGTGTGATCTACTCAAATACAAATAACCTCATAGAACCTGGCACAACTCTCACTTTAGAACCTCAGATACTGCTTCTGGGTCTGGCTTCTTATACCAGACATCTTCTCTTAGGGTGGATTCTTCTATATATAAATCCTCTCCCCACCACCATAACCACTGGCCTCTACCAGAAGGTCCCTCAACTTCCAAGTATTTCAGTCAATGTGCACATCTCCTAGAGAGAGAGGTTCACTGGTTTCCCATACGCAGTTTTTACAGGGTCCTACAGGAATACCCACAACAAAGATAACCCCTTTTTTTGGTTTAGGGAAATAAGTGAAAGCCTAGCTGTTGATTGTTTGTATCAGATTAGAACTTTTCCAACATCTTCAACTTTATTTCAGTTTTGGAATTGGATTGTTTATTAATTCTTCTAATTTTATCTTTTCACTTTGATGTCTATCATTTTTTAATTCTGAAAGAGTTGTGATACTCATGTCAAGCAGAATTAATCACTACTTACTGGCAGATGGTTGCAGAGAACAGTGAATGGGCAGAAGCTACAAAAAAAATTCCCAAACCTCTTTCCACCTTCTCAAAAATTATTAGTTACACACAAGTTAAAAGCTTTCATTTGAATATGGATGATTCACTGCATCTGTGCCTCTGTAATCCTCTTCACCCTTAAGATTTTCTGTGGTCTGACATCAACATCACTTTGGCCTATAATAACGAGTTAGTCGTGTTGCTTTTCCAATTTATATAAAGACATATTACTTTCTGAATTGATCCCCCTGGACAGTGGTTTCCAGAATTTTTAGCTTACAACCCTGGATTTGTTTGATACAGACTCATAGCTTTCCAAAAAGTGCTGAATGCTACATAAATATTTAAAGAAGATAAAAAGGAGTTTTGAAAATCTGAGGTTGAGTTGTTGTATAGCTAGAAAATTTGGTGGAAAAATCACAGACAAAATATATAGGAAAGCACAACAGTAGCATGCAGACATGTCCCAAATAGGATGTCACTGTTTCTGTGTAGAATCTTATAAAATGAACATCACTGTGCCCAACATTCTCTCCAGTTTTGATTTACAAAGCCTGCAACCCTAGAGTGACATCCTCTATTCCATGCAGTCTAGTCATGGTTTTATTTGTTATGCTATTCATCAATATCACAGTCCTAATCTGATTCATATTTCAGTAATGAAAGAGAAACTTAGCTATTGTTCTAAACAAAAATGTGTATCTGCCCTCAGCTATGTTTTCTGTGTTCTTCATAAAATTTTGGATTTTTCACAGTAAAGAGAAATATCAGTTGTAGCATCCTCATTAGGGAGCTGCATCTGTTTATACTAGTTTTTTTTTTCAACAAATATAGGAAGTGTATTAAAAATGCAAAATATGATCTCTGTATTTGCCTCTCATAGAAACTGCTAAATGTTATCATCCATAATGCACAAGAGTTGCACTTTTTACATATTTCCATTTTCTCATTACTTCCTTTCTCAAACAAGGAAAATTAAGTTGGCAAACTGAAATTTATCAAAAGCTTCAGGAGGTGGTTTCTTGGTCTTTGAGCCATTGGCTTAATTACCAGCAAATAAATTGGAAAGGGAATGTCTTGGTGAGCATGATTTATATACACAAACATATATGTAGGTCCAAATTTCTCCCTTTCCCTCAACTAACCTTTATCAAGGTTCACACAATTACCACATTTTCCATTCTACTTCACTTCATGAGTTGATTTGTTTTAGTTGCTATGAATTATTATTATTTTCTTTTTAATTACAAAATGATTCTTTTTTTTAAAGTTTATTTTATTTATTTTTGAGAGAGAGAGAAGGAGAGCATGAGTAAGGGGAGGAAGAGAAAGAGAGGGAGAGAGAATCTCAAGCAGGCTCCATGCTGTCAGCACAGAGCCCGATGTGGGGCTTGAACTCACAAACCATGAGATCATGACCTGAACTGAAATTGAGGGTCTGGTGCTTAAACAACTGAGCCACCCAGGTGCCCCAAATTACAAAATGATTCTTGTTCTTTTCTTAACATTTGAAAAATATAAGAAACTAAAGAAAAATATTAATATCTTCTGAATAACCAACTTTATAGAGATAATAAAAAGTTTCTGCATAGCAAAGGGAAAAAAAATAACAAAATGTAAAGGCAACCTATGGAATGAAAGAACACATTTGCAAAGCTTATAGCTATTAAGGGTCAGTATCCTAAATACATAAGGAACTCCTTTAATTCAATAGCAGTCAATCAATCAATCAATCAGTGACCTGATTTAAAAATGGGCAAAAGACTTGAACAGACATTTCTCATTTCTCCAAAAAAGATATACAAATGGCTAACAGGTATTTGAAAAGATGCCCAACATCACTAATCACAGGAAAATGAAAATCAAAACCACAATGAGATATCACCTCATTTCTGTTAGATGGCTATCATTTAAAAAAAAAAAAGGAAAAGAAAAAGAAAGGTAAGTGTTGAT
Source organism: Acinonyx jubatus (assembly GCF_027475565.1). Lineage (NCBI taxonomy): Eukaryota > Metazoa > Chordata > Mammalia > Carnivora > Felidae > Acinonyx > Acinonyx jubatus. Next base: position 70,593,235 of record NC_069383.1, on the reverse strand, counting down.
GAGGATATGAGAAAAAGCAGAACCCATGTGTACTGTTGGTGGGAAGGTAAATTGGTGTAGCTACTCTAAAAAACAGTATGGAGGTTCCATGAAAAACTAAAATTAGAACTACCATAGGACCCAGCAATCCCACTTCTGGGTCTCCAGAAGAATTGAAATCAGGATCTCAAAGAGATATCTGCATTCCCATGTTCATTGTAGCATTATTCACAGTAGCCAAGATGAGGAAACAACCCAAATGGCTGTGAACAAATGAGTAAGTAGATAAAGAAATGTGGTGTATACATACAATGGAATATTATTTAGCCTTTAAAAAGAAGGAAATCCTGCCACTTGGACAACATGGATGAACTAGAGGACATTATGCTAAATGAAATAAACAAGTCATAGAAGGACAAATATTGCGTGATCCCATATATATGGTACCTAAAATAGACTGGTAGAAGCATAGAGTAGAATGGTTGTTGCCAGAGGCTGGTGGGTGGGGGAAATGGAGAGAAGATCCTGTTGCTGTTCAACAGGGTTTCAATTGTGATTAAGTCATAGACGTTGTGCTTTTATAGTGCTTAATAATACCATATGGCACACTTTAAAATTTGTTGAGAGGGTAGATTTCATGTCAAATGTTCTTACCACAATAAAAATGGGAGAGAAATGGATCTCCCTCTCTTTCTTTCTCTCTCTCTGTTGGATTTTGTTTTTGCTTTGTTTTGTTTTCAAAACAGAATTTGAGCTCTTTAATACTGCATTACCACTGAATTACCTTGAAATGTAAAGTTGGTACTTTTTGTGAGCTGGCACATTGTTCTTCCTCTTGAATTTTAAAATTTGACTTTGCTGAGGGGAATTTCATTTTCTCTCATCTGAAATTACAAACAGATCTCTCCTGTGCCAGAGTTAAGCATGAAATTAAGGTAATTAAAGATGAGTAAAGCTAAAAGTTCCCTGAGCAAAATCAAAGCAAAGGAAAAAATAAATAAAGACTGTCGTGACTGAGGTAGCATTACTCATAAATCCTCTGGGGGTTGCGCTTTTGCTTTTAATTTTTTTCCTGTTTTCTTTTTCAGCATAGGATTAGATCAAAATTTGAGACCAAGAGACTGGTCACAAAGGATTGTAAGCAGGTGGATTTTTGCATTGGTCTTTTCTTCATTTCTGTAAATGCTTGCTTGTTTCTCTAGCAGATACTTATTATGTGCCCATGGTGTCCCATTCCATAGTATTAAAATGGCAGTGCATCACATTTAGGCAAGGAGTTCACAATTTATGAATACCTAACTTACAACTGTCAATGCCTTCAGCCAAAGACCACCAGGAACCACTTTGTACAAGTTAGATGTATAACTCTATTGCAGTGGGAAAGAACATACAACATGGGAAACCGTGGGGCATCTCAATAAGAGGGAATTAGAAAGAATCTGTTATAGGATTTGGACTTGGATAGAGTGATTTGAGAGAAGGCATAAGGAAAGAGAGTTTGCCCTATACTGGATGCTATTAGAAAAAGAGGGCATTTCTGTTTGGGTGTTTTGTGGATAACACAACCACATGTTTTATTTATTTATTTATTTATTTATTTATTTATTTGTTTGTTTGTTTGTTTGTCTGTCTGTCTGTCTGTCTGTCTGTCCTTAGACAAAACTATGAAGTGGTCTTGCTCTGTTTCATTTTATCATTGTCTCAGGGTGACTTCCTCTGAGGTTAGAGATTGTTTATGTTCAACAGGAGAATAAAATGACCTGGCTCTGAATGTGAGAGCAGCTTATAAGAACATTAAGTTCTACCTGTGAAAATCACTTCCAGATGTGAGGGGCTTGTTTTTCTTCCCTTTCTTTCCCTTTCCTCTCTTTGCTTTCTATTCTGGCATGACCAAGAATTCTTCTTTCTGAGGACAGACCCTCCCAGACTCAGTCTATTCCTTCAGCCTGCTTTGCTTACAGCAGCTCACTTTCTACCCTTGCCTCTGCGGTGGCCACTGCCCAGGGACTCCTTTCCTGCCCTGTAGCCAGTGCCTAAACAGGAACAGAATCAAGCCCTTTTCATACTGCCTGGATCAGGTGAAGACACATATGCTGCAAGCATACCTTACTGCAACTTAGAGGGTCCTGGGCATCCCCAGCTCCTCTTTCTCCCTCACTTCTCATAGTTCATCAATCTCAAATCATCATTCATTCTACAATTTGCTGCCATCCTCTTCCAGTCCATCTCCATTGCCAATACCTTCGGCCAGGCTACTGTGCAGTTTCATTGACAGTATTAGCCTCCTATCTCCCTGCTGTCACCTTTGACCCTTACAGCCCCTCCCCTGAACTGCTTCCAGAATAATCTTCTACAAAGGGAAATCTGAGAGTATTACTGCTTGCCTTTAACTCTCCATGACATTTAAGACAAAGACCAATCTCATTACAAAGCTTGCCGTGATGTAACCTTTGTGTTTCTCTTCAACATGTAGCTTCCTTTTACTTTCAGGACTCTAGTCCATGTGGCAGGGTTTTTTGCTACTCAGATGGGCTCTATAGGCATATTTCCTCCCATGTCTTGACCTTTACACGTGATCTTCCCTCTGCTTGGAACCAGTCCTTCCTCCTTCCCTCCAAGCTCTAATTTACATCTAACTGGCCCTTAAACCCTCAACCTAAGTCTGCCTTATATAAGAAACCCTAGCCCCTTATTGAGTGCTACCATAGCATGTTGCAGTCCCCCTTCATAACACTGTCTCCCTTGATTAGGAGCCCTGCTCAGTGTCTCCTTTGCTCAGAAGACTGTGTATTCCATGAGGATAAGGAATGTATCTGAGTTGTTCTTAGCGATATCCCAGTGCCTGGCATGTAGTGAATGCTCATCAAAATATTTACTGACTGTATGAACATATTAATATATTAATTGAATTTGACATACAAATAAAAATGCTATAATAAGTGCTAGGACATTATATATCACTGTTAGTACTAAGGCTTATTTTAAATTTAATAAACAGGATTATATAGGCTGTCCAGGGAAATTGATGAATATGTCAAATATTGTTTCATGGGAAGATGTGTCCAGAATTCTGGACAAAAAAACTCATAAATAACTTTTTGTAACGTACCCAATTATAGTAGGTGGGCTGTCCACGATTTCTCATGTGTTTTTGTATTAAATGCTATTTTATGTTGTACCATTTAATTTTCATATTTTTTGTTTTCTGTCTCTTCGAATAGATCATGGAGACCTTAAAAACAGGGAATATATCTCTCATTTATTTGTTTTTTCCATAAATCCAAACAGTTTCTGACACATATCAGGAGGAGTAAATGTTGTTCTATTAGATCGGATTTCTGCCCTTAATAATTTGGTCATGCTTAATAAGATAATCAGTTTCCATGGAAAGAATAAATGACATCTGCCTCCTCTCTGTTTTGTGAATTATTGCTCATTCATTACTCATTTGGTCACTCAGTGTTTATAGGACCTTTGCATAGTTGGCTCTATGTTAAGTATTGGTTGTACAATATAAATGAAGAGCAGCTATCTTTGTTGGAGGAGTTCATAAGTAAGTAGATAATAATAAGTGATGTAAATGCTAATGTTATAAGCACAGAAGAAGTATTAACTCTGACTAAGGGAGGATACGGGATCTTCAAGTGAGGGAAATGGGTGTATTCAGGCTATTGTTTTCAACAGCACAAAGGCATAGAGGAGCCGGGGATCAGAGGTAGCATAATTAGTATAGAAGAAATCTGGAAAGGTAGGTTGGATCTGGCCTGGGATTGTGAGCTATGTGAATGAGTTAAGATCTCATCTTATTGAGTGGTGTGTAGACACTGTAGTGTGCAGCCCAGATGCCCCTTGGAAAATAAATGACTTAACGTCCCCAGCTGCCAAGAGAAAGCCCTAGTAATCCATTGTTGGCCCCCTGGGGGATTGCCTCAGGTAGGGAAAGCCATCTTGTCAAAGGTCATGCCTCCTTCCCACAGTGGCCCACATTCACTGATTGATTAATATGAGTAGATAAAGCCTATTTCCTTGACCCCAACTCAGGACAACTCAGAAGAATTATCCCAACCTCAGAACTCCTCAGCTGAGGTCCCACTGAGACAGCTCTTCAGTTTCACTTCTCCCTGTGCTTAATTCTATTTTTTTCCTTCCTTTTCATTAGCATTGATCCTAAAATCATTCCTTAACAAAACTCCTGCTTAGCAACGTACTTTCCAAGTCTGCTTACAACAGGTGGTAGCAGGGAGTCACCCAGGGATCTTAAGCAAGAAAGCGATACAATCAAATATATATTTCTTCAACATGAGCTTTCCCACACATACAAAAACTAATTAGGCTTTAAACAAAAATGCACATCAATTATTTTATTTCATCAGGGATTATTCCTGTAGGGCTGAAAAAGCTGGTATGGCAGCTGTAAAAACATGTAGTATTTATATTTTTCAATAAGGCATCATTTTTCTTCATTATTGACATCATATTCATCTTTTTTAGGATATTTTTTAAACATCAGAATTCATTAAACTTTGTCTCAGTGCAAAAGAACCACAAGGTAAAATCTTTATATTCCGAACATTATAATCAGGAAATTATCCTGGCTAAGAAGTAAATGTATATTCCTGACTTTTTGGAGCAGCATCCTAGGTATAAAATGAAAAAACAAGAAAATTTTCACAATATGTACATGGATTTTTAAAACTTTTTTACTTTACTATAGGAAAATTAACATTTAAATTCTACAAAATGGGATAGTTTTGTTCCCCGGTCAGATGACTGAAGATTGCATCCTTTTAATTTTGTCTTTCAAATATTCAAGTCTTTTTAAAAAATGTATATTTTTTAATGTTTATTTTTTGAGGGAGAGAATGAGAGAGAGAGAGAGAGAGAGAGAAGAGAGAGAGAGAGAGAGCATGAGTGGCGGAAGGGCAGAGAGAGGGAGACACAGAATCGGGAAGCAGGCTCCAGGCTCTGAGCTGTCAGCATAGAGCCTGATGTGGGGCTCAACTCAGGAGACAGTGAGATCATGACCTGAACTTTTTGTCTTCATGTATTATTGGGAGCGCCTCATGTGAGCTCCCCTAAATGCAGACACCATGGGGTCAGCTGCCACGTGGGGCTCCTATTTCTTTCCTCTTTTGCTCTGCCTTCCTAAAGTTGAGCACCACTACATTTACTTCTATGGGAGTTTTCCACATCCCGGAAGTACAATAGTCTCCTGCAGGCACCACTGGGGTTCCCTAAGGACTTGAAGAGTGAAAATTCTCTCATTCCAATCTCTTCAGATTGTGCTCAGCCCCAAGTTGGGGCACTGGAGCCCTGAAGTTGACAAAACTCTACCTTTAGTTCAAAAACAGGAAAGACTCCCTGTTCTGTGTTAAAACTCTATAATGGTAGAATTTTATAATGATAGAATTACTCCTTCATACATTAGCCTAATGATATAATTATCATTACAGGATATGAGCGGGGACACAGACACCATGAATGCAGGCCTGCCCTTCCCTTCAGTGACTAAGGCTTTGTCAGTCTTTTTATGTCCAATTTCTTCTCTTGAAATGACTTTCCTTCCAGGAGTCCTGTTGGTTCCTTATACGGGTCTACTTCATAGTTGACTCAGTATTTCTGAACTCTCTGGTGGTCACCATTTGGATTGGGGATACTACGAAACAATAAGTGATTATGCAATTATCTGCTTTAAGAGATTCTAGAATTTCTCTAATTGCTAACACACCTCAAGATGAGTTGAAGTCATCAAATATTTGTAAATAGCTAAGAGAAGAGAACAAATTGTTGCTATTTCCAGTCTACTCTTTTTTTCTCTTTCAGAGGATCATAAATTCTAGATTTTTATTAATATATTTTTCAAAGAATAACTGATTCAGTGCTGTTCGAAATTTTGAGAATTGTCATAATATCTCATGTAAACAAGACAACATTTATATGGATGAGGGAGACTTATTTAAAAGATTACTGAGAAATTCATAAAATACAAGAATCTTTCTTGACAAAACATGATGTGTAAAGCATTAAAAGGGCTCTCATCTTAAAAACTGGAAAGAGGATTTGTGACAGCCAGGCAAAAACCTTTAAAATTGTATTGTAAGAAAAAATGGTAATTTCTCAACAGAAAAAAATCCTTATTCATCATTCAATATATCATCATTTAATATGAAAGACAGCAGAATGTGCTTATTAAATGCTGAATAAATTTGCATTTTAGAGTAATTTAATTTTCAATAAAGTAATTTGGATGGCTCAAGTAAAACATAAAGGTGTTTAACTGAACAGATTATTTCAGGTATAGATTTTATAGAAAAAAAATCTATTGTCAGATAAAATAGACATTTTTATTCCTAACATAAATTTTGAAAACTTTAAAATGATTATCACAAAAATAATATAGTTCCAATATACTGAAATGATTTAATTTCAGTAAGGCTTTCTTTTCTTCCTTTGTAAGCATAAGTTTAACATCTACCTCTAGCACTTTTATTGTTCATAAAACCATTCTATTTCATTCACAATTGTTTTGTCAGACTCTGATGGTTTATTGCAGAGAATTACTCAAGATACTAGGATTTGTTAGAAGCGGGAAAATCATGAAAATTCAATTTGAAAGGACAGCAACACCAAGATTAGCTGTCTGGATTTCCAATTCTAGACATTCGGAGCACTTGATTTTCAGACATATAAGGAAGAAGTCTACAACCTCTCTTTATCACCGCTTCCAGCAACTAACAACCCATATTGCAGGAAGTTTGACACAAGTGATTGTTATGATACATGACTTAAACCATGTTTTTCTTTAAAAAAAAGAAAAAGAAAGAAAGAAAGAAAAAAAACTCTGATGTTATCACCTTGTGTTTTCTTGAAGGACTAGGAGTTAAAGGCCTAAGAGAGAAATCAAAGGAGTGGTGATACCTAACAGAAGCTATATTCTTTACAGAAAAAGAGTAGCACTTTAAGAAATATTTTATTTGGCTTGAATTTAGAAGTGGTCTTAAAAGAGATCAGAATATCTAAGGATAGAATCATCCTTTAAAAAAAAAATTCACTTGGAACTGTACAACCCTATTTGGAACAATTGGACAAATACTGCCATGACCCAACTGGTTTTTTACAATATGTGGAATTTGCCAAGTCCATGATATTTGTAGATTTCTAGACAAGTCTCCCATTACACCATACCACTTGAATACATGGTCAGAAGACAGCTTTTTCTTACTTTTAGCACATACAGAAACAGTTATCAATTGTTATCTATCAACAGTAGACCAATGTAAAAAATTATACATACAAGGTTTGTATCTTTCAGAGACCATGTAGTTTAAAATGTGTGAGACTATTAAGTTGTTACTGGGGCACCTGGGTGGCTCAGTCAGTTAAGTGTCCAACTTCAGCTCAGGTCATGATATCATGGTTTGTGGGTTCGAGCCCTGTGTTGGGCTCTGTGCTGATAGCTCAGAGCCTGGAGCCTGCTTCAGATTCAGCGTCTCCCTCTCTCTCTGCCCCTCCCCAGCTTGCACTCTGTCTCTCTCTCTCTCTCTCAAAAATAAGTAAAACATTAAAAAAAAAAAGTTGCTACTGGGGGTGGTGGAGGGTATGTATAGATTTATATATAGGACATACGAAACATATGCATACATTTGCAACATACCTGTCATTTAGCCTGCAGAATTTGAGACTAATTTTAGCATTGTGAACTGTATTGTTTTTGCTTTTTGTCTGCCTGATTTTAACATTAGGTCATGTGTGAAAATTAACTATGATAACATTATAGGTCTCCATGCCATTTTAATTTAGCAACAATATGTCTGAACTTATGAATATTTAGAGGTAAATGAGGCTTCCTCTTTTCTATTTAACTTAAATGTCTCACTCTATCAAAGTCAGCAATTTAATTTATTTTACTATAACAACTATAATAAAAAAGTACAAAATTTAAAAAGTAAAAAAATTAAAAAATCTGCCCACATGATATACATGGTCTTTCCTACCTTCTAGTGCTCTTCACCAAAAAATAATGAAGTAAAATAAAATTAAACTAAATCTAACTCAATATTTGTTAATGTACTTGAAGTATATTTTAAAAATTATTGAAAAAATGACTGTTTTATTGGCTAAATATTCTATAAATACTGCACATTTAAAGTCACCTGAACACTTGCTAACAAAGCTGAAATGTATCATAAGTATTACTTAAGAATACTTCTACTTTATCAGGTATTTTAAAAACTGTTTCCGAACCATTCCATGAACTAGCCAAAAGTTTTCAGAATGCAATAAAACTGCTTGTAATCATTGTCCTTTGAAATGCAAAATATAGAAAATGCTAAACTTGGGTAAATGAGCTGTAACAAATGATTATTATAATTATTTTCAATTTTAATATACAGTTTATAATTATATATTATAAAATGTTTATTATAAAATAATTATTATAACATGTTAATCTAGCAATAATATTCCAATTTATTTCTAACTTCTAAGGCTATTTTATTCTATGTATCCTGCAACAATACCATATGACAAAATAGTTCTCTTCATAACAAATCCTGTATATTTTTCAGAGATAGGACATACACCATTTCTGTTCTAGTCATGTTGAACATGTAGCATTATGAGAAATATAAAAATTGTCTACATTAAATTTTTTTTAAATGTTTATTGATTTGCTTTTGAGCAAGGGAGAGCACACAAGAAGAGGAAGGACAGAGAGAGAGAGGGAGACACAGAATCTGAAGCAGGCTCCAGGCTCTAAGCTGTCAGTGCAGAGCCTGATGTGGGGCTTGAACCCACAAACTGTGAGATCATGACCTGAGCTGAAGTCAGACACTCAATGGACTGAGCTACCCAGGCACCCCTGTCTAACAGTGTTAGTTGACAGTAAATGATAAAAAGAAAATCTTTTCAAAGTTTGTTTCATGTTTCCATTGATAAAATGCAACTAATATTTTTAACATGCCTGTACTTTTTTGTCAATTGAAAATATTTTTATAAGGGGCACCTGGGTGGCTCAGTCAGTTAAGTGTCTGACTCTTGATTTCAGCTCAGGTCATGATTTTACAGGTTGGTGGGATTGAGCCTGCATCAGGCTCTGTGTTGACAGCGCAGAGCCTGTTTGGGATTCTCTCTCTCTCCTTCTCTCTCTGCTCCTGCCCCACTCTCGCACTCTTCCTCTCTCTCAAAATAAATAAATAAACTTAAAAAGAAAAAGAAAATATTTTTGTAAGAAAATAATTCTTTCTTCATATTTCCATACATTTAATTTATTAGTTGTTTAATAATGTTATGTATCCATTTAGGTAATATTAACATTTAAATTTTAACATGTTATAGTTAAATTCATTTAAATCTCTACAAAATTTTTTAAAATTTATTTATTTATAGTGAGAGAGAGAGGGAGAGAGAAGTGGGGCTCAATCCCATGAGCCATGAGATCAAGACCTAAGCTGAGATCAAGAGTCAGATGCTTAACCGACTGAGCCACCCAGATGCCCCTCTGCAACGTCTTAATGCCATCATTTCTGTGGTCTCCTCTGTTGATACATAGTTTACATAGTTTTGAATTTTATAAGGATACTTTATAAGAAACATGTGCTCAGTTTTGTTCTTGTGGCCAGGTCTACCTTTATAGTTCTCATATTTGCATATAATTCTCACAAGTCATTTTCGAAGTAGAGAGACAATTTTAACATAATTTATATTAAATGTCTTATGCTTTGTATATGAGCTTAATGTTGGTTTTGAAAATTTTAAACCATTATTTCAATTATTATCTTCAGTTATTATGCCCTTGATTCAGTAAGGATCTCTCATTCTTCAGTTGTTAATTCATTGGTCTGATAGGCCAAGCAACTTAATTGTGCATTTCTAAAATAAATATGAAGTTGAGAATATTTTTTGAGGAAAAATGTACTAATATTTATTGGTAAACTTACTAGTAATTACTGGTATACTGCTATTAATGAACTAGTATGGATTATATGCAAATGACACAATTCACACATTACATCTTCTTTCAATAAAATTATATATTTCTGATTACTACAAAGATTAATCTTTTGGTTGCAACAAACCCTTAATACATTGTGCCAAGTGATGGCTCATTTCTTCTACCAAATCCCAGCTTTACTGCTGGTGTCCTTGGGTATATTACTTAAGTTCTTTGTGCCTCAGTTTCCTTACATGTAAAATGGAGGTAATAATAGTAACAGTTTGCAAGCTGCTAGGAAAATTTGTTTTCTAAAAAAAAAAAGAAAGAAAGAAAAAGGGAGGGAGCCAAACCATAAGAGACTCTTAAAATCTGAGAACAATCTGATGGTTGATGGGGGGTGGAAGGGAGGGGAGGGTGGGTGATGGGTACTGAGGAAGGCACCTGTTGGGATGAGCACTGGGTGTTGTATGGAAACCAATTTCACAATAAATTTCATATTTAAAAAAATTTGTTTTCTGTTGCTGCCATATCACATTATCACATAACACATTATTCTTTAAAGAATACCCATTTATTATATCTCATGGTTCTGTAGGTCAGAATTCTGGGTGGAGCATGACTCAATGAATCCTTTGCTTAGAGTCTCATAAGGGTGAAATCAGCAAGACTGTATTCCTTTCTGGAGGTTCTGGGGATGAATCTGTTTCTGAGCTCATTTGGGTTGTTGGCCAACTTCAGTTCTTTGCAGTAATGGGACTGAGGTCTTCATTTACTTGTTGACTATGAGCCAGGGTTCAGTCTTTGATCCTGAAGGCTATCCCATTTCTTCTCACCTCTCCAGCAATAGTGAGTTGAGTCTCTCTCATACCTTGAATCTTTCTTGCTTCTGCTGCATCTCTCTGATCTTGAGCCAGAGAAAGTTCTCTGCTTTTCAGGGCTCATTATGATAAAATTGTGTCCATTCTGATAATTTAAGATAATTTCCCTATTTAAGGTCCATAACCTTACTTACTTCTGCAAAGTCCCTTTTGCCATATATGTAACATCTTCACATGGTCTGGAATTTAGGATGTGGACATCTTTGGAGGGCTAATATTTGGCCTATAACATAATATTCAAGAAATTAATTCATGGAAAGTGCTTAAAACAATGTTTGATGCAAATGGTTCTTTTAATAATAATTGTAATAACTGAAAATTCATACATACAATGTGCCATGACATCATCTGCACCCAACATTTCGTACAAACCCATTATTAACACTTATTAGTGTGATTGGCTGTGGCTATATTATTAGCCCACAACGTTAAAAAAAATGTTCTGTCTTAATCATTTTTGTGGTGTCAAATTAAAGTGATATTTTAGAATATATTTAAAAGCTAAAGTCAAATTAGGATATATCTTTCTTTTTTTAATTTTTTAAAATTTACTTCCAAATTAGTTAGCATATAGTGCAACAATGATTTCAGGAGTAGATTCCTTAGTGCCCCTTACCCATTTAGCCAATCCCCCCTCCCACAACCCCTCCAGGAACCCTCAGTTTGTTCTCCATATTGAAGAGTTTCTTATGTTTTGTCCCCCTCCCTGTTTTTATATTATTTTTGTTTCCCTTCCCTTATATTCATCTGTTTTGTCTCTTAAAGTCCTCATGTGAGTGAAGTCATATATTTGTCTTTCTCTGACTTACTAATTTCACTTAGCATAATACCCCCCAGTTCCATCCACGTAGTTGCAAATGGCAAGATTTCATTCTTTTTGATTGCTGAGTAATACTCCATTGTATGTATATACCACATTTTCTTTATCCATTCATCCATCGATGGACATTTGGGCTCTTTCCATACTTTGTCTATTGTTGATAGTGCTGCTATAAACATGGGGATGCATGTGTCCCTTGGAAACAGCACACCTGTATCCCATGGATAAATGCCTAGTAGTGCAATTGTGGGTCGTAGGGTAGTTCTATTTTTAGTTTTTTGAGGAACCTCCATACTGTTTTCCAGAGTGGCTGCACCAGTTTGCATTCCCACCAACAATGCAAAAGAGATAGGATATATCTTTCAGTTGTGAATTATCACTTTATACGAAAAATTTTGTATTTAACACAGGAGAATAATTCAATCTGAATATTCATCAGATTTTGGGCTATTGCTATCCACTGTTACATTAAGAAGTTAACAGCAACCAGGCAAGCTTATCAATGAATTAAAATAAAAAAAAAACTGTCGGTTTAGGGTACCAGCTCAATCAAAAACTCAAACACAGACGTATTTTCAGTCTACAGCAGTTTTCAATTACAGGAAAGTCATCCCAATGCTCTGAAGTAGTCCTCTATTAATATTACAAATAATTTAAAAATTACAAAATAAAACTTAAAATATAGGGGCGCCTAGGTGGCTCAGTTGGTTAAGTGTCCAATTCTTGGTTTTGGTTCAGGTCATGATTTCAAGGGTACATAAGTTGGAATCCTGCCTTGGGCAGAATCTGCTTAGGATTCTCTCTCTCTCCCTCTCTCTCTGCCCCTCCCCTGCTCGTGCATGCACACTCACTTCTCTCTCTCTCAAAATAAATAAACTTCAAAAAAAAAGAAAAAGATATCATAGGGAATTAGAAGATCCCTAATAACACATAGAGTCCAGCTGGAGAAATATTTAGGCCCAAACTAAGTTTTCTTGTAGAAATATAACATGTTCTAGTTACTTATGTGAATCCTTTTCTCTTGAAGAAGGAAACCACTTTTTTTACATTTTGAAATTCTTCATTCTACAGAGACCTGCAGTATAAAGTTGGTTAAGTTAAATTTAACATGTTGCTTAATAAACATAGCAAAGTGATGAATGGATAAGGAAATTGTGGTTTAGATATACAATGGAATACTACTTGGCAATGAGGAAGAATGAAATATGGCCTTTTGTAGCAACGTGGATGGAACTGGAGAGTATTATGGTAAGTGAAATAAGTCATACAGAGAAAGACGGATACCATACGTTTTCACTCTTATGTGGATCCTGAGAAACTTAACAGAAGACCATGGAGGAGGGGAAGGGAAAAAAAAAAAGAGAGGGAGGGAGCCAAACCATAAGAGACTCTTAAAAACTGAGAATAAACTGAGGGTTGATGAGGGGTGGGAGGGAGGAGAAAGTGGGTGATGGGCATTTAGGAGGGCACCTGTTGGGATGAGCACTGGGTGTTGTATAGAAACAAATTTGACAATAAATTTCATGTTAAAAAAAAATTAGCCAGGCTTCAATATCCATAAATATGTGAGGGTTTTCATTTGGCTTACATGTGAAGTATGATTAGTTCTTCAGTTTCACAGAGTAAAAATCAAAATGAAATAAACAGGGAAAGTTTCTAAGGTATTATTTTTCTCCAGTTTCATAAGAAGGTTAAACTCTGTGTATCTAGAGTGTTATATATTTTCCAGATGCTTTTCAAGCTCTTAATTTTCTGTTTATTGCTGTTAAGGGCCTGTTATTACTTTGATGCAGCAGATTAACAGACCAAAACTCAATTTAACATGTTAAAAGCTAGTGGCAGAGCAAGTAGACAAAACAAAACAAAAAATATACCCGCAAAAAGTCCTCATGACCAATATGGTCCTCACAGACTTTTATTTATTTATTTATTTTTTATTTTTATTTTTTTTCAGTATATGAAGTTTATTGTCAAATTGGTTTCCATACAACACCCAGTGCTCATCCCAGAAGGTGCCCTCCTCAATACCCATCACCCACCCTCCCCCCCCTCCCACCCCCATCAACCCTCAGTTAGTTATGCTAAGTGAAATAAGCCATACAGAGAAATACAGATACCATATGGTTTCACTCTTATGTGGATCCTGAGAAACTTAACAGAAACTCACAGACTTTTAGATGAACATCTCTCAAATCCTGTAAATAACAGGATGGCTGATAAATAAGCATATATTTAGCATTGTTAACTACAATGACAAACTGATTTGTTCTGAGAATAACCTCTAGAGGAAGACTTCCTGGGTTCTGACTCTGAAATCTATATTAAATGGAAAAGTTCAAATAGAAAAATGAAACTTCAGTAAATGATGGGTGAGGGAGAACTAAAGAGGAAACATTAAAAAAGAGAAATAAACAAAAAACCAAAACCAAAACTGTTCAGAACATGCCCCTGGAGCCATTTATAATTCCTTGGTATAACTAAGTATTTAAATTACTTGTTTCTTAATTATCTGGGCTGCAACTTATCACCTAGTCTTTAGGAGAACACAGGCTACACAAAAACAAAATAGTGATCGGTGGAAATTAGTTCCATGACATACAATTGATTGCTTATAAAACAAGGAGGATTTAGTGTTATCACATTGTAGAAAAGTGTTTGTTTTCTTCCACAGATGTGCCCATTAGTTAGGAGCATAACATATGGCTGGAGGGTAATTAAGAAGCTGGTGCCTCAAATATGAATAAATAAAACTGGAGGGTGCAACCATGTTACATCCCTCAGTCCCTGCTGATCTTTGTAACAGAACTTTGACCCATGAGTAGTCGTTCTGTTTAGTGACATATAGTGACTTGGGGAACTTCAAGGAAAAAGCAAGTTTAGGGAAGAGAGAAGAGGAAATCCAGAGTGCAGTTTGCACTTGCTAAGTTTAAGGTGTCTATTAGGCCTTTGTGTATACAGATCCAATAGACAAATACTCTAATCAAACTCATGGAAAAGGTTAGGTGGGAGATATAGATTTTGGGGGGGGAAGCATATAAATGATATCTAAAGTCATTGGAAAAGACTGAGATCCCTCTGGCAATAAATATAGAAAAAATACAATTGAAAATAAAAGACAGTTCTCTAGCATTAGATGTCAGGAAGAAGAGTAAAATGAAACAAGGAGACTGAAAAGAAGCAGCAAATAAGAAAAAAGAACAATGCCTTGCAACAATAGTTCAGAGGCATTCCAAGAAGGTGGCAGAGAGGAATAATGCCAAATGACAGTGAGAGGCCAAGTTAAATGAAGACTGAGAATGGACCTAAGTGTTTGGTCACATGTAAGTCATTGGTGAATTGAAAAGAACAGTTTTAGTGGATTGATGGGGACTGGACTGGGATAAGAGTGTGTTAGATAGCCATAAAGAGGAGCAGAGAAATGTGGTAGCAGCTTAAGAGGATCTCCTGTTAAGGGGTAGAATTGTATTTTTTTTTTTTTTATTGGAGATGTTACAACATTTGTGTATGTTGAATTGGGAAGGAAAGTTAATGAAGAAGAGAAGGGTAATCATTGGAAGAGCAGAGTTCTAGAGCAGGTGAAAATGGTATTTGTGAAAGGATTAATCCTAAATAAAAGCCAGAGAGTTCATTGCCCATTACAAGAAAGCAGTTATTGCTAATGACAAGAACAAGAAGACAAAAAGGTCTTGATCACTAGGGTGGGTGACTAAGGCTGAGTGGAGGACGAGATCATCGGAAATGGGAATGTGTAGAAACGGGGTGGGGAGTAAGCTAATGGATGAATCATGTTGGTACAATCCACTCTTTACAGACAATAATTATTAGAAGTCCCCATGGAGTGTTTAAATATACCCATGAATAAGAACAGAGTGCCTCTTGCCTCTGATCATAGCTACTGTGAACTCTTCTGATGATGGCTACAGATGATCCCCAAAGTAGAAGTGATAGGACAGTTCTTCAGGCTGCTTCAGGACAGGAAAGGAAAAGGCTTTCCTTTCTGCTGTGTTAAGTGTTGGACCTGAAGGTGCTGTTCTCACTTAAAATCATAAAATGTTTTCTCTCTGGGGGCTTACACTAGAGGAAGGGTTTGGTCCAGGTGCTTTGATTATGTTCCCTCTCCAGTTTCAGACCTTGTCACTGCATACTGCTCATTGTTTCAGACTCTTCTTACAAAAATTTCCTCTCTGGGACCCAGTTATGGAAACGATTTATGTTTTTCCTACTGAAATAGTCCCCAACCCTATGAAAACTAGTCACTGCAAATATATAGTGGGTGATACCTGAAAGCTATATCTAAATATCAATTGCAGCCCTGCCCATCATATGAGACAATACAAATATTAGAAAATATGCAGGTCTTAGAATATAATAGTAGAGCCCAATGATCAACACTGGAAGATGCTCTCATGCAATTTCACAGAGCACTGCTCGGTGTGAAGATTTCGGCTTGCATAGCCTTGATTTTAAAAGTATCCTCTTACATACAGGAAACGTCTCCTGCCTGACCAAGAGCCCAGTTTTGATGGGAAGTACAGTACATGGAATTGTGAGAAAAATGGGAAAGCACTGTGGCCAATAGATAACCTCCTGAATAATGAATGAGTGATAGGTGCTACAACTCGATCAATCTCCCATACAATAAGGCTGAATCCATGAGACTGAGCTTCAGGGGACAGCCAATATGAGAAGGAAAGCAGGAATTACTGAGAGGAAGGCAGTTTGTTCAGGTCTCCTAAGATTACTTGTCTCACTCTGAGCTGGATTACAGGGACAAAGACTGATAATACATGACCTTGACTCATTGTTAGTATTGCTGATAAGTCTCCTAAGGCAACTGATTAGAGGTCAAGAAGGAGAAGATAAACACATTAGCAACTGATCTGAAGTTAGAAATAGCATAATTTATGGATATTGAAATGTATAATGGATATTGGGATGATTTTTCAATATAATCCTCCATAATGAAATTAGAAATCATATAAAACTGAAGTCACAGATTAAAAGGTCAGAATTAACTAATTTCTTTTTCCTTTTTGAGGCAATAATCTTAGGCTTTTATAGTTCATGAAGACACCAAAATCTAGGTATACATTTCAATGAATCTCAATTTATGAGACATTTTGCCTTAAGGGGACAAAATGTACCTGTAAGAAAAAAGTGTATCTTTTTTCTTTTCCTTTCAATGGGAAAAATTCAGCTAGCTCGAGAAAGAGAAGATTCAAAAGTCTACGCTGGTTCTGTAATTCACATTGTGACATTTAACTGTCAGCTATTATTTCTAAACTATTAACTTTTATGAAAGCTATTTAGACAATGATGTCAATGGTTAATAATATTGTGGTTTCAAAAATATCAGTGGATAAAGGACATAATTCTCAGGGCAGTTTTTAAAAAATTCTGAACCCTTCCTTCCTTCCTCCCCCCCCCCCCCCCCCCCGTCTCTCTCTCTTGTTTTTTTGAGGAAAAATTTGGGGCAATAGTTTTGGCACCATCATTTTTTCTTTTACATAGAAACATCCTTTGCTTTTCTCAATATTAAATACCTTCAAGGATTGATGATGCCCTGAGAGCATCGTAAGATTTTCAAACTTCAGGTTAGAATGGTTCCTGCAGGTGAACAGTAGGTGTTCAAGAACCAGTTTCTGAAAGAGTTCTAGTAGCTGGAACAAGTGCTTTCTCCCAATTGAGAGTTGATAGTAACGCAAGTATTAAAAAGGAAAAAGCCAACGGCAAAATCGACACAAAATATTCCTCTTATTGCATTATTTTTTTGGCTCTGCAGTTCCTTTCACAGTTTCTGCTTATAATGCTGTGAACAGTTCCAACATTCCTGAGCCAAGCCAGTTATTAATTCCTTGAGAAAATTAAATTGTTTTTAATAAAAAAAAGCAAAAAATTTTCTAAGTCTTGTTAGTAGAGTTACTTAAATTTCACCAAACTAATCTAACAATATAAACTCAGGGATTTTTTTAAAGGTATTAACTATGGGTACTTTTAAGGATACTTGGGGATTTTATGAACCATAAAAAGAAGTTGTTACACTCTAACATTTTTAATTCATTTTTCAAATATTAGTCCATGAAGGCATTTCATTTCGCTGATATGATTTTTCCCTAAGGCAAAATATATATATATATATTTGTTTATGTAAAGGATCAATAGAAAAGTGCTTCTCAGAAGGAAAATCATTAAATTCTCCTCCCCAGAGATAGATAGAGCTCTCCTCAATAAGGCATGAAGTAGTTTTACTTCTTATTAATAACTCCAGATAAATGATTCTTATTTTTGAATGTGCCTGTATCTCCAGGTGTAAGTCAAAATGCTCCCATTCCTGTTGGCAACTCTCAAAGCACAAAATGGAGCCTGGGTTTCTGTGCACCTTCACAGGGAAGCCTTAGGTTATTCACTCAGGAGAGCTAATTCCTCTGACTGTGATGGTAAAACAAGCCCAGATTTCCAGGAGGAGAGTCCTAGACCATCTCTAACACTTTCAGCACAGAGGGAATTTCAAAGCATTGCCAAATAGCATTCAGAAGATGGCCAGGAGTAAACAATCCTCATAAAAAATAAGGTCTGGTAGAGGCTGAGTGAATGGTCTCTGTTTAACCAGGGCATCATTTTCTGTTCCTTATATCAATCTTTAATAATAAATAAAAAAAATCAAAGAAATATCACCTATAACTCATATGGCAACTTTAAGTCTTCAAAAATATTTGTACTGATACCATTCTAATGTGATCCTCAGAACATAGCAATAAGATATTTTGTAAGTGGGATCGTGTTATACAGAATAATTAAGTGACTGTTCTAAAATCACATGGAAATTGAGTGTCCAGGTACCATTCAGGTTTCATAATTCCTAACATCAGGCTCTGTGTATAGTTCAGGACTGCCCTTTTGCAAGGAAAGAATTTAGAATTCTCGTCTGTGCCCCCATGACAGAGACATTTGGAAAACACAGACTCACTAATTATCTACATCCTAAAGCAAAATTTGAGTTAATTGTCACCATTTATTTTCATGGAGGAATTTAGTCAAGTAATTATGAAAATTATTTCAAAGAACAAAATCTGTTGGCAATGATAGACTCTAATGAGCAAATATTAAGCTGCTACATTAGTTCTCCAAAATTAGTGCCCTTTCTATTTCTTCCTTAAATATAACAGTTTCTTTGAGAAGAATTAGATATTATTAGTCCTTGACATCAAAAGCCATGGGGAAATAATTATAAAGTTGAATGAATATCTTAACTTTGTTGTGTGGCAGGCCATGGCCACGTTTCTTCATGGAAAGCCCTGAAGTAGACGTAAATGGAAAAACACCTGGACCCAATAGGCACCGAGAAGGAAGTGTATAATTGAGGTTGAAGATGGCCAGCTGTCCACAGAACCAATTTCCTTTTTCTCTGTGCTAGTCACAAAGGCTGCAGGTACCCACATGACTTAATTCTACTTGATAGAATCTGGAAACAAGTGATGGATGCCAATTTCAGGCCTGGCTCATAAAACCCTTTTTCCCTCCAAGCCCTTTCCCCATTTGCCAGCCTGATGAAACAAGCATAATGGCCTTAGAAGCCACAAAATGGGATAAACCCAAAGCCCTGAATCACCACATGAACAAGAGCTATTTACCAATTAGGAAGACCAATTTTGGAAGTTATGTAAAAACTAAACTTCTGTCATATTTGAACTATTTCACAGTTGGAGTTTATTTGTGAGAGCAGGTAGAATTTCTTTATCTAATGTGTGCAACGCCCAGCATATGCACAGAAAGGACAACTTTGCATTAGAATGTTAGCAAAAGTTCAAGACTTATAATGTGGACAGCTTGAGCACCAGTAACAGAATTATTGTCTTACATGGAATCATAATCACATGGGAATTAGTGTGACCCTTTCAGGAGTGAGGCTTAAAGTCCAGTGTAGCCCTCTATTTTGGTCCCCTCAAACTAAGAATATACCTTTTCCTTGAGCAGGGCATTCACCTGAATCACTACCACCCCGGGTAC
This sequence comes from Acinonyx jubatus, assembly GCF_027475565.1. Taxonomy (NCBI): domain Eukaryota; kingdom Metazoa; phylum Chordata; class Mammalia; order Carnivora; family Felidae; genus Acinonyx; species Acinonyx jubatus. The sequence goes on along the minus strand of NC_069383.1, from coordinate 70,573,617 downwards.
AGCCTCATGAGGAATGAAAAGGAGGATGGTGAGGCCATCATCACTCAGATGTATCCATGTTGATGTTCTTCTCATGTCCCTTTGGTACTTGATAAAGCTTATGAGTAGGACTACTTAGTGTTGGTGATTTCTGCCATCAAAAAACTGAGCCCCAGCCTTCTTTGATCATTTATATGAGCAACCACTATATATACAAAGCAGAATATATTGTATGGAAATCAAAAAGCAGCTTTATTTTCATTCACATTGCACTTTTAAAAGTATACTGTGAGGGCTCCTTTGTCCTCTGCCCCTGAATGAAATTTAGGGAATGTCTGAATATTACCATATAAAATATAGGCTCAGTTCAGTAATGACTATGGCCAATCCACCATTGAGATTAAAAATTTTAAGATTCATGTTTGGTCTGCTTCATTCTTCTGTAGGATAGCTCTCTACAGTGGGAGAGTGGAACATTTCTTTCCCTTCCCTTTCCTTGTACTTAAAACTAGTTAGAGGTATTTAGACTTAGAGGAATAAAAGGTTTGTTGATATTATTATGTGGAATATAATATCTGATATTAAATAACCCAAAGGTATAAACTTAATATAACAAAAGTGAAAATGTCTACAAATAGAGGAAAATTAAATTTTTTCCTGTTAATAGTTATAATCATATCTTTACCACTACCCATTAGAAACTGTCGAATATAGCCAAATAATAATTTTAAATTCCAGGCCTTAAATCTTAACTCCATTCAGAACACTGGTGTTTGACTTTAGGAAAAAAAAATAATATATTTTCTTACTGAATTATAATTCAGTGTGAGAATGTGTTACCTCAGGCAACCATATGAGATACTATTAAAAATGCAATTTATTCTACTACATAAAAATAACTAAAAATGCTCCAAATCACAGAAGTGATGTAAGCAATGAACTGAAACATATTTCAAATCCATTAAATTTCAGAGTATGTTCATTCTACTTCTGCACAGAAAGTAGCAGTCAAGAAAGTCAGTATTGTTTATTGAAATCTAACTTTCATTATAAGAAGAGAACATTTTGATAAATGTTTCTAATTGTTGAAGATGGGTAGGAGTGCATGGAGATTCATTATATGTTCTCTCACTTGTTTTGTGTGTTTGAAAATTTACATAATAAAAATTTTTGTTGTGATATTTAAAAAACAAAAAGATATTTATATTTGAGCCAATTTATGTACTTGAGCTACTGGTAGGATATCAGTGTGGCTCTTTCTCTGGAAGTCACTTTACACATTGATCCTTTGTGCCAATCTAAATTGAAATGGCCATTCATGTTTCAGCAGCTTGGCAATATATACCCACGTATATAACCACGTATAACCAGAATCCTGAGCTTTATGTTAACCACTCCCTTGTTTCTTGGTAATTTTACCATATATAGATGCATCCCTAAATGACATGTGGCTTGGTTTTGTCTACTTCTGAATTTTATGTAAATGAATAATATATGTATACTTTGTTGACTTGTTTCTTTCACGTAAAAAGACATTTGAGAGCATCACCCAATGCTGATGTGCTCAATTGAAGTTTGTTAATTTTTGTTGCTATTCTTTAGTATGAATATATGACCAATTTATTGTTGCTTTTTCACTAAAGATCTGCTTTTGATGAACTTTGAGGATGTGTTCATTTTCTAGTTATTACAAACAATGCCACCTTATTAATTGCATGGATATGAATTAACCTAGGATTAATGTAAGTAGAATTGCTGGGTCAGTGGGTATAGGTTCACGTTTTTTAGGTAGGATCAAACTGGTTTCCAAAATTTTTGTGCCAGTACCCATTAGCATGTAGAAAGTTCCTATGGCTTTACAGCCTTACTGATACTTTCATTTTTTACCATACCAGGCATAATTTCTCTTGTAAATGAAGCAATACCTATGATGATAAATAAGCACCAGGAAAAGAGAAAAAGTGATGCAGTCTGAACCCAAGTTTATTACGAGCCTCATGAGTTTCACATGTTTTCCAGACTTTTGCCAATAATAGTCTTTAAAAATAAAAGTGAAGAGTACCTGCTGGGTATCACAAAACAATTACTTCTCAAGTAAGTCAGAAATAACTGCTTGGAAAAGCTACAGTTAAGAGAAGAAGACTTTTTAAATGAATACAAATTAATATTGACTTTTAGGATTTATTACTTATATTAGATCTCTTCCATTTGCGCATTTTAGGCTAACTTCCCCCTGCTCCCTATCGTGGGAGGTTGACCTATTTGGGACCCATTGCCTTCTGGCTTCTCATTGGATTTAGCCAATGGAGAACTCCAACAGAAAACAGGAAGGAAAAGGCTTTCTGTCATGGGACCTGGTCAATATGCCAGAGGGTTCAGCTCCTCTCAAGGCATCATCTCCAGAAGACCTCCAACTACTCTCTCTACCCCGTCCTTCTTCCTTCTCTTCCTTCCATACTGGCTGACCCTGATAACATTCTCTAATGAATTGTCAGCATGCTAATCTCTACCTCAGCGACTGTTTACCAGAGAACCTAACCTATGAAAAAGATAGACTCTTTTGTTTTTCGAGATTGATGAGACAATAAGGAATGGCTCATAAAATTGTAAATTTCCTTATGTTGTTAGGTGATTTATAATTTGGGTGCTCAAAGCTCCATTAAAAATGTTAATGGTGATTTTACTGAAAAGGTCAATAACTCCTGTGCCCTCTTGAATAAATAAATGAATTTATTATTCATTTATTAAAATGAATTCTTAATTTTTTTCCTTAACGTTTATTTATTTTTGAGTGAGTGAGAGAGAGAGAGAGAGAGAGAGAGAGAGAGAGACAGACTGTGAGTGGGAGAGGGGCAGAGAGAGAGAGGGAGACACAGAATCTGAAGTAGGCTCCAGACACTGAGCTGTCAGCAGAGTCGGATGCAGGGCTCGAACCATGAGATCATGACCTGAACCAATGTTGGATACTTAGCTGACTGAGCCACCCAGGCACCCTATTGAATTTCTAACATAACAAACAAAAAGAGAAAAATTGAGGAACAAATAGGATCTTTTAAAAAATATGTTTGTTAATTTGTTTTGAGAGACACAGAGAGAGAACAAGAGCAGGAGGAGGGCAGAGAGAGGAAGAGAGAGAATCCTAAGCAGGCTCTGCGCTATCAGCACAGAGCCCAGTATGGGGCTTTATTTCACAAACTGCGAGATCATGACCTGAGCCAAAATCAAGATCAGATGCTCAGCACCCCGATATTCTGAATGTGCATTTTATTACCCTCTTTCTTTTTCTTATATTTTCTTGTTCTCATTCTCTCTTTTCCTCTACTCCCTCCCTCTCCCTCTCGGTCTCCTCTCTGTCTCCTTCACTCCCTCCATTACCTCTCCTTCATGTTCTATCTTTCTGTCTCTCTGATCCTTCCTGTCTTTTTTTCTGTAAGCATGTATCTTGCGTTTCAGAGATTTATGTTTCATTATGTTTCTTCTTTTCCAATTTTTGAAAGGAGTCTTAGCATTTACCACAATCATTTTGATTGAAGTCATCTTATGCCCCTGTTTAGTAAATTCTAAAAATAATTATTTTCTTTATGTTGTGGTGACAGCAATTTTGTTAGCTTTCTGTCCCCTGAGATAGTTAATATTTTCCCCCAACCACCTTAGTTGACCTTACAAATCCCAGGAAGAAGTTTTATAAATGCCAAAGTTGCTTATTTATGGAATACTGATTTGAACCTAGGTAGGGTAGGTACTTATCTAACATGATTGCAACCAGTAGTTGTTCATTTAATTGGAAAGCCAGTTTGAAATGAGTAGGCATACAAGTAATACATACATACATCTTAAACATTTTAACTTTAAAAATACAATTATATGTTCATTTGCCCATCTTTTCAGCAGAGCTAAGGTCTTTTTATGAAGCATGGATCAGATGAGTTTCACATCATATTTCTTTCCCAAACCAGTAATGTCTCATCCTCAAATATTAGTTTCATTTTCTTTAATGTGGAGCAAAAGACTTAAAGATAGTTGTGAAGCAACCTTAAAGAAAACTTCCCCTATACACACCCCATCTTTGGCAGTGTTCTTATCCACACTTAATATGGCAAGAACTATATAAACAATTCACTTTCATAGAATATTTCCAAAGTATGCAACTTATATTCCACAGGAACCAGAAGTCTTCAAACTTGTGTTTCACTGGTTTGTTTATACTAATTAAGTGTCATAATTTCAATGTCACATTTGGCACTAATGGCACAGGTTGGTAACAATCACAGCTTACTCTTAGTGAGTGTACAACTCACTGTGAAGGAGCAGATCTATGCGGGCTGCCAGAGAGTGGCCTAGTGTCCGTGAGCACCTCATATGCTGTGGACACCAACTCATATGATTTACAAAAGGAATGGAGAGTTGAAGTTAAGTTGGTTAATTCAAAGATGGTTAAAAAAAACTTCTGTATTTCCAAACCCAAAGGTTTAACTGAATTATTCTCAGGTTTATCTGTGTTCTCTGAAAATTAATTAATTCACTTTTCTAAAATGTTACTTAATTTTTATCCAATGCCCCATCCCCACCATACTGGCCGGAAATACCTACTGTATCTAAAATATTATAGAAGAATCCTGTTCTAAGAATCCTGTTCACCATATTATGTATTTTCATAGAATGAATACTTAAGGAATTAGCCAAAGTGTGTGTGTGTGTGTGTGTGTGTGTGTGTGTGTTGTGTTAGTGGGGCCAAACTCCAGAGATATTTCAATCATAATATATTTTTTTAAATCTCTGAATCCTTTTAAGAACTGTTAGTGTTTCCTGGTTTGACATTCTTCTCAGGGATTAGGGATGAATTTACAAACTAGTTGAAGTCAATTTAGGATTATTTTATCACTAAATACAATTTTATGTACCATGGTCAAGTACCATCATTTTAGGAAAAGGACCTTTATTTCCTTAAAAAATTAGGATGAATATCAGCCTAGGCAAGATTAAATACTAATAAAAATCTTTGACTTGGAATTAAAAATAAAATATTTTAAGTAAGTTTTTGAGGTATGAATATTAATTTTTTCTGAAAGTACAGCTATACAGTAGGAGAAAGCAAAGGCAGAGAGAGGTAAGCACCACCTCAATATTTAGCACATCTCCCTTTCCTCAGTTTCCATGTTGTTCCAAGATATGGATGAAGTTAAGGCAGAGCTTTCTAAGAATCCCAAGAAGAGAGAGATGAGTTGCAATGCCTCTAAATGCATGACTCTCAAACAGGTCAAACTGACAAGCCACAGTAAAAATAACACCCTTTTCCACAATACAATTCGTATAAAATCTCTGGATAACACACATGTATTATGTGAAATTACACATTGCTAAACGAGATAACTAAGCCTATGAAAGCACAGAAGCTCTGTCTAAAGAATTCTTGTGTGTCTGTTGGCTATCTCAGTAGTTTCATCTGCCACCACAAAGGGACCATTTTAGTGAGCTGAAAGGGAAGACTCAAAAGGTCCATCTTTGACTGTGGATAGCACTTCTTCTCTTAAAGACTAAAGAATGACCTGGCTTTTGGAAGAATGTTCTCACAGTGAGGGGGCACTCATGGACCTCTGCCATAGGTGAAAGAGAGGTTGAGACCATCTCATGACTCAGGTTCTACCACATTGCTTCCAGTCTTGAAAAAACATCCATGGGAGACCGTACCCAGTACGTTTACGAAATCTCATAAGTCCTAGTAAATTATATCAGATGCACTTGAAGAATTATTGATATTAATTTCTTACTTCTTATTTCTTTAATGTATGGTACATATTTTGAAATTGTCTCAAAGTTCTAGCAGGGCATTTGAGCCCTTAGCCAGGGCTCTGTTACTCCAGCCCATGAAAAGGACCCCATATTGTGAGAAATACACATATCCTCCTTTTAATACTCACTCAAACTGATTCTTCAAAAAAAAAGTGTTATTTTTTTTAAATGCTTACAAGAGGAAAAAGAGATATATTGGCAGGAAGTAAGCAATACAATAGTCTTTCAAGACCTGTAGTATTTATATGATAACTAAACATACCAATCCCAAATCAGTAAATCCATTGTAATAGATACAAATATATTTACGCAGATATGAAGATAACAAGCTGGCTATATGAAATTGGGAATGTGCCTGAACAAATAGATTCATAGAAGACAAAACTATATAATCAAAGGTTAGGACTAACAATGCTCAGACATCTTTTTGAAAATGTATCTTAGCATGTTTATTCAATTTCACATTGATTTCCAAAATTTTTCAGGATCAGCCTTCAAGAAACCTATATTTGGCACATAATTTCAGTTCTCCTCATAATTGCTAGGAGTCAGGCTTATATAATAGTAATAGCTCTAGAATGACAGACCTAATTCCAGATCTATTGATTACTAACTAGCTCCTTTCATCTTGAACGAGCCTATTAGACACTGCCACGGTTCCTTCCATTTGTGAAATAAACAATAATAGTTCCTATCTGTAAGGTTAGAATCAAATAAAATCTACAAATCTACTTGAAAGTGAATTATAGGTACAGATATATATTGCACAAAAGCCATTTGTTAAGGTGAGGATTAAAAGTTAAAGCCATCTCAAGTCAGGATGTGGTACAGCCAGGATCCTGACTCTATGAATATATCACCCATCACTATTTCCTTTTCTCCATGTCTCTCCTAATAAAACAGATCTCACCTCCTGGCTTCTTCCATAGCTTCTTTGGTAATCACTATATTTCAAATCTTTTTAGTGACACATTGACATGTCCTTCCCCTAAAATGCTTCTCAGAGACATCCTCATTGATCCTTTAAGTCTTCTTGCACTCTATAGACTCATTCCTGCCTGCTGTCTGACACTGATCCCTCCATACTGATAAGTATGAGGACAAGAACAGCTTCCATGAATTAAAAAAAAAATCGCGGGGCTTTCTTTTAAACTGTTTTAATATTGAGAAAAGTTATTGTGATGTTTTTGAACCAGTACAATTTTACCTAAGTACAATAGGGCATCTAGATTTGTAAGCATATTTTTTTTTTGAACAGGGTAAAGGGCTTATAACAGTGCAGGCTGAGTTCTTTCTTAAATCTTAAGCAATAAATCATCCATGATGATTTATGGTAAGAACCTTAACTAGCGCAGTGACCACAGGAAGAAAGGGAGATTATGACAGAATCAAAAGTCCTATGGAAAATGGAATAAACAGTACTGATTGTAATAGTGCTTATTGAGGGAGGGAAAACCCAGATATTTTCTAGGTAAATAATTTAATAAATGGTAGCACTGTTAACCCCAGTACAGAATACCCATCCCTAAGTATTCAAACTAGCAAAGCATAGACTTTCTAGGGTCTGCCATTCTCTGTGGAACCTCTGTGCATTTGTATAAACTGGGCCTTTTGCACTAAATGTCTTTTTTTCCCCCTTGTCAACCTAGAATTCTCCTTCGAAGTCATATGAAAAGTGTTCATCTCTTCTGGGAAACTGTCTTTGAGCCATCAGGCAGCTACAGGCTCCCTTCTCTTACTTCTTGATCTACTTCTGATACTTCTGTTAGAATACCTACATTTTATACTCTAATTATTTACAAGTCCATCTCCTGGACCTCAAGGACAAGGCTGTGTTTTACTCATCTGAATGTCCCTAGGGCAGCAACCAATACTGGAAATGTGATATAGATTCTACAGATGTTTACTGAAAACATACCAAAACATTGCTTTGGTATGAATGTGGAGATGTTAATTACACATTGAAAATATGTATCAGGAATACAGAGATGGCAGAAAGATATGGATGCAGGGTTGGTTGGTTTGGATCACTTAGAAAAACTGTGTACTCGAGTAGGGAAAGAAAAAGAATGGACAAAGGTAAAGGAGCCAGGAAATGAGAGCAAAAGCAGTCCCAAACCCCAGGTGGAGAATCAGGAAAGAATAGTTTTAAAGAAACCTAGAGAGGATGATAGTCCAGATGGAGGAAATTGTTAAAGGTGTCAAGCAAAGCTGCTTCCTTCTGTATAAAATGTGGAATATAACACCTGATACACAGAATTATGTTGAGGACTAAATGGAATATGTGACAGTGCTTAAAACAATGCCAGGGACAAATTGGTGACAATAATTATTTCAAAATCAAATACAATGAAAATTGAGGTGAGAAAACCAGTCTGGCAATTAGGAAGTCAATGGAGGTGACCATTGTGGGAACAGCATCGTTAGAAAGGAAGGGACAGAAGCTGAATTTCTGTGGAGTAAAAGCAATGAAAATGGGGTGAGAGAATAGAAAGCAAAAAGATACTTTCCATCTAAGAACTATACTGATGAAGGAGAGAGGAGTGTGAAGTTGGTGGCCTCAGGAGGAGGCAGACTTTTGGAAAAAATGTTTGGTTATAGGACATGAGAATTTTGAGCATGTACATAGCAGAGGAGAAGGACCCAATAAAGAGGGAGAGATATTAGCCCAAAGAAGGACAGAAAAGAGGGTTTGAGATGGCTGTACATTTAATGGAAAATTAAGGAAAATAACGAGAGCCCTCTCTTTCCCATGCAATGGGAGATTAGGTTTCCTGATAACAGTGAGGGTGGTTTTGGGGTATAAGAGAAGTCATAAATAGGTGAAGTGGTCATGATGAGAATGGGAAAAGAAACTGTTGAAGGGTAAGTAAAAAAAATTGTTAAACTGCATTAATGTCTGTCATTTCCTGTCTGCTGCTTTGGTCTTGCCCATGTGACCACAAGTATTGCCTGCCCCCATGGGATTAGCCCTTCATCACTGAGAATCCCTTTATCCTGTTGAGGAAGGGGATGAGTCCATAGATGATCTCTTATTGACCAGTTTCTTGCCCTCCCTCCACAAAGGGGGAGACCCCCTAAGCACTGAGAGCTGATCCATGCTGCCCACTGGACTGAAACAGGCAGGTGAATTTCCAAACTGTCAAGCCAAACTAAGGCTAGCATTACCAGGATTCAAAGCATGGGATACTTTTTTAAAGGTCTTTTTCAGTAAAATGGTATAAATTGATCCTAGTGTCTTGAATATGAAGCTTCTAGCTTCCCAAAGATGATGCAAAGAATCGGACTCAAGCCTTCACAAAATCATTTCTAACTTTAATTACAGGAAAGTAATTTTCATGTGCTTTGCTGTCACTAAGTCATTGCAGTTTTCAGCTAAAGCTCTGCCATAGGAGTCAAGGGTCCTCAGCTCTTCTGTCTCCTTTCTATAATAACTTCCTTATGGTCCCACACCCCACCCCTCCCAATCAGCTTCAGTCAGAAGCCCTTACAGAGGAGGCTTTACTCTAATCTTTTTATTTTTTTACTCGTTTTTACAGGTTTTCAATAGCAATAGTATGCAACTGATCAGTTGTTCAGGAAATTGTTAAGGATGGATGAATGAAATAAGATAGGCCCATAGGGAGAATATGAGTTGCAAGGAGTAACTTCTCTATTCGATGTCCAAAAGGTCAAAAGCTCTTTCTCAGATGCATCTAGACTTTGGTTCACTGCCACAAGCCTAGAAGCTCAGCCTGCTTTTCTCTCCTTTAGCTGAGGCCAACAGCCATTCTATCCCTTGGGTATCTAGGCCCTCTCATATAACCGGATATAGAACTGGTCACATTCTTCTCAGCACTTCCCACTTAAATCCTTTCTACCCACCCTCTTCATCTTTTCTTTGTTCCCATTATAGACAAAACCCTTGAATTCTTGTATTTAAGGGTGAAACTACTTAACATTAAGAGAAAAGATCAATATAACAAGTGGGTACATTATAAATGTTAAGGTAACTCAAGTTCTTATAGTAAAAGTATCCCCTACTCAAGGGTGAGGTGGTAACTGGAAGCCTTTGGGTTTCAGCTCTCTGCTTTGATTCTCCCAAGGCTATATGGATGCCTAAGTTCACCCAGCTAGCAGGCAGAGCCGGGCCTTTATCTCATGACTGTGAGGCTCCAAGGCCCATACTACAATAGTTATGCTACCATGGTTCAAGCAGAGCTTAAAATTTGCCACACTATATTATTACTTTTATTTACCTGCCAGGTACTACCTGTATCCACCTGACAAGTATTATTCTTGAGGATGGAAAAATTACCATAACTTTCGTGTCTTTCTTCCCCAGTATTACTTGTAAACATGGTTGATATGAGTTCAACTGGTGTGATGTGGGTCTCCTAAGCACCCTCACATAAATGTGCCTTCTGGCTTTCCAAGATGAATAGGTCTTTCATTGTCAGAGCAGTTCAGCATTATACTAGAAAAACACAGCATATCCCCAGGGGCCCTCACATTCCCTTGGTCCGACTAAGTGACCCATCTCTAAGAAAATGCACAAGTGGGCAGGGGTGGGGACAAGTTGACAGATGTTCTAACTGCCCCACAGTAGCCAGAAGAACACTGGTTTGGCTTTACATATTAGTTTTCTAATTGCTACTGTAAGTTATTACACAAGTGTGTAGTTTAAAACAATCCAGACTTACTATCTTGAAGTTCTTAGAAGTCCAACACAACTCTCATTGGGCTAAAATTACGATTTGGCAAGGAAGAGTTTGTTTTTGGCGACTCTGGGAAAGATTCTGTTTCCTTGCCTTTTCCAGCCTCTAAAGGCTGCCCCCATTCCTTGGCTAGTGGCCCCTTCCTCCAGCTTCAAAGACAGCAGGGCTGCATCTTTAAATCTCTCTCTGACTCTGACTGTTCTGCTTCGGTCCTCCATTTTCAAGAAACTTTTTGATCACATTTGACCTACCTGGATAATCCAGGATAATCTTACTATTTAAGGCCAGCTGATTAGCAAACTGTATTCTATCTACAACCTTAATTCCCCTTAGCTATATACGCTAAAATATTTACAGGTTCTGAGAAGTAGGACAAATATCTTTGGAGGCCTACCACAGTGTTTTAGGAATCATACATGAAGAGTAAGGTCCACCATTCCTGGAAGGCCAAAGACAAAATCAGGGAGTACAGGGAGGGAGGGAGGGAGGGAGGGAGGGAGGGAAGGAAGGAAGGAAGGAAGGAAGGAAGGAAGGAAGGAAGGAAGGAAGGAAGGAAGAAAGAAAGAAAAAAAGAAAAAAAGAAAGAAAGAAAAAAGATTTTTGCTTCACCACAGTTTTCCAGAAATTTAGTTCTGAAAAGGAGATAGCAGGATTTAAATTGCTGATTCATAAGCACTGAATTATAAAAGTTATTAATTGGCGATGATGTTGACCCTGGTCTTATTGATTAGCACATCTTTATTGTATTCAAGTGGATTAAAAAAAAAGTTTTCTCTGTACACTTAAGAAAAGTCCCATGGCAGAGGAAATTTGGATAATTTTTAGGAAAGGCTGCATATCGTGAAAATAGGTATTTATCATAATTCTTACTGGCAAGCAACTAAAATTAAATCATGCAGAGTTAGTAATGATGTTAAAACCCATAATATTCCTCAATTATTATAATAATATCTTACCTTTAGCAAGTATGCTGTTTCAAAGCACTTCAGTTTATATTAGTTCATTTTTAATGTGTGCATAGTTCCTGCCCTAACCTCATTTCCAGTTGGCCCATAAATTGATTTATTTATGCTACTTGGGGATTAATCAACTGTTCCAACTGTTTTTGAATTTACCTAAATAAGTAGGGCTTTCTTGATATAATTAGTCTAGATATTGTGAAGTAATATGGGATTTAGCATGACAAATGCATATTTTCCTCAGAAATATCAGACTTTTGATAGTATAGTTGGATCATTTTTAGCCTCCCTCCCCAGCCATTAGCATTTACATTATATGCATAATAGCACACTATGCTGCAACTTCTAATGAGATAAAAGTTCCACACAGTATCTGTTCTCACAGATTTAGGACTTTTGAAGACAGAATAAGAATTTGCTACTATATTGCCCAAATCCCCTTGCTAAGATAGAATCAGTCCTCAAACAGGAACTTCATATGTAGTGAGCCAGAAAGGATAGTCAATTGTTCTGAACCAGCTTACCACTGACTGTGGCCACCTCTCCTAGTGTGTACCTAATGGAATGGACTCCTCTTTGGGAATCACAGGTCATCATCAGAGCTGATCTGGGTCCTTATGACAACCTGTACCATGTGCTCAGCTTTTGTTTCCTAACCCAAGAATGGTTAGTGTGATGATGCAACTCTCTTGCTCTACATCCCAAATGTTCTACCCATATTCACAAAATAGATATATGGAACCTTTGGTACAAGCAGTTTTCCTGTAGGATTAGCACTCTAGGCTGGAGGTGAGGAGAGGAATTGGGATAGGGATGTAGGGTTAAGGCTGCTTGGTTCCTATTGGATTGAGCTGTACCAGTGAGAGGGGTGTTTTAAATACATTTTGTCAAAAATTGCTCACTTTATGCTTAGGATTAAAACTGAAAATCGATTCCCTTCACTGTATGGGACATGGGTGCAATGCCATTAGACACTTCCATGGAAGGAGTATCTCAGAATGCTTCTGTCTAATAACTTCACACCCAGTGTTACAAGGTTGAAGCCTAGAAAATGGTGTTCATTACAGTGTAAAACATTTATTTTTTAATATTTATTTATTCATTTATTTTTATTTTGAGAGAGAGTATGCAAGCGGGGGAGGGATATACAGAGAGGGAGAGAGAGAATCCCAAGCAGCCTTTACACTGTCAGCGCAGAGCCCCATGTGCACCTTGAACTCCCAGACCATGAGATCATGACCTGAGCCAAAATCAAGAGTCGGACACTTAGCTGACTGAGCCACCCAGGCGCCCTATGATGTAAAGTATTTAAATAATCACGTAAAATAAAACCTTTGCAAAATGAATATTAGGCTTGTTAGCAAACTATACTGTTTACCCTAAAAATTATCTTCATTTTTAAAATTCTGAATATCCTGTCATCCAAGAGACATTTAGACTACTAGATAATGTTGATAATTTCATTTCCTGCCTTGTTGCAATGACAGAATTGTTACAAGTACTGTGTGTCCAAGTTATGAACACATGTAGACACATGGATACACACACATGCATGTGCAAACAGATACAGTTTCTTGTGATAGCTTTTCCCTCAGCCATAGTTTGTCATATGGAGAAAAATATCCAATCTTACATAAAAATAGGATGCATAGGTAATTATTTTGAGATTTTCTTATCAGTTCCTGGCATAATTTTTTTCAAACAGTCTAAATGATTGCAGCTAAAATACATTTATTTTTAACATAACTGTTTGCTTCTAGACAGTTCAGATTGAATCATTAACAATCTTTTCACCTATTCTACCCTATTTAAACTTACCTGATAATGGAATGTCATTTTGTTGTCTTGTTTTTAAAAAATTTTAATAATAACACAGGAAGGTGAGAATCCTGTTGTGAAGAGTTTCAGCAAAACATCTCAGGTCAATAAGCTGATATATCTTTTCCCAGGACCTAATTTGAAAACTTGTAACAAACAGGGAAAGTAGGCCTGAGAGACACATATGAGTCACCAGCATCAGCCAGCAACCCTTGACTGGACCAAGAACGTGACTCCAGTTTCTGTTGTCCAGACCTGCCCCCCACTCAGTGCTGCTGCCCTCTGCCCTTTTGTTTCTGGTGAAATGTAGGAGGCTTCCTGTCCAAACCACATGTGGCTGTAGTTCCCTAATCTCTATAGTAACAATGAAAAAGAAAAGAAAGCCAATTGACTCCACTATAGTTAACCAGGATGTTAGAAATTCTTATGTGCTGATTAATCATCTTTCTGCTGTTGAACCTTCCTGCCTTTAATTTAAGAGATCCTGTTTGCGTTACCCTGTAAGCAAGATTTCAGACAGTGACGTCTTTTGCAATGAGACAAAAAAAAAAAAAAAAAAAAAAAAAAAAAAATGAGGTGGGACCCAAGGCGCTCATGTGAAAGTTTACTCTTTATCAGTGTAAATTTGGAGTGATGATATTTTGCCAAATTCCCTACTGATAATAGGCAATTTGAGAAAAGCATTTGTTTCATCAAAATACTATTACATACAGGATCTTTTTACAATAAACTTAAAAAAAAACTAAGTCTAAGTTTGTTGAATAAAATATTGTTTGAAGTTGATGGAATTTCATCTGGAGACTGATCATCATTTTGCTACATAGAGACTTTTTTGGTAACAGCTTAATTCACATACCATAATTCACCAATAATTCACATACCATACAATTCACTCATTTAAAGCAGATGATTCAATGGTTTTAGCATATTTAGAATTGTGCAACCATCACCACAGTCAATTTTAGAACATTTTCATCATCCAAAGAGAAACTTGCATTTTCTATAGCTGTCGCTTTCACAATTGCCTCACAACATCCCCAACCCCACTCCCGAGTCCTTGCCAACCAGAACCTTCTATCAGTCTCTATAAATTTTCCTGTTTTGGACATTGTATAGAAAGGAATAATACAATATTTGGTCTTTTGTGACTGTCTTCTTTCATCATAATATTTTCAAAGTTCATCCATGTTGTAGCATGTATTGATTGATATTTCATTTCTGTTTATGGCCAAATAAAATTCCATTGTATGGATGTGCTACATTTTGTTTACTCATTTGTTAGTTGATGGACATTTGGGTTGTTTCCATCTTTTGGCTACTAAAAATAATGACTGCTGTGAACATTCTTGTACGCTATTTTCTGTGGACATGTTTTTATTTCTCCTGGGTATATAACTAGGAGTGGAATTGCTGAATCATGTGAATTTTTGTTTAATTTTTTGAGGAATCGCTGGAATGTTTTTCAAAGTGACTATAGCATTGTACGTTACATAGAGAATTAATTTATTGGAATCTGACCTTGCAGGTAGTTGCTGCTTCAGTGTTCTGAATTGATACTTAGTCTAACACATCTAAGGCTATTTTTCTAGTCATGTCAACTATCAAAACGCCAATGAAATCAGAAGAATAAGGCGGAAAATAAGCCACGAAGGGTCAAAACCAATACCAAGTGGTCCACCCACTAAAATCCCTATCTATCTCTAGGAAAACCCCATAAGCTCTCACTAGTAGTCAATTTACTGTTTGTGCTATAACAGTTTCTGATTTTCTGAACCCTCGAAGATTAGAAGAAGGAAATTAGAAAATTGTGAGAGTTTCTGGAGACCAGATTATTGATGGCAATAAGAAAAGACAGTCAAATGCCTCATATTGAGAAAAGAAACTGAACACAAAGCCATAAAAGAAAGCATAAGTCCTCTAAAGACTGGGAACTATCTAGTTTCAGGGGATAAGTCCCTGCACACTTCTAATTACTCTGAGATGTCACTGTGTTGTTTCATAGTGCAATTATCGATACTTAAATGTATACTCTTCAGTAATCAAAATAAGATACAATCATATTAAGAAAAGTGTGGAAGTTTTCAATACAGTTTGAAGGATACATCCAAAATGCTGCAGTTTTTGAAAATTCACCTTTTAAAATCATAGACTCTCAAGGCTGGATATATCCTACTTAATGATCATATCCTACTTAATGTGATGTCATAGAAAAGCCTAATGGGGACGACTGAGAACTGGTTGCAAGTTTGTAGGTTTGTGAACTTGAGCACATAATAGTAACGTTGGGTCTTACTTTCGTCATACATGAAATGCTGGATCTGAAATGGATAATATACAGAGCTTTTTAAAAATTTTTTATTCTCTTCTGTCTCTTCCTCTCAACCCTCCATAAAGAGCTAGGCATAATTTCCCAGAAGAAAATAAGAGAATAAAATACTTTGAGAACTTAGAATCTTTGTGAACTCATAGACTAGAAACAGTCAATCAGGAAGCATTAAATATCTACAAAGTGTCAAGCTTTGTGATAGGATCTTGAGACAGAAAGATGAATGAATGAAGCCTAGTTCTTTCCCTCAAAGGTATGCAAACCATTTCTCACGTACAGATCATTACAAATGACAGAAGTTATACGGAGGTAATAATGCTAACAGATCTCATTTACTGATAACTTATGTACCAGGAATTGTGCCAAGTGGTTTATACACTTTCATAATTTAATTCTCATAACTCTGGGAGGTAGACACTATTATTATTCTCAGGCACAGAGAGGTCAAGTATGTTGTCAAAGACCAAAGAGGTAATGGTTGTTCTGATTCTAGAGGGAACATGATAGGAAGAGAGCAATTCTATTTGGGGAGGGCTTAGAATTTCAGTTTATTTAGTTCTTTCTTTTCCTAAGCCCTTCTGGCAGTACTATGCTGGAAGTATAGGATAAGGATGTATTCTACTATTGTGTAAAAGTTCAGCTGAGGTAACAAAAAATACCTTAGCTGTTTGAAGCAAAAAAATTAATATAGTAAATTAGAAAATAATTAATAGAGGGAATGAAGTATTTATAAAATTGTTACAGGAGTTGCAGAAGCTGGCTCTAGGCTGAGCCTCCAAGAATGACTCCTAGAACCACACAGGAGAGCTGGCCTGCCAAGAAAATTATGACCTTTGGGAGTGAATTCAAGAGCCAACTCCCAATTCCAGAATCACTCTTGCCTTTGCTATGATCTGGGTCCAGGAGCCTACCGCTGCCACTAATGGCTCCAGAGTCATGCATCTCTTGCTAAATCTGCACCCACAAAATGAGTGTCTCACACACTAGACCTCTTCGCTCATAGGTTAAATCAGTTCTGAATGCAAGTGTCATTTGAGAGCATCTGATTGGCAGGATGGAAAGTCACATATGGAATCCTTCAAACGCATCTGGAATTTTTGTCCAGCTTCTGTCTCTTAGAAGGAGGTTGAAACGGATGTTTAAGAGCCAATCTAGCATATCCACAGTAGCCCGGAAAGAATTCCTGGACAAGCTCAACAGTCTTCACGAGTATTTCATTCTGATATTTTAAAAGTCCTTGTGGTTTGCTCCACCATTCTTGATAGACCATCCCAGGTTTCAAAATGCATTTCTTTTGAAACTTGTGGTCTCGTTACAACTCCAATTATTTTGTTTTATCTTTTCCTAAATATAAATGAACAAGCAAGAAACATTTTAAATAAAAGTATCTATTTGTTGTTTCATCCTCTAAATTCAACTTTCTTTTTGAAAGAGTAAGCATTTTTTTAATGTTCTTTTTTTTTTTCTTTCCCCACAAGCTGTCATTTTGTCCATAGAGCTGTTATTCGTATCTGAATCTAGTAAGTTGCCTGAATTTTTATGATGTCCTAAGTTTGGGGAAAAACAGATGGGAGAAAGTTTCAGGTTTCTTAGGCTCCTTTTCTGTACAGAAGGACATTCCCATAGTACTGACACTCACCTTTCTAATCCATCCTCAGGACCCTCACTGCGATGCCTGGTGTTCACTGGGGTTACAGATCCCATTACCAGTGCCCCCCAACCTCTAGATATCGTTAAGATCTTTCATTACTCAACCCATATTCCTGTGTTTTATTCCTGTGGTTTTACCCAGACCACAAGCACACATCTCTGATAAGCAAAAAAATTTACTAACATACACAAGGTAGATGCACCACCTAGGGAAGCTTGTCTTTCTGGAGTTCCTGAATTGATGTCTCAATAGTGCATGTGAAATAAGACAAGGGTCCCCCAAATCCAATTAAATATTGATGAAGCACTACAATTTATTTTGGACTTCCAAATTTTTAATGAAGTGCCTTCAAAAATTAAAAAAAGCAAAATATATTATGTAGGAAGTGTTAATCATAGACTGTGATTAAGCATAAGATAAGCATAAGACTATGCTTATACATAGTCTCGAAAATTTGGAAAGATTATTACATTAAAAGGCAGAAAACCTGAAACTTGTGATAAACAATATACTTTTCAGCAATATCATCTTTACTTCTTATTTTGTTAATTTTTTTCCTGTTTTTTTAAAACTTGTGTCATTTGATGACAATACCCTCTCATGCTCCTCATACCCGATCTCTGCTGGTACGCAGGAAGGTAATGAGGCAGCAAATATGCTATTTTTCCATAGCCTATTTCTTGTTTTCTAGCTTTATGGGGCAATTTTAAGTACGTGTGCTTCCAGCCAGAGTCACTATTTGCTTCTGATCTTTTCTAAATGCCAGCTACCAAAAAAGAAAGTAAATTAAAAGACTCCTGTGCCATTTTCATCAGCCTTAAAAAACATGTTTCACTATCTTCCCAGGCTCTGGATGCTGCTAAGAAAATTCGGTGCCTTACGAAACAGACCAAGATTGCATGCTAACCAAATGTTCACGTGATTGAACATATCATTAAAGTACTTACGAACTTGGTTCTAATCCCCATTATGAATGAAATTAAGCTGCATAAATAAAATTACACATACATGTATGTGTGAATCTGTGTGTGTGTGTGTGTGTGTGTGTGTGTGTGTGTGTGTGTGTGTTACCTGGCCAATATCATTCAGTGACAAAAAAGATTTGGAATTTCTTCCTAACAGCAAGGAGGCTAACTGGTTGACATGATGGGTTTCAGTCCTGATCTCACATAACCTGGCTCATGTGACCATGGGAAAACTCCTTATTCCTGTAGGATCTACAGTTTTACATGTATAACAAAAGAATTAAACTACATGCTAAGGTTCTACGTGTCTATAACTGAATATGGCAGAACACCTTTAACTCAAAAAGTATTTGAAGGGTCCCTTAGAGGAGTCTACCTGAAATGCAGGTATATCTATAATGCGGTCCCTAACTGCTTGACTTGATGCTGTGTACTTCCAGTCTCTTAAAAAGATCTTTCCATTCAATAGGGCTACAAATAGTATCCAAAATTCTTATAGTTTGAAATCCATAAAAGAAAACATAATTTTGAGAACACTGAGAAATGTACAATTCTTAACTAAATTCCACCTCGTTGTTGCATTTCTGAAATATCTAAAATAGTCATTCATAATCACAAGGGCTCCTCTCCTCATTACATTCATTTGGGATTTTGAGAAACAAAGTAACATACTGAGTTACCTCAGTCATAATTTCCCACCATACAATTTCAGTTTTGTACAGCTAGTTTTCAGTGTTTTTCAGAAACTGTATTTCTTGAAAAATTTAGAAAATGTTTTTAATCTTAAAACCTATTATCATCTTAAAACCTCTTCTAAGTTATGCCATCTTGATAAATTGGAGTAAAGTGCTTCTGACATTAGTTTAATAGTATCAGCTATTTCCTATTTATAGTTCTCCTAGAATTTAATCCTTTCTTTAGGATGATTCAATGATTCTTTTCTTTCACGTAATCATGGTGTTAGTAGCAAACAACATACATTGTATACTAAACAGCATCATTTGTTTTTAAGGAACATTTACATAATGGTTGCCATATGGGTATTGAAAACAAGATGGGTAATGTAAGCCTATTATGTTGCTTAAAATATATTATGAGCATAACTAAAGGAAATATTGAGCCAATTTGTCACAGTTGTTTATTCTAAAGTAAAGGAAAAAAAGCCTTTGTTTTATAATAAACAAATGCCCATATCAGCATTGGAATTTCAATTACTTTGCTACTCCTTTTTCAGATAGCCTAATTTATTCATTGGAGTTTTATCAATTAGATATTTTCCAAAGAATGATTTAATTCATAAATTCACTGAGTGACTGTTAAAATGTTCACAATGATGGATGTGAACATAATACAAAGATTTCCCATAGTACATTGCTTATTTCAGAGTTGAGCAGATTCTTTCTCACAAGGGCTACATGTATTTTATATTTATGGCTTACTCGAATTTCTGAGGCATTCTGGACACTTATTTATTCAACACATATTTTCTGAGCATCTACTATGTGCCAGACATTCTTTTTTAAAACTTTTTTTATGTTTATTTATTTTTGAGAGAGAGAGAGACAGAGTGTGAGTGGGGGAGGGGCAGAGAGAGAGGGAGACACAGAATCCGAAGCAGCTCCAGTCTCTGAGCTGTCAACACAGAGCCCATCACAGGGCTCGAACTCACGAACTGTGAGATCATGACCTGAGCCAAAGTCAGATGCTTAACTGACTGAGCCACCCAGGCGCCCCCAGACATTTTTTGAGGTACTAGAGAATCAATAAATAAAAGGCAGAAAGCCCTTGCTTTCATGGAGGTATAATTCTAATGGGGAATACAAACAATCTACAAAATAAGTAAAATATATTCTATTTTAGAAAGTGACAAGTGTATAGGAAAAAATAAAGATGGGGAATATGGAATGTAAGTAGAGATAGCTATTGTAAAATGAATATTTGTGTCCTCCCAAAATTCAAATGTTGAATCCCTCACCTCCATTGTGACAGTAGGTAGGGTCTTTGGGAGGTAATTAAGTTTAGATGAGATCATAAGGATGGTACCTTCATGATGGCATTAGTGCCATTATAAAAAGAGGAAGACACAGGAGGGCTCACTCTCTCTCCACATGCACATACCAAGGAAGAGCCATGTGAGTACTCAGCGAGAAGGAAGTTTTCTACAAGCCAGGAAGAGGAGCCTCACACTGATGGCACCTTGATGTTGAACTTCCAATCTCCAGTACTGTGAGGAATAAATTCCTGGTTTTTAAGCTACCCAGTCTATGGTATCTTGTTATGACAGCCTGAGCTGACTAACACAATGGCAAAATTTGAAGGTTTAGATAGAGTATCCAGGAAAGTAAAGATGTGAAGGAAGTGAGTAAGTAAACAATGCAGATATTGGAGAAATACCATTTCAGGCAGAGGGAACAGCAAGTGCAAAGGCCTGGAGGGAAAGAGGATGAATTGGAGAAATAATAGACAAGGCAGTGGGATATGAGGTTAGAAAAGTAGTCATGAAAGGCCTTGTAGCTCATAGTAGCTATTTTGGTTTTTATTTTGAAATGGAAAACCATTAGCACTAATCAGAGAAAGGAGAGAGATAATCTGGATAGTTTTAACTATATACATCTTGCTGCCATGTTGAGAATCAAGAGCAGTAAACCAAAGTCAGAAGCAGGAAGACCAATTTGGAATCTATTAACATCATAGAGGTGTGAAATAATAGTGGCTTAAGCCAAGCTAATGGCATTTGGGAAGGTAAGAACTGCTGGGCATCTTAGTACATTTTGAAGGTAGAGATGACAGGATTGCCTCTGGCTTATGCAAAAAGAAATTGTATAGAGAGCAAAGATTAGAATCGAGTATGTTCAAGAAAGTATGGAAGGAGAGAAATTGTAGGTAGTAAGCATAGATTCCTTTTCCAAAGAGTTCTTCTATAAAAGGGAGCACAATACGGGGTAGTATGTGGAGAGGAAAGGTGATTGTGGAGAGTAAAATAAGTAAAGTAAGTAAAAATAAGTAATCATTTATTTGTAATCTGGTAGGAATAAGCCAATAGAGAGTGAAAAGTTGATGGTCCCTCAGGAAAAGCATGGATAGACGGTAGAGGCTAGCCACAGCTACAGATAGGGACAGTTCCCTCTATAGCATCTGGAGAGAAGATAAAGTTAATAAGCATAGATGCAGATGAATAGGTAGATGGGATGGTGGGAGTTTTTGGAAATTTGCTTCAAATTTGGGGGAGGGTAATGTAAAACAAGATTGTCCATTGAAATGAGGATGAGGAAGGAGATATGAATTTAAGGTAAAGAAAAAGGTAGAAAATAGTCATCTGGAAGAAGGGGAGAGAGGACAGGCCAATTATGATTAACTGGACTATAAGATTTGCCATTTTTGCATGAGTAAGACTATGTAGTAGTAATGCAACCATTTGCATGATTAAAAGCTCATTTAAGCACACAAATACTTCAATTTAGGGTCAGGTTTTTCCCACTGTGGCCCTGTATTTAGATTAGCACATACATTGTTAATTATACCAAGAGGTGAAGTTGTATTTTTGTGTGTGCAGTCAACTTTACATATCTCTATTTGTATATGCCAAGAAAGAGGTATTAATATCACAAAGTACAGATTGCTAATATTATGAAGTAATCTAGGCGATTTCTCATTTTACTGATGAGGAAACTATACCACAGGATGATTAATTAACTGTTCTGAAATCTTATATACAGTTGTTAGTTCAGGCAAAACCAGGGCACAGTTCTTCCAACTCCTAATTCAATGCTCTTCTCCAAGCATTTATATGCTGGTTTATGTATAAAAAGTGGAAGGCTACATCTATGCACATATTGTTTATATTTCAAAAGAAAGCAATTAAAACAACAAACTAAAACCTAACAAAAGTGATTACCTGTAAGTGTATGGAAAAAACAGGATATAGAAGACAGAATTGAAGCTAGATTTCTTAAAATGTGCCTGGTTTTATAGTTTGCCTTTCAAACCATGTATATATTTTATATTAAATAATTAAAACATTAAAAATCAGAAAGAATGAATAAATCTAATTCTTTTCTAATTTGTTTATATAACCATATAGATAATTATTTCAAGTGACTCCAAAACATAGTATTTTGACAATAAATCCTTTTTTTTTACTGTAAATTCTTAATCATTATAGCCTAAGGACAAAATGAATTGCAAAAGTGATCTGAAACTGCACCCAATTAGTTGTAATAATGTTTTTGTTATTTTGAAGCTATTATAGGCATATTATAGGACTGAACAAATAAGTATATTAATATCATTAAGAACCATGACTATCAGTGAAAAAGAAACACAAGTCTGAAATAAGGAAGTTAAGTAATATCCCATAGTTTAACTTAAATTGAAAATATCAGTATTTTTGGGGTGCCTGGGTGGCTCAGTCAGTTAAGTGTCCAACTTTGGCTCAAGTCATGATCTCACGGTTTGTGAGTTCAAGCCCCACATCAGGCCTACTGCTGTCAGGACAGAGCCCACTTTGGATCCTCTGTTTCCCTCTCTTTTGCCCCCCCCCCCCAACTCTGCTCTCACTCAAAAAAAATCAACATTTAAAATATTTTAAAAAAATAAAATATCAATACTCTTTATCTTTTCTAAAAATGCCTAATTCCTAGGTGTGTCCAAGGAAAAACCTTACAACACTGATAATTAAGGAGGATTGAGTATCCCCAGTGGCCAGATTATGATCTTTAAATACTATTTTCCACCCATACTCCCCCAAAATATCAAAGCTCCTTGGGAAAATGGGTGAATCTAGGTTAAGGGCTAGAAATGTATAAAGCAAGCCTAGGACATTTAGATGTGCCCCCAAAGCAAGAAATTTCTTTTCAAAAGACTGGAGTTGCTTCAAAAGGACAGAAGAGTCTATTTGAGTGCATCAAAAGAGTCTATTGAGTTCCTGCAATAGACTGAAATACATTAATATGAAAATCCACAAGTTCATAATGATATAAGTACCACACACACAATGGTCACCATTAGACGTTTCTTGGAAACCAACTCATTATTCTAAAAAATAACAAAGGCACAGCATCAAGCCAGACTTTGCTGTATAAAATCTATTTCAGTGTAATCAATTAGTCTGAAAAGGGAGAGTTCTTTAAAGAATTCCAGTTAATAAATGCAAAGGGAATGACAGAATTAGAATGTCACAGTTTTGCAATCCCTAATGAAATAATGAATGTATATATATATATATATAGATCTAAAACAATTAGTGAGAAGTTGTTGGAGAACTTTATAATGGATGCATCATGTTGACATCATCTGGATCCATCTGGATCTTAATATCACTTAAACAGAACAACCAAGGCATTTTACCAGGAAGTACATGGCATCCCTTATGCAACGTTCTTGTCAAAAATTTTTAATTAAGTCTATATATCTATCATTTTACAATAAATATAAGGAAATGAAGAACAAGATAAACTGCATATCAGAAAGCAATCAGCTGAATTCTGTTTGAGGGAAATTCTACAGTACGAATGACTGAGTTTCTTCAATAAATAAATGGCATTTAAAAAAGAGGAAACACTGTTATATATTTAAAAAAAGAAACTGAAAGATATAGTGAACCAAATATAATATGTGGAACTTAAGATCTTCCTTCAAACAAACCAACCCTAAACATATTTTTGAGAAAATTCAGCAAACTTAAACATGCACTGGGTATTAGGTGATGTTAGTAGCTTATCCCAGGTATGTTTTATGACAAAGTCCTTATTTGTTAAGTATAGATAGCAAAGTATTTGTGGAGTTTATTATATTGCTTTGGGCTTACTTTAATATTCTCAGTCTTCACACCCACATAAAAGTGCATATAAATAATAGTACAGGGGTAGCAAATGAAACAAGATGAGAAAAATGTTGGTAATTGTTGAAACTAAGTGATTTAGTTACTGGTTCATTATACCATTCTCTCCTTACTCTTGCATGTTTAAAATTTTTATGTGAAGAAACCTATTTTTTTAAAAAAGAAGAAATATAGCAACAGCGAACTTCATTGTTCATAAATTCTGAGCTCGTGTATATTTATCCACTTAGGATAATTGCTTAGAAGTGTAATTGCGTATTTCAAGTTTTGACATATGTTTCTAATTTATGTTCTGAAAAAATTATCAGTTTACATATTCCCTCCAACAATACATGAGAAAGTCAATTTCCTTTCTCTTGACAATCTGAGTTTGATCAGTCCTTTAATATTTGCTAGTCAGAAAGGTGGAAATATCTTATTATTGTATTTGCTTGTGTTCACAAGATTACTAATAAGACTATATATATATGTCTATATATATATCTATATATAGATATAGATATATATATAGACATATATAGACATATCCACTGACCATTTATATTCATTCTGTGGTGAAGGGCCTGTTTATATATATTTTTGCCTGTATTTCTTTTCAGGAGTCATATGTTCTCTTTTCAATTTTAAGAGTGATCTGTGAGGTGGCTCGGTCAGTGAAGTGTCCCACTCTTGAGTTCAGCCCAGGTCATGATCTCACAGTCATGAGATCATACCCTGCATCAGAGCTCTGCCTGGGCATGGAGCCTGCTTATGATTCTCTCTCTCCCTCTCCTCCTGCCCCTTCCTGATTTATACTCACTCGTGCTGTCTCTCTCTCTCAAAAAAAAAGAGTGCTTTGTATACTACAAATACTCTTTTTTTCCTGTCACCTTAATTGCAGGAATTTTATTTTCATCAGTCGTTTATGCTGTTTTTTGGAATGTAAAAATTTTCTATTTGTTTTCTGTATTCAGCATCTTAAATCTTTAGTTACATACCTTTCTGGCTTTTATTCTAGGCTAAGAAAAATCTTTACCTTTCAAGATTATAAAAGTATCACTTTTTTTTTTCTTCTGGTTCTTTAATAATTTTAAAATTTTTTTAAAATTTTGTTTATTTATTTTCATAGAGAGAGAGCACATGCATAGGGGAGGGGCAAAGAGAGAGGAAGAGAGACAGAATCCCAAGCAGGCTCCATGCCATCAGCACAGAGCCTGATGTGGGGCTCGAACTCAAGAACTGTGAGATCATGACCTGAGCTGAGATCAAGAGTTGGATGCTTAACCAACTGAGTCACCCAGGTGCCCCCAACAATTTTAACGTTTCATCTTTCTCAATATGGAATTTGTCTTTGTAAGGACTGTAGTAATGTTCTAGCTTGATTTTTTTTCTTTTTCAATTACCCCCAAACTGTTTATTTAATAATCCATCTTTTTTTCCTACCCATTTTAATGCTACTTTTACCATATGCTTATTTCTCATATACACCTGGTCCTATTTCCTGATGCTTGTCTACTTCATTGATCTATTTAACAATTTATGCATCAGATTGACACTTTTAATTACTCTGGCTTTATTACATGTTTTAAAATGTAGTAGATCAGAGTAACTTGGAACTTTCTCTTTTAATTTCTGATTATTCTCACATATTTTGTCTATATGAACATTGGAATAAACTTGTCATAGTTAAAAAACAAAGTTTCATTGGGATTCATATTGTCATTGTACTAAAAAGCATAGACTGAGTTAGAGAAACTGACAATTTTATAATAATGGATCTTTTTATCCAATAATAAAAATGCAAGATGAGTCCCTTTGTAGTTAAATCTTCTTTTCATATCTTCAGTAGAGTCTTAAAGTTTCTTTATAATTGTCCTTGATATTTCTTGCTAAGTTTATCCCTTGGTAATCATACTCCACATTGCTCTTGTAAATGGCACCTTGTTCTTTAATATTTTTATATATAATAAACTGCACTTGAAGTTTACAACTTAAGAAGTTTTGATGTTTGTGTACTGCCATGAATCTAACATCACAATCAATATAGTGAACATCTTTATCACCCCAAAAGTTTTCTGGTGCCTCTTTGTACCACTACCTTCCTCATCCTACATCCTACACCCCTTCCCAGGTAACCAGTAATCTTAGCTTTCTGTCACTATCAATGAGTTTGCATTTTCTCAAATTTTAGGTAAATGAAATAATACAGTGTATATACTCTTTTTTACCTCACTTCTTTCACTCAGCATCACTTCTTTTGGGATTTATCTGTGTTATTAGTTGCATCAATATTTCCTTCGCTTTTTTGCTGAGTACTTTTCTATCATATGGATATACTACAGTTTGTTTATCTATTCATCTGTAGATGGACATTTAAGTTCTTTCCTCTTTTGGCTATTACAAATAAAACTACTATAAACAGGAGTGCCAGGTGGCTCAGTCGATTAAATATCCGACTTCAGCTCAGGTCATGATCTCGTGGTTTGTGAGTTCGAGCCCCACCTTGGGCTCTGTGCTGACAGCTCAGAGCCTGGAGCCTCCTTCAGATTCTGTGTCTCCCCCTTTCTCTGCTCCTCCTCCGCTCATGCTCTCTCTCACTCTCACTCTCAAAAATAAATAAATATAAAAATAAAAACTATTATAAACAATCTTACACTAGTCTGTGTATGGGCACATGCTTTCATTTTTCTTGGAGAAATGCCAAGGAATGCAATGGCTGGCTCGTGTGTAGGTGTATACATGACTTTTAAGAAACTGCCCAACTGTTTTCCAATGTAGTGCCATTTTGTGTTCCTACTCAGCAGTATATGAGAGTTCCGGTTCTTCCATATCCTCACCGATACTTGCTATATGTAAATGATGAGTCACGGGAATCTACCCCCAAAACCAAGAGCACACTGTATACACTGTTGTTAGCCAACTTGATAATAAATTATACTAAAAAATAAAGCTATTTTAATAATTATGTGATGGTTTGTCATGTTTTAAATTGCATTTCTTTGTTGACTTATGCTATGGAACATCTTTTCATGTACTCATTTGACATCTGTGTATCTTAGTGTCCGTTCAGATCTTTTCCACACTTTTGAGGAGTTGTTTATTATTGGAGTTTTGAGAGCTCTTTGTGTATTGTAGATGTTTTTTTTCAGATATATGATTTATAAATATTTTCTCCCAGTCTGTGGCTTATGTTTTCATTCTCTTTACAGTGTCTTCTGGGGAGCAGAATATTTTAAATTTTGCTTATACATAATCTATCGAATTATTTTTTTATGGGTCATGGTTCTGATTTTCATATCTAAGAAAATTTTCCTAACCTGGTGATTTTCAACCAGGGATCTTTTGCTTCCCAGGGGATATTTGGCAAGTCTGAATACAGTTTTTGGTGGTCACAACTTGGAAGGAACTACTAGCTTCTAATGGGGAGAGGCCAGGCATGCTGCTAAACTTCCTAAATGCACAGGACATCCCTCCACAACAAAAAATTATCTGGCTCCAAATGTCAGTAGCACTGGGTTTAAAAAAACCCTGGTCTGTCCCAAAGTCAAAAAGATTTTCCCTTTGTTTTCTTCGTGAATGTCTATAATTTTAGATTTTACATTTAGGTCCAGGACCTATTTTAAGTTGCTTTTTTGTATATGTTATGAGGTATGGATCATTGTTTGTTTATTGTTGTCTTGCATATGGATGTTCAATTGTTCTAGCATAATTTGTTGAAAAGACTATTCTTCTTGCATTGAATTGCATCCTTCTCAAAAATCAGTTGTCGATATACATATGGTTTTATTTCTGAATGCTCTATCCTGTTCCATTGATCCTTTTGTCAATTTTTATTCCGATATCACAGTTGATACTGATTACTATAGACTTATTTCTAAGTTTTGAAATTAGTGTTAGTCCTCTAAATACGATGTTATTTTTCAGTGATGTTTAATTAGACTATTCTAGGTCCTTTGCATTTCCATGTAAATTTTAGAAACAGTTTATCAATTTCTACAAAAAGAAAAAAGTCTGCTTGGATTTTGATTGTAATTGCATTTAATCTATGGAAAATTTAGGAAAAATGACAAAAATACTGAGTCTTCTGACTGAGGGTATAATGCTTCATTTATTTAGTTTTTCTCTAATCTTCTCATGAATGTTTCATAGATTTCAGTGTACAGGTTTTGCATATCTTTTGTAAAATTTACTCCCAAGATTTCATGTTTTGGTGCTATTGAAAATGATATTGATATATAATTTCAATTTATGTTTATGGCTGACGTACAGAAATACAGCCGACTTTTTGAATACAGACTGGATGGCTTAAACAATAGAAATATATTTTCTCACTACTCTGCAGGCCAGAAGTCCAAGGGCAAAGTATTAGCAGGATTGGTTTTCTCTGAGACTTCTTTGTTAGGCTTTCAGATCACTATCTTCTCCTATCTTCATATGGTCTTTCTTCTGTATAGGTCTGTATCCTAGGCTTCTCTTCTAATAAGGAAACCAGTCCTATTGGATTATGGCCCACCCTAATGAACTACATTTAACTTATTCTTTTAAAGACCTTAACTCCAAATACATCACATTCTGAGATACTAGGATTAGCACTCCAACATATAAATTTGAGGGAAACACAATTTAGTCCATAATACTAAGTTAGCTAGAGGATTTCTGTTTTATTATTTTGGAGTTCCTACCTAATTGCTCTTGGCCTTCCCTAAATACTTTTGTTTGGGTTTGGGGCTTTCCATTATTTTCTTTCTTTCTTCCTTTCTTCCTTCCTTTCATTCTTTCTTTCTTTATTTTCCTTTTTTTTTCTTTACTTTACCATTGTATTAGTACCTTTAATATATCTAGAATTCTTTATTACAATAAAGTAATACTTTTAGGCACATTTCATTTTTCTTAAACCTCAAATTCAATGTTTTGTTACAATGTTGGCACTCATACTTTATTTTTTGCACCTCACATTTGCATGCTATATATTTTTCTCATCCTTTTACTTTAGATTTTTTTAAGTCACTGTGTTTTAGGTGAGTTTCCTACAGACCACATAGATTTTTTTTTCCATTTTTTATTTTCCTTTTCCAAACTCAATCTTACTCTTTTAATTAATTAGTTTATCCTGTTTTTATTTGTTGTTATGACAAACATATTTAGTTTTACTTCTGTCATCTCATAAATTTTCAGGTTTTTTATGGGTTTATTATTTTCTTTGTGTTATTATCTCTTATCAGATAGTTACTGTGCAGTTGTCACTGCTGCTGTTGTTTGTTTTCTACCTACCTGGGCAATTTTGGAAGGTATTCAAGCAGTTTTCAGATCCATTTGTAGTTACCTTTTGCTGAGCTAAGAATAATCACTAAACTATCTAACATGGAAACATGCCTCTTCACAGTCATTATTTTTCACAGAAACCTTTTTGTTGTTGTTTAACTGCCCCTGTTTTTGTCTTATGTTCATCATAATCAAGGGTCTGTAGTAAATGCTTATTCTATTATTATTATTATTATTATTATTATTATAGCTTTTTGGACTGTGCATTGGAACTTTTCTTTCAACATCTGGTTTTGATGACAAAGCATCATTCAAGGGCATTTTACACACTTCCCATAAAAGGATAATTTTTGCCTTGCTTTATTTTCATCTCCTAAAATACAGACAACATTTTTTCTTCACAAAAGAATTTCAAGGATCTTATTATTCTAAGGTGATTATGGCTTGTCCCAAAATGAATAATAACCATCATGGTCTATCTCTAGATATAAGGGTTACATTAAAAATAAATATATTCTATATGGTTGCTATCCTGACAAATATTTTTATCAAGCATCTGCACTATGATGAATATGGCTCCTAATATAATTTATCTTAAGAAACTTGTTTCAGCAGATCAACTTATTGTTTACGTAGTGAACAGAAATGATGGCCTTGGCTGAACACTCATAGCTTTTAATTTCCATACAAACGCTCCACTTTCTAAGCAGACTACTAATTTCCTGGTTCAATTCTCTGTCAGAATCTAACTTTCAAAGAATAGCATGTGCTCTTGGTAGAGATAGTAGGGCTATTATCCTTTTAGGTAGCTTCAGCAATTGTCCTCAAAGCGCCCCCAAAGGCTGAAGGAGAAAGAATATAGCAGAATTTAAGATTTTAAAGTTAGCTTATCAGCCAAAAATAAGTTGAATAAATTAGAGAGGAAGTGTTTGAGAAAGTCTTTATTTGACAAAGTAGAAGTATGCCGTCTTCTCTCTCGTATATACCATGACTTAGAAAATACATTTATATTTTAAGACATTCCTTAGTGCATCCAGATAAATTGATATCAGAAAGGGCACTTAGAAAAATAGATATCAGAGTTGGCTCTCTTTTTGCTTTACCAAGCTTTATTTCCCACAGGCACATCAACAATGTGAACTAAATGGTATCATTCCACAATTCACCTCTCAGTGCTTAAGTCGAGTGGTGACAATCCTGAGTTTAGCCACCTTGAATAATAGGTTGGAAAGAATATAAAGAGGAGTTGGGAGCTGATAAATAGACTCAATTCTTCTATTTCTTAGATGGATGAGCTAAAAAACAAATCAAGCTAATCTGAGACTTCACTTGGGAGCTATGTTAGTTCTAAGTTAAAACTGCCACTGAATAATGCCTTGCCTAAAAATGAAATCTTACAGTCAATCCTTTAGGATATGTCTCATTCAAAGGTGCTGTGTCCATGATTTTTGTGCTAGGTTGTCACTGTGATTGATTTGTGAACTTGTTCTCTTTTACCTCTAGAAACTTTGAGAATTGTCTAAAAGATTTCTTAAGGTCAAGATTATATTGAGAGATATTATTCCATGCAGATAAATCCCATGGAAAAAAGGACAAAGTAAAGAGTTATCAAGATATAAACACAGAGTGAGATTATAGAAAGAAATATTAAGTGTAATAAATGTTAAAAAAAAAAAAAAAGGTGAGTGAATGGGAATCATCTTTAAAAAGAAGTGCTGGTACGCTGAGGAAAGATAGAAGTGAAAGGACTAGAGAGCTTACCCAAACAAGGAATGGTTATAAACTCCTTTACACCATAAATAGAAACATACTTAAATCCTTGACTGTTATAGACTCTAGGTCTGGAGTCCAGCAAGAGAGTGGGATGCAGGATTAAAATGTGAGAGAGGCTAATGTCCTGGAGGAGACCACAGCCCCGAGTAAGGGTCCTTGCTCCATTTTTACTAGGGTCAGAAGGCTTACAAGTGTGATGGACATGCACAAAGAGACAATGAAACCGTGAACATTAACTCATGGGCGTGGGGAAAAGGGGCTTTTGAGGATATGCGGTGTTAGGGGTTTGGGTCAATGCGAAACAAAACTCTGGTGCTGGGTGGAAGGTTGTTTACAGCAAACATGAGGTGCCACCTCTGTTTATCTGAATTGGTCTAGGGGCAAAAAAGAGCATGCTACCTCAGGGTCAACAAAGCACCTTTCTTTTGCTAATTAGCTTCACACTGGGCAACTTTGCCCTGCTGTGGTCTAAAGTCCTGTTTTCCTGTTTTTGTCCTTCCTTCCTGTGAAAGCAGCTTTCTGCTATTGTACTAAGTTGGGGGGCATTTCTGCCCTGAATACCTAATCTTGTTTACCTCATTTTTGATGCTTTCACCCTGAAGTTTTTCTATTCCTATACGTTTGTCCTATACTGGGGGCCTTTGCCCTGTTTACCTAATCTTGTTTACCCAAACTTGGGTGTGTTCATCCTGTGGCTTTCTAATTCTTTATGCTTTGTTAACCCATTGGTGCAAGCTCAGGGAATTCCTAAGCTTATTCCCCACAGTTGACTGAAATTCATTTGAAATTCTTAATTCAGAGATACAAAATTATTTTTTCCAAGAAATTTGCCCAGGAAATATTGCTCAATAAGGATATCTGCACATCTGTTATTAAAACTTTGAGATCAGAAGTTAGTAGGTGGTCGACATATTGTGTAATTTCTAGGCAAAAAAAAAAATCAGGTTTTTAATGCTAATTCCCTTTCTCCAATATTAGTATGACAGTAATCTGATGCCTGGAATTCCCTTAAAATATCATTGGAAATCCCCTGTATATTTTTTGTGAAAAAGTCAGGATATAATTGCCAATCTTTGTTCATCCGAAAGCTATGTTGCCAAATCCAAATTCCTTCCAATATATGTGTAGAAACAGGGCTTTCAAGAATGGGATTCCACTGAATAGGACATATGGGAAGGAGCTATGGTGAATGGTGTGTGAAAAAGAAATTCTTAGGTATGATCTGAAGATGTAAAGGACTCTATGCCAAAGATTTCATTTATTTTTTTAAATAAATATTTTAGAGAGAAAAAGAGGGAGATCATGAGTAATGATGAGGGGCAGAGGGAGAGACAGAGAGACAGAGACACACAGAGAGAGAGAGAGAGAGAGAGAGAGAGAGAGAGAGAGAGAGAGAATCCTAAGCAGGCTCCATGCTCAGTATAGAGCCCAATGTGGGGTTTGATCCCATGAACAGTGAAATCATGACCTAAGCTGAAATCAAGAATCAGACGCTCAACCAACTGAGCCACCCAGGAACCCCTTGATGCCAAAGATCTTAATACTAGAAAAGTCAGAAGACTTGGGATTGAGTTTAGCCCTGCTATTTCTGTGCAATGTAAACTTGGGAAATTTACTGGGCTTTGCCAAGTCTGTTTCTCCTTTAGTAAAATGGGTTTAATGTTATTAATCTTGCTGGGTTATTATCAAGATTAGGCAAAATATTGCAATTGAAAATACTTATAAGTTGTAAAGCCACTCCTGTTATTATTGTCATTGTGTTCTTGTTATTTGTATACACTTTATCAATACTTCTCAAAAAGGGCTATGCATAAACATCCACAGTGGAACATCTTCAAAATGCACATGCCTAGACTCCATGTAAATATTGCAGGTGGACTCAAACATACATATTTTGAAAAGGCCATCTAGGAATCTCTAGTGTGCAGCCTTGTTAAGAACCATGAGGTGTATACTCAACGCTCAAGTTTCAGACTTCCTGGTCCCTAATGTGTTATTACCGCCCTAAACTAGAAGACCACAAGGAGGCATCCTCTCCTCTTACAGTCCCAGAATTCAATCAATGGTCATTTTATCCCATTAAGTTGTAATGAAGTACTGAAATAGAGAATTTACTGTAATAGTGAAGAGTTGTAGTTTGGGGAATAAATTCAACAGCTTAAAGAATACAGTATTTTTTTCTCTTTCCAAACATAGCTAAATATCCTTTTCAATTCTATGTAATCTACCTATCTGAAGCATTCCCAGAATTTGTTTGTTTGTTTGTTTGACTAACAGTGATCTATTCCTAAAATTAGTTATCCTTTTCTCCATGTCACTGTTAGTGGTATAGAGGTAAGAGGGTACAGGGCTCCATGTGCTGCTTACCACATCTCTCAGTAGAAGCAAAGGAGTCAAAAACTGCCCTCCACACACACACACACACACACACACACACACACACACACACCCCAACACTTACTCATTTCACTATATCCATGTAGTCTGTATATTATATGCCAAGCACTGAATTTGACTTAGGGAATATGTGTACATAGTGTTTGCTGTTGAGAAATTCCTGTCAAGCAGAATAACTAGATAGCAAATATAAGTGTCAGCAATTATAATTTTGTGTAGACAGACAATAAAAGGAAGATGAATAATGTCTTCAAGTTAATTTAAATCAAAGGCAGGACTTGAATAGTGCACTAACCATAAAGAAAACCTCACACCCAAAGCTGTGGTGATTAATATTGCTGGTATCTGCTGGGTATTCTAACCCCTTCCAAGGCTTATCTGGTTATTATAACACCATTTATTATTCTTTACTGCATGTAAACTTCCCAATTGGTATGATCCTTTCCCACCAACCCCATTTGTGACATTCACTCATAATGGAATCTGTTGCCTGGATAACTCATATCCATCTTACCAGTTCACTTCAGGACTTTCTTCTCTGAGTCTTCCCTGATTGCTACTCTATTCCCTAGACTTAGGTGGGTACTCCTCTTTTTTGTTCCTCCTTGCTGCACCCATAGCATGTTATTGAAAACTGCCTTCTAGGTTTCTAGGTTTCAAGGTGCCTACTTTTTTTTATGTTTATTTAATTATTTTCAGAAAGAGAGAGAGAGCCAGGGAGGGGCAAAGAAAGAGAGAGAGGGAGAGAGAGAATCCCAAGCAGGCTCTGTGCTATCAGTACAGAGCCCAACACTGGGCTCAGTCTCACAAACTGTGAGACCATGACCTAAGCTGAAATCAAGAGTTGGATGCTTAACTTACTGAGCCACCCAGGCACCCCTGAAGGTGCACACTTGATAGTTCATGAGTATGGGAAATATCTTAATTACTTTAACTGTCTTTCATTCTTAGAATTCTCTGCTTTTTTCTTTCTAACAATTATGAAATTTCTATTTTCTTTATTCTTATTTATTTGTCCCAGTTGCTAGGAGAACTTTAAGCATTTGAATAACACAATTGCTTTTAAACTGGCTTGGATTTTACCAACTAATATGTGACATCACATACTTTCACAAAAAGAAATACATTAATTGACACGTCTTTCAGGCTTAAAATACTGTTTTACTTCAGACTCTCAAAAAAGAACATAATTTAAAGATAAGCTGCATGAATGTATGTCTATCTGTGTGTCAACTATGCAAGCAAGACAAAAAAATTGTCCCTTTTTCAAAATTGTGACACTAAGTTATATAGTCTGAATCAGTGATTCCAATCACTGATTGGGCCTATCATCCTAAAAGGTGACATAAAATCAATATAAGATTAAGATAGATATGTATATAAATATATAGCTTCATATATATGTTTTATTATATGCTATTATTTGGTTGATGCAAAAGACAAAAAAAAAAAATCAAAGCAGAAAGTTAAGCTCTTTATCCTCATACCTTACAAAAACTACTATAAACAGTTTGGCATACATTTCCAGACTCCTTCTGCTCTGCCTATGACATACAACATACACATGCTATTTTACATTAATTTGGTAATCTACCCTTTTCACTCAATAATATATTGTGGACACATTGCTATGTCATATACAATATATACTTATGTAGCATAATGTACTGTTGAATATATTTTAAAAGTTTTACAAGAAATAACAATGATATAATACACTGAAATAAGAGGGCATCAGAACTTCAGGGTAATCCCAGACCTTTGCATGGCAGGAAATGAGTGCATTGAGCCATCTGGGAAGGCTCTACATCATGAGCCAAGCCAGTATCCCGTCAGCTCATAGTTGTTCATGCCTCCACCATGCGAGGCCCCAAGAAAAGAAAAACAGATGCATAATTATACTGCCTAACTCTAAACCCCCTTTTTGTCTGTTGGCCTCTTCATCATTCCTGGTTTGACTTAATCATCCATCCTCAGGTTTTAATCGTAATTTCCACTGATACCACATGGTCTTTAAATTAACTTCAGTTTTGGTTTCACACACACAAC
This sequence comes from Acinonyx jubatus, assembly GCF_027475565.1. Lineage (NCBI taxonomy): Eukaryota > Metazoa > Chordata > Mammalia > Carnivora > Felidae > Acinonyx > Acinonyx jubatus. Next base: position 70,538,133 of record NC_069383.1, on the reverse strand, counting down.
AGATATTCATAAATCCAGCTCAAATGAGCATGCATATTTTTAAGGCTCCATCAGGGACAGAGCTAATGGAAACAAGGCCAATCAACCTAATCATACTCAATATTCAGTAAAGACAACAGTGGAGTCAGAAGACATGCCCATGCATGCGCCCTCATGCACACACACACACACGCACACGCACACACGCACACGCACACACACACAGACAAGTCAGAATAAAGATTAGACCAAAGTCAATAAAAATAAAAAGTTTTCGAAGACTACCACATGTAAAGGAAGACTCACCACACTAAATAGGAAGTAATTTCTAAAAAGAAATGAAAGGAGCATCTTGGATCCTGTGACTATCTGCTTTCCTGTATGAAGTCTGAAGTTCTAAGTCATCAGTCAACAAAATCATATGGAATATAGTTTCTGGTCCCACTATGACCCTTCTTAGGTGAGGTAAAAAACTCACCTAGCCACTGCTGTACTCACCTAGCTAACATGTAAGACCTTCACTCTTAATTCTCCACCACATCATAATCTTCATGATACTGTGTACTTCTTTGCTTAGACCCAACCTCTCTCTCTTATCCATCTTGCATACCCTGCCAGTGGGACCTATCAAATTATTATTTCAGAATCTGTTAATTCCTTTATATCTGTGCCCTCTTCTCTGAATTCAGTATCTACTTTTTGCTGTATCTGCAACCTGGCTCTTACCTTAGAATACCCTCAAGTTTTCTCAAGGAGTAACATCACATTATTTTGTCTCACCTCATATACCCTCAATCTAGAAAGTAGGATTGATGTTCTCTTGTTCTTCATTGGTACTTTTAGGTCATTATCTCCTCTTGAGTAGGGGAGGGGATGGATGGTGAGGGGAAAGGAAAGACATTTTGAGATTTACATCAACAGTCACATCAAATTCTCCACCTCTTACATGCTGCCATCTTCTGAAGTCTGGATCACTATAGATCTCTAGATCCAGATTCTTTGGCTTGTGATAGTCTCCCCCATTCCCAAAATACCATCCTTGTCCTGTTGGGTCACCTGGCCCAATACTTTGGGATCTCAGATCCTCAGTCTCTGCATTTCCAATGAGCATGATCTTTTCTCTATGTCCAAAGCAATAATTCAAATATATTTCCAATATATTCTTTGAGCACTAACTCTTCTTCTCTCAACTTGTTTTTTTCCTTAATTACTTCTGTTACAACAATTTTTTGACTTCATCATGATCTGCAATCTAATACTCCCTCTACTTCATCCCAATTTATGTTCCCCTTTCTTCCTTATTTCCCTTCTGAGACCAGTTAGAATACGTACCCCAGTGTTTCAGTAATACTCTTGACAATGCTACAAATTTTGTTGCCTTCCTGCTTTATTCATTACTTCCCTCGAAGGAAACTCCAAAACTGAATGCGTGTGACTATCTGCTTTCTTGACACCACTCTGTCAGCAGCTGCATGCAGTCAGAGAAAATCACACAATAGGCCAGATTGGCTCCATCATAAACCTGCAATCACCAGCCTCAAATGGTGCCTTCAGTACTGCCTAATTTCATCACCTTTCTCTGGCTGGGCTCCTTCACTCTTATGTTCACCTCAATGGTTATGTCTGAAGTTTTCCATTCTCCTCAAATCACTCTCCTCAGTTCCCAAACTCAGCAAATCACCTTTTCATAAAGATGAAGGAACTTTGCAAAGAACATGGAAATCATCAGGAGCGATTTACGTGTCTTTGGTATCAGATAAATATCTATCTATGTTTTAAATCATCTAATCTTTCTTTTTTCATGAAAAAATAAAAAGCTGGCTTTTTTTCTGCTAAATCCAAATTCTCTACCACCTATGCCTTGGACTCAGTGTTTTCCTGAATGATTAAGAAGCTTTTGCTACTGGAGTGCCTGAGTGGCTCAGTTGGTTTGGTGTCCAGCTCTTGATCTCAGCTCGAGTCTTGATCTCAGGGTCATGAGTTCAAGCCCTACATTGGGCTTTGTGCTGGGCATGAAGCCTACTTTAAAAAGAAGAAGAAGAGGAAGAAGAAGAAGAAGAGGAAGAAGAAGAAGAAGAAGAAGAAGAAGAAGAAGAAGAAGAAGAAGAAGAAGAAGAAGGAGAAGGAAGGAGAAGGAGAAGAAGAAGAAGAAGGAGGAGGAGGAGGAGAAAGAGAAGGAGAAAGAGAAGAAGGGGAGGGAGAAGAAGGAGAAGGATGGGGAGGGGGATAGAGAGAGGGAGGGGAAGAAGGAGGAAGAGGAGGAGGAGGAGGAGAAGGAGAAGGAGAAGGAGAAGTTTTTACTATGGACTGTCTTTCCTCTCTCCTCTATATTTAACATCTCACCTCTCAATTGAACTTTTCCCTTGACTTTCACACAGTCTGAGTTTCTTTCATTAATTCTTATCAGTTCTTTATTCCCTTGTAGCTACTGCCCCAGTCTCTTCTTTCCTTCACAGACTTCTCAAGTTGTCTGAACTTTTTGTCTGTTTTATTTCTTCACTCCTCAGTCTAACCATCACCTGGCTAAACGACTTCTCTGAAATGGCTTTCAATAAAATAACAGATGTCCATAATCATGCTTAATTCAGTAAACATTGTTTATCCTATTTGATTCTTCAACAAAACATGTCACCATTAAGCACTCTTTCCTTTACGAAATACTATGATCTCTTGATAGATGAGAAGAACAGAAGGCCCAGGCAAGAATCCTCAGTATCTATTGACCTGAGAGAGAAAGGTGATCTTTTGAATATAGCAGATTAGGCCTATGCCTTGTGGTCGTTTCACACACTTAGACTTTCATCCTGGCAACTTCATCTGTAACCACAACCTGAATATCCAACAGTCACATGACTGGAAAGCTTTACCTCCAGATGGTGTGTTTCCTCTGAGCTGAGAGTACCATATTCAGCTATCTACATATCTCATCCATGAATTTCAAAGAAATTTTAACAGATATCCAAAACCAAACAAAATATTCCCCTAAGTCTGGTGATTTTCCATTATTTTTAAACTCAAGAAAATGGCACTACAACCCAAGCAATTAAACCAGAAGCCTACACATTTTTATTACCCCCAACCTACATTCCAAATTCTCATCAATTTCTGTTCATATTCTATCCTAAATATCCCGCAACATTGCCCACATTCTCCTTCTACACCACTACCACTCTAGTCCCTGCCGTCATGAACTCTTTCCTGGATTTATGCAATGGTGTTCTAACTGGCTGGTCTCTATTCATACTAACTCCTTCTAATCTGTTTTCTATGGTAAAACTAGTGATCTTTTCAAATTAAAAAACTGACAATAGTACTTTCTTCTTGAATCCTTCAATGTTTCCCAGTTACTCTTAAAATCAAGATAAAAATACCTAATATGACCTAGGAGGCCATGCGTGGCCTGCCTCCTACTTACCTCTCTAGTCATATTTAATGTGACACACCCATTACTCTCTCCTTCACAGCTACACTGACCTTTGAAGCCCTTCAGACTGAGCAGAGCCTTCGAACACACAGTTTCTCCATCTATAATCCTCACCTACCCTCTCCTTACATAGTTAATGCCTATATATCTCTCAGTTCTCAACTCGAGTGTCATTTCCTCAGGGAATTTTTCCCTTGCCTTCTCAGCAGGCCCAATTCCCTCTATTGTCTCTCTGTCTTGGCCCTCTTCACAGTTGCATGTGTACACTTCTTTGTGACATTATGTGATTAATGTCTCCTTCTCTATGTTATATGGCAAGCGACATAAAGGAAAGTAATGATCTGTTTTCTGCCCATTATTTTATCTCTGAACTTAAAACAGTGTTTAATAGCAAGCAGTCAGTAAATATTGGTTGAATCAGTGAATTGCCTGAAGAGGATTAAAGCTCTCCTAACTCTGGTGTAGCATTGTTCCATCCCAGAGAATTATTTTATGAACCAAATAGCTCCTAGAGTCAGCCTCAATTCTGTGATTCTATGACCTGTGATTCCATCCCTCCTTTCAGAAACCAGCATTTCCCCTTTCTACACAGGCTCGTCTGAGAAGAATCATCAGTAGAGAAGATAAGCGAGGGAAAAAAAAGAAAAAATCAATAGAAGACCAGCCTTTTACTCTTCTATTAAAAATATAAAAGTTAGTTTTACAATGTACCCAATTCAATGTCATCTACTCAGTCTGTACTCAGGTACATGCCAAAGGACACTAGAGGCTTCGGGCCTCGATTGGGCTGTAGACAAGCTATTCCTCCATCCTGGGGAACAATTTAATGAGAATCCATGCATGGCATAGCTTAATCTATTATTTTAAGTAACAATAAGCTTGAAACACTCAGCATTATTTGTCCTTATGATATGGTGTGGGACTCTCGGCTTTGATTGTTTATCTAACATATTTGCAAACTCACATTGCATGAATTTAAACTTTGCCAATCATCACTCCTACTTTATTATTGACGGGCATGGTCTGCTTTAGTCTATTTAACACATTATATTGGATGACATTCCAAAAGAGTAAATGTGCATTTTCTCTAAGCACACACAATAGATTACAGTCCCAATAGCTTTTTAGGCACAAATGTTGACTCTGGTAATTTAACCATGACCCTATCTCTGAATTTGATTATACAGCCCTTGTGCATTTTGGTAAAGCAATAGGTCTCAAGCAGCCAAAAAGAGACCAAATGCTAAACCTACAACATCTCAGTCTTGGAACCAGCCATTTCTAGCAGAAATTTCACAGGAAAGATCTTTAATTGAAAAAGAAAACAAGGTAAAGCCTAAGTAGCAACGAGTATGAAATGGTGAGCTAGCACAATCCCAGGCTGCTGCAAATAGAGATGGCATATGAGAGGGATGTATGTAGCAAAGTGGGCTCTGTAACTTCTGCGCTGCGGTGGATCCTTTTGCATTTCCAGCTCCGCCTTCCAGCTAATCTTCTCATGAAAGATAAGCCCCCAAACAGTGTAAATTGGGACCATTTTTTCTGGAAGAAGTGTAGCAATATGCATCTAGAGACTTTAAAATACTCTTATGCTTTAACTCAGAATTTCCATTTCTGGAATTTATCCTGAGGAAGTGTTGAAGGAGGAATATAGAGGTAAAAGTACAGGGGTCCTAGTTAAACCTTAATTTATAAGGGCAAGGAAACAAGTGAAACAAATACAAAATGGTTAAAATAATTATGGAAATGCATATGGTAAAATAAATACAAAATTCCAAAGCCAATTATTAGAAAACCATTCATTTGAAGAATATTTAACAACTTAGGAAAACATCATATATAACATTGAATTCAAAACTCAAGTGTCAAAATTATAATTATGATATTAGCTTAATTAAAGATACGCTTTAATATACATGTGCATAAGTTATCAGAAAGGAAAATCCCCAGAGTACTAAGTGTTTATGTGTGAGCAGTAAAATTATGCGGGATATTTATTTTCTTTAATATACTTTGGCATATTTTCAAAGCTTTCTTCAAAAAATACTCTTATTGTCAAATAGTATTACTTTTTAAATAAATAGGAAAAATTAACTTTTAAAAATCTCCCCACCACTGCAGCAAGTCTCAGTATCAGCTAAGAAACATGGACAGTGACCGGAGAGGACCCCAGGGATGTAGCATGGGGATACATCACTAGAAAAATTGTAGGGCCCACCCACTAGAGTCAAGGAGGAGATTCTGCTTGTCCATTCAGACTTGCCTATTGAAAACGTAACCAGTGTCAAATACTGTACTGGCTGCTGTGGGTTCAATAGGAAGTACAATTCCACTGCCTGATGTAGGAGGTGGAGGCGTATGAGTAAGGAGGGAAACAGTAGATAAGTTAGAAAGAAGACGAAATGAGGACAATATGTCTGTTGCCCTTATCTGGCTATGATTTTATGAATTCTTACTGAGAAATGACTGAAGCTTCCTATCAGAGCTCCACTCTTTATTTTTTGTTATGTTGCACCTTAAATGCATACAACATATATAGAGTTCATTGTTCAGTGCTAGTTCAGCCAATCTCATTTAGTTATCTTGATGAAGTTCGTAATAGAAGAACCCTCAGATCTTATTAGAGATGGAATTCAAGCACCTGATTTCAGTCCTCGCTGTAGTTATGATTCCAGTGCCTGAAATGAGTAAACCAGATAAACTGCTCTTCTTTTGTTACTGAATAGGAGTTTTCCTCTGGGTATGCCAAATTTGGCAGCAATTGCATGCTATAATAAAAAAGATTTTATAATCTACTGCTTTTTTTGAATAATCTGATTACTATTTAAAAACTGGATGGCAGTGTTTTCTAGAGGAAATTGAGTTTGACAAACTTCTGAAAATTCCTAGAATAGGCTATTTCTAGCTGAACTTTGAAAACTAAAACTGCATTTATTGTTCCAAACTAAGTAATATTAAAGGTAAGAACCATATTTGTTTCCTGCAAAAATTAACCATTTTCCAAAGACCAAAAAAGATTAGTATTAATGACAAATTAAAGATTAGTATTAATTGCCATCAACTGTTATGTCCTCTCTCCTAACAAATTCTAAATACTTTTATAACTGGCAGGTTAATTGCTTAGTAAACATACTACAGTAATGTTCTCAACAGTGGAGAAAAGCTAGTCCTAACAGGAGAGAGGGACTCATTTGCCATATCAAAGGAAATTTGTGCAATTGGTGCTGCCCTTGGACTTTAGTATTTTGGACAGTTAGGAGACTCAGAAGAGATTTCAAGAATTGAGAAATTCTGGGACATAATTCAGGAACAGGCATTCTGAATCCTTTTATTCTATAGTCCTCTGTCCCACTTCCAGTATTATCTGAATGGAGTTATTAATCCTTTCTTTAGAAGGTACAATGCAAAACAGTGTGACTCTGCTCCAAAACTTTAAGGCTGGATTGCCTTGTAACTCTGGATGTACATTTAATGATCAGTAGATCATTTAGACCGCTAATTCTCTCTATGTCCAATGGAGTATTCATTATCTGCTTGTATAATAGAAATGTTTTCCCTTTGTTAAAAATGAAAGGGCTACCAGAATAGAACAGGGATATACCAACTTCAGTGCTTTGTTAAGTGAAAAAATATTTGTTAAGTGAAAAAATATTCATGTAAAAGAAAGTAGTATTTTCTACAAGATGGGGAGACAGGGCTGTGGAGGACAGTGATTATCATGAAGTGATGATGAGGGAAGGAGTTAGGGCTTTTCACAATTACAGATTGTTCAATGATAAGAGCTTGAATAGATCCTAACTCCCCCACTTTCGTTTTTGGTAAGTGGGGGGACCAGTGATTGCAGACAATGTATTTTGCCTACACCTTCTCACTACTTCTAAAAGGAAGGTCCTAGTTTTATAGGTCAGAAATGAATCACTCTGCTAACCTCAAAATTCTGTTATCTTTTATGAGATGGATGCAATAGTTAGCCCTCTCTTTTCTCTAGTAACATTAAATAGCAAGCTGCAACTTGAGAGAGAAACTTCTCACTGGAAAATCTTAAGAATTAAATGGTTCATTTGTTACAAGATGAAAAATATATCTTCTGGGAAATATGCACAATAATCTTAGTGTGACTAATTCTAGAGCGATAGATGAAATTACCATTTGTTAATTCCATTTGTTTCCAGGGACAGAGAAAAAACTCATTAATGGGATGGCAAGTGTTAGAAACCTTAGACCTGTAAAGGAGCATTTTACCAAAGCTTTCCTGCAAACATTTGGTTTAGATGGTATTTGGCTAGTCATATGTTAGAAAGCAGGATGGAGTAAGTAATAGCTTAAGTGATAGGATGTAAAGAGGACTAAAGAGAGCTTTCTCCACTAGGACAATATAGTGCCTAAAATTCCCATCACTGATTATTCCTATAAGTGAAACGTTTTATATCTTACATTGTATATTTTTTCAATTACTTGTTTCCTACTGCATGTTTTTGTCTTCATTATAATATTAATAATTTTGGATTATAATTAATGAACCATCAGAGGATTCCAGGTATAACCTCATTACTAATGACATAGGTGGTAAGATCTATGTGGCCTTTCTCTTAGTACAGAACTGATTTAAACAAAACAAAACAAAACAAAACAAAACAAAACACATATATTCTGCAGCCTTTCAGGCTGGCTTTGAATCATAGTTTCACCTCTAACTGGATGATCTTGGATCTCACATTCCTCATCTGTAAATGAGAACTTAAAAACAAAACAAACAACGACAACAACAACAACAAAAAAACCCCACCTACATAGAAGGTTGTCAAAGAGTAAACAAAATAATCCACATAAAGATATAATATATACAAGATAAGTATTAAATATTATCACATGGAGAGAAACAATTCCATTTAAAAATCAATGTGTTTCTTCTTCTCTATAATTCGCAGAAACTTTAGAAAAAAAGTGCACATAGCTTGAGATTTCATAGATATTCACGATAAGGAACAAAAAAACCCTACAAATAATTTTTTCATTATTTTTTGTTCTATACCTTCTAGGAAGGCTATATCTCCTTCATCCAACAAGCCATATCACCTTTCAGTATCTTAGTTTTCTCATCTAATAAATGAGATATGTAGACTACGTATGCAGTTTTCACAAGTTCTTATTGTTTCAGTTGATGAGATGCTGTTCATTCAAATGAAAATTTCCCAGAAGCTCAACTATTAAAAGCTGTTCCTTTATTTTTTTATTTTGTTTAATGTTTATTTATTTTTGAGAGAGGGAGAGAGCAGAGGAGGGGCAGAGAGAAAGGGAGACACAGAATCTGAAGCAGGCTCCAGGCTCTACACTGTCAGCACAGAGCCCGACTCAGGGCTAAAACTCACAAACCATGAGATCATGACCTGAGCCGAAGTTGGTTGCCCAACCAACTGAGCCACCAGGCACCCCAAAAGCTGTTCCCTTTAAAGTTGAAGTTGGGTTGGGAGCAGAACTTCACCTACCCCATTAGGCCAGAATAAAATCTGTTCCTTCTGTTAATATTCTGTGATCCCAATTACAAATTCAAGGTTTTCTGGAACCATATGGGCAGAGATGAAAGGCAACTGCTGATAAATGAAGTAATAAATCAGTAAGGAAATTTTAGCGGTGCCTGGGTGACTCAGTTGGTTAAGTGTCTGACCCTTGATTTCAGCTCAGGTCATGATCTCATGGTTCATGAGATCGAGCCCTGAGTTAGGCTCTGTACTGACAGCACAGAACCTACTTGGGATTCTCTTTCCCTCTCTCTCTGTCCCTCCCCAACTCATGCACACTCTTTCTCTCTCAAAATAAATAAATAAAAGGAAATAAATAAATAAAAGGAAATTTTAATAGTGTTATTTACTTACTGGCTTCATTCCACTGGTTATTTAAAACTAGGGTTCACAGAAATAGGCCTGAATTTCCCATTGCAAAATCTTCCACAAAGCCATATTTCATCAGAAAATGAAAAGTGTGGCATCATGGAATAAGATCAAGCATTTTTAAGTGCTGTAATCATAAATACTGAGCATCTAGTTATGTACCAAGCAGATAGTTCTGGGCACTTTATATGGGTTAGCCCATGAAATTCCCATGACAATACTGTGGAATCAAATGTCTTTTATGATATTCTGTTTTACAAATGAAAAACTTCAAAAATGTTAAGTAATTTGATCAAGCTGCACAGTTTAGTAGGTAGAACTTCTGGGATTTGAATGTAGAGAGTCTGGAACTCTACTCATATGTCCTAAAAAATACTTCAAGATCTTATGTAATTTTGATAAACTAAGAGAAGAACCCCATAGAAGCATACATGAAATAATAGTGTAAATTCATGTACATGTAAATAAAATACCTATAAACTCCACAGAGGCTAGAGAACTTATTAGTTGGTGATTAGGAAGTTAAAAAAATTTAGTTGTTATTTCATGATATCTAATAATGTATATTTCTATTTTTATTTTTCATCATTCAGTTTATTAAGATAATTTTTAAAAAGAACAGAATATTTAAATGTAATATTTTTTAACAAAGCAGATTATCACAAATTATATAAAATATGTTGAGCCTTTCAAAGGGTAACTGGACAAAGTGTTAGATTTCATGTTAATAATGCTTGATTTTCTACCTTAAGTTTATAAAAAAAAAAAACTCAAGGACATCCGCTGTGTGATGTCAGAAAAGAAACAATACTAGTAGCTGTGAGCTAAGGACGTAGAAGTTTTTCCTTGAAGAGGGCTACTCTATTTTCCTTTGAGAATATCTCCATCTTGTGGAATCTCCACTGCCCTAAGGGCCTGGCATGTGGAAACTCCCATCTGGTTTTCAAACTAGAGGCTTGAGAGTCCTCAGTTAAGTACAGGCCCTGATGATCTGGGCAAAAGTCCCAAATTCCAAAGGGGCATCCACACATTTTGAATGCCCGTGGCCAAAGCACGTGCCCCAAAGTCTCAACCAGAGAAACATAGAGTTGTTCAAATGGCTCCAAACTGTCTTTTTGAAGTCTTATCTCCTGTGTGTTCTGATTACTTTGGCCTACCAGCAGGAAGACTGTTTTGCTAAATTAATGCACAGGAGATGGGAGGGGGATGAATGTCCTCCCTGTTGAGAGACGACAGGAGGGCCTGCTGTGGTGGCAGATGCTGTCTGTTAAATACCACCCCCCCCCCCTCCCAGCCTAAGTGCCCAAACCTTGAGGAAGACTGCCTGAGGCGGGAATCAAGGTTGTCAAACTGGAGCACACTGCCCTGACAGCTCTCCTGCCTGTTCGAGATGCTGTTGTGTGCTTTGTAGGGCGTTAAATTCACAACACGGGAGGTGTGATAGGGCCCCTCTAGAAAAGAAATGAGGTCATCTCTGGGAGAATCACCCCACCTTGGAAAAAAAGAAGAAATGAGTCAAAACCTTCGGAGTGACGAGGAGGAGTGCTTTCTTTCCAATAGGTCCATTTCAAGTTATTTTATAGCATGAAGACAACCCATCCATTAAGCATCAACCACTTTAGCGCTTAAGAATAAAGACAGTTGACATTCCTGTTCAGGACTCCCAGTGCACAGGGGCGAGGGTTGTTCAGCTTTTTAAAATGTAGCTTATGGCTTATTAGTGAATGATGAAATCAACTTTGTGAGGGGGAAAATCATTTGCTTAAAAAATGAAGAGAGAAGAATTAAAACATCTTCTAACCATGTATTGTTTACTATAACATACTACATACATAAAACATACACACAAGTTATGAAGCAAATAAAATCATGACCCACCCCCAACCCCTCTACTTGAATATTACCTATCCCTATATTGTGTTCAGAGCAGCTGTGGTCCTTTCATATCCCCTCTCTTGCCTCCTCATGAGCACCCAGAATTAACTTCTACCCTGAATTTTGTTTCTCATTTGTTATGTTCAGGACCACAATCTCTTATTGAAAACCCTTAGAATCAGGTGTGTTTCAGATCGGATTTTTGTTCCCCTAGAAAGATCACATAGGTCATATTCTGTGTATTGTGAACACTCCCAACAGAGTCTGGAGAGAATTCTATAGTCAAGCTCATTACTATGTCCAAGGCAAAATGGGTAGATATTCACATCTATTATAAAGAACACAATGAATAGCCTTGTGTCTGTTTTTGCCATCAAATAAGGTTGCATATGAACATAAACTTCCATATTTCATGGCTCTATGGATTTTGCAATTGCAGTTAAAGGAACTTTTGTCTAAAGTTAAATTTATTAAACTTTTCTCATGTGGTTAATCCTTTTTGTATTTTGTTTAAGAAAACTTTTCTACCCTGAAATCATAAAGATACACTTTTAAATTTTTTCTTATTTGTAAAATTTTACCTTAATGTATTTGATTCATCTGGAAATAATTTTCATGTATGTTATGAGAGAGTATTCCAATTTCTTCTTTCTCCCCCTCTATAGATAAATAATTATTACTGTTATGTTTGTAAGATACCAGCTCAGTTATATATCTTATTTCTATCTATGAGATCTATTTCTAGGCTGACTATTCCACTGATCAATTTTTACCCTTGCACAAATACCACACTCTCTTAATTAGCTTAGCGTAATAGATCTGGTAGCTGGTAGGGCAATTCTCTTAACCTTATTCTTATTCAGCAGGAGTATCCTGACTCTTCTTGACCCCTTGATCTTCTATTCAAATATTATCATAAGCTAGTCAGGTTAGCTTTTGGGAGTTTGATTGGATTTGCCCTGAAACTCTCATTTAATTTAGAGAAAATTGACATCTTAGCAATATTGATTCTTGCAACCCTGAATATGAGGCTATCTCTGTATTTATTTATTTATTTTTGGATGTCTTTCAATAATGTTTGGTAATTTTCTCCAAACTAACATTTCACCAAAAATATAATTGTTGCACTTCTCCTGAGTACATTATAGTATTTGTTTATGTCGAAAATAGTTTTAAGTTGCTTTGTCTATTTGTTGCATGTGTTAGGAAATGCAATTGATTTTTGAATTTTATTTCATATGTGGTCACTTTCCTCATTTTTCTTATTAATTATAATAAACTATCTCTACATTTGTTTAGATTTTCTATACAAATAATTATGATATTCATAGATAACAGTTTTGTTTCTTTCCAAAAGTTATATTTATTTCTGTTTCTTATATTTCACTGGCCAGAAACTCCAATGCAGTGATGAAAAAGAAAGAGAAAGAAAGAAAGAAAGAAAGAAAGAAAGAAAGAAAGAAAGAAAGAAAGAAAAGGGAAGAGTGATAGGAATCCTGTCTTGTTCCTAATTTTAAAAAGAATATTTCTAAAATTCATCATTAAGAAGGTTTGCTACATGTAAGGCTTTGATAAATATTTATATTGCTAGGTTGGAAAGGGTGATAATCATGAATGGATGTTCAATTATATGGAATGATTTTCTGCTTCAACTGAAATGATCAAATGGTATTTGTCCTTTAATCTGCAAATGTGGTGAAACATATTAATTGATTTTATAATGTTAAAATACCTTTACATTCCTGGGATGAGTTCAATTTGATCATGATATATTATCATTTTTATAAAAACCCTTGGACTGGGTTTGATGATACTGTTTTTCATTTTGGCATTAATGTTCATGAGTAAGATTGATCTGTAATTTTCCTTTCACATACAGTCCTTATCTGTGTTTGGTAGAAGGATTATACTTGTATTAGAAAATAAGTTTGGAGTGTTTCCTCTCTGTGTATTATCTGGGAGAATTTGCATAAGTTTCGAATTACCTGTTTTCCTTAAAAATTTAAAGAAATCATTGAAAAAACTGGGCTTCCTCTTTTCAATGTGGGAGATTTTTAAATACTAATCTAAATTTCAATTTCATATTGAGTTAGCTTCCGTAAGTTAGTTTTCTACAGATCTGTCCATTCCGTCTATGTTTTCAAATTCTTGATAAAAAATTATCACTCTTACTTGTGTCTTTGAACTTGGTAAATTCCATCACAGGTTCATCTTTACTAGTATTTTAAAATAACCTTTTTCTTTGTTGATTCTCTTCATTATATCTGCTTTCTAGTTCATTAATTTCTCTTACTCATTATCTAATTTTTATACCTTCTTTGGATTTATTTTGTTGATTTTTTTCTAAAATCTTAAGTTTAGTAATCAGTAAATTAATTTTCAGCCTTTCCTTTTTTCTGTTTTCAGTATTAAAGGCTATATACATATACATACATCACCTTCCAAATACTCAGTATTCTTTGTTTTTTTTTTTTTTCAACGTTTTTTATTTATTTTTGGGACAGAGAGAGACAGAGCATGAACGGGGGAGGGGCAGAGAGAGAGGGAGACACAGAATCAGAAACAAGCTCCAGGCTCCAAGCCATCAGCCCAGAGCCTGACGCGGGGCTGGAACTCACAGACCGCGAGATCGTGACCTGGCTGAAGTCGGACGCTTAACCGACTGCGCCACCCAGGCGCCCCTCAATATTCTTTGTTTTATTATATGGTAGTTTTATTATTATTCTGTTCTAGGTATTTGTTATTTTCCAAATAGATGATGATTATAAACTATATCCTTTAATGTATGATCTCTTTCTTAATAGTATTGAGATCTGTATGATACAGTTTTTTGAAATGCATGAAGGCCAAGTATGTAGTCTTATGTTTAATGCAGAAGAAGGTGTATTATCCAATTGTTGGCAGTATGGTTCCATGCATGCGCATTAAATCAGGCTTGCTGATGTTTTGTTTAAATGCTCCATATTGTTATATTTTTTCTTCTGCTTGTTCTAAAAATAACCAAAGATAAGGAGAATTTTTGGATTTGTAAATTTCCCTTGTAGCTCTATCGTGTTTTGCTTTATATATTTTGGTGCTGTTTAGACAGATCCATACAACTTTAGAATTGTTTTATTTATTTATTTTTTCTGGTGAATTGAACTTCTTACAGTTCTATAGGGATCTACTTTATCCTTAATAATGCTTTGTGTTTTACATTTTATTTTTGTTCCATTTTAGTACAGCTACAATAACCCGTTTGCTTTCTTGCTTTTTTCTTTCTTTTTAAATTTTTTTTTCATTTTTATATTCACTAAATTGAGCAATAGAATACCACCAGTTCCCTAGATGCGTTGTTCTTGGTGTTCCCTATCAATCACTATCCCTCTGTACTCCCAAAAGTGATCATTCACAACTTCTTGTTTTATTTTGTTTAGTATGTTCCTGGCTATCTTTTTTCCCACTATTCTTTTATGGTCAGTTTCTCCAGGTTTCTGTGTTTCTCTTAAATTCAATCTGGTCATCTCTTTTAACTAGTAGTAGCTAAAATGCTGTAACTGGGGAAATTACTGTATTTCTGTTTATTTATGATACAAATAACTTGTGAATTTAATGTAAATACATTTATAGATCTGAATGTTGTTTATAAAAATTTATGTTGTTATGTTACCCTTACATCATGAGAGGAGAATATTTGCCCATTACATCAATTTTGGCCTTGCCCATAGGACTTGATTTGGGAAATAGGATGTAGCAGACATAATGCAGCATAGGACTGAAATATGCTTATATGTTTCTCTGCTGTAGCCATGAGGAAAACATCCCTAGGTTAGCCAGCTGGTTTTGGAGGAGGATGAGAGACATATGGAGGAGATCCAAACCATTTAGCTCAGGCATGCCTTGATTACCAATCCTCAATCCATCTAAAGACCCACAAGCATGGATGCTTATGTGTTAATCCACTGAGTTGTGAAACGATTTGTTACTAAGAAATCTGTAGCAATAGCAAATAATACATTTTTACTGGTATACATTTTTGTGTGTCTACTATTTTGACTTTGTACTTCTTATTTGTCCCACTATTATTTCCTTTTCCTTTAGTGGAAATGTTATAATTGAGATTCAGCTGGTTTGTTTTATTTGCTTTTTCTCATTGTGATTCCTCCCTCTGTTTGGAGGTTGTATGTTCCATTTCTATTTTTTGATAAATACTCTCCAAATTTTATAATAAACAATAAACAAAGTCTAAAGTTAATATTCTATCCTTCCGTTAAAAAACACACACAAGAACTTCAGAATAATTTGATTTCAAACACCCGGAGTGAAAGTGACCACTGTTTTCCAGTAGGCTAGTTGTACCCTTTTTTAACTCCCAAGTTAAGTGTCATTAAAATTAATATTTTATATACAGGTTATTTTTACCAATTTTTGGTCTTTTTTTTAGATTTCTTTAAATAACTCTTCTTTCTTTGCTCATTATTTTTTCATGCAATTCAGGGCTTCATTTTTTTTTTTTCCTTAAAATATGGCCTTTAATGGTGAAGGTCTTTTAATGCTATATTCTACCAGTTTTTATTTATTTTAAGTATCTTCACTTTACTCTTGTTTTTAAAACCTAGTTTTGATAAGTACCTAGTATCTCCCCCCATATTGAAGATATTTCTCTGCTATCTTTTGGCATCTATTATTGCTATAAAAAAAAAGTCTGCTGTTAGTATAATCGTTACTTCTTATGCATAATATGTATTCTCTTTCTGGCTATTATCAAGATGCTTTCTTTGTCACTAATATTCTACAATATTGCAAAAAAAATTACATGGATTTATTTTTTATTTATCCTGCTTGGAATAGAATGAGATTCCTGTGTTGGTAGATTTCTGTATTTTGTCAAATCTTGAATTTTTTTAGCCATTATGTTTTTAACTATTTCCTCAATTTAGATGCATCTTAGTTTTTTTTTTTCCTTCTAGATTCCATAATAATGGAACTTCCATATTTCATCTCCTCCTTTTTCTGTGCTACTTTTTGGGGTGCTTAGTTAGATTTATATTTTAGTTCAGTCTCTCTTCAGTGGCCTTAACTCTGTGGTTAAGATATCCATTGAGTTCTTAATTTCAACATTTAAATCTTTTATATTTGGAGGCTCTGTTTGGATGATTGTCAAATATGCCTGGATACTTTTATGTATTCTTGTTTCTTGCTCAACTGTTTATCCCATATTTTACCTTTAAAAAAATTTAGGATTGTATATTTCATATCTGCAAATTCTAATATTTGAAGTTCTTGGGAAATATATCTGTTGTTTGCTGTCTTTCCAACTCTCTCATGGTGGCTAGTTTCTCTGGACATTTTTATTATGAACTTATTTTGTTGAACTTACTCTGTGGGATTGCTGTGTCTAATATCTGCATGTTTATATTCAGAGAAGATTTGTACTTACTTCTGCAGAGAGTCAGAAGTTACTATTAAGCTAGGATACTTAATACCACTTTGAGGGCCCTAAATTAATATGAGAATCTCAGCTTCATGTCTTCCACCCTGCTGTTCACCCAAGGCTTATTCTCCATTCACAAAACTGATATCTACTTTTGCCTGGACAACCCTACATTTCACTTCTGGGGTTTTTCCCCCCTCTTTTATATTTAGCTGACTGCTCTTCTATTTTATTTCTTAACTGTCATTTTGTTTTGTTGATTTGCCATGGAGATTTCCCTTAATCCCTAGGAAGAGCAATAATCCATTAAAAATTCTGTTTGTGTAATTACCGTAGAACCTAAGTATATATATTTAATGGGTAAGACTTCAAATATCTAATGACCCACATTGTCCCAAAATATTTTCAATACATAATCTTGTTAAGGCTTTAAAACCCTTTTGTTGAGGTTGGTGCTGCATTATCACCAATACCAGATAAGAAAGTTAAGTTTCAAGTGAATTATTACTCTAAGGATACAGAATGCCAAGCATGAACATTTGTCAAGGTTGGTACTTTGGAGATAAAATAGAATTTATGCATTGTAGGACTCTGACCCAAAGACACTTACAATGTAATGTGACATTCTTATCAAATCAATATTTTGTTCAAATGAAACAAACTTTTCTCCAATTAATAATAACCTTTTGACTTTTTAAATTGTTATACCTATCACCTTTAACAATTGTTTTAAATTTTTCTAACTTGTCATTTAAAAGTTCCTCAAATGTTGCAAAATTTGACCAAATGCATCAACAGGCATTAGGATTTAATGACAATTTAACTTTAAAAATTATTTTTAGCTATCACTTCATGGAGACTGAGATAACAAAAAAAAACTAATTTTTCCCCCAAATAAGCCAGTGCTCCAGAGTAAATGATTTTGAAGCTAAAGAGGGATTTCAATTTCTGTATGGAGCCTTAACCATAACTTCTCTGGGGAATTGTCCAAGTCTGCAAAATAATACTTTAAAATAAGTACTTGCAAATCCATAGCTCTATTCATGTGAGCCTGAGCGTCATTAAGCCTCACATGACATATTCCATCTTGCAGACATTGATATAGAAACACAGAAGCATTAAGTGATGTTGGCAATGCCAGAAAAGGTCAGCCAAAGCTGAGTCACTAGCAATATGTTTCATAAGTATCTAAAATAACAATCAGTTCCAGGGGATTCTCAGGCTTAAGAGACTCTGAAATATCTGAGGAGGGTGATTCTCAACAACATCACCCATGAACTTTGATAGAAATGCACATTCTTAGGCCCTATCTCTCACCTACTAAATCGGAAACTGAAGGCAGAGCCATGCAATCTGTGTTTTGACAAGGCTTTCAGTCATTCTAGAACACCCCATGTTTGAGAACTATGACTATAGACAAAAGTGTGGGCAAAAGACATGATTTTCTTCTCTCCACTTTCCTAGACCAGCGGCAAGCTACACTAACTTTTAAAAAGGAGATGAAAAGCAGTATTACTGATTGCAAAATCCATAGAAGCCACTAAATGTGATTCTCTGTAAAGATCCTTTGTAGGGCTTGTCCTGAACCTTAATGTCAGGCTAGACTAACCTGACATTATTTTTGAGGTAAGCAGTTTGTTACTAGTAATAAAATAATGACTTTTATAAATTATTAACTTTATGTAAATAGTAATGAGTATTTAGGAATATCCTTAAAAATAATGTCTCCCTCAATCATGTACATTCTGATATATTTATTTCTTCAAATTCAAGAGAAAAAATAGTGAAAAATCATTAATAAAGCATATACTAACATTTTTAGAGATTCAAGATTATTAGAAGACTATAATTCTCAAAAACTCTGTACACATTCATAGAATTGTCTTATGTAAAAAAAATTACATATGCTAGGCTAACAACCTCCCACAATCTTCTAATTTAGAGTAATTGAGTGATTGGTACAAAGTAACAAGGGGCATGGAAGGAAATAAGCAAGTCATGACCAGGAAAAAGCCAAGTGACATTCTATTTTGCATGGAAGATTGGGAGCAGAAATAAAGGAATGGAAGATTATGTCTTGTATACTTTTGCCTATAGTGGTAGCTCTCAAATTTTAGGGTATACTGGAATGATCTGAAGTGCTTGTTCTCCTTTTCTCTATCCAAGCCACACAGTCTGCCCCAGAAAAATCATGTGGCATAACAAATTTAGCCACATTTCAGAAATTGGACAGTATCATATTAGGGGGTCCAACCTTACAAGCAGATATGGTCAAAGAAGAGAGTTGACGTTAACAAAGACTCTGGGAGAGCGAGTCAGGGATCAGGAGTTCAGGAGACCACACATGGGCATAGAATCACCCCCAGGACAATATTACTGAGGGCTGAAGGATGGTTTAAGCTTAACTGTGCAAGAAAACTGGGAGCAAACTGGTTAGAGGTCAAATGCCAAAATAGTAAAAATCTAAGATGTCAGTGTAAGAAGTAGAAAGTTAGTCCAAACCAAGATATGGGAAATGATATTCTAATGCAACTATTGTAGAAGAGCAGGGAGATCAGACAACCCAGCTGGATGAAGAAGATACAATTTTCTATAGAGGAAAGGAAAGAAAAGATAGCAACCACAAGTGAAAGGAATTAAATTTTTGCTGCACTCACATCTGATTTTCTACTTGTCTTCATTCCCAAATACAAAGATGGTTCCTGCAGTTCTTAACTTTTCCCAGATTGTGCATTTGCACAATCGATTGTAGACAACAGTCGAAAAGCTAAGGTCAGGCTCCTAACTCCCAAAGCTTACATGATAAAGCAGTGATACTCAACTATAATAAAGAGAGATCTGCTTTGGGCTGTGACTGAGCAATTGGTTTTGGTCTTACCCTACCACCATAAACAACCATAAAACCCATCACTTTTATCAGATATCAATCAGCTCATGAGATTAGCCCCATGTTAGCCTGGGCTTTCTGTCTTAGAACAATTCCGTGGCCTCCGCACAGAATACTGAAGCTCAATGGGAGAGCAATAGTCTTACCAAGTTGAGGAGACAGAAATCAGAGTTTAGTGCTGCTGAGTTGGCTGAAAGTTGCAGGACCGGATATTAGAGAGGAGGAAGTTTCGCTTAGGGCAAAAATAGCAAAAGTTTGCATGAGGCTTCTGCTTAGGTTGATGGCTGACATTGGGAAGTCATGCATAGTGAGAAATATCAGGAGGCCAACCAGAAAATGGCTGCAGTCAGACTGAAAGCTGATCTGAGATACTGGTGGTCATGCAGTTCTGGGGATGTTGGAATTCTGGCCTAGCAAGGGTAAAATCTCAGTGAGCACCTCAGGCATTCACCTGGGACCTCAAAAATATCATACCCTAAAGAAAAGGGTCATATCCTAGCACACTAAGGACAATATAGAAATAGACTTACTCTAACAAAACATTAAAAGGCCAACCATGAGAGTATTAAGAAAATACATTAGTAATTTGACTACCTACCACAATG
The DNA here is from genome assembly GCF_027475565.1 of Acinonyx jubatus. NCBI lineage: Eukaryota > Metazoa > Chordata > Mammalia > Carnivora > Felidae > Acinonyx > Acinonyx jubatus. Next base: position 70,518,062 of record NC_069383.1, on the reverse strand, counting down.
TAATTCAGCAGTCTTTAAAGGAAGACAATGTAATCCTGACTCCCTACTGCATGAAATCTATAGTGTCCAGTGTACAATAAAAATTACCAGACACATGAAGAAGCAGAACCCCTGACCTGTAATCAAGAGAAATATATGGTCAATAGAAAAAGACTTCAAAATGACCCAGGTGTTAGAAATAGACAAGGATTTTAAAGGAGCTATTTATAAATATGTCTAAGGACTTAAAGGAAAAATGAATGTAATAGAATGCAGATACAGAATCTAAGAAGAAAAATATATTTTAAAGGATGGAATTCTAGAGTTGAAATGTATAATATATGAAGTTAAAAAAAAACTTACTGAGTATGCTTGATGGCAGATTAGACATAGCAGTAAGAAAGATCAATGACCTTAAAGACAGATCAATAAAAATTATCTATACTGTAGAATACAGAGGAAAAAGGTTAAAAGAATTAACAGATCATCTGTGACTTGTGGGACATACCAAGTATCTTGATAGTCTTGATATTTGATAGCCTCAGAGGAAAAGAATAAAGAGAATGGCATAGAAACAAAATTGAAAAGCTAGTGCAAAAATTTTTCCAAGTTTGAGAAATATGTCAGCTTCAAGAACATCTGCAATCTCCAAACAGGATAAATACAAAGAAAATCATTCTTTAGCATATTGTAGTCAAATAGCCGAAAAAGAAGGACAAGGCAAATTTAACAGAGGAATAAAGAATGAAGAGAAAGAGTTTCTTAGAAAAAGAATGTGTGAGACTGATTGGGACTGAATTGCTTGCAAGATTTAGTGCATACATCAGAATTCCAGGAGCTGTCGATAGGCTGAATGAATACATATTTTATATCCTTGCTTGGGAAAAATTTACAAAATTCCTGATGGTGAATTGGCTTACAGGCTGTTGTCTCTCATTATTGCTTCCTGTCTTTGTGCAGTTGGATACAAATGTGTTACATGGCTGGTTCTGGCTGATTCTATACATTCCAGCCTAAAAAGCAAATAATGCTCCACAGCAGTATTCCCAAATCACATCACAAAGATTAATAACCCCAATCTCCTATCACTGTGCCATGGTATCCCCAAGAACTCTCTAGGATAGGAATTTAGAAATTCTTTTTTAAAAGGTCATATTACAGTTTTCCTTCTTGCAGCTGGGCCTATAAATCAGATAAGCTTCCTTGAATTTGAAGAATATCCCCAAACAGTACAAAAATAGGAAGCCAGAGACTTGATGCGGTGCTAAAAAGGAAACCTGCTGTAACTGCTGGTAATAGAACATGTCTTGCCAATTAGGTCTTAAGGTGTAAGAGATGATCTTGCCACAGTTGATGATGTTGGTATTGATGCAGATTCCTATAAGGATATAGGAGTTCTTCAAGTCATTATCTCATTTATTCAAGGGTATCTCACATCACTGACCTGGGATCCAATGTTTCTGCCTTGTGATTTGCTTCCACAAATTAAGACCACTTTAATTTGGCTACCTCTCCACAGTGCAAGTCTGGCTGGTAAAGCACAAACATTGGTGCTAATGATACTACCATTCAAAACCTTACTGTAGACTGAAGCAAAAAGAAAAATGTGCATTCCTATATACACTTATCAAGGTATTTTTCCATATTTTGAACCAAGTGGAAAAAATGAAATAATTAATAAAATTTCTACAATCAAAAACATGACACATCAAGCCCTGCACTGTCCAAACCCTTCATACACCATTGTACACCCTCAGCTGTGGGCGGATTGGAAGTGACTGTTCTCTTTGCATAATAATACAAGGCTACAAAGCAAACAAACAACCACCTGTCTTTAGTCAAAAATTTGATATTTTGTTCATCTGGATTTTTCAGCATTTATTTTTGTCAAGCCAAACACCTTGCACTGGATCACTCCCAAAGGGGCAGAACACAGTGCACTGTTTACCAGTCCCGGGGAAGACTCCAAACACTTCTGCCCATTGCGTCTTGCTCTCGGAGTTGCCAAGGAAAACACAACACAGTGAAGCACTGGATGTAACAATACTTTATTCACATACAGAAGAGAAAGCAAGATCAGCTCAACTGGTCCTTCATAGCTAGCAATTAGCCTTTGTACCCTTCTCATACCATATTAGCACCCCTAACTCCCCTGTGAAGTTACACATACTGAAAGCTGGGGGCGGGGGTGTGCCCGAGGCCACCTGCATACATGCTTAAGCAGAACAAGGAAGCATATATCTGATACAGGGAAAGATAACCCTGGCACAAGCTGTATGAGCTCTTTATCTCTTGGTGAGGATGTATTCAATGCTAAAGGCTCATTCTTATGTGGCTGAATGAGGGTCAAAGACTGCATGTGTGAGACTGCCTTTCCCAACAATTTTGAGCTTTTAAAATACTGTTTTAAAGTATTAATTTTGATTACTGGGTTTTGGCCTCTGCTTAGATTTTGCATTTGAATGGAGTACCTCACTCACCTCACCCAAATCCCACCCCTGGAAATTGTCTTAGACAAAGAGCTAAAAACCAACTAGAGCCCATGATTCCGATGGTAGGTGGAATAATGGCCCTCCAAAGATGTGCACACCCTAATCCCCAGAACCTGTGAATATTTTACTTTATGTGGCAAAAAGGACTTTGCTGATATGATTAAGGTCAAGGACCTCAAAATAAGGAGATTATCCTGGATTATCTAGAGGAGCCCAATCTAACTGCAAGTCCTTTAAAACAGAGAGCTCTTTCTAGCTGCAGAGAACCAGAGATGGCAGCATGAAAAGGACTCAGTTTGTCATTGCAGACTTTGAAGATGGAGGAAGGGGACAAAGAGTCAATGAGGCCTTGGGAAGCTGTAAAAGGCAAGGGAATCTCCACAAAGGAATACAGCCCTTTGATTTTAGCCTTAATTTTAGCCCAGTGAGACCCATGTGGGACTTCTGACCTACAAAGCTCTAAGACAGTACATTTGTGTTGTTTTTAAGCCACTAAATTTGTGATTTGTTACAGCAGCAATAGAAAAGTTATATAATCCCTTCTTTCTCTGCTAATTGCCAATCTCTGCCATGAGGAATTGGGACTACCTGAGTGTATTCCCTGTACTTATAATGCAAAATTTCCATTCTCTGAAAGAAGAATGGTGTCTTGGTACAGTTTTAATCCCAGAAATGTTTCTCTTACAAGTTTTTCAAGTTCCTCTTCCAGAAACTTGCAAATTCCTCACATCAATAGCTTCTGTCTAAGGAAAACAACAGTACAAAAATGCAAAAATGTTCCAAGTTCTAGAGATGCTGCTAGGAAGTAATTCTCTGAGAAATTCTCCAGATTTCTTGAAATGGAGTAATATATCCTCCCAGTTGCATTCCTTTAAGTTAATTACCTATGTAGTTTTATGAAATAATAAGTGAACTGTGGTGTTATAGAAGGCATACATACACTAGGCAAGGAATGAGGGGCAGTAGGCATAGGATTCATATGTGGCTCTGTCCAGGTCACATTAATTCTCTGGGATAAGATTTGTTTTTATAACCGAACCCCCATATGAATATCCTGGTCTTTTCCTTTGAAATTAAAATGTAAACTTTTTACAGACCAAACCTTGATACTTCATCTCTCAGGGAAGATCAGCTTAGAAGACTGGCCTAGACACATGAAAAGATGCTCAACGTCACTCCTCATCAGGGAAATACAAATCAAAACGACACTGAGATATCACCTCAGGCCAGTCAGAGTGGCTAAAATGAACAAATCAAGAGACTATAGATGCTGGAGAGGATGCGGAGGAACAGGAACCCTCTTGCACTGTTGGTGGGAATGCAAACTGGTGCAGCCACTCTGGAAAACAGTGTGGAGGTTCCTCAAAAAATTAAAAATAGATCTACCCTACGAGCCAGCAATAGCGCTGCTAGGAATTTACCCAAGGGATACAGGAGTGCTGTTGCGTAGGGGCACTTGTACCCCAATGTTTATAGCAGCACTTTCAACAATAGCCAAATTATGGAAAGAGCCTAAATGTCCATCAACTGATGAATGGATAAAGAAATTGCGGTTTATAAACACAGTGGAATACTACTTGGCAATGAGAAGGAATGAAATATGGCCTTTTGTAGCATGGATGCTACATGGATGGAACTGGAGAGTGTTATGCTAAGTGAAATAAGTCATACAGAGAAAGACAGATACCATATGTTTTCACTCTTATGTGGATTCTGAGAAACTTAACAGAAGACTGTGGGGGAGGGGAAGGGGAAAAAAAAAAAGTTAGAGGGGGAGGAAGCCAAAGCATAAGAGACTCTTAAAAACTGAGAATAAACTGAGGGTTGATGGGAGGTGGGAGGAGGGGAAAGTGGGTGATGGGCATTGAGGAGGGCACCTGTTGGGATGAGCACTGAGTGTTGTATGGAAACCACTTTGACAATAAATTTCATGTTAAAAAAAAAAAAAAGACTGGCCTAGAAGCACACCTGAAGTGGCCAGGCTGCAGTGGACTCAATATAGAATAGTTAGAGAAGGGAAAGGAGACAAAGGAATGAAGAGGGGTTGACACAGCAGGAGATGGGGTAGGGGGCAGGTGATATCATTAAAAATTTAGAATATCGCTTATATAGTTCAACCCTTCACGGGGCACACTTCTAGGTAAAAAGTGTGCTCAATAGAAGTTTGGCTGCTTATATAAACAGTGTTTTAACTTAAGGGAGAAAAACACTTTTAAAACTCCCAAAGTGATAAATTGCAATCTCTAATATTAAGCTCATTCATGAATTGTTCGATTCACTCAATTTTCACTAAGCTTTAAAATATGAAATGCACCCACAAAATCAATTTCCCATCTGCATTTCTAGGTAGGAAATGGAAAGAACAGAAATAGTTTTAACTGGAGATCATTTTTAAAAAAAGTTTAATAAACTTGGCCATAGAACAGTATCTACAAATTGTAAGGACTATTTTACAAGGTAACAGAAAATTGTATAATCTTGGCCTGATGTAAGAGATTAGCAGATTGGTTCAAATTCGCTACCTGCACTTCCTAGTTTTAGAAGTGATTCTCAAATGTATACTTTCACATCCACATGCAAATAAATGTTAAGTGTCATCAATGGCTTTTTTGTAATCTAAAGTATTCTTTTTTTTTTAGCATATGAACAGGGTCTAAAGATTTACCAAAATCTTAAAAATTACAGATACTGAATCAGTATCCCAGGGTTCTCTTCCACTCAGTGGCGATCTTTTCAATTCAATATCTAGAAGCCAAAATAATAATACTTATGGAAAACCCAAGAGTGCTGTGTTCAAAAAAACAAACAAAAAACAAACAGGCAAAAAACAACAATTAAAAAAAAGCAAAACAAACAAGCAAAAAACCAACAGGCTCTCAGGTTAAAACCAAATTAATTGGTTGTACTTTTTGTGGAGTTTGATTTTTCACATTCCCAGGAAAGGGAAGACAGGGACAGGGATCGCTTTGGAGGTTTTAGAGAACATGGTTTCTTTCCACTGTTGTTTACACAAAGCACTTGAGATCCCCAAGGCAATTCAGCACTGCCAAGAAAAATCTCTGTCCCCCACAAACTAATGAGCCCTCATTCCCAACTCAATAGCAAATGTGTACCTTTGCCTTTACTTGGAGAAAACAAGGATAGTCCAGGTGGAGTTGAATATCGGAAAAGAAACATGTAAATCTCCCAAATTATCTAACAAGTGAGCTTCCTTTTCTACATATTTAACTGAAAAATTATATTGATATGGTATAAAATGAAAAAAATTTAAACTTGGCACAATTTTATAAAAAACAGACTTACAAAAACACATAAATATTCCTGTTGATAGGCATTTTTCCACACTTGATGTAATATTCCTTCCCCAAGTTTGTTGGAAGAAACTTTGGGGTAAAGCATTTTATTTTTTTCTTTTGATGAATCAGTACAAATCGATATAACCCTACAGTTATATTTTGTGTGCATATGTTGCATATAAAATGTTCATGTATGTTGTATTGATTTTTTCTTTTTTTTTTTAACTCTCATTCTGTTTCTGTTTAGTACTTTCTACTAACAAGACACCTGGAATCTGGGGTTCTACTAATTGGGCAGCAGCTATACACAAAACACATATGAGGCAAATTTCCCTACCTTTAGAGTCATAGCACTGTGTAACTCTGAGAAGAAAATGCATTAGGAAATCTTTCCCAGACCTTAAAAAAGAAAGTGTTCTGTTTTTTTTTTTATTCTAGTAGAAAAGTGTTCTAATATGTCTTAAGAATTTTTAAAAACTTATCACTATTTCCATGTAATGACAGCCCAATCATATATAGAGACTCCATTATCCTTTTCTTTGGTTTAACAGAGATTTCTGCTCAGAAGAATTTAGTACTAAGAGAATGGTCACCAACTTCAAAAGCTTTACACTTTAGATATATAGATACAATGATTATATACATACATGTTTTTTTTTTCTGAAATGTATTGGTTGTATATTTATACAACCAGTTGTGTCTCTGGTGTTAAGTAATGTCAAGCAAACTTTGCAGTGCATGGACAAAGTTAAGCAGGATACAGAGTTTATTCAAGCTACTGCCATAGGGGAGAGAGACTGAACTCCATTCTGCAGAAAGAAAAGTTGGGAGTTCGTTAAGAGCTGCAGTGAACTAGTGGAAAAGTACTAGAAAACATTAGTGGAAGGTTGATCAGTGAGATATGTCGAGTACATTCCTGAGTTTGCAAATGTCTTCCTCTGTGATGAGGCCATATGTGTTAGCCCATCAAGGTTAGGCCCCTCTACACCCCCCCCTCTACAGAGCCGGGGAGATGGGTACTATCTCCTTTGATGTTTACATTTCAAAGACATGGTTCCCTGGTCCTTAAGAAAGACATTTCTTAGGGCACCTTGGTGGCTCAGTCAGTTAAGCATCTAATTTGGGCTCAAGTCATGATCTTGTGGTTCCAAGTTCGTGAGTTTGAGCCTGCCCCAGGTTGGGCTCTGCACTGACAGTGCCGAATCTGCTTGGGGTTCTCTCTTCCTCTCTTGCTGTCCCTCCTCTACTCAAGCTCTCTCTCAAAATAAATAATTTAATTTTAAGTTTTAAAAAATTAAAGAAAGAAAGACATATCCAGGGTTGTAAAACCAGCAAGAAGCTGGGCAAAAGTTTACATCATTTCAAAGGGGCAGAGAAAGAATTTATAAATTTTGTAAAGTAAATACTCTTAAGAAAAGGGAGTTCAGGGTCCTAGAGTCGGGAAGACTAAAACTTCATCACGCTGAGGGAAACTGTAAGGCCATCTTGGTCCAGAACAAGAAAAGGGGAAATCTAAAATGAAGAAGTTACTTTTGAACAGTACCTTCAAAAAAAAAAGGCATATAGCCTCTTCGGAAGGAGGGGAAAATTGTCTGAAGCTGAGATAGGGCTCTGCCAAGAGCAAGCTGACAAGTTCCATCCAAGGACTGGTAAACAGAGCCTGGAGCCAGAGAGGAAAGCCTAGTGGGGGTGAAAGAGGGGGGTGAGGATGGCCATTAGTTACAGGAAACGAGGGGGTGAAGGGCCTTGACACCTGTGATTAAGAGTGCTAATTTGGCTTAAGAGGTAATTGGGCATTGGCACAGGACTCTAAGAGGGGAAATAATGCAATCAAGGAGAAGCCAGAGGAAGATGACTGTGACAGCTGTGAGGGATTTGAGGGTGCAGAGGCTGAGGCGGGAAGACCAATAAGGAGGTCATTATCACACTGCCTGGATGTTAGAGTGTTCCACCTCCCCACTCGCTCCTTCTCTGTCCCCTTTTCTTTCATGAAGCACTTTTCCTGTCTCTGCTCCTTAATTATCTGTTCATACTCCAGTCCCTATGACCACCTTTTAAAAAATCCAACCGCCCATCTTGTTTCTTTGAAATCTCTCCACAAGGCACACTTCAGCCATGAGATTTAAGACGTAATTAAATCATCAGATCCTTAAGGCAGAAGATGTGAAGCAATAATTAAGATAGTTTCCTAAGTTTCCCTGATCATAAGACCCACGCTGGGATTTTTTTTAAGCAAAAGTTTATTTTTGAGAGAGAGAGAGATGGTGGAGGAACAGGGGAGGGGCAGAGAGAGAGGGAGAAAGAGAATCCCAAACAGGCTCTACACTGTCAGCTCAATCTCATGAACTGTGAGATTATGACCTAAACCAAAATCAAAAGTCAGCTGCTTCAACCTGAGCCACCCAGGCACGTCCTGGGATGTTTATTTTTAATACGATGTGTTTTGGGACTTTTTGAAGTATAAATTTGTGGGCCCCACTACAAACACACTGAAACAGTGTTGTCCAAGGGAAGGGTCCAGCAATATGTATTTAAAGAGAGTGCACCAAATGGTGGTTATGATCTGGCAGTTTGGGAAATGTGTTAAGGGATAGCCTGTAGCTGGTGATGCTGTGAGAGAGGCTTCATGGAAGAAGTGAGTGTTTAATGAATTGTCTTTTAGAATATTTTTCTCTCTGTTTTGGTTCCGATGGCAATAGTACATTAGGCTAATAGTGGCTGCAGAATGAATAATATTACCTGGAAAACTGGTAAAATACAGTAGAAATATGTTCCTGCCAACCATTGATTGGCTTGACAGAATAAATGCAATCAGAGAAGAATCTGCACAGCACGAGAAAGGCTGTGTAGGCAAAATCACCACGTTGGGGATGTGCCAGAGGCTGAAAGAGTGAGGCTCCGGACACACAGCTACTGAAGTACGTGTTTTTAAGGTGAATTTCTGCATCTCTTTAGCTCTATCCCAGTAGGAAGGAATATAGTAGGTCAACATCTGGTTGAGGAAATGAGTATTACACCATACCGATACTGCTGGGTTTATATTGCTATGCACCAAGTGAATCAACACTGAAAATGCTCCTTTAAGACTTTGAACAAATGCAGAACAAAATGTCTCAAAAAAATAAGATTTAACCTGCAGTATTATTTTAATGAGCCCAATTTTCCCCATGAGGAAGAGACATTAGTATATTCATCCTGGGCCTTAGTGAAAGCAAATTGAGGATCTGGGAAGAAAAAATTGAAGGAAACTCTTGGACTCACACCTAAAACAAGAGGACAGTCTGGTGCCGTTTGTGCTTTTCCTGCTAAAAAGCTTACCACCCAGTGTCCTCTGCCTACAGTGCACCAGAGCTGAGTGCAGAGCAGCTGAGCAGAGAGCTGGACAGAAAAGGGCATCCAGTTTGAAGGTCAGACGAGAGTAGAACAAGATGGTGACAACTGTCACCAACATCTGTTACCTTCCGGCCAGCTCTGGTGGGACACAGCGCCCATCTGATTGTTCATGGACTCTATTTGTCAAGATTACCATTCTCTCTCTCTCTCTAGCTGATCCAGGTGTTGTCCTGCTGAAACTGAGCGATTTTCTTTTTTCAAAGTGCTACCTTCTTTTGGTCACGACCCTTACCTCATTTTCAAACAGAAACAAAATAATGAGCCATCTCTGCAGAGCTTTTCATGTCAAAAGTTCTTATTCTCGAAGCACATGGGGGAATTATGGATGCAAGGTTCATGTACAGAGTGACACGCACTATGCTAACAATAACCCCATCCTGTCCCACGGTGGAGAGCCGTCGGGATATTTAATTTGCTTTTCAAATGCAATGGAAAACTTGAAGGGCTTTTTCCCCCCTTGTATTTTCTTCTAACACAAGCAGTACAGAAGAAATGGAATCACAGAAAAAGCAGGATAGTGAAGTTCTGGTGTTTCAATCTAATGTAGACATATTCTAGAAAAGATTTTTTCAGCTTTACTGAAATATAGTTAACATGTAAGTTTCAGTTGATGTGTTGATTTGATACACTTATATATTGAGAAATGGTTACCAAGGAGCAGTAGTTAACACCTCACATAATTATTTCTTTTTTGTGGTAAGAACATGTAAGATCTCTCTTAGCAACTTTCAAGTACATAATACACTATTGTAAAATGTAATCATCATGCTGTGCATTAGATTCCCAGAACTACTCTTTTTTTTCCAATTTCAGCTTAATCAAGGTATAACTGATATATATAAAATTATAAGATATTTAAAGTGTACATTGTGATGATCTGATATACATATACGTTGTGAAAGGATCCCCCATCCAGTCACTTAACACATCCATCACCTCACATATTTGTCCCTTTTTTGTCTTTTGGTGAGAACATTTAAGTTTTACTCTCAGCAAATTTCAATTATACAGTGCAATGTTATCAACTATAGTCACCATGTTTTCCATTAGATCCTCAGACCTCATTTACCTTATAGCTGAAAGTGTATACTCCTCTACCAACCGCTCCCTATTTCTCCTTTCCCTTGCCCCTAGTGACTACCTTTTTAGTCCCTGTTTCTGTGAGTTGGACTTCTTTTTTTTTTTTTAATTCCACATATAAGTGATACTATGCAGTATTTGTCTTTCTCTGTCTGGCTTATTTCTCTTAGCATAATGCCTTCAAGTTCAGCATGCTATCACAAATGGCAGGATTATTTTTTAAGGTTGAATAATATTCCATTATATATACAAAAGATTTTGTAATGCAGTTTGAATGTGGATGCAACAGAAAAAAAAAGAAATATTAAGGTATTAGTAAGAATGGTGATGGGAATAAAAGTATATATGTCTTTTTCATAATATGCTGGGTTTATCCTAGTAACTTCTGATCACTTTTAAGCATTCCATGTGTTCTTCCTTCAGTACTTGATGCTAATTGCTGATAATGCTAGTCTAGAAGACTATGCCTGTCCTCTTATTACTGTGATTAGTAAATATTAAATTAAAGTTATTAAATAAATTATTAAAACAAATATAATATTAAAATAAGTTAATATATGCCTTATTAAAGCAAATGTAATATTTGGTTATGGTATTTATGAATAAGGACTATATATTTTGATTTTGAAACATATGGAAAAAAAGTCATAAGCAAACTTAAATTGAGAGTTTAATGAGAAACTTGGGAGAATATTTCCAAAAAGTTAAAATGTATATATCCTTAATATAGAAAGAGCTAATACAAATTACCAAGAAATTTATTAACATCCTAACTGAAATATAGACATATGCAGATAATACTCAGAAGGAAACTACCTATAAATAGGTTCAATGGCCAATTCCATTTTTTAATAATTTGCAAATTAAAAGATGAAATATAATTACTTGAGAATATTCAAAACTGGAAAGCTGCAGTGATATAGGAAAACTAGTTTTGTCCAGCAAAAGTATAAATGGACATAACTTTGTGAAAAATGATTTGGGCACTGAAGTTTAGAGCTTTCCACTCGGTAGTTGAATGACTAGAATGCTATCATAGGCAATAAGTGATGTGAAATGATTCATGAACAAGAGTAATTCTCATTGAATTTTTTGTAATAATGCAAAACAGAAACACTCTAATTTCCATAAGGAAAATTGTTAAAAAGAGCTTGTAGAAGACTTAATTAAACAGGGAGATACAGTATGAAGTTGCTTACATAAATAAAATATAAAATATATGCAGATATAGTTATTATCCTAATTATATATTTTTTAAAATTTTTTTAATGTTTATTCATTTTTGAGAGACAGGGACAGATAGAGCATGAGCAGGGAAGGGGCAGAGAGAAAGGGAGACAGTGAATCTGAAGCAGGCTCCAGGCTCTGAGCTGTCAGCATAAAGCCTGACGTGGGGCCTAAACTCACGAACTGTGAGATCATGACCTGAGCCAAAGTCGAACACTCAACCGGCTGAGCCACCCAGGCACCCCATATCCTAATTATATATTTTAAAATACATTTACCCACAAGATCTGTTACTTCAGGAATATATACTTTGGAATTTCCCACATTTTTTATTTTAAAACATATTTTTAATGTTTATATTTGAGAGAGAGAGAGAGACAGAATGTGAGTAGGGGAGGAGCAGAGAGAGAGGGAGACACAGAATCCAAAGCAGGCTCCAGGCTCTGAGCTGTCAGCACAGAGCCTGATGCAGGACTCGAACCTACAAACTGTGAGATCATGACCTCAGCCAAAATCAGATGCTCAACCGACGGAGACACCCAGGACCCCCCATTTTTAAATATTACAATGGCATACACTTTTCCCCAAATTTCAGTTTTTACAGCACCTAGAACTCATTACTCTGGTGTATACATAATGTGGGGGTTTCTTAGACCCATTTCTATCACAGAGTCAGGTCACTGCCAGACTCTCCAATCCATTTTTAGTTGGTTTAAAATTTTAATTTTCAAATGAACAACATTAGTTTCTCTTAACTTTTCCACTGTCCCTTAATGTTCCTGGCACTAGATGCTGGTTTTCTTTACAGGATGATTTTTACAAACAAACGAAATTTTTTTTTACTTTATGATTAGAGCTCAAAGGTTGGGAAGAAAAATAATTTCTTTATCAGAAGCAAACTTCAGCTTATTCAAGAAAACTTAAAAAAAATGAATTTTAAATCTCAAGTGCAGAGAGTCTCCCAAATAAGAACATTCATTCAAAGGGGCTGGGAGGAGCAAATTATGCTGTGGTAATCCCTGTTGAAGGAGTACTGAAAATTTCATCATTGATTTATATAGGCTTAAAATTTTTTTAACAATAGGGACGCCTAGGTGGCTCAGTTGGTTAAGCATCTGAGTCTTGATTTCAGTTCCAGTCATGATCCCAGGGTCGTGGGATGAGCCCTGGGTTAGGCTCTGTGCTGAGTGTGGAGCTTGCTTAAGATTCTTTCTCTTTCCCTCTGCCCCTCTCCCCAGGTGCACATGCGCACTCTCTCCCTCTCTCTAAAAGAAAAATCTTAAAAAAATTTTAACCATTTATATGTTTTGTTTATAATGATAATACATTATAATTATGTATATATTATATAATTTACATATTATAATTATAATTCTAAATCAACCTTTGTTTCTGGCCCTAAAAGATAGTATAGATTAGTGGGTAAAAGCACTAATTTTGGAACCCTGCTGCCTGGTTTATATACTGGTTCTGTTAAGATGATCTGGTAATTTTAAGTAAGTTATTTATCCTCCCTGTGCTTCAGTTTTGTCATCTGTAAAATGGGCATGATCAGAGTACCTACATCATCAGGTTGTCCTGATGATCAAATAAGTTGACAGCCGAATAGTGTTGTGTAAGTGTTCACTATTCTAAGTAAATGTGTTCTAGAATGTTCTGAAAGCTAAATGGTCTGAAATTTAAAAATTAGAACCAATTTTGGATAATAGAGATTCTCAAGGACTGATTTAAAAAGCATAATACTACTGCTAATTAGCTAAATCATTTATTTGTTTTTTACCATGTGCTAGAGATAATTCTAATCACTTTACATATATTTATTTAATTATTACAGAAAATGTTATGAGTTATATGTTATTACCCCATTTTTAGACAAATAAACTGGAAAAACACAGTTTTAGAAACTTACCTAAGGTTACAGAAGAAGGAATTCAGACACCAGCATTTGAAGTCAGGTCTTCCTGACTCCAAGATCAATGTTCTTAATAATTATGGGCAATTAATTTTTCTGGTAAGGATCATAAATTAGCCCTATCTATAACTAAAATATTGTTTATTTCATAATTTAATATGTAATACTCAAATTTTGTCTGAAAATTAGTAATTAATTTTTTTTAACGTTTGTTTATTTTTGAGACAGGGAGAGACAGAGCATGAACAGGGGAGGGTCAGACAGAGAGGGAGACACAGAATCTGAAACAGGCTCCAGGCTCTGAGCTGTCACCACAGAGCCCGATGCGGGGCTCGAACTCATGGACCGCGAGATCATGACCTGAGCCGAAGTTGGACGCTTAACCGACTGAGCCACCCAGGCGCCCCTGAAAATTAGTAATTAAAGATTAGTTAATGTTGCTTATTATTTCAGTTAAGTGGTCATTTATTATAAACAATCATTAAATTTTAGCCATGCCTATTAAAAATCTAGCTGTTTAGACAATACAGCATAGCCCTATCACTATATTTCTGTGGTGACTTTTACCAAAAGGCAGTGCTAGAAGAAAACAAACAGCCCCTGATGGCTTACTGTCACAAACTCAAACCCATACAACCATGAGAAGATATAAAAATTACAATGATATTGTTCCTGGCATGAATGCATCATATTGCTTTGTAGTTTGCTGTTCCATGTATACTGATGTACTATTTTTTTAAAAGAATGAAAATAATAAACCTGGTACAGTACCTTGAATATTCAGGTAGTCTGAACCCAGTGGAGTGGAATGTCTATTGAGTGACCCATTTCAAGGATTCACAGTGAGGAATGTTCTTATTCTGGGAGTGGGTATCAAGCTCCAGTCCCCCTTCCCAAATATATGTGGATTAATGGGACTTCAAAATGAAGGACTAGAGAAGAAAAAGTCCCACGTACTGATTTAAGCTGTTAATGAGCAGTCAGGGAAGAGACACTCACCTTGGGACATCAGCAACACCTCTCAAGGATGTGCCCAGTATTCTAAACAAAACATCCTTGGAAAACTCTTCATTACTAACACAAGAACTAGCCAAAGATTGGCAAGGCCTTGAAATTATCTTGTCCCTAATATAAATTGTAACCTCTTCATTAAAAGCATCAGAATATGTTCTAACGAGGAGTTTTCAGCTTAGAGTGGCTGTTCTGCCACTCTCCATGTTGAGACCATTCCAGGGAGAGTAGATTCTATGATTAAGGTGATTAAGGTAATCAGCTAGGCTGATTCAGACACTCAATCCAGCTGCTGCCAGTGGACCTGCTGGTAATCACCAGAAGAGTGCACTTTGGAGGAGAATTTTTCTGTACAAGTGCTCTTGTGTTTGTTCAAGTTGAAACTAAGTTGGAGAAAGAACTGTGCTTGAAAGTTTTCTAAGCTGTACAAACTACAACTTTCATTAGCGTGTATCCCTGACCAAAAGGCCCTGACCACACGCCAGGGGTTTTGCTTCTGAGGTCTGCATCCCTTTCTCATAAACTGTTTTTGCACACAATAAGCCCTGGATAAATTGTTGTTATAAGGGGACTAAAAAACTCCAACTGTAATTTATCAAGGCCCCTTAAATCTTATGTTTCTATCATCAAGACCACCATCTTTATGAGATGACTTGAGAATTGATGAAAGTTACCACCCTTTGGTAATTTTGTTTTAATCAAGTACTGTGATTTTTGCTAGCCATATTGACAAAGTTCCTCTTACCCAAAAGTTCTAGTCCCAGTACCCTTCTCTTCTGTCTACACAGATGTTCCTACTTATGGAAGCCCTTCCATTTTTTTCATCTTAGAGCTGGAAGAAAACTGAGAGATAATATAATCCAACCACCTTACAACACAGACCTGTGTTTCCCAATATAGTAGCCACTAATCAGCCACATGGTGGCTCTCTTAATATAAATTGGTTAAATTAAATTAAAAATTCAGTTCATCGGTTGCAGTAGTCACATTTCCAGTGTTCAATATCCATATGCAGCTAGTGGCTGCCATATTGAACAGTAAAAATTTAGAATATTTCTTTCATCACAAAGTTTTGCTGGATAACACTGACAGAGACTAAGGATGGTTCTGCTAGAGCCACATGATTACAGATGGTATATAAAGGATCTTTTTTAACAGCTATTTATGATTTTTGTGTGTATTGGAAATTGTATAACTTACAGCTCAAAGCCATTTTTTTTCATGGTCAGGTATTATTGCTGAGGATAAAAGCTAAAATATACATTTAAGATGAGAGTTGGTTCATAGAAAAATACAGTGAAAAGGTTACTTAGATCTGACAAAATTGTGAAAATGTCAGGTAGATGAGGGAGGTTTGGGAAGCTGGGGATTAGATTTTAAAAATAAAAATAAAAATAAAAAATGAGTAGACCTTCCAGTATTATCTGGGAGCATCTTATGTCCTCCTAACAAAGATTATCAGATAAAGTGACTAAGACAGAATGGGCAGTGAGATGTACAGCAAGGAAACTTTCTCAGGGCAGAGGAATGTACATAGGGAGAGTAGCCTAAATAAGCAGAGGGACCACGGTAGTGTAAGGGGAAGGAGCACAAAGGCCACGCCTGTGCATGTCAGGCACTTTGGGGGACAGCACAAATAAGGAGAGAGAGTACAGATTTCCAGTTTGGGCAGAGTCAAGAGCCTCATGAAATCATTCACAGTTATTTACAGAGTTTTGAGTTTTGATGTTTATAGTGAATGTCTAATGTGAGCACATTTCCAAAACTCTCAAAACTATAATCTTCCTTGCTACTTTCACTGGCAGCAGTAGAAATTTTATTAGAGAAGATTTGAGTGGAAAGATAAGAGCAATCACAATAAAAGATTATATAATCTCCTAAGTAAATTTTCAAATTTACTGATCCTTGAGCTAATCCAATAAAACCTTCCAATCTTGCCAACTCACATTTTGGGGAGCTACAAGTGTTGATGGTGCTCCTCCAATGGTCTATCAAACAACCCCAAGTGTTCATTACATGGTCAGCATGGTGCTACAAGAGGCTGTAACTCACACATTTCATTTCACTTTCCAAATCCAACATCCCCTGGAGAATATTCAGTACTTTTAGCCAGATTCAAGAAGTCCAAAGAATCTAAGGATCAAACGGACAGTGTATACATAGAGGGTAGAAGCAGTGCCTTCACAGCAAGCATGAGCAAAAGCAGCAGAGGAAGAGCTGTCTTCCTTCAGAAGCTAACAGACAAATGTCATCAACAATATATCCTCAAAGAAGAAGCTGGCAGCTGTTGCAGGCACATGAGAAGTTGCCCCGGGAATTCTAGAAACATTTGGATGGATTTTTGGAGGGAAGAAAACAAGGTGTGAGGTACCATGATTTTGAAGATGGAAGTAACTGGCCAGCAAAATCTGATTGTAAATGTTAACATAACCTGACTTGTCACCACAGAAATGCACATTCTCAGGCTGATTGCGTTGCACTTGGCAAACATGTCTGCCCTTAATCTCACACAAACCCTGTGAGAGTGTTATCCCCTGTGAGGTATCATTGTCATTTCACACTAGAAGGTCATGAGATCCAGAGGAAGTATGTTATTCAGCTTGGCCTATCCCACAGAACCAAGTCCATGCCCTTAATCTCACTGCTATTTTAAGAAGATAAACTAGAGCCTTCACTTTCAGGGAGCAGGGGGTGGGTAAGTTAGCACACGCGATAGATAAAGACCTTTTGAGTCACTGGGGCTGAGAGGCATTCAGACTGCATTTTATCTAGGATTGGTTCTGCTTCCTGTATGTAAGCACTGAGAACCCCTCTAGGTCCAAGGATTAGTATGAAAAAGCAAAACTCAAAAGCCTAATGCCTATTGCTTCCCTTCCAGAAAATCTTTATCACAAAAGATGGACATATACTGATGGGCATATACTAAGCCCCACTAAAGATGGCCTATTCTAATAGAAGAGAACCTGTTCTAAAGAGATAGCATCAGAAAAAAAAGTCATTATGTAGTATGATCAAAAGGCTCCAATTTGCATTTGCCTAAAAAGATCTTCCTACTTGGCTGTTATTGGGTCTCACGTTCACACCAGAAAGGAAGAAACTATTCCTTTTGAGTTTGCTTTCTCTTTTTGAAAAAAAAATGGAGAATTTTTTCTTTTCTTTTTGGCTGTATAGCAACCATTTTCCCTCTCTAACATACCCAGGTATCATATTTCTTTAGAGGAATTAACTTCACCCCTCCCTTGTGGGCAGAACAGCAAGCCCAAGTGCCTGTCCTCCTGCTACGGAAACCCAAGAGACTCCTCCTGCCAAAACTTCCCCTCATTATCGTAACCACCACCATCCCACCTCCACCAGCCGAGCAGTGGGCATATGACCCGAGGTTGGCCAGTTGAACTTTCCTAGGATTTTGAATCTTAAGCTGAGTTGTCCAAAGAGGGAAGAAACAGAGTCCACTCTTTCCAGCTGCAGTGCCTGGGATAGACTCGAGCAGTCCCCATCACTGAGACCTTTCAAAACTGCCTTGTTCCTTTTCAGTGGATTCTATTTTTCACTTAAGTAAAAGTTTCTGTTATTTGTTAACTGTTATGGGTTGAATTATGTCCCTTTAAAACATGTATGTTGAAATCCTAATCCCTGGGACCTCAGAATATGCCCTTATTTGGAAATAGGATCCTTGTAGATGTCATTAGTTAAGAAGAGGTCAGGCTGCAGTAGGGTATGCCCCTAATCCAATATGACTGATATCTTTATAAATAGAGAAATTTGGACACAGACACACATGCAGAAAGAATGCCATATGAAGATGAGGGCAGAGGTCAGGGTGATGCTTCTGCAGGCCAAAGGACATCCAAGATGTCGATCTTGATCTCTGACTTCCAGCCTCCAGAACAGAGACAATACATTTCTCTTGTTTAAGCCACTCAATTTGTGGTACTTTGTTACAGCAGCCTTAGCCAACTAATGGAGTAACCAAAACACCTAACCTGACTTTTCTTTTTCAAAGGTGAATATTCCTGGGGAGTTTAAGGGAACACATTTGCATGAAGTTGTTGGTTAGGAAAGACCTGGATAGCCCAGGGAGAGGAGTTGCTAAACTGGGCAAATCTACCTAGAAAGTTAACAGGCTAGCCTCTAAATTTAAATATGAATATTTCATAAAGTGCCTGTTTTCCCTGCACTCACAGAAAAAAAATTAATGAGAACAAGGAGATGATTTTCAAGTTAACAGGTAAAGAAAAGGTTGGAAATAAATAATAACACAATTTGAATAGTTCGAGTTTGAGAAAAGGTATGTGAGGCACTACTGTCAGGAGAAGTTTCTCTGTTACAAGATTTAAGTTTTTTGCTTTTACTTGTTGTTTAAAAAATTATGGATTATATTCACTATTCTCTTGTTGATACCTTGATATAATGTTAGCATCTGCTCTGAGTCAGATGTTAATATGGTGTGGGCAGAAGGCCCAGGTTTGATCTGATTAAGGTAACTGACTTTATCTTTTTAGTGCCCACGGATTAATGGTCCCCAATTAACTCTTATTTTTTCAGCAAATATCTATTGAGTATATACCCTGGGACAGGATAGGCTGGTGAATAAGCAGCAGGTTTTCAACTCTACCTGGGAGGGAGCAGCAAATGATACAGGAATTAATGGTCAGGTGTACTGTTAGGAAGTTACATTTCATCTGCCAGGTGAAGGTCAAGTGACATTTAGCAGGTCCAAAGCATGGTACGGTATCTGAGGGAGGAGTGTCTCTGGCAGAATAGAAGGTACTATGAAAGACTAGAAGTGAAAGAGAGTCCTTTGGCAATATGGATACACTGAAAGAAGTTCATCGTGGCCAAGAGATGAGGTTAGAGTGACCAGGAAAGCTAATTAAGGGGTCTGAATGATCCTAATGGTAACATGAGAAACCATCAGAGAATTTCAATCTGGGAAGTGACTTGATTAGATTCACCTTTCTTAAGATCATTCTAGTAGCTGTTTGGAGAATGACACATGGAACAACTAGTCTAGGTGCACAGAAAACGATTAAAAATCTGTTGGTGTGGTGAGAATGACAGAGAGAGATTAAACTAGTAGGAGAGTGGCCATGGAAAAGAAGAGGGTGTTACCCCTGGAAGAGAGAACATGCTATGTCACCTGACTGGGAAGGTTGCATTTCATACCAGTTTGCTCAAGACTGCCATTCTTGCTTGTTGCCTGTGGGCTCCATGAGGATGTGTGATAGCTCCAATATGTCTCACTACTAAAGACAGTGAGCCTCCTGATAGATATCCCCATAATATTTGGATGGGAACTCTATGACTACTGGCAGATGCCCAACAGATCATCTGTGATCTGGTCCATTTACCCCTTGAAGCATAGCATGTCTGGCATACTTACAGCCCCCAACTCATCTACTTTGTCCAGACAACTTTTAGAAGCAGGAAATGTTGGATTAGGAAAAACTAGGGTGTGTTTCTTAGACCCAGGTCACACTTTATCTGTGGGTTCTGTCACTTCTCTCCCAAATTGCCTTTTCTTTCTTTTCAGCAGTACAGGGGTGGGTAGCAAGTCTACTGGCTAAGCAAAAATCCAACCGGGAAACAAAATGAAAGTGAGGTGCAGCCATTCTCAGGAACACTGAGTTTCCCAAAAGGGAATTCACAGAAGTTCTCTTCTGTTGATTAGGGGTAGGGAGAGTTGTGTTGGTAAGGCTTATTTTCTGCAGAAAGTTGTTTGGTCCCAGCAACTGTTGGCTCCTTGCATTCAGAATTCAAGGTAACTGGTAACTTTCCTGCACAGATTTGGGACTTGCTGCAACTCAGAACAAAAATTAAAATTCTGCTCAACCTCTTGTTATAATAGCTCAAACATTTTATTACAAAATTCTTTGGGGCCCTAAATGTGGGAATATAAAATTTTAGCAGGACATTTAAAAAATGGCAGAATGGGTTAGGTATCTACCTTCTGAAAGCATTTGATTGAGCTATGTGGTCTTAAGTATTGAAATGCTTATACTTGGTAGGCAGTGACTATTCTAAGTACTGTATTTACATATACATATAATATGTGAGATTGGCAAAGAAGAGGCAGAACTAACTGAAAGAATGGCATTTAGGGTATGATCAGGAAAAAAGAAAACTGACTTGTGTGGCTGTCTTACCTCCAAATCATCAATCTCAATTTTTATTTTTTATCAAGAGTTGATCTATAGACCAGATCTGGGTGTCAAGAAAAGAAATTTTAAGGCCATATTTGAATTCACTGAAGTTTAAGTTCCAAAACTTTGCACCCATCTAAAGTGGTATCGCACTCAAGTGGACTTTGAGTTCTCAATACAATTAAGGCTGATGCTTCTGGCTGTATTTCTGAGGTCACCATGCTTACGTGGCTGATTAGATTCCAGTCCTGAGAACAGATACTAAACACATTTCCAATGACAGCAATTGCTTTAAACTCTTTAAAGCTTTCAAAATAGAGAATGTTTCATTTAGAACTCTTAGTTAAAATAATTAGCAATTAAGACTCCAGGAAATTACATTTAAATCACTCCTGTAGAATCCTTGAAAAGTTCCACACCAATTCAGAAGTTCCTGTATGATAAAAGAATAGATTGTTCATTGTTTAAGTTTATGAACTTCTTTTCCCCCAGCTTTTTATTAAATCTAACGTAACTTGAATGTAACTCTAACTGAGCACTAAGTTCTGGGTAGGTATTGTTCCAGGATCCCTGAACTGGTGAAGAGGCGTACCTACTGGGATATTTTCTTTGGCCGTTTCACTAATAATGGCTCCTCTTCAACTTCATCCTAAGATAGGAATACCACTTCTATCACAGATCCAAAGATTTTGAAACACCCTTCCTCATTACATAAAACAAACAACTTTTTTTTTTTAATTGCAGCAAAGAGGGAACTAAAGCCCATACTTTACACAGTTTCACAAGACACATTGCAGGGGGGAAAGTGACTTAAGAAGGATCAACAGTATTCTAGGGTCTTGGTGGACCTCTAATTCCTGGTAGAGGGGGTCTAATTCCTGGAGGGACATGCCTATTGGCATCCTTCGAGCAGGGGAAAGCCCAGTTGGTGGGCCTTTGGGTGGTCTCATCCTAGGTGGAGGAGCCATAATGCCTGGAGGTGGTATTGCTCAGCCCACAGGGTGCATGGTCTTCCCCCTCCTGATGTATATTGAGTTGAGGCTGCAGCAATGCTGGTAGCTACTACAGTGCCTCTTCCCTGTGGAGTCATGACCTGTTGGGATGGCCCCCAAGCCCTCAGACAAGCAGTTCTTTCATCAGCTGGAATTTAAGAGGTGACTGAGAGCTGCTGTTGTGAACTTGTGACAATGCTGTCTTTGGTTCTGCTCTACCCTCCTCTGTCCACTCTTTCCCTTATTCAGGATCCATTATTCCCAAGCATACAGTGCCCTATGCATCCTTCTAAAGGACAAGGATCCCTCCTAAGGCAGTGCTTTCAACACTCTGGCTCAATCCTGGCTTACCTTTTCATCAAAACTACCAGCCCTGTGTCCCAGAATCTTTTAGGAAGCCAGGAATTTGACATACTTATCTTAAAGTTTATTTCTACCAAGACATTTACATGAACAGTTGCTTTCAAATTTCAGCCTTCAGTACCTTAATCTGAAACAGTGACACTCTGGCAAAGACAGAGGAAGAGATATTGGGACACGGAGGAGTCCTTTGGCTCTTCCTCAGTTCATATATTCCAATCACCATTTAGTTTTATAACTGACTTCACTCATGTGTTTCATAAAATTACAAAACCTTAGAGCTGGAAAGGATTTAGTGGTAAGTCAACACCTCCACTTTAAAGATAAAGAAACAAAAGCACAGAAAAGTTAAGAAAATAGTTCCACAGTTACAGCCAGCTAGGACTCCTGGCTCCAATTCTGACACTTGTCCCCTTATCTCTTAGACTCTGTTAATGAGCTTTCCAAAAAATATATATGTGTACTGCTAATTCTTTTTGTCTGTGATTCCCAATTGGATGAGGTGAGATGGGGTTGGAGAGAGCATATATACGCATTTCCAAAAGGCATGCTCAGATTTAAGAAGCATAATTAATATCAGAATATACTTCCAAATTGGGAAAATGAAAATGCTATTACTTTGGTAACAAAAATTACAAGCAGTAAATTGTAACAAAATAATGGCAGGTAACAATTCCATTCTATGCTTGTCAGTGATTCTCAAAGACTGATGATGATGGGGACTGGAGACACATCAAACCCTCCACAGAAGAGTGAGGCACTTAGCTTCATCTGAAATATATAAAATATTTTGGCTATTTATCTTTTGAAAAATTTGGTTCCAATTCTGAAATGTTTCAAATACAAAAATACAGAAAAGGCATAACTTCACATATCTCCCCACCGTATTCAAAATACGTTGTTCGATCACATTTGCTTATTATGTCTCTTTATTGTTTGGCTTTTTTTAAAGATGTAAAACATACAGGCGCAGGTAAAGTTCACCAGCAGTGTGCCTTCCTTCCCCTCTCTTTGAGTGATACCACCCTGATAAAGTATGTATATATCTTTGCCTTTTAAGTTATTCCCTTCTACCACATATGCATGGATGCATAAATAATGCATGTTGTTATTTGGTGTGTTTTTAAATTTTATTTTAACTGATACTACTAGTGCCTGTATCTTTTTATAACTTGCTTTTTTCATTAAAGATTCATGAGGTTTTTTTGATAATGGTATATGTAGATCTAGTCAATTCATTTGAACTGCTGTGTAGTATTCCTTGCATAAGTAAACCCAACTTACCTCTCTAGTCCTCTAGAAGGGACAGTTAGATCGTTTTCACTTTTTCACAGTTGTAAACAGTCCTGCAATGAAAATTTTGAAGTACAACTCCTTGTGTACACGTGTGAGAGTTTTTCTAAGACGTATAACTAGAAATAAAATTTTAGGATACACGTGTTTCCATGCATACTAATTAATGAAATACTGTTTTCCACAACATGTGGAAATTGTGGTTGTGACAATTTATTCTCCTGCTGACATTACCTAAGTCCTGTTTCCCTACACGCGTACCAACATTTGATGATATCAGACTTGTCTTTCTTATCTCTTGGGGATGAAATTGTTTCTACTACTATTTTAATTTGCATTCCCTATATAACAACAAAGTTGAGTGTATTTTCATATATGTGTAAAGTACTCCACTTTTCCCTTTTACAAACTGCTTTTTCATATCCTTTACCCATTTTGTAAAAGATTGTTTTTCTTTTCTTTATTGATCTATAGAAGATCTTATGTATTCTGAATACTATTCCTCTGTTACTTATATATATGGAAAATATCTTTTCTCAGTGTAGGTTGTTTTGTTTTATTTATTTATTATTTATTTATTTATTTAGCTCTGTTAATGGTGTATTCTGACATGCACAGGTTTTTAATTTAATGAAGTCAAATTTATCACGGTTTTCTTTTATTTTGCTATTCTTTGTTCTTTAAATTAAAAAATATTTAATGTTTTATTTATTTTTGAGAGAGAAAGAGAGACAGAGCGCAAGCAGGAGAGGGGCAGAGAGAGAGGGAGACACAGAATCCGAAGCAAGTTCCAGGCTCTGAGCTGTCAATACAGAGCTCGACCACGAACCGTGAGGTCACGGCCTGAGCTGAGACTTAACTGACTGAGCCATCCAGGTGCCGCTTTTGTTGTTTAAGTAATACCTCTATCCTGAAGTCATATAATATTATTCTGTATTCTTTCTTGAAATTTTTAAAGTTTTGATTTTTACATTTAGTATTCAGTCCATCTGCAGTTTGTTTTTGTGTATAGTATTAAGTAGGAATCTAGCATTCTTTTCTCTATGGACTAGCCTGTTGTCCCAGTACCATTTACAGACCAGCCCAAATTTCCCTTTTACATTGGTAAGGCTACTCCACTTTACGCGAAGTTCCTACACAGGGATGAGTGTCTTTAGGCACTCCCTTCTCTTCCATTGAATTCCCTCCATGTCAGTAACACTGTTTCGTTTAATATGATAATATAAAAGTTTACTTCTCCTGGGATAGGTCTCTTCTTTTTATTCTCCTTCTTCTCCTGGTGCCTTATTCTTCATGTCTTTCCATAAAATTATTTTAGTCCATTCTCAGTGCTTCTTACTCTTGTGTGACATTTCGAGTCATCTTATAAAGTCCTGTGAAATTAAATTTATTTTATATGTTAATTAGAGAATTACCATCCTTTTAATATTAAGTTTTCCAATCTTTGCACATGTCTTCTCTCTGTGAATTTAACTCCTCTTTTACGTCCTTCAAGTAAAATTTTGTAATTGTCTTCTAAAGATATTGCTCTTCTCTTGCTATATTTACCTTTAGGTACATTTACTACATTTTATGAAGGATATGAACATACACTACTGATTTTGTACATCAGTCTTATATCTAGAAATCTAGATGAACTATTATTGGTACTAATAGCTTGTAGAGTTTCCTACATTTTTCTTTTCTTTTTTAAAATATTTATTTATTTATTTTGAGAGAGAGAGAGCATGAGAGCAAGTGGGGGAGGAGCAGAGAGAGAGAGAGAGAGGCAGAGACAGAATCTTAAGCAGACTCCGTGCTGTCAGTGTGAGGCTCCATCTCACAACTGTGAGATCATGACCTGAGCTGAAATCAAGAGCCAGACCCTTAGCCCACAGAGCCATCCATGTGCCCCTTCCTACATTTTTCTCTGAGACGGTTATATCATGAGCAAAGTCTACTTTTTTCTTTCTGATTTTTTCACATTTAAAAAGTTTTAAATAATTAATTTGTCTTACTGCACTGGCTAAAGTCTCCAGTACAAAATGAAAATGTAGTGATAGCAAGTATCATTTACAAGGAATTTAATAGAACTTCTAATGTTTCCCCATTAAATATAATTCTGCTGTAAGTTTTTGGTTGGTATTCTATCAACCAAAAGTCTACCAGATTAAGGAATTCTCTTCCAATTCTAATTTTAGTTAAATGTCTGGATTGCTTTTTTTTTTTTTTACCCTGAATAGGTACTGAATTGTATCAAATCATGTTTTTAATCTGTTGAGATATTTGTTTTTCAACCTCAGTTTCTTTATATAATGAATAAAATTAATAGATTTGTTTAATTTAAACCATCTTGGTATTTCTAAAATGAAATATTGATATCCATTTTAATACACTGTTGGATTTGTTTTATGAATATTTCATTTACGATTTTGCATCATTGTCACAAATGATATCAGCCAACAGTATTCCTTTGTGGTACTACAATTCTGACAAGTTTGGATTTCCAATGTTTACTGCACTCATTCCATGAGTGCTAAAGCATCTTCATTCTACTCTCTGGAAGAGTTTGTCTAAAAAAGTCATTATATATCTTTCTTAAATGTGTAGAACTTGGCTGTAAAACCCTCTGTTTGATTAACTTTATTTGCATTTATTTGTAACTATGATTCAATTTCTTTAACAGTTATAAAACTATTCATCTTCTGTGTAGTCACTTTGGTAAATTTGGTAATTTTTCTAGAATTTTATTTTTTTGACTAAAGCTTTCAAATTTATCTCCATATAGTTTCTGAATACACACACACACACATACATTCAATCTGCAATTGTCCTTTTTGTTCCAAATATGATTTACCTCTGCCCACCTTCTGTTTCTTTATTATTGTTGCTCAAAGTCTTCCTATTTTGTCTTTTCAAAGAACCAGTGTTTGCATCTATTGACACTATCATCCCCCCGTTTTTTTCTCTGTTTTATTCATTTTGTTATTTCACTAGATTTTACTTAATTTGGGGGCAAATTGTATGTAAATTTCTAGGCTTGAATTTCCCAGAGAATTGTAAAATGGTGTCTAAGCTCCAATGAAGCAAAGACAAGGGCTCATGATTTCCCAGGGAGATGTCTTCATTTTTACTCAGCTTCTTTAATATTTTGTTATCTCCCCATGTTCCCTAACTGGGTGTTTGTTGTTTTGTTTTGTTTTGTTTTGTCTTGTTTTGTTTTGTTTTAAGGCCACCTTTTCGTTTAGACTCAAAACACTTGAAGTGACTTGTCCTTAGGCGGCAGTCTCAGTGTTACCTTTCCTTCCTTGCCTGGGCCCAAGGCCCCCTCTCTGGACTCCATCTAGGTGTTCAAACCAAAGCATCTGGATTCCCAGGGACCCATATGTCCCTCCCAAGGCAGGGAATGCTTAGCCCACTCAGGGCTTCTAGTTGCCATTCAGGTTTCTAGTTCTTTCTTCAGTTATTACTCATGGGGAGAATTCTACTTCTGTTTTAGGGGTTCAGATATCCAATAATTTTGTTGTTGTTGCTATCATTATTATTTTATATGTTCCCATTTTCTAGGTGTTTGTAGCCAGAGCGTATCTCTATTATCCTCCATCTTATTGAAACAGAAAACTTTCAACTTATATTTTAAAACACATAGATTCCACATTTTGGTAATTTGTACTTCTGTCTTTGTTAGATTATATTAATAAGTGCTACCACGTATAGAACATGCAACAGAGGTGCAAGATGTGTCATTTTGGTAATCATATTTAGTTTTTACAACTATTTTACAGATGAAAAATCTGAGGATTTGGGGTTGTTGAATAATTTTGCCCAAGATCACATAGTTATTCAGCAGCAGAAGATGCAGCCCACATCTGTCTGACCTCAAAAGAGATGTAACTGATTCTCAAGCCCCTGGGGTTTCTCCCACCATGGCTTGCTTTTTTTTTTTTCCCCTTTTTCTTTTTTTTTCTTTCTTTCTTTTCTTTCTTTCTTTTTTTTATTTTTATTTTTGGCTCTTTTGTTAAACATCATCCCTTCCTTATATAAACTACTAGTTACAGGGATTTCAGTAAAGATCTGAAGGGCAGGAAAAACTCTCTATGACTTTCACATAGACACTATTTATCCCCTAAAAATTAATAACTATCTTTTGAATAATAATAATTTGTAATTACAAACATTGTAATTTAAGGAGAGATTTAAGGAAAGAGAAAGATGGATTTCAGCAACATCAACTGGATCATTTTTGAAGGTGAATTCCAAGCATGCAAATTTATTTCAAACCTTCCCTGAGGATTGAGTGCAAAGCAGCTGGCTGGTACTTTTAAGCCGCTCATAGTTCGGCACAGCGGCTCCTAATGCTGGCAGAGCTCCTGTGTCACCAGGATCTGCAGAGCGTGGCAAGCCAAATGAAAGAGGAAGTTTGCAATTAATTAAAAATAAATGAAAACAAAAATCTTCCCCCAGTGGCTTGCTTCTCATCTTGGTTGTAATCCACAGTCAACATGTGGAGGCCACGTGGGGCATTTACCAAATGGAAAAGGTATAGGACTGTGTCGAAGAAACCACAGACTGCCGCTCTGGACCACACTAATAATTCTTTTAAATCCTCTCATTCCACCTCGTCAGGAGACATAGCAGCATTTTAAATCTGACTGACCCATATAAATTACCTTTCTACTCATCCGGCTGTGAAATTAACAGTAGAGGAAGACAGGTCCTGTCAAGCTTGCTGTGCTGAGCTGCTGAAGGGCTCAGAATAAATGGGGGGGTGGGGACAAAGAGACATTGTGCTTTAAGAAAACAAGGAGCCCGAGCTGTGATCAGCACATTAGGCTCTGATACGGCGCCTGCTGTTACAGAGCCTGGTACCAACATGGGAAGGGGGTTCACCAAGAAGGAACACGTTGTTTGGTGCCATCTGTTGCACTGAAACATAAAGGGCTGTGAGCCTGGGGGCCCACTGCAAAAGTGGCTGGGACAGACACCACATCCCTCAAAAAGGTTAAGCCATTGGAATTTGAAAAATAAACCCAGAAGGACTTTCCATTCTTAGTGTTGCCTAAACTCACTAGCGTCCTGAAATAGGACACTTAACCTTTCTTGGTCTCGGTTACCTACATATTTATGTAATACTATTACTAGATGTTAATTTTAAAAAAGAGAGCAAAAGAATCTATCTCATAATGAAATTTCATCAGTAAATCATCCTATAATTTTGTGTTGTTCGGAGATGTGGTTTAGAAGAGGTAGAAAGAATCTTTTACTCCTTAAACTCCCGTATTTTATTCCATAGCCTCACCAATCTCCAAAACAACAATGCCAATAATTTCTTTATCCTTACACATGGATAACTAGTCTGATTTTAAGACGAATTTGAGTTTATCTTTGTTTTACAGCAGAAAAAGACCAGTCTTATCATTGAATTCTTACGTATTAGAGAATGGAAGACAACAGAAGAGGGAAGATCACCTTGCCAGCTGTCCACTAAGGGCACATGCTTGTGCATGCATGCGCGCACACAGGGACTCGGAAAAAAACCTAGGCTGATGTAAATGTAGCAGCGCTGGCACACGCTTTGGGCCACACTCTGTGTGAGTTGGCCACATGCCAGCATGGAAGCGAGTAGGCAAAGAATAGCTTTGATAACGTTGCATGCCAGTATACCAGAGAAGCATAGGCAAGATGATTAGTTGGCAATTGCTATTAACCATTTTATTAATATTATCAGTATGAAGGATCAGGTTGGCAATCTCATATTTATCATCTTATGTTCTCCTCAAAAAGATCTTGGACTGATTTTATTATCCCTCTTTCATAGAAGAGACTCTTTGGCCCAGTGATGTCATGTAATATCAAAGATCACAACTTATAAGACAGAACTGGAATTAAAACCAAGGTCTGATTCTAAAATGTCACATGGACTTTCAACTCTAGAGTTCATTGCTACTCAGAAAGAAGAGAGACGACTAACATTGAAACAGTAATAATAATAATTATTATTATTATTATCAGTCATTACAGTTCTTCCCCTCTTCTCTTTCCCCAACCCCCTACTTCTAAAAGAGAAAACAAAATCAAGAACATTCTAGAATGGCTTCTTCTCAGACTACTAAAACTAAAAAACCTTGAAGATCATTGCCCATATTCTTCTGTCAAATAGAGGAAGCTGAGGCTCAAAGAGCTGCTTACAAATGGTCTTAGTCTCAAATGGCAGAACCAGGGCGAGAAATAGACAACACAAATTCCTAGACTAGTGCTCTTAATTTTATACCAAAAAAATGAAAGCATTTTCAAGATCAGGAAGTTGCTTTCCTCATCTTTCACCTGCCTCCATGGTCCTCAGTCCAGAAAACCTTAGAATAATTTGGAGAAAGGTAAAGTTTTCTTTCTTTGCACACCAAATGCATGAAGTTATAGTCAGTGCTTTCTCCCACCAAGAAGGAGAAAACCAATGCTATTATATGAGAAGATGTTTTGTCACTTTTCAGAGGAGGCTGTATGTCGACATCAATATATTTTCCTTTTCATCCTTAGCACTCTGACAAGGAAAGTTTTGAATGAGGTCAGTGGTGTTAATTTTACTTCAATTTTAACCTCCCGAGCGAGTTACTCTGTAGAGTTTCTATTTTGGTAATTTGAGTTTTAGCAGTTAACTTGTACTCTGATATTCTTTATTCCATGAAATTAGACACTAGAGGGAATACATTTGAGACATGAAGAAGTCTCCAAAGAAGAAATTCATAATCTTCAAGCTAGAGAAAATTGGATTTACAGGAAAGTTAAACAACAACAACAAAAAACCCAAGTAAAATAAATTGGGATGATGGAGCAACTCTTCCTGTGTGACTACATATGAATAAATAGGCTAACATTACTATTAAAAATTTAATCCTTCTCTGAAAATATAATTGAAATTGATCCATCTTTATTTGAGTTTCTATTTAAGTTAAGAAAAATGAGTTTTTATAAGTAATTTTCTGGGCCATTTTGTCTCAGTTCCAAATTTCATCCTTCTTTATTCCTTACTCTGTTTTGGGAAATGGGCCAGAGGTCTGCAATGTGTATTTCTCCTTTACCAGTTGTTGTCCTGCTAGGTTCTGCCAATAGGATGCCCTGGAGGGAGACCGAAGACTAGAAAATGGAAGAAGGTTATTTCTTCTTCCTGTTGGATTCAGCCTCTGGCCGCCTTTAGCACTCTCAGAACCAGGGTCATCACCCTCTCCCCAGGGATAAAACCACTAGGCAGGCAGCTCCCCAAACTCAAGTGCTGAGCCCCAGCTTAACAGAGGCCCTCCTCCAAGCTACTGAGGGGTCAGCACCAGTGAGCACCACCATCTTCCCAGTTGTCTGATTGCTGGTGTCACGGGGCTCTTTCTTCAGTGGATGAGGTGTGACAGCAGCCTAGCACCTCTCCTCAGAAGTCTGAAGGTCAGCTCCACAAAGTTCCTCTTCAACTTCGAGAGAAACTAGAAACAGTTCAGACAGCACCGTTTCTTCGATCCCTGCTCTGCAAGACCCCTCTCCCAAACGCTGGATTCCCCTGAGGGTCCCCAGCCCTAGAGTGATAGCTGTATTCTACAGTTATTCCCTCTGTATCTTGGTGCTTTTTGCTTTTTTTTAAATCCTCCAACTCCTGTTTAACCAACTCCCTATATTAAATTTCCTTGTGAAATACCTTAGTGTGTTTTGGGTTTTCCTAACTTTACCGTGACATAGAGGTATAAATGAGCCAATGTGTGAAGTAGATGAAGTTGGTGACCTAAAGGAACTGGAATGAGGAATAGTAAAGCAGGAAGCTTATGACTGTTATTTTGAATCTAACCAGAAAGTGAGGGAAGGAATCTCTCATTTTCTTAAATGCAACTGTTTTCAGCCTTCCAAGGGCTGTCACGTAGTAGAGAACTTATAATCCTACTACATACCAAGAGGGTAGAACTAAGCAGTCCAGAATATGACAGCATGGCAAAGCAGAACTTCACTTTCCATGAGAAAGAACTTTTTACAGTCAGTGGAACCCTTAGCTAGGATGGTCACTGAATAGGAATATTGTAGAAGAGATTCAATATAATATTTTTAAAGCCGCAAGATTCAATGCTTCTAGCAATGGTTGGCAATAAATAGAAAGGTAAAAGAGGGCTGTGTATTGGAGCATCCTTACACTAGGCTTAATCTTGCAATCCAGAAACAACAGAGACCACCAATTGGATTGCTTGTGGGATCAGATTACCCCGAAATTGATCTCTAAAGTGCCTGGAAAAAAGATGCAAGTGATAATTGACTAACGTTGTGGCCTCCTATCTGATATACCAAAGGTGATGTGAGAAGTAAGGTGTTAATTTTAAGAATTAAATAATGCAGGATTGAGGAACCAATTGTTTCCACAGTTGACTGTCTCCAGAGGTGTAAACTAGCTAGTGTGTGATATTAAGGACTCTGGAAACTGGCAGTACAACTCTTAAAAAAATTCTTCTGATATTCTAATCTAATGCTGTTCTGAGGTTTCCTTGTGCGATATTGCATTTATGTAAACCTGCAGGCAGGAATGTCCAAGATAGCTGAGGGAAACTAACTCTCTGATCAAGTTTATAATGGAACAGAAAGTAAAAATGAAAACACAGGGACCTTATAATCAGCAGGTGTTCCTGCATGCTACCCTTTTATTTCCTTTCATTTCAGTACAAGTCTTCTCCCTAAATCCATGCAGTGTCTGAATCTAAACTTTTAAGTTTTGTGATACACGTTTGATTGGCCTTTTCCTCCTAGCTAAGAAGATTCTCATAGTATTCAAGCCATAAGAAATTCCCAAATAACAGTAGCCCTCTGAGGCAAAAATAATTAGTTATAAAAGCCCCAATAACATGCACGTGCAATGGTTTTAAAGCCTAGCTGAGGGGCGTCTGGGTGGCTCAGTCAGTTAAGTCACCAACTCTTGCTTTCAGCTCAGGTTGTGATCTCACAGTTTGTGGGTTCAAGCCTCACATTGGGCTTGGAGCTGATAGTGCAGAGCCTGTTTTGGGATGCTGTCTCCCTCTCTCTGCTCCTCCCCTGCTTGCTCTCTATCGCTCTCAAAATAAATAAATAAACATTAAGAAAAATAAAGACTAACTGAATGTCACATGTTTGCCTCTCAGTATGTTTCTGAACGTAAGTAATCAACACAGATACAAGAAGAAGAAAAAGTCATACGTCTTGCCTTCTTTTCATTCCATCTTTCTCTCATCCCTTTAAAGTCCTCTCTAAGTGCTGTAATTCCCTGAAAGCAGTTGAGAATATACCCATGATGGGACTTTCATTTAATTTGGGGAAACATTTCTGCTCCCTGAAAACCCCTTGGGAAGTTTCAGTTTTCAGTCAGAAACCAATGGGGGGCGGGGCGTGAAGTGCAATGTGAAACAGCCAAAGTCCCAAAGTCAAACTCAGACCCCAGAGCCTGTGGATAAATAACTCTGTGCAATGTTATTCATAGTCTTCCCCCAGTAAATATTTACAAATGCAAATATGACAAGACCCATCCCAAGAACCAGCATTATAATGTCGTTTCTGAACAGCCGTTTCTTAACATACTGTGTGTTACAAAGAAGTCTCACAGCTTGTTTGCATCCTTTAGAAAACAGATTCTTCTACATCTCTGTAATACAGTTACATGTGATGGCTCTTTGAAGCTCTGTTTTGATTTGGTTTGGTTTTGTTTATTAACACCATGGTCTTCAGGTTTCAGTTTCCCTTAAGTTTTCTCAGAGAGCACCAAATTCTGGTCTGGGAGCCTGCAGTCAAGAAGTCAGGTCTGCATACCAGAAGCAGAACATAGCTAAATGCAAAATGAGAGGATTTAATCAGCACCTATACAGATTTGTTAAGAATATGGGTCGCTAGTTCCATCTCTTCATTTAAACAAAAATGGAATCTTATGTGAGTAGCCTATGAATTCAGAGCCAACCTAAAGTTGACTTTTTGGAGGGCAGCTGTGGCTCTCCCTAGAAGTTCTTACCAACACATCAGGCTACCATGGCCAGTGGAGACCTACAAGTCCATGGAGT
Source organism: Acinonyx jubatus (assembly GCF_027475565.1). Taxonomy (NCBI): domain Eukaryota; kingdom Metazoa; phylum Chordata; class Mammalia; order Carnivora; family Felidae; genus Acinonyx; species Acinonyx jubatus. The sequence goes on along the minus strand of NC_069383.1, from coordinate 70,484,868 downwards.
GAGAACTGATGTCACACAAGGATGCAGGCCAAAAGCAATCATTGGAGTTCTTAATTTGATAAGAGATATGTTAATCACATATAAAGACAGTGATACAGCATCCTTAGCTTTGATTCTGCAGAATAGAATTAAATTTTTACCTTCACCTTTGTGAATCTTTCTCATTCTTAAAGACTCAGCTCAAGTTCTGCCTCCCCAAATAAATCTTCTTAATTATACTCAATCAGTGTTCTCTTCATCTCTGAAGTCTCTAACATATAGTACTTACCTGGGTTGGCAATTATCTTGTCACAGACATATTGTCACCTCCCCAACTGGGTATTACGTTTCTTTATATCCTCTAAAATGCCTAGCACAGTGATAAAGACATACTAAAAACTCAAAAATACTTACTGATTAGATAATCAATTGGTTGAAGGTTTTATCCAAATTCATTTTATACTCCCTCCAATCTTTTTTCTTTTAAGGGGGAGGATCCAGATTTTTTTTACTTTACCATTTTGGCTCTCCAATTTATTCATTAGTTGTACAAGATTTTACCTTGGTTTGCACACGTAGACCAGAGATGATATTCAAAACATTTAAAATCATTATGTAGGGGTAACAGAATGGAGCAGGTTACCAGAGGCCACCTATTGTGTCAGGCATTAAGCCTTTAGTTGATGAGTTACAGGCAAGGTTCTGGTATGTAAGAGGATGGCCAGAATGGACAGAATGCCTGGAAGGTAACTAGCAGTGCAAGGTCTTTCTACCAACAGAAATGGATGTATTTCAATAGTTTTCAATAGTTTAGCAACTAGTATGGCAAGAACAGTGCAAACTCATAATTACTAATGTTGGCCTGTCCCTAAAATCTTCAAAAGTAGCAATTGCAAGCAGGGGGGAAAAAGCAGCCACAGGCATGGTCTGTAGAGAATTCAGTTCCCACTCTTATATGTGGAGGTTTTAAAAAACAAATAGAAATATTCCTCATCCTTTTTCCCAGCTTTATGTAGTCATAATTTATATGTACTTTAGAATTAATTGAAACTATCAGGACTTTGTTTCTAAACTACAGCTTGGAGTAATTTATTTTAGGACTACCCAAATGGCACTTAGTTTTAAATATTAATATTTGTCATTTTCTGTGCATTCGCTGACCCTGCAAACAATATTATGAAAAATTGTTATCTATAGGCATTCCATTTTGTTTCAAGAAAAATACTTAGGAAAATTCAAAAAAGATACCATGCAATAAGATAAAATATATTTGGTATATGTGGAATGAACCAGATAAAAGTTTAGAATAGATAGAATTAGGAGTGATGTTTGTATTCAAAGTACTTGCTATAAAGTCTGATACATTTGCAAAAAGTGAGCTATGAATTTGGGCTCTAATCTTTCTAGCAGATAAAATGCAGAGGGAAACATCAGTTATAAAATACACAGAGTCCATTGAGATAAAAACAAACCAATTGCTCAAAGAAACACACTGATTCATTCTCCTGAGACTGCTATCAATAATGAAGGTGTTTTCTTAAAATGGAATTCTTTTACACAACTATTTTCTTTAATCAAAAGCTTTATGTAAAAAGCAAATAAACAAAAATAACCTTACTTTTGCAAGTTCCCCACATAAAATGAACTTAGTTTATTCAAGCCCCTCTTCTTCCAACAAAATTCCACAAATGATCAAAACCCCTATGAGTAAATAAGCCAATCTTATAATTCTGAATATTTATCTGAGTAGTCTGATCCTATTAGAAGTGTTTGTTCCCTCTGACCTGTCAAAACCTGAATGAAATAGACAGATTTATATAACATATTTTTGGCCCTTGTATCTCCTCAAAGAAAACAGTAGTCAAGTGTCAAGGACAAGTTCAGCCCTTGTAAATATGCCACAGCATTGCCAACCTCAAGCCTAGAATTCCATTTTGAGCAATTACTAGTAGGCCTGTTTAATTTGAAATTCAATTTATGTGGCTCTTAATTCTAAGCAACTCCACTGTGAGAGAGAGGCTCTTCTAGTATACATTTGGGATATGTCCCTTTGTGTTTCTGAAGAAGAGATGTGTTTTAGAACTTTTTGTTATAGATTGATGTAATTGGCTTCAGTGATTCTGAAGCAGCATTCATTTCTGAGGCATTTATGGAAAATACATATTAATAAGCCAAGAGTCTCTCTCTCTCTCCCTCTCTCTCTCTCTCTCTCTCTCTCTCTGTCCCTCCATTTCCTAAGAGGCTTCTTGGAGGAAACTGGAAGGTGCGATTTTTTTGTCATTCCATCATGCTGTCTTTTCTCATCCAATACGCTAAATCAGATAACCACAAGGAGCAAAATAGGGGCAGAGTTGGAAAAGACCTGGGCTTACGCATCACGGTGATCACAGCATCCCTGAAAGCATAGTGCCCAGGAATCAAAAGTCTGGGGGCTGGCACTGCAGTGCCCAGGAGGCATGCAATTAATGTGATGCAGTCATGAGTAAGAGAACAAAATGCGTGTCATTTTGATCATTTTGCTATTGACCCACCAAATCATCAAACCCTCAGAGGCTCAGTTGATTTTTATGGTTAACTTTCAGAATACATGATAAGGTTGAAGCAGGTACATTTTCAACTTTTTCTAAAATTCAGAACATATAATTAGTATTACCTTGCTTGCTTTAATTGTTCTGAAACTGTAGAGGACTTGAGGAACTATACAAAATTATTTGGTTTAATGAACTCAGTTTTCAACTTATCTAAGTCACTAATCTTATTTCCCTTAATAAGGGCATGAACAAAACTCCCCTGGCTCATTAATCCTGAAATCAGAAGTCAACTCCAAAGGGAAAAGTACTTAATATACTTAAAATGTTGAACATTTTTACAGCCCTTTCTCATACAAAGTCTTATTTAAACCTATCTTATGAGAAAGTTTTTTTTAGCTTTGAGAGTTTTTCCCCTAGCATGGGTGCCCTCAATGGGCATATAATAGAGCCTTAATAAGTACTCATTGGCAGAAAAGGAAGGAAGGAAGGAAGGGGAGGAGGGAAGGAAGGGAAGAAGGAAAGAAGGAAGGAAGGAAGGAAGGAAGGAAGGAAGGAAGGAAGGAAGGAAGGAAGGAAGGGAGGAAGGAAGGGAGGGAGAGAGGGAGAGAAAGGTTCATTTTACATATGAGAAAATTCAGAGTAGTTAGAGATTTGTCAAGGCATATTGGGCTGGTGGGAATAATCTCAAGTCTTTAAATCCACCATTCTTTATTGCTCAAAATGGCTTTTGCTCTGCCTAGAGAATAAAATAAAATTTTTCATTTTTTAGAATATCACAATATCATTATTTGTGATCTCCAAATTGTTGTTCGCTGATAAAACTTGATTTTGTTTGTTCACCAGTCTCTTATTCTGCTAATTTTTATTATTATTCTACTCATTGTAATGAAAGATTAACTCTAGCTGCAAACATATCCCAAAATTAAACCAATATTGTCAAGTGTTACTAGCAGCTTTAAGGCATGACTTCGGTATTTAACTTTTTATGCTAATTCTTAATTTGTTTCCAAGGCTTTGAACAGAAACTTCTCATTTGCAACTCAAACCATAGGGGCATGGTTTCTTATTTTTTTATTGTTGCTAATTTCTCCATGTCACTCATTTTAGCTCCTAAGCAAATAACTGAATTTTTCATTCAAACTTCTCAGAACTATCATAGTAAAAATAAGAATACATAAAGGTGCAAGATGTATATGTGGAAGATAATGTGGCTCACGCATACAGTGAATAATAAATGTGTGCTCAGACTATTTGTTTCAGACTGTTGGTGATTGCACAATGCCACCAGTGTAGATTGAATTGTATCCCCTCAAAATCCATATGTCCAAGCCCTAAACCTCAGTGTGATGACATTTGGAGGTGGGACCTTTGAGAGGCAGTTAGGGTTGGATAAGTTCATGAGTATAGAGCCCTCCTTATGGAATTAGGGGCTTTATAAGAAGAGGAGAGAAAGATACCACATGCTCTCCACCACGTAAGGACACAGCAAGAAGGCTGCCACTTGCAAGGCCCGAATAGAACTCTCACCAGGTTCAAACCAGCCTGAGCCTTGATCTTGGACTTCCCAGGCTCCAGAGTCAAGAATCCAGGGATTTCAATCCCAGTTATATCTTAGTGAGTGACCACAACCTCATTGAAATTTCTTTTTCTCATCTGTAAAATAGGGCTGGTAATAGAATCATGACAAAATAAATTTTTGTTGTTTATGCCTCCTCGTCAATGGTATTTTATCACAGCAGCCCAAGGAGATAATACATGTGCCAACAATTTTAATTTAAAATCTAAATTGTACTTAGTCCAATTTTAGACATGTTTAGAACTATGTTTTAGGATTTTTACCATTTAACAAATGCTTCCTGGCCATTTCCATGATCAATCCTTGCCAATATCACAAGTATCATGTCAAGAGTCTCACCTCCTTTTCATAAAGAAACTTGATGCAGGCAGGGCTATTAAAATATCATGATAGTTTGTCAGATTCCCACTGAGCCACCAGACTTCTACTTGAGAGTCAAAGCTGGTTTCTTGAGGCCCACACAAACTCATCTTTTATGAGTCATAGATTTCTGGAAAGGGCATTCAATGCTAAGGATTCAGCGGTACAAATTAAATTTCCCCTACCTCCCTGACCTTGGATATTTTTCTATCAAAGTTCCTGCAACATAGTGTTATAATTTTACATATCAAAGTCTCTCTCCTGGGCTCTGGACCATGTCTCATTTGTTATTGTTTTTCTTCTTAGCACTGGGCATGGAGGCTGGCATCAAATGGACCTTCACAATTGTTTGGTGAGTAAATAAAGAATTAAATGAAAAGACTGAACTAACATATGAATGCAACATGATAAAGTAATTAAGAGTGTGGGCTTTGGAGTCAGGCAATTTGGATTCGAATCCCAGTTATGTCATGTCCTAGTGAGTGATCTCAGCATCATTGAAATGTCTTTTCCTCATCTGTAAAACAGAGCTGGTAACAGTACCTCACTGAAGTGAACAAACAACAAGATAGTGCATATAAAAGACTTAGCATAGTACAGGCATCAAAGACGTTACTCTGATGAGTTGCCCCACCTCTATAACTATGTATGTTGTCTCAGCATATTTCTTATCTCTCTTTACCCTAGTTCCTAGTAGAAAAAAGGGGGATCATGTGGTTTACCTTAGAGAGGTAAGAAAATTCAATCAGAGAATACAGTGAGTTGAAAATAAAACACAAATGCTAGGCATGATTGTTATTATTCCACTGTGCATAAAAGTAATCTCTTGGGAAAGCAGTAGTAAAAAAGTAGAATGAGCCTGAAACTCAGATTTGAGAAGCGGTTTTAATCTTGGTTCTACGCACCTAACCCTGGACAAGGCACTTGAATTTCCTGGACCTCCATCATCTTTTCTAGAAAGTAAGATGGTAGTCTAGATCATTTTTCAAATAGATTTCTATGTCTAAAATTGTATAAGCCTAAGTCACTGTCATTTATACTTCTGAATTTTTATCTCTTGCCTGATAATACGGCTATGGAACTTCACTATGTCTTCTGGAGGGAAATGAGTAGTCAACAGATAGTTTAGAGGTGGGCAAGCTGAAATGCTATGTGACCATTCTGCAGTCCAGCAAAGGTCAGTGGTGGAAGACACAGATTCAGAAAAAGAGATGCCTACTCCTAGTTTAGGAAGATGCTTTCCCACTGAGTTTCAACTGATTCTATGTTTAAAATTCTTCTAGTTAAACAAGTTATGGTACCTGTAAAGGAATATAGTAGATTCATTAAAATGATGTGGTAGAAAAGTTTTAATAAGATAAAAAGATATTGATGAAAAATTGTTTAAAAAATGGACATATTATATATTCGTTGTGTGCACATATACATACACATGCACACACTCACTCTAGATGTTAGTTATATTGGCAGTTTCTGAGGATAAAAGGACATGAAGACTCATTCAGGTGGGAGATATACTAAGGAATTGAAAATACATTAAAAGATCTGAGGATCAGGCAAAAGGATTGACTTAAGTGTCTCTTTACAGGTGCACAGTTCCCCGATACTTCAGATTTTGTGCGTTGTTTGGAAGCTATATATATATGTATGTATATACATATATGTATATATATGTGTATGTGTATACATATATGTATATATATGTGTATATATATATATATATATATATATATATATATATATATATGGAAACTATTGCTTGCTCAACAATTTTTTGAGAAAATGTATACTAAAGCCTCTAGCCCAGTGACTGTCCACACTAAGTGTTGAAGAAAAGTTAGTTCCATTCTCTCTGTGAGGCTCTACTCAGCAAGAGGGGGAAAAAGCATGTTTTTCCCCATAATTTAATCCCTTTTCTCAAAATGTCCTCTCAAATAAACCCACTTCCCTCCTGATTTTAGAGGTTGGGAAACAGCAGTTTATTACTTCATGCCTATCCAACTCTGTTTTGGTTTAACTCTGTACATTTACTGTCTGGATATATTTAGGGAGAAAGAAAGTATGAGATGCAAGAACAAAGCACTATTTTTAGCTGTGTCTATGATAGAATTACATGATATATTGATTTTATAACTCAGTTTTTCATCAATATCTCTTGAAGTCAGTAAGAATTTTTCTTATTGCTAAACTTTCTTTATTTCTGGCACTTCCCCTCTGACCATACACACACTTATTCCTCAGTCCTTCCATACTTAGTTTTTCCTTTTTTTTTTTAACTGATCTCTTATTAACAAAAAATGAAGGAGATGTTTCAGGGATCGAGTATATTTTAAAGGTAAACAAACTGAAATGGACTGAATGCATTAACAATATATCTTGTACATAAAAATGTGAGAAGCCTTTTGTTAATTCCATTGTCTTAGTTACTTTATTTGTCTGGGATGTTATGTTCCTATTTCTTTCCCAGGAAATTACTACTTCTTTGGCCAAGGTACAGCCAATCAGCTCTTTCAAACTCATGACCACACCATCCATTTCATTTTCCAACCTTAGCTTATGCGGGTATTATAATAATAGGATGTCTGTAACAGCTACAGCAGATGGAACTGCAATTTATGTGTTCCCTAAAATATTAACATTTGGACTTCTCTAGATCAGGCAAATAGAGAGGAATGTGGGGAGGAGGAACAAGATTTGGGAGATTTGTTTACTACTATGAAAACCTGCCAGTTGCCTATATAATACTTACAGGTCTAAGATATTATGCTAAGCCTTATTCTCAGTTTAAAAAATACAAATTAAGATAATTATAAAACAGTAGTTCTGAAGCTTTAGAGTGGTTAAGAATTGCCTTGAAAGTTCGTGCAACGTGGGGATTTCCAGATTCCATCTCAAGAGACACTTTGAGAAGATCTGCAAGAGAGCTCGATTTCTGAACATTTTAACAAGCATCCCAAGTGATTCTGATACAGGAGCTTCATACCCCGTGCTTTGAGAAAAATTGCTTGATAGTCCAAAACCATGCCTGATAAGTTAGCAAAATAAGTGTAATTATAAAATCCAAAATTGATGGGACTGTAAATAGGGACATTACTAATTGCATTATGAATTTGATATAAATTTTAGAACAATACACAGCAGAAACTGTGAAAACAACCCAGAGCCTGTTGCCTGGTATTTCTTTGGGGAGCGGGAGGAGCATCATAACCCCAGAAAGTATCCTAGAATATTTACTTTAAAGTTATTTAAAAGACAATGAAGTACTATTTATAATATAAAATATTAAACAATAAAAATTATTAACAATAAGCAATTTATCTATTAATAAATGTTTAGTTAGTACTACTATGAAAGATAAAGTGCTACACCCTTTATGAATATTACCATTTAATTCTCATTGTAAGAATACTTTATTATGGCTGAGCAAATAAGATTTACCAACATGAACATACACTATGTAGATATTTTGGTCTCATGTTTGAGTCATAATGATTCACAGAGATATATAAACTAACATAAAGTGAAAAGGGAAAAACACAATAACCTAATTACAACTTTTAATAGAGATGTAGGGATTGTCAAAGATTATCAAAGGGATTAGTGATATAAAAGAATAGCAGTGTGTATTAGATGTTTAATCAAATTATTTACTTTACAATTTTTTATTTATTCTATTTTTTTTTAATTTATTTATTTTGAGAAAGAGACAGCACAAGCAGGGGAGGGGCAGAGAGAGAGAGAGAGAGAGAGAGAGAGAGAGAGAGAGAGGGAATCCCAAGCAGGCTCCACTCTGTTTGCACAGAGCTGGATATGGGGCTCAATCCCATGAACTGTGAGATCATGACCTGAGCGAAAACCAAGAATTGGATGCTTAACTGACTGAGCCACCCAGGTGCCCCTACTTTATAATTTTTTAAGAACACATAATTTCATATGTTCACAGGCTAAAACAAGGAATGAAATAATTTCAGTATGTCAACAATTTGAAGATTAGAGGATGGAAATTATAAAACAACCAATATGTTCAAATGAATGATGGTATTACATATAAAGAGAAAAGATAGTAATGAGTTTTATATGGTCTAGATTAAGATCAGAAGTTCAGAGTTAATTCCAAATGATTTTTTGAAACTTAGAAATATTTTCCAAAAGGTCTAGGTAAAGGGGCACCTGGGTGGCTCACTCAGTTATGCATCCAACTCTTGGTTTCAGCTCAGGTCATGATTTCATGGCTTTGTCGGTTTGAGCCCCACATTGGGCTCTGCACTGTCAGTGCAGAGCCTGCTTGGGATTCTCTCTCTCCCTCTCTCTCTGCCCCTCCCCCACTTGCACTGTCTCTGTCTTTTTCAAAATAAATAAATAAACTTAAAAAACAAGGCCTAGGTAAATTTTAGCAGTCAAATAAACACTGGATTTTACCATTTCCCCCAGTCTTTTTCATCAGCTTTGGCTAGCAAATGATGGTCAGGTTTCTCTTTCCATCAGCAAGACCACCTGGATTCCATCTCCTGGACTCCCTTCTTTCAGTAATGAATCATGATTTCAGTTATTCCTATATATACTGTTAAATAAAGCCACAGAACAGCTATAAGGATAACCCCTATGATGGCTCAGGTCCCGACTTACATTTTATGTACAGATCAGTCTCTCACTGAAATTTCTTGTAAGTCTCTTAGAATTGGCATATTGCCAAAAAGATGTTGCTATTCTTGGTAATTTTAGTCTTAAAAAAAAGTATGTGTGCTTTTTTTAGTATATATATGTAAAATATAAATCTGTATATATAAATCTAATATTCTGTATACACACAAACATACATATGAATTTACACTAATATCAAAGTCCATTGGAAAAGTTATTTCAAGTTTATTGACATTTAGCCACTCGGAGAAAAACTGGCAGATTCATTCCAAAATAATTAATTTTTCCTGAAAACACTCAGAGGTCTGTTTTCCCAAAGCAGTCCTATGAGCCATGTGCTGTACTGGTAAAGGCATACTTCATTGGGCACCATCATTGCTTTCCCATCTGGCAACAGGTGGCCATTAATATGAAATGTTATACTAACACTGAAATGAAATCCATGCATAATCAGTGACTTTGGAGAGTGCAGAAGTGTTTGAAAGTCTGAAAACTGCTCATTTCTTCAAATAAACAAGTCTTCATTCCAAACTCTTCAAAAAGAGAAAATGAGCCACTGGTATCAGATATAAAGTGGTTTCCAAACATTCTGCATTTGTAGAAATTAAACCACCTGGAAAAGTGATATGTAGAATTGGAATCCTTCTGTTTAAAAGCAGACTAAGCACTGGGATAGCCCAGAGTAAGCACTGTGATGGTGGCCTTAGTGCATGCTCTCTGGCGCACATTTTATCAGTCACTCTTCTGAACAAACCTTTTGGGCCCATCAGGCTTCTAAATGTGGTAGCAAGGGAAATGGGCAGAGGGCAGCTCATTTACACCCTCAACTCACTATGAGGGAGAAGCTTTAATGAACAGTGGCTTCAGCTTTTTCACACATCATCAGTCCACACATCTGACACACTCAACCAGCCATGATTCGAACTCAAAATGGGTTACGGCACAAGTCAAAACTAGGATTGTCCTAAAGAATTTAGATCTGTGTCTTTGCTGAATTCTGGTTTAACATTATGCCTTACTTTCATGAAGGACTATCCTCTGAAATACACACAGAACTCTTAACACTCAACAGTAAGAAAACAAACAACCTGATTTAAAAGTGGTCCAAAGAGGGGCGCCTAGGTGCCTCAGTCGGTTCAGTGTCCGACTTTGGCTCAGGTCATGATCTTGCAGTTTGTGAGTTCGAGCACTGCATCGGGCTCTGTGCTGGAAGCTCAGAGCCTGGAGCCTGCTTCGGATTCTGTGTTTGCCTCTCTCTGCCCCTCCCCGGCTCACACTCTGTCTCTGTCTCTGTCTCTCTCTCAAAAATAAATAAACATTAAAAAAAATTAAAAGTGGGCCAAAGACCTTAACAGACACTTCATTAAATGAGATATGCAGGTGGAAAATAAGCATATGAAAAAATGTTCCACCACTATGTCATCAGGGAAATGCAAACTAAAATGCAATACTACTATACACCTATTAGAAGGGGCAAAATCTGGAACACTGACAACACCAAATGCTGATGTGGGGGCCACCGGAACTCTCATTCACTGCTGGCAGGAATGCAAAATGGTAAAGTCACTTTGGAAGGCAGTTTGGTGGTTTGGTGGTTTCCTAGAAAACTTAAACATACTCTTCCAATATCTGACAATCACACTACTTGGTGTTTATTAAAAGGACTTGAAAACTTATGTCTATACGAAAATCTATATACAGATTTATATAGCAGCTTTATTTATAATTTCCAGAACTTGGAAGCAATCAAGATGAACTTCAGTAGATAAATAGTTAAATAAACTTTGGTACCTCCAGACGATGGAATATTATTTAGCACTAAAAAGAAATGAGCCATCAAGCTATGAAAAGACATAGAGAGACCATATATATATATATATATATATATATATATATATATATATATATATTACTTAGTGAAAGAAGCCAATCAAAAAGGCTATATACTATGTGAACCTAACTATATAACATTCTGGAAAAGGCAAAACTGTGGAGACAATAAAAAGATCAGTAGTTGCCAGGGTTTGGAGAATGGGTTGGGATGAATAGGCTGAGCACAGAGGATCCTCAGGTCAGTGAAAATACTCTGTATGATATCATAATGGTGGATACATGTCATTATACATCTGTCCAAACCTATAGAATGTATAGCACCATGAATGATGCATAATGTAAACTATGGACTTTGGGTGATCATTCTGTGTCATTGTGGGTTCATCAATCGTAACAAATGTACCACTCTGGTGGTGGATGTTTATAATGGGAGTGGTTATGCATGTATGGGGAAAAGGGATATATGGGAAATCTGTGAACCTTCCGCCTCAACTTTTTTGTGAACATAAAACTGCTCTAAAAAATAATCTTAGTAAAAAAAAAAATTCTAAGCAAAGTAGAATCAGTGGCTTAAGTATCTCTTCTCTCATGTTGACTGCTTTAAAACATGTCATGTTCATTTGGTTATCTAACCTAACCATGCCTTTGCATGCCATGCTCACACCACTACAGTAGATCACATATGTATTTGACCTGTATATCCAATAAAGCACAAACTAAAACTTGAGAAAAACTTATGAGAAGCCTGCACCACTCCAAGCTGTTTAGAAATCTGAAAAACAAACTCAAATGCTCTTTTGAGTCTGTAAAACAGCGTATTCAGTGAGCCTGAATATTTTCAGAATATGACAGTATTCTGCCCTTAACCTTATAGAATGTCTTGCAGAGAGCCAGGTTTGTTGAAATTATATTCTTTGGTTTCAATATGTCCCTTTCATGCAAATGAGCCTAGCCTCTTGTCTCTTCTCACCAGGATGCCTACTGCTTATTTCTAATATGTTTGTCTCAAGTTTGAGAACTTTGCCAAAATCACAAGCTGCTAGAACAACCTTTCTCTTTTTAATTTCCTTCTTTCCCGACTAAATCCTTAATTGTCAAAAATATTAAAAGGGAGATAATCTCTCACTGGAGCATTTGTGAAAATTACAGAGTCCTCAGTGACTTCCTATGTGACTGGGACCAGCTGCTGATAGTAACTCAGATAACAACGTGTTTCAAACAGCTAATCTAGTGAGGCTTTCTAAAAATATTAATAATAAAATCCAAGTGATTTAATTTCTCTAGATGAGTATAACGCAAGCTCACTGACTCTGTGCGTCATCGGGCTGTGGTTGCTAGGAAATCCATGAATAGAACTTAATATGCATTCAGCAACAGGCTGCAGACGCAATTTATCTCCATGGATGCTCCCTCAATTGCCTTTGAAATGACATTAAGATAACTTTGAAGCATTTGAGACAAGCCAGAGTCAGTGAGCACAAAGGAAACAGGCCATTTTTGGGCAACCATCTGGACTTCCTGCATAGCTTTTTGAAAGTTCACTTTCCCTGGGCTGTGCATATCTTAATGCATATTCCATATAGGTAGGCATTATGGAGCTATGGCCATGTTGTGAGTAGCAAATGAGGGACCAAGAATGATGCAAAAGTGTGGGCTTTGGAGACAGATGCATCTAAGGGCAAATTTCAGGCCAGAAACTCACTAGTTTGGGTACATAAACTTTTCTGAGCTTCAGTTTCCTCTTGTATAAAATGAGAGTAATGATATTCGACTTGATTGTAAGCATTAGATGTGTGTATCTAAAGCCTGACATACAATACCAGCACAATTAATGATATGACAAAACTAGCAGTGGAGGGAGGTAGCAATAGTAGCTAATTTGGTAGAATCGCAGCCGCAGAAGTGCTAGAGTAGTTATTGCTACCAGTACTACCACCACTATGATAACTGCTACTACCACTACTCCTACTGGAAATAACTATGTAAGAAGACAAGAAGCCTTTAGCTTTAAAGCTCTGTATTAATCATGGTGACCTAAAAACAAACTAAAGAGGCAGAATAGTTTATAAAGAGCCCCAAGACAGTCACTTTCACCAGATTTCACTAAATTTAGCATTATAGTCAAGATTCCCGTGGGGAGGCAGGGGAAGAAAACTTTTCCCTTCTTCTCTTCTAGGTTCTTTGGCTGGCCAAATCATTACATTTTTATAAAACAGATGAATGAGAGGAAATCCTATTTAAATACATACGTACAGGAGCTCCACAAAGATATAAGGGACTCCCCGACTGGCATCTTGAGCTAAGCAGAAAGGGGTAGAAGTCTGGGACCTCAAGTAGGAGGAAGACAGTTTATAGGAAGGTAGGAAGAGTAAATGGTAAACAAATGTTTGCTGTGCAAATGAGAAGTGTTTCTTATGTGAATAAAAAAAAGTTATCTCTGATAGTAGTGCTCTTCCTGATACAGGCTCCCTATCTAAATTTTTTCAGGCAGTTAATGGGGAGGTAAAAATCTCTCCTTGGGTCTGTTGGACCTTACCCATCTTCAGCTCAAAATAATCCACATGCCAAAGTGGCACATTCTGGGGTGAACTGCCCTGATCCCCATCATTTAACGAAGGATGTGGATAATGGTGCCACCCACTGGTAGGACAATTTGTTGGTGGTAGAACTTTGATTTTTGTTTTGTTTATACTATGAAGCCCAAGTCCCCTGTTTCATATTATGAAGAATTCCTTGTTTTTATATCTGAGTAGTCCTCATGGCAGAGATACCAAAGACCTGAACAGTTATACTCCTTCCATCTGCACTGGGAGGTTTCTCTCTCTGTTTTCATCCATTGGTCTGGAAAACATTTTAAAGGACTTAACTATTAATCTATCTGAAAGGACTATGCAAGGTCTAGTCAGAATAATCTTCCTTATAATGGGCAGTGTCTACACAGCCAACCAATAGGAAAGAAAGTTTAACAGTCCTTATGATTTAGAAGAGTAAATATTCTCCAATATTTTCCCAGTGTGACTTGAAACTCCATGTACCCATTTCTCTGCTCATTCCTGGGAAAGTTCTATTTCTCTCTTCCTTCTAGATCTTGAACAAACATGCTTCTGAAAACCCTAAATAAAGACTCATTTGATTTTAATCATGGAACAAACACTTCTTTAAGGATCCCAGCAGATGATGCTGCATCAAAATTGTCTTATATACATGACTGGAAGGATTTTCCCTAATTCTTCTGCTTCTCTGCTTGGAAATTCCCTATTATAGATGTACTCAGCAAAGCAATAACATTTAAAATGCAGTGCTCCACATGGGAGAAATATTTCTTAAGGAAAGATAGCTTGCCTCCTTTCTTTCCTTCCTGCACTACTCTATTCATATTGAGTGCCATGCCCTGTCCCCAACTCTGTGCACATACCCGGGGCATACATAATCCATCCACCCAAGTGTCTTGCTGGCCATACCCTTCTTGGAAATACCCAGAGACCCCTGCCCCCATCTCCTGTCCTGTGACATTTTTGGACCAGGCTAGATAATTTAATAAACTATTTTTAAGGTGTTAAAGATTGATAATTATTTCATTGATTCAAAAATACTTATTGTCAAAAAACAAAAACAGTAATTGTCTGGAGGCTGCGGGTATAGTGGAAAGAGCATTGGATTAAATTAAAGGAAGCTACAATTCTAGCCTCCTCTTTTTGAAGACTTGGAGAGGAGAGGTATGGCAAGGAACACAAACTTTTTTCCATATGAGGAAAGACAGGGAATTCTGGACAATTGAAGTGCAAGTAAGGGCGCCTGGGTGGCTCAGTCGGTTAAGCGTTCGAGTTCGGCTCAGGTCATGATCTCACAGTTTGTGGGTTCAAGCCCCATATCAGGGTCTGTGCTGACAGCTCAGAGCCTGGAGCCTGCCTCAGATTCTGTCTCCCTCTCTCTCTGCCCTTCCCCCGCTCGTACTCTGTCTCTCAAAAATAAACATTAAAAAATAAATGAAGTGTAAGTAAAGTAGAATGCATGTTAAATGCATGTTAAACGCATTCAACACAGTTGGAGCTTCATTTTGTGGTCACAGGGGAGTTGCTGAAGGTTTAGTTGAGAAGAGTTTTATAACCAGAGTTGTAATCTAGGATAGGTATGCAGGAATAGAGTACAGAATCAGTTGTACTTAGGAGCATGGAAGTAGCAAGACAAGTTAGCTTTGCCTCTGACCTCTCCATCTGGCTCAAAGATAGCATGGAGGCCTGAACAGATCAGTGATTATGGAATATAGGAGAACTGAGTGCAACATAGGCATCTCCCTGACTCTGTTCTCAGGATATTTGGCTACTCCTGCTATCTCTCTTTCCCCACATGCATTTTTGCCTGGTTTGTCCTCAGAAACAGTTATAAGAATCTCAAGAGTACTTGCAAGCAGGCCCAGGACAGACATGGGAAGCATAAAGATACCAGTTCCAACCAAGAAGTATTTTTTTTTTTTTTACTATTTACTCTTTTCTACTCAGAGTGGCATAATTGGATTGTAAAAAACAAAAGAACAAAATGGTGAGTGACAGACCGAAGCAGTCATTTCAACCAATCTCAAAGTACAGAGGAGGTAACTGAGTCACTGAGATGTTGAAAGGCTTGTCCAAAGTCACACACTGAAAATAAGAGTGAGTCCAGCCTCCTGGCTTCCCCTTGAGTGCCATTTTCAGGCTTCCACCAAGAGCTTCCTGACAGCAAGCTGTGTTTTTCCAGTGACAAAAGTACCCAAGGTCACTTTAGGATAGAGATTCTCACCCGGGGCTAGGGAAAGGAGGGAACTAGAAGATGTCAAGAGGCAGTCCATCAGTGTCTCAGTTACTACAAGGCTTTGTCTGATAATCATCAAGTTCCTGCAATCCCTGGGTATCCTACACTAAAAGGCTTTAATAGCCATTTCAGTATTGAAAACCACTGAACTTGACACTGTCTGTCAAACGTTTCTCTACATGGTTACCATTGTTAGAGATGATTGAGATCACAGGTAAGCTGAGTCTGTGCTCAGCCCCATGAAACAGGAGCATGTTCTCCAAACCCCTGGTCAGTTCGGTTTCTAATTCACCACCAAAAATTAGGGTTTTTGAAAAATATCCCTTCTCTTTTTAGTGACTGTGAAAACTTAGGGAGTTTCATTTGACTGTCAGTTTTACTTTGCAACCTCTGTGGAGGGAAGAGCATGAGACATAGAAAGAAGTATGAAGGGTGTCCAAGAGGTCAGACTTTACTCAGTGTTTGCTAGTTCAAGGTTGGGGGAGGGAAGAGAGAACTTCTGTTTAAATGCACTTAGAAGTATTCACACATTGTATTAGTCAAAAAAAATAATGGGATGCCTGGGTGGCTCAGTCAGTTAAGCATCCGACTTCAGCTCAGGTCATCATGTCACAGTTCATGAGTTCAAGCCCTGTGTCAGGCTCTGTGCTGACAGCCCAGAGCCTGGAGTCTGCTTCAGATTCTATGTCTTCTTCTCTCTCTCTGCCCCTCCCCTGCTTGTGCTCTCTCTCCAAAATAAATAAAGAAACATTTAAAAAAAAGAAATAAAAAAATCACAAGTGACATCTAGACAACTGGTTTTTAAAAAGTGATTTGTCTTTAAAACTTTCCATTTGAACAGGAAATTACAGAGCGGTAGAGTGAAATAGCACTGAGAGGGGGCCGGGTTTGGTCCAGGTCTGGCCTTTGCTGGCAGGGTGGCTGTTTTGCGGGCATGTAGCCTCACCAAACTTCAGTTCACCATCCGAGAGATGAGAAAACTAAACCTCCCCTCACAGCCTCCTGATAGTTGATATATATTACAGACCAGAGCACTTAACTCTTGGAAGTTCCAAGAACTGCCAAATTCACAAAGCTGGGAAGAAAAAAGCCAAAATTCAAAATCCAGGTCAGCTCATTTCAAGGATGACACTCTACCAACTGTACTAGTGATTTTCAATCTTGATTCCATGGTCATCTGCAAGGTATTAGGGTGGGGATGGAAGTGAGTGGCAAATGAGTAGGGATCTAGAATCTCCCACTCTGACTTCAGCAAGAGTGGCTCTAAACAGCGATCATTTGTATATATTGACATTTCATACATAATGTTGTTCAGGAAATTATTTTCTAGCTAAAAAATAGATCAGAAATCTCTCCTATTATATTATACTGACTTCTGACATATGCCTTTAGTTTCTCAAGCAGTGTCATTGCAATAAATTTTTTTAGTCATAATGGAAATAGTCTATATCTGCCTTGTTCAGTACAATAGCCAGTAGCCATTTGGGGCAATGTGGGTAGTGTTAAAAGCAAATGAATTTTTAATTCTATTAAATTTTAATTAATTTAAATTTAAATAGCCACATATGGCCACTGGCTACTGTATCAGACAGTACGATAATCTTCAGCAATAGATGAGGAGAGAAGGCCTTAGGGATAGCCAACATTGAGCTATGATAATGACAAAACTTGCGTTTTAAAGTTAAACACCATTCGGCAAGAGTAATACGAAGCTGAGGTGCTTTCACTTCAAAAATAAAAAAAATGAAATAATCAGATAGTGTGGCTTCTATTTGTTTGTTGTTGTAATTGTTTCCCAGAGCTGATTAAATGGCTGTTCTCATCATTATAATAATGCAAACGCAGGAGAGTTCTAGTTGAGGATATCTGTGTTCTCTGAATAGCAGTTTGCTTACACTGAAACAGAAGCTCTGTTTGTCTTCGTAAGTTATTTTATATTCCTCTTGGTATTCACAAACAGGTGATTTCCTAATGTAGCAATTTTTCCTGTCTATAGGATAATGGAAAAATGAATCACAATTTGCTTGTTCTCACATGCTTTGAAAGCTGACCACCCTCTTCTCCTGGGCTCTGTTCCTCTCCCACCTCTGCTGATGAAAGCCCGGACAACTGCCAGTCAAATGAGCCCACCATGAAAGAAGCAGGGCCAGGAGCAAAGAGGCCAGAGAGAAGTCTTCACTTCAAATCACAGCCCACACAAGTGAGAAAGTATTCAAGACAAATGTCTGTCTCTGATGGATTATGTTACAGCTGTCTTCTTTCTCAGCCACCGAATAAACACAAAATCAGAGTTCATTTTTTTCACCTGATTCCAGTTCAGTTCTCTCCCCATAAGTGTAGCCTTCCCCACCCCCCTTCATATCTCAGTGAATCAGGAATCAGGCCACCTGACAGCAGAGGTTGGAGCAATCATTTCTCATATTGTCATCTGATGAATGCCTGAACAATGCTTCATTTAAACAAAATCTGAGTCTCGCAGCTTCTAAATTCCAGTACTTTTTCCCCAAGCCATTCCACAGTGGGTCTGCATTAATTCATTCAGATACACTGGAGTTAGACATCAAAATAAAAATATTCTGAACAAGATCATTCCTCTCCATTGAAATAGAAATGGGTCAGTGGCTCAAACGTGGAAGATAGAATGTAGAACCCATAATGAAATAGGACTTAGTAATGTAGAATTCTTCAGGGATACTGCCTACTGACTTTTACCCACCACAGTTGTGACTGCAGTCATTAGGCAGGGTCCATCAAACCCAGAGTGTCTGGTTGATTCTCTCACGTAACTAATATTTATAGTTAATGTAAGGATATTCCTTTATACCTGGCATCCTGACAAGTTGTCTGGGTAATACTGATAGACAAGACAAGTCTCTGTTCTCACAGACCTAAGATTTAATAAATAAGATAATTCAAGATTTTGTGAACATTAAGGGCAATGAATGAAAAAAAAAAACAGGGTGCTGTTGAGAAGGGGGTGTGGCTACCTTCAATGGGGTAGTCCGAGAAGTCCTTTCTGGGTGCTGAAGATGATGCTGACATTGAGACCTGAAGCAGGACCAGAAGTAAGTTATGGAATTTTCTTGGTGATGTGGATCTAAATGGAGCATCAGAAAGGAAAGAGCTGAGGCAGAGAAGAGACTGCCATGATGGAGAAAATGTGACCAATGTATACAGCTGGAGATGAGCTTGAGAGGTGACAGGAGGAAATAGATTCTCCAGGATTCTGAGGGTCATAAGAAGGAGTGAGCTGCATTCCCAAGTGCCCTGAAGCTGTGCTTGGGTTATAAGCAGGAAGGTAGAATAACTACAAGACTTCATGAAAATGACAACAGGGCATTTTGAGCATGACAGAACCAGAACTCTGTAGGAGATTAGGTTCTCTTCAGGAGGCAGGAGGAAACTCATAGTCCATGTGGCTAAGAAAAAATTATGGGCTCAGCTGTCTTTTGCTCCTGTGAGTTCCACATTTGGAGCCTGTCACACGAGCCTCCTCCTTTGCACTTGCTCATTGTTCAGTCCTGAAGGTCCAAGCCTCATTAAGTCAACTGCTATTCCCTCTATCTGGAATGAGATTTCTCCCTCTACCCATATGCTCCACACTTTCTTGCTTTCTTCAGGTCTCTGCTCAAACTTCACATTATCATAGGAGATTTCTCTGACTATGCAATCCAAAACAGACCTTTTGTCCTTCCCTTTCAATCCCCCTTACTCTGCTTTATGCATCTTTATTTTTCTTCATAGCAATAATCACTACATGACATGTTACATATTTATCTGTTTATCTGTTTTTAGTCTGTCTCTTGAAAATAGAATATAAGCTTATGGAGGGTAAGGCCTTTGCCAGTGTCATTCGTTGGTTCATTCTCCATGTCTGTATTAGTGTCTGGCACATTGTGGGTGGTTGATAAACATGTGCTAAAGGAAGTACAGCCATCGTCCTTTGTCCTTTTATATTTGAGAGCCTGGAATCTGGTACAGGAAAGCCCATCAACATCTTCTGCAGTGACAGGAAGAAGTGAAGCCCACTTGGGAAAAAAAAAATCACCTCTTGTTCAGACACCAAATGCAAAACAGATGCCCCATGCAACTTCTCAACTTTCCCCACTGAGCAGCAACTCGGGAGCCTTACAGGATACATACTTCATGCCAGTATCATCTATGACTCCGCCATGAAAGCCACTTTTTCTTGGAGAGTGGAAAAGATTAATATGTGGATCATATTAGTGATCACAGCACCAAGGAACCTAGTAGATCCTGGTATGTGTTTGTTGAATAACAAAGGGGCACATGATTTACACACATAGAAAATCAACTAGAGAGCCAGCCCAGCAGAATAGCAGTTGAAAGGCAGAGAGTCCCCTCTTTATCTAAGCCCTCAAAGCAGAGAAATGAGTTCTCTGAAGTATAACACGTGTCCCCTCCAGCAAGCCTTCCCTAACTGATCCAGTCCAAACTAGGTTTGTGTTACTTCTATAATTGCTACCAGACCTCATATCACTTGAAAGTTTTCCAATGCTTTAAAACAGGGACCACTTCTTGGGAACTGGGGCTGTATCATATATTCTCATACATACCAACCCAGTGCCTAAAACCATGTGAGGAAAGTAAATAGTAGACATAGTATTTTCTAGGTATGCTCTGGTTAATTAACAAGCAATTTTGTTCCATTTCCATTTCTCTAAACCATAAGCAACTTAACTATGTTTTTCCACTCTTATTTGCATATCTACTTACAATGTCATCGTGTTTTACATATATATGTTCATTTTGCTTACACAAAATGAAGCTATTTTTCTGCAATCACCGGAATACTGTTAACATCCAGAGCCTAGAGTTTCCCATCTGGTAGCAAATCCCACAACAAAGAGCCTTTTTGGAAGCTTGGTTAATCCTCTAAAGAGATGTATTTCACAACTCAACTTTTATCTGATGTCAACAGAAACATATTTTTGCAGAATGTGGCTCATATGCAAGTATACTGAATTCCTAGTTTAAAATACAGAAAGATGGAAGGGGTTGTGAGTAAATTTGAAAAGGGAGTGTAGTCTGTTAAAGCCTCTGAATGGCCTTGTGCCATGACCCCCTTGGCCAAGGCTCTAAAGAAAAAGGCTTCCAATCAGTTAATGGGGCCAATATTTTCTAAGCCCTTTCTCTGGGGAAGACCCCCTGCTGGAACAGTGAAAGGAGTTCAGTTGGAAAAGATAGACAAAAAAACAATAGAATAGAAGCAAGATGAATTTCTTCTTTTTTCCTAGATCACTATTTCACTCTTTCTGTTTTTGCCTCAAATCTCTATGCCTCTTCCCTACCTCTCACTCTCAACTGAACTGGCTTCTCGTTTCATTCAGGGGGTAAAAATAAGAGGCAGTGAGTATCAAATTTCCACAAGCACTGCCACCACCACCATTTTTATCACCACATCTACCAAGATATCAGCATCTGGGCCCATCTATTCTGAATTTTCTCCCATTACAATGGATAAATGGTCCTATCTAAGACCAACCCCTCTCTTACCTGTTGACAGACACCACTGCTGCAGTTGTCCCTCTCATGTGTGTCAGCAAGGTTTCTGTCTCTACTGGATCAGTCCATCACCACAAAAACAAATGTAGGATCTCCCACTCACATGTCTTCTAGCCACTTACTGAGCTCTCTGCCTCCCCATACACTACACACTAGAAATAATTGTCTATATTTGCTGTTTCCAATTCCCCTCCTCTCATTCAACTCACTCTTCTCAAGCTTTTGATCCCATGAATCCACCAATGATGGAGTCTCCAATGACCAGATCATTGCTGATGCAAAGACAGATTTTTAGTCAGCAACATTTTTACTGCTGGGCACTCCCTTCCTTCCTGAAACACCTTCTTCCCTTAGTTCTGTGTTTTGGGCCTCCTTCCCTCCCACTGGTTGCTCCCACAGTCTCATGCATTAGCTTTTCCTCATCTCTCCAACATTCAAGTGACCTCAGGATTCAGTTCTCAAACTTCTTCTCTTCTCTGTTCTCATTCCATCTAATGAATTTAAGGTGCCTTCTAGACAGTGGCAATTTCCAAATATATACATTTCCCCCTGTATATTGGACTCCTACATCCATTTACCTACATCATACCTCCACATATATATCCAGTAGTGTTTCAAACTCAACAAAACCCAAACCAAATTCTTGATTTTATTCTCAAACTTGCTCCTCTCCATCTTTGTCCAGTAAATGGAAAATCTATTATTCTAGTTACTCTAATATTTTAAAACATTAAAATATAAGCCCCTTGGGGACAGGGTCTTTGTGTAGTTTATTTTCCACATCTACAATGGTGCCTGACATATAGAAGAGAGCTAACAAATGCATGCTAAGTGAGGTAAGTGAGGTACTGCCATAGAGTTACATGAAAAGGACATCAGAAACAGGTCACTAATCCTAAATTTAAGGCAAGAGGAGGAGGAGCAATTCTTCATAATTACTTCATGAGAAAAAGTTTTAATTTGATGTGAAGGACTAGCAAAAATTTGACAGAAAAATAAGGGAGAAACATTCTTGGCAGAGGGAACAGCATGAGCAAATATAAAAAGGTGTGAAAATGTGTGTTATGTTTACGGAACCAGAATCATGTCACTGAGGTATAAGGTAAATAAGACAGCAAATTGGGAGATAATTCTGGCAGTTTAAGGCTACTCATCTAAGGAGAATCTCATTAAGAAACTTGGAATTTGTGGTACCCGGGTAGCTCAGTCTGTTAAGCATCAGACTCTTGATTTCGGCTCAGGTCATGATCTCGCACTCTTATGAGCTCAGGCCCCACATGGTTCTGCACTGATAGTGTGGAGCATGCTTGAGATTCTCCCTCTTTCTCTGCCCTTCCCCTGCTCACACTCTCTCTGTCTCTCTCAAAATAAGTAAATTAATTTTAAAGAATAAAAAGGAAAGAAAGAAACTTGGAATTTATATTATAGACAAAAAGAAAGCTATAAAGATTTTTAAGCACGGTGATGGGGATATAGTAGATGATTAATCAATGTGTCCAGAGAAACAAAAGCAAGAGCAGTATGGGTGAAATATTGGGGAAGCCAAGGGGAGAATATGGAAGTATGGAAATCTATGACAATAGTTGAGTAGAGATGGAAAAGCATGCGCTAAACTGTGATACTAAGAATGGCCAGTAGAGGGAAACTATAGGAGAGGCTGTAGAAACAGAAATGTTGATGACAAGTTAAGGGTGAATAAAGGCACAAAAGGTCACTAACCTCCAGATTTCTTCTCTGACACCCTGAAATCTTTTAGAACAACTAGAAGAAGTACATCCCAAGTTTCTGGCAGTCTCAGATGCTGTGAGACAGATGAGGAGGAGACAACCTATAGGCAAGGACAGGCTGCAGACATGTGGGTGGAAGCCTGTCCACAAAATTTGCATTCATCTCTTCTGCTCAGTGACCCCATGTGGTAGTCAAGTAGCTGTTTTCCCACCACACTGGCATTACTTTCAGGTGAGATTCCATCATAGGGAACTTAGTTGAAGGTCAGATTGGAAGTGAGAGAAAACTTCATTATTACTTTCTCTATAATCAGCCTGGTTTTCAAGAAAGAAAGGAAAATTTTTTCACTGTCTCCCCCCTGCACCACATGCCTCGATTCTGCCCTGAACCTCCAATTCTTGCTTGTCCTATTAGTTTTATATTAAGCTGTGTTATGGTTTAAAGAGATTTGGACGTAGAAGCTAGTTGGAAAGCTCAACATCATTCATGAAACCATTAGTATTGAGAAGAATGTGTTGAGTTTCTTTTTTTTAATTTTTAAAAAAATGTTTTTATTTTTGAGAGAGAAACAGAGTGAGTGGGGGAGGGAGAGAGAGAGAGAGAGGAAGACACAGAATCTGAAGCAGGTGCCAAGCTCCGAGCTGTCAGCACAGAGCCCAATGTGGGGCTCAAACTCACGAGCTGTGAGATCATGACCTGAGCCGAAGTTGGACGCTTAACCAACTAAGCCACGCAGGCACCCCATGTGTTGAGTTTCAAACTACAAATTTATAAGTAAACTTTAATACCTGGTCCATTAACAACAGGAAATAGGATTCCTTGTTCTGCTCTTTGTATTTCCACTTCTCTGTCAGTTATTCTTTATTATGCAGCTTCTAAGAGGGCATGAAGTTAACAATAAAAATTATATTAATAATAGAGTGAGTTATTAAAATTTAGTTTAATAGCCACTATATTTGTGATGATAATTATAGTTATGACTAACTGTGACTATAACAGGCATTGTAATCATAATAACCTCAAGGATAGTTTAATGCTAATTGCTCCATCATAAAGAAATGAGAATATAGAACTGTAAGTGACTATACTTATGATTGTAATGCAAAATAACATATGTGGATATTAGTTAGTAGATATTAATTAGCCGTCTCCGTGAAACTGGAGCAAAGACAAATTTTGGTGAATCCAGATTTGGTTCAGATCTTCTTTAGGTCTCCTGAGAAAAAACATCATTCCTGAAACTAAATGTCTTATGTTGAAACTGATTTGAGACTTATGAAATGTCCTGATAAGATATTGGGACCTTCTTTAATTCCAAGTGGGCTAGAGATAGAAAATATCTTGGACCATAATCCTTGAAGCCCCCTAATGAAAGAAATTGCCCCTCCATCAAGATTATATAAAAATACCTACAAATAGAACTTCCGGGGGGGGCACATTTCTACTGAAAAGACTCCTAAAGCACTCTCCTCTTTTCATGCCCCTTCATACAAGCTGTAGGGAACGTGTCAGTGTTGTGAGAACAATGAAGTATATGTGCCTAATACTTATGGATATGGGTGAGATTTTACAATTCACAAATAAATCTTATAAAAATCAGCATACTTACGCACTGATTATTTGTCTTTAACTCTATCTCACCTTACTTTTCCTCCTGTCCCAGAAAGATGCCATCTTGTAAAAATTCCATGAATGGCATGAAAAACCCAGTAACATGGGGTGAGTTGGTCCACCATTAGACATCCAAGGTAGAAAAAGACAAACTGAGCCAACATGATCTTCATTAGATACAAGAAAATGTCAAGTACCACATTTTTAAAATAAACACACGATATACTCATTTTCACACATATTTGCTACAGATGGAAATTTCATTTCATGATGGCTGGTTGTGGACCCTGGCCAAGGGCTTGTAAATACCAAGAAGACATCATTGTATAAGACGGCCTCCATAATAAATCAGCCACAGAAAGACCCCACGAACACCACCAGAGCTGGTTTCTAAGAAAATATTTGACAATAATGATGACATCAAGTTTCTCCATTTGAACCAACATACACTGTTGGAACCATAATAAAATCTTTGCATAAGAATTTTCAAGGAAATTAAGAATAAGAGTAACTCTTAACAGAAAAGACCTAGTAGAGAAGGGAAAGAAGGAAGAGAAGATTTACTACTGATTTTCAATGGGATGAAGTTAAGTAAGTTTCAGTTACATCATGAGTGAGGAGCGTAAGAGGTCTTGAATTGATTCTCAATCTGTTGTGAATATGCCAGCCAAGAATTTTCCAAAGCTTTGTTGGCTCTCCACACTCATATGCCTTCTCAAGTCTCAAAGACCCTCTCACCAGTAGAGGATGCTGTTCTTCCATGCATAGCAAGCCCCCCCCCCCCCCCCCCCCCCCCGCCCCACTCTTCATCCCAATTCCATCCAGAAAACCATCCACGTGGGAAGGGATTCCTATTGGGCCATTTTGTAAGTGTGTTTTTACACTTCAAAGACGAGAATCTTTCACTTAGCTAAAGTTACTTTAAATATTTTGGTGGTGATTTTTAAATCTGTCATTTGTAAGGAAGTGAAAATAATGGAGGCAAGTGGGAATGAATTAAATGCGGCTGCCTAAGATATAAATATCAGCCACTGTTTTCTCTTCTATGAATTTCTTGCACCCATTAATGAATCTGAAAACAATGCATTTCAATGAAGGGAGGGTGCTTCTTGACTTGATCAGAATTTTCCCTTTGGTGAATAATGAGGCCAAAGTAAAAGCTGTGGGCTGAAGAACAAATAAAAGTAAGACAGTCATTCAAATTAATTCTAAAAAAGAAAAAAAAAAAGCTGAAGGGGGAAAATCTATCTCCAAGGGAAAATGAAAAAAGAAAGAAGATGGAATTTGCCAGGTGGGAAGCAGAGAAACACATAAAGCCTGAGGAAATGAGTATAATAAAAAGGAAAATAAGAAAAGTACTTGTTCCTCTGAAAAGAAGAGCTTGTAAAAATATAAGCAGGATAAAATTATACAGGAACCCTTTCTCTCCCAATAAGTAGCCTTTCATTCATTTGACAAGCATTTCTTGAGTGCCTCACACTTACAGAGAACACCAGAAGTGCAGGCACATAGCCGAATGGCACCAGGTCCAGTTTCCAGGAAGCTTAGCATCTAAGAGCACAAATACACCATATAGAAATTATAAAGTAAAGAAGAAAGTAATAGATGTCGTGAGAGAAATGGGTATCAAGTATTACACATGACAAGAAGAGAGGGAGTTGTCTCTGTGTTGATGGATGTGTCAAGGAAGAGCTCATAAAAGGGACAGGTTTTCAGTTTGACCCTAAAAGGATGAGTAGGATTTCAATAAGAGGATTTGGGCATTCTTTACAGAAAGAAGAAATGACATGATTAAAGGTTCAGAGTTGGGAAAGTAATTTGTTTTTACTGTAAGTGCTTGAGGAAAGAAGGAGTGGGATGCCAGACTGGTAAGAGGCTCTTACAAACCAAATCATGAAGACCTTGGAAAGTCAGGCTAAGTGTAGACTTTATTCTGCAAGCAAAAGTTTCTTATCTGGGTTTGTGCATAATTTTCAAGAGGCCCATAAAACTCCTTGTGTATCATTGTGATTGTGCTTTTTTTTTTCTGGGAAGAGAGCCATTAGGTTTTTGTTGTTGTTGTTGTTTTAAATCAGAATCTCAAATGAATCCATAGCTTGAAACAATTTAGAATATAGAGAAGACACCTCTTACAGAGTATCTGCCCAGCTCCCAAATTCTCTTCTTTTTGGGATACTGACCTTGACATACAAGGATATGACCTCTAGGGCCAAAGCTGTATAGTCTGACCTTGCCACAGTGGTTGCAGTTGAATGAAGCTGGGGAAAAAAATTGATCCTGGCTGACACAATCAGATCCCAAGAGTATACAGATGTGAACTGAAAAATCTGAAGGCTGGGAGTGTGGGAATTAGAACTCGAGACAAAATATTCATGAATTCCTTATTTTCAGGTATCTATCAACTACTTTGATTTCTGTCTTCCGTGGTGCTGAGTTGTTCAAATCTTTCTTGAGTTCTTTGCAATAACCTCAGTATCCTTCCAGTTCCCTTTTCTCTCTCTCTCCCTCTCTTTTGTTTTTGTTTTTGTTTTTTTTTTTTTTGATTGGCTAGCCAGAGGTGATTTCTTTCACTTGTAGCCAAAAGAACTCTGATTGATATAGAAACTGTATTTCAAATACTGAAATGAGGCAGTGACAAAGTATTGAAATGTTTGCATAGAAGCATGGCATTATCTAAAAACTATTTTAGAAACATCAGAGTTGTCTTTAAGTTTTCTCTCTTTCTCCAGTCTTCAACATCAAATCAACATTCATCCATTTTGTCTGCACAAGATGTCCAGTATCCATCCCCACTGCAGCCATCCTAGTTCAGGTCTCAATTGATGACTCTTCTTGTAGACCATTGCAATGAGCTAACTCTGGGCTCTAATCCATTCCTCGCAGTGCTGACAAGTGTTCTCTGCAACTTGTATATGATTATAGGCATCAGCTCAAAAATTTTAGCCTACACATTTTTAGTGAAAAGGCCTAAACTCTCCAGTCCAGCATTCAAAGCTCTTCACAGTCTGGCCACAATCTACCTTTCCAACATTATCAATGATAGATAATACTCTTAAAGTGACCAGACTCCACTTCAGATCAGGTCCTGGCCTCCAAGTCTCTACCCACACTGCCCCCTATGTTTGAAATGATACTTATTTTCTTTTTACCCTGGTCATTCAACATAGGTTTCATCTATGTTGTCCTTCCCTGCTCCATCCAGGCAAAATTGTTCTCTCCAGGTTTTTGGATTCTTATAGCAGAGGATTTTATTTCATTTTGACATAGTATAGCTATTTATTCACCTCTGGCTCCCTTTCTATTCTATAAGCTGTTCAAGAGCGTGTCTTTTTATTTATTTTTATTTATTTTATATTTAGGACCTAGCACAATGCCTTTCAAAAGTGGGTACTTGGTAAATATTTCATGGATATGCAGAGGAATTGGTAGATATAAGAATTAATGAAGGCAATGAAAAAGACATTGGGGAGAGATATAGAGAAGATCTAGTATGTAGCATTGCCAGTTTCAAAACAGTCAAGAAGAAGGCATTGGTCAACAGTACCTAAGACTGGAGACAAGTCAAAGAAAGGATGAAGGGTGGGGAAAGCTCACTGGCTTCAATGTGAAGAGGCAACTGCTAAGATACAGTCATAATGTGGAGGAAAGTGGCTGAAGAGGTGAAAATGCCATTATGTGAGGAAGGTGGGAAGAAAGCAGAAGAAAAAGAAACAGTTTACTTCTTTGGGAAGTAGGGAAAGAAAATGAGGTTAATTGGGGGGTGGGTGGGGACAGTCTAGTCCAGTAAGGCAAGGAGTGAAATCAGAATGGTCCTAGAGAAGGTGGAAGTTGGTGGTGTTGGCATTGCCAAGAGAGAGAAAAGCCTCCTCTTTGAAATAGAAAATAGATCTGGATAACAACAATTATTTTGGAAGAAAAATGAGATTTCTTAAATCCAAGAAAAGAATAAATAGAAAGAACTGCAGTCCCCGGTGTTATCCATTTTCACTCAGTAGTACAAAGAGTATTTCCATTGCCTCTATCAAGAACTCTCCCCCAAGCAAAGTTCATCCAATATAGAGTCAAGACAAAGGTAGAATAACTATAATTTTGTAAATGGGAGACGTTAAGGACATAAAGACAGCAAAGATCACTTGAATTGTATCCGTTTCACGTCAAGGGCACCCTTATAATCACATTTAGTTACACATGGATGGGCTGTGGAAACAGCTGGGTGGACCTTAATTTAATTTAACTAATTGATTTATTGGTTTCATTAATTGCTGTCAAAGGATACAAATACTGTCCCCAAGGGCCACAGTTTACTTGGTCATCACTACAGCTTCTAGAAAAGTAATTGGATTTCTTAGTTTAGCCCTGGAGGTGAGCTATCAAAGAGCTAGTAGGATTTAACAATATAGTGCCATGGAAAATAAAGACAGAGGACTACCTATTGATATAAACAGTGCCTCCTTCTTTCTCATTCTCCTCAGTGGCAAGGTCTTTTTCCATTAGTCTTCTTTAATTCCTTTTTATCAGAGTAAATTTCCTTCATTTCCTCTTCAAGAACTCTCTCTACTATCCGTTTCTTTGGATTTCATCTTTTATTTTTAACCTTGGCTTTTCTCTAATTATCTTAGGTGCCATCGAATCTTCTTTATACATAAATGGGATATGAATCAATAAATAATTTATAAAATTGTTAACTCAGAAACTGATGGTTTGGTTTTCCCAGTTACATTACAGCCTTTGGACATAATGCCAGAGCCCAAAACCTTGAGTTACAGATGTTTCTCCTTCTTTCTTACATAAAATGAACACCCACCCAATTTTTTAAAAAATAAAAATATCAATTATTGAGAAGAAAAAATAATTTAGAATCCCAGATTTCTTACCTTTGGATGTTTTCCCTATGTGTATAGATATGCCTGAATCTCAAGAAGGAAGAACTATAAGTAAAACTTTCAGTGGCTGCTTTACTCTGTAACCCACCAAGACATAAGCAGCACTTTTGGGTTTTTTTTATTGATTTTGGTTTTTATTTATTTTTGAGAGAGAAAGAGACAGAGTGCAAGCAGAGGAGGAGCTGAGAGAGAAATTGAGACACAGAATCTACAGAATCTGAAGCAGGCTCCAGACTCTGAGCTGTCAGCACAGAGCCTGATGCAGGGCTTGAACTCATGAACCGTGAGACCATGAGCTGAGCCAAAGTCGGACGCTTAACCAACTGAGCCACCCAGATGTCCCCATAAGCCGCACTTTTAAACCTTGAAACAAAATCAGGGAGGAAAATGTCATCCCTCCTTCCATCCTCTTTTCTTCCTTTGCTCTCTCCCTTCCGTCCCTACCCAGATTTGGCATGCCTAGAACCTGTGTCAGTGCCCAGTAAAAATTAACAGTGCCAGACATGGTAGCCAATATATCTAGGAGAACATAAGTGACTCTAGATGGGGAACTGTAATGCTGGGAAAAACAGAGGCTGTGGTGCGCAGAGCTGTAGCAGCATTCAGGGGAAGTTGCTTAACCCAGCACACATAGGAAACATCCCCTGGAGGTACTTTCCAAAAGATTTGGTAGAAGGATGAACATTTTGAGCCACTTGAGTCCAATATCAGTCAAATAAATAAAATAAACCAATGAAATTTGAGCCATGGCCATTGATACGACCTCATTCATCTACAAAGTCTTATAGACCCTAGGGAAATTCAGGTGTTAGTTGGGACATTCTTAGATACTCAAGGCCTAATAAATTTGTGCCCCATTTCATAATGTGGGTTCTCCCCTTGCCATACCCCTTCTGTAATTAATGGCTATGCCCACTACAAAATGCAGATTTCCTTTTTAAATATTTAAGCTTTGATTCCCAAATTAATTTAGGACTCCATTTCTTCTGAAAGCATATATAAAAATTGTCTTACACTGGCAGGATGAATGCAATAATGTGTATTGTGATTAATGCAGGAATAAAAAGGCTGAAGACATAGGGACAATCCCAACATGTCAACATCAACCCATAGTCTTGAACAAAGGTTTTATAAAAGAAACTCTCTATGTCCAAAGGACTCCTAGAAAGAAGCATGTCTGATTTAAATCTATAGTTTCCAGCTCTCCTATTTAGTTTGTGGTTAAACACTGACTCCCATGGTATTTTACACTTGAATAATTTTATTTTACACACACACACACACACACACACACACACACACACACACACACTGGTGCCTTGCTATTATACCATATTGTTGTTTTAATATTAGGGAACTATTGAAATACTAGAATTCAGTCTTTACAAAATGACAATAATGTTACTTTAACTGCCTGTAAAATACAGTTTTCTTACTATAGTGACATTCACATTGAATTGCAACACAATTTTGTATTATACAATTTCTTAAGACCCTTAATATGCTTCTAGCTCTTAGGAGTATGATTTGATTTTAACTGTATACATAAAATGTAAATATAATAACTGCAGATGATATGTTCCATGTAATGAATCAAATGATCTCTATAGACCAAGAAAGTCAGAAACCTTTGAAAACTACCTCAGTGTTTTCCAGCCAGTGAACTTCATCATGTGAATATCATCTTGTCAGCGGGGGCCCCTTTACAGAAGGACTTGTTAGGCAATGTCTGGTGCAAATACCATTGTAGTAGGGTTTCGAGTGTCTGTGCAGTTACCTAGACTCTCTGGGGCAATCAGCCCTTTTGATAATAATTCTGAAAATTGATTCATGGGCTCTTACAACTAGAAAGGCTCTTAGAGATCATCTAATATAGCCAAACTCCCTCAATCGGGACCTACTTCTAGACACACACAATGGATCTGGTTCTTCTCTCAGTATTTCCCTTAGTTTTGCTTGTGCAGTACCTTCGCCTGTTCAGAATCCAGAGCTATAGCAGCAGTCTGAATACCTACCTCTTTGATGCTTCCAAATTTTATTTCATGTTCATTAAACTGAAAGCTAGCATTTCTATGGCATAGCTCTTTTTCTTTAATGTGAAGAATGGGAGCCACCAGAACAGAAACTGGACTAAACTGGACTAACCTCAAGGCATTTTGCAGGAGAAACTCAGGCTGCACAGCTCTGAGGACCAGCTGCCCATCACGGAGTGGCTTTCCCTGGAACACGCTAGTGAATTGGGGGTCAGTCAAAGACTGACAAACCATGAGCTGTTTGCAATATGAGGACCCTAAATCCTGTTCATTCTTCAAAACCCAGTTTAAATATCTCATTCCCCTTCCTAATATTAATAATTAATATCACTTCTTCTGATTCCCAAGTGCTTTGTATACCTCTTTGGTTTAAGAATCTCTGCCAGTGAGATTGCGTAGTTTATTGAGGAACATGACTCTATCTTATCAATTTTGTTATCTTCAATGCCTGAAATAGAATAGTTATTTAATAAATGTCTGAATGGAGAAGAAAATGTCAAAGAAAAACATGAAGATAGCATACTCTTTTTATTCAACATCAGGGAGCATCAGGAAAAGAATGTAAAAACGTATGAAATCTCCTCTCCCCCTTGCATGACCAGAAAAGCCTGTGAATATAGTCAGATAGTCCTAACCAGTGTAGTAAATTCATTTCTGAAAACGAGGCAAGTTTACATTGTCTCTGCACCTCTGATATCTCTGACCAATGTTATTTAAATCGTTTACTCTTTGTTCAGATAATTCTCAGTGCCACACATCCTCCAATAATGTTAACCAACTGCACACTCGCAGAACGTAGATTGATTGCAGAAAAACGCCAACATTTTCTTTCATAAATACTTTCACACAGGACACAGAACTGTCTCTGCAAGTCACTTTATTAACGTCGTTTGAAAAACAGATTGACTTCAGGAGCTATTGTCTGTGACATTTTGCTGCTGTTTTCCTTCGTCCCGCACTCTGTACTGTAGTCTCCACAAAAGAACACTAGAGGGATCAGCTTCATATTTTTCAGAGGCCTTTGTGTTAACCAAGCCAAGTACAATTATGGCTCTTCCCAGAAGAGGGAAAGAATAATGTTGGCAATAGAGTGTTACCCACCCAGAACCACACAAAAAGCTGCAAATATAACCAAAATGGCTTTCTCAGCCTTTATAAACCCAGAAAGCTACGTGGCATTTTCTGTGGCCAGAGGCAGCACTTGAAGAAATTACCTTTAAAAAGCTGGTTAGAGGTCTGTCGGAGCTTTGAAAGAAACTCAAAACCTGGGGAGGGATTGAAGGAATAAATAAGCAGACTTGTTGTTTAATAAGACTGCCAATTTTTTTTTTTACTTCCAAGGGACAAAATCAAGTAAATGTCAGATTTTTCCCAGCTGGTAAACACATTCAGATTTCAGACGAAAATCCTCCAAAAAGAGTAGGGTTGATAATGACAAAGTAAGAAAAACATGAATTCCTTTTTTTTTTTTCCAAAATAGGTTAGAAAAATAATTCAGTCATCCTTAATCTGGACATTTTTCCTCTTCACTTCGCCTAAATTGTGGATGTGAATAAAGACATAAATGGATTAAACAGTATAATTTTAGTGTTTATGGATGCATAAGAGAACTAATCAAGCTGGTGATCCAAGTCTGTCAGAACTAACACGGTAACTGAATCAGATAAAATTAAAGGGGAAAAAAAATCCTCGCGTCTGCAGTGTCACTCTGTAGCTTTAATCTGTCAGTTTCAGAAAGACATTGTCAGCTCCTATACTGATCTGGTTAGTGAACTACCTCACTTGCTGATCCTCTCACCCTCCTGGTCCCTGTGGTTTGTCCTGATTAAAATGAAAACCATACTGCTCTAATAATTTGACCCTACCATTTCTCTTCTCAAAGCTTTGCGTGGCTTTTAATTGCACTAAAACCTGGAATCCAATTTAAAATCGATTTGGGGGCTCTAAGTCCATGTCTCAAATGTTCTCATGTCTCTGACCCCACTGCTGGCCTCACTGCTCTCCACAGTCAGGAATGTCAGTCCAGGCAGTCAATCTGCTTGACTCCAATAACATCCTGACATGATTCCCCTCTCTCTTGATTGTACCTTTCTCTTCTCCAATAAATAAACTCCCAGCTGGAGTGCAGCCACAACGGCCTATTTTTGTTGGTCATGCCAATTGTCATTTATAAGATTTGATGTGCAATATATCTTGTCTTGTTTCTTCTGAAATTATAAACTCCATGCTTTTTGACTTCTCGATAAGTCCACAGCTTGGGGGGCTCCAGAAAAATGTTTGACTCTTCACTGGAGGATATCTGAAAGGAAGCTCCGATGTTTGTTTTTATAAGCCAAGAGTGATAATATAAATTCAAAACTTTCTAGAAAAGCGCTGTGATTCCCTTCAGCCATCCCTCTTCATTCCTCACTCCTGATTTGGTCCCTCCCTGCTCTGTAAAAAAATAGAAAAAGAACCCTGGCTTTCCTATATTGTGGAACTTTCCAGCAATGTCCTTCCATAAAAGGGATGGGTCTTATTTCAGAGCCAAGGGATCTGCCTCCAACAGTTTGGGCTGCATGGTGGTAGGGGTTTTTTTTATACTTTTAGACAACGTGGAAGTGTCTGGAATGGTGCCTTCATTCCTAGCCATTCTAAGAATTACTCAGTGTTTCAGGGCCCTGAGCCAGTAACCACTGCCCAACCACCTCTGCCACGTTAGCTCTGACGGGGGGAGGGGGTGAGCTGTGGGTTCAGGAAGGCCAGAGTGATGGTGTCCCCCATGCTGAGAAACCCATCACAAGACTGACAGCAATTCTGAAAGGCAAAAACACCCACCCTCTAGTTCCTACTACCCCCACTGTCTATAGAACTGTAGCAAGTAAGTTGTTTAGAAATCACCCTCACCTGGGCTTCTCAAAGTTTAAGGTGCCAAGACTCTTAGCAAGGCCATGACCCACATATCCAAGCCCTGGGCAACCCTGGCCTCAGGCTGCATCCATCCAGACAGGGTTCCTTTTTCCTTCTTTCTTTCTTTTTTTTTAATTTTGGGAGATGGCATATGCCTGTCCTCTGCTCTGCTGTTTGAGCCATCTCCTTTGCAGCTACCGGGCTGGTGGATGCTCCCTAACATCACAAGCTCCCCAACATAGAACCCAGGAACTTGAACCAGTAAACGTCAGTGAGTTTGAATTTCTGATGAAATTAACTGTGAAGAAAAAGGTGAGGCTTTGTTGGACTGTATAGGTTCTGCAAGAAAAATGGATCTCTTTGGTTCTAAGAAGTTGGCCTAGGTGTCTTGCTCTAACTGATTCATATAAAGTGCTACTGCCTAACCAGGAAGCTGTAATGTCCTTTTTATATACACACACGTTCATGCACGTGCATGCATGTGCGTGTGCACACGTGCACGTGTGCACGTGCACGCATACACACACACACACACACACACTGTGTTCACTATGAAGGGGTATCAAGATGGGTTTGAATCTTGCTTGTCTCTGACATTTATGATTCTGACACGTTATTACACATGAGTCTTAATAAGTTCATCTATAAAATGAGGTAGAACTGATTAAACCCACTCCACTCCCTCATGTTCTATCCTCACTTTTCTAATATTTTAACATGAGTGTTCCACAGTCTCCCTTGGTAATCTAGTCAAATTCTAAATCACCATTCTGATCACAATGTAATCTTCCTACCAGAAGGGACCTTGTGTGCTGTGTTGCTCTGTGTCTTCGCTACCTTAAAATATACTTGGTACAACAAACGTTGGTTGACTTAATGAGAGGCGGGAAAAAGTGCTTAGTCTCCAGTCTCAAGTCTGCCACACAAAAAGCTGTAAGTAACCCCCAGCCAGTCGTCTGAGCTGCTTTGGTGAGTTTCTTCATCTGTAGAACAAAGTGTTTGCAGTACAGAGACTCTGGTTCTCGAAGACACTCTTTCTCAGTTAGGAGATTATTGCAACCTTCAGTTCTTTTCCCTGCTGAACTTTCATCATCTCAGGCAGTCTTCACATCAAAAAGACATCCCCTGATCATTCAGAATGCAGGCTCCAAGCCCAGCTGCTTCGGTTTGTATCTCAGCCCTCCCAGTAACTAGCTCTGGGTTTGGGGACAGACTCTTCAACCTTCCTGAGCCTGTTTTTTATCTGTAAAATGGAAATAATAATGCTACTACCTCAGGGAGCTGTTGTGATAAGCAGGTGACTACATTCATGTAAAGAATCAGAAAAGTGTGTGATTAAGAGTGGGCACTCAATAAAAGTTCACTATAACTATATGACTATCTTTCATTCCCATATTTTGAATTTAGATAAGTAAAAGTGACTGGCATTTGGGAATTTTGAATATAATTCCTGTTTTTATTTCAAAATTTTCTCTTTGTGGTCAATTGTAGTCTAAATTCTATTCATAGCAATCTAACTGGGTGCCAAGTATAAGGAGCATAACTGTTTTTTAAAAAGCCTTGGATGCAATATCCATCCTATTTATCAAGAATATGACTAATAGCATCTTCTAAAACTTACAGTGTAGTATGTGTCCTTATGCTCATCCTAAGCCACAAATCGAAGGACTTCAACCAAGTTTACCTGGTCTTGACTTCTATATCTTTATCCTCATGAGGGAGATTTTTTTTTAATATGAAATTTATTGTCAAATTGGTTTCCATACAACACCCAGTGCTCATCCCAACAGGTTCCCTCCTCAATGCCCATCACCCACTTTCCCCTCCCCTGACCTCTATCAGCCCTCAGTTTATTCTCAGTATTTAAGAGTCTCTTATGGTTTGGCTCCCTCCCTCTCTAGCTTTTTTTTCCCCTTTCCCTCCCCCACGGACTTCTGTTAAGTTTCTCAGGATCCACATAAGAGTGAAAACATATGATATCTGTCTTGCTCTGTATGACTTATTTCACTTAGCATAACACTCTCCAGTTCCATCCACGTTGCTACAAAAGGCCATATTTCATTCTTTTTCATTGTCAAGTAGTATTCCATTGTATATATAAACCACAACTTCTTTATCCATTCATCAGTTGATGGAAATTTAGGCTCTTTCCATAATTTGGCTATTGTTGAGAGTGCTGCTATAAACATTGGGGTACAAGTGCCCCTATGCATCAGTACTCCTGTATCCCTTGGGTAAATTCCTAGCAGTGCTATTGCTGGATCTTAGGGTAGATCTATTTTTAATTTTTTGAGGAACCTCCACACTGTTTTCCAATGGCTATACCAGTTTGCATTCCTCATGAGAGAGATTTTGATCTCCCTATATTTAACATCAGTTTTATTACTTTCTTCTTTAGGGAATGAAGAAACTTTTCACTTTAGAAGTGAAGAAACATTGAAAAAATCACATTGGTTGTCCTTAAAATTTTTATTGTTACTATTATTAATCTAGCTCCAACCACACACCGGGACACAATTTTCCCTGTGGTGGAACATGGTCATTTTGCTATTCTGAGCAGAGTTTGTGAAGACTGAAGTTGAAAGAGCTGTGAACTGTGGATAACCCGTATATTCCAAAATGGTTGTTACATTATTATTTTTCTCACAATTATCCAAAAAAACACACAGATTTATTTAGTAAGGCTCAGAACAATGAAATAAATACAGTACTGATTTCAAATGCAAATGTCATGTCATTGCTAAATGAGTCAACCTTCAAAAGACAATGATAAATCAAGCAGATAATTTCTGCGTGTCAAAGAGTTTTAAAGGTGATAGCTAGTAAATTGAAGTACACATCAAAGTTTCTCAAATAAAAATGTTAAATATAAGTTACTTCTTCATACACATCTAAAACCTGTCAAGTACAGGGGAAAATAATCTGTCTCACCCCCAACCATTAACTGAACAGATCACAGAAGTAACTGGCATCTTTCCACCTCCCAGGAGTGGCCCCAGAGTAGAGTGGCAGCAGCATCATTTCACCTGTGTGGGCGAGTCACCGAGTTCTGACCCCTCCAGCAGCAATCATGACTGGGCTGCAACATGTCCACATTGAAATGGCAGTGCCTGCGTGTGGTTAGAATGCCAGACTCAGAAAACATTTCTGGATGCGTCAAGGCTTGAGCCTGTTGAGGTCTAGCTTATTGGTCATCTGAGCCAGAAAGGACACGGGGTGATTTATAAATACGTGTGCATACCCTGTGGAAATCACTTGGAGGAGGATTCTCTGAAACACTGAACTTCTTGCAGCCAAGCATGCAGGGTCTTGAGCTTTAAGATGTGGGTGTCTGAGTTAATGACAACACCTATTTTCACCAGCTCACGAAGCCTGAGCCCCCCAGGTTACATGTGTCTTACATATTTTGAAGAGAGATTGATGCTACCTGTTGTTAATTTATGAAGTGAGTGGGTTGAGATTTAAGGAGGCGGATAAATCGTGACATGCAAATGATTTTTCCTCCCCCTATGGATCAGAACCTTAATCATACAATAAATATTCTTGTTCTCCATGTGGATGATGCAGGTGATCTCAATTCACAAGGGCATGTAAAATCCAATATGTATTTTTCCATTCCCAAGTGAAAAAGATTTTAGGTAAACTACTACCTTTGTACTGGAATTTGTTTATCACTGACGGGCACATAAACAACGCTGCTGGAAATTATAGAGGAGCAGCCCAATTACTTGTCAGCACCGTTCTCCTCTCTTAAGCCAGAGTCCATGTGCTGTGCCTTTAAGGCAGGGGGCCTTGCTCCCAACTTGGGGCTGAACTCTGTCCTCCTGGGCCAGTGAGTCAGACTCCGAAGGCTCAGACAGATGGAATCTCCCCCAGTGAGAGCCCACAGCCTTCTACAGGGAAAAAGACATCAGAGTGCCTGAGGGGAATAGTTCCCCCTCTGACCTCCCAGCTCCAAGTATTCTTTACTGAGAGGGCCAGAATGTCCTGAAAGCCTGTGAAAATTAAGAAGTGTAATCATGACACGGGCAAAACTTTTCTTTCCCCCCATCATCTAGGACCACCTAGGGAAAATATAGAAATGGCCTAATGCCAGATTCAGGACTGAGGGAAGAGAACCAGAGCCAATTTCTTTTCAATCTTTCCATAGTACCTACACCACACACACAAACACACACACACACACACACACACACACACACACACACACACACGCAGTTTCAAGTTTCAAGACAGGGATAAGAAGAGAAATTCAGTGAGAAACTATAGCTCTTCCCCCAAAATGTGTGTGTATGTGTGTGTGTGTGTGTGTGTGTGACAGAGAGAGAGAGAGAGAGAGAGAAGCAGGGGAAGGAGAGAGAGCTACATCTAGAAACTCTAACTTTTCACCACTTCTCAGAAGAAAAGAGAGATGGAGAGAGGAGGAAGAGGAGAGAAGTGGAAGAAAGGCAGGGGGAGGAGGGACAAGGATGAGGGAGGGAGGAAGAGAGAGGGAGTGGGAGAGGCAGCTGAGATGATAAACTGAAAGAACAATCAAAACAAAGTTTCCTCTCCCTTCCTCCCACACTTGCAGATTTTTTTTTTTTTTTGGCAGCTTCCAACCTTGCTAACATTCCCAAGAGCAAGTTTTAAAGAAATTCTCAAGAGGCCCACAGAACTCAGTACATGGACACACTGGAAATGTCTGAGTCTCCAATGGCTCTGAACCGGGGCCCTGGAGGAGTTGCATTTGACTGTGAATGCAGGCTTAAAAAGAGCTCCGTAGCACTAGGAGCTGTCTGTCTGTCCCTGGTCCCTCCTAAGGCCCTGAGGAGAAGTAGAGTGGTGCCTGGGCCACATCCACCCCAGGCCAAAGCCAGAGGGCCCTGTGGAATCCAGCTCACCACCCCTACCCTGGCTCGCTAAACCATCCCAGATCTTTGTAAATGTTACTGTCTTCTGTGTTCAAATGTGCAGAATAGTATCAGAAAGAAAGCAAAAAAGGAACAGCTTTTTTTGTTAAGTACAAAGAAACATTTGATGTTAGCACAGATTAAGTGAAATAGGACCTTATTTTTACATCCCAAATTGAGGAATGGGATAGCTGATTTATAGATGTAAAACTCTTTCCTAAAAGCAGAAATTAAAACTTACTTAAGCTTTGCTTCCTAACGGTTTAGTGCACGACTAGCTTGTAAACTAGCATGGTTCGTGTTCTGTAATGACATTTTGGTTTAAGTTTGAAACACTAAGGTGGAGATTAAAAATCTGATAATAATCTATTCTTAATTTAAAAATGCAATCCAAGAAGATGTAACATTTAACAACTTAGATTCTTTTTGTAACAGCATAGCCTTTAGTTAATCTTGTTAACCTAGCAACAAATTTATCCACTGATCAAATATATTAGATAATAATATGAAAAGATTCAGTAACTTTGAAATATACTATTGGTTTTATCTCCCTTCTGAAGAGATTTCCATTGGTTTCCTTTTTCCAACCAATTCTTTAGCTTGGAATCCAAAGCCTTTAATAATCTGATTATTTTCTTTCTTTCTTTCTTTCTTTCTTTCTTTCTTTCTTTCTTTCTTTCTTTCTTTCTTTCTTTCTTTCTTCCCTTCCTCCCTCCCTCCTTCCCTTCCTTCCTTTTCCTTCTTTCTCTTTTTTCTCTTATTAATGTCCTTATGAACTTGGATCTCTTTATGTCTCATAGCTTTCCTCATGCTATTTCTTTTTTCTAGAATGACTCTCTTTTCCCTACTCTCTGCCCATGTCAGTCCTGCTCATCCTCCAAAGACTAATAAGTACTGCCATCTATTTCAATTCTTCCAATTGGATATTCCTACCTAAAGCTTTGACATATGACCTCCATTGTGGCTGCTTATATTTCTTATGCCCCTCAGTAGAAGACATGTTCTCTGTTCTGTTCTTTATCATAGTTTTATCCCCCCCACTGTACATGGCCTAACCTCCATGTTGAAAAACATACTAATTCCTTGAACACCACCACCTGCCCCCTTCCCCCTTGCAATGAGCAAGTACCAGAGCAGCAATGCCAATTTTTTTTCTCAGTCATCTGCTGTGATCTGCTAACGTAGAGATGGAGTTTTCTTTAGTATACACAGATATCATTGCAATGCAAGTAAAGCAAAACTGTAGGTCTCAAGCACACAGACCTGCCAAGTGAAATGATTAACTTGAATAATCACATGAAGCCAGGTTCCCAGAAGTCCCCCTAACCCTGGGTCTCTAGATCGCCACCACACCATACAACTATGGGGATGTGCCTCTGAAAATTGAATTGACCAAATGTGTCCATTTGTCTCATTTGGTTTGCCTAATCAATACAAAACAGGTTTACTACAAGGACCGAAAATGTTCTTGTCTATTCCTCTAAAAATCTTAGACCTTAATCTGTTTTCATAGGATCAGCTACTTGAACTCTTCTTTATTTTCCAGAGTCTTCCATTTGGCTTATGAAACATTCCACCATGTTGCCTAAAGGTAGATATTAATTTACTCACAGGAACTGAACTGTTTTCCCCTTAATTAAACATTGCCTTCTCGACCGCATTATATGATTTTCAAAAGAAAAAGACAAAGCAAAACAAAACAAAAACCCCTATATTTGCTGAAAGGGTTGAGGATTTTTATGAAGCATTTCAACTGATTTGTCAGAAAGCAATATGCAGTACAGCTGTTCTCTACCCCTAAAGCTGGCCTCTCAGATTTTTTGCAGTGCCTTTTTTTCAACCTCTCTCCCCGCCTTCAGGCATACTTTTCTTCTGTTATTGCTCTTCCTTGCTCTCTCTCTGCCTGCACCCTTTCACTCCCAACTCCTCACTTGTGTGTCCCAGAGGGAGGAGGCAGGAGTGTAAGTGGAGAGCACAGTCACTTTGGCACACAACTGTGTCCTTAATGGGCATGAGAAGAATTCACTAATAATCACTCAAATACAACCAAAGTATTCAACACAGAAGAAACAGGTGGATACATTTTCCAAACAAATCATCCTGCCCTTTATGAGGTTAAAAAAGGAAAAAGTACACTGCTTGGGGAAAATAACATATACCTCAGGAAGTCATACCAGATATAAATCAATGTGTTTCAGAAGTCTAGATGTCTCTGCCTAAAATTCAGAACTTGGAGTTCAATTTTCATATTTTTAACCATAACAACCACCAAGACAAAGAGATATTTACTTAAAATCTGGGCATTTCAAGGGTGAATATATACTTTTTTTAATGTTCATTATTTTTGAGGGAGAGAGAGTGTGTGAACAGGGTAGGGGCAGAGAGAGAGGAAGACACAGAATCTGAAGCAGGCTCCAGGCTCAGCTGTCAACACAAAGCCTGACACAGGGCTTGAACTCACCAGCCGAGATATCATGACCTGAGCCAAAGTTGGACACTTAACTGACTGAGCCACCCAGGTGCCCCAAGATATACTTCTTCATCAGTATTAAGTGTTTTATGTTTTTTCTCAGGAGTAAATTAAGAAAATATATCAAACACAATTCTCAATCTTTCAAAAATGAAAACAAAAATGCTTGATCTAGGATCATATGTGAGTGCATTTGG
Organism: Acinonyx jubatus; assembly: GCF_027475565.1. Classification (NCBI taxonomy): domain Eukaryota; kingdom Metazoa; phylum Chordata; class Mammalia; order Carnivora; family Felidae; genus Acinonyx; species Acinonyx jubatus. The sequence goes on along the minus strand of NC_069383.1, from coordinate 70,442,931 downwards.
TTCAAGGTAGAAAGGTAGGCAGTATGAATGAAATGACAGTGGTCTCTCCTGACAGTTTATAGGTTTTACTTGTCCTCAAGGACCAGTGTCAAGGGTATCATAAAGTTATATCCAAAGCTAGAGAACAGAGCCTGGCAACAGGTGTGGTATCTTCCTCATAAAATGTAGTGTGTTTATCTATCCTCCATGTTTTCACATTTTCATTCATCAGTGCTTATGACGTTGTAGGCACTGAGTAGATTCTGAAGACATAGCAAAGAAGAAAACAAAGTCTCTGCCCTCCTGAACTTTATCTTTTAGTGGAAAAAGACAGATAAAGGAGAAATAAACAGATAAATGGTATGGCAGATGATGATGCATGCTAAGAGGGTAGGAATTGTTGCTTTAAATAGATGTGTTTAAAAAGTCTCTCACAGAGATGACATTTGAGCAGAGACCTGAAGGGAGTGAATGAGTGAGTCATGTGAATAACTGTGGGAAGACTGTCTCAGGCAGCAAGAACACAGCAAGTGCAAAGGCCCTGAGACATGTCTAGTATGTTTCAGGAGCAGCAAGGGGACCAGTGAGGCTAGAGCAGAGTAATTGAGGGGAGAGAAGTGCAAGGTAAGGAGGTCAAAGTGGACACAGAGCACATCCTGTAGAAGCCTGTCAGCAAATAAATGGACTTTGTATTTTACTCTGAATGAGATGGGAAGGTTTTAGATGGCTCAGAGAAAAGAAGAGACATAACCTTAAATATTTTAAAAGGATCATCTGGGGGCACCTGGGTAGCTCAGTTCGTTAAGCATCCAACTTCGGCTCAGGTCATGATCTCAAGGTTGTGAGTTCAATCTCCGTGTTGGGCTCTGTGCGAACAGCTCAGAGACTGGAGCCTGCTTCAGGTTCTATGTCTCCTCTCTCTCTGCCCCTCCCCTACTCACACTCTGTCTCTCTCTCTCTCTCTCTCTCTCTGTCTCTTTGTCTCTCTCTCTCTCTCAAAAATAAACATTAAAAAAATTTTTTTTTAAAAAGGATCATTTGGATGCTGCATGTAGGATAGACTAAAATAAAAATAAAAGTGGTAATAAAATAAAATAAATAAAATAAATAAAATAAAAGTGGTAATAGGTAATGATGTACCTTGAAGATAGAGCTGCCAAGATTCAATAGATACATTGGTACAAAGGATGAAAGTGGGTGGGGACAGTGAGAGGAAGGAAGGAAGGAAGGAAGGAAGGAAGGAAGGAAGGAAGGAAGGAGGGGAGGGAGGGAATCCCAGGTTCTTGGTCTGAGCAATAGAGATAGAGATAGCTAGAGAGATAGAGTTGCCATTTACTACAATGTAGGATACAGTGGAGTCAGGAGAGGGGTTTCTTTCCCTCCTTCCTTCTTTTCTTCCTTTCCTTTTATTATTTTTTAATAATAATAAAAAAATTATTTTGTCAAGAAACTACCCAACAGTTATCCTGATAGGAATCATCCAATAGGGAAAGAAAAAACAAAAACAGTGATGCTAGAGTGATACTGGGTATAAGGGACAGGACTGGCCTTGGTTAAGAAGCTGGCAAGTTCATGCATAGACACAGGAGTCAAGATAGCGCTTGGTGGGTTATTAGAAGTGGTAGTGGGAAGTTGGGGACATTTTCTTCCATTTGGTTCTATTTTCTCTGGTCTTTGATGAGGAATTAGGATAAAGAATGTTTCTCATTATCCTCCTCATTTTATCTCTGACCCAGTTATCAGCACTCTACAACCATCCAAACCCTTCACTGTACCACCTTGGAATAGCTTACCCATTAGCAGCAAGCCATCCCCCACCCCTTCCACTTATTCAATGTTTCCTTTCAGCCCACACTTACCCTTCTCCACTTGGATCTACATTGCTGGGGCTGGGAGATTGCAAACATATTTCTGCAGGCTCCCTGCCAGCTGCCTTCCTTCTGCCAACAGAAGACAGTGGAGAACAGAAGGTGGAAGGGAGGGAGCAGTTTCTTGCTTCTGGCTCTGATGGTGTGGTAGTTGTAGGCAATTGTGGCAGTAGGAATCAGGGACTAAATCAGGAATCTGGACGCCAACAGCCCAGCCAGGGCAGCACCTTCTTAGTGGTTCTAGCCCTCGGTGAGATGGATCCAGAACTGACTGTGACAGTTTCTTCAGGAACACAGCAGCAAGGGTTGGCTTATGGGCATTAGCAGCTTCTGATCTCTGAGAATCTACTTCTCCTTTTGTACCCCTTCAGTCTCCTCCTCTCTTGCCTTTCGTTCCTCTGTTCCTGCCAGAAGCTTTGTAACCAGTTCCTTGAATTAAATTTCCACAGTATGGAAGACATGAAATGGTTTCTGTTTTCTTGCACCAGCCCCTGTCTGATACACAGCCAATACCCTCAACCCCCTTTCAAGGATTTCCTTCATCTTCCTGCCTTAATTAAGAAGGACCTCTTCCTCAGTGACACTGTTGCTCTGCAACACTGTTTATTATCTCATGTCTCAACTAGTCTAGGGCCAGGAGGTAGTGTTGACATCTTCATCTTTCCTTGTTGCTGCATTCAGACCACCCCCCAGTCTGTCGTCTCAAATCCTGCTCATTTAGACCAATTCCATTGGATTTTATTAACCTTTACCATCCCATCTGTACTCAAGTTATTCCTTTCCTTTAATGAAAGGTTTGGGCATCTAGCCCCAAACTTTGTTTTTATCCAAGCCCTGTTGAAAGCCTGAATGATCTCAGTGTCTACATGGATGACCTCCTGACCCATCCAGCATCCTCAGCTTTTGGTTTTTTGGCCTTTCCCAGGCTCTTCTCCGTTCCATTCAGCCCCTCATTCTTTCATCATTTCTATTTTATCTGTTCCATAACCAAACTCACTAATTCCCCTCCTTGTTCACAAACCCTCCTATCTTTAGCATACTGGATTGGGTACCCTTTGGCCTTTATTCATCTTCTTCAGCATTTCTAGTGTATGGATTCCACTATTTTCTCCTATTTAATCATTAGCTTTCCCCCCCCTTCCTCATTGTCCTCCTGAGATAATCTCGTTTCATGACTTATGGTTTCAACAGCATTCTTGTCAATATCTTCACTCTCTTGCTATGCTATCTTTTCATTATACAGGTCCAACAAAACCACAATCCCAAGTTATCCAGTTCTTTTTTTTTTTTTCTTTTTTAATTTTAGACAGAGAGCATGCACAAGCAGGGGAGATGGAGAGAATCTGGAGAGAATCTCTAGCAGGCTCTACACTAAGACAGAGCCTGACTCGGTGTTCAATCCCATGACCCTGGAATCATGACCTGAGCTGAAATCAAGAGTTGGACACTCAACCAACTGAGCCACCCAGGCTCCCCATCCAACTCTTCGTCCATGCCTGTACCTACATAGGTAAACATAGCTAGGGGGGAAAAATCACATAAGATGGCAGATTGGTTAATTCCTTTAAAACTTTAAAAACCCCAGTCTCAAACAAGCTGTGAACTTAACTAGCTCTAACTACCTAAATATTTATCTCTAATCTATATTGTCTCCCTTTTTCCAATGACTTTAATTTTTTTTTTAATTATCCTTAAATCTTTAGCCCTTCCTTCAGCCCCTTTGCTTTCAGTGCATGGTGATCTCACATGTTAATTCATAGAGAAAATAGATGCAGTCATAGGGGTCTCCTCAACTTCTAGATAGCAAATGCACAAACCCGTATATAGATGCCCATCATTCTTACTTCCTGCCTGTTACAACAAAGGAGCTGTGCCACATACTTACTTTAGATAATTTCTCCACTTTTGCTTTAATTTCATCTCTTCACAAATTTTCAGAAATCTACCACTTTTTATTAATGCTTTTCATCTCGAGTCTTCCCAGGAACTTCTGGGTTGTTTGAAAAAAATTGAGGTAAAAATCACATAACATAAAATTAACTATTTTAAAGTACGTGACACGGCATCTGGGTGGCTCAGTCGGTTAAGCATTGGACATCAGCTCAGGTCATGATCTGGCAGTTCGAGAGTTCCAGCCCCACATTGGGCTCTTTCAGATCCTCTGTCTCCCTCTTTCCCTCTGCCCCTCCCCCAATTGTTCTCTCTCTCTCTTAAAAAAATAATAATGAACACTTTTTTTAAAAAGTATGCAACTGAGTGACAGTATATTCACAATGTTGGGCAACCATCACCTCAATCTAGCTCCAAATATTTCATCACCCCAAAAGGGAACTTGTTTCCATTAAGCAATCATTCCCCATTTCTCCTTCCCCATAGGCCCTGGCAACCACTAATCTGCTTTCTATCTTTATGATTTATATATTCTAGATATGTCACATAAACAGAATCATATAATATGCGATCTCTTTTGTGTCTGGCTCCTTTCACTTAGCACAATATTTTTTAAGTCCGCTCATACTGTAGTATATATCAATATTTCATTCATTTTTATGACAATAATATTCCTTAAAGGGGTATGCCACATGTTGTTTATCTGTTTATCATTTGATGGACCTTTTGGCTGTCCTACCTTTGGCTACTATGAACAGTGCTGCTATGAACATCTGTGTGTAAGTTTTTGTTTAAACACCTGTGTTCAGTTCTTCTGGTTGTAAACCTAGGAGTAGAATTGCTGGATCATATGGTAATTCTATGTTTAACTTTTTAAGGAACTGGCAAATCATTTTCCACGGTGGCTTTTGATCAAATTTTAAACATGCTCATGTCACTCCAACTGGAAAAGCAAAATCTCAGCCCCCTGCCCTTCTTCGGCTACTAATCTTTCTCTTACCTCCTCTAAGAGCAACTTCTTGGAAAAAGTCGTTTATAGGCTCATCCTTCTTTCCCCTGCCATTAATTGTTGGCACTTCTCCAGACCCAGGCCTATGCATTTTTTCTCTTCTTTTCTCTGTTGTTTCTCCCATCAATTCTCACCTCCTCCCAATTTGTTTTCCAAACTGAAGCCAGTGTAACCTTTTCAAAATACAATTCTGATCATGCCATCCTTGTTTCAGATAGTCAGAAGATTTCTGTTGCTCTTGGGTAAGACAAAAATCCCTGACCTACCTGACCCTGCCTGGTCTCATTCCGCTTCCCTTCTGGCTATTCTCTCACCAGGTGTTCTGTGCCTCTAGAAACCCAGCCATAAGCCTTTGTTCTCACATTTTCTCCTCCAAGAGAAGACCTTTCTCTACCACCATATCTTCACTTGTTAATTTCCATTCTTCACATTTTTGTTCATTTAATAATTCTTCTTTGAAGCCATCCTTAACCTCCATGATTTGGTTAAATCCTATCAGTTCTTATAGCACTGTTGTCTTGGTCAGTTCAAGGTGCTATAACAAAAATACCATAGACTAGTGCCTTAAGCAAACAAACATTATTTCTCCCAGTTTTGGAGGCTGAAAAGTCTAAGATCAAGGCACTGGCAGATCCCATGTCTAGTGAGATCCCACTTCCTGGCTTATAGATAGCTATCTTCATGCTGTTATCCTCACATTGCCAAGAGAGGAAGCAAGCTTTCTTAGGTCTCTTCTTATAAGGACATTAACCCCTTCATGAGGATTTCATCCCTGTTACCAAATTACCTCCCCAATGCCCCACCTCCAGATACCATAACACTTGGGATTGGGCTTCAACATATGAATTTTGAAGGACACAGACATTCAGCCCATAGCAACTGTAGTAAACAGGCTGAATTGTAATCATCCAAAATTCATATGTTAAAGTCCTAACCCCCAGTAATTCAGACTGTGACTGTATTTGGAGACAGAGCCTTTAAGGAGGAAATTATGGTAAAATAAGATCATATGGGTGGGCTTTAATTCAATATGTCCTTATAATAAGAGGAGATCAGGGCACAAACAACACACAGACCAAGGGATAACCATGTGAATACACAGGGAGAGGCCTGCCATCTCCAAGCAAAGAAGAGAGGCCTCAGAAGAAACCAAACCTATTGGCCCCTTGACCTTGAACCTCTACCCTCTAGAACTGTAAGACAATAAATTCCTGTTGTTTAAGCCACCCATCTGTGACATTTTGTTATAGCAGCCCTGGCAAACTAATACAATCGCCCAGAGTCCTTCTGTTTTGATCTTCAGAGTCACCTTGTAGTTCAAGATGACAGCCGGAAGAAAAAAGAAAGGCAAAAAGATACAAAGGACTCTATTCCCAAATAAGGCATTTTCCTTTAAACGGCTCTTTGAGAAGTCACACACAACACTCACTTCATTGGTCTCATGGCCACACTTAGATGCAAAACAAGTTGGGAAATGTAATTTCTCTGGCCTACTGCTGCCCTAAATAAAACCAAGATCCCATTGCTAAGAAAGAATGAGAGACTAAAAACTGTATGGCAGCTAGCAATCTCTGCTACAATGGGTAAGTGTCATATAACCTTAGGGAATTAGAAATAAATATATAAATGATGAAGCAAACTAAGCCCATAGTATTACTTTGAGAGTAATGTATAAACACAATCTGTATATACTTGGTATTTTTGTATTTTTAATACATAAGAGAATTTGGCACATTGGAGTGTCCAATGCATTAGTTCTATGATTCCCATTTAAATTGTATAATTAGATAATTTATTAAACTTTTTATTTTAACTTCAAAGGCTTAAGAAGATTTTACTGTTTATAAATGGTACCAAGGCACTTTAAAAGAACTTAAATTTCATCATATTTTAAAGTTTAATTAATTAGATTTTTTTCAGATTTACTTAAGTACTTAGAAAGATTTTACTTATTAATTAGACAGCTTAGGATCTTTTAAAAATCAAGTATTTTAAATTTATAAATTTAATTTAAAATGTTTAAACAATTTTAATTAATTAGGTTTAAAGATCCCCTTGAAAGTGGTTGCTGAAATATGTTACATTGTTACTAGAATAATAAGATTCATAAGTTGAATGTAAAAGATTGAGGAAAAATTAAGTTGGATCTATAATATGCCAAATATTAATTGAAAATCCAAAAGAATCACAAATAGTCCTTTCTGTGCATAGAAACTGGCCTCAAGGACACTAGAAAAACTTCACTTTGACAGGCACATGTTTATAAAAGACTTAAAACAATGGATTCTAAGTATTGGGGATTTTTTAAAATTTAAACAATGTGGATTCATTGGGATTTTTGGAGCAAAAGAATGCCATGATCACATTTTTGTTTCACAAGATAATTTAGATGGTAGTGAAATGTCCTTTCCTACTTCTCTGCCAGGTGATCCGTACTTAATGTTTCAAGCACCAGCTCCAAGATCACCTTCTCCATGAAATCTGAACAGATACACAACCCCCTGGCAGCATTGAGGGCATCTTCCCAGCACAACATTGGTTTTGCTCATCCTGTATTATCATTGTTTCATTTTATTGAGGTTATTTGTGTCTGTGTCCTCTAGAAAACCATAAGGCAATACTGTCTATTCAGATTTAGATTTTTTTGTGTGCCTAACATGGAGCCAGACACATCATAGTCATACAGTATACATTTCAGTTGGATAGAATGCAATTGAAACGCAAAGCTTAAGACTTGATCCTGAAGTCAATACAATCCCACTTAAGTATAGACACCACATGACACCCTACCTGAGAAAGAGATGATGTCTTCTTTTCTCTCATTTTCTAATTTTTAGGGCAATCATAATTAAATAAATAGCAAGTCATGATTATTAATTGTTTGTGTCCAAGATACATCTAGCACCACAGAAAAAGAACTGGCTCTTCCAGCATTTCCTATCAACAGGTTTTCGGCCGTGTACTCACTTGCAAATGATTACACATTCACAGGAAAGAAATGTGTTTTAGTTGGAAAAAGTCCCAGCAGGCCCATTGGGTGGGCATTTGATTCCTTGATAAAAAGCCAAGTCCTGCTGTCTGGAAAGGAGGAAATTAGAAAAGGGGCAAAAGACCATTTGCTTCAGGGCCTGAAATAACACCAATTTCAGCAAGAACTATGAGCAGCAAGATAGCTGAATTAAACAGTGGAGAAAAAAATCGCTAAGACTTCTTTAGTTATAAAATAATTTAGAAGATAACTTCAAAATAATTTCCCAACCCACAACAATATTTTGACCAAGAATATATTGAAAGGCAATTTAGCAAAATGTTTTAGAGGACTTTAACATAGTAAAAGATCTAATCTTTTTAGATCCGGGAGAGATAAATAAATATCAATCCAATAACACAAAACCTTTAATGTACCTTTTAATCCTGAGTTTATATTTTGTGTGTCATTTTCTTTGTGTGTATGTGTGTATGTCTCTTCCCATCCCATCTCTCTCTCTCTCTCTCTTTTAATTATACTATAAAAATCAAGCCAGCAGGAACTGCTTCTTAACATTTAATCATTATCCACCCTAGCTGTTGTAAATTTTTTTCTTTCCTTTTCATGGAGAAATTTTTCTTTCTATTGCCTATACTTCTCTCCAGCACATTAATTATCTTTCCTGTGACAAGCCCCTAATCCATTTTTTTCCCGTGAAATCTGTAGCACTTAATGAAGATTATTCTCACTTTGTAAAGGCTTTAGAAGGGACTTTTCAGATCCTGTCTAAATGAGGGCCTCTTAAGTCATATGATGAGCTGAGATTGGAGCCCTAGTCTCTCAGATTTGATTAGCAGGCCCCGATGGCTTGCTACTACTTTGCTCAGCTCTGTGATTTTAGCAAGAAAAAAAGCAAAAAGAAAACAAGAGTAGCTATCTGGATAATAGCAGGAACAAGTTTGAGAGGGGAACATTCACCTGCCATATGCACTCTAACTGAATACAGTCATTAGCTACAGATGCCTGGTAATTTGAAATGGGGGCCTTTCTGCCTCTTATCCTAAGTAGCCTCAGTGTTGAGACCAGTATGTATAAATAAGAGCCTATTCATCTTCCACTGGGGCTTAGAATTAGTGATTCTAGCATGTGGTTTTCCCTTCCTGTATCTTCATGACCTTTCTGCCTTTTAAACAATCAGTACTTCATGATTATGGTATGCTTAGGTCTGCTTTCACTATTCTCCCTCAAGAAGAAAAAATATATAATGTATCAAATCCCAGTTCTGAGCAAGCAGGGTCCAGGTCTAAAAAGCAGATGTCATTGTGACTGTCACTAAAGAGCTTTGATGACATGCCTCCCCTCCTCTCTCACAACTGGGGGGAAAGCCATATTCAGCCTTATGCTGTCAGAAACATAGACACTTTACCAGATGTTAATTAGATTTGGAGATTCCATCATTCAAATGTTCTCCCAAATTAGTGACAAAGACACACCCGGGGGTTTTAAATCCAAGCTATACATCTGGCAATTTATGGGCCACCCGTGGCTGGGATGGTAAAGTCAAACTCTGGGAACAAGGTATCATGATTCTGAAATCAATCTAAAGAACAGAGAATAAGAAGTGATGGCTTTTTTTTTTTGGTAACAATGAATACACTGGCTTCTTCTACCCCTTGGAGTCGAATGAAATAGGAATAATAACAACAAAGACAACAATAACAATTAACATTTATTTGGTGTACCAAGGTGTTCCTTTCACTAATTCCTTGAATCATCCTAACAAACCTATAAGGAAGATATTTTTTATTACAGTTCCCATGTGAAATGTATGTGAGAAAGAAATTGCAATTTTGTGTGCAAAAGTTAACACAATTGCTAATTGTGTTAACTTTCCCAAACCCTTATATTTTGGAAGGAGAAAAATTGAGTTTCTAGGATTGTTGTTATGTCAGAGCTTGTACTGTTTATCACTACCCCTTCTCCATGGGGCCTTATCATCCTGGAGCCCTAACCCTCACAGAGTTCCAGGGAGAGTTTGGCTCACATCCCTCCTTCCAAGTCACATGGCAACCTAAGCCCAGACCACTGGAGGAATCCCACCACCAAAAAGCATGAAAAGGAGCATAACTAGATCGTACAATTTTTGTGGTGTGGATGATGTATGACCTAGAAAACAAACAAACATAAGAATGTTACCTCTTGGGGGTGCCTGGGTGGCTCAGTTGGTTAGGCATCTGACTTCGGCTCAGGTCAGGATCTCACGGTTCGTGAGTTCAAGCCCCACATCGGGCTCTGTGCTGAGAGCAGAGCCTGGAGCCTGCTTCGGGTTCTGTGTCTCCCTCTCTCTCTGCCCCTCCCCTGTTCACACTCTGTCTCTCTGTCTCTCAAAAATGAAAACACATTAATAAAAAAAACCCACCATAATCTTCATTAAAAAAAAAAAAAGAATGTTACCTCCTTAACATTAAAAAAGTCCATCCTTTAACATGATGCCCAAGGACATGAAGATCCTGGAATGTAGCGTGAAGCCTTTTGCCTTCCAGCCTTCACACATGCTGTTCCTCTGCCTAGAAAATTCTCTTTTATTCCCTTTTCTCTGCCCCACCTCAAACTTGACTTCACTTGGAGATGCTTATTTTTGCTTCATACAACCTAAACCTTACTTCCTCTAACAAGCCTTCTCCAACCCCCTCGTCCAGGTGAGAAATCCCCATAATGGGCTCCTGTGGCCCCATATATTCTGCTTATTATTATAGTTCTCATCATTCATCATATATTCTTTTATTTCCCTTCTCTCTTACTAGGTCATAAGGTCCCTGAAAGTTGTAGAATCATATTTGCCTTATTTCCTAATACATAGTAGGCCCTGTATAGATAATAGTTGAATTAGTGAGTAAGTAAATAACTGAAGAAGCAACACATCTCTTGACAGGAGAGACAATAGGTAAAAGATAGCAATGTCCTTTTTCTGAAAAGCCTAAAAAGCAACATCGGTGGTTATTTAATCTAAGTTTCTCTAAGAGTCTTTTCTGGGCCCCTTATAGTCCTCACCCCCCCCCCCACTTTTTAATAACAAAACTGCCAACACAATCTTTAGATTAATAACAGAATTGTCGCCATTATTTCACTATTCACTGGATGAGTTCCTGCAATGGAGCTGAATAGGAGGACCGGCCTTCATGTAATCAAGCGCTGAACAGCACTTGTGTCGAGGTGTGATGGCAACCATCCCACTTCTCAGCATTACTGCCATTAGACAAAAGAGGCAATAAAGAGATTTTTGTTAAGTAGAAGTCCTTAGTCCGTGTAATTTCACCCTTGCTGCTGATTAATTCACTAACCTTACCTCCTTTGCTCCAGGATATACAGATTAAAAGCAAAAACAAAAAACAAGTTGAATTCCCATGTTATCCATGTGAATTCTGCACAAATATTTTACTATGTTCATCTGACAAAGATAACTAATTCACGATATGCCATTTTTACCAATTACCTCTGCCAATACTACTGATTAATCTCTAGGTTCTTTCAGAGTCAGAATAACTGGACTGAACACTTTGGTGGATACTTTTTAACATAAAGTATGCAACATACTTTATGCAACATATGCAACATATGGCCCCTAGTTTTATTAGGGGCCATTGTGTATGAAAATTCATGTTATTATTTTTCCACATGACCCGAATATAAGACTTGAGACCTTAATATTGCATTTGTAAACTGAAATAGTCAACAAAAACTAAAAATGAGGAAACAAAGAGCATTAGTCATTAACATAAAATACTCCAACATTTTCATATTCCCTGAAGAAGTCACCTGAACCCATTTAATTTTAGTTAAATGAGAAATCTGAAGCACCAAGAAATCAAAGTCATAATATATCTCAGTAATCAAATAAGTGAATGAGTAAATAGTGGTCATATGCCCATTTTCCTTGGATTAATGTTCAAAATCCTTGACAGGGTTTACAAAGACCCTCAGGATAGCCTTTCACTTACCTCACCAGAATCTTCTCTTAACATCCCTCCTTGCTGACTACTTTCTAGACAGACAGAACTACTTGCATTTTTTTCAAATATGCTTTGCATTCTTTTGCCTCGGAAACTTCCAACATGGTGTACTATCTGCCTACAGCTCTTCCCTCGCTCTCACCCATCACATGGAGGTGCCTTAGTTTCAGCTTAAATGACACTTCCTTTGGGATGTCTCCCTGGCACAGTCAGCTTCCTTTCCTGTGAATCTTCTGTACCTGCAGTTCTCACTGCCAGCACCGAGGTCACCTCCTTGGCATTGCCTACCTAAGTCACCCCCCCCCCACACCTCGCAGAGGCTGTGTCTGTTTAATATTACTCAGATCTTGGGGCACTTAGGTGGCTCAGTTGGTTGGATGTCCAACTTCGGGTCAGGTCATGATCTCCCAGGTTTGTCAGTTAGAGCCCTGCGTGTGCTAACAGCTCAGAGCCTGGAGCCTGCTCCCGATTCTGTGTCTCCCTCTTCCTTTGCTCCTCCCCTGCTCATGTTTTGTGTGTGTGTCTCTCTCTCTCTCTCTCTCTCTCTCTCTCTCTCTCTCTCTCTCAAGAATAAATGAACATTAAAAAAATATTAGAGCTCTTTTTGTTGCAAATGACAAAAAAGCGACTGAAATTCACCTAAACTTAAAAAAAAAAAAGATTTAATAACTATATAGTTGACCCTTGAACAGCATGAGGGTTAGGAGCACCACCCCCCCACCCATGCGATCAAAAATCCAAGTATAAGTTTTGACTCCCAAAAACTTAACTAATGGCTTGCTGTTGACCAAAAGCCTTACCAATAACATGAACAATCAATTAGCACATGTTTTGTATATATATGTATATATATACACATATATATAGTATTGTTACCATCAAGTAAGGTAGAAAAAGAAAAATGTTTTTAAGAAAATTGTAAGGAAGAGGAAATGCATTTACAGCACTGTACTGTAATTGAAAAAAAAAAAATCCGTGTATAAGTGGACCCGTGCAGTTCAAACTTGTGGTGTTCAAGGGTATACTCAGTAAAAGATTACTAAGCTTGGTAAAAGATTTGCAAAAGCAGTAAACTTAAGGTCACATCATAAGAATATCTAGTGGAAGTTTAATATATTTTGATCATTACGTAATGTCCTGTCTATAATATCCTTTAAGCTCCTAAACCTATTCCTAAACCCAGGGAAGCCTGACTAGAAGTTGTGCCTACAAAAGTCTCACCTTCAAGCTCAGGTCTATATTTAACTAGGGCCAATTTATATTCTAAGTAGGGGATATATATATATATATATATATATATATATATATATATATATATATATTCCTGTATCTCAGAATTGTCATTCTTATGACTTTAATGCCTTGGGGCTAGATACCTGCCTTTTGTCTCATCTGAGGCTCTGTACACCTACCCTGACCCTAATCATCCTGCCTTTGTTTTCCTTCATATTTGGATCTAAGTGGTAGTATCCCTCTTTGGTTTCCTAAAAGTTCCTTTGATTCTTGGACCTTGGATAAATTCATGCTTACTGGGCTTTTCTTTCATCATCTCTTCCATTACTGTCTGGGTTGAAATGATAGATCTCAAAATCTGGACCAACTTACATCACTGTACTCAATTTAGTTGGGTCCATTCCCCTAAAGAGATTTTCTTGTTCAGGATCATCTTTTTACATGCTCATTATTCACAGATGAAAAGCTCCTGGACATAGACTTTGTTTTGACCCATAGATTTGCCTGGCCCTTCCCATTATGGTATATTTTCTAGCTATTCATTCCAATTAAGATAAATAATTTTCCGGAAAATTCTATTTCATTTTGAGCTTCTAGAATTAGTAAATAGGTATACATTAAATAATGACTTTTATTATATAATCTAGCATTAGAAATTTACCACACGGAAAGAATAGAATGCTTACCATTATTTTATCACACTTATTAGTTTCCCCAGTAGGATGGCACATTGTGGCATTTGACTCTGAAATGCCCTCATAAAAAATTGTAGTCAAGTGAAATACTTCCTTACCCAGCAAAGAAAAGCCTAAATGATGTACCACACAGCATTTTATTAAACACTAATTTTTTGCTCTCATGAGGACACAGCATTAGCTTTCAATTAATTATATCCTTAATCTAATCCCCAGAATGTGCTCGTTTCAACATGTATTTATGTTTGTCTGGCTGTTTGTGTTATATCATTAAATGTACCATCTTTATGTGTATCTTTCTAGAAATCACAAAAACAAAATAGTTCCAAAACCTGAATGTTGATCTAGTTCTGTATTTTTCTAGTCTACACATAAGTGACAGAAAAACCAAAAAGTAGCCATTTACCTAATTATCTGGACTGGGGGACTTCTTACCCATCATGTGTCAAAGTAATAATTTCAGTTACATCAGTTTGAATTTCCAAGAGAAATAATAAGGCACTTTGTTTTTCTTCTTACTGTTTACAACACAGATATCTAGCAGGCAAACTATGCTCATGCATTCATTTGATTTTATATTTGCTATCATGCATATTGGCATTCACCCATTAAACAAATAGTGGATACCTGATAAATATCAGGACAATGCTAAATACTGCTTATAATATTCCAACAATAGATCTTGAACCCTAAAAGTCAGTACTCTGTCTCACTGCTAAAAAAAGAAATGCCAAAAGAAAATGTTTTTTCTCCCACCATTTGGTGATAGACTCACAATTCCTTACTTTTAGTATGGCTGATCTAAGGAAATCAATACGTGTTCCATTGTCGCGACTCAGATTCACACCACAAGTCTCACACATGAAAAATTGTGACACATACAGATTTCAAAATTAATTTGTTAAAAAATTAGGCACGAGAGGTCCCAAATAAAAGTTCAGATCAGTTTGTTAGCTTTCTCAACGTTTACTATTCCTAACCCGTTAACAAGATATTTTAAATTTGATTGAAGAGCTCACAATTAATTTTATGTTAAATTCTCACAGATGATTAAGGAATATAATAAATGCATAAACTTCATTTTGCCTCCTTGGAATGACTGAAATGAGATACAATCATCTGGGACATTATCCTCCTCTGATATAGCCAATAAGGGGTGCCCCAGATGTAGGTATAGGGCATTCTCAGGTATTTCTCTCTGGATTCACCAGGAATGGGTGTCACACAGGACCTGACTTCTTTTGCTTCCTCTCCCTTTAAATTTTAGGTTTGCCTCAGGTAAAACACTTAGTAGGGAGAGGCTGAAAATAAAGACTAAAATAAGGATTGAGATTATCTATGAACGTAAGTTTTGCTTTTTGCCATGACCACAAATAATAAAGAGGATATTTTAAAGGTTAATAATTAAAGGCAACTCCACCCCGTTTCCCTGTTGTAAACAGGGAAAACAGGCAGTGAGATGGTGCAGGCTGCAATACTGTGGTTCTGAAGGAATGAGTGTGCTAACGTGGCCTCCTCCCTCTTGGAACCAAAACTATATCATTTGGAAAACCTTTATTCATTATGCAGAAGCTAAGAGACACACAATATTCCAGCTGGTTTCTGAGACTAATGTCACTAACAGCCACGTCACCTTCTCCCCCTTTCTTTTTCTCTCATTCCTCTTTTTGTTTTTCTTTCTTCCCTCATTTATTTCCTTCCTTCCAACTATCCCTCCTCCCTCCTTTCCTTCCTTCCTTCCTTCCTTCCTTCCTTCCTTCCTTCCTTCCTTCCTTCCTTCCTTCCTTCCTTCCTTCCTTCCTAGCTTCTTTCGCTCCTTCATCCCTTTCTTCCTTCCAGAAAAGTGAGTTTCTCATTTCCCATTTTCCTTCATTTCCATACCTTATGCTAGAAAACATTTTTTTTTCTCTTTAATGATGACAACCAAACTTTTTTGGAGGTGTTCAAGGATTGGACTTTTTTTTTTCCTCCCCCATCAACTTGCTTTGGTGCAGTTAAATTAAAGGTTACTAAATCCTTTCAGAAGGGCTGTTGCCACTTTTCTAGAAGATTTGCCCCTTTGTGGCAAGAACCAAGAGATATGCAGTACAGAAGCAGCATGCTCAGGTCCCCCTGAGGAAAGGAGACCGCCAAGAGCAAAGCAGCTTGCTCTGGCCAACCAAAATGAACTACCTCCGGTTTCTAGGTGGGACCCCATCCTCAGTGGGAGGAGAAAATGAGAATATGACATAGAATGATTGGTCAGAAATGAGGAAAAACTTCCCATAGTTTTAAGGCTATGTGTTTATGTGTATTGAGGGGAAATAACTTTTAGAAGGAGAATGGCGTTTTAAAAGAAATAAAATTAAATTCTGGCCACAAGGGAATAAAAAATCCCATAAATTTATAACTGAAAGTGTTTCTCAGACCTACAACTACTCATGAGTTTTTAGTCTTCTTAAAAACATCCCTAGTAATAAAGAGAAAAACATCATGAGTGTCGAATTTCTGTTGCGCAGCTGATGCTAGTCCGCCTGCCTGGAAACACAAAGAGTAGTGACATATGATTTCAATTAAGCTCACAGTTCCACAAAATAGCCTTTCTACAAAATGGGAAAAGAGCTATAATAGGTACCCATGTTACTAAAGACCCCTTGGATTATCCTTGGGCATTTTAGTGCATTGTTCCTGACAGATTTCCAGTAATAAGACAGTCACATTCCCAAATCCTTAACAAAGCCTAACTTGGAACAATATATAACTAATGAAGGAAGGAAGGAAGGAAGGAAGGAAGGAAGGAAGGAAGGAAGGAAGGAAGGAAGGAAGGAAGGAGGGAGGAGGGAGGGAGGGAGGAAGGAAGGAGGGAGGGAGGGAGGAAAGAAGGAAGGAAGGAAGGAAGGAAGGAAGGAAGGAAGGAAGGAAGGAAGGAAGGAAGGAAGGAGGAGGGAGGGAGGGAGGGAGGAAGGAGGGAGGGAGGGAGGGTAGGAGGGAAGGAAAGAAGAAAGAAATGACAGTAGTCACATGATTCAATAAGAAATAAAATGTTGCATGATTGAGTCTAGAAACTTCCTCCATTTTCTAGGCTCTGCCCTGTGGAGAATGCTCATCTCAATATTATTATTATTTTTTTTATTCTCAAAGGAACTTTGTGAGAATTTGTTGAAGAGCACCTCAAAAACATTTTGAAAACCACATAAAAGTATCTTTCAAAACAATATGCCCCACATACCAAAATTACGTCAGCTCTTGATTTCTTTTGTACTTCTCAACTACCATTCTCTTCTTTGTCTCTAGTTCCATGGAAAAAAAATAAAACCAGAAAATTTCCTTTCTGGTTAGTCCCATAATCACACGCTAGAAGTTATGAGTAGTCACACATCTAGAAAGTACTTAACAAAAATCATTTGCCTTGGGGCAACTGGGTGGCTCAGTTGGTAAAGCATCCGACTCTTGATCTCAGCTCACTTCATGATCTCACGGTTTGTGAGTTCAAGTCACACATCAGGCTCTGTGCTTACAGCATGGAGCCTGCTTGGAATTCTCTCTCCCTCTCTCTGCCCCTCCCCCACTAGTGCACTTGCTTTCTCTTTCTCTCTCTCAAAATAAATAAACTTTAAAAAATTTTTAAAAATCATTTGCCTCAATTCCATACAGAAATAGTCTTTACTGATTAAGGTTATAGTTTAATAATTATGTTTAAATAGAGTTCACAAAGAGAAAAATGACTCACTAACTTGATAATATAACTTGGTTATTATTCACTAGTGTCCTTTATGCAGGAAAACATTAAACTGATCTTTCTCAGAGTTGAAAGTATTAAGCACATGGACTAAAAAAGAACCTTTCCTCCAGAAACATTTTGAGCATTGGCATTAAAATATTCAGATAGCTGTGATCTTCTGACCATTATAGTCAAGCCTAAAAAAACTCCCAATTCTAACAAGAAGTTTTCCAATACTTGGGGACAAAACAGCTGCTATGTTTATGCCTTCTGCTTTGTCTTTCTGCATAATTATCTAACACTGAAAATATATGTAAAGAATGTGTTCTGGAGTCACACTTGCTCTAATCTAAATGCCAAGGCCTCTGTAGGACAGCTAGGCATATGAACAGAGCTATAATAAGAAATGCCTACAATTATACTCAGTGGGAATGATGCCATGCTACACAAAGCCAAGGAAGTTATGTCTCTAGTCACTAACTTGCAGATGAATATTTTATACAACCAGATGAAGAGTTGTGACAATGAGGGAAAGTGTGTGATTTCCTCCTGGAAAAAGAGAGTTCCAAATCTAGAAGAGAAGTTGGAGATCATCTGGCACAATATCCTCATTTTACAGATGAGGAGACTAAGGCCCAGAGAATTCAATTTTCTTTTCTAAGGCTTCCCAACTACTTAGGGAGCCAAAGCAAACTGGGACCAGCAAAAACAAACAGGATTTTAAATAAGAATTCTTTCAGGAGTGTAACAGCTGTCCCAGCAAGCAGCATGGGTTATGTTTTTTTTTAATTTTTATTTAACTTATTTTTTTAATTTACATCTAAGTTAGTTAGCATATGGTGCAACAATGACTTCAGGAGTAGATTCCTTAATGCCCCTTACCCATTTACCCCATCCCTCTTCCTACAACCCCTCCAGTAACCCTCTGTTTGTCCTCCATATTTAAGAGTCTCATGTTTTTGTCCCTCTCCCTGTTTTTATGTTATTTTTACTTCCCTTCCCTTATGTTCATCTGTTTTGTATCTTAAAGTCCTCATATGAGTGAAGTCATATGATATTTGTCTTTCTCTGACTTACTAATTTCACCTAGCATAATACCCTCTAGTTCCATCAATGTAGTTGTGAATGGCAATATTTCATTCTTTTTGACTGCTCAGTAATACTCCATTGTATGTATATACCAAACCTTCTTTATCCATTCATCCATTGATGGACATTTGGACTCTTTCCATACTTTGGCTATTGTTGATCGTGCTGCTATAAACATTGGGATGCATGTGCCCCTTCTAAACAGCATCCCTGTATCCCTTGGATAAATACTTAGTAGTGCAATTGCTGGGTCATAGGGTAGTTCTATTTTTAATTGTTTGAGGAACCTCCATACTGTTTTCCAGAGTAGCTGCACCAGTTTGCATTCCCATCAGCTGTTCAAAAGAGAACTCTTTCTCCACATCCTCGCCAACATCTGTTGTTGCCTGAGTTGTTAATGTTAGCCATTCTGACAGGTGTGAGGTGGTATCTGATTGTGTTTTGATTTGCATTTCCCTAATGATAAGTGATGTTGAGTATTTTTTCATGTATCAGTTGGCCATCTGGATGTCTTCTTTGGAGAAGTGTCTGTTCATGTCTTTTGCCTGTTTCTTCACTGGATTATTTGTTTTTTGGGTGTTGAGTTTGATAAGTTCTTTATAGATTTTGGATACTAACCCTTTATCTGATGTCATTTGCAAATATCTTCTCCCATTCTGTTGGTTGCCTTTTAGTTTTGCTGATTGTTTCCTTCACTGTGCAGAAGATTTTTATTTTGATGAGGTCTCAATAGGTCATTTTTGCTTTTGTTTCCCTTGCCTCCAGAGATGTGTTGAATAAGAAGTTGCTGCGGCCAAGGTCAAAGAGTTTTTGCCTGCATTCTCCTCGAGTATTCTGATGGCTTCCTGTCTTACCTTTACATCTTTCATCCATTTTGAGTTTATTTTTGTGTATTGTGTAATAAAGTGATCCAGGTTCATTTTTATGCATGTTGTTGTCCAGTTTTCCCAGCATCACTTGCTGAAGAGACTGTCTTTATTCCACTGAATATTCTTTCCTGCATTGTCAAAGATTAGTTGGCCATATGTTTGTGGGTCCATTTCTGGGTTCTATATTCTGTTTCATTGATCTGAGTGGTCTGTTTTTGTGCCAGTACCATACTGTCTTGATGATTACAGCTTTCTAACACAGCTTGAAGTCCAGGATTGTGATGCTTCCTGCTTTGGTTCTCTTTTTCAAGATTGCTTTGGCTATTTGGGGTATGTTATGGTTCCACACAGATTTTAGGATTATTTGTTCTAGATCTGTGAAGAATGCTGGTGTTATTTTGATAGGGATTGCATGGAATATGTAGATTGCTTTGGGTAGGTAGTATTGACATTTTAACAATATTTGTTCTTCCTATCCAGGAGCATGGAATCTTTTTCCATTTTTTTGTGTCTTCTTCAATTTCTTTCATAAGCTTTCTATAGTTTTCAGTGAATAGATTTTTCACCTCTTTGGTTAGATTTATTCCTAGGTATTTTATGGGTTTTGGTGCAATTGTAAATAGGATCTATTCCTTGATTTCTCTTTCTGTTGCTTCATTGTTGGTGTATAGGAATGCAACCGATTTCTGTGTATTGATTTCATATCCTGCCCCTTTGCTAAATTCATGGATCAGTTCTAGCAGGTTTTTTGGTGGAATCTTTTGTATTTTCCCTATAGAGTACCATGTCATCTGCAAAGAGTGAAAGTTTGACCTCCTCCTGGCTGATTTGGGGTTATGTTTTAACATTTCCCGTAAGAGCTGAGCTTCTAGGAAAATGTGGTTTGTCTCCTTCAGCACTAAATAGACTTTCAAGCCCAAATCTCACTAGTTTCTCAGGGCCAAATTGGTCTCATAAAATTTTAAAAATTTTAGAGGTCAAAGCGCTTTATGGAACATTTTGCCAAAAGCCTTAATTTATACTGGGAAAACTGAGACCCTAGAGAATAAACACATTGCCCAGAATACGAGTAGAACCTATAGATACAAATGCAAGATATGCCTTTTCCACTGTTGAGGCAGAGATGGTAATATTCGAAGGCATCAGGGAAGGCCCCTTTAAGAAGATGCCACTTGAGGAAGGACTTGAAGGAGAGGGAGAGAGCTATGTGGGTATCAAAGAAAGACTTTTTTTAGGTGGAGGCATTTTCCAGGAACAGAAAGTAAGCCAGTGTGGCTGAAGCTGTATGGACCAGGTAGAGAGTAGTTGGAAATAAGGTCAGACAGGTATTAAAAGGCCAGATAATGGAGAGCCTTGACAACAATTTTAAGGACCTTTGCATTTACTCTGATTGAAATGAAGAGATACTTGAGAGCAGAGGAGTGGTATACTATATCTCGACGTTTAAAGGATCAGCCTGGTGGCTTTATTCAGAATATACTGCAGGGGACAAAGATTGCGGGGGAGAAACCACTTAGAGGGTCTTACAGTAAATCCAGGCAAGAAATGGCAGAGGCTCAGACCTGGCTGGTAGAATGAGGTGGTAAGAAATGGCCAGATTCCTGTGCATTCTGAAACCTGGCCGACTGAGTATAAGGGCAAGGGCAAGGGCAAGGGCAAGTGTAACTCCCAAATTTCTGGCCTGAACAACTGGACAGATGAAGTTGTCATTAACTGAGGTGAGAAAGGCTATGAGGGGCACATGGGGAAGATCAGGGGTCCCCTTTGGGAGAGATGAAGTTTATATATCTGTTACCCATCAAGTGAATGTGTTAAGTGTGCTGGTAGACATACAAGTCTGGAGTACAGGAGAAAGTCCAGACCAGAAAATTTGGGAACTGTCAGTATATATTCAACACAGGTGGTATTCAAAACATTTTTCTTAAGCTAAATAAATATAAAAACAGTTTGTCATGTATGAGTTGCATTTAAGTGTACTTCACTGTCTGTTTGAAAAAAAAACTGACAAGAATGTAATGAAAGAATGAGTCAAATCTTACTAAATTTTAGGCACACTTTGTGATTATATTTCTTTGTGATTCTAAATATTAGGAAACTTTGATCTTTCCTGATAAAAATACAATCAGTGAGCAAGATACCATAGGGTTGCCTTCTTATGATTTAACTCATTTCCTTGTACATATACATTAGCTTGGTTTTATTATTATAGTTATTATATCAAAGATGACCTCATTCTGAGTTCCTACATAAAATAATTTTTTAGTTTGATATCTAATGATGGTTTTCTTCACTTTTCATGACTTGAGAAAATGAAGAAACATACTCTGGGTTATTCAGAGATGAGACCCTGGCTGCCTTACCAACCACTGACAAGGTTTGATTTACTCTAAGTAACATCTTGCCTTTTCCCTAAGAGAGCACTTCAGAAAATAGACAAAAGATATGTTTCATGAGTATGTAATACCCATTAGCAAACAATTTAAGGATCAATTAATTAGTCATTAAGCTTTCCCTATTAAGTGTTTTGGCTTATATCTCTATGGTAAACCCACTAATGAAAGTCACATATGCTGAAATTTCATTTCCCTAGAGAGAGTACATATTAAATTGTTTAAATTAGCCCTCTTTAAATATATTTAAATCCCTCACATCTAGAATATTTTAAATAAAACTTCCCACCTAGATTTAGGAATCTCTTCTTTAAAAGAAAAAAAGTGAGATGAGTCTTATTAATATCTATTCCTAGAGGGAAAATCTTCATATTGATTTTCTTTTAAACTGAGAAAATAATGAATTATTAGAATGCTGTTGAAGAAGATATTTAATATTTTGGGGGCAAAATAAACAGAGGTAAGTTATTTCCACTGCTAGACTTTTAAGAGTAAAATTTTGTGCTAAGGCAAGATTGATTGACTTATCTGTTTTCTCTGCAAATTCTTACCTCCCCCACAAAAAACATACTTGGGATATATTTAAAGGAGATGGGAAACTGTAAAACAATATTAAAGGAAACTCAAGTGGAGGCAGCTGTTGGATTTATTTTGTTTTGGCAGTGTAGAAAGGTAACTAAAAACAGAGAGGCATATGGAAGGGGGGAAGAAACCCAAAATTCACAAAAGGCATAAGCCATCTAAATATCCAAAATACACACAAAGAAATCAAAACACTTTATGCACAGACCATCATCAGCGAATAAACAGTCTGTACATGACATGTGTTCCCCTTTTCTACTCTTATTGTGAGAGTGTCAACTGTTGTGCATTAGTCATTCATCAGCAAATGTGTATAAGCACCTCGTCTACCCCTGCACCAACGCTGGGCACTGAGGACACAGCAGGGAATGGGCTCACAGAGCTTTCATTGTACCAGCAAAGATAAAGAGTAGAGCAGGTAGCCAAAGTAGGATGAGTACTTATAAAGGGGAGTCTTGGGTTCCCCTTCTTACCACTCTCTTACTACCGTTGCCTTCATAAGTGACTCTCCTTCTAGTATCCACCATTCCCCCCTCTGCCTAGTAATTACCATCTGATCATTTAAGGGAGTTCAGAACCTGACTGCTCAGGTTCATGAAGGTAATCTCTTCATCTCCTGGATAGTAATTGGCATTAACTGCTAATATAAATATTTCACTTCAGCTCACACATACCTATCCCCTTCTCTGTGTAAGCCATTGGAAGGCCCAGAAACAATAAACCTTGTTCTCTGCTCTTATGAAGTTGACCCTCCTGAGCAGGAATAAGTATGAACATGAGTAACTCTAACTCAAGGCACCATATGATAAAGCATCCAAAGTCATGCTTAAATGACATTGTTTGGAGGGGCCAAGGTAAAGAAAGGAAACATACCACTGAAATCAAAAAAGACAACCCAGCTAAAGAATGATATCTGAGACGGACCACAAACAATGCTTAGAATCTCAATAGGCAGAGAAGATAGAAGACAGTCCAATCTAAAGAAAAAAGATAGGGGCGCCTGGGTGGCGCAGTCGGTTAAGCGTCCGACTTCAGCCAGGTCACGATCTCACAGTCTGTGAGTTCGAGCCCAGCGTCAGGCTCTGGGCTGATGGCTCAGAGCCTGGAGCCTGTTTCCGATTCTGTGTCTCCCTCTCTCTCTGCCCCTCCCCTGTTCATGCTCTGTCTCTCTCTGTCTCAAAAATAAATAAACGTTGAAAAAAAATTAAAAAAAAAAAAAGAAAAAAGATAGCAAAATCACAGAAAGGGAAAATAGTATGAGAAGAAGGGATGGCGAGTGGTCCGGAAGAGCTGGGGCATGGAAAAAACACATCACTTAGTCCGTGTTTATGTTTGTTCACCTGTGTGTTTGTGGAGGAGTGTTTGTTGTGTATTTCTTGCATATTGATACTGCCATCACATTCTCAGAAGTTTTAAGTATCAAAGTACTAGCCTCGGACTCAGGGAACCTAGCATCCAACATTAGTGACTGTGTGACCATGAATAAGTCATATTGTCTTTCTGATGTCAGGTTTCCTCTCCTGTGAAAAGGAGAAAACAATTTTATCTTAAAGAAAAGTCTGGGGTGCAATAAGACAGTACCTCTGAAAATATCCCACATTGTCATGGTTGTGGAAACGCTTAGGGTCTTTCCTGATACTTAACAAGTCCTCATAAAGGGTTTTGCTGTTTCATAAGTCAGTACAACTACAGCCACAGTCTTTATTTAATTTAAAGTTATCAGTTTTGTTTGACAGTTTCACCAGAGATCACTCTGTCACAGCAAATTGAACCCACCATTACTCTTCCAAAAATATTTAGTCTTCACAAATAATGACACTGTTATCAACATCATCTGTAATACTTAACTGTATTTTAATTTTGGGTTTGGGATTTCTGTTAGAGAGAGATGGTATATCACTTTTATTAAAAAAAAATCACAGCATCTAACATGGCTATTATCACTTTCTGCAGGAATATTACAGTTTATGAAAGTTCAGGATACCACTATAAATTCTTAAAATTAAGGAGGAGAAAAAGAAGTGCAGAGGAGATAAAGGAATAGTTAAGAGGTGATGCTCTTTCATTTCCTCTCTGTGTCTGGAAGACATCTCCTAGAAAATACACGTGAAGTTCAAAAATTGAGATAAGAAAATTACTGTTTTACACCCACATGTAAATGAAAACTTAAAATCCAGATTTAATAAAGACTCTATTTCTGAAATATCCAATTAAAAAGTTTGGGTTTTTTCCCCTAGAGTCGCATTTTGGTGTATAAAACTTATTAGGAACTCAACTGCTTAAGAGAGTGGTACATATTAGATTGTCTCTGTGACCTTCTATCATTACAAAATGCAAACCAGTTTTCTTTGAATATCATATTCAAATATCATTTTAATTTTATATAATTCTAATGCTCCCTTGTGTCTGTCAAAGATATTAATAAATGTGCTCAATTTTCTTTTTTGAGTATTCCATTGAAAAAGAAGTCCTACATCTCATTGAAATAAATGGTATTTAGTATGTACCATGCTTTCAAAAAAACTGTGCTAATACTATTTGGTATGAGCAAATAAAAGTGTCACCTCCAAAAATTACTCAGCAGCTCACATATGAAGTAAGGACAACCTTGTCACAGACTTGCAGTGACATTTAATGTGATGGGTAAAAAATCCACTTTAGGTAGCAGAGTGTGGGATATCATGAAGACAGCAGTGGTTTGAAAGCTAGAGAACATGAGCAAGTCATTGAACTTTTCTGGACTTTGTTCTCCTCATTGACAAAATGAGAGGCTAACCCTGGACAGATCTTTTAAAACCAAAATAAACAAAACAGAAAATGTGATTCTAATCACCATTTACTTGGCAGTTGCAAACAGTAAGACGCACAGGAACTCCACGATAAGTCATCTCAGAAAATTTCCAGAAACAAAATCAGAAAAAAGTCACTCTGTAAAAAACTGCAAATCTGGCTTTCCTCATCTTTTCTCTCCTTTGCTCCCAAACATAGTGGGGGTAAGAGGGGTTGGAATGGAAGAAAATTGTTAGAGCAAGACTGTGAGAGGGTCCTAAAATCTCTTAGAAAAGGATGAAGCTATTCATTTGGTTCATGTTTGGCTCCAAATAGACCTCTGCTAGTCATCTGTTCATATGCCTCACTCAGCGGCATCTGAGTCCCATCTCTCTCTTAGGTCAGACACAGCCCTAAATTGTCTCCACAGTGAGTTTTCCCACCTCTGTTACTCTCTGAGCACTTATGTATACTGACATATTATTGCAGGATATTTTTATGAATATAATTTATTGTCAAATTGGCTTATATACAACACCCAATACTCATCCCAACAAGTGCCCTCCTCAATGTCCATCGCCCATTTTCCCCTCTCCCCCACCCCCCATTCACCCTCAGTTTGTTCTCTGTATTTAAGAGCCTCTTGTGGTTTGCCTCCCTCCCTCTCTGTTTGTAACTGTTTTCTTCCCCTTCCCTTCCCCCATGGTCTTCTGTTCAGTTTCTCAAGATACACATATGAGTGAAAACATAAGATATCTGTCCTTCTCTGACTGACTTATTTCACTCAGCATAATACCTTCCAGTTCCATCCACGTTGCTGCAAATGGCATGATTTCATTATTTCTCATTGCCAAGTAGTATTCCATTGTATATATAAACCACATCTTCTTTATACATTCATCAGTTGATGGACATTTAGGATCTTTCCATAATTTGGCTATTGTTGAAAGCGTTGCTATAAACATTGGGGTACACATGACCCTATGCATCAGCACTCCTGTATCCCTTGGGTAAATTCCTAGTAGTGCTATTGCTGGGTCATAAGATAGTTCTATTTTTAATTTTTTGGGGAACCTCCACACTGTTTTCCAGAACGGCTGCACCAGTTTGCATTCCCACCAACAGAATTGCAGGATATTTTTAAAGTATAAACATTTTTTTCTCAGATAGATTGTAAATCCCACTTTGAGGCACAAAGCACATTGCCTCCTTCTCTGAATTGGTCCACAGAGCAGAGGTTTTTTTATATAGTGACCTGTATTAAATATTTGCTTATTAATTAATACATTAGTGTGGTAGGGAGATTCGGTAACAGCCCCTAGTGATCCCACCTCCTGATAGGCATGCCCTTGTGTTATCCTCTCCCCTTGATTGTGGGCTGGACTTAATGATTTGATTGTAATGAATAGATTACAGGAAAAGTGATGGGATAGCACTCCCAAGATTAGGTTACTTCCCTTCCAAAAAATGTGACTTCCATCTTGTTTGCCATCTCTCACTCTTTCTCAGACTCTTTGATCTAGGGAAAGCAAGTGACCATGCTGTGAATAGCCCTGTGGAGAAGCCCACATAGCAGGGGATTGATGTCTCTGGCCAAAAGCCATCATGACCATGCCAACAGCCATGTGAGTGAGCTCAGAAGTGGATCCTCCTCAAGTCGAGACTCGAAATGCCTAAAGCTCTAGTCAGTACTATGATTGCAGCATTGTGAGAAACTCTAAGCTGGAGGACCCAGCTAAACTACATCTAGATCTGTCATTCACAGAAACTGTGAGATTATAAATTTTTGTTGTTTTAAGCCTCTAAATTTGGGGGCAAGTTGTTATACAAGAGTAGATAACCCATACGACTAGCAAAGCAATGAGAATGAAGAAAACATTCAAAAATGTAACATTCAGGGATATAAAGCTTCTTGTATTGACTTGCTTTGAAGACATATTGGGGAAAAAATCCCATCCCAAATATTCCTTACCACTGCCCATACACACACACACACACACACACACACACACACACTCACACACACTCACCTTCCATTAAAGTGAACCACAAAGTCATTTCTGTATTTGTCATAACTTTTTGTTGGTCCATAACCATATTAATAGCATTAGAAAGATCAACCTTAACCTTAAAAGAATCAAATAGAGAATGGAGAGGTTCATGTATAATATTGACTAATGAAATAATTAAAGCTATAATTCACCCCTAAGCAGAGTCCACTGTGACCCAAATGAAGAAGCTAATTAGGCTGCTTCCTCTGTCCTCACAGCCAGTCAACAACTGGAACTCTGCTCAGTGCTGGGTAGAGGAAGCATATGGGGATAATGTACAAAGTATTCCACTCCAATTCAACAGTTCAGTCTCAACATGTAGAAATATGAAGCTTTACACTAATTCCTCAACTTTGAGTCAAGCCTGGATGTCCAGAGAGAAGAAAATATAAGGATTGGTAGCAGTCAGCCTATGGAAAAAGAAAAGCATATTTGGAAGACAACCATGAGGACTCAAAATCTTTAAATACACTCTGGGAAAAGGAAAAAAAGAAAAGAGCATCTGGGTTTCTCATTAAGTCCAACATACTCAGAAGACTGGCCATTTTCTGCCGAGTTCTGTTGCCATATGCCAAAGGGTTTTGTTTTATTTCATTTAGTTTTTTAAAGCTTTCTCAGCTCACTGCCGTGTACCTCACCCATCTGGGCCGTCACCTCTGCATATGTGCAATACTGTGGAACCTAAGTCCAGCTTTTACCACCTTGAGAAACAAACAGCAACACCCCTGGCTTTCTGCTTTCTTAAATGAATAGGAAGTCCTTCTTTCTCCAAGGTTTCATTAACCAATCTATGTTGCACTTGGTGCTGGTTCCTGGAAATCCACTCTAGAAGCTATATGTGCTAGAAGCTGGTACAACCGAAGATTAACACATCAGGTCTGGGCCCTTATGCAGAGATCTATAGGTCATGGCTCAAAGGGTCATTCTTTGATGTCATTCTTTCTTGAATGCTCAGTTAAAAATGAGTAGTAAGTTCATTTAGGAAGCACTACCCAAAGGTCCCAGGCCTACAGAGATACCTCTCTTGCTCTCACCACATCTTGATTCTTCTCTTTTCCTCACACACTTTATTAATCCAATCCTGTTGGCCTACCAGGAGTGAGGCCAGGATGGATTCTGGTATCACATACCAGGAGAAACCAGAAGCAGGGCTTCAGCCAATGACCCTTAATATAGAAGACACTTAACATATACCTTTCTTCCCCAAAGTTTGTTTATTCAAACCACATAAAAAAACTCAATCCTCAAAGCAAAGAATTTGGAGCCCTGATCACACTCCCCCTGTAAGTCACTCCTGATTCTTATATCAATCTGTAGAATCGAATAAACATAACTGTGCTGCACAGCTCCTAACTCCATGCACCAATGGGCCTGTTAAAGAAGGTGGTATACACCTACACAACCCCAAGCCTTTGAATGAACCAGGAGATTCTATTACCTATGGCAAAAATAGGATCTTTTCCAAAATGTGACATTAGCAAATGTTTCTGATTGGACATCCACTTTATAATATGCCCTATGCTAAACACAGGGGGGATGTGAGGATAAATAAATTATCATCTCTGCCCTCCAGGAGTTGACGTTCTACTAGGGGAGACAGATTAGTGATATGAGTGATAAACCCAAGTATGTGCTGGATAAAAATTGTATCACCAAGCAAGATAAGGAAACACTTTATAGAGGAGAAGATGGTCAGTCTGAGCGGGAGGCTGCCAGGTCATTTCAAGCAAAGGGAACAGCATGAACAACAGCCTAAAAGAGCGTGATTGTTAGAGATATTTATCTCTCAGCCTCATTTTCCAACACAGCTCCCTTTGCCACTTCTGCAATCACCTCAATAAAGTACTTTCTGTTCTCTGAATATGAATAGCATGTGCTTTCTCACCTTTGCAAGTGATGTTCTCTCTGAAGCGGTTATTCCTTGACCTCGACTCCTAAGCCTTGGTTCTGAATCCCACCTTCTCAACCTTCTGGTCTTGACTTGTATATAATGAGTTCTTTGATGTCCCCAAGTCTGAGTTAGGTGTCACTTCTGTACCCTGACTGTATGCCGTTACTTCCCTACCCTAGAACTTAACATACTGTCGTATAACCTCTGGCAAACTTATCTATATTCCCTGTAGATTGCACATTCCAGGAGTACAAGACTATATCTATCTTGATCACCATTGTGGCCCCAGTGTCTAGCAGAGTGTCTGCCATACAGCTGGCAGCGCTTATGCAGAATGAATCAATTTCCAGGTAAAGGCCAGGGCTGGAGAAAGTGTAGGTGATAAGATTGAATTCATAGATAAGAATTAAAGCCTGAAAGAATATGTCCTGCTGTGTGTATATGTTGTCCTCTATCCAAGAAATCATGATGGGTTATAAGCAAGAGGAGAGTGTGGCAAGGCAGCAATAATAGGGCCTGAAATAATGGTGGGGGTATGGAGACAAGAAGATTGATTGTAAGAGATACTGTGTTTAAGAAGTTATATCTCTAGGACCTAATGATTTATTATAAGTTTAGGTAAAGGAGTGGGAGAATAAGGATGACTCACAAAACTGGTAAAATGAAAGGTCTATGGGGAATATCTTTATTTTTCTCTTACTTGAGAGAGATGAGTAATGTAAACAATAAGATGGCGCTGGGTATTCAAGACTAAAAACGTGTCTGCTGTTCATTACTGCGTGTCTTGATATTGGCAGTTCAATAAGCTACAGAGAATTTGTACCCCCATGGGTGGAGAATTCAGAATTTCAAAGGACTACTTCATAATTAAAATAGGAAAGGAATAGGTAGGATGCCTTTTTACAATAACACAAAATAAATCATCTTTAAATTCTTTAAGAAGTGGATTATAAGCGGAGGCTGAATCACTAAATCTTGACTTAGAAAAATGACACATTATCTGCTTATTTTATTTTTACTCTTTGTCTCTACATTACCAACTTTACCAAAGATGAAAAAGTCAAGCAAACAATGTTTTTCTGGAGATATTTATCCAAGTGGAAACACTGAGGAAACAACATTGTAATAGACCAAGGGGAAGGATACGCTTGATAAGTGAGAGAAACCCTCGACGTCAAGAGAGGAAATGGCTCTCAGAAAACATTGTGAAGAGATGAGAGAGGATACGAGGCAACAACAAATTGTCTATGTGTGGCTGGGGGATAGAGTTTTGGAAGAAACTGGAAAATCAAAAATGCTGAGTACAGAGAGAATAACTCTTCAAAAAGATGAGAAAGATAGGAGGAAGAAATGGAAGCAAACATGCGGTTAGAGAAAACAATTACAAAGCAGCCCCCCAAATTTCACCCTGAGCTAGAAAGGACAGAAAAATTATAAACAGCATTAAAATTTGGTCAGAATTCCTTACCTCAGTAATCTAAGCCTCAGTTTCCTCATCTATGAAAAGGGGTTATAATCATGGTGTGTATTAGTCAAGTCAGGCTGCCATAACAAAGTGCCATAGACTGGGTGGTTTAAACAGTAGAAATGTATTTTTTCACACTTCCAGAGGTGGAAGTCCAAGATCAAGGTCCAGCAGGGCTGGTTTCTAGTGAGGAGTCCCTTCCTGGTTTGCAGATTGCACTTTTTCACTGTGTCCTTAACATGGCAGAGAGAGAGAGAGAGAGAGAGAGAGAGAGAGAGAGAGAGCTCTGCTGCCTCTTCTTAGAAAAGCACTAATCCCATCAGACCAGGAGTCTACTCTTAAAACCTCATTTAACCTTAATTACTTCTACAAAGGCACCATCTCCAAATACAGTCACACTGGGGGTGAGTGCTTCAGCAAATGAACTTCAGAGGGACATAGTTTGGTGCATAGTAAGATTGTCATAAGAAATGTGTGAGATTATGCAAAGCACATTGTGCCTAGCACATAAGTAAGTGCTAAAGAAATGTTAGCCAATGTTAGCTGTGGAATCATCACTACAGGCATCATCTCTGAACTTACTTACGCTTTTTCTTTTATATTTTTAAATGGATGCTACAGATGAGATAGGCACCTTTTTCCTACTGCCCCTGAAAACTGCCCAGCTGTGTAGCACACTAAGGTGTCCTCAGACCTGTTTTATAAATATCATCCAATGCAGAAGTAGCTATAAAAGGAATAGAGAGATTGTGAACACTGGAGGGGGGCGGCGCATGGAGGAGGAGAAGTTGGAGAGGGAGAAGACCAAGGAGGACAGGAGGAAGGAGTGGGCTCTTGAAGATTCTGTATTCTTTCCACACCCTCATAGTGTGCATCTAAGCTATCTGACAAAAGAAGGAACATTAGAACTACCACCTCCAAGGATGTTCGCTGTAGATTTCTACTGAGAAGGAGACAAAAACGTCATTATTTAAGACACTCCAGTGCTAGTGTCATGCTATGCCATTCCAAGGGACCATGGTAAGGAAATAAGACTAACATCTCAGGTGGTCACAAACTTAATAGGAAGATTGTTTTTACCTAAAACATCTTTGAGTTTGCAAAACATACTGCAGCTTTTACTTGAAGCAAATTGTATATGTTAGGATCAAAGAATAAGACTAGCTGTGGACTTAAAGTGTCCGTGGAAACAAAAGAAACATTGTAAAAAAGGATATGAATTTTCCATCCCATATCCTAGATTTTTAAATAAAAATACAGATAGGAAACCATTGCATTGAAAATCCAGGAAACTATAGCCTATTTGAGTAACTTAAATGATCACATATCTCCCATGATGTACTTTAAAACTATCTACCTTCTATAAGGGGTAAGGTGTTCTAAGTTGAAATAATGCCCCACTTGGCACTAGTATAAATAGAATGGCCATCATTTGTTTAGTGCCTAGAATGACAGGTACTTTGCAAACACTATCTCATTCATTTATTCCTAAAAAAACCTTGTTGGGGTTGCTATTATTTTTACCAGTTTACGAATAAGTAGAGCAAAGAGTTTGCCCAAGGTTATACAACTAATAAATAAAGGTTAGAATTCAATCCATGCCTGACTAAAAATACATCTTCTCTCCTTTATGCTAGACTTATCATCATTCTTAGGGTTTTGGGGCATGTGAGCATGACTAGGAAAAATGGGCCAGGTTGGTTAAAAAAAAAAATGTTGGCATTGATTTTTAAATCAATGTATTTTTCAATGTCATTCTTATGAGTATTTACTTACTCAGATTTTTAAAATCACCTGCAAATGCCTCAATACTGGAAAATTGCTCTACCATTCTAGTCAGTTGATCGTATAATGGGCTTTTTAGTTTAGATTCTAGAACAGAAGATATGAGTTGCAATTCAGTGTTCTTATTTCTAAAGTATATGATTTCCAGCAAATTGCTTACCTCCTCTTAGCATTCATTCTCAAGGGAGCATTATCACCTATGGCACCAAGAAATTTTAAGAATTACATAAAATAAAGTCTGCAAAAGCATAGTCAACTGCTACATTAGCACTCAGTGTTTATATTTAAAAAGTTAATGAAAACATTGCCAACATCTCTATTTCTGAATGAGGTAAACAAGGAAGACTGTAAGGATTTTTACAAAGAACTCTAATGCCTGAGAATTAGGACTCATTACCATGTAAACTCCAGACATAATCAAAGTTGTTTTCAAGCTTCATTGTTCCAATCTAGTTTATCTCTTTTCTCCCCCAGTTATTTTGATGGGCTTTCACAAACTATGCAGACTTCAATAACTCACTCTCTAATAATATACTCTGGATAATTGTTAGCTTCATGAAATACAATTGCCTATACTTTAAGTTATAATTAAAGGCATTACTTAAACCCTCAAGTGGCCTTTGGAAATCTGAAAATGCAAGTTGAATTCATAAATGCTAGGGAAGAATAGGAAATCCCAGAACCCTAAATCAGCAGACTCAAATTCATGTGAACTTAACTGAGAGAGAAGCCGCCTAATGCTTTGGTTATAACCACCAGACTTATTCTGACACTAACACCAGTGCTAGCATTACTAAATGAGAAAATTGGGCTAAGATCGGATCTTTAAAGTTGAGTATATTTACTGATGGAAAAACCTTTATGGTTCAGCTGAACAAAGGAAATGCAGTTTAAAAACAGACCTGTTGTGTAAGGGACAATTCTAATGATGAAAAAAGTCCAAATGTATTTCTGTGGTATTTGACTGAATGAGAATGGTGAGTTTTGCAAATCTACATATCTACGATTTGGTCAATCACAGGCCATTTGCCTCTTTTCTCATATTATTGGCTGCTGTCACAGAAGGATTTGATGAGCCACATAGAAAGACCCAGGTTATTGCCATTATTGACAGCTTGAGCATTCTCTGGTTACTTTTTAGAGAAATTAATAATTTGCCTACATTTTAATAGCCTTCTCGGAAGAATTCTATTGTATTCAATATTTCAAAATGAAGCTAAGATCATCTCACTCCAAATTCCTGGTCTTCTTTTCCATCACTGCTTAAGCCTTAATTCTCTAATATATAAGTACTACATATAACCTAAATTCTGTTCTTCCTACCTACCTGTACAGATGGCACAAATGTAAAATATAAATCTCTAAGTACGGGGCTAAACTCCCTATCAATAATGAACAATGATGTTGATTCTTCTATTAAGTTCTATCTACTACACATTAATTTTTTTATTCTTATGACCCAAGTGCTATATTTAGGGTCATATATATTAAGATAAATAAGCTACGAACACTTCTCTCAAAAATGTTGCAAAAAAGTGAAACTTACATGACACCTCTATTTTATAAAATGAAGCTGGCCTGCAGTTCACACTGTTCCCATCTTTCTTTCAAGACCTATATAGTCTGAGCTTTTCTCTTAGATTGTCTCTGGCTACATCATTCCACTAATGTTATTGCTGGCCCACTTTCCATTTCACTTTCTTTTTTTTTAATTAGAATCAGATTAATAGAGCAGAAAGTGGCCTCAATCATTGAGTCCAAACTCCCATTTCACAGATGAAGAAAATGAAGTCTTTTCCAATTCTGATAACAATTAAAGAAACGTAAACTCATTTCAGTTAAACTATGTAGAAATGTATGATAAAATGGAATAAAATAAAAAACTTTGCAATACATAGCCTGCCTCAAAAAAAGAAAGAGGGATTCCCAGAGCCAATGGGAGAAAGAAAATTCATTTTAGCGGGAACAGTAAGCTCCAAGTTACACTGCCACAGTTCCTAAAAGTTCTGGACCTCACAACTGATTAGATTTCTGGCTGCCTCCGTTTTCTCTCCACCACTGGCTCAGGTGCTAGGTAATTAATATCTGTAATGGCTATCGAGATGCAATGTTGAGATCTCCTTCAAGAGAGCTATGCAGGCAACTTAGTTGACAGCCCAAGTTGTGCCCCTTGGGATTTATACATTCTCTGGCTGCTCCCAGCCTATGATTGAGCACAGCATAGGTATGAAAGCCAGCCCATTCCTACCTGATTCTGGACTCCTCCAACCAGGAGTTTTTGGTTGAGGAGTCTTCATCAGCCTGGAGGATGTTTTCTGAGAACTGGGCTGTGGCCAAGACTCTTCAGTCTAATCCTCCCTTTGCTCTCTTCTTTAACCGGTGTCGAATATGTGTTGCCATCTAAAGGCTCTCTTGCCCCATTCTATTCCTTTCCCCTTTATCCTTCACAAACATTTTTCAAAATAAATCTCTTGCACATCTAATTCCCATTTGGTCATCTGCTTCTCCAAGGACCTGAACTGACAGAATCGGAATACCTCTTTGATGTGATATGGTGCATCAGTTAGAAACTTGTGAAGCTCTGCACTAGAGAAACTTTCAGGCATGCACACAAGGAGACATTATGCAATGATGTTCATTACAACATGGTTTGAAACAGGAGGAAATTGGAAACAACCTAAGTGTTCAAATATAGGAAAAGGGAAACTTTGAGGTTTATTTATTTAAATGGTACTATAGGGAATAAATCGAGCTACAGGTATCAACATGGATGAATCTTCCAATATAATGTTAAGTGAACAAAAGAAGTTACAAAAATACCCACACAGTATGGCACAATTGGTTTAAATATAAAAACACAAAAACAGTGTTCTACATAGTTTTTGAAAATTATAATAATTTGGGTAGCAAGAACACACATTCACTATAGAAGTGGTCATCTCTGGGATAAAAAGGAGAGAAGACACAATAGGATAGATTTCAACTCTTCTCTGTAATATTTTTATTCCTCTTTTTCTTTTAAGAATAACAACTGTTAAATTGTATTGGTGGATACATGGGTATTTGTTATAGTATTCTCTGTACTTTTCTATGTGTTTGAAATATTTTCAGATTTTTCAAATGAAATAAAATAAATATTTGTTGAAAGAAAAGAAATTGAGGCCCAAAGAAATTGTGACATGACCAAGTTCACATATTTAGTTCGTGGCAGAGCAGACATTCTTGGCTTCTGGACTGGCTCTCTGACCACCACATTGTGCTGTCTCCATTGTCATGTGTCTGTCTAATGGGGAAGATGGTCAACAAGTCTTTGGTATCCTTCACAATACTTTACTAAGTCATCCTAGGTGCAAGAAAACACTTAACATGTACTAAATCAAATTGAACAATTAGCATGCAATCTCTAATGCAAAATGACTTGATTGCTGGAATTATACTCCAAGAGAAGAAATCTCATGCTACAGTTCTGACTGCAAAGTGTTCAGAAATGTGTGGGTCATGCATTCAGCAGCTCTGGAGGGCCCAATTGCTGACCCAGATCTTGTCCAGAAGCACCAAAAAAGGGAGGAGGCAGTTCTTATCTAAAGAATCAGACATTTAGCTGACCAATCAAAAGGGATGTAAAATACCAACATAACACATAGGTGACCTTGGAAAGGTTACAGTCTTCCTCTGAAGATTTACGTTTACAAAAGCCCCACTACCTGCTGTACTCAGAAATCCGTTTGTTCAGGATCTGGGAAATTCAACTGGCTCTATTCTCTATATTGTAATGGTAAGATAGACAACTTCTTCTGAACAGAAAATTGGGGATTTACTGACCCTTGATTCTGTGGTCATACAGAATCCAAATGAAAATATGTATTGTCTGTTCTTAAGAGCTCATCAACAGACACAAGGCCAATAGCACCCAAAACAGAACACACTTCGGTATCTTAAATCTGGGAAGTACCTGGGCTAATTAATAACCACAGACAGAAAAGAACAATTAGGTTGTACACTTATTAGGCTCCTTTTTATGTTATTTTCATTGTGAGAGGCAGTTATTTTTCTAACTTTAATAAAACCTAATGCCTTTACTGATTTCAGTAACATGAAAATTTGAGGTGAATATGTCCTTGCAGGTAAGCTTTGTCTTTTTCACCAGTATGTTTTAAAAAGCTGGCAAGTGCTTGGCACATTATTAATGTTTGTTGATTGAATGAAAGGATGAATAAATGAATATAAGTGAAATTAAGACATATTTCTTACTGACAGACACTAATGACTGAAAAAGGGTTCCAACAAATGAGCAGAGTTGACAATTAAAGTGTAAATAGGAATCTAATGAATGTTCTAATTGATCTTCCCTGCTTTAAAATGTAGCCAGGATTTTTTAACCTTGAGATACAATGCTCAGCAAATTAGTAGACTGCCTTTGTATGAAAGTCTCTTCAATCAATCTAATAGTTTGTCTTCTGAACTATAGACTTTAAGACCTCTGCCAAATTAATGTTTTGTTTTGTTAATCTTAACAAGAGTTGCCTCAATAATAGACTCGTATACAGAAGTTGAGTTTAGCACTTTGGACTTCTGTGAAAATAGAGAGCATGTGTTACATTTGAAAAAAAAAAAAAAGCCACAACTCTTCAAAGTTAATAAACCTAGAATGGAAAAGAAAACTCTCATTATTTCTTGGTGATTCTACCACCAAGAAAACAATACACCTTCAGTGTCTGAATCAGATTTTAACAAGATTTTTTTAATTGATTCTTTCTCTTTGGCTTTATAGAGGCCCTTAGACAATGGATGCTAAACATTTCTTCAACCATTGGGTAATTTGATACCAGCTATATAAGACTTGCTGAGATGTAGTAGAAAAAAAAATCACCCATCTCCACTGTATGAAGGAGGATAGAGGTTAAGGGGAATTGAAATTTAAAAATAAGATTTTGTAAAAGAGCCGTGGATGAGTGTTGAGTCCCACTTGCTCCCCATGACAAGAAAAATTAGGCAT
The DNA here is from genome assembly GCF_027475565.1 of Acinonyx jubatus. NCBI lineage: Eukaryota > Metazoa > Chordata > Mammalia > Carnivora > Felidae > Acinonyx > Acinonyx jubatus. Next base: position 70,405,692 of record NC_069383.1, on the reverse strand, counting down.
GCTTTCCCTCATTTTCAACCCAGAGAAAGTGGCTTCAATGGAACAACTTAGAAAGCTCAAGGTGTGCCCCAGTGCTGACAGAGGACCATGGAATAGAATAACTCCAGCAGACTAGCAACTCTGCACTGATGGAAGACAAGAAAGATTGCTACAAAGAAAGATTGCAATGGTTTTTTAGTGCAAAGGATGTGTGACAGTTTACTGTGAATTCAAGAGAAAAGAGACAGCCTTAGGGTCCTCTAAATACTGCCCCAAATGACTGCCTCAAGGTACACAGTAAGTCTTACAAAGGAATGTACCAGTAGATTCCCAGGGACCCAGAGAGAATATCAAATAAGCAAGCATCAGCAATGATGAATTTCTCAGTACATCAAGAGAAGTGTAGGTCAGATACCCCAGTGATTTGGGGGTGGAGGGTGGGCAGTTTTCAAATAATGCACTTAAGTTTGCCAAGAGAAAGTGTCAGCTTAAACAAACAAACAAACGAAAAACTGCCAAGTGCAGAGAACACAGGTATCAGCTAATTTCAGCACTGATCAAATAATACCTTTCCTTTCCTCTGACCTCCTCCCATTCCTTCAGCCCCCTCCTATGCCAGAGGAATTAGAAACTGCAGGAGCAAGCTGGAGGGGGAGGAGGAGGCATAGAAGCAGGAAGTGGTGAATCTGAGACAGAGTTCACCAGGTCTGACTTCCCCCACTTCCAACATCACCTCTTGCAGACCTAAGCTAACAGAGACTGTAAGCTTCAACTTCAAATAACATTAATGTGATTATATGGAAGTCAACATTTTAATAACTGAAATAAGATCTCTCAGGTGACTAGAGAGCACAAAGAGTTTCCCATGATCTGATAGACCAAAAGAGCCGCTGTGTCCTTCCTGGAATTCTTCCAGAGACAGAAAAGATTTTGGAATGGGAAGAGAGGGAAAACTCAAAGCTGTCTTGTGATTCCACTATACAAGCCCTGCACATTGACCATAGCAAGGTTATTTTGGCATATCACAATTCTCAGTAAGTTCTGTTTTCTGGTCTTCATAATAAGTATTCCAAGGAAAAATGAGGAAGAGGGAAGACATAACTGTTAGATATTGATGTGGTTAAGTGGGAAGAAGAGCTGGAGACAGGTCATGAAAGATTCCCCCAGTCTCTTCAGCCCACTCCTACTAAGAAAGCCTGGTGCCTCCCCAGTGCTGAGTGAGGCAGGCAACCAGTAGTGAAATCATTTTGCTGCCAGGAAATCATTTTGCTCTCCCTCAGCCCACCATGATCTCTCCTGATACCACCTCCCTCCTAACCTACCAGTTTGTTTTCTGACTGTGTAATGGTAATCTGCTTTCCTGAAGAGACCTGGACCCCTCTGTCCCACATGCCTTGCCATGAGCCAGGGTCTTTCTCTCGCTAGACTAATCTACTAGACTCTCTCTGTCTGCCAAGTTCTATCCACCATCTGGGCTTCCTCTGCCCTGCCCCACTGACCAGATTCAACCTCTTTATAGCAACACCCGGGCCCACCCTGCCACACCCACAGCCACACTTTTCCAGCTCTGACCTCAGCCTCTACCCATCAGCCTTTGCTACTAAGGTCCCTGTATGCCTTGCGGCTGAACCCATAGAAAGTTGGAACAGAAAGAGAACTTGGAGTGACTCATTTGCAACTATTTCTTGTCACTAAAAGTGGCACAGCCATTAAAGAAGAAAGGTGGGAGCTAAAAATTGGGGCCTTAAAAAGTAGCCTTCTGTTATCATATAAGACTAGGAAAGTAGCCACAAAGTGTTCGTAATGTTCCTCAGTGGTTATCATTTCAAATCAGACTCAGACCAGGAAGATGTAAGGATAATCATGAAATATGAGGCACACTGCTGCCGAGCACCAGTTAGTTCCAAATGTGTTCATTTATTCATTTGCAGTAACAGCCTCGAAAATCAGTGGAGTGGTCTCTAGGAAGTAAAAGAGTAAAATAATTTTCCAACTCTCATAGTCAGAGGGCTAATTCAAGTTTCAAAAGCAACACTAACTTGCTTAAAGTACCATAAAAAGAGAGAGAGACAGAGAGTGGAAATTCCATCCTGCTTTAATCACTGTCCACTGCAAGTTTCCTTAATGATTTCCAGCTGCCTCCATTTAAAAGTTGTTGCTTTGACAGAACTTTTGTACAAACTTGGAACATTTTCATGTGCAAAAGAAAAAAAATCTTGCTTCGTTCTCAACTGCATTCTAACCAAAAGCAGATTTCTCTTGGATTATATAAGAATACGATGAGCTGGAAGGGGCGGGGGTGGGGCAAGGAGTCAGACTCGGCCTCTGCTTTTTTGCAATCTCCACAAACCATTCCACAGGAGGCACAAAGGAAAATGTGAAAACCCAGGGAGAAGCCCACACCCTTGGGAAAGCCAAAATGTGCTTTCAGTTCAGCATACCACTGCATTCTGATGTGAAGAAAAACTACTCAGAATTAAGTGTCCGTGAAATAACTGCCTCCAAATTCCCTATCAGTTAAAAGTGTGTGTATGTTGTGTGTATGTGTGTGTGTGCGTGTGTGTGTGTGTGTGTGTGTGTGAAGTATGCAGTGAGTTAGTGAAAGGGTTTACAGTCAATACTGTGCTGGTCAAATAGTTTGTAACTGATCTTCTCTCATCTGTTTCTTTGCATCCATTCTTTGCAGAGAATAATGGAAACAAGGATATACAATATAATAAAGGATCAGATATTAACAATTGAATAAGGCATTTTGTCACAAATCATAAACCTGAGGTTTCAAACTCCTTTAGGGTCATCATTTTCTTTCAAACAAGGTTGTATGCTTTTTAAAAGCAAAGAGCAACCATTTCACAGTAATCTTTGTCTTCCCCGTAGCCCCTGGCACTGGCATCTCCTATCATAGGCCTTCAATGAAGACGTGTTACAATGAGTAAGGAAAACTTTCAGAGGGGGATGGCTATTAGTTAAGCAATAGGATGTGTGGAAGGATGTGTTTATATTTATAGACAGCTTGAGAATAGGTGAAATAATAGATTGTTTCATCCTCATGATTCCATGAATCTATCATTTTTTCACATATCATTAAGTTTTCCATGTAGATATAGTCCTATATTGTTATGTGGAGGGCAGAAAGGAACTCTGATAGTCTTCAAATTATTCTCTGAAACTATCCCAGGCTGCTGAAAATTGACTCCCCTTTTGAAAAAGAGGCCTATAAATGCACCTGCTAATATTTTTTCTTGTCCACGTCAGTAAGGAAATTATCTACCCCAAACCCTTCATTTTGCACATTGAATCCTTTGACAGTATGGGGAGAGACTTTTAACAATACTAAAAAAGAATTCGTAAAAATGTTCTATGTAAACTCCGGAAGAGATACAGGAAATAACAGCTAAGTCAGTCTTGGAGTCACTTCGCATCCTCATCTTCATTCATTCTGACAAATATTTTCAAGTGTCCCATAGATATTCCTCATAAATCTTACTTCCATCATTTAGGGACATGTGGAGGCTCCAGAATTTCTGTTTAAAAGGGCCCTGGGGGTAATAATCTGGCTGGCTGTCAAGGATGCCAACTTTTGTCCTGAAGCCACTTGTGAACGTCACGCACATTGTTTTACTTGCATTGTATCTTTACTGGGGATGGAGGTGGGCAGGGAGCTTGGAAGGTTAAATTCCCATAACCCACTTGGTACTGTCCTTGTGAAGGACCATGTTTTAATCAATTTCTGGACTTTAATTCTGAGTCTTCCCAAGCTGTCTATATTATTCTCAAACTCTAGTGCCAAAAATTGTACAGAGGACTCTCATGTGGGCAAGCGCAGAGACAAAGACAAATTCATCACTTTATAATTGCTGGGTTTTGCCTATTTGTAAACCTCAGTAATTGTGCTTGCTTTTTGAACAAATTCACTAAATTTCTTATGACTAGATCATTTTAGCTGAATATCACTGCAGTCATTTATTTTCAAAAAAGCATTCTGCAAATGAAAGCAAGCAGTAATATAGAACGTATGTTACATCTGTACTGATCCTTCTTTTGGCACTCTTTTCAATACATTCCTACTCCTTCTATTTTTTCTCTTATTTTTCTTTCTATTAAGTATATTAATATATAAAAGGCTATTAATAAATATTCCCATGCCACATTATTTTCTTTTGTGGTCTATGTGTTTTACCTTCTCTACTAGAATGTAAGCTTCTTAATTATAAAGACATTGCCTAGTTCATCTTTGCATCTCACTGGCCCACATTTGGCACATAGAGAACATTAAGAATGGTTTGTTGAGTGAATAAATGAATGTACTGAACCCTGAACCCTGGAAGAAAGATATAAAATAAATCTTTAAAACTTTAATAAATGGATCCAAAGCTGTTTCAGATAAACTATTAGCAAGTCGTCACATCTGACACTTCTAGAAGGCCCACCAGGGAGGGTCAACATAACCCCATAAGGGTGTAAACACAGCTGTTGTTCTCTTCAGGATATGATTAGTTTTGATTTATTGCACACGTTCACCTGCAAGGCTTCTCAGAGCACACAGAGTCATAATCTCCAAAGTCACCTAGTGACAAGTGAGTCCCCGAGCTCCATTGCTCACCTGGATCCGCAGCTCTCATTTATCTCTCAGGCAGGCCAGAACCACTCCTAGCCTCAAGGCCCTCAAACTTAGGCTTTGTCAAATCAAATGGGTAATAATTTACAATATAAGTATCTTTTATAGAATAGTGAGTTATTTCTCTTCTTCTTTGTCTTTTTTTCTTCTCACAAAATAAAACCCTGGAACTATAGACCACAAATATATTTATAGTTAGTACTTTTCTTTTTAAAAGGATAGGTGCATTATCCTGTCATTGGTCACAAGGAAGATGAGATGGGGAATTGAAAGGATTCAAAAGTAAATATATCAACAATTCCTCTAAAAGGGCTCAAAGTCCATATGGTAAGCTGCAGAAGATTCCAGAAGAAAGGCGGGACATCAGGTGGTAAAACTCAGTGTTGAAACTGAGGTAGAAATGTCAACTGGGAAAGAAAGGCAGAAGGTCCACAGGGAAGCCACGCTTCCTTAAGGAGTTAAAAACGCTAAATCCTGAGATGCTAAATTCTTTTTTTTAAGCCTATTATTTTGACTTCCGCTGAGGTCATGATCTCCCAGTCCGTGGGTTCAAGCCCCGTGTCAGGCTCTGTACTAACAGCTCAGAGCCTGGAGCCTGCTTCCGATTCTGTGTTTCCCTCTCTCTCTCTCTCTCTCTCTCTCTCTCTCTCTGTCCCTCCCCAACTCGTGCTCGCTCTCTCTCTCTCTCTCTCTCAAAAATAAACACTAAAAAAATTTTAAGAAAACAGCTTGACACAGGATCCCTGGGTAAAGCATACCTTGTAATTAATACTTTCATCCATATGGAAAGGCTGTCCCCTTTCATCATTTTTTAGCTGTCTCTGCAAAGAGAAGGGAGGGAGCATTTCAAAAACTTACTTACCTACTGATACAAATAAGCACCCCCACCCCACCCAGAGAAGGCAGAAACTTGAAGTAGCTACCAGTTTGGGGGTTTCACCTGACAATGAGAAACTAACCACCTAAGTAATTGTATGTATTGGGGAGTCAACTTTACTTGGTGAAGAACACTGAATTGAGAATTAAAATTCATGTTTGAATCCTGGCCCAATCTCTTAGTACATGTGTGATTTTTAGTAAATTACTTAAGATCTCTTTAATATTTTTTTCAGTGATAAAATTGGAGATTAATGACACTTGCCCTCATAATCTCCCATATGGTTGAGATAATTAAATGAGATGTTACATTAAAATGTGCCTTGTGAACTCTAAAGTGCTATGCAAATATAAGATACTGATTGAACACATTTGATGACACAAAAATGTCTCGTGGAAATTTTTCTACCAACCTCTGTGACAGAAAACAGCTTTGAATCTCTAACAATAGAGCATACAAAGAAATGGCTGTTACATAAACAGCTTTTCCATGTCTACAAACCATGCGTACCTACTAAAAACAGCTACCAAAAATTACAGAAGTAAGCAAATTCTTCCAGGTAGTTGCTTTCTCTTGCTTTCACTGAGCTTTGGGGAAATATTTTTTAACTTTTAGTCTATTCCTTCTAACTGGTTTCTGATGTACATATGAAGGATAACTCTCTAGATGCTCACTCTTTCCAGAAAGTATTTACTTAGAGAAAATTAGAATTTAATTTATACTGGATGATCAATACAGACCTTTATGCATGCAATACATCTAATACACTGCAGCCAGATTAATTTCCCTAGTCAGTGATTAATTGCCTACTCTGTCCCAGGCGCTGGAGAAGGTGCCTGGAATACAACAGAGAGCATGATGGGTAGGGTCTCTGCCCTCCTAAATGTCAAATCCATAGTTTCGTTTCAGAGCTCATCTTTCTCAACCTCTGTGACATTTGATTTTGTTGCCAATTTACCTTCTTGAAACTTCCTTCTCTCTCAATTTTGAAGGCATAATTCTTGCTTAAGATAGCCGATACGATTGGCCAAGTTCCTCAACCTGAATTTCCAACCCCTTTTCCTTCATCACCTTCCAGCCAGGGGTAAGAATGTGTTGTAGTTTTGCCCCCATTAGATGTGAGATGAAGTCTACGCTAATGTTCCTGCAACAGATAGGCGGCACTCCTTCTCTTCCTCATTCCTTTGGCTAATATGTAGATGTGTTGACGAGACCTGTAGTCACCAGCCTGCAACTATAAGGCAAAGTGAAGAGAATGGCTTTGCGGTAGTTCCAGTCTACTAGAAAACTACGCCAAGTTAATTCTAATTCATCCTCAGTCACAGCTTAAATCTCCTCAGAGAGACCTCCCGAAACGTCCCGATCTAAATTAGCACCTCCTACTAGATATTTTCATAGCACTCTGTGATTTTCCTTCATATAACTTATATATTTTTAGTTCTGTATTTCACTGTGTTAGTATTTATTTTACATCTTTCTCCTCCACCAGAAAGCAAAGGAATAATTAAATCTTTCTATAGTCATTCTATATTCAGTGTCTCACAGATTATCTACCACGTATTATGTGCTTCACAAATACGTGTTGAAACTTGATGACTTCTCCAGAGTTAGGTTTCCAACTACCCTCTGGGTATCTCTACTTGAATGTTTGGCAGGTCCCTCAAAACCAAAGACCCAGAGTAGATTATATCTGTACTGAATTTCTTTTCCCAGTTAATGGCATCACAAGAAACCAAAGCCAGAAACCTCCAAATCTCCTTACCTTTCTTCACTCCTTCCCTTCCCCTCATATTCGTCTGGTATCCAAGACCTGATTCTATCAACTTAATATTTCTTCATCCTGCTCTTCATCCCCTCAATACTGTTCACCCTTCTGTACTTCAAGTCTTCATGTTACCTGCAGTTCTACAGTATTACTCTTGTAGTAGACTGCTACTTCATCTTCCTGTGTATTTGAAACCCACTCTTATTGATGATCTTCAACTAACCAACCATTATACCCATTTTATAGATCAGAAAATGAAGGCTCCAAGGATTTCAGAAACTTATAACCTCAGATCGCTCAACTAGTGAGTAGCAGAGCTGAAATTTACACTGGTCCATACCCCAAAATCAGGAGACCTGGGAGACATCTAGACTTCAGCAAGACCAAGCTCCAGTACAGGCATCCTGAATTAGAAGAGTATGCCTCTATGTGGATTCCCACCCCACCCCCGAAGTCTGTATATTTCTTGAGAACAGAGAAAAGATCTTCATTTCATCCCTTTCATCACACATCACCTACCCCTTCCCCAGCACACTACATAGTATGTGTTAAAAAAAGAAAAAAAAAGAAGGAAAGAGAAATAAGGAAGGATTCATCCAAGGGAGAAAAAAAGGAGGAGGAGGCAAGGTGATAAGACCTGAGGAAGAAAGAGATAGGAACAAGAAACATAACTCACTTTGTTTAGATTCTTGTTCAGAAGTTATGCCTTTGCAAAAAAAAATGTTGGCTTGAATTTTGGCTGATGTTTTACTTACTTCAGCACAGGGAAAATTCCAACTTGGCCTTTTCCCTCAGGAACGTTTATGAAGAGTTAAGAGTTATATGATGATGTGAGGTAAAGAAAGTCAATTCACATACACCCTTCTTCAAAGTAAAAGTTCGCAGCTAAGTGCCACCTAGTAAATCACCCCTCCTCTAAAAGCTCTGCCCTCTCCCCTTCAAGACAATTACAGTCTAAAAAGCCGATTTGATTTGTCACATTTTTTTTTTACCATTTTGTGCTTTAAGAGTAATTTGGGGCTGTATTTAGGGCTGCAATTTCTCCTCTAAAGGAACTAAAAGCCTTATTCTTTTCAGTCTCATAATTAACCTACCATGCCACTTCACCCAAATAATCTTCTGGAAATTTAACAATGTACCCCCAAATCTTTTGTAGGCTGGATTTGCCTCAGCACCACTAAATCACTCAGTATCATGTTCCTCATAGGCAGTGGCTGAAATGAAATATGCATACTAGGTAATTGGAAAAAGATTCTGTCTCATTTGCCTCCGCTGTTCTTCCTTGTTGGAAATGCAGAGGGAAAGAAGGCAGCAAGAAGAATACCTTCCTGCTGTCAATTTAGAAGAAAAGCCATCATCACAGAGCCACATCAGCAGGGGCGGGACCGAATTCTCTGCAGGCTTCTAACAAGCCCCTTAGACCTCGAGACAGTCATCACGGTCCCTTGACACAGAATGAGAAGACTTTCGATAAAACAATATGGTGTGCAATTACAAACACATCTTAAGTGCCCCCTACTCATTGGCTCCTTTCCATTTCCAAAATGCTCTTGTTCAGCCTTTCCAAAAAAGAATTACCTCTAGCCAAAGTGCCACATGTGCAGAGAAAGAACACATTCTGTTTTTATTTTTTTATGTGTTTCCATAATCCTAGTAATAAAACATATTAAAATGAGAATCTTCCTCATTAGGCTAGGGTTTATATGGGAGATGATTTAAAATTTTATAAATTTACTATCACTTTTATTTTCAGTTCTCTATTATTTAGAATTTAATTGTTCAATCCATGAAATAATTATAGCTAGCACTAATTGTGCTTTCCGTGTGCCAGGCACTGCTCTAAGTGCCTCATGTATATTAATTTTGTCCTCGAAAGGATCCTATGCAGTAGGTGCTATCGTTATCACTCCAACCTTTACAGATAAGATAACCGAAGCACACAGAGGTTAAATAACTTGCTCATGTCAACAGCTAAAAGTGGTGCCCGTACCATAGTGCCTCTGACTTAATACAGGCCATCATACATATGTTCGCTACTTCTTTTTCCTTTCCTTCTATGTTTTCTTTAGGGCCATTTTAGTCATGTAGTCTTTTAGAGAATGCTTACCTTTAGAAAATGTCATCAGCATATGGGGGAGATACAATGAGGCACAACCCCAAAGTCGTGGAAGTAAGGGACATAAAGTGGGCTTGGAGAATCCGTCAGAACATGTAGCGGATACAGTCAGTGTTCCCTGAATATCTCTGGGACTCCTACTCATCCAGCTTTCCCTGCAGTTGGAAGGAGCCATGTGACTAGTTCCGGTCACCAGTCTTTGAGCAGAAGTAAAGCCAACTGAAAAAGTATACTGGGCGACAGAGCATACAACTGTGTCAGATGCCACTGATAGGTCAAATACTGTGAGAAATGAGAACTGATTATGACATGTAGCAATTATGGGATTTTAGCAATAGGGAGGTCATAACCGAGCATGATAAGAACAGTTTCTCTGTAGAAATTCATTAGTAGCATCATTGAATCAGTAATGTAGAGTATAAGAAACTATTTCGCTAGTGGGTACAGAATTTGCCTAAATAGAAGTTAATCAATGATTGGCATAGAGCTATAGAACCTGGATTCTTCTCACACTTCATGCTGTTCTCTTACCTAATCCACTCAAAGTCTTCCTTGTTTCATTACACATCCACATACTCACACATATATGTCAAGTTGTCATACATTGGACTACTGGTCCAACAAAGTCTTTTACTCTTTTACAGTAGTGCTATACATCTGTATTTTTACCATGGTCCTATGGTAAGTAGAGAGTACTTCTGAGCCCCCTAACTTTGGACTTGGTCATATGATTTGATTTGGTCAATGGGACATTAGCAGAGACAATCTATGCATAAAAACTTAAATTTGTTTGAGCCACTGTACTTGCTCTCTTATACATCCAGACAACCCTGAAATAGTCCATATACTGAGGATAGCCCACTGGTCCCATAGAAACTCCCAAATCTAACCTGCAACCTGGAGCCCAGTCCAGCCAATTGCAGCCAAACTTTAGCTGACCTGCGGAGGCATGCATGAGAAATAAATGCTTTTCTTCCCCCTAGAAGCCACTGAGCTTTGCAGTGGTTGGTAAATGACATTATTGTGAATACAGCTGACTGAGACAAAATTTGAATTCCAAATGTCCCAAATGTCCTTAGAAAATAAGGTACAAAGTTTTGCCTGGACTCTTCGCTAATTACAAGCCTCAGATTGATCCCAGAATTCCATTAAGCCACTCCACCCAATACCCACACCACATAGTAAAATTGGTTCATTCTCCTCTTTAAAAATCATACTTTAGGAACGGGAAGAGGTGTAAGTAGTACTGTCCAACCACCTCTTTTTACATCTGATAATACCCAGGAGGTGAAGTGACATGTCAAATATCATACTACTAATCACATAGAGCAGCTACTAGAATCCAGATTCCTGACTCTTATTTCAGTACTGTTTCCTCTGTGTCACATTCCCTATCTTACTTCCAAACTGAGAACTCTCAGGTTCAAGCTATATTCAGAAACAAGAAATCTAGGATTTAACATTATAAATACTCATTCTCTTGTCACCCATACTATCTTCTTTCCCTTTTTATAAACTCATTTCTCTCCAGTGTCTGAACCACTCCAACACACACACACACACACACACACACACACACACACACACACACTTGAATTCTTTAGTCTGTAACTATTATTCTATTATTCTATAGCCTCCAAAAATCTCAGTTTCATCAACAATTAATATAGATTTAAAATTTTTTCACTGGGAGACGGTATAAAGAGTGATGTGTCCAATAGAATTATAAAGTTTTTGAACTAACAACTTCATTTTACAGTGAAGGAAATTGAGTCCTAAAAAAGTAAGATGACTTGTCCAAGGCCACACGACTGGTTAGCAAAAGAGAAGATACCGGATCCCAGGATTCCTGACTCTTCTCTAGCATCTGCTTCCCAAACCCTACCATTTATAATCAACAATATATACACATTTGTGCCTTTGTGGTTATTAATCTCATTACTTCAGGAGAAGTTAATTTTGGATTCCTTTTTCAATATATTAGTTCTTGACATCTTTTTATCTGGAATGGAGATAGAGGTTTTTGTATTAGAGTGTAATCCAAATAAGTGTTCTTGAGGGATTTCAAAAGTCAATATACTTTTACTCTTTAAAAAAAAAATCATCTCTCAAGAGGATAGTGACTTGCCTTTGCATCACAGTGCTTTGAGACAAAAACATAATTTGTATATTAAAAAAGCACCTTTCATCTTCTCATCTGTACAGTTCAGTGCTTACAAAAACAACTCATTACTTGTTTCTTCACCTTGTGTCTCTTTAGAAAAGAGGGGAAACACAAACACTCAAAAACTAAATCATTTGTCCGCGGTTGGATAGGAAGGCACTAATTTAGCACATTGCCTTTGCAAAATTCTGGTCTGAACTTCTTGTATATTAGTAATACTAATGCTAATTCCCACAAAATAACATTCATTGAGTTATACTAGGTTCTAGGCACCATGATATGAACTTTTGTATGCATTAACTTATTTCTTCCAGATGATGGTAATCTTAGTATGTAGTATTATTATCTACATTTTAGAGAGGAAGATGAATCTTAGAGGTGTTACATAATTTTTCCAAGGTAACAGCAGAATGAACATACCCAGTTGCTGGCAAGGATGGCATGTATTTCTTACAAAATATCACTGGGTCAGGAGTGGGAAAGGGCCTCGACTCTCACACCAAAATAATGAACAAAATAGTTTCTGGGGGTTTTATGGTGAATTGCTGTAAATACATGCATATATATATATATATATATATATATATATATATATATACACATATATATACACACACACACACACACACACCTACTTGTTTGAGTCACTGTGAATCTGTGGGGAAAATGGATTTGAGCTACTTTATAAAGGTAAATTAAAAATTAGTCTTGGGGCACCTGGGTGGCTCAGTCAGTTAAGTGACTGACTCTTGGTCTCGGCTCAGATCATGATCTGAGGGTTCATGGGTTCAAGCTCCATACTGGGGGCTGACAGCACAGAGCCTTCTTGGGACTCTCTCTCTCTCCTTCTCTCTCTGTGTCTCCTCTCTCTCTCTCTCTCTCTCTCTCTCTCTCTCTCTCTCTCTCAAAATAGAAATAAACTTACAAAAATTAGTCTTTTTTATCAGAAGTTCAGATTGTGGTTTCCTTTGAAGAGGAAGGAGTGCTCATGACTCAGAGGGAAGCCCAAAGGGTCTTGTGCAGTGTGAAGAATGTTCTGTATTTTGTTGTCGGAGGTTATGTAGGTGTGTTTACTTTGTGAAAATGCATCGAGCAAAACACATGTTTATGCGGTTTTCTGTGTGTATGTTATGTATCATTAAAGCTCACATTAAAATTAACCTTTGAAAATGTCTAAAGACATACTGAGAATAGAACCACTGTCTGCCTCTGAAGAAACTTTACATTTACCAGCTGTGAACCAGGTGGGGCAGCGTAACAGAGGTCATACTTCTGAACTTTGAAGATGACAGGTCTTGTTCAGTTCTATCCCAATTAAGGATTTCTAAGCTTCAAAAGCCTTGCCTATGAAAACAAAGGGACTGAATTCAGTGAGATCTATTACAGTATTCACTGTGTTTCATCGTTGCTTCATCTCCCAGTGTGTTAGTTCAGGAAACAAACACTAAGATGGAATTAAAGGTGCAATAGATTTCTTGGGGAAAACAGTGGAGGAGGCTGAGAAAGATGTCAGACTGTAGTGTAAATCTGAACTTTGTGAAGGTGAGAGGGCAGGGGTCATGGATAATGCTTTGAAAGAACCAAGTTTGGGGAAAGGGAGAAATAATGAATTCGGTTTTAACGTTTTGAGCTCGAGGTGTTTTTTAGACATCAATTCTGAAATGTCGAAGGGCAGTATGGGTCTGGAGTGTGCTTCAGTTGCACATTTGAGAGTCATCTGCATATAGGTGGTAATAGAAGCCAGAGGCATAATGAGACAGCTTAGGGACACAGTACCAAGTGAAAAGGGAAAAGGGCCTCAAGCATTGATGACTTCTGATATTTAAAGTCAGGAAAAAGGAGGATGAGCCTGTAATGATAACAAGTCCACAAAGACGAAGCAAGCAGAAAAGGATTGTGTCCAGTCAAGGGAAGAAAGAAATGATCAATAGTGACAAACACAACAGGGAGGTCAAGTAAGAAGCAGCCTGAAAACATCCATTGGATTTAAAGACATGGAGGCCATTGTTGATCTTAATAAGAACTATCACAGTTCAGTGATGGGGACAGGCCAATCTCCCTATATAGTGGTGGGGGGTGAGTAGGCAGGGAGACAGAGGTGGAGATAGAGTACAAATCAAAAGTGCAAGTGAACAGATTGTCTTGTGAGAGGATGCAAACAGCTGTTCTATTAAACAGGAGGAAAGAAGAATAGATTAGATACAGATGTAGACAGAGATATGTTTGGAAATGGGAAGATGAGAGATCACAATCTTATCTAGTAGTTTCCATTTTCTCAGTGAAAATATCATCTGCTGAGAGCAATGGAAAGGATAGAGAAGTTGAAGGATTCTGAGGAAGAGAGTTTGAAAGTCTTTTCGGAAAATGGGGACAGGAATTGAGCAAAAACTTGTGGCAAGTTGAAAGGCCCATTTACTGTTGTTTTTATACATTTATGGTCGATCCAGTGATCTGGGTTGTGAGTTGCAACCCATCTTTGGGTAACTTGGAGAGGACTTTCTGCCAGTTGGGTGCCATGAAAAGTCAAAGGTGTATTTAGTGTTATTAAAATAATATTGCATGGATTCATGGTTGAAGGGGGAGATTAATAAAGGAAGGGAATGATGGATTAAGAGTCTTGGAGAGAACCCAGCACCTGAACATCTTTGTCCCCTGGCTTTTAAGCAACTCTTCTAAAACCAGTCACTTTTGTTCCCAGGAAAAACATCATATAGCAAATTTTACGTTTGAAAAAACACTGGCATTTATGTTAGCAAGCACATCAAAAAAAAATTGTCCTTGCCTTCATGAAGTTTGTATTCTAATGAAGTCAGACTAACAATATTTCTTCTAGGACAATACTATTGAATAGAAATACCATGTGGGCCATATATATAATTTTAAATTTTCTTGTAGTCATATTAAGATGAGTAATGAAAACAGGGAGACTTGCCAGATTTTTTTAAAAAAGGAATATACTTACACTAAAAACTCATTCCTTGTTTATGTGAAGTTCAAATTTAACTGGGAATTTGGTTCTCTTATTTTTTAAGTCTGTTCATCTAAACAGGTAAAATAAATCGTAAGATTCTGTTTATTTTCTTATCACTTCAACATGTAATCAGTGTTTTAAAACTTTAGATATTTTAAATTTTAGTTAATTAAAAGTAAATAAATTAACATTTCAGCTTCTTATTCACCCTAGCCACACTTCAGGTGTTCAGCAGCTATAGGTGGCCACATATTAGAGATATTGTAGCTACTGCATTGAACAGCACAGCCCTAGGGCATAAACTCCTGAAGTCATAAACGATGCTCACCTTTGTCATCTCCCGTGTGGACTAGCATAGTGGCAAGGCTCTGTAATTACCACCTACAGAAGGAGATATATTTGAATAGAAAAGATATACAAAAGATATACAATAATGAGCAGAGAAGTAGTATATGAATTGAACAAAAGGGCCTTCTAGAAGCCCAAGAAATTATACCCTTCGGACAGAAACTTATATGAAAAAGATGGCCCTTAGAGAAACACTTTCATAACCAACTGGAATCTAATTTTAAAAGAAAAATAAATCGTGTGTACCTCAGCAATATATACAGAGACAAGGAAATGGTGTCTTTTAAAAAAGTTTCTATCCCAGCTTGCACCAGACATTTCTTTATCTGCATTTCACATGGAACTCAATTCCTAACACGAATATATTTTCCACAGAAACAGCATAACAAACTCCATAGCTATAAAGACAGCAAAGACAAACTCTCCCTCAGAATTCCATAGAGCAAAGAGTCGTGAAGTTGGGTATCTCTGATGAGCATGGCTATTTTCTCTAAATCCTCTCAGGGTGTTTTCTGTTTTCCAAAATGAAAGCAACCTGGAAATTATTTACTTCACGGTGGAGACCCAGAAGAAGAGTAATGGCAGGCTGAAAGCTCACAAAAGAGAAGGCTGAAGCTGTCCTTTTCCTCAGGGAAAAATAATCTGAGTCTGATGCAATGCAGTCATTTTCCCCCGCCATTCTTTTTATCTGCCCAAGCTGTGTTCTCCTAGAGCATTCATCAGACAGCTCTTTCTTGGTTAGCAGAGAGACTCTGTATGAATTCTAACCCTGCTATATGATCCATCTTGGAAAGAGGAAAATCTAATGAAAGAGGAGGGGAGATCATTCTTGTATTGATATTTACATTTCCCAGAACATATAAAACTATCATTTTTAGGATCACCAGACCAGACTCCCACTGAGAAAAATGTTGTTTTATTCAGAGAGGTGACTTACCTGGAGCCCCTTTGAATTGGAGACACTTTTAATTATACTCTTCTCTTCACTCCTCAAATAAAACTCCTATAATGGTTCAGTTTGCGTGAAGTTCCCCTCCTTTGTATTTTTAGTCTCCTGAAGTTAGGACTTATTATATCATTTTTAATTAGTTAAAAGGTTAATAGTATAAACTTCTGAACTGACAAAACAATAATTGCTTTCCAATCTGTAAGTGTTTGGGTTTTTTTTTTAATGACAATTACAGGACTGATATTTGAAGTTAGCATCTACCTTCTTATTACTGGTAAGGTTAATGTCCTGGTTTGTGGGGAAGGATGACATAAAAATTTTAATGATCTTATAGTGGTTGGGTAATGTTTGAACATTGGAAGGATGACACTCAAGTATACTCCCCCCTAGTAGTTTTTTGAGGCAGGAACTCAGGAGCAATAATGTGAAAAGAAAGGTCATCATTTGGTGAAGAATAATTTACTTCTACTACTTAGCATTTACTAAGAACTGACAAGTTATGAGTCCTTAAATACATTCAGCTCTCAAGAACAACTGTTCTTATCTTTTTCTTCTCGTTAGTCTCCAAGCTGGTATAGCAAACTTACAGAAAGATAACATGGCCTAGGATAGAATTAGAGTCCTGGCTGGAAATAATTTAACTCTCCTTCATCATAAAAAAAAATAATAATAATGTTTTACTAGCTCTGTGAGTACAAGTACAAAATTGTTGGAGACCGTTCTCTGTGGGTTGCATATTTCTGCACATTTTGCAAGAGAAGCGCTGATTGCTCTTTTATCATGGACTATATTTTCAAGGATGTACAGTAAGCAGCCTTGGAAGAAGAAGATAGTATTTCCCTCTGAAACAGAGATACTCTGCATGTTTGTCATCCAGTATAATAAAGATAATGCCTCCCGGAGAGAAAACACAGAAATGCTTACTGCCTATTATAAAATATTTGGGTTCCCTAAATTTAGAGTTGCCTCTGCATGTGCAGCTGTCACTTGGCTCCCATTGTTGTTTCTTTTTTCCACCACCCTGCGGGAATCAGGGAACTGGCAAAAGAAAAAAAATTCTTATATTCTTACCATTGCTGTCACTGTAAGTAATAAACAGTCCTTTGTCTCTTACTCAGGGATTTTTTTGTCGTCTGCCACCAGTATCCACAAAATGGTGGCAGTCTTACTTGCTAGCTTGCAAGTGGTAAAATCTCAAAGCATTCACAGTTCTTAACAAGAACAGGCTAGGAAAAGAGGCACAGAGATGTAGGCTTTACCACTCAGATACCCGCTCCTGATGTTTTCTTTCAAGCTGAGGCTGGAGAGAGCAGAAAGTGAGGGCTTTCTGAGGCACAGGCTCTCAATGAACTGTAGCACACTAGTGCACTGTAAACCGTTCATCAGTGTGCAGTTTGGGCTCAATATGTAAAATGTATTTTTGCTGCAACTGGGGGCGTAAGCCCTTATGGTGATGGCCATAAGATGCTGAGCTTATGTGACCATACAGTGTAAAATAGAACACAGTATTCCTTGCTAAGGATAAGAGATGAGAGGTTAAATTCAATCTAGCAGGAAACAGAACTGAGCAGTCACTGGAACATGTGAGGATCTTGCTTTATAAATGTAAAAGTATTGTCAGAACATTCAAAAATTTGATTCAAACAGGGACTGGAGCTGAAGTCCTGAAGTGTGACTAGTTGAAGAGGGTAGTTACTTCAGTAAGTTTTTTCAGTTTTCCAAAACTTTTCCCTTTTTTTAAAAGTAAGATTTACCTTTTCATCTTTTCAAGTGCATTGCCGCCCAATCTAGAAATCAAACATGCCACAAAAACATAAAGTTAATGAATCACAGATCTGGAATGTCCCCAGCTATGGGTTGAGTTGATGCTGCCAATCCCAGTGTCCACAAGGAATCGCCCACCCCAACCCCCACCCCACCCACCCCCACACACACCCAGAGGGTTTGTTTTCACAGGAATTTACAAGTTACACCAGAGTCTAAATTTAGAGCTGAGCAAACAGACGGCACTTACCCAGTACCCTTTTACTTGGCACACCTTCCTTGGTGTCCTTTTAGAAGCAATGGGGATATGCTCTCCCTCAACACTCTAAGCCCCCTCTCAGAACTAGATCCATGTAGGTACTGTGTGAACAGAGTTAAGAGATTTATTACTTTGGGCTCAGTTCCAGACCTCAAATGTAAAGCTTTGGCAGTCATATCCAAGGGATAAGATAAGAGAAATGTATCTCATGAGTCCTGGCCAGAGACAGAATCCAGGAGAAGATCTTGGGCCTCTGGAGAGAAATCCCAAGATAAGAGAGGGATTCCACATACCACAGACAACAAGTGACATGCAAGGAGGACCAAGTACAAATGGGCTTCACTTAACCCTGCCCTGCCCTGTTAAGAATGTAGAAGAGCTCCCTCCATGCCAGTCCAAACGACCTGCCGCCCTCAGACATTTTGGTTTCTTCCCTAATGATAAGGTAAAAAAAAAAAAAAATAGCCTCCGTGCTTATGAAGTCCTAGAGGTTGAGCTATACAGGAAGTAAACTCTGTGAATCTCTGGAGAACAAAGAAAAGTGATTTATCTTAGGAAGAACTTCACTCTTCACCTTTGATGAAAAGTAACAAATAAGCAAGCAAGCAAGCAAACAAACATACATATTTTAGGTTAATGTGTTCATGACTACTGGCTATGTTCACAGTTGCACTCTGCAAAGGAAAACCCAGCTGTCTTTCTATTGAAGATGTCTTAAATAAGAAAGCCCTTTTCAGGAAAGTCCAATTTGAGGATGGCTGTATGTTTTAATGAAGACTTTTGACCCCTGGGAAATATAAGAAGGAACGTCCAGAAGGAGTGATAATAGATTTTCTGCCTTTTAATCCTGATGGGAAAGCTTATTTTGAAGAATTTCAATTCTTAATGCAGATACACAACAGATGACACAACTGAGTAACTGCTAAGAGGTCAATTTGTCCCCAGCAATCTTTTCACGTTTTGATTCTCTACTAAAACTCAATTCTTAGGTTCACTAGAGAGAAGGAAGGAAAAGAATGTCTCTTGCTTCAAACTCATAATGGCATCCAGCTCTGCTTTGCCCACTTTAAGTAGATTGCTTGGTTTGGACGCTCACACTGTTTTTTCTGGAAACCACTCATACTTCTGGGTTGTACTCCCAAACCACTAGAAGTCAGTCGTCTGGCTGAGAAGGAATTAGACTCCAAGTACTTTCTTTTATGACTTTATTTTACTTGCTCCTTTTGAGCACCCTGTACTTTAACAAACACAGAATACACATTTATTGACAACTTTTTACAATGATGTCCTACAGGAAGATTTTGTTGTTACCCACTCCTTCCCAAGTTTTACTGCAAAAGAAGAAGGCCTGCTGAATCCAGCTGGTGACTCCCATGGAAAAGTTTACCACAGAAACATTTGCAATCAGTTAAGACTTTGTCCCATAATGCTTAGCAAAGGAAGTTGAAAACAATTCGGAATGGAAATAGAATTCTATATGCCCAACCTTAGAGCTAAGTTTCTAAGCATCCCCCTTGGAAGATGTGGGGTTTTTTTTCCTCATTGTTTGGTGCCCAGTGAATGGAGATGACTATGTCTTTAAGAGTTTTATTCACTGTGCTCGTGTCTGCATCTGTATAGAACATTATCTTCCACTTGGCAGGTCACTTAGACTTGCCCACATCTGGTTCTGCTTTCATTTCTATTACCCTATTCGTTTCTGGCCAGCACTCAAAAAGAGCTGCAAGTTTATAGGTGCCACGGAGGCATATGGTTGAAAGGAATATTTTCCCTTTTACCAAGCTCCTATTTCTGTTTTGATTTTCCCCCTATTTTTCACTTAATTAAGAAGAATTATAATTGAGCAGAAGCTTTTATTAATATTCTGGAAAATGACCTTTTAAAGAGGCATTTTAGAGTGGTCTGAATGCTTAGAAACTTGACTTTTACTCCTGACTACAGACTATATTGACAAGCAGTTCTTTATGGAAAGACCAGGGGCTTCAGAGTTTGGTACAGTTAATTCCGAGTCCAGTTGTGCCACTCATTGGTGAGCTGAATCCTGGATTTTCTCATCTGTATTTACAGGATAAAAGGGAGTCGACATGTTTAGGTTGTTGCAAAGATTAACTCTGAACACGTGATAAGTGCCTGGTAAAAGGGAAGTATTATTAATAAAGAATAGCTCTTAATGCTTTGTGGCAGTAAAATGCACCATTCTGATCACACTCAGCAATTAAAAGGAAAACTTGCTGGTTTTCATCTCTGTGAGATTTAATTATTATGTAGCGGTTTTCCTTTGGGCCCAAAAGAATGTCACTGCTAATAATAAAGGCTGTGGAGGCTTACTGAGCCATAGAAGTTTTATTTGCTTAATGTGAGAGAATAGGCCCAAGGACAACACATTCATGGTTCAGGAAAGAGAAACAAATTACTATAGAAGCAAGAGCATGCTGAACATGTCAAAGAAAAATACAACACTGATAAACATGAATATAAGTCCTGGTACCAGGAATAAGGTAAAACTGTGATTATTTACCGAAAACCCAGAGTGTTGACCTTATAAAACAGACAACAAGATCAGCCGAAGGAAACCACTTTCTGTCCATCTTTCTCCTCTATACTCTTGATTATAATCAGCTTTGGCTCTCAAGTGACAGGAAAAGAAAGGCTCCAGCTAGGTAAGACCAATGCCAATCTTAGCTAACCCATTTGAGATGACCAAGTGGAGTTGCCTCAGAATGTCAGTGCCACTGTAAAATCTACTCCCAGTAAGTAGTAAAATCAAGCACAGAGACTTCCCTACAGTCACCTAGTACAGTCATAGACATGAAAGAAAATGAAGTTTAAAATAAAGAATTTGAGGGGCGCCTGGGTGGCTCAGTCGGTTAAGTGTCTGACTTTGGCTCAAGTCGTGATCTTATGGTTTGTGATTTCGAGCCCCACATTGGGGTCTGTGCTGACAGCTCAGAGCCTGGAGCCTGCTTCGGATTCTGTGCCTGCCTCTCTCTTTGCCCCTCCCCCATGCGTGCGCGTGCACTCTCTCTCTCTCTCTCTCCCTTCCTCTCTCTCTCTCTCTCTCTCTCTCAAAAATGAAAACATTAAAAAAATTTAAATAAAATAAAGAATTTGAACATTTCTTAAAAGACAACAAATTTTAGGTGTTTATTTCACTCTTGGAGTCAAGCAAAGTTGAATAAGATATGCTGTATTACTTTGATAGGATTTCCATAATCAGCTGGATTTAAAGTTTGATTCTTCTGTGTGCGTGCTGCTGTTTGCTGTAGCAGGGGAGAAATTTATGACTTTTATCTGTAGAACAGCAATTACTTTGTACACTTCCTAACAATTTCTCAGGTACCCCAAGACAGCCACACTCATCTGTCTATATATTCTCTAAAAATATATTTTGTTTCTTCTCCCTCTGTCTCAGGTGAGGCTGACTTTCATAAAGAAATACAGGGATTCTGGTAAACACTGGAGTTTTTCTTCACTCTTTTTTTTTTTTTTTTTTTTTTGTCTCCTATTTGGTATCACTTACTTCCCTCTGGGTCATTTCAATGAAATTAGACTTCACCGTGCCATACTAAATAAAGGAAAAGAGGAGCATGAATTAATGAAGTTTGGGTAATATAATTCTTTTAATGAAATCCAGGTTTATTGCTTTAAAGAGGCTATGGTAATTAAAACTAGACTGAGAACTGCTTCGTTGAGATTCAAATTTAATAAATAACGAAGCAAGATTTGCAATTAGATTATCATATCCGGGCGCCAGCCCAAGTATTGCCAATGTCTGCTTATATTGTAAGTATACTATTTTATTCATTTATTCATTCATTCTTCCAACACAAACTTATTGAGCACGTATTATTTGCCCAGCCATATGCTAGATGCCAGAGACAGAATGGTTAACGAGAAAGGATTGCTTCTTCACCTGATTGCCTCTTGTATACCTGAAAAAACTTTTCTTCTAATTATTCTTTCCCCCTATGATCTTACTTACATTATTCCATATATTCAAATAATCACAAACTCACAATAAGTCAAAATTAATGAGGCTTTTATTCTAGTTCCTCCCCACCCCCCGCCCCCACCAAGGGCAGCAACTGATCAGCAACTCTTTCTTTTTCTGCAGGCGTGTGTCTTAAAAGATAAAAAAAACAAGAAAACAAACAAACAAACAAAAAACCTTCCTGAATCTATTTTCTTTTTCTCTGACAATTTGCAGGAAATAAATGACTTTTGTTCTGAAGAGGCCCATCAGGTTAGCCTTTTCTTTATCCCTTCTATACCAATTATTACAAAAGTTCTAACAAACAAGTTAGAAATATTATGAAGTCAGGCAAATATGGTACAGTAAAAACATGGGGGAAATCCATTTTGGTGGAAAGAAGCTGAAACCTCCAGTAGATCACAATAATACTGTTGTCTCAGGTGGAAAGTGACTTTGGAAAGTTACGGTTACACACACAAGTGTTACGCAATGTTTAGTGTTCAGAAGTACACCTGCCTTCAGCACTAACCATAAAGGGCACAGACTCCTGTAAGGAGAACTGGTCTGGCAGTCCCATCTCTGCTGTGACCTTGGGCCAGTCCCTTCTTCACTTAGGAATGCAGCGTACTCAAAAGCACAGTACTTGAAATCAGAAGCCTGCTCCGATTTGCGAAGGTGGGCGAAACTCTTTCCAACAGTGGGCTCTCATTTCAAAATGATGAGGTCAGGCTATAAGTTCTCTGTAAGAATCTTCAGTGTTAACATTCTTCATTTCTAGAATTAGAATGAGTGTCAGAGTTGTTTGCCAGGTTGGGGAAAAAAATGGTTCTGAATGGCACCTGCCCACTCACCATTCTTCACACTACTCCTCTTGGGATCATTACATTGGACCACCCAAGGGTAGAGGAGAAGGTGGTTGGTCCCACGTTATGGGTTGAATTGTGTTTCCCACCCCCAATTTGTATATTGATTCCTAACCCCCAGTATCTCAGGTTGCAACCTTATTTGAAGATAGGGTTTTTAAAGAGTTAAAAGAGAGAGTTTAAAGAGTTAAAATGAGGTCATTAGGATGGGCTATAATTCAATAAGACTGATGTCTTATAAAAGGAGGAGATTTGGACACAGAGATACACACAGAGGAAAGGTGATGTGAAGACACAGGAAGAAGACGACAGCCCTCTACAAGCCAAGTGGAGAAGTGGGGAATAGATCCTTCCCTCTCAGCTCTCAGGAGGAACCAGTCCTGCGAACACCTGAAACTCAGACTTGCAGACTTCAGAACTGGGAGACAATAAAGTTCTGCTGTTTAAGCTGTGCCGTTTGTGACACTTTGTTAAGGCAGCCCTAGCAAACTAATATACCCCATGAGCTAGTTCCAAGAAAACAAAAAGGGTTCTGACTATCCCAAAGCAAAAACAAAGCAATAGGCTTGGATCCTAGACCTCTTGCCCCATCTAACCACACACCCCAGTTTGCATGTTTCCCCCTCATGGCACAACTTCTCCAGTGTCTCCCACTCCCCAAAGCTGCCAACGGGCACATTTTAAACCAGATCTAAATATGCTGATGTGATTGATGTCAAGGATTTGTCTGATTTGCCCAGGCTTCTCCATCTTCATTCCCTGTCCCACAATGGTCTCCTTTGTAAAATTAGTTGGTAGGATTTGATAGTGAGAACCCCATTTAGCTACAATAACTGCATATGTGGCAGGCGATAGAGCCACTGAAGCAATTTGAGAAGAGAAATGATGTAATTAAAAGGTGCTTTAGGAAGATCAGTACCAACAATGCAAAGGAGGGGTTAGAAGGAGAGAGAAGTAGAGGTTGAGTGACAACAATCATAATTGTTCAAATAGGTGATGTGACCAAATGGTCAGTGGGGTTAGATTAGATCAATAAGTGATTCTCAAATTTGAATGTGGGCCAGAATTGCTTGGAAGACTTCTTAAAACAGAGATTGCTAGGCCCCACCCTTAGAGATTCTGTGTCAGTAGGTCTGGGGGAAAAGACCAGAATTTCTATTTCTAACAGGTTTCCCAAGTGATGCTGATTCTACTGTTTAAGGGACCGCACTCGGAATCACTGGGTTAGATTGTCACAGCCATGACACTCTAGAGAATTTGGGCTCCAAGTTCTAGCTTAAATAAATTTTTTTTCAAGTTTGGCTTTTGGCAAAAACAGGGTTTATTTATGCTTTCGATTTTGTTTTTGGCCTGAATCATCCAAGCTATTAAATACACAAGAGTGCCAACTGAATGATAATTGATCGTGCAAAATTCTGCCTGAGGTGGGGCCACATTAACCAGCAATTAGAGGCCTCAAAATCTAAAACTGAGGGGGAAAGATCATGAACTGGTGTCCTCAAATCTGGCTAAGGCCTTCTTCAATTTAAAAACCCAGGTGACTACGAATTCTATTCCTCCAGCTTTCCTATCCCAGTTGAGAATCACTGATTTACAATCTGCAGAGCCTTTCCATTTGATTATCAAAAGCACTGGCAAATTCACACGTAACGGTTCTGTTCATCATACTATATATATATGTATACTACATATATATATGTGTGTGTGTGTATATATATATATACATATACATATGTTATATATACATATACATATATATGTGTGTGTATATATGTGTGTGTATATATATATACATATATATACATATATATACACATATATATACATATATATATACATATATATACATATATATACACATATATATACGTATATATATGTATATATATATAAGCTGAGAAAGTATTACCCCCAATTTACAGATTAAACAATGAGGCTCGATTAAAAAATGACCCTCTTTCATTTTTATTCCTTCCAGATTTTAATAATTTTCCATAAAAGATTAATGTCCCAGCTCCAGAAGTTTCTCTTAACATATATAATAGAAACAATATTGGACTGATCGTTAAATGCACACAAGCAATTTAAAGCAAATCGCCACAGAATTAAATTCCATTAAAACCAGCCAATCAGCCCTAACGGACTTCTCCATTCATAAATTATGGATTCTGCTTGAATATTCATCCGATCACATTGATCAAATTTCTGTTTCCTCTGTCTTCTTAGAATTAATTTTATATAAAGTGGTGTCAAGCTACAGATCCAGCAAATCGTCCCTTGTTAAGTGAGGGGAAAATCAGCCTCTTGTTTCTGATTTTCTTCAAGTTCACAAAGAGAAAAATCCTGAGAACTGCACTTTCTATTAAATCAAGAAGAGAGATGTGTAATGAGGAAAGAATTTTGTTCAACAATAGCAGCAGTGCCACATAGCTGACCAGCTGGAGCCCAGCCCAGCTGCGGCCCCACAGCCCGCCCTTCCAGAGAGAAGCCAGCGTGGCTCAACAGAGGTGCTCTGACAGAGGGCGTTTGCCCTCAACTTCCATCCAAGAAACCAGCCATCCTTTTCTGTAGCAGCATTTATGCATTTAGAAAACTTTACCTTCTCTCTCTCTTTCCTTTCCCAACTCCTGTCCTTTAAATCAGTTTCATGGTTCTCATGTGAGCATTGTAGTGTGTTGGGTCCATCCAGACTATCCTTGGATTTAAATGAGAAATGAGTTGTTTTTATTTCCTTGGGGACTTAATTTTACTCAATAGATGAGGGTTACACACTGACACTTTATCTTCATGAGAGAAGGAGAGAGAGAGAGAGAGACACGAGACACAGAGAAAGAGAGAAAGGGGCCTTTCTGAGATCGACGTTTCGACCTCTCCTTCCTGATTGCTATTTAAAGCACTTATTCTGACTTGGAGAAAACGTAATATATAGTTCCTTAATGTGTTTAGTTAAGGACCTCATGAATCATGTGGATTTCTCCACAACCTAAGTGGCTATTATGCTGACCCAAGGGTGTGCCATTTTGTGGACACTTCATCTTTGTGTCCCTGTTTATTTGTAGCGAGTAAGCCCAGTTCTGTAAGACACTGATTAGAGAGGCAGTGGAAGTTGTTATCTACTGTAAGTTGCATACAGCAAAAAGCTGCCAGGCAGTGTTCACATAATTGAAGATGCCGAGCTTTCAGACTTGATTGTGATTTTGGTTTGGGGCTTCCAATTCTAGCTCAGGCTCTCAATAAGTCCAAGAGTACTCTTTATCCTGAATTATTCCTTTTCAGGAACAACACTCTAACCATGAATTCTGGAGATTGCATCCCAGTTGTTGCATTTAAAACTTCCTTTTTAACTACAACAATCTCATCCTTAGTCCCTCTCGAAACTAATGAACCAAAGCTGCTTCCTTTGCTTTTACCACTGGATTTCAACTTTGCAAGGAATTTTACTAAGTAGAAAGAGACAGTGGGGGGTGGTGAGTTAGCACAACCCAGAGCTTTCTTACCAGCTGTTATACATCAAGAAGACAGGCCTTCTGTAACCCCTTCCTGGCATGCTAGTGCAAAACAAAAGCCAGACGCTCAGTGTTGATAAAGATTTTCCCAGGAAAACATATACACAACATGACACCATGAATTAATTCATATTTAAATACAATTACTAAAATGTGGTACTGTGTCTGTGTTTTGGATTACTGCAAAAAAGTGTGAGAACATAAGAGGCACTAAATAGTGTTGGTATCACTGACGTCCCCAAATGGCACCACTATTTGCTTTTTTCTCCAGGAAAGCCACTCTTTCCCACTGAGATGTAGATAAAGAACACACCGATCTGCAAAGTATAAAGAAAAAGGCTAGAGTTGGACTTCACCTTGGTCACATTTCAGAAGTGTGTTCAAGGGTTAAGTCCAGGGCACCTCCCAGGAAATGACAAATGTTTCCACAGCCCAAGTTTTGCTCACTCCCTGGCCCCCAATATCTAGACTTCAGGCTTCCAGGCTTCAAATAGTTAGAAAAAGTGTTTGGTTTGAAATAATTCCTGAGGTTTAGCTTGCCTCACAAACCACATTCTTTTTGCCCTCCTCCCCCAGCCCAGTTTTAAGGGAAAATGGCTTGGAATTCTGATGATAGACTCTCATAAAATTGTCCATATTGCTTGCTGAGGCAAATAATAATACAAGTAATAATAATAATAATAATAAATCTAAAGTACAGCATTTCTGTAGTTGCCAAAATATTTGTCTTCAATTTAGAGATATTTGCCTTCTTTTTCATATCTTAAATTCTTCCTGTAGTTTTCATTTTTTCAGTTTTCCATTTCAACAGCTTAATTTCATTTTAGTCCTACTCCCATGAAGACAACTATTTTGTGAAGTCCAAGATCCCTGGATGTACAAAAACCCTTAAGTCAGTGTCTGTAAGCTTTTTTTAACTTGCAGATGCCAAGGGTTCACCTAAAAATTCTCATTCAGTAAGTCTGATTTGGAGCCTTAAAAAGTGTAATTCACCTTCCAGTGATTTTAATGCAGAGCATGGCTTAGAAAACACTGCTATATAGCGTATCCCTACACACACACACACACACACACACACACACACTACTCCCACTTAATGATTACCATCAGAGAAGAACAGTCATTTTTAAGAGTTCTATTTGGAATTCTACTGCAGAGGATATCCTATTTTTTCTTTATGCTAAGCTTCTTGAAAAAGTGGCCAGTCTGACTCACGACTTCCTAATCCCGCTGCCCACTTACACTGGGTACAATCTAGCTTTCCTCCTAATGATTCCTAGATCATGATCAGTGATCTTTTAATCATAAAGTTCAATACTCTTCTTTAGTCCCTTGCTTCTTAAGCATATTTTCAGCCTTAATACTTGACCATCTTCAGCTTCTTGAAGTCCACTACTCCTTTGCATTAGGAGTTGTGCACTCATTCAGATGTCTTCTTATCTTTTTCTTTACTCTTTCTCTGGATCCTCATGTTCTTTCTGCTACAACCCCCCTCCCCCCCCCCCACCAAATCTGCCATTCGCTGTTTTATTTTCCATCTCCACAAATTCTCCTCTGGCAAGCTTATTCAACCCCACAGCTTCAGTACTTTTTTAAATGTTTATTTTTGACAGAGAGAGAGAGAGTTCAAGTGGGGGAGTGGCAGAGAGAGAGGGAGACACAGAATCCAAAGCAGGTTCCAGGGTCTGAGCTGTCAGCACAGAGCCTGACCTGGGGCTCGAACCAACAAATCATGAGATCGTGACCTAGGCCAAAGTTGGAGGTTTAACAGACTGATCCACTAATGTGCCCTTCAGTCCCACAGCTTCAACAGCATCTCCTCAGCAGGAGCTCCCCGGATCCATCTCTCTACTGCTGACCTCTCTCCCATCTCCATTCTTCTCACTTAATTGTTTGCAAGACTTCCTCAGCTGGCTCTTCTACACCTCCAGAGCAATATAGTCAAAAGGGAATTAATCTCTTCTCCCAACCCCACTGCTCATATGGTATTTCCTGCTTTTGTAAATAGTAGCTCAATCCTCTCATCTGTTGGGGCTCTAAGCTGAAACATCATCTCTGACTGATTCCTACCACTAGCCCACAGCATTCAAACATGGGTCTAGCCCTGTTGGTTCTTCCACCCAGATGTCTCCAACTCAGTCTCATTCTCTCTAGTCCTACTGCCAGACTATAAATGCTGTTGCATTAAATATTAAATATGGGGATGATTCCCCATTAAATATGGGGAAGATGTTTTGAGAACAAGAGTATTCAGAGAAAGACTCAAAATGCTCAAGACTTGAACACTCCTTGAAAGACAGGATTTCAAGAAGTCAAAGGAGTAATGGAATGGAATCTGGTGGAAAGATCAACAGGGGTAAAGGTTCACATGTAGGAATAAGCCTGGCGTGTGCATGCATACTGAGGATTTGTTTGACTGAAGCCAAGTGTGCTTATTAGTCTCCAAAAGTTACTCCCTAATAAACCATGCTTCTAGGTAATCACACCTTATGTAATCCTGTCCTCTTGAATCTCAGTTGGCAACGAGGCTCTCTTTGTGATTATAGAATGTAGTGCAAGTGGCACTGCATAACTTCCATTCTATGGCTAAGACAGAAGAAAGCTTGCAGCTTCTGTTTTAGTCTCCTGGAACACTCTCTGTGGCAGCCAAATAGGAAAACCAACTGCTGTGCTGGAGATGTCACATGTAGGCACTTCCATTAATAGTCCCCATTGAGCCCAGACTCTCAGTCATCTCTGTGAAGGCCACACATATACGAACAAAGCCACCTTGGACCTTTTTGGACCAGAGCAGCTGGCTGAACCCTGAATGACCTCAGCCAATACAAAGTAAAACAGAATAATTACCCAACTAAGCCCCACTTGAATTCCTGATCCATAAATCAAAAATTTGCTGTTTAAAGACACTAAGATTCAGACTAGCTTGTTAGGCAGCTATAGATAACCAGAGCACAAAGACAAATTGTGTTGAGTAGTAAAAAATAAGATTAAATATGTATGATGGTTCCAAATTATGAAGAGCCTTGAAAACATCAAGCAGAGAGGCTCTTTTTGCTGATACAGGATAATAGGGAGTAAATGAAAGTTCTGAGCAATAGAATGATAATCATAGCCTTGTGTGAGAGATAGTTTGGCAGAAACACACAAAATGCATACATGAATGGCAAGCATTTGACAATCTGATATAAAAGATCTATAGTCTAAACTTGGTTTTGTCGATATCGAAAAAGTTATTAACTTGAGCTTGCTACTACCTCAAGGAATGTTGTGCTGGCTAAATGGGTCATATTCATGACAGTACTTCTTTTTATAATATAATTTGTTGTCAAATTGGTTTCCATACAACACCCAGTGCTCATTCCAACAGGTGCCCTCCTCAATGTCCATCACCCACTCTCCCCCACCCCCCATCAACCCTCAGTTTGTTCTCAGTATTTAAGAGTCTCTTATGGTTTGCCTCCCTCCCTCTCTGTAACTTTTTTCCCCCTTCCCCTCCCCCATGGTCTTCTATTAAGTTTCTCAGGATCCACATAGGAGTGAAAACATGTGGTATGTGTCTTTCTCTGCCTGACTTATTTCACCTAGCATAATACCCTCCAGTTCCATCCACGTTGCTACAAATTGCCAGATTCATTCTTTCTCATTGCCAAGTACTATTCCATTGTATATATAAACCACATCTTCTTTATCCATTCATCATGACGGTACTTTGAAAGCTCGTTCTAAATACCATATAAAATAAATTCTTGTTAGTCAGATGAAGGAGGGACTGGAGGCATCAAAGCTGACTACAAAGTTGGAACAGTAATCTGCAGGCAGGGTGATGCATTGCTTCTTTAGGATAAGTGATTTGGCCTTTCTCTAGCCTTATTTCCCAACACTTTTTGCTACATAATTTGTACCCTAGCCACATCAACCATGGAAGGTGGCTTCAACATTCTGGTTCATACTGGACTTCCTACCTCTATGTCTTGTCTTTCTCTTCTTATCTATCATGCCATCCTTTTCATCTTTCAAGACTCATTGAGGGTTTTGTTTGTCTTACAGATGTTTCCTTCATATTTCATAGCCTGAACTAACAGCTCTCTCATTGTGGCCTCCACTATACATTGTACTGTACAATAGTAACACATCATATTAAGAGGCATTTGTTGGTTTATTTATTTGTATTTCCAGTGGTGCTACCCTCTGAGCACCTTTGACTATCTGACACACAGTATGGGGCTTAATAAACATTTTTCTTTTCTTTTTTTCTTTTTGTATTAACTAGACCATTAGGGATAGTAATATAAGAAAGTTGAAACAAGTGGCATCTTAAAGGAAAAAAAATAAGACATTATGACTGATTGAATTTGAAGAACAAAGACTATGGAAGAATCAGAGGTAACCCTCAGGTTTCAGATGTACAACTAGGAGAACATTATTGTACAAAGAAACTCAGGAAAATGATAAGGATTTTGGACATAGTGGAAGAATTTTGGAAGGCTTAGATGTGAATATGTTAAATTGAGAAAATGGCAAAACATCCAAATAGAAATATCTGGAATTATTTGTATATATAAAGCTAACATTGAGTTCATAGAACAAAAGTCAAACTTTAGTGGTGGTGCTTACATCAGAGTGATGATATTCGGTGACCTCCCTGTTAAAAAATCTTCTCAGAGGAGTACTGTACAGAGAGAGGAGACCCATCTTTAGGAACCAAGAGAAGGAAAGAAGTTATAGATGGAAACTTAAATGGGTCAATATTAATAAGACTAGCAATGGTGATGTCACAGAAGCCAGTAGTGGTTGCCTGCCAGTCAGCAGCAAATAATGTCCTGCAGCCATCTCAAATATACCATGTGCAAATCTAAGTTAAATTCACAAGTCCGCCTTTCCCCCTACTTTCCCTGTATTTATTAATGACACCATCATCCACTCAGTCATCCAAGGACATTTTGGAATCATTCACAATTCTCCCCCTAATCCTGATATTCTCTCAGCAAATTCTATGAACCTGCCCTTGAAACATGATTCTCTTCCTCCTTCTGTCCAACCCCCCACATTAAGTTATGTGATACAATTGCTTTTTAACTGGTTGCCTCCAGTGTCAACTCCCCGAGATCCATCCATCCCACTGCCAGAATTATTGTTCTAAAACACAAATCAAACAACAGATTTGCGCTACTGAGAACCCCTTAATAATTCTACATTTCCTACAAGATGTACCTTTGCCTTCCGTGACATGGAGGCTGACTACCTCTACACTTCTCTTCTGATTTTTTTTTTTTTACCACAAACAGCTCCCATGTTCCATACTTGGGAAATTATACACAGGTATTTCAAAAACAACATGCCTGAAAGGGAGTTTATCATTTTCTCAAGCTCAAATCCACTCTTCTGCCAGGATTTTCTGTCTCAGAAATGTCATCACAACAAGGCAGAAAACTGATAGTCACATTTGATTTTCTCTTTTCCTGATTCTCATATCTTAAATCCACCTAATTCTCTTCATCCCCAATATTATCACCCCAGACCCCGCTACCAGTCATCTCTCATGTGGAAGAATCTCTTAAAGTTCTCTTAAAGACTCTTGTTCCACTCACCCCTTTCTAATCCATTCTCAAGATCACAGACAGTTGTCTTTCTAAACAAATCTGATTGGAGTTAGAGTTAGAGAGAAGGTTAGAGTTAACATTTGGGTCCAGGCTTAGTACTCTTCAGTGGCTTCTCATTGCTGCTAGGATAAATTCCTTAATATGCCTTTTAAGGCCTTCCCTGATTGTCCTTTGGGTAACCTGGAACATACTGCTATGGACTCAACCTGTACTCACCCATCTCCCTTCCTTTAGCTAAATGCCACTCATTTATTATGGACTAAATGTTTGTGTCCCCACCACATTATAATGTTGAAGCCCTAACCCCCAATGTATTTAGATATGAGGCTTTTGAGAGGTTATTAGATTTAGATGAGGTGATGAGGGGGAGACCCCCCCCATGAAGGGGTTAGTATCCTATTATGTAGAGGAAGAGAAACCAGAGCCCTTGCTCCCTGTCTTCCATGTAAAGAAAAAACAAGAAGGCAATCATTTACAAGACAAAAAGACGATTCTTACCAGGAACCAAATCTGTAAGTACCTTGACCTTGGATTTCCCAGCTTCCAGAAGAGTGAGAAATAAATGTCTGTTGTTTTAGCCACTCAGCCTGTTGTATTTTATTATGGCAGCCCAAGCTAAGACATCATGCTCATTCTGAGTTTTACGTTCCCCCAGGTCCTTCCCTATATCCCATGGCTAGATCAGGGTCCCTGCCATGTACTCCAGTAGCACCCTACGTATTTCCTGTCAGATGATTCATCTCAGTTTACTGTGCACACTTGTTTAGTGCCTGTCTTCTCTGCTAGACTATAAGATCATGAGAGCAGGAACCCTCCAGCCTTAGATTATTAGTGTCTGTCACAGTGCCTGAGATATAGTTGGCATAAAGTAAGTATTTGATAAATAAATGAAAAAATAACTTGATTGCACCATGCTGCTATGCTTTTACATATTCTTGTTTATTTCCTGCAGTGCCAACCTCACAAAACCCTACCCATCAATAATCATCTTCTCCTCTTGGGGATCCACCTTAATATTCTCAGGCAAAGTTAGATACCTCATTTGTTTTCCTACAGAAAGACCTCTATCATATTGTATTGTTTCTCTCTCACACATACTCACTAAATTATGAGCAACTTGAAGGCAATTATCATCTTAAGCATCCGTTTCTCCTCAGAGCCTATGATTCAGTACATGTTTGCTGAATAAGTGGATAAATGATTCGCTTGAGAAAGAGGTAGGTTAAGTAATATTTCTTCCAATATGGAGGGATGGAGCTATCCTAACTATTCAGTGATTCCAGTTCTTCATTACCGTATTTGAAAGGCATTATAAACATAAAAGAAACAATAGTCTATTGTTTAAGGTATAGAAAATAATAATCATATCTTCCTTATCTCATTTTACGTCAGGAAAATATCTTCAGTTAATTGTGAGACTATTCCACCAATTCCTTATTATTCACTACATTTTTTAGCCCATTCTTTATTTTTAAAAACAACTGAAGTAGTGGAAATTCCTTAATGTTCTTTGAGAAATCCATATAAAGCTTTAAAGGCCACATGATTGTAAGTTGTGTTATAAGTTTCCACTATTCTTTCTTAAACAATTATTTTTCTATTTGTAATTCTTTTAATTATCATTGTCATTCTCTGACTTCACTTCCTACAAATCTTTTGGAGATGAAGTCTATAGGAGACTTGAGTTCCAAGGAACGGTGAACTGTACTATTTCAGACCTTTCCCATTGTATGATCACAAGACGTTGATGGAACCAATTTATGTCTCTGGAATATCTCCATTGTGCTTTACATGAAGTGTGGTAACCAGGATTGTAAAAATAGAGCAAATGGTCTCTTCAATCCCTTTTTGCTCCACACTTGTGACATGGGCTTTCATATCTGCTGAAGCTTTATCTGGAAAGTTTCCTCGGCTTGAAGAACATTTTGTATTGTTGGAGACAATAATAGATGGTTCACATTGTTTTGCCATATTTTTTACTAGTCTTTTTTTCTCACAATAATGTGAGCTTCCTTTAAAAAAACTGCTTGAGGGGCACCTGGATGACTCAGTCAGTTAAGTGTCTCAGGTCATGAACTCAGGGTCCGTGAATTCAAGCCCTACTTTGGACTGGACAGTGCAGAGCCAACTTGGGATTCTCTCTTTCCCTCTCTCTGCCCTTCTTCTGTTTGCTCTCTCTCTAAATAAATAAACTTAAAATTAAGAACTACTTGAGGCAAATTTGCATAAAATAAAATTAACCACCTTAAACTGTAAACCCAGTGGCATTTAGTAGATCCACAGTGTTGTGAAACCATACGACTATATAGTTCCAGAACATTCTCATCATCATCAAAAGAGACCCATACCCTTTAAGTAGTCATTCTCTGTTGCCCTTTTCCCCTAGCCCTTTGGCCACCACTAATATGCCTCTGTGGATTTCTCTGTTCAGAATATTTCAAATAAATGAAATCATATATCATGTGACCTTTTTGAGTCTGGCTTCCTTCACTTGGCATAATACTTTTGAGGTTCATCCATGTTGAAGCATATATCAGTACATTATTCCTTTCTACAGATGAATAAAATTCCATTGTATGGATATACGACATTTTGTTTATCCATTCACCCATTAATGGACATTTGGGTTGTTTCCACCTCTTGGCTAATGTGACTAGAGCGCCTATAAACATGTCAATTTCTGAAGGACTGTAATTATTTATTTTGATATTCTCAGTGCCTAAATAATCAGTTAATCAAAGTCTGTTGAGTATAATGATATAATGTAATAATATAATATAAAGTTAATATTTTTAATGAATATTCAAAGACAAGCTCATACATACACACACACACACACACACAAATCCTGCTTCTACTCTTATCTTCCATATCTCTAGTAATGATACCAATGTCCACTTAATAACCCAAGGCAGAAACTTCTCCATTTTCCACATTTAATTATCAAGTCTTAACAATTTTAAGTCTCAAATAGCTCTCAGATCTGCCCTCTTCTATCTTAACTACTTCAGCCTTAGATTAGGCCTTCATCATCCCTGCACTATTACCACGCCTTTCTCAATGACGTCCCAAATTCCTGGTTCTTTCTACTGCTGCTTGGTAGGGCACAAATCAGATGGTACCATTTTCCTGCTGAAAACCTTCCATGGTTCTCTATAAACTGTGTATTAAAGGACTTAATATGGCACAAGATGCCCTATATAGGTTTTCTTTAACTTAACAATGGCCTTGTTTTTCCACTCCTCTTTAATTATACCCTAACTTTTAACTCTGCATATGTATTTCCCCTCCCCAAATACTTCCCCTTCTCTTTCATGTCTACATTCACTCAACAAATGTTAAATCAGTATCAACTCTGCCTGTTGACACAGGACTGAGTAAGACAGGTTAGGCAATATTGACATCTGAGGTGGATAATTATGTGTTATGGAGTCTGTCCTGTGTATTGGATTATACTTAGCATCTCTGGCTTCTATCCACTAGACGCCAGTAGCACACCACCCCCCTCCGCCTGTGACAGTAAAAAATGTCTCCAGATATTGCCAAATGTCTCCCAGGGCCCAAATCGCCCTGGGTTGAGAACCATTATTCTAGAGGGAAATTGTTATAACATTAATTATTTTTTAAGTACAAATTACAATAAATTTCATCTGCCTCCATGCATGTTGGACCGCCTCCCTACAAAAGGTTTTCCAAAAAAAAAAAAAAAAAAGGTTTTCCTTTCCCTTTTGCTTGATAAATTTCTCCAAGAATCAGTTTCAGCGTTTCCTTCCCCTGGTCACCTTCCCCAGCAGAATCAGTTACTTCTTTGATCCTCCTGTGGACTACCTTAGATCTTGTTAATACACTGTTCACTAAACAAATGCAAAATATCTCTGTTTTAATGAGCTAATGTGTTATTTTCTCCAGTTATGTAAGGTAATCTCTCCCTGTGAGTAAATTGCCCCTACTTCAGATTTTAGTAAGCAAGGGATTTGAGTATATGCAGATTTAGTTTTGTATACTTTTTCCCAACCACAAAATTTTAGTTCCAGTATATAGGGATTATAAGTCACTCCTGTTGAGGATAATTGGGGGAAAAAAGGAAATTGGGTGTCGGGAATAAAAAAGTAAAGTAAAGCAGATGGCATGGCAGTAACAGAGGTTTTTGCCTTGAGGCTTTCGGAAATAAGGGAATCTGAGGAGACATAAACCAGGACCTTAAAATGGCACTCCCGCAGCTGCAAGGAAGCAGGAAAGTGATATTTGTGTAAGAGGGGCCTGATGGCATGCGCTTTGGGGAGTTATCTCTGGGACTGAGGATGCAGGAGTCAACAATTCCAAATCATGAAATCAGAAAGGCATTACGCATTTGGATGGAGAACCAGATACAGGGGGGGAAATCCTTTCATATGCATATTATCTTCAGCAAAGCAAAGCAAATTTATGGGCATTTCATTGAAATGGCAGGGGAGGAAGACCCTGAGAAATTTCTTTTGAGCAAAAGATGGTAAATGGAAAGCAATTGTACCATAACCATTATTAGTAATTTAAGACGTGAAAAATGTTACTGCTATTCTCTTTATTTAGCATGTTGTCTTAATGGTTCTTAGAGAGATGATACAGAGGTTTATAAGGGTTTGCATCTAGTCTGTCCATAACCTTATTTTTCCCCTTACATCCTAAGTACTTCAAACTGAAATATATCCTTATCCTCACTTTTAGGGAGAATCTATTATATTTGTGACATCTCCTGAGATTGGAATCTATACCTTATCCCTCTGTCTATCCCCACATCTGCACCTGGCACATTATTGGAACTCCAGCATTGTTTGTCAAGCACACAGTCCAAAACAAGATGTTGCTAGAGGAACTGGCAAAACCCATTCTCTTCTCTCAGATGGAGATTCTGAGAGAAAAGTGGAGATTGGGAGCAGGCACAACAGAAATGGACTCAGCTGCAGGCAATAGCTGGAAGTCAGAAGCAGGGAAAGCACAGAGATGACTAGGATGTGTTGGGCCAAGCCAGGACTGCTATCAGTGAGGTCCTGCAAGAAGAAATGCAGGTGTTGCAACAGGTGCTGGAAGATAGAGCCCTGGGGAAGCACTATTGCAGACCCAGTCAGACAGGTCTACAATAGTAACAGACATGAACATAGAGACATAGTGCTGAAGTTAGGGGACTCCAGTGTTCAGGATGTCAGGAAAAGGGGGTAAAGGGACGGTTGCCAAGAGCATGTCTCACACCCAGTTTCCAACATTTTACTTGCATAAACAGTAGCAGATTCGTTGAGTGAATGAATGAATGAATGGGGTGAATAAATCCAGTCATAGAGGAAATAAACATATTATCAAAAGAGGAACTTGAGTGCAAGAAGAGATGGAAAATATAAGAATGAGCATACAATTTACACTGGGCTTTAGATATATGAAGCCCAGACAAAAGAACAATGCTATAGAGTCAAATCCAATGAGTGACAGAAAATGCTAAAACTGGAGCTTCTTAATTTCATCTTATACAAGGACAGGGCAGATTTCCAGAGTCTGGGCAGAACTGGGTCTGAAGGTATACATCAGTGGCCACAGTTGTAACATCAGGACCTGTCAGGAAGCCGAGCAGGAACTCACAGGCAGAAACAATGACTTCTGCGATTGTTTTAGTCTAGCTTCTTGCACATTCTGAAGTTCTGAACAGGAAGATTTATTTGCTCACTTACTCTCTTGGGTGCTTCAGAAGGAAAGTCCATTTTTTAAGGCTCTCGAGTACCATTCCAATTCAAGTATCAAACGTGACATGGGAACCACAGGGAATAGAAGCATATGTCTGTGATGTCGATATATAAATAAAATGTTTCAAAACATCATCTGGGCCTTTGGGGGGCACTGTCCAGAATGAGTCATGGATTTGCAGTAAACCATGAATCTTTCCTGCCTCACCTGAACTAATTACCCAGGGAATTAGACCCAGGACCACAGAGTGGTGAATTCCAAGGTACTGTAGCAGGGGGAAGTTAATTGGTCCACAGAGGGACTCCCTAGACTTTATTAGCACCAAGTTCTAACCATTAGGCTGACCATACTCAGCTTTCTTAAAGAGTTCATATATATCCTTCAACACACATTTTTCTACTATAAATGCTATTTATCCAAATAACCTTAAGTAGAGTTTGGATCAGCAAAACAGGATTGAAACAGTCTTCCTTTGATGTTGCATATTCTGTAAATAAAAAATAACCAACAGCCTTCCAGAATGTTTAGCTAATCCACCCCCTTGAACCAAGAAAAATTAAGAAAAGAAGCAGTAAGTCAACAGATATATTAGAAAGAGAGCAAAAATAGATGTGAAGGGGACTTTCTGGAGTGAAGGAGCATAGAAAAAAGGAGTTAACATTTTCTTAACTGGACTCTCCCACTTTTCCATCTTGACATGTTCACATCTATTCTCTTTGATGTGAATTAGATGAATTAGATCTAATTCAAGTTTAACCATGACAGTCACATTCCTCAGTACTAAATCACCTGGAGAGCTGTTAAAACACAGACAACTGCTAACCCATGTCCAGAGTTCCTGATTTGCTAGGTCTGGGATGGGGAATGTGATTTGTATCTCTAACAAATTCTAAGCTGATGCTAATATTACTGGTCCAGAACCATACTTTGAGAACCACTGACCTGGAGAAAAACTTTAATTTTGTGAAGCCTCAGTTTAATCCTTTGTAAAATAATAACCAATTTCCAGATTGTTGTAAATACTGCAAAATATTCCAGGCAAGTGCTAGTTGTTATTTTAATTTAAAGGAAAAAGCAAGAGGCCGGGAAATCAGGAAACCCCCTGGTCACAGATCTACCAGAAGGCAGCTAGTCATATAACCTCAGTAGGCATGTTTTCTCATTTATAAAATGTATTAATTCATACAACTAAAACATATTGAATGCCTGATGTATACCTGACATTTGCCAGGTATTAAAAGTATGGTAGAAAACAAATCCTGATTCTACACATTTAGAATTATGATTATGTTTTGGATGATCCCTCAGTTGTCTTCCAGCTCTAAAATTTTGTGACTTTATAATAGTAAAGTTAGCTTTTTCCTAATCTTCAATCACTTTATTCTTCAATAATTGGACTTGAAATGTTTATGAGATACCAAGGAAAAGTTAGGTGCTACTATTGGGTGAGTAGGCTAAAACACATTCACGTATTATTCAAGTAATTTCATGTATTGACTGTCAGTCTTACCTATCAATAAAAAGAAAAGTTTAAGTGTGTGGACTAAGTGGTAAAACCAACAATGAAGACAATGACCAGAACTGACATCTAAGACCCATATTCGCCAATGATGTCATGCCAACTCTATCTTTGTTTATTGAGTAAATATTTGTTGAGCATCTATTATTTAGCAAGCACTATGCTACAATAAAGGGTTGGAAGTGTGAATAAAATAGGCATTGTCTCTGCTATTAATGACCTCACATTCAAGTGAGGTCAGTCAATGAAAAGCTAATTCCTTTCATTAATTAATCAATTGTCATTGTGAGAGCCACTAGATATTAGATCTACAAGGCATTAGAAAATATACAAGGAAAGATGCTCTACATCACTAATCATCAGAAAAGTGCAAATCAAAACTACAGTGAGATATCACCTCACACCTGTCTGAATGGCTAATATCAAAAACACAAGAAACAATAGGTGTTGGTGAGGATGTAGAGAAAAAGGAACCCTTATGCACTATTGGTGGGAATGCAAACTGGTGCAGCCACTGTGAAAAACAGTATGGAGGCTCCTCAAAAAATTAAAAATAGAATTACCATATGATCCACTACTGGATATTTACCCAAAGAATACAAAAGCATAATTCATAAAGATATATGCACTCCTACATTTACTGAAGCACTATTTATAATAGCTAAATTATGAAGCAGCCCAAGAGCTCATCGATAGATGGATGGATAAAGATGTGGTATGTACACACACACACACACACACACACACACACACACACGGGAATATTACTCAACTATAAAAAAAAAGGAAATCTGGCCATTTGCAACAACATGGATGGATCTAGAGAGTACAATGCTAAATGAAATAAGCCAGGCAGAGAAAGACAAATACCATATGATTTCACTCATAAGTGGAATTTAAGAAGCAAAACACAAGAACAAAGGGAAAAAAAGATAAAAAACAAACAAACAAACAAAAACCACAGACTCTTAACTATAGAGAATAAACTGATGATTACCAGAGGGGAGGTGAATGGAGTGAGGGAAGCAGGGAGGAGATGGGTAAACTAGGTGAAGGGGATTAAGAGGCCTTCATTTTGATCAGCACTGAGTAATGTATAGAAGTGTTGAATCACTGTATTGTACACCTGAAACTAAGAACACTGTATGTTAACTACGCTAGAATATTTTTTTAAAAAGAAAAGAAAATGTACAGAGACTTGACTCATTCTAGGATATCCAGGAAGCCTTAGACAAGTCACTTCACTTCTCTAATCCTCAGGTTTTTTACTTGTAAAATCGGGAATAATAGAATATACCCTACTGAGATTTAGATAATGATTATTGGAGGTTTGAGATAATTTATGTCAAATTCCTAGCATAGTACTTAGCACACAATATAATAGGTAGTTATGATGGCTCATTAACTAACTGCAAGATTGTCCATGCAAATAGAGAATTTCAAAGGTCAAGATCAAATTTTAAATTCTAAAGAATTCGTCAGTAATACCATTAACTTAATTCACTAGTTATTTTTAAAAGATGAAATATAAATTACATAAATTCTAAATATGGTATCATGTATAAGTAAGTCTTTATAACTCTTTTTCTATATGCAATGTAGGAACCAAAGAGAATGTATCTTGATTCAACTTAACGGGTGAATCAATCAATTACCAACACCCAGAATCTTTCTTGCAACTAAAGTAAAAGTCTCCTCATTTCGTCCAGCTACTTGAAAAGAATTGGAAAATATGAGTCTGGAAACCAAGCCAACCAAAGTTCTAATAAGCCAGAGTGGACTTTTGGAATGCATCAGCATTCTGGTGCTTTTCAATCTAAGGATGAATTTGGAACTAGCTGAAGAAATGTAATCAGCATCTTCTCAAAGAAAGAGGTGGACTTAATTGAAAGCTGAGATTTGTATGCCCAATAGAATCTCTGGAATTATCACCCTTAGAACAGACAATAACAAGATAACACAAAACAAACCTGTCCATACAACCTGTACACAAGGACACTCAGAGTCATGCAGAAGTAAAGAAATGAGTATCTATTTCATATTTCTAAACTTGAAAAATGGGGTACTGAGTCCCAGATTAATTCCCCAGATTAAATTAGGATTCATAAACTATGAGATAAATTGACTCTGTCTACACATTTTAAAGAGAACTCCCAAAAAAAAGAATGCTCATTCACTATGAAGGTAAAAAAAATCTATAAGCACTTAATGCAAAATGCAAATGAGGAGGGGTATAATGTAGGAAATCTAAAGGAGGAGAAGAGCATTTCAGTGGAAGTCTTTAAAGTGGGGCTTAAGTTAAAACATCTGTTAAGATTAAACATTCAGATGGTCTTATTCTAACATACATAATTCTCTTCCATATGAATCTTAACATCATCCTTAAACTATACTCCAACTCTCTCCCAATTCATATTATACTCCTTATATATCTTAAATTCTACCCTAGATGTGTTTCTCACCTCATTCTTCCACCTTCTCATAGCTGGATTCC
This sequence comes from Acinonyx jubatus, assembly GCF_027475565.1. Taxonomy (NCBI): domain Eukaryota; kingdom Metazoa; phylum Chordata; class Mammalia; order Carnivora; family Felidae; genus Acinonyx; species Acinonyx jubatus. The sequence continues at coordinate 70,364,218 of NC_069383.1, read as the reverse complement.
ATTCCATTGAAACCACCTCACCAAGATCACCGGTGACCTCCAAGTTGCTAATCTATGTAATCTTTTTAGCTTTTACTTGACCTGTCAGTAACATATGAAACTTCAACACCCAAAAATCTATACTCTTCTCTCCCAAGCAACCTGTTTCCTTGCCTTCTGTGATGGAGACACTGTGGTTTTCCTCCATCATTTATGTGACTGTTCCTTCTCAGTCACCTTTATCCATTTTCCCCTTCTGTCCATTGCTCACAGGCTGGACCTCTTCAGGGTTTTGTTCTGGCTTTTACTATTGTCCACTTCCACACACACATACAACCTGGGGGATTTCACCCACTCCCATGACATTAGTAATCTAATGTCTTTGACTCCTTTGTCCATAAACCCTGGCCAAGTATAAGTTTTGGACTCCAGGCCTATCCACCTAATCATCTATGAAAACTATCCATTTGGGTAGTCCATAATCACCCAACACTGACATGCCCAGATTTGGCCTCTGTAGCCTCCCCTCCTTCACCTCAAGTCTTCCCCTCAAATGTTTCCCAGCTCGAGGGACTATGCCTCCAGGCAGTCAGTTGCTGAGGCCAGACACCTGGCAATGCTCCCCCCTACCAAGCATCAGACTACTTCCAACTCTAACGGCACTTTGGTACTAACCACCATTGTCTTCTGGCAGAATTACTGTTGAAGCCTCCTTACTAGCTCCTCTGTCTCCACTGGTTCCCCCCTAATCATTTTCTCTGCACTGCAGCCGGAACCATCTTTTTAGAAACACTCTCTCATTACATAATTTCTCTGTTTAAAAATCATCCAAACACTCCCCATGGCACAGTTTAAAAAACATAAACACCAGAATACAGCTTAAAGGTGCTTTTTTGATCTGGTTCCTGCCAAATCCACCAATCTCATCTCTAGCTCTGTCCTCTGTCCTCCCCTCTGCCCATCCCCACTCCACAATCCAACCATGCTGAAATGCTTCCATTGCTCAGAACTGCCACATTGTCTTTTTTTTCTTTAAGTTTATATATGTATTTTGAGAGAGAAAGAGAGAGAGAGAAAACACAAGCAGGAAAGGGTCAGAGAGAAAGAGAGAGACAGAGAGAGAGAGAGTCATGAAGTTTGAACTCATGAACTATGAGAAAATGACCTGAGCTGAGATCAAGAGTTGGAAACTTAACTGACTGAGCCACCCAGGTGCCCCAGAACTGCCACATATTCTAATGCGTCTGTGCCCAATCTCTCCCCCATCTCTTATAAATCCTATTCATATTTAGGGCTTGAGCTAGTTGCATCTTCCAGGAAGCCCTCCTTGATTCCACCTACCTAAGTTTAGATTAGGTGTCCATCTTAAAACCTCCCCCCCACCAAAAGCATCGTGTCCTCCCCCAGGGTAGTATTCCCCACACTCTTCTCTGTCCTTCAGCAGACCATCAGCTGCCTGAGGGCAATGAGCATGTCATTCTGTTTCAACCCACCAACTAGTACAATGCCTGGCACAACACTAAATGTTACTTGAATGAATATACATCTGGTCTCATTTAAATAATCAGTGGGAGCTGAATAATGCAACTGATATGATGTAGGGCAGGAATCTCCATGCCCTCCCAAACATATCACGGAAAGAAGTCAGCAATCAAACCTTGTCAGCTACCACCTTAATTATCAGCTAATACCTTCTTACAACTGTTTGACAACCAACTCAACTCAAACTCAAACTAGAATGTGATAGGGTAATATTGGGGCTTTCCACAAAGCGGATCCTCAACAAATGTTTGAAAGGAGACATCAGTCAGATGCTTACTTTGATCAAAGTAAAGAGAGGAATACAAATGTAAGACAATGTGGCTTCATAAGCCTGTTCACGTCCCTGTATCAGGCTGACTCTCACATCATACTTTAAGGTGTGACCCGGTTCGAAATCTGTGGAGGGTACAGAGCTGAAGAGGCCATCTGTTTGCAACAGAGAATACTTTAGGAATGGGAACCCAGGTGTTAACTGTCAAGCAGAGACTGATCTCTGCCTTCCTTGTTCCACCCCTCCATCCCTTGGCTCTCAACGTCTCCCTCATCTACTCCCTCCCTCCTCTCTCTTCAGGCTCAGTCCCCAACCCACCATCATCAGGTGCCAGGCCCCCCTACACTCACACACCATGGCAGCTATCACCAGGACACTCGTTTATGCTTCCGGTCAGCTCTCCTCCCAGCCCCACTCCTATCCACAGCAAAAGTTTGTCTCTGTTTGAGGTACAAAATATTTAACAGAGATCTAAATATAAACACTATCTTCCCCATTGAGCAATGAGTAAGAAAGAGTAAAAAAAAAAAAAATGTATAAAAATGGCTGGGACTGGACTCAGTCTCCCGCTTATAAAAGAAAAATTCCCCTTCAGTTTTCACCATTTTCATTGTTCCATCTAGTTCCAGGGCCTCCCACCAAATGCTGACGACTGACTGCCGGCTTCAACCCCTGCCACATCAGCAGGGAAGGAGCCGGGCAGCATTTGCTATTTGCATCAGTTTCTAGGAATGTGTTTCAAGTTATCAGTTTACTCTGCAGAGATGTTTTTCTTTTCAGTTTATAAATGTGTGACTGAAATTATATTTCTCTAGTTCTTCAAAACTAGCTGAGCATTTTTTTGCTAAAAGAGAAATTATGGTGGCACTTCCAAAAAAGGTTTTCCGATTTGAACTATCCGATTTGACTGTGGAGTCCTCCTTGTAAACACCCTCCTAAAACTGACCAGACACCCTTTCAAATTCCTTCACTCCAAGTTACTTCAAAAATTCAAAGTTATCTCCCCAGTCAATGCCTTTAATTAGAATAAAAGAAAGGGTCTATTACAGCTTTGGTTGTTCTCTTGTATTTCCATTAACCTGTTGGTTTTTAAGTTTCCAGGCTGCAACCAGTTTAAGAACATTCAATCCCTTTTGTTTATAGAGGTTGCTGATGGAGTTAACTTAGGAGGAATTCTTCGGTAAAGCACAGCCAAAAAAAAAAAAAAGAGAGAGACGAGTTAGGGGAAAGAAGGGGGCAGGGGGGCGGGGTGTGGAGAGAAAGGAACTGCTGCCCACTCACTTCTGTTTGGCGCCAATGAAATTGACCTAAAGATGGCTCTTTCGAATTGACTTCTGGGAGCCCAAGACACTCTGAGTGGCACCAGACGGCCTCATGGGGGTGCGGGGCAAGCACAGTACAGTCCCAGACCTATGGCCTTTCCTCTGGGCCCGCAATGACATCTCAGGAGGGTTGGGAAAAGGGCCATCCACTGAAGCTGACTGCACCCAATCAGTATTCCACAATCTCCGACTTCTCAATGAGGCCTTTCACCCTCCTTGCTTCAGGGTCAAGGTTGCAACTCCTCCTCCCACTGCTGGAGAGCAGAGAGTGAGTGGGATGGGGCCAAAAGGGGAGAAGGAGGTTGGGTGTTGAGGAGAGAGTTAATATCCACATTGATGAGAGCGCAACTTGGAATGTTACCAGAAAAGACTGCCCTATCCCAAAGTCGAATTGGAAGTCTCTCTAGATGGGCTAGGCATTTTCCCCAAGGTGTGGAGGGGAGGGGAGGAAGGCACGAAGGTGCTTAGGCATTGACTGTAAGTAGGGTCAGTGAACGCGCATCAGGGTCCAGAGGCATTGGTGGACTCAGTGGAGAGTTATCCGAGTCCAGGCTCCCCCTGGAGCTGGTAAATCTGGACAAGATGTCTGTGGAGAAGAGGAGGTGGAGAATGGAAACCTGAAGCGGAGGGGACAAATTCTCCACTGCAACCTCAGAAACGAGAGACCCCATAAGACAGTCATCCAGGTCGTCCATTGCAGTCATTTTGCAGGGCCAGATGATCTCTGAAGCCTCAGCCGAGAATCGGCCTCAGCAGAGGGAAGCGAGGAGGTCGAAGGATTTCCCCAATAGCCGTCTAGTCTAGCGTGCGCAGAGCACATCCTCCCCCATCACTCGTTGCCACGCTGCCCCTAGCGTGCTCCCCCCACCTTCCGGACACCAGGCGTCCTGGGACTCCAACCCAACCCTGCACAGACAGAAACCCCTTCTCACCCTATCCCGGGGCCAGAAGAGAGAGAGAGCGTTACTGATGAAAAAGCGGGCGCACACACGCCCCAAAACTGGAGAGGGGGTGGCGGGAGGGAGCAGGAGGAGGGGGCGGGGGCGGGCGGTCTCCGCCTGCGCCACGCTGTCGAATCCCCACTCCCTCCTCCCTAACTTCCTCCGCGCCCGACCGGCCCCCTCCACCCTGCGGGTGGCCCTCAGGGCACAAGGTGAAGCAGGGCTGGACAGCTCCTACTTTGATCTCCGGGCTCCCGTCCCCTCTACAGCTGCCCGGTGCCCGGAGATGGCAAATGTGCCCGCGTCGGTGTCTGCAGAGCGCTCCGACGTGTCCAAAAGTGTTTCCAAACTTGGAAAGGGCGGGGAAGAGAGGGGGGATGGGGAGGGCGGAGGTATGCAGACAGCGAGTCAGAGTTTCCCCCTTGAAAGCCTCAAAAGTGTCCACGTCCTCAAAAAGAATGGAACCAATTTAAGAAGCCAGCCCCGTGGCCACGTCCCTCCCCCCTTCGCTCCCTCCTCTGCGCCCCCGCAGTCTCCTCCCAGCTGTGGCTGCCCGGGCCCCCAGCCCCAGCCTTCCGATTGGTGGAGGCGCTTTTGGAGGCACCCTCGGGCCAGGGAAACTTTGGCCGTATAAATAGGGCAGATCCGGGCTTTATTATTTTAGCACCAAGGCGGCAGGAGGTTACAGCTAAGTTGGAGGTACTGGCCACGACTGCATGCCTGCGCCCGCCAGGTGATACCTCCGCCGGTGACCCAGGGGCTCTGCGACACAAGGAGTCTGCATGTCTAAGTGGTAGACATGCTCAGCTTTGTGGATACGCGGACTTTGTTGCTGCTTGCAGTAACTTCGTGCCTAGCAACATGCCAATGTAAGTGCCTTCGGCTTGCTTGGGGCAAACGGGGAAGAAAGGTTAGATGGGTGGGCACCCTGGTCGGAAGAAAGAAAACCTGGTACAGCTTGGAGGCAAGGCTCCCTGGCATGTGGAGAACCACCGGCATGGATGAAAACATGGAAATTATTTTAGAAAATGAAAACATAAAAGGCTCAGCTCTCTCCAAAAGTTAGGGAACTTTTCTCTCAACTGAAAGTGAGTCTTAATTTGATCTGGCTCCTCTAATTAGTGAAGCTCAAAAAGCAGAAAGTCTTTTTCCTTAGGATGAGACATTAACAGGCCCCATAACTGCACTGATGCCCACCATGTAAAATCTGAGGCCTGCTTTAGAAAGCCCTTTAATTTCGTAATATAAAACTCACCCCACTATGTAAATCTGGACTTTGGGCTTTTCTCTTCTGGGCGGTTTAAGGCTTGCCTGGATGAGGATGATAACTATGAGGCGCCCTCTGGAGGGAGGACAAGGAAAGCACAGAGGACCAGTCATTATGCTAATGGAATCCCCATGAGAGACTCTATGGGTTTACATATAGAGGTGACCTGCGTTTCTGATTGAAGCCATTCCCAGTAGCTAGTCAGTGTATCCTGGGAAGGAAAATGGATGTTCCTTGGAATGGATACACTCTGAAGAGTGAGATTAGCTTCTCCACGTATTATCTGGTCACGGAAATGGTAACTTTATTTAATTAAAATATGTTCTACCTTTTCTTGAGCCTGAGAGTTACCTCTTTAATGTGTCCTCAGTAACAGTCAGACACTCTGACCATAGCAAGTTGAGAAATATCAACACTGAGCTGAAACTCAAGAGACCGCGTTTTTTCCAATGACTTTGCCACTAATTTACCACGTGACCTCAGGCAAGTCAAACTGAGCCTTCTCTAAAATGCAGAATGGAGATTAGATGGACTCCAAGGCCACCTTCCAGACATAGGTTTTATGACCAGACTTCTATGTCAAGATAGAATGGAGAAAAGCAATCTGTTTTTGTCTTGAAAATGGCTGTCTAGATACCAGACAAAGATACTGACTGGATGGGGTATGAGGGGTGTCTGGCCACACCCAACACTCCAGAAAGTTTGCTCCACCCACATGCCACGGTGTCTACCATTGCATCATTGTTGGTTCACTTTTGTATGTGTGTTTTCTCCCTTTGTCCACTTTTAGTATACACACTGTGGATACTAAGGAATAATTGTATTGAAGAAATTCATATTACCAATTTTTTTTTATGAGATCTGAGGATGGGGGAAAGAGTTGGCTCCTAAAGAAATGATGAAAACAGACCTAGGAAAGTTTGAAGGTACAAAAGGCAACTCATCTCTGACCAACAGCCAACTACAATCTGGAATAAAAGTTACCAAACACACATTTCTTCAAAATGGCTCAGTCTGAGTAATTAAAAGGCAAATTTCCAAAATCATAAGGACTTCTGTTAATCAAGTTTAGGCCTAATTATTCTTCCTACTGATGGATACAATGAAGTAAACATATCATTTTCCTAATTTAAAAGTAATTCTTATAAATTGCCCTTAAATGTCAGTGCTGGATGTGGTCCACCCTCCTGAATTGTGACTGTTGTAACAGATGTTCTCACTCCAAATGACACACTTCTTGGCCACCTAATTAAAGCAATTTTTAGGGGTGATTCATCTTGTTGCCAGCTTGGCCACCCTTACATCCTGTGTTAACCTATAATTTTTATACCATAGGAGAGGAATTCAGTCTTTAAGGACTTACAGCAATTATGGCAAAGGGGGGGGATATTACTTTAGTATGTTTTTCCCATTATTTCTCAAGATCTTTAATCCACAGGTTTTCCATTTATACAGAGCAATTCCTTCCCAGGGACAAAAGTGATACATATTGTCAAAATGACCTTACCTAATTTAAGTGAACCAATTTAAAGCAAAATTTCAGATGTCCAAATGACTCCATTTTCATAGTGACTAATTTGCAAATTAGACCTTTTGAAAAAGGACCTTAAGAATGGTATAAATTCAGTGAAATACTAAGTAAATTTTGTTTTAAAAAAAGTCTGTTTCGATAACATAGTTCCCTAAATTTTCCCTTTTTTAGATTTTTACATATCAAAAACTATCTAAACCATAAATTATTTCCTCATCAATGTACCCGTCTTACTCACATTCAGTGATTTACTTATGCAGTTTACTAACTTAATTGCTACTCATTATAAATATCCTTCAGACACATTAATATTTAACAGCATTTATAAAATAGTAAATAATTAACAATTTAATTCAAAATATATTTACATATTAATATTGCAAACAAATACACTGCTGACCCCTGACATACTTTTGACCTGCATAATTTCCAAGGCATTAGAATATTCTTAATAAAAAAGAAAAAACACTTGATCCTTTAATTGGATTAGTCAATTTTATAGACTAATATACCTATTTGTTAAGCACTGTTATGGATCGATGAAATGATTCTAATAATTATGTCCCTCTTTTTCTCTTTTCTCTACAGCTTTAGAAGAGGTGAGTAAAATAATTTTTAGAATTTGTTTTATATATATATATATATACACACACACACACACACACACACACACACACACATACTGAGATTACTGTGGTCACACTAATGTCTTCTCTGGGGAAGGAAGAGGAGGCTACATTGGTGTTGAACAACCTGGATTCCCAAGAAAATCATCAAGAGTTGTGGTAGTCAAACTTTTCTGGCTGCCTCGAAGGCATCCACCCCAATGTCCAAAATGGGCGGTGCTACTGAATAAGACCACCCTTATAAGAACACTCCTAAGAAACAGAATAAATAATCTAGTGGAAGTTTGGGTTTTAAGCATCCGCTACTACAAAGCAGGAGACTTCACAGAACTAAAGAATCTTTGTTATTCCCTTGGAATCATTTGCAAGACTATTACTAACAAATTCTTAGCTCGTGAATTGAATTTGAGGCATAATTACAGATAAGTATAAATTTTGGTTCTGAACATATTTTATTTAATTTATTGGTAAAATTTAAAATCAAACTTTGAAATATTTAAATAATGGTACGCACAGTGTATATACTCTGTAGATATATTTGTATACTACACAGAACTGGGAGCCATTTTTAAAAACACTAATGCAGTTTTCCCCCTAATAATTTCTTACTTATTCTTTTCTAGGCAACTGCAAGAAAGGTAAGAGTCTCATATTTTCCATAATATCTGAAATGATCAGAAAGAACTTCTAATTTAACTAAATTTATAGTAGACTACAGAAGGAAAATACTTTGTCAAGATTTTGCCCACAGGAATATGCATTAGCTAAACCATAAAATAAAGTATCTTTGATGTTAAAGATAACCAAGCTTTATTATCTTCCAGAATTATCTCTAATTACACTGATATTATACAAACTGGTGATTTACATACTAAAGGAAAAAAAGACTTGTTTTAATTCTGGAGATGGAATGAGTATTATGTTAATTATAGGTAGTAAATGCAAGTTTATTTTAAAGGGCTTTGACTATATAAATATACTGTTAACGACGTAACAAAATGGTAATTTTATCCACAGAAATCATATTTCTAAAAATAGTAGTTATAATATTGGCTTAGTGACTGGAGACTATAGCCTGTAGTCTCCCAGTTTAAAAACATCCCATGTCATTATAATAAAAACAAAATACTTTTTCTATTGTATTATGCCACTTTTATAGCTACTTTCTAATAATATTGTGTTTAGATCAGTCTTACTGACTAATTATTGTCAAGAATGCTTGCTCGTTCACAGTTAATTGCTTAGACATTTATTATCGTGCTGTTTGTATCTTCCTTGTAGGGCCCAACTGGAGATAGAGGACCACGTGGAGAAAGGGTGTGTAATTTTTGAACTATTAAAAAGCTTTGAACCATATTTGAATAACTACATGTTATAAACTACAGGAAACTTTCACAGTTTATAAGAACACTATATTTCTTATATCTGGTGGGGCATCCAGATATTTGCACCACCTTTTAAGCAGATAATGTCCTACAGAAAAGGTGAATGAGCATTATTGTATATATATCAATAATTTTTTTTAGATCAAGACTATCCTTTTAGAAAGCAAAACTATTATAAGCAGCTATATTCTTTGCATGGTCTTTCTTTGTTTTCAGTTGACCTGTCCAACTCCTGTATAATGGAAATGTATCTACCTACCACCATACATCCTCTCTTTTCACATGTTTTGTTTGCTTTTCAAGTAAGGTCTCTTACGTAGTCTGGTAATAGAAGTGAAACATCAGTCAACAACATGTTTCTGTGTAAATTCATAAATGTGCAAGTTAGGCTTACGATTTATTCATGATATTCTTAGATCTCCCTGCTATACTTATTTGGCATGTATAAATACATGCTTTTGCATTATATAACACGTTTGCCAGTGTATAAATACCTACATCTTATATGTGTTGGGAAGTACAGACTAAAATGTATTCCATTCAAACAATGTGTTAGAAGTAGCAATATGTCGGTAAATTATCCTAACAATGTAAATAGTGTTAATGGTAAGAAATCTGCAGGATTTTCTATCCTGTGATAAAGTGACTTTATTAATTGTGATATCAATTAATCTACTGTTCATACATAATATATCAAAACAATTGAATAAGTTCATCAGTCTGAAACTGACAATCAGTATACATGGTACATCGCTGTGCACTCTTTTCCATATGAAGTTTATAGAATACTAAATTGTAGCTGTAATTTCCATCTTTGTTTGAATACTGGAGCTCCATTATGAGTTAATATTCAAATCCTGAGATAGCCCTCTTCCAGAGGAACTACTCTGTCTTGTGTCTTCTTTGTGTGCCAGTCAGTAAACCTCCTTCTAAGAAAGACCCATGTCATAAGTGAATTCCAATTAGTGACAAACAAATATGGCGTATTACATTTCCTTACCACTTGCACGTTGAAAGAGCTGAACAACTGATCTTACCACATGTGTTCTTAGGTCTTCTTTTATATGTATAGATTTCTAAGGGATCTGTCTAACCCTGACCTAATTCACTTTTTACAAAACAGGGTCCACCAGGCCCACCAGGCAGAGATGGTGACGACGGTATCCCAGGCCCTCCTGGCCCACCTGGTCCTCCTGGCCCCCCTGGTCTTGGCGGGGTAAGGTGTCTTAAGCACTGCTAACTTTTAGCTAACTTTAGTTTTGTTATACCTCTATTGGAAGAAGGTCCATTGTGGAAGTTATTTTTTAGCAGTTAAGGGAGAGTCTACTATTTGAATATTAGTACATTTTATTTCATTTCTTTGGTTTCTTCATTCAAGATTTTGCTTTGCCTGTTCTCTTTGTGAGCCCTTGTCAATTACAGGACTGGTCTTTGTGTTCACTGAAGGTAGCTGCAGTCCTCACAACTATTATTTAATTTGGGGATTTAATATCTTTCATCAGTAGGGCACAAATAAGAGGTGTTGCATTATTAAAGAGTTTGATTAGATTGAATTATAAGTGAAATCCCTGATCTTCAGCAATTTCACAAACATCCTACTCTTTTTATTCTCCTTGGCTTGAAGTCTGCTGAACCAACATTCAAAGTAGTTTTAGGTTTAATTTGCTTGAAACTAATTTAAGAAAAGTACATTTCCCTTTTTCATTAATATCTTCCTTTAGCTTTATGTCTTTAACAATGGTATGAGTGCCAAATGGCCTCACTGCAGGAAGGAAAACATATTTGCTTAATTGGTTAGCACTATGAATCAGAAGCCTGATTCTAATACCCAACTGTATGCCAGTAAAATAAGACCTTTCTCCCCCAAAAGATCTTATTATGATTGCTTATCTACTGAGTGCATTAAAAAGCACCTTCTTTAATAGATCTACTACTATAAGAGAGATCTTTAACAGTAAAGTTATTACTGTGAACTATTTTTTAAAAGTTTAATCTTCCAAGGGGCATTTTAATTTAATTTTCCTCTAAACTTGAAAACTCGTTTTTGAAACTCAAGCATGAAAAAGGTCTCTTAGTCACTTTGGGTAGTTCTGGAGGAGCTGGCAAACAGGTGAAAATACAAAGGTGACCTCTTGTTCTCTGTGTAATTTATCAGGGATCCCCAGTGGCTTAAAGTGTAGAAGGCTCCCCTTTCTCAGTGTAGAGGTTTTAGGGGGTGGGAACAGGGGAGGGGTGATGGACAGGGAGGGAAAGGGTTTGGAAAATAAGGTAGGGAAGCTTCCCACTTCAAACCAGGTGTGGACTAAATTTTTTTAAACTTGTATTTTTTTCCTCACTTTTTAGGAACTTCATTCAATATGGAATTATAAACTAACAACTATATAAAAATATTGCTCCCTTTTAAACAATAATGTAAAAATCTTCACAAGTAGAATGAGAAAGTGAACTATAGGGCCGGTATTTATAATGTATATAATTTTTTTTTTCCTCTCTAGAACTTTGCGGCTCAGTATGACCCTGGAAAAGGAGTTGGCCTTGGCCCTGGACCAATGGTATGCTTATCTCTTTTTATCTTAACCAAAACAAAAAGAATTTGTTTTTCATGTTAAAAATTTCATATTGCCATTTCCTTAGCTCCCGAGGTTAACACTTAATACTTAGATCAGATAAAAGCAGCAATTCCTTTTGTATTCAAATGTATAATAATCTGAGCCTAGATTCAGGGTTCACTTTTCTCTACAAACATGTTTCCAATGTGTAAATAATCTCTGGACATAGTAACCATGACTTAGGTAAATCAATTTAATTCAAAAGAGTGATCATTCTGATTAATTTTTTTACATCCTTTGACCTTGCTCAGAATTTTAAGCAACCCGTAGAGGCACGGACCTATTAAGTTCTATAAACTTGCTGGAAAGGAGCAACAAGTTCTAGTCCATCCTGTTTGTTCTATAGCAAGAGAGTTTAAGCCCTTTCCCTTTAAGGCCATGGAAGTGGTTAATGGCAGAATTAGAATGTCTGATAATCAACGACATCATGTCTCATGTATCTAGTACTTGAATGAAACATCAATTTATTCAACAATATTTATCAGATGCCTTCAATGAGCCCAAACTGTATTACGCACTAGGGATGCAACAATGAATATGACAGAATCTCTCCCTCCCTCAAGGAGTTAACAATACAGGAAATGTTTCTTTTTATACCTTTCAATAAAAATACCCTTTTTAGTCTATTAACTATAAACCAAAATAGAAGAGAATTTGAGTGCAATTTAGCATTCATATCACTCAGCACACACAGTTAGCAACATATCCATAATTTGAGTAACATCTAGAAAAGTGTCTATATGATTATGATGATGATGGTCTATCTCTAACAAGTGAACCTTCCAACAAGCATTAGTGAGATGTGTTAGCAAAAGGATGATATGAGCATGCAAAATATATACTAGTATGTATAAAATAAAGGAAAAAATTGCTGGAACTAAAAATATTAAGTTGATTAAACACTGCAGTTTTAAAGTTAACATCGTCTTTAAAATATAAATTTTACCTGGACGATGCATTCGGTGCTCTATCTTCAAAAGAAGATGTTTGGCTGGACCTAATGGTCCGTAATAAGCTAATACACTATAAGGGCAAGATAATATTTTCTGTAAATTAAAACTCTCACTTGAGAAGTAATGTGCCTTTAATTGATGATTTCCAATTTCCTGCTTTGTCCTGGTAATTTAAAACATCCATATGTGAAATGAAGAAGTAGAGATTTTCTTTGGCTTTGTTTATATTGGATATTTGAAATTAGCCATTTTAGCTAATGCTGGACATTAGTCAGTTTTAAAGCAGTACCTATGTCTCAAGAAGAATCTAAAGGGGAAAAAAGTAAAACACTAATAAAAAAAAAAGCCTGCATAAGCCCAGAAAATTAACATGGATTTCAGATTCCCCTGACTTTGGAACCTTCTCTGGGGGGCATAAAACAGTGTGTTTTACTTTTAAATATCAGTGAAATATAATTTAAGCTTTCACATCCACACAGTCACAGACATATGTAATCAACAGATATGTGGCTCACAAATAAGAAGATAGGCAGCAATAAAGTATTAAAATAATTTTCCATGTTGGAAAATCAATAACTATAAAACCCCACAGGGTTCTTCTCTGAATTAATGAGTAATCATGGTCCGTCTCACAGCCCCCGCAAAATAAACTACCTTTTATGTAAATGAAATTGTTGCAAATACGCAGAAAAATGAATAAATATAATTAAAAATTCATGGCGTCAAAAAAAATTATTTTTAACGTGTACCTAAACAATCATTTTGATTGAAGAGTGACAGTTTCTTTTAATGTAGAAGCAATTTCTAAAAGCAAACAATTTTTATAATTAAGATGATGTGCTTTTTAATAAAATCTGTATTATTTCACCCTAGGCATTCATGCAGTGGGGCAGACTTTCCTGTAGAGCCCCCATCGTTGATGTGTCACGAATAAATTGCCCTAGACTTGTCTATGCAATATTTTCAGCGTGAAGGAGCTGGCCCCTACAGGAGAGCTTGCCCAGGCATTCATTACTGCACCGGGGAGTCAAGAATGTGGAGCTAGCTCCCAAACTAGTAATGCTGCTTGACTCTACTTGTGTGCTGCAGAATGAAGAACAAAAACAACAATCTGCCATTATTGTGGGCCACAGTTTCAGGAATAATATTAGATCCTTCCAGGAGGATGTTTCAGTAATATTTTCTTTTTCCTTCACCTCTCACTACATCTCCTTTTGTTTGACGTTTTCATTGGTCACCAACAGCCCTTAAAGGAGCTATAAGGCTCTATAAGGAACCTCCCTCTAATCATTAAGAAGGACTTTTAATCCTTTTCAATTTATGCCTCTTGTGCCAATAAGCATATCAATTTCCTAGCTGGATATGACATGCAGAAGTGACATATGATCGAGGGAATCCAAATGGAAAGGCTTCGCCAGCTGCATAGAAGGCGGTCATGTATTCTATACTGTGCAGAGACGGATCCGCTTCATGGCATTAGAACCACCTCAATATGCCCAATTGTGTGCGACTGTCAGGAACCAGTGGTCACCCATCCAACTGGGTTCTGATGATCTGGGTTAGGAGAAGAAGTGAGAGCAAAGGCAGAGAAATCGTGGAGGAAACGTGGGTCCCTAAGAGCTTCTTTGGGAGAAACAAAAACTATGAAATAAAACCAGGATAGTTCTCTTCATCTGTCCATCACAAAATGTCTATGGCAATACTGTACTATCCTATCTAACCCAAACCAAAGCCATGAGAACTTATCAGTGCTATGTTTTTCCTCTTTACAGGGTTTGATGGGACCTAGAGGGCCTCCTGGTGCATCTGGAGCTCCTGTAAGTACTGGAAGCTAGTAATCTCTCTCAGGCAAAAAGACAGAATTAAACAAAGGTGCGGAGCATGACATCTCTGTTTTCTTTTAGGGTCCTCAAGGTTTCCAAGGACCTGCTGGTGAGCCTGGTGAGCCTGGTCAAACTGTGAGTACATTTTTTCCCCTTTGTGGTAAAGATTTTTTTTTCAAGAAGTTTATTGATGTAACCTTGACGAAATGATTGGTCTCTTCTTAGGGTCCCGCGGGTGCTCGTGGTCCACCTGGGCCTCCTGGCAAGGCTGGTGAGGATGTAAGTATTTACTCATGAGCACTTGCAAAATGCCATTTAAATACTGCCTCAACAGGAATTTCTGGATTCAAATGAAGTATTTTGCCAAAAGCTGAATATGCCTGATATAACTCTCCCCATCTGGAAAACATTACTTTAATGAAATCTTAATTTGTTTGTATTTAAGGGAATTAGTTGTTAATTAAATATATATTTGGACCCACATTTTTATATGATGCCTTTTCCGCCTATTTTAAACACCAAGATGTTCCAACTTCCATCTGATGGCTTAGCAAGAAAAGCAGCTAACCTAACTATGATGTTTTCATGTTTTAGGGTCACCCTGGAAAACCTGGACGACCTGGTGAGAGAGGAGTTGTTGGACCACAGGTAAGATTTATTAGCCCACTGTATACAGTCCAGACATCAGAAGCATCTCACATATAAGACAGTTGGTAAAACTGGAATCAGTCTATATGGCCACATAGATGTTTGAACGCATGCACCACTCACTGAAGGCATCTGACAAATCAAGGAGCCTAGTTAAGGATGCATACAGTTTTTATTAATGCAAATAATGTCGTCTTAATGATAGCAAGCATACTATAAACTAAATCATGTTTTGTACAAATACCATAGTATTAGTTACTCAAATTAGAGCAAGTTAATTTGCGGATCTGTGCTTTAAAAATATCCCAGCCATTGATTCCAAGCTTGAACTTCCATGAGAAGAAGTACTTTGGAGGGAAGAAATCATTGTTTTTTAATTGAGAACGAAAACATTTACCTTCTTCTGTGTTTCTTTTTAAGGGTGCTCGTGGTTTCCCTGGGACTCCTGGACTTCCCGGCTTCAAGGGCATTAGGGTGAGCATATTCTTGACCCAGAGGAAAGAAAATGTTGATTATTTTTAGGAAAAACCTCAACTATATTTAAACTCCTGGGTGACACATACTTGCTTCCAAATTCCTGGAATTCACCAGAGTGAAGAGAGTGAGAGAAGAGGTCGGATGGCTGGGAAGTACAGTGGGGTATAGTTTGTTCAGTCTGTCCGCAGCTTCCAAGAAATGAGGATCACTACAGAGAAAATTGTGTAAAAGGCATATGACTTAAGAGGTATTTATAACCATCTGAAGATCGTAAAATGATTAAAGATGGAAAGAATGTGAGAGATCATCTAGTTCTATATCCTTCCCTTTCAAGCACAGGGAGGTTTAGCGACTTACCTGGGGAAACGGAGCAAGTTTGCTGGGCCCTGGACACATTGTACTGAAGCGGTCACCAGATTCACCCAGGAGGTTTGGATTTGACCAAGCACTATAATGAAATGGAATTTTAATCATAAGAATTTGCATTTCAGGGACACAATGGTCTGGATGGATTGAAGGGACAGCCTGGTGCTCCAGGTGTGAAGGTAAGCACCAAACCAGAAGCATTGTTTTTAAAACAATTGACTGTAATTCCCCATCACCATCAGAAAGTATATTTTTACAGAAGACTACTCATATTCCAAAGAGTATCTTATTTCCCCCTCAGTACTTCAGAGCCCTTAATGGTGAGGATACAGGATTCTGTGACAAAAGGCCAATTATTAATAATATTTATTTAATTTAATATCTATTAAACAGTTGAGATAAAAATGTCAATAGTTTCTTCCTCCATTTCCTCTCCTCCTGTAATTTCACCTGACCTCTGCAGCCAAAATAAAAGTAAATAAACATAAAATCAGATATTAGAATGCCATGTTATTTTAAACTGTAAATTCTCCTTTGCCATGCACAAATTAGATAGGTACATTCATGTCACAATCCACTTTTCAACCTCTTTCCTGTGATTTATCTGTGCACACTCAAAAAATTTTTAATTAGGTAATTAAAGTCTCAGAAGTGTGTTATCTCTTGGCTAGGCTCTTCTCTGACAGCGCTTTCAACTATAAAATGTTCTCTCTCCTATTAAGGAGATAATGTGATATTAAAGTGAATACCAACGTAATTACAAATTAATGAGTGACGAATACTAGCGGGACCAGAAATGAACGTGAATATGGAGAGTCTGCTCTAACTTTCCAGCTGCCACACAAATGGATAAGGTCAAACTCATTCTCCCTAGGGCCTATTGTAATAGCTCAGACTACTAGTCTCAGCATCATCAAATGTTAGAGCCACAGCGAGCTTTGGAGACCCCCTCACTTTGCAGATGAGGGAAACTGAGGCTTAGAGAGAATGAGTGGCTCACCCAGAGTCACACATCCAGTAGTTAGAAGGCCTTAGGCTAAAATCCTTACCTCTCATTTGCGCTTATTCCCAAAGAATACACTTCACCTAGAATCCTAGAAATGAAGGGTCCTTAAAGGGTCTCTCAAACCTGTGTCTTCTATATCTTCATCAGATTATTTAGAAAGAAAGTTTCTTTACATGTACCATTTTATTAAATTACTGCTCCCCCTCCCACCATGCTTTTTACTCAAGAGTATAGGTTGGAAATAAATAAGATAGCTCTGAAAAATATTATGAAGCTTTAAATTTCCATGCATATTTTACAAAAAGGAAAATATTCAGTGTTTAAAATAACTTTAGGGACGCCTGGGTGGTTCAGTCAGTTAAGCGTCCGACTCTTGATTTCAGCTTAGGTCATGATCCTGTGGTTTATGGGTTTGAGCCCCATGTCGGGCTCTACACTGACACTGTGGAACCTGCTTGGGATTCTCTCTCTCCCTCTATCTGCCCTCCCCTCCCCCACCAAAGTAAATAAATAAAATTAAATTAAAAAAATAACTTTAAAGAGGGTAAGTATGATTCTATTGAAAGCAGTTTATTCTCTGCCATCTCTTTTTATGATATTATTCCTGGTAAATAAGCCTAGTCGAAATGATATCCAAAGTCTAAGGAGAAATATTAGAGCTAGGGTAAATAACCCTCAAGTAACCACATGTCCCTAGTACTGTGATATTTGGTATTATCTAAATAAAAACATAAATTTTAGAAATTTAAAAAAATTTATGTGATTGGCATAATTGAGAAGCAGTCTACATGTTTCAAAATATATAAATGGTTCAAATTAAAATAAGAGGGTAAAAATTACCCGATCAGAAAAAAAAAAAAAAAAAATAATCAATACCTGTAATGAACAAAATCCCAATCCTTCTTTTCCATGTAGGGTGAACCTGGCGCCCCTGGTGAAAATGGAACTCCAGGTCAAACAGTAAGTTATTGATTACTTGATTGTAAATCTAAATGTGTACACTCTTTGCAAGCTGGAACTTCTTTAATGTTTTTGCTAATTACCATTTCCCTCGGCATTGTATTCTTTGATATTTTTCTAATAACTTTCTGCATACTTAATTGAAATCCATTACCTTTTAGTTGGAATTAGAACAAGACCTAGTTATTTCTAGTGGATTCTTACGCATGTTGGAAATTGGACGAAGCAAATTATGCCTGTGACATTTTTTAAATTAGCATTCTGGATTTCATTGAAAATATTTCTACTTCTAGGGAGCTCGTGGGCTTCCTGGTGAGAGAGGACGTGTCGGTGCCCCTGGCCCAGCTGTGAGTATTTCCAATTTTGTCCCTTTTTATCCTTTTAAATAGTCTTCTAACAACTGCTGTTTAACTTTTCCTCTTGACTTTTTCTCCTTATTTTCTTCATAGGGTGCCCGTGGAAGTGATGGAAGTGTGGGTCCTGTGGGTCCTGCTGTAAGTTTTGACACTGAAGAATTTGGAAGGGGTTGAGAGTGTGGGATGGGAACTATCTTCTTTATTAATTTGTAAAATGACACCATTTTAGACCCCTTACCAAATGTTCTAGGAGGTCTTCTGGAAGTTCTCTTTATAAGTACTAGTATCCCTAGGGCTTTTCATTGATGCACAAAGTAAAATCTACCTCACCTTGGATACCTTGAATGTCTTCCCTTTGATATTAATGACAACAGACTAGCTGTCACTTTTCTCTTTGCCGGTAGGAACCAGCCACTCTGAGCCACTTCAATCTTCTAGCCTCATTGTATTGTTAATTTACTGGGAGGAAGTTTCTTACCATATTCTACTTTGATTTCAGGGTCCCATTGGGTCTGCTGGCCCTCCAGGCTTCCCAGGTGCTCCTGGCCCCAAGGTAAAAACACTGGTGACCATTGTCATTACCTTGATAAACTTCTTATTGTGATGTGAAAGACACAGACTGTGTTTGCAGATAGGTAATTACAGAACAGGTAACTTAATGAGTCGCCCTTTCCAAATGGATATAGAATGGCTACTTTTCTCACTCCAAGCATGAAATAGATCATGTCTCTATACTTGAGCCCAAGAACATAGATATAAAAGCCAACATGGAGGTTTATTTTATGGGACCCCTCTGAAATAGACTCCCAAACTAGTCAGGACTGACTAGCTGAGAAACAGTCTCCACCGCAGAGAGACAGAAGTAGGTGAAGATGATAGCCAAGATGGGAGAACTAGACCAGGAAAACAGGCACCCAAATCCAAATCTGTGGTACCAAACCAGGTAAGGGAAATGATTGCGGTTCTGAAGAAAGTTCATGAAACTTGGTGTCCTAAAAATGGAGATCCGCTGTTTCGTTATTCGCAGGCTAATGCCTCAGTGTCATTCCTTCTTTTAGGGTGAACTTGGACCTGTCGGTAATCCTGGTCCTGCTGGTCCCGCGGGTCCCCGTGGTGAAATGGGTCTTCCAGGTGTTTCTGGCCCTGTTGGACCTCCTGTAAGTAGTCATTGTCATTAACCTCAGGGAAGGTTAATGGAAGAAAGCCGAAAGAGTGAAGGTGGGGTCAGAGAAGAATGGAAAATACTCCTATTAACTGATATCCTTCTCCCTTCTTTTTCTTCGTAGGGTAACCCTGGAGCCAACGGCCTGACTGGTGCGAAGGGTGCTGCTGTGAGTATATGGCTATTACGTGCTGCTCTGCTTTTAAAGGCACTTTAAAGAGCACCACCTCATCTGCCAATCATCTTATGATGGGTCACCCTGCATTCTCTTCACAGGGCTTGCCCGGTGTTGCTGGGGCACCTGGCCTCCCTGGACCCCGTGGTATTCCCGGCCCTGTTGGTGCTGCTGGCGCTACTGGTGCCAGAGGACTCGTTGTAAGTGATCGTGGCCACAGCTTCCATCATCCTGAAATACTAGCTCTGCCATCATCTTGTCACCATCTAGACTTCCTCTTGTGGATTTATCGTTTTTATGTTTCCTTTTCTTAGCATTTTTAGTTTGCGTTTCTTCTATGAGTGCATGTACATGTATGTTCTGTATGTCCATCTGTCTCTCTCTCTCTCTCTGTCACACACACACACACCCTCCCGCTCTCCTAGAACATTACGCAAAGGTCAGTGAGGTACATTTCTATTATCAGCCTTGTCCTTTCAACTAAGCCATTCCCCTATAAGCTTTTCCAATATGAATTGGACACATTTCTTACAGAACCTGAACTTCTCTTTACCTTGATCCGTGAACATTCCAAGATGCTTGTCTGTAAAAGAGTTGTGACAAATGTTTGTCATTTGACCACTGTTTTGTAATGAACCCTAGGGTGAACCTGGTCCAGCTGGTTCCAAAGGAGAGAGTGGCAACAAGGGTGAGCCCGTAAGTAATTCTATAATTACAATTTGATGGGTTTGTTACTTTTTCAATCCAAAAAGTAATACTTCTGCTTTTTTAAAAAAGTTATTATTTTTTCTCTGCGTGGATTTGACATAAAAATGATTTTTTTTCTACTCCCTCCTCTTTTGCTTTTTCCATGAAACAGGGCTCTGCTGGTCCTCAAGGTCCTCCTGGTCCCAGTGGTGAAGAAGGAAAGAGAGGCCCCAATGGTGAAGCTGGATCTGCTGGCCCCTCTGGGCCTCCTGGGCTGAGAGTAGGTTCCAGATGCTCTTGACACCCAGGCACACCAGAGGGCTAGAACACCCTTTCATTGGAAATTGGTCAGAATGACTGAGGGAGCATCTGCTCTCCATCAGCTTTTCTAGATCAGTGACTCAGTCTGGTCTGGGAACAGGATTGACCTACTGTTGTAGAATGTCTCCTGCACACATCCCTCTGGGGTTCGGGTGAAATTTTTTGGCTTGGCCTGTGTTGGTCTCTCTCCCTTAAGGGCATCACGGTTTCTCGCATGCATGCCATATTTCTGTGAACACTGCCCTGTTGGATTCTAGGATTTTCTCTGACTCTTGCTGTTTCATGTACTCTCTCACAGGGAAGTCCTGGTTCTCGTGGTCTCCCTGGAGCTGATGGCAGAGCCGGTGTTATGGTAAGCTGTCCATTCCTCACTCCCAGGGAGAGAATTCGGTGGGTGTGTCCCCCACCTGAGCACCCTTCTCTCCCTCTTCTGTTGAACAGGGCCCTCCTGGCCCCCGTGGTGCTACTGGCCCTGCTGGTGTCCGAGGCCCCAATGGAGATGCTGGTCGCCCTGGAGAGCCCGGCCTCATGGGACCCCGAGTAAGTTTCAGAAAGATTCTGAGTGAGTCACACCTGGCACCGTTTCCTTTTTTAAAGGGATGAGTAATATCAGAAGACGACAATAAAAAAATCATCAAACGTAAATCTGCTAGTAGATTTGCTGATGGTTGCCTTTTTAATGTAACTTTATCAACACCCAGAGATACTTTTACGAATTTGGTTAGTTCGTAAATTTCTTATTTACTGCTTGATACAATGGCCAGGAGGTTTTGGAAAAATAGATTGATTTTAATATATCCAAATTAGGTTGGTTCTCCTATCAGCATGAATCTTGTATCTCAATTTGTGAGTTTTATATAAGGTGTTCATGAAACATATTAGGACTATACATTATCAGTGTATTAGATTCATAAGTGAAATCATTTTTCCAGCAATCACAAAATGCTGTAATGTATTCAGCATCACACTAGCCACAGAGAAATGACCTTTAGATTCGTAGACACTCTAATCCATAGCAATAGAGTGATTTTTTTGCCTCCATTATCTCTTATGGATGAATATCATCTGTAATTGTACCATAAACAAGTAATAAAGACACCAAATATAGCAATAAAAAATCCACTTTGAAAATTGCTGACTAAAAGTATTTGTTTTTCTGTTATGAGGTAAATAACATGATACATTTTGCCCCTATAGTATGATGCTTAACACTTTCTTGAGATATCTGTAAATGAATCACTTGCACTAAAATCCAATAAAAGGAAAGGCATAAAAGATAGAAAGAAGAAAGGTTTCAGAGCTCTTTCCATACCTCCCAGTGATTTACCCTAGGCAACAAACAAGAAGTCAGGGGGAAAATGCTTTTGTGAGATTTTAATGAATTGGAGCCTTGAGTATGTGCGTTAAAGTGCCAACATGAAAGCATCCTCATTTATTTTATAGGGTTTTCCTGGTGCCCCTGGAAATGTTGGCCCAGCTGGCAAAGAAGGTCCCATGGTAAGAACTGCTCATTTTCCATTATATTTTCAAGGACACTTATTGCACCCTTATCAAGTCTATTCTGTGGCTTCTTTATACATGAACACACAGAAAATAAATATCAGCCACATACATCATCTGGGAATGCAAAGTAATAGATTGTAATTATGGAGTCCAAATAAACGCAGGACTGAAAGGAGAGAAGGAAAGAGAAAAACATGGCAGGGAAAATTGAAGAGGGTGACAGGGGTACGGGAAGGGAGGGGAAAGGAGGAATTGTGTACATATGAGATTGACTTGGCCGTGTGTGTACTGACATCCTATTTAGAAAAGGAAAATAGATTCATAATTTATTGACACTTTATACCAGGAAGCTGTTTGCATTCAGAAAATGATTCTGTTGCATCCCATGGCAGCATCACAAGTTTGAGGTTGTGAGGCCCTGTTGATGCCGAATGAACTTTAAATAAACTCTGCTTTCAGGGCCTCCCTGGCATTGATGGCCGGCCTGGACCAATTGGCCCAGCTGGAGCAAGAGGAGAGCCTGGCAACATCGGATTCCCTGGCCCCAAAGGCCCCACTGTAAGAACGCCACACTCTCTTCTCCTTCGGCACTTCTTTGCCACATTTCACCAAAACTCTATTTTCTCTCCTGCCCTCAGTCCACTCTACCTCAAGGGGGCCAGGGGGAGGTCCCTTTCAACACAAGAAAACAGCAAGCCACTTACCACATTAATAATTGATCTCCAATATGTCACTGCACACCTGATGGAAACCTATCTCCTGAGTCTATGCCTCTGCAAACACAGGTGGACCTTATTGTACTTGGACTTGCAAGAAGATGGATCACGCCCCAGCTAACAGAATTCAAAGACTAGGAACCTTAGAAAACAATCAAGCAAGAAATTAACATTTCAAAATTTTCATGGTTAATTTGACATTAAATGTGTACTTTTTTCATGTTTGTTATAGGGTGATCCAGGCAAAAATGGTGATAAAGGTCATGCTGGTCTTGCCGGTGCTCGGGTAGGTGCCAACTTCTGCCTGTAGCTGCCCACATAGTACCCGCTTAGGAAACACAGAGCCTTTGAGGCCACCTGATATAATTCTGGCATTTTCTTTTCAAAATGGCATCCCCAAGGATCCTTTTACCATCAAAAAATGTCTTTTTTTTTTTTTAACTACACTTACAAAGCAGTGAGCTGTAATGAATCAGGATGTATACTAGGTCAAAAATATTTATGGATGCATTTGATTTTAATTTGTTTTGTGGTTAAAGAGCTATGCATATGCTAGTAGCATTCTCTGGCCTTCATAAATTGCCCTCCATCCGTGGACTTCCCACAAGCCATTTCAAAAGTTAGTACTTGGGCAGGGGACCCACAATGAGTCATTCTAAGATGATAAGCTTTGAAGAAGTAATGCGTGAGGCTTTGAGGCTTCTTAAACTGTCTCACTGGTAATTCTGAGCCTCTCTGTGAAACTTTCCAGGGTGCTCCAGGTCCTGACGGAAACAATGGTGCTCAGGGACCCCCTGGACCACAAGTGAGTGTTTCTTCCATTCTTGTTCTTTGCTGCCCTGCAACAAATCCAGTCCTGCAAAATGACCATCTCATTTTTCCAGTCCAAGAGTTCTATAGGCAGACAGCAGTGGTGGCATACACCTCTATTCATGCTATCTTGCCTATCACTTTCAGGGTGTCCAAGGTGGAAAAGGTGAACAGGGTCCCGCTGGTCCTCCAGGCTTCCAGGTAAGTCAATTAAAACATACAGAATACTGCCTCTGGTCAGACTATCCAGCTACAAATCACCATAGCACTCCCCCCACTACACAGAACCTGATTTCAGAACTGTAAAGTTAAATGAAAATTCACTTTTTCAAGGCAAACTTTTGTGTAATGCTGTAATAACACGCAATAGTTGGCGATCATGTCGCTATCAGTATCCAGAAAAACCCAATTATTAGCATCCTGTGAATGTAGCCAGAAGATTGAGATTTGTGGTTTGTTTGTTTGTTTTTTCCTAGGGTCTGCCTGGCCCTGCAGGTACAGCTGGTGAAGTTGGCAAACCAGGAGAAAGGGTGAGTAAAACAAGTGCTAGTAGACTTACCTGAAGTTGGGACTTTTCCCCCTTGTAATGCCCTCCTGCAGTGCGATTATAATAGGAAAAAAGAACCTTCTTATTTCACATGTTAATGATAGTGTTCTGCCTACCTGGGTACTTTGGAGAGACTAAACCAACTTACTCATTTTTGTTGGAATAATGAATCCTTCGTTTTAAAGACTGAATGAAACACTGCATTATGGAAGTAAAATGTACCAATGAACATTCCATTTAATAGCCTTACTTTTTGTATTGTTCATGGTAACGTTAACATGCAAATTATTTCCTTTCCCATAGCAAAAAAGTAAATGCGCTGATTTTCCATCAAACTAGACCCTGAAAAATTGCGTTTAATATTTTTCTTGGCATTCAGACATGACACTGCTAGCCACAATCAGGGCATGAATTCTGAGTCATTTTCTCTGGTAATTGTGATGAATGTGCCTCAATTCAGTTACATTCTGTGGCCTGGTCTCCTTTGTCAACAGTGGGGCACATTAAGGAGACAGCTGGTCAGTAATAAAGGAGATACACTTGGGTATACAATTAACTAGGTAATGTGCAGAATATGATCATTTCTATTAAGAAAGCAGTCTGTTATATAACTAAAAATAAGCAATGTCTGATACTGTTCATCATTATTTATCATATCAAATGAGATAGTCTGTTTTGTCATTTTTTAAAAAGCAATAAACTAAGTAATGGAAAGCTTAAATTTGTTGGTACCAGCTTCTAGCATAGAAGTATCTTTGATATCAATGGAATTCTCACTTTTTGTACCTGTCCGTATACAACAAATTTCTCTTATTCCTAATAGCCCTGTACTTGTACACTCAGGGAGGCAGAGCCTTCATGGCTTTATGCAGCTATGTTGAAATTACCTAAATATAATCATAAGTGGATTTCAAGAACATACATACACTTCGTGATTTATTTATTATCATGTTTTGCCTAGGGTCTCCCTGGTGAATTTGGTCTCCCTGGTCCTGCTGGCCCAAGAGTAAGTGTTATTTAATTAACTTTCATAAACTTCTGGTGATGTGTTTGTAAAACAAGTAGTGCTTTCTTTTGAAAGCTATTGATGACCTTGCAATAGGTTCTGAGACTCTTCTGTAGTTAAACATAATCTGTAGAGAATGTTTGATGTGTAAATTAAATCAAAAATTTAAATTTAATTATTCGTATTTCTTAGCCAAAAACCACAGTTATAAGAAACATAAATGAGCTAATATATGTATTATATTCAGTAACTTATATATACAAGTATGATATATTTATGACAAACAAGAAAAAGTAATGTCTTACTAAGATTTGAAGTCAATTTTTGCAATGCATGTCGATGCTCAAACTCTAATGCCGAAATCATGAATCTGCTCTTATAAAAAAAATAAATAGATTTGGTTTGTCTGTAGTCATTGGAAAAACTGGAATGATCACTTTGCCCCACAAGTATCCTATTATAATGGTCAGTTACCAAATTTAGTATCATAAAACCATACTTATAAAAAAGGTCTTTGAAACAGGTGCAATGTGGACTGTGTACATGTTAAATATTCTGGGCCATGGAATACCACCATGTCATGGTGATGTTTACATACAATTGAGAGATATTTAGAAAGGTAGGTAGATACATGCACACACACACACATATATACATATATATCCTGTTAATATTATAATTGTTACATCACTATTGCATAAGGTTATAAAAAGGGAGCATAGACATGACAGTATCTCATCTTATTTACACCTAGCATTGCTCTTCATTTAAAATGGCACAGTCTTTCCCAATGAATACCAAGCATAACTGATGTCTGTTTTTATCTGTGGACCTATTACACACACACACACACAAAAAGAATGACTTCCAAAGGTTGAATGTTGTACTCTAGAAGAAAAACATTCCGGGGTTACAGCCACAAAACACTAAAGCTGAATGAGACTTTAGAGATTATCTCATCCCATTCGTTCATTTTACTACCAGAGAAATTAAGGAAAAATAACTGTAATTTGTTAATGGACCAGGATTCAAAAGCTAAAAATCTATGAACTCTGATGTGAAAAATGGTATCTCTGAAAGTGCTGAACAGTGCAACACTTATATCTGTCTTTTCTTTTCTTTTCTTTTTTCTTTTCTTTTTTTTTAACAGGGGGAGCGTGGGCCCCCTGGTGAAAGTGGTGCTGCTGGTCCTTCTGGTCCTATTGGAAGCCGAGGTCCTTCTGGACCCCCTGGGCCTGATGGAAACAAGGTAAAATTTTGTGTCCCATATTGCTGCTTGGGCCCACTATATTCTAGAGTAGCTAGATCATTCACAATAGTAAATGAATTGTTTTTCAGAGTTTTTATTTCCAATTCTGTGTTGATTTCCATCACAGTAAATGACAATCTGATTCTAGCGGACCTGAATTATTCCAAAAGAAGGGAAATCCCAGTGTTCTACATACATAAATGAATTAGTATGGGTTTACTCTTGTCTCACCAAACTGTTTATACTTTGGGTTGTTTGGGTTTTTTGTTTTTTGTTTTTTGTTTTTTTTTTTTTAGTTTATTTTTATTTTGAGAGAGAGAGTGTGCATGCAAACTGGAGAGAGAGAATCCTAAGCAGGCTCCATGCTGTCAGTGCAGAGCCTGACGTGGGGCTTGATCTCACGAACCATGAGATCATGACCTGAGCTGAAATCAAGAGTCAGATACTTACCCGACTGAGCCACCCAGGCACCCCTATACTTTGATTTTAATGTAGAAACATCATATAATTTTGGACAGTATTTTTAGAGAACAAAGTTTCACCTTCTTACCATGCTACTTCAGAGAGTAAAATTTCAAAAGGTAGTCTAAATTTTAATAACAGAAGAGGTAAAAATTAAGTGGCCAATATATTCATCCCCAAAACATAAGCCTGGCAACTTGTATTTCAAAACAGAATCTGTGGTTTAGATTTTAAAATAGATAGAATTACACACTTCTGAAAAACAGATGAACCACAATAAAGAAAGGCAACTCATATTACTCCTGATGTCTACCTTTAAGGGGAAAAAAAATGTAAGGATTAGCTGCAAAAAGCTATTTTGGTATGTGGAAGGATATTGGAAAAAATAAAAAGGAAAGAGGGAGAGAGGAAACAAGAAAGAAAATATGGTTTGGTGAGGTAGTACTTCCAAAGACTTTTATCTTAGAAGTTAGTCGATAGGTTTTAAGTATGTGGAATTGTAGGGTTTTTATATAAAGTGGAAGCTATAGTTCCTGCTCTTAAGGAGATTAAAATGTAAACATCTCCCCAGTTGATGAGGTTTCTTTCCCTATTTCCTGTGTGGGCTAAGAGACTTATCCTTGAAAAATGTTTGTGGGCAAACATTTTTCACTCTTTGCATCCTATTGTCCTGCCCTCTTCTCTATGCCTGCCTGCCTGAAGAGGACTAGGAGCGGGTTATAGAAAAATCACAGCCACCCACTCCCACTTCTCTTCTCTTTAGCCACAGTGTCATTAATAGCATCTCCCTCTGTTAGATTCTCCCTCCTTTCAACAGCCCTCCTTTGTGTCTCTAAACTGGCAAGAATGCTATCTATTAAATGTTTAAATTGGAATCCTTCAAGAGTTCGAGTCTTCATTTTCTTCTTTTGCCACTGAAATAATTGATTTCACATGTGTTTGATTCAAGGGTGAACCTGGTGTGCTTGGTGCTCCAGGCACTGCTGGTCCATCTGGTCCCAGTGGACTCCCAGGAGAGAGGGGTGCTGCCGGCATACCTGGAGGCAAGGGAGAAAAGGTACCCTCTCAGTGTTGGACCCTAAGACATGTTGTTGATGAACTCTAGCAAAGAAGGCTGCACAGGGTTGCCCAGTTTTTTACAATTCTTGGTAGGTGGTCTGGTAGCATTTTGATATCTATCAATACGCATTTCCCTCTGCCACCTAGCACCTACGCATTTCTAAACTCACTAATCTGGCAAAATTCCTTGCTACCATGGAATTTCACGCAAACAGATGGTGTTGAGTAATACATGAGGCTCATTTTAATGCCACTAACAATAATGCCTCATCCTGCCCTAATTAATGGGAAGAAGCTATATTGAACAGCTGTCAACCGTGCTGCTGCATTAGTTATGCCATAAGAGTGATCAGACACTGAAGCCCATTGTGATGTTGCCTTATAATTCTGTCCACATGAATTTGTACCTTGCTTGATTATGCTTCAGGAGGCTGTATGGAAATTAGAAAAGAATATTTAACAATAATCTGGAGAGGGCCTTGAATTATTTTTTCCTTAATTTTTTTTTCCTCATTCAACATTCTATAGAATAGTAGGGAATCAAGACATTACTAAAAATGTAAGCGACTGAAGGTATAAACACTTCAGGTTAATTTTGCTTCAAAAATTTGGTTGGAAAACGAAAAGCTACTCTTGCTTTATACTTTCAGGGTGAAACTGGTCTCAGAGGTGAAATTGGTAACCCAGGCAGAGATGGTGCCCGTGTGAGTAGAATTTTGTTTGTTTGTTTGTGCTTAGATTGGTATTTTGTTTTATTTTATTTTTACATTTCACTCGATTTGAGGTCGGCAGTTTTCCAAAATAGAACTGACAAAAGGATCCAGGTTTAGTGAAAGAGTATTCCTTTCCTTCCTGGATCTCTGAATAGTAATATCATTTTACATGTCCCAAAAGAAAGATTCAACACAACTTATCCCTTTGAAAATCAAAACCTGAATTTCTTAACTTCCTTAGTGGTAACTATACGAAGTACAAACTATAAACCAAAAGCTCTAGGTTAAATAGAATTTCAAGTGACTGTTCAAATTATTATAGGGCTTTAGAAAAACAAAACAAAACAAAACGATAACTCTTATATTTTAAAAAGCCAAAACCTCTAACAAGGTCCCATTTATTCAAATGTATGTCCTAAGAATTTATCACCTGAAGAGCAGTCCCAACGATTACCTGTTACTGTCCTGGTGATGCCAAAGATAATCCCGTAAAGGTATAATAACCCTACCAGAGCATTGGCAACATGGTTCTTCCAGGCCGTCAGCTACCTCCGTCCTTCTTCTCACCTCCCTCAGAGCTGATAACTCACTCCGGCACATTGATAATGGTCCTTTCTCTGAGTCACACAGTCCTAGTGGTCTCAAACAAGGCTACTCATTTGCTGCTCTCTAGGGAATTTGACAAGAGCAGAGAGTTCAGATCTCCCCAATTCCTAACCTGCCCTTGACTGACACATTTCTATAACCTTTATCACTGGGGTACTTTCCTCCTGAGAGCCGCTTCTAATAGTTTTGATAATTAGAACTGAAATGCATCAAAAGCCTTCTCGATGTCCATCCAGAGTGTGCGGTGAAAGTGTTCAGTCACTGTATAAGCACAGCAAGGGGGAATGGCAAGGGTCACTTTTGAAATTGGGGGTGTTATTAATAAGACTCATTTCCTTTTGGTATTAGGGTGCTCCTGGTGCTGTAGGTGCCCCTGGTCCTGCTGGAGCCACTGGTGACCGGGTAAGCACACATTTTCACGGAGTTGCAACTCTCTGAGCCAACAGCAGTATCTAAAATTTCCTGCCTGCCCCAGCCCCAGGGAGCCCCAGCAATTCATTTTTATGACTTGGTATAAAGCCTACTTATTTAAAAACCTATCTGTTGTGATGGGGCAGCAGGAAACAAATGCTGTGTGTTTAAAGTTCTCTTTCCCTTCATATAGATGTGCTAGCTATCTGATCTATACTTTAATCCCTATCATTTGTTTTAAAGACTTTCCCTGTTGCCCATTAACAATATCCTAATGCACTGAGCCTTCTCAAAGCCTTCAATTTTAAAAAATCAATAAAATACATAGTGTGCCCATTTCACATCGAACAGTCTACTTAAAATAGACCTTATTTATTGTATTGCACAGATTGCAGCAAATAGATCAGCTCAGTGTCCATCTAAAAATTAAAATGTCCTCCTCCTAGTATTGTGGGCACTGATTTATAGTGTTTTTGCAAGTGTATGACCAATACCACTTCAGCCCCCAAAATGAATACAACAGTAAGCACAGTAAGCATCCATTTTATTTTACTGTCTGAGATGAGCGTTAGTTTTCTCTTCTGATGTGACTGCAAACCCTGACAAGAGCCCACTGTCTACCGCTGTTCCCTCCCCCCCCACCTCCTCTTTGAGCACATTAAGGAGCTCATCTTTGGTTCCATTAAAGGGTGAAGCCGGTCCTGCCGGTCCCGCTGGTCCTGCTGGTCCTCGTGGTAGCCCTGTAAGTAGAAACCTGGGTCATTTTGGACACTCATAGCCTTTAGACATGAACGAATCTAATACTGCTACAACATTCTTCAATCCCTTCTCCCACCTAGGGTGAACGTGGTGAGGTTGGTCCCGCTGGCCCCAACGGATTTGCTGGTCCTGCTGTGAGTATCACATAATGACAGTTAACCCCAAAACATCCCAAACTGGCAAGTAGAGTGAGCTGGAATGCCTGAACTCCAACTATTCCTTTCTAACAGGGTGCTGCTGGTCAACCTGGTGCTAAAGGAGAGAGAGGAACCAAAGGGCCCAAGGGTGAAAATGGCCCCGTTGGTCCCACGGGCCCTGTTGGATCTGCTGGCCCATCCGTAAGTTGAATTCATTGGTGGTCAACACAGCCTGTGTAGTTACCCTTGAAATCTTATCATTCTACCTATATCAATCAAGTGCCTACTGTAACTACACCAGGAATGTAAGAGTTAGCATTTGCATACTGCTTTATAATTTATAGAAATTTCATAAATATTGTCTCATCTTCTTTGGTAACTCCATGAAGGTGGTAACACTGAAAAAAGGACATTTATCTTATGACACAGATTATCATTTTCGATTTCGGGATTTGCTTCTAATAGATATAGGAATGATACCTTTGAATAAAAAAGCAACATGTAGAAGAACTCTTTTGTGATTTGACCCCATCTTTTTTTGTCAATTTCCATTTAGGGTCCAAATGGTCCCCCTGGTCCTGCTGGCAGTCGTGGTGATGGTGGCCCTCCTGTGAGTATTTATAATGGAGGACATTTCTTTCTTTAGAATTTATGAAAACCTTGAAACTTTGGAGATTTTTGGTTAATTTTGGACTATAATAAGGAGACTCTTGAAATTCAAGTTAACTTTATCTGAAGATATTCTGGTGTTGAAGTGATAGTCAGGCCAAGGGATATTAACTTAATCCCAACTGGAGCTCAGTGTAGTGTATGTTGCTACCCCTCACCTGAGGCAATAACCAAAGTTAATGCCAGGTTGTTGAATTGTGAAATGGGTAAAAATATTTCTCTTTATCCTTTTGATGATGCTCCCCTTCTCCTGCCTGACCATGCCCTTTCTCTTGGCACCCAGTGCTGTTATGCAGACTCCTTAAAGACCCAGACCTCCCAAGGAATGAACTGCACTGACTCCTTCCTGCTCTTGCTGGACAGCAATTAATACTCATGGTCTTTTGTTGTACCTTCCTGTGTAAACAAAATTGCTTATCCAGTGTCCACTTCTTTTGCACCCAGCCAAGTGGTTAAGACATTTATTAACGTATGCACATCAGTGTGTAATAATGGCATGGTGTCTTCTTGTTCTTAAAACCATCAGGTTACATACCAGCATTTCAAAAAGGACCATCAGAGCCTTAATGCAAAATATGGATGTTGCAATTGGGGCACGCTGGTCGGAAAGCTGTGTAGAGATGGAAGGTCTTTGGGGTTCTTGTTTTTTTTTTAATTTTTTTTTTTTTACCGTTTTTATTTATTTTTGAGACAGAGAGAGACAGAGCATGAACGGGGGGAGGGGCAGAGAGAGAGGGAGACACAGAATCGGAAGCAGGCTCCAGGCTCTGAGCCATCAGCCCAGAGCCCGACGCGGGGCTCGAACTCACGGACCGCGAGATCGTGACCTGAGCTGAAGTTGGACGCTTAACCGACTGAGCCACCCAGGCACCCCCTTTTTTCTTTTTTTTAAAAATTTTTGGGGGGTTCTTGTTAAATAATACCCTATATGAGGGTGCCACCACCTACTCCTTGGTCTATCTATGGTCATGTGTATTGAGGAATTGTCAGAGGAGAAGTTTCCATCTTACACCCCTAGAGCTGCCATTGATTGTGGAATTTTAATGTGCTTGGTTCTTAGGGTGCTACTGGTTTCCCTGGTGCTGCTGGACGGACTGGTCCTCCTGGACCCTCTGTAAGTAAATCACTTCAAAATGTGTCATTTAGCCAAACAACCTTGCCTCTAATAGGAAATTGGTAAGAAACTCTCTAGAAACACGCTACTAATATTTTGCTATTACTTTACTGGTCTGAAATCAGTTTTCCTGAACCATTAAGGCAAAATCATCACAAATTATATTTTATAATATCGGCTTAAGAGGCTTTTATTCATGTGAACACAAGTCCCTTTTTAGGGGCACGGTCTCTTCGTTAAAAATAAAAAAAAAAACAGAACAGTTTTAGTCACATATCAGATATTTCTATATCTAATTACCCTTTATGGCCAACATTCTGCCTCCGTTGTTAAGGTATAATTGTTCCAGAATTTAAAGGTGGTTTGGCCTCTAATTTAATTCTGATTCAGACTCTCCTGTCAGGACTCAAGAGAATTTAATTAATTACCAAGGATTAAGTCTTCCGGTTAAGGTTTCAGGGAAAAAAATCACAAAGATGTTGATTTCTTGGAATCCTTTTACAGGTTCATAACGGAAAAATCTTCATTCCCTGTAGGCATTTAATTAAACCTAGTTGAGAGCATATGTGATTCCTCAATTATGAACAAAATTCCAGTATTGTCTTTCTTCAAAAAAAAATGAGCAGAGTCCTCCAAAACCCAAAGTCCCATTCATTGACGACTAACTCTTCTAACTCTACAAAGTTCTGATTCCAATATGCCAGGATCCTCGTAGCACAGCATTGCTTTTCCTCGCCAACATTTGCCATAGCCTCTGCTTCAGTTATTCATTTTGCCATAACCTTCGGAGAAAGGATGGGAGCTGCTTCTCTCCATAAGAAAGACTATTACAAACCCTAAACATGTCCCCCAAATGGTCAGGGTATCATCCTGTTGCTTCACACTGTTTGCATCTTAATATCTGGAACCTCTGCTGCTCTCTCCCAGGTCTGTGATGATTAACTGAGGATAAATAACCTTGCCATTTGCTCACAGGGTATCACTGGCCCTCCTGGTCCCCCTGGTGCTGCTGGTAAAGAAGGACTTCGTGGGCCTCGGGGTGACCAAGGTCCAGTTGGCCGAACAGGAGAAACAGGTGCATCTGGTCCCCCTGGCTTTGCTGGTGAGAAGGGTCCCTCTGGAGAGCCTGGAACTGCTGTAAGTGATTTCAAGCTTCTCTTTCTTAATACCTTGTGTT
This sequence comes from Acinonyx jubatus, assembly GCF_027475565.1. Classification (NCBI taxonomy): domain Eukaryota; kingdom Metazoa; phylum Chordata; class Mammalia; order Carnivora; family Felidae; genus Acinonyx; species Acinonyx jubatus. Next base: position 70,330,873 of record NC_069383.1, on the reverse strand, counting down.
GAATTAAAATAAAGCCTTATACAGATCTTCAAGTGGCATATATTTGTTGATGAGTGTTGCAGGCTTTCAAGTAGAGCTCAATTTGAGCCAGGAAATCTGTCCAACAGATACTGAGGTGTCATAGCTTCAGCAGTTGCTCAGAAGGCATGAGATGGGGATGACAATAAATGAAGGAACTCACTCTTTTATCAAAATGGCACCTTACTGGTACTGGGAACTGAACAGAATCCCATTGCCATGGTCATCCTATTGTAAATTTATCAAATCTCAGCAAGCTACCAATTCCTTAAACATGCATTGTTCAGTATCGTTGTTACTCTGAAATGTGTCTTTCTTAGACCTGGTTCAGTTAGAGGCCGAGGTCAAAATTTGCATCTTGGCATAGATTCCATAAAAACTCTATTTCACTACCCCAGATGGCTTCATTAATCACAACCACATATTCTTTAATGTCGTTCCATTGGTGTCAGGGAGGAACTGGGTACAAAGAAATATACTTGCCAACATGAAACTCATCACTAGAGAAAAGATATCCAAGGATACATCCTACTAATGGAAGGTCACTAGCTTTTTTCTAAACCGAGGATAGCGCATTCTCACAATCCTCAAGCCAACCCGTATTGTCACTGAGGGGCTTATTAGTAATGGTATTTTTCCTCTTGTTCAGGGACCCCCTGGAACCCCTGGTCCTCAAGGTCTTCTTGGTGCTCCTGGTATTCTGGGTCTCCCAGGCTCTAGAGGTGAACGTGGTCTACCAGGTGTTTCTGGATCTGTGGTAAGTGTTTGACACCATTCTTATTCTCATTAACATAATAAAAGATTTTAAAAGCTGCCACTTCAGATGTGACAGATTGATCACTGAATAACTCCACTTAAGATTTTTTATTCATGGCATTTTCTTTATACAGATCACATGTCACTTATCTAAGAAGCTTTAATACCACCTTACTTAGACACACGCTATAAAGATACAGCTTAATATTATGCAGAATGATTTTTGTTCTTTTTACATGCTTAAGAACTATATAAGCTCTAATTGCATTTACTCCTCTGCAGTGTGAAATGCTGGCATCATTTATCCTGTTGGAAGAATGAAGCTCTGGAAGTTCTGAATCATTCCATTAAATCCTATACATGACAGGAGCTAGGGCTCAGCTCACCTCCATAAACTCTCTCAACTTTATGAATTCATTTCATTTGGGATATCGGACGTAACTAGGCTCACCTGTACAGAACAGCATTCCAAAATTCAATAAAGCTGACCATCTGAGTGTGTAGGATGAGGGCAAGGATAACACTGATGACACTTCTTACCATTTTGTGACCCATTCAGTCTCACTGTACCTTCTCCTTGCAAACTGGAATCTCCTCGCCGGGGTTGTTTAGGAAGGGTGAGGTTTGCTCTCAATCCAATAAGAAGAATGTTGTTTTGTGTTCTCTGCCTCTAGGGTGAACCTGGACCTCTCGGCATCTCTGGTCCACCTGGGGCTCGTGGTCCCTCTGGTGCTGTGGGCGCACCTGGAGTCAATGGTGCTCCTGGTGAAGCTGGTCGCGATGTGAGTATGACGCTTGGTTTGTCGTACTAGACTACATACTAACTATATAAACATAGCTAGAAAACCTAGCTGTGTTTCATTATGTGCAACATCATATCCTGAGCTGAGTTCCTCTTGTTCCAAGTTTTGGAACAAGATGGTCTGTTTCTCCATTAAATCAGCATGTACTGACCACTCCTGGTATTGAAAATACGAAAAATTACTTGGACTGGGGGATGGATGGGTCTTTGAAGAGCATGCTTCAAAGTTGGCCAAAATATCCAAAACACCTCTAAAAGAAACTAGGTTGGCAAGTTCTTGCTCCTGTCTTTTAAGTCTGAAAGTGGGTTCACTAGTGAGCACTGGGAGTGATGAAGACGGAGGAGCTGAACTATAGGGGCTGGTGGGTTAAAGAGCCTCACTAAGTGCCTTCATTGGTGTGGTGTCTTCACAGGGCAACCCTGGGAATGATGGTCCCCCAGGCCGCGACGGTCAACCTGGACACAAGGTCAGTATACCTCTCTGTCTTTCTCCAGTTGAAAAGTGACGAAAACACAGAACAGTTTGATGCTAAACTTCACTTTGCCTTTGGTAGGGAGAACGCGGTTACCCTGGCAACATTGGTCCAGTTGGCGCTGTGGGCGCACCTGGTCCTCATGGCCCCGTGGGTCCCACTGGAAAACATGGAAACCGTGGTGAACCTGTAAGTTTGTAAATACCAGTCCCTGTGTGCTGCCATCTTTGTAGGCTTCCCTTGTGACCTCCCCACACTTGGGAACTATGGGGGCTTGGGGAGGAGAGTTTTGGGCTTGGCTGATCAGTTATGTTTTTCTTTTTCAACTCACAGGGTCCTGCTGGTGTTGTTGGTCCCGTTGGTGCTGTTGGTCCAAGAGGTCCTACTGTATGTACATGGTGATGATTTCTTTACAAATTAACATTTAAGGAGCCTCAGTCCAGACTGTCTGTGAAGGAAATAAATAATATACAGGCTAGACTTCATATTTTTTTTAAAAATGTAGTCCATGTTGAGAATTGCTACAAATAGCTTCTAAGTCTCTTCTATTTCAAATCCCTTCTGCTTGTTTTAAATAATCACAAAAATCTAGCCACTTCACAGGAAGCTCAACTAAAGCAGATTAAGGGAATAGATAACACCCCCATGGCTTTTAAACCTTTGCACATCCTGAGTTGCTTTGTAAACAGATTAAGCAATATTTGTGGGCACGGGAGTCTCATTTTCTAAAGAAGTAAATGTCCTATCTGCCCTTCTTTTTTCTATACAGGGCCCACAAGGTATTCGAGGTGATAAAGGAGAGCCTGGTGACAAGGGGCCTAGGGGTCTTCCTGGCTTAAAGGGACACAATGGACTGCAAGGTCTTCCTGGTCTTGCTGTAAGTAAAATGTGGACATCGTGCATGTATACGGATCTTAAAAGATCTTCCTCAAATTTTCACTGCCGTTGTTCTAAAATGTCCTACATCATATTCATTTCCCATTCTCTGGCTCACTCCATCTCGCAGAGATTAATGCCATTTCATCCCAACACAAAGAGGTGAGGGTTAAGGGAAATTGAAATATACATATATTAAAATCTCTTGGCAACAATGTCCTTCAACCCCACTTAAAATAAATATAATTAGAGGAATGACTAATATTGCACTGCTGAAATAGCTTGTAGAAAAAAATATAATTGAATATAATAGACATAATGGGAGAAAAGAGCCCCATTTTACATTTTCAATTTTCTCAATCCAGAGTCCATTGAAACTAAAGTTTTCCATTCAATTTAAAAAAACCTATTTGTCGACACGTGTTCTGAAAGTGTGATTTTCCTGTTCTCTCTTTAAAGGGCCAACATGGCGATCAAGGTGCTCCTGGCTCTGTGGGTCCTGCTGGTCCTAGGGTAAGTCAATCCAAGAGACATTTATCTCTGAAATGGAGTTTATGTCAGGCACTGAGCCCAGGCCTCTGCTTCCTTGTGGGGTTTTTACTGACTCACTCAGACCCAGCGTCCTTCTTCCCTAGGGCCCTGCTGGTCCTTCTGGCCCTATGGGCAAAGACGGTCGCACTGGACATCCTGGTTCAGTCGGACCTGCTGGCGTTCGTGGCTCTCAGGGTAGCCAAGGTCCTGCTGTAAGTATCGTTTTGGGAAATAATAAAGAGCATCACAGACCTAAGGAATATCTTCTTCAGACTAAACCAAGATGGTTACAACAACACATTAAAGTTGCCCCCCACTGCCACATGTTAGTTCTAAAACGTGTAAAAATTATCTGTATGTGATAACGTTGTTTAGGCCCATCCCTGCAAGTATGTCTGAGATCAAGTTGTTTATTTCATGGACTTAGTTCTTTTTTACTTATTAGAACATGCTTGTGTGTGATGCTCGACTGAAAATCTGCTGTCACTGATGTCTCTCACTGTGACCAAATACAAAACCTCCTTTTTCTCACGTTCACCTTTGCAGGGCCCCCCTGGTCCCCCTGGCCCTCCTGGACCTCCTGGCCCAAGTGGTGGTGGTTATGATTTTGGTTACGAAGGGGACTTCTACAGGGCTGACCAGCCTCGCTCACCACCTTCTCTCAGACCCAAGGATTATGAAGTTGATGCTACTCTGAAATCTCTCAACAACCAGATTGAGACCCTTCTTACTCCTGAAGGCTCTAGGAAGAACCCAGCTCGCACATGCCGTGACTTGAGACTTAGCCACCCCGAGTGGAGCAGTGGTAGGTCAAGATACCCAAGCCAGAATGGCCCTTCTCACAAGCTGGGCTTTGCAAAGTCAGTTCCCACTGACATTTAGAATGAAAAGGTTTTGGGTAAAAATTGCATTATGTAGAATCATGCCTAATTAGAAGCATTTTCTTCTTCACCAGCATCCAGTTTCAGGCTTCTCTTAATGTGTATTTTTCATATACTCTGATTTGATGTTTCACGGAGGAGAGGAGAGAAGGAACTGTCTAATCTGGAAAGTAGCCATCCTCTTCCTATTAAATGTAGGGTAGACAATGTTACTTATAAGCATCGAAATCTTGGTCTAGTAATTATTAGAACCTATAGTCCACTCAATAAGAAGTTTTATGAGCTGGGTCTTGTCTTCTTTAAAGGTTACTACTGGATTGACCCTAACCAAGGATGCACTATGGATGCTATCAAAGTATACTGTGATTTCTCTACTGGCGAAACCTGTATCCGGGCTCAACCTGAAAACATCCTAGCCAAGAACTGGTACAGAAATTCCAAGGTCAAGAAGCACGTGTGGTTAGGAGAAACTATCAATGGTGGTACCCAGGTGAGGAATCCTACAAACATTCCTTCTCCTACTAAATAATATTATTAAGATTGTTTGCTTTTTAATGATCTGCATTTTAGTCCTTTATCCAAATGGGATTGTTAAAAGAACCTGCTCTTTTCTTGGGTTCCAGTTCTATCCTGGGATTGTACGTTAAAGATGGATTGATTGAACGTACCCACACAATTCAAAGTTATTCTGCAAATTTGGCTCAACTGATAATCCCTGGAGAAACTGACTAATGACATTTAGTGTGAGGAAGTACTGGCCAGCATATGCATCCCTGTACCCATGAATGTATATTTTCAGAACATGTGCTTTTCTGAATTTTTAATGAAATCTTTTCACCAACTTTATTGCATGCCTCCTGGTGGGGATTACAGAAAAAGAAAGAGGTCTGAATCTCTGTCTCCTTGTTCTCTTATTCTAAAGAAGATACATACCCATTAAAAATACCTTATCTAAAACAGGTACCTTTTTGAGATGATCTTGCCTCAGCCTGGTAGTTCCTATGTCCCTTCTAAGTAACTAATATTTCAAAGACCAGTGAATTGAGTTTCCTGGAAAAGTACCTTTTTCCCAAGGTCAGCTCTGAGTCCATTATTCCTCCCTATACCAGACTTTTTTTTTTTTGACTCTTAGTACCTGAGGCCATCTCCACTTAACTAGAATTTCTATCTTATTTTCTGTAGTTTGAATATAATGTTGAAGGAGTAACCACCAAGGAAATGGCTACTCAACTTGCCTTCATGCGCCTGCTGGCCAACCATGCCTCTCAAAACATCACCTACCACTGCAAGAACAGCATTGCATACATGGATGAGGAGACTGGCAACCTGAAAAAGGCTGTCATTCTGCAAGGCTCCAACGATGTTGAACTTGTTGCCGAGGGCAACAGCAGGTTCACTTACACTGTTCTTGTAGACGGCTGCTCTGTAAGTAATAGTGAAATGTGGGGATATGCGTATTTGGGGAGTGTATTTTGGAGGTGGGGAGATGGAGTTTTAACTTAGACCGTAATGAATGAATAAGACCATAAACAGATGAATAAGAGACCTAACTTACTAAATCTATTTTCATAACTGTATTTATTTAAATTAAATTCTGAGTGTTCTTATCAGACCTTGCCTTCTGAAATTCTCTGCAGTGCTAAAATATATACAGTGTCCATGCACTAGCTGTTTTTCTTTAAACATGAGTTCGTTAAATGATGATGTCTGCCCACAATTTAAAATTACTTGAGGTTAAAAGGTCCCAAGCTATCACTTATGGTTATATGTATTTTATTTTACTTATTAGTATGGCGTGCATGCGATTTTTCTCTATAATATGCTAGACATTGCAGAAAAATTAAAATTTACTTGCAGCAGCCTGCATACCCACCTGGCTCTCCCTTACCCACACACGCACACCCCAAAAACGATAATGTAGCAGTAAGCCACGTGGAATACATATTGAAATTTTCTTTTAAAAAATTAGACTGGGGGGTGCCTGGGTGGCACAGTCGGTTAAGCGTCCGACTTCAGCCAGGTCACGATCTCGCGGTCCGTGAGTTCGAGCCCCGCGTCAGGCTCTGGGCTGATGGCTCAGAGCCTGGAGCCTGTTTCCGATTCTGTGTCTCCCTCTCTCTCTGCCCCTCCCCCGTTCATGCTCTGTCTCTCTCTGTCCCAAAAATAAATAAACGTTGAAAAAAATAAAATTAAAAAAAAAATTAGACTGGTAAGAAACTGCTCTCCCTAAAGACACCCCTGATATTTCTGTTGCAAAGAGAACATGTTGACCTTGGGAAAACTTCGGAATGAACAAGCCCCAAAGTGGTTCTTAAATATCTAAGGTTCTGACGATACTAGATGTAGAAATAATGCTGCTTTTCATATATGTACTTTTTTTCCTTTTTTAAACAGAAAAAGACAAATGAATGGAAAAAGACAATCATTGAATACAAAACAAATAAGCCATCCCGCCTGCCTATCCTTGATATTGCACCTTTGGACATCGGTGGTGCTGACCAAGAAATCAGGGTGGACGTTGGCCCAGTCTGTTTCAAATAAATGAACTCAACCTAAATTAAAAAGAAAACAAAAGAAGTCCGAAAAAAACTTTCTCTCTTTGCCATTTCTTTTTCTTCTTTTTTAACTGAGAGCTGAGTCCTTCCATTTCATTTCCCCTGCACATCTATTTGCTTAAATTGTGGGCAAAAGAGAAGGAGAAGGATTGATCAGAGCATAGTGCAATACGATTTCATTCATTCCCTCCCTTCCCCCCAAAGATTTGGAACTTTTTTCAACACTCTTACACCTGTTGTGGAAAATGTCAACCTTTGTAAGAAAACCAAAATAAAAATTGAAAAATAAAATAAAAACCATGAACAATTTGCACCACTTGTGGCTTTTGAATATCTTCCACAGAGGGAAGTTTAAAACCCAGACTTCCAAAGGTTTAAAACTACCTCAAAACACTTTCCTATGAGTGTGATCCACACCATTAGGTGCTGACCTAGACGGAGATGAGCTGAGGTACTTGTTTTGTTTTGTTCCAAATACAAAGGTGCTACCAGTATTTCAGATACTTGAAGACTGTTGATGGTGCTAGAGGACTCTGAGAAGAAAGACTCCTCTGTAATGGGTTGCGGTGTGTGTTCTTTCTTCATTTGATTTAGCATCAGTATTTTACATCTTCTTCCCAAATAAAAGTATGCAGATTGCTTGCCCAACCTCATCCTCTTCTTTAAATTCAGCATTTGTTCTTTGCCAGTCTCATTTTCATCCTCTCCCATGGTACCAAAAAGAAGCCTTGTTTCTCGGACAAGCAGAAAGATTAAATTGTACCTATTTTGTATATGTGAGATGTTTAAATAAATTGTGAAAAAAATGAAATAAAGCATGTTTGGTTTTCCAAAAGAAAATGCTGAGTAGAATTCCTTGCTTTGATGCTCTTTGCAATATAAGTATGGATTATAGCATCTCTACCAGCCGTTAGACTGTTTCTCATTAGATAGAAACTATGCAAAAAGGGCAGTGTGGTATAATAGAAAGAGCAGAGAACAAGGACCCAGGAGATCTGAGCCCCAATTCTGACTCTGCTTCTTGCGGTCAAGGGACCTTGAGCGTTTCACCTTTCTGCCCCTCAACTTCCATATCTAATACGGGGAAGATTCCTTCTCTGAACTATAAACACTTGCCCTGCTCAAAATACATAATACTTCAACAAATGGTATTGTAGACCTAAGTTTACTCTAAGCAGAGATCCACAGAACCTTCTGGTTTATTGTCTATTAAGTACTTTGAAGCAGTGGCTGAAAGTTGGTCTATGCACAATTAATACTATTAACTAAAACAGTTTCAAATATTCAGTAAAAATGCCATACACTTAAATCTGATGCAACTGAGTACAATGCGTGTGAGGAGGTAATGTGTGTGCTGTCAATCAGCACAGACAGTTGTGGATAATAGTACCATGAACACCTACCTGCCAAATCAAGTTCATTTTCCTCCTCTGCACCTTTCAATGACATCTTTAATACACTTAAACAGAGTGATGTGTCAAGTAAAATGTTAAGATTCATTTAGAGCTTATTTCCTGTTGCAGAACATAATTGGGATTGTAATATTTGCCTCCTGAAATAAGTCATCTCAAGATTCAATTAGTTTTAAAAGCAAAAGACTGAACATGATGAAAATCTAACATCAAGTCTAAAAAGTTAGCATAGTCTATTACCCAAACGGTAACTTCCAATTATGGTCCTTCCCGCTACCTGACTCTGAACACAGGGATGCTTATTAGAATGCAGATTCCCAGTCCTCAGCCACCAAATTAAGATTTAGTAGGGAATCAGTATTCCTAAGAACCCTGCAAAATTCTGAGGTACATCCATCAAGAAGCCACTGTACCCAGTGATCTCCACAACCGTTTGTGGCTCTAACATTTTGTATCCGGCAAGAATGAACCAATATAGCTGACCAAATGATACAAAGAAAACCAAACCCCTGTATATCAGAATATGAGTACTCCTTACAAATTAGTAATTAAAATGGCCAGGGCAAGCTTACATGATAACCAGTTAGACATCTCTGTTGAAGGCATCCTTCAACATGCCTTGCCCTCAGGTCACAATCCAAGAAAGTTAGCGTAAAGGGTGAAAGCGAAGAAGGAAGAAGCCATTTCCTGAGTACCAGCTATGAGCCAAACACTACGTTAGATGATAATAATAATAATGTTCTTTGTCAAACTGAATCCAAACAGGCAGATTTCTTAAGCCAAGAGTCATTAATAACCATTTAGTCATCAGTTGGGACTACAGAAAAATAGTTCAATAAATAAGGGTATATCTGATAAAATAGTAATGACGAAATAAATGATGGTATAGCCAATAAATACTAATGAGGAATGAATAATGGTATATCTAATAGAAAGCAATGGGAAAACAGTGAAATAAGTGTTGATAACCCAATAACATTTATGAGGGTAGTTAAACAACAAAAAATGCTTAGAACGGAATATTACAATCTTTAAAATATCATTTTCAAGTACACTGTCATTAGAAATATATCAAACATGCGTGTAAAAATGCTAGGAGTAGGCACATTCACGGAGTAATGATAGGAATGACTTTTATGCCTGAATTTTCCAGATTTGCTATGATATAACTGTATCACCTTTATCATTTACAACAAATTTAGCCTTAAAATATTATGAAAAGAAATAAGCAGCCAACAAGGGAAAACAATCCTGGCTGAGAAGTAGCCATCTCCGGGGAAACAGTGGTCCACCTCCCACCCATTCATCTTCTGAAAGAGAAGAAAACCCTAACCTAAGAGTCATCACTTACAGTGACCCAGCCACACTGGGGGGCATCAGAAAGGGGTGCACGAGGCCATACATACCAAGCAGCGGCATCCTCAGGGATTTCACAGTTTAGTTGCAGAGAGAGAATAAAATAATGTGTGAACACAATTTTAAACCAAGTGTCCTGTGAGGATAGCGGAGGACACTATTAATTAATGAGAGGGAATCTCAGAAAATTAACCTTAGCTTCATGCAGTAATAGTGGCATTTGGGTTTAGCTGGTCAGCTTTTGCCAGAGATCTAATTTCACTTTCAAACGCTCTGTGTCTGGCCAGAGGCTTCTTCTCTGGAAGCCACGTATTAGAACAGTCTGGTACTTACCAAGCAGGAGGTCCACTGTGAGTGTTCCCGGGGCCTGGGCAAAGTACCGAAGGCTTGACCCTGGCACACCAGCCCTCTCTTTAGAGACTAATCACCAGGCCCAAGGGACCCTCCTCACAACATTTCCTGACCCTTGGTCCTATGAAGGTCAGCCACCTCTAACTGTGCCAGTCTGAGAAGGAAGAAGATTGCATATGAGAGAAGGAAGGAGCAGGTAGCCAAGACTGGGGGACGAGACATTAATCAAGTCTGGTAAAAAGGGTCATTTAAAATTCTAAAATCAATACAGCTAATGCACTGGCAAAGAGCAAGGACACCTGACCAATGCAGAACACATTTATTATCTTTAATGCCAAAATACTTTTTTCTGCTATTCCACTTAATATCACTGAAAACGAAGTTCAGAAATTGGATTATATATAAGAAAAGTTGGAAATGTCGTTTTGGGTCAGAACAACAATCCATCTAGATGAGTACTTTGCCTTTGACAGTGGCACCAAGGGAAATTTGGGAGAAAGAGTGGTTGGCACTTCCTGAGAAACCAGCCTCAAAACTCCCATTTAATAACCCATTGTAAATCTTTTTTGTACATAGATGAATCTAAACCCTTCCAGAGCCCTCTATCTGTTTTGAAATATGTTGGTATTACTGTACCAACAGGAGAGAGCTAATGCTGAATTGTTAGCTCGGCTTCCTAGCCCTCTGATCAAGTAGCTAAAATATGCTTTCTATCCTTGTGCCTGGATCAGCCAGGGATTCAACTACTCAGTGTCCATAGGGAGCACCAGTAACTGCTGCAATGGGGCCATCGACCGCCCATAATGATTGACTTTTCCCTGCAGTTTGGTGAAATGAGCACATAATTTGTGGCCAGCAGCCAAGGTTATGTGCACCAGCTCCACCAGTGACTAGCCAAGAGCACCTGGGAAAGTGTCTTAAGTTCTCTGAGAAGGTTAAGGATCATCTTTAGGTCTGAAGTTTGCAGGCACTGGTAGTCATCTCTTGAGTTAATCTCCTGTCCCTGGCCCTCCAGTGTAGGGAGAGGAGAACCTAGAATTTAAATTTAATTAGCACCACTCTTTCAATTGGTAACCCATCAATTTTGAGTCATGCCTCCCTATCAGTAAAAATGTGAGCCCTTAACTAATTTTGTTAATCTATTTATATATAAATGTTATACACGTACTACGTACTATGGGACTAATACATGATGTGCAATGGAAAACCTACATGGGAAAAAAAAACTGTAAAAGAGAGAAAATAAATACAAATAGAAGAGTCTATACTCCAGTGGATCATTTCATACATACCTTAGAGGGCGTGCACATTCCGTCCCCCTACTGTGAAGACTACTGCCCTAAACAAGGATTCAGGATGGGCTTCGGGGGAAGGCAGAACATCAATGGACTCCTGAAATAGCACACCAAATTTTGTGTGTATGTGCATTTTTCTTGGAATAGAATCCACAACTTTCTTCAGATACCTCAAAGGGTCTATGACCAAGAAACATGTTAGGAACCACTATACAAAAGCAGTATTACTTATTCATTAAACCCTGGGCTTTTCTGAACCATGACCTTCATATCTCATCTTGGGTCTCATACTCAGAGCATGCTGCTTTTCCTGTCCTAAGACCTGAGAGAACCAACCAGCATCAACCCACATTAAAATAGAAATATTTCGCTCTTCCACTTCCCTGCTATGGGACCTCTCTCCTACGCTTGAACAGGACTTGGCAGATGCTCTATGACCCAGAGTTGGACCTTACAACATCAAAGTGCACCTGTTCACAAAACCTTTTCAAATTAAGAACAAATGTATTCAATAATAGAGAGTTATTAAATAATAATAATAATAATAATGTTATTTTTAGGAAAATTATGCATATTTTAGTTATTTTTTTAAAGAAGCTTTAACCTAAAAAAGATTGCAATTCCTGGGATTATAAAAGACTGTAAGGACAATAATTGGAACATGTTCTTCAGAGACCCTCAGGTCATCCCAGAACCAAATGTCTCCTCTTCATCTGGCTCTTCTCAAACAGAGCTATTATGCTAAGCCCAACCTACAAGAATAATTTTGGCCAGAATTAACAATCCTATGGTCTAGAAAGGTCTCCTTAAAATTGCAATTCACTACATATTTAAAGAAATTCACAAACACAAAATGCCAGTAAAGTGAATTTTTTCTGGTATAACATTGCTCTTGGTGCCCAATGACTTAATTAACCATCAACAGCATGAAAAAAAAAAGGCAGAAACAATTTTTTTTAATGGAATCTATTAATGCCAGGCAGAATAAGAACACCTACTCATAAACCACTGTGCGGAGTAGATGGCCTTTCTCTCCCAACGGGATGTCACTTTGAGTTCACTGCTCCCCCTGCTGACTGGATAATAGAACACCCCAGTCTTTTAACACAGCCACATGCACACCATCAGAGAATGAAAACTCAAATTTCGGAGGAGAAAATAGAACAGCCTCCTGTGCTTATTTCCTGTCTGCCCCAGACACACAGCCCTCTCTCCAGCTTCCATGGCAGCCCACCTTCATGTCCTCAATGCTCCCTTTTTTTTCTTACCCATTTTAATCTATCCTTAATATCTCTCCCATGGAGCTGGTAAATGGAAGTCACAAGGAGGCAAACATAAGCTCAAAAGGAGAATGGCCTTTTTGGGTGAGTAGAGCTGTCCAATGATACAAATGTTGCCCCAAAATGCACTGAATAACCCTTCAGGATTTAAGCAAGGGGTTTGGGGATTATATAGAATGGAAATAAGAGGATGATAGAAAGAACAGGGGCTTGGAAAGCAGAGCTCTCTAGGTATGAACCCTATCTCCACCATTTCCTCATCTGTAAGACAGGGATAGTGATGAACTGCCCACCAGACTGTTAGGATCAGAAACAGGAATGCATAGCAGTTTATAAGACTGATGGACAGTAAGCACGCAGCACCACCACTAGCATCATCCCCACAAAGCTGGGTCTTCCCTCAAGCCTGTAGCTTCATCCTCCCCATTCCAGGAGCATTAGCTTCTCTGACAAGAGTGGCCTAAAATGACAGCACATCTACAATGCAGTTATACTTCACTTTCTCCTACAAATGGATTCCAAGCAAACTTCCAAACTCTCACAATTTTGGTGAGTCCTCCTCCACAATCTAATAAAAAAAGTATCAACCTTTTATTAGAAGCTTGAAAATCTCATTTTTTTACAAAGGAAACTAACGATCCCACCTTAACAGTAAAAACAAAAAAGGCAAAATTTCTGAAATGTCATTAGGTGCATCTAATTTTGGAGACAAAGCTTTCTGAGCTGAGAAAACCACCCTTTTGCTTACTCGGAAACTAGTTCTTGTACACAAATGGACTATAAATCATACACATACATGTTGAACTAGTCAAACTCCTGACACTTAATTTTCACAATTTGCGTTTCTAAAACTTTGTCTCTGGAAGCAGAAATTCTAACTCAAAAGTGATCAGCACACAAAATGATCATAATTATTAAATTCATGTCCTCTGGGAAATTTCTTGGCCTATATGAATTTACTCAAGGGTTTTAAGCATCATTAAATCACCTATTATTGCCAGTGCTTTGAATGTCTCTATGAGTATTATTATAAATGCATCCACTTCAAAGATGCTGGATTATAGTAATTTCCAACATGGTTTTTCTATCACTGATTATAGGTCTCCATTTCCTTATAATACAAGTGTCTAAATTTTTTTTTAAACTTTATGAGTGTAACTCAATTTTCCATCTACTACTTTGCTCATTATGATAAGATATGTTCCTAATCACAAGAATAAAAAAAAAAAGACTTTCCTCAGATAACATCTGGAAAATTGCCAATTTAACCAATTCTCTGGGTTTATTCATAATTAATATTTACTTTTTGTTAAATATTAAAATATAGCAAGCTTATGCTCAATTTGAAGTTCCACATGTTTTCTTAGATTTTCTTCAACTAAACTATCACAATAAACACTCACCTTGTCACCATAAATTATAAAAAGAGCCTTGCTTTTCTTCTCTCAAGCTTGGGAGAGCTATCTATCAAACAAGAAAACAAAGTCCACTAAATCCTTTGAACCTTTGAAGAGAGAAAGACAAATCAATGCCAAAAATGATGTGCCTTCTCACCAATACACAAATTAAACTGTGTATTTTGTAAGATTTATAGGGTAAGTGGGCTTCTTTTTATTATCACTTTTGCTAGGTATCTGTCAAGTGAGTCTAATTCAGTAAAATAGATTGATACATTGGGAGAAATCTCTAGCCTCCATTCTGGGTTGGGGAAAAAAACAGGCAGACAATTTAGTCACCCTATACCACTCATATTATGATTTAATTGGTCTGAAATATTGTTTTAAAACTCCCTTGGCGAATGTAATATGCAGCCAGTCTTGAGAAAAATTGTACTCAACTAATGCCACAGGGTTCTGAAACCGTCCCTTAAAATCACCGGTAAAGTTGGAAGTATGTGTATATGGGCTTTTTTCTAGGAAGATGGTGTGCAATACTTAAAGTTTTTCCAGATCCCATAGTATCTACCTAACCAGAATTGCTGAGGTGGAGTCAAGAGATTTTCATTTTCAGTGAGTACATTAAGATGATTCCCATGTACTCTCAAAGTTTGGGAACCACTGGTTTATTGCCATTACCATATTATTGACATATTCTTGGATGATTCTGAGCCCCTCTTCCCAAAATGTTTAGGATCACAGCTCTAAAATCATGGGCTCTCTAAGCTGCTTTAAATGAGAACATGTAATGGCTCATTGAACTTGTGAGCAATTAATTTGGGAACAGTTGCAGTATTATAAATGTGATTACTTATTGCAAACCCAATTAATCCAGCCAGGAGGAATGTTAATTACAAAGGAGTATGGAAATTAGCATGAGTGCATGACTAAATGCCTAAATTCTGACCTATTATACTGTCTGTCTGGTAATTTACTTTAAAAATACTTCCACAGGAAGTCTCATGTATATATGTGCATGTGGGCAATAAGGTAACATTAGTCCACACTCCAGGGCTGATTAGGTAACCTTGGAAATACCCTGATTAGGAAAAGCCAAGCTTTAGAGGTAGCTACTGCAGTATTTAAAAGAGCATTATTGAAATCTACATCAGGGGATATATTAGTTAGCATAAAAGATGTGGAAAATAAATTTTTATTGTTGAAATAATGGTCTTGAAGATAAATGACTAGCTAATAAATATTTAATATTAACAAAATTTGAGCTAAGCCTTGCTCTACTTGTAGCACACCACTTAATAGCAAGATTGACAAGAAAAGACATATAGTCCAATCGATCTCCAACCACTAGAGGCTACCTATATTTACCCAAAATTCTTGAATCACCAAATTGCTTATCAGGTCACAAAATAACTCCAAACCAAAAAAAAAAAAAAAAAAAGAAAATTGCAAAACAAAACTATATTTAATTGATTTTAAAAAAGAAGTTACATACAATAACTGTATTTCTCTTATGAGTAATGGAATATCAATCAAAACAAATCTAGACAGACTAGAAAGCAATTGAGAAGGCTTCCAAAGCTCCCAAGAAATAATCTCTCCTAATTTGGGAATAGCTAAAATATACTAGGTCTGTGCTTTTTTATGGCCTTTTCCCCTTTCATAACTGAAAAAAATAAAGGCAGAGCCTCAGCCAAACTGTGCCATTTGACTCCTCTGCGAATTTAAAACTTGGAGTGAAGAATGACAGAGACTGGGAGCCACTGAAGTTGAGGCACGCTAATACAGCACTCTGCGGGGGTGGGGCATGAACTTCTGCTGATGAGGTCCTAGAATGGTAATAGGTATTTTGCTTTGAATTATGAAATAATCCAGTATCCTTCCACTATCTTTTTGGCTTAAGTGAGAGAAAGTTGGTTTCTATTACATAAAACAAAAAAGTTTCAACGAGTACACCTAGTAAACAGGATATAGAGTGAATAGCAAAAACAGAGGAGTATAGGCCAATCTCAGAGTGAGTAGGTACTTAGAGTTAGTAGAAATAAGAACCAAAAATTTGAATGGCTGAAAAACGTACCAGAGAAAGAATATGGTAAGGAAACAATTCTCCATGGGGCTTTGGTGTTTCTGCAAAATGCCTTGCAGGCAAAGATTCTGATAATGTTTGTTCTGGATAACCATTTCAAGGATGTTTGTATAGTGATAGGGACAGTCTTGAAAGAGAGAGATAGTGTCTCCTTCCAGAGCGCAGAACAGTTACTGTCCATTGTAATAAAGATAATGTTTCCCTACAGGGCAAATGTCTGGCTGGTTTGCTTGCAGCCCATTGTAAAATATTTGGGTTCCCTACACTTGGTGTTCCTCAGTTGTGACACATCCACCTGGGTTGCTCTGCATTGCCCCCATAGGACTTGGGGGCAAGGGAACCAGCAGTAAACACAAAGCTCCAGTTGCTTGCCTTGCTGTGAGTAATAATAAACTCCTTTGTCTCTGACCTAGATGTCACATGTCTTCTGCCAGCATCTATTAAACTGTGGCAGGCTAACATCTTAGCTTTAAAGCAGAGAAAATTTCAGCCCCTTCACAGTTCTTGACAAACATTTCAAAGAAGAATACATATCAGAATAGAGCTGCATCAGGTCTGTATTCCTGTCTTTCGAGTTGCCTAGCAACTAGTTGGTCACCATTGATCTGACAATCTGCAGTAATGAAAGACCACGCCATGTAGAAAAGTGTGATTGAACCATATGCTTCTAGATCGCAGAGATTGTCTGATTCGTCTCCGTGTCTCCTTCATCACCTAGCCCAATAGCTAACATAGACTGCATGTTCGATGATATTATGTTGAACAAATTGTTAAATCAAAGAATTAACTAGAAGGATGGCTCTACTGGGATATGTATGGAATTGTAACTAAGGTAGTTCTTAAATCTGTATCGTAAGTACTTTCGCTCAGAATCATTGTTTCTTCAAGTTCACTTAATTGTAAATAATAGAGATGTGTCCAGGAAGCTTATGGGACAGGGACATGCTTAGAGTGGGAAAGATAAACAGCTTTGCTGGAACTGGAGCTGGAATGTGACTCTCCATTTAAGGTGGCTTTAGAGATCTCAGGGGCAGGAATTGGTGACTCTGTTCTCTGCAGCTCTACTACTAATCTGGTTCATTCATATTCTGCATGTTTGTCTTTTTAGATCCACTATTAATTGGCAATTTTTTTTTTCTATCCTAATTCCTTTGGAAGAGATTCTGGTGCAGTTCATAAATCCCTTGGCAGTCTATTAACTGATGACCTTTGAGTAGACATCCCATCAGCTGTGATCATTAAAGTCATGTGGTATAACACCTGGCCACCTAGGAGTCAGAAGCCATGGGTGGGGCAATTTTTCAAGGGGGTGAGGGCACTAAAGGCCATAAGCAACATCTCTATTTGGAGGTCTGCACCCTGTCTATCCTCCTATACTCTTCCTGTCACCCCTCCCTCCTGAAAAATGTGTACCTTATTTCATGTGGTTTCAGTACTTGTCTTTAGATAAGAACATAAAATACAAAAAGTTCTTAGACATTAATTTAAAAACAAAACACTTGAACAAAAAAAAAAAAAAACCTTGGGTGTGGTGGGGGTGGGACTGGACAAAGAACATGAATTTTAGGAAAAACAAAACAAAACGTCATTAAATATACAAAAAAAAAAGGTTCAACTTGTCTAGTAAAGAAACACAAAGTAAAATCTTAACCGGTGTATGGCGATGCTTCTTAAAAAAAAAAAAAAAAAAAAAGAAGATAGTGTTTCAGCCAAAAGATCAGTCTCATTTACAGCTGGCATAGTATAAGTTGGTACAAAACATCTGGAGAGCAATTTATCAGTATGTATCAAAAGCCTTAAAAATGTTTATACTTTTGACCACTTATTATTCACACCTTGGAATGTATCCTAGGAAATGAATCCTTAAGTTTTCTAAAGACTTTTGAACAAGCACAGTTTGTATGAAGAGTTTCTCATAAAGCTGTGAGACTACTTTTTCTTCCACCGCTCAAGTGCGAACACATAGCCGTCCTCTAGTGCAGCTGCCCAGAGCAACCTAGGCTTGGAGGGAGAGCTATGCCAGTATGAAAGACAAGCACATGAATCGCAGTTAGAAGTCTTCTAACTTTGAGAAATGCCGTGCCTATTTGCAGCATGAAGCTGACAGAAGGAAGCAGGACCGTGGAGCTCCCAAAAAAGCCACTGCAAATCCCCTCTTTGAACTGGCTCACACGACTAAGTGCCAATCTAACCCTCTGCACAGGAGGTGTCATCGTAAGGAGCCACCAAGGAACACCAAAAGGTTGTATTAAAAATGCATGTTTTATTGCCTCCTCTTCCATTGGAGTCAATCCCCAGTTGGTTATTGTGAGAAATCACATTCTCCTGCCTCCTGTATCTTATCAGAATGAACGTGGTGGCAGTGCCTGAAGGGAAGACACTACAACAGCAGTAAGTACACGTGCAAAATAATGGCTGACAGTCGTATCATATCTCGGGCACAACAGTTGTCATAGCCTTATTTATAGCAAAAGATTGGAAATTAACCAAATGTCTAATAATAGTAGATTGGTTAAAGTAGATAGGGCACATCCATATGATAGATTGCGATGCAGTTATTAAGAATGTTCTCGAAGAGTACTTAGTGATATGGGGGGGAACTTAATAACTCTATACTAAAATAAACAAGTAGATTACAAGGAAGTTGCATCTCATGCAGCAGATAGGCTTTTCAATCATGATGAAAAAAATCTCATATAGTTAACATTATCCTTGAAAATCTCCAGGTTGGTACCAAATACCATAATTTCATCATAGTTTTTCTTTTTAGTATTAGAATAGATAACTGTGTCTGTGAGCATCAGAGAAGTTGGCTTGAGGTTAGACTGTGTGGTAGGAAAAATATATATTTTTACCACTGGAGTCATAGTCACTGTAGCAAGATGCACATACTATAAGAGACATACAGGAATTGAGACACAGAGATTGAAGAAAGAGTCAATTCATATCAGCCATCTCATGCTTATTCTGGGGAATATGCTCATGAACACAATAAAGGGGAAATTTTTTTTAATCTATTTAATTGTTGTACACACACACACGCAGATCAAAGTTCACATAAGTTAAATGTGTGTAGCAATTATCTGTATAAATCATTATATACAAGTCCCAGTCTGTTTTAAAATTTTCATTTTAAACAGATATGCATACAAGATCCAGAAAGGGTATACGCAACAATTTAACAGCCATAATCTCTAGTGAGATTATGGGTATTGTTGGGATTCTTTCCTCTAATTTTTCTGTTTTTAAAACTTTTTTAGATGAACATTTTTGCTTTCATTATCAGAAAAAAATACTGATTGTTTTTAAATGGCACTCACAAAACAGATGATACCTTTAAAATACCTTTCAAACTAAGCCTTATTTTATTACAAATGCTTACAATGTACAGTTTTCGGTATGCAATCTCTATACCAAAAGAACAAGTACTTGGTGAAACAAACTACTGCTAAACAGGACAGAAACATGAGAGCACATGTATAATGCAGGAAATCTGAATCAACAGAATTCTATTAGTCTACCTCTGTAAAGCAGTGTTCTTGGGGACTATCGAACGGGACATGGAAACAGCCTTCTTATTATATTGAACTGGACATTAAACTGTACTTGTCAAAAGAAAAAAGAAGGTCCTCTCTAGATACGGATTATGTAAATACACATACAGAGTCTATAATACATTATGTTAGGAGATGCCTTCTGAGTTGAGCTTCCGTGAATTCCTACTCTTCATGCACTTGCCTAAAATTTCATTTAAAAAACCCTATTACAGCAATACTCTCCCTGCTTCATTCATAAAAAATGCATAGATGCATTCATGTAATAGAGGAAATTTCTCGCTGAAACACATATATCACTCTGGTAAGTCTGTTTTAGTGATTGGAAAAAATAAATGTCTCATATGAGAAGGATTTCAAAGACAGGTCAGTTAAAATAGTTCTTTGATTGTGTAAAATTACTAGTGGTTGATCCATTGTGTCAGATGTGAAATGAGATTAAACTGTAAGAGTCAGTTTTAAATTCTCAGCATTAAACTGAATTAATAAATTGAGCAAAGACATGGTTCAAGTAGGATTGAAAGGTTCTGCTAAAACCAGACTGTTTAGATCCATTAGCAACACAGCTACAAAGAAAGAATATCTTATCAGAAAGGAGTGTAGGCTGTGGAAAATTAATAGACAGTGCTAGACCCAATCTTGGTGTAGAATTACATGGAAGGGATTAGGAAGTGAGGGGAAGGTAATTAAGTAGAAAGAACAGCCGGAAAGAACTGAAAAGCAAAAGATCAGATGGTCTGAGGTTGAGCCCCTCACCATCTGTTGGCAATCATCAAAATTTATTTGATCTTATTGTGTATTTACTTTGTAAAAGGGGGGAAAAAACCCTCATTCTAATGAATGAATAGGTGGGATACAAGGTGAATGCCCATTATAACAGAGCTCATTATTACTGTGAGAAAATCATTGCCATTGCAACATAACAAATACAATTAATGCAATCTAATTGTTCCATTTCTGTCCATGTCTCTGACATCAGCTTCATAAAAAGGTTCTTATGCTTTCGGGGCCTTTTGTGATTTAGTTGGAGGGCTTTGTCTATAATTTTACTGTCATTGTTTATTGCATGTCTATCTATACAATTTGCCTTGTAAAATTTCTGAGTGACTGCATGTATCCATTAGCAAAGTAGGTCAACCAGCCACTTAGGTTTCCCCCTTCTAATAGGCATCATCAGCACCTGTGATTTCAATATCCGTTAACAGTGCAAACTATCCATCCAGTTATACAAAGAGGAAAACTCAATTCTTTCCTCTACTTTATCTCTGGCCCCATATTCACTTACCAGATCTTTCTGAAGGGTTTCCCTACATGTTTTCCCTTTCAAATATTTTGGTGCTTCCTCCCATCTTTTTCCCCCTGTACTTCTCACTTTAGGCTTTGTGGTCTTTCACCTTAACTGCTACCTGCCTCTTTTCCTGTCCCTCTCACATCCATCTCCCAACACACAGGGAAAACACAAATCTGACCTTTCAATCTCCTGTTAAAAGATTTCTGTTTCCACATCACTTACAGGATAAAGTCAAAAGGCATCTGTGTGGTATATGAAACCCTTAACTGCAGTGTCCCCTGACAATTTCACCTCTCTAGCTCTTCTCTCCCATCTCACAGTTTATACCCTTCAGCAAAACCAGAGTAATTTATAAAGCAACTACTAATAAATAATTAAGCAATTTTTATTATAATCAACTCGTGATATGCCTCAGGGATGAGTATTTTCATCCATTCTTTAGGACTGTGCCATGCATTCCTATTTTAAAATTAGCTGCTTGGTTTGTAGAGTGCAAGCCTTGCAAGTAAGGCAGAGCAGACTACACAGCCAGCTGTCACACAGGAGCATCTGTACAAGAGGTCTCAGCACAGCTCGGCAAGACTAGCAGATACATCATCATATCTCTGGACACATATTAGTATTGCCCACCAGTCAAGCAGTGTGCAGCTACACAGGAGAGCTGTATATTTTCCTTTATTAAAAAATGATTGAAACAGTGTCGTTCTTTGTCTAGTATCATCTTTCACGTACCTAGCAACACACTTTTAACATGCCGGATATTTGAAAGCTTTATCAGAAAAGGCTGGCTGCCTCAAATCAAGGGTTTTATTTAATTTAGCTCTGAATTTGCTGGAGGAAAATAAATTGATGTCAGGTTTTTCATTTTAAAGTCACATTTGCATTGCAGATGGACTATTTAACAGTTCACATAATCAATAAAATTACTGCTGAAGCACAGGATGTGTTAATGAGAGACTCTAATATCTGAGTAAGTGGTTTCCTTCTGAAAAGTCAAATCATGTTTGTTTGCTTGTTTAAATTTGTTAATCATAAGAAATGACCTTATTCTGATGGAAAAATAGCTAAATGTTTCCACAAGGTACTTGGCTCCTTGCACATGATAGGGATTAACATTATTTTGATAGGTAGAAATATTCTACCCCACTCTCCATACCCTAGAAAAGAATGTGCAGATCCAAATTTATGGAACCCAGTTTAAAGTGCTGATTCATTACTGTCCCAAATGCCAGTGAAGAAATATTTTGAAATGTCTTAAGTATTCTACATATCTACAAATGGGATGGAATGAAAGTTGGGCTAGTAAAAACTGACACCACACTTTTTAAACATTAAATTTTCTTTTTAGAAAGAGGAGAGTTGTTTCTGTCTTGTTTTTGAGCAGCAATTTTGTACTATATATTTCTAACAACTTTATTGAAGTATAACCAACATAATAAACTGCATATATTTAAAATATGCAATTCAATGTATATATTTGACATACATGTACAGACTCTATTGTTTCTAGTTAAAAAGTCAGAAAAATAAATAAGAAAACTATCAACTATATTCATAGTACTATAATCACAGTTGAACTTTTAGAACACTACTCTCACAAGTTTTTAAGTCTATTCATATATATGTATGAATAAAATAGATATATGCTTCTACTTCTATCACACTGTCAACAAACTGCATATACTGCCTATACTTTTCCCTCTTTCAACCATTAAGTGTCCATGAATATTTTACATGTCTTTAACTATCGTCCTAAAGACGACTTTCAGTATATACAATGTACATTTTAGTTCATCAGTAGTAAAATAATTACATAATGAATGATGAATAATTACCTATAACCATAGAAATATAAACAAATAGCCATACAAATATCACTACTAAATTCTAAAACAATTTTAACCTACATATATGAATTATAAATACAGAAATGTATATATATACATATGATTTTTATCTTATTAAAATAGTAATCGAACTACATGTATTATTTTGTAATCCAATTAAATGAATTTTAATGAGCATTTTATATATTTGAAATTTTTTGTTGCCAAAAGTTAAAAAATACAAATATGCATGAAAAAGGAAATTATCACCAATAACTCTAATAACATAAATAATCTCATTTAAACATTTGGAATAATGTTTTCCTGGAGAGATACAGATAAACTGCATTATTATTTAAACCCTATTTATAATCTAAATTTGATATGGGTATTTTTCCATGTTATTATATCTTTTTAAGGAATAATTTTAAATAGCAAAGTAGTTCTATAGTATGGAGTACTTTTGACAACATTGA
The DNA here is from genome assembly GCF_027475565.1 of Acinonyx jubatus. Taxonomy (NCBI): domain Eukaryota; kingdom Metazoa; phylum Chordata; class Mammalia; order Carnivora; family Felidae; genus Acinonyx; species Acinonyx jubatus. Next base: position 70,307,660 of record NC_069383.1, on the reverse strand, counting down.
TATTTTTAAATCGTGGCCAATTTATAGCAAAATTTTTCATTTCAAAAAAATGTGCAATCCTTTGATTAGTAGTGAGGTTTAACTTTTTTTTTCAAGTGCTCACAGGCTTTTTTTAAAAAAATATTTATTTTGTCAGTTCTATATGCTATAAATATTTTCTCCCCAGGTTCTCATTTGCTTTATGGTAATACTCTTACACAGAAGTTTTCAATATTTTCCTTTATAATTTTTTCCATTGCATTTTTGATTAGCTTAAATATTCATTTATGTATTTTGAAATTTATTTTATTTTATGTTTTTAATTTTCACATGTGGAATTTATTTGGTAAATGATGTGAGGTAACCAAGCATCCTTGCACATGAAGTTGAAATGGCATCTTTATCACATAATAAATTCTTATGTAGGCATTTGAATTTAAAATTTGTGCTAGCGGAGTGATGAAAGCCGCAGTTCAATCTCAGAGCTTTTGTTCCTTTTGTATCTGTTTAGTTAAATGTGGCATTGATTTAAGGTGGTGCTTTTTTTTTTTTAACACTCCATAAAGTGCTGTTATTGAAGACTTACATTTCGATTTATATACACACATATTGCTATTTTCCCTCTTTGGATTTATATTTTCTTTTAAAGCAACGCAAGCTTTCTGCAGAAAAAAAAAATTAAGTAAATAAAAATGTAAAGAGGCAACAAAAATTAGTTTAATCCCTCTTAATCTTAGTATTCAACAGCAACCACTGATAGCACTCTTGGCGTAATTAATTCCAAGATTTTTTTTTTTTCATTTCACCCCTTTGTAGGGGATACAAGAGATGTAAATAAAGGTTTCTAAATGGTTTTATAATGATGACTTTTTTATTCTTCCCATAAAGCTTTAAATTGTTTCATAATAATGAAATTCTTTATTCTTTTAATGGAGCTTGAAATATATTTTTTAAAGGACCTAAATATATGAATTCCTACTCTGAAAACAGAAAATGAATGTGTTTTCTTACACAGGAAATGAAAATTCTCTATTTCACCAGTGGGTGGCAATCTCAACATGTACCCAGCTGGGTGCTGTCATTGGATCCTGGTCATGCAAAGGGGAAAACTAACCTAAAATGTCTGACAAACGTAACTCCAGCCGCTGTTGTTGCCCTTTAGTTGTCGTGATTTAAAAAAGAAAATGAGAAACCTGCAGAAATAATCACAAGTGAGAACATTACACAACATGGAACAAAATTACCTTGGCTTAATGTGGGCTCAGTGAAAATAAAAGCTATGTGTTAAAATATTATTCCTCATGTGCTCCCAAAGAACACAGTGTTTTAAATATTTCCAAAAAGGACTAAGAGTTTACATCAAACAAACATCCTACAATTACATGAATTACAAGACAAAAACTAATGGAGAATACCATTGTGATGGGAAATCAGCAAATTTGAGTTACTAGCAAAACATTCAAGCACACAGCTGAGCCACCATTAGAGTTAAAGTCAGGATGGTAGAAACCTTAGAAGGCAGGAGCACCCACATGGGGATGGACTTGCAAGTAACAGCCTGAAACTGCACTCAACAAAAACGAACATAAAATCAAAGTAATTGGTTTTTTAAGTGCAAAATTCAATGATCCCAAACATCGGATCATGAAATAAAGCAGTTCTCGGTACTTCCACTGATAGTTTGACCAACATATTTAGATATTTAGTCTCCAAACCACATACAGTATAAACATGACATTTTTTTTTTTATTTTGTAGAAAAACCACACTCTTTTTTGCACTAATAATTTAAAAGGATTTTTTTTTCAACGTTTATTTATTTTTGGGACAGAGAGAGACAGAGCATGAACGGGGGAGGGGCAGAGAGAGAGGGAGACACAGAATCGGAAACAGGCTCCAGGCTCTGAGCCATCAGCCCAGAGCCTGACGCGGGGCTCGAACTCACAGACCGCAAGATCGTGACCTGGCTGAAGTCGGACGCTTAACCGACTGCGCCACCCAGGCGCCCCTGCACTAATAATTTAAAATAAACTATGAAGCACAATCACTTGAGAGAGAAAGAATCTTCAAGGTTTCAGGAAGTCTAAAATTGAGCGTAGGGTTAAGCTGCAAAGTTGTAGAGTTTGCCTTCAAACCAAGTACATGTTCTCAAAAAGATAAAGCTTTGAATCCACTCTGTCCAACCCAGTTCTCTCTTACTGACCATGAATCCAAGCCCCTTGGCTAACTACAGTTTGTTAGTTCCAATTTCCCACCTGTTTCTACTCCATTGTTTTAGAACCCACTGAGCCTATGGGAGAAGAGCATGGTGAGAGTTTGACTCCAGATTCAGCAATGCTGAGGCACCCCAGCAAACTGGTTAGATGCTCCCTCAGCAAAGACCAAGAGCCTCTAGGGAGCACTATTTGGCAGGGGGGGTGAGGGGTGGGAGGGGCACAAGGCAAGCACAATAAAGCTGACTTAAAAATAAAGCCATAGTAACTACAAGAGTAAGAGCTGTTTTTTTGTTTGTTTGTGTTTTGGTTTTTTTAGAGAGCAAGAGAGAGCAGGGGAGGGGCAGAAAGAGAGAGAGAGAGAATCCCAAGCAGGCTTCGCACTGTCAGCACAGAGCCTGATGTGGGGCTCGAACTCACGAACCATGAGATCATGACCTGAGCCAAAATCAAGAGTTGGATGCTTAACCAACAGAGTCACTCAGACACCCCAAGAGTAAGAGCTTCTAAAGTGTGGTAACCCTTGATGGGAACTACCCCCAATCCTGCCTAAGGGATTTGAATTAAAAATTGACTACAAGTAGAAATCAAAAAACTGCAAACCTCTCCAATAGCATCTAACACCAAAGAAACAGACATTCTCATCCCCTGCCTTATCCAGTCCTTTCAGCCATTTCTCATATAATGTAAGGTTGCTAGACCCTCCTCTTCTTGCTTCTTGTTGCCAGAATCATTCTCAGAGTATCGATTCCCATAATTAAACCCAATATCCTAGCAATGAGGAATAAAGCAGGGCTTCTATAAACTGGACACTTTTTCTGCATTAATAGAACACAATATTCCTTTAGCTTTTTTAGTATTGACTTAGAGCTTTGAATAAATATTTATCAGAGGTCAGTTTAATGCGCAGAGCACTAAAATAGGCAATCTGCTATCTTAAACACTATGTGAGCCATATTCAGCCCTCCAATAGGGATTAAAGTCACCTCAATAGATGGTGATAGATGAATTAATGCATGATCAAGTGCCAAAATGAGCACTGCAGATTCCAAGGGCTTTAGTAGTTCAGAGTCAAGGAGTAGTTACGGCAGACAGGACTTAACAGCTAACATTCATTGAGTGTTTATTTGGTGCCAGGCTCTGTCCCGTGTTCTCTCAATAGCATGATCTCATTTAATCCTCACATCAACCCTGTGAGTTAGATACTATTATTATCTCCATTTCACAAGCAAGGAAACTGAGCCTTAGAGATGTTAAATAATTGATCCAAAAGTACACACTCATAATTGGGAAGATCTGGTTCTTGAACCTAGACAGCCTGACTCCATTCTGTTCTGCATTCTCCCTACACAGCTGTGGTGCCATCAGTTTCTCAGTCATGCCCGAAAAATCAGAGGTGTCTCATTTAGCTTAGTTCATGGTGGCTGCTTTCTGATCTTCAGGGACTGACACTTCTAGGCTCCCTTTTTTATGTGAAACCAGGCAAACTGGACCTAATGAAACAGTCTGAAGCTTTGTCACATCCTAGTCCACTGCATTCATGAGGATCCAGCCCACGTTGGCAGGTTAGGGCTCTGTGAAAATGAGCAGCAGAAACATCAAAATAACCCATAATGGAAGATTTATGAAAAGAGCTAATATTATGATCTATTTTTGATTTGGGGATAGTAACATAGATAACTCAAAACTATGTACATCTTTTTCACTCAAATAACAAGCATGACAGAATGCATAATGTGTGCACAGTGCTGCAATAGATACTATGGGTATTCACTGCAGGGCTTGGGGAGATGATTATGGATCTTTAGAAGCAGATATACTTCTTAAGTTTTTTCATTGGGACTTAAGTTTTTAATTCTAAGCACACAAGGCTATCATGACAGAGGTGAGTATGGAAAGTACTACATAATAACACCAAAGGGAAATACACTAAAAAGGAAAAAAGCCTCGCTCCAAAATTCATTGAGAATGTTTATATTAATTGAAAGCCAATAACTCTAGACCTATTATGATCATATTCACAGCCTCAGGAGGACAGTGATGTGAATAATGATAAAGTAGAAAGAATTCCTTCCACGATGATAAAATATTTGGTCTCTTTATACTGTTCTGAGGGGAGGGAGCAAAAAAAAATTTGTCAAGAAACATATGAATAGTCCCTATTAGACTAATGAAAAGTGAAAAGTGATTTTATGTTCTTTGTTAAACAACTTAAACATTTACCTAGGCAAGTACTATATTTCAGGAGCCAAATTCTGCCTCAAAGGGAACCAGCTGGCCATGAAATATAATCTGTAGTTGGATGGAGGCTAAACAAAGTTTAGTTCTTCGTGCAGAACATGCAATGAAGATGGAAAGCACATTGCCCTGGGATTTGTCTGGAGCAGGTGTCAGCAGCCTCTGTGAGGCGGCTGCCAAGTCTCTATTTATTCACTCTCTCACGAACTGGAAGAGGGAAGAATTCTAGTATCTTTAGGTCACTCACACACACACACAACATGCCCAGAAGTGGATGCACTTTAACGCAGGTAGGTTAAATCTATAGAAGAAACACTATGAAAAACACCTGGTCTGTGTCTGCTGCTCCACTGAAAATGTGGGAATAGGGTATCCACCCCCCCAACCCCTCTTCAAAGAACCTCTCTTCCCACCATTCCAGTTAAAGCTCCTAGAGCTTCTTTAGAGTCCTCAAGAATTTCCTTTTATAACACAAATACCCTTAAGACAGACTACATCTCACATCTATTAGTGCAAAGCCTTAGTGAAGCTGAAAGACTGATAACACTCAAGCATTGTTATGATCTTATGATTCAAGAAGAGAACATTTCAGTTCCATATGTTTATCTGGTCCCATTGGTGTGGGCGTGAGGGGCAGAGTGACAGGGAAAGGCCAAGGGTATTGTTGATTACAAAAGGGAATAGTTGCTTATTTTCTTGCTGTACTGCTTATCTGTGTTAAGATCTCAGAGGAAGGTGTAGTAGATCAGCTTTGAGGCTAGAATACCACATTACAATCATATTTTACATATATTTATGCTACTGAATGGGTCGGTAAACAACAATAATTGAGTTCTGACCAGAAGCAGCATACTGCATTTGGGATTTATGAGAACAGCAAACAATATAGTGTGGTTTACCCCTAGTTTGCCAGGAAACAGAATTTTTGCTACTATTTACCTACTTACCAGAGACAACAGGAGCAATGGAATTAGTTTTCTAGGGCATCATGTTAAATAATAAGAGTCTTAAGTGCACTTGGATCAATTAAGGAAACATTTCCTTTTTCTGTTTTATTCCTATATATTTCTTTTCTTTTCTTTCTTTTTTTTTTTAGATTGAACTTAAATAGTCTTTAATCTACCTATAAGAAGAGGAATGTTATGTAAGATTGATGATAGAGAACTAATTAGAGACCTTGAAAAATGTTCATAATTTGATAAAATTCTGTTATCGAATAGGAAATGATAGCCACCTTCAGACTCTACAATTAGAAGCTTTTATCCTATTCTCTCTGGCTTCCATATCCACCCATATATCTAAGATATTTTGGTATTGGTCTTGACCACCTGATCTTCATCTCCTACTTCTTTGAGTAAATTGCACAGCTTCCTTGGCAAAGTAGTTACACACCTCTCAACAATCAATCGGTATATTTTGGGTAGCATACCACCATCCTGGCCCCTGGCCAATTAGAACAACAGATCCCCCAGGAGATTGGATGGGGATCACATTACCCAAGTTGGTCCCATTACAATGGTTCCCAGGATTTGTGTGGAAACCGCCAGAGAAGACACTGTCTCCCTTTTCCTATGGACTTGAATGTTAGAAAAGTTAGGTCTAGAGCTACCCAGATAATAAAGCCAGCCCAGGAGATAGAAGAATGCAGAGAAATGTCAAAACTAGGCTCTGATATCATTTGAGTCCTGCATCAAACCCCTAGATTCTCTGTTACATGAGCCAATATGTTCTGTTTCTTAAGCTATTTGGAGTTAACCCTCCTTTCTCACACAATCAGAAGACACCTCTCTGAAAGAACAATTTGGTTGCTTCTTCTTACCCAATGAGTATTATGTCCTTTTTGTTTCTATTCTCTAATTCAGCATATTAGATATTTAACAAAAATACCATATTTCCTGGACTAAAGCATATTTTTTCACACTTTATGTCCAAAGAAACTTTGAGGAGTAAGTTGTGATATAGCTGGCATTGACTACACATTGACAAAACTTACCTAAGTAAAAGAAGAGCCTTGCTTCAAGTTGTGATCTGTTTTTGCACTGGGGTCACACATTATACAGCTGCACATTGACTTAAATTCAGATTCCAAATTTTCATTTAGAATGTTTTCAAAATTACTGCATTATGAAACAGCACTGTAATGAAACATTGTGATAGCAGAAGAAAAGATTACCTGGCAGAAGTTGGGCAATGCAATTAAAGGCAACAAAAATTGCCAAACTGTTTAATAAATCATCAAACTTTCAAGGCCAGGAGAGATTGGGGCACATGATACATGCTTATAGAGAACCACAGTCAGTTCCCCAATAGCTATCTTTCAAAAATCTTTGGCTGACTTTCAAGAGAGGTTATTTAACTTCTAGAAATTCTTAATTCAATTAAAGATAAAAAGAAAGTATGAGTCTAATCAAATAGGCAATGCTTACACAATCCCAGTCTTTTCCCATGTTATAGTATCAATGTATCAATCCTAAACATGTTAAAGAAGTTAGTCTCCTAGAAAGTGTGTTTTCCACAGGGTGCTACATATGACTGCCCATAGATAAGAATGATCCAGAAGAGCCTTTAGACTTCAAATATATAGATTCAATCTTTATGAAGCCAAAGATATAAAATGCCATTGTTTACTTAAATTTATTAACATACAGGCACTATTTTATTAACAGATTCTGGTTCTAAGATATAGACTTACATGCTGATATCTCTACTTCACGCATAAAACCAGAGAATAGCAAAAAGAAGGAAGGAAAGAACAAAGGGAAGTGGAGGGAAGGAAGAAAGGGAGGGAGGGAAATGGGAGGGAGGGAGGAAGGAAAGCAAGGAAGGAAGGAAGGGGGGAAGGAAGAAAAATCTTAATGAGAAAGGAAACTCTTGGTGGATGTAAATCTATGAGATGTCATTGAAAGAAAGACTGACAGCCATAAGTTTAAGAGGCATTCAGGAATCCACTGTGTGGGAAGGCATCATAATTGGAAGTCATTATAGGCAAAAATTCTTTGGGCCCTTTGTATCTGGAGCATGTCATAGTTACTGTGCTAAGCAGTTAAGACAGTCATCCTGAAAGAAAATACTGTCCTTGCTATAGCCACATTATGTTGTATCAGGAGAACTACATCATTCCCATTGAGAGTCAATTTGGATACCATTGGGAGGCTGCCACAGCCTAGCATACGTGCAGGAGAATTCTGTCATGGAAGATAAATGTCTAAATAAAATGTATTTATCCCATAGCAACACCATGAAAGATTGCTAACAAACTCAGCCCCTCAGCTCACAAGAAAAATCTTATGCCTGAGGAATGAGTTAATAGAGACGTCTCTAAAGAATATTTCATACTGTAGGAGAAATAAAGCACATAATTTAATCAAATACCTTAAAAGCAAGAACAAGTAGTTATGAAACAAGAATAATAGCAATAAAAAATCAGTTAAAGGGTTTTTTTAATATATTAAATTTATTGCCAAATTGGTTTCCATACAACACCCAGTGCTCATCCCAAAAGATGCCCTCTTCAATACCCATCACCTACCCTCCCCTCCCTCCCACCCCCCATCAACCCTCAGTTTGTTCTCAGTAGTTAAAGGTTTTTAAAATGAAAATATACTCATTAAAATATACAACTTAATGAATAGACTAACACTGGATCTACTGTAGAGTAAATTGGTAAACTGTAATATGTCACTGAGGATTTCTTCTAGAACATAAAACAAAGACAATGGGATGTAAACTGTGAAGGAAATTTTGAGAGACATGGCAGATAGATTCAGAAGTTCTAATGCCTGACTTAAAGAATTTCCATAAAAGGAGAGAAAACACAAACAGGAATAGCAACGTTTGGAGAAATAGAGGCAAAGAATTTCTAAGAACTAAGTGATGAGATTCCTTTGTCAAAAAAGTTCACCAAGCATTAGCAGAAAAATAATTCAGTAAGAAAAAAATCCAAGTCTAGAAACTTTGGAGTAAAATTTCAGGCCATGAAAGATAGGACGTAAACCCTTCTATTTCTCCTCTTTTTCCTCTACCTAATTGGTTTCCTTTTTCTTCGACTCCTCTCTCTTTGGAGGTGGTAGCCTGGTCAAAGGGACAGGAAGTAGTGGAGGGCCTGTTGCTGAAGAGGTAATAGACCAAGGGACCAGCAACGTATGCACGGAGGGGGCAGCGGAAACCGGGGTCAAGTACCCATAAGGACAGGGAAAGGGGAACGATGAAGTGATGATGGTGAAGCTAAAGGCCAAAGATATGGCTCCTGTGGTCAGGAGATTAGCTACATACAGGAGGGTTGAGGGGAAGAGGTGAGTCACAAAAATGAAAAGGAGGAAAGCTAGAAAGAGGCCTGAGCTGTTAAACTGGAATTGGAGGTATCAGTATGAACTCATTTGTTTTAATATTTATATGGGTAGATACATAAACAGACATAGATATGCATGTATCATAATATATGTGTGTACATGTTTATATGCCACAGATATATTTTCTACCTTCTACTGAGAGGGTCTAGAAGCAATGACACTCTAGTAACTAACAATGAACATAAGTGAGTTCCCAAATCAAGCCAATTCAAATAAGTATCAACAATATCTGGATAACATAACATTTGCTAATATATACAAATATTTACATGTGTATCTATGTATATACTTGCATGTATACACATATACATACACACCAGAGTATGCATATATAGGTATGTGGGAGGGGTATATAAGTATAAGTAAGTATATATAAGTACATATATTCTAATATAAGTAAATTTACAATAAATAACCAAGTTCAACAAAGGAAGGTTCAACAAAATACAAAAAGAAAAAGAAAACCCTGGTATTATGCACACCATGTTCACTGCCCACATACAATGAAATCAGATATATAAACTAAGATAGCATAAAACAAAGTAAAAACACATAAAATAATAGCAAGTGAAACATTTATTTTTCTGGTTCTCAAAACTATCATTAGATGAATAGAGCATTTCATAATTGATGGTATCTTAAATTTGAGGAAATATGAGTCCAAATCTCTTATTCAAATTGCAAAATCCAGGAAGCTCCGAAAATCTAAAGCAATTTTATATTCATTTGGTAGCAAAATATAATCTGATCTGAAATCATTTAGTAGCAAAAGCTGATGTGAATTGACAAGAGGCTATTTAAAGACTTTATTCTACAGAGTATGATATTCTAGAGTATGTATATTCATATGTTGGTAGCAAAAAAATTAACATTTTTGAGTAAGCAGTGCTGACCCAGGCCCCTCTGGGAGAAATTACATAATAAATTCACATATAGTGTATGAATTTACGGTACCATTGTAAAATCTAAAAGTTTTTGAACTCTGAAACACACATCAGGCCTCAGGTGGTTTCTATTGGAATTGTAGACAAGTACAGTATTTCTTCTGCATTCTGAACCTAAGAAAAAAGGGTAACAAGAGAAGCTGTTCAGCTCAAATATCTATTTTTCCACCTTCTATAGCTACCCAACCAAGTATTTTTCTGTGGCAAGACCACAATTTTATGGCTATTATAATATGCAAACTTAAATTGTTTAATTTTTTCTTTGTTTTCTTTCATGCAGAGAATGATGGAATGCAAACATTTCCCTCGCTTAGAGGCAGGGTTTCAATATCAAGAAAAAGAACTAATATTTTGGTTCTTAATGATTCAATCTCTAAGAGTAATGAGCCATCAAAGTTTATCGTGAGGGAAAAAAAAAACCAGGAGAACTAAATTTGAGGAAAGGGAAAATGCCTGGAAGGGAAGCCTGAATAGAGGGGAAATGGGTTTTCCACCACCTTCCCCCCATCCCTGGCTAAAAGAAAGTTGGAAAGAGGTGAGTAAATGAAAGGGAGTACCAAAAGGAGGCCCAGGTGCCTCACAGCCCAAGAGAGAGCTTGCTGCCTGGGAAGAAACAAGTGGGTAGATCTAATTAAGGACTAATGCCAAGAGCACTATTCCAGTACCCAGAAAAGAACGGAAGGTGGGAGGCACCTGGGTGGCTCAGTTGGTTAAGCAGCTGACTTCAGCTCAGGTCATGATCTCACAGTTTGTGAGTTCAAGCCCCACATCAGGCTCTGTGCTGGCAGCCCAGAGCCTGGGGTCTGCCTCTGATTCTGTGTCTCCCTCTCTCTCTCTCTCTGCTCCTCCCCTGCTTGCTCTCTGTCTCTCTCTCTCAAAAATAATAAACATTAAAAAAAAATTAACAACAAAAAAGAATGGAAGGTGGGTAAGCAGGAACCCTGACTTGAGTGAGAATATCACTACTCTAGCTGATCCTCTCTTTAGCAATGATAAAGGACTTAATTAGAACCCATGCTTCACCTCTTCACTTACTGATTGTAAACAGGAATGTTGCCTTCTGGGTTACAGGCTTTTTTTTTTTTTTACCAATCCCTTACTGAATAACCTATTGAGGAAATCTCCCTCCTGATTGATTATGATACTTCAGGACTTCTCTAAGCCCAAGATAGAGATAAAATACTAGACAACTAGTGTAGTCGTAACAATAGGGAAATTACCCCTTGCATTTCTGCTAAAGGGGAAGGGGTACAGAAATAAACAAGACTTTATTCTATAAGTAGCCTAAGAGACTATCCTACATCTGAAGATTTGCAAACATATAATAACTTGTGCTCCTAGATATTTTAACATCCCTTTATTGATAGTTGTTTTCAGAAAAGGGGGCAGTTTTAGTTACTGAACCAATCTACAGATTTTGAAATAAAAAGTACAGGAAATCATATTAAAAATAATTGCAGGGACAACTGGGTGGCTCAGTTGGTTAAGCATCTAACTCTTGATTTCAGCTCAGGTCATAATCTTGGTTCACGGGATCAAGCCCTATGTTGGGATCTGCATGGACAGCATGGAGCCTGCTTAGGATTCTCTCTCTCTCTCTCTCTCTCTCTCTCCCTCTCTCTGTCTCTCTGCCCCTGCCCTGCTTGCACTCTTTACCAAATAAATAAATGAATAAATAAACTTAAAAAAACTATAATGAGATATCACATCATACCTATCTGAATAGCTAAAATCAAAACCATAAGAAACAACTGTTGGTAAGGATGTGGGGAAAAAGGAATCCTCTTGACTGTTGGTGGGAATGCAAACTGGTGTGACCACTGTGCAAAACAGTATGGAGTTTCCTCAAACATTTAAAAATAGAACTATCTTATGATCCAGTAATTGCACTACTGGGTATTTACCCCCAAAATACAAGAACACTAATTCAAAGGGATACATACACCCCTATATTTATAGCAGTATTATTTGCAATAGCCAAATTATGGAAGCACCCAAGTGTCCACTGACATATGACCAGAAAAGAAGAGGTAGAATATTATTCAGACATAAAAAAAAAAAGAATGAGATCTTGCCATTTGCAATGACATGGATGGAGCTAGAGAGTATAATGCTAAGTGAAATAAGTCAGAGAAAGACAAATACCATATAATTTCACTCATGTGAAATTTAAGAAATAAAACAAACAAGAAAAGGCAAAAGAGAGAGAGAGAGAGAAAAACAGACTTAACTATAGAGAACAAACTGATAGTTACCAGTGGGGAGGTGGGAGGGAGAATGGGTGAAATAGGTGATGGTGATCAAGAAATGCATCATCATGAACACAGGGTGATGTATGGAATTGCTGACTCACTATATTGTACCCCCAAAACTAATATAACACTGTACACTATATACTATACTGGAACTAAAACAAAAAATAGAAAATTAATAAAGAGTTTCCATAAATGAACAAGCTCAAGGAAGCATTATGTTAGAGGATAATTTTCCAAAGAAGACAAAATCATGACTATCATACAAATACAAAATTAACATACATCAAAGGTGTTCTTTAACCCATTAATTAAATGAGAGACCCATTATAATAGGTTCAAAAAGAGACCTCAAGGGAGACACATTCATGAATCTGTAATATTGACATGAATTTGCAAGACTGCCTTTTCCATAGGAGGAAAAATATTTTCCCTCTATGATATAAAACTTCCGTGTATGTCTACAGACAAGAATTATTTGCAGTGTTACCCATTTTGTACAACTCAACTTTACTCTGTACAAAGTTGTAAAACAGCTTAGTTAGAGACAAGGTTGCATGTTCCTATAGGTTCAGATAGGAATCTCCAAAGGCTCTGAATATATAGACAGTAGTCTTCTCTGCTTATTCCGAAGTCTTAAATTTCCCCTTATAAATATTAGTTGAATATAATTTTTAAACTATCACAGCTATTTCTGCAATTCTATAAGTCAAGCTGAAGATTCTAAGATTCTGTTTTAAAGGAAATGTTCATCATTCATGTAGATTATAATAAAATGTCAAGGCTTTTGATAATTGTCAGAGTATCAATGACAGTGAGTAGGCAGAAATGATTAGTTCCTGTTCTGATACTTACTAGATACACTTACAGTTTGTAAAAACTTAGGCAAGGATAAAGGGAGAGAAAAATATTTTGTCAATCATTACTTTAAAAATAATGTTCAGTAGAAGAAACATCTTGATAGTCATCAACAGCAATGTCAATAAATGTTTTTATATGTGCTGTAATATTTCTGGGTAAAACGGAGATCAATAGAAGGATTTTGTTAATTCTCAAGAAAGGTTATTGAGAGAAAATGTAGCAAGTAGTTCAAACTTTATTGGAAACATTATAAAGAGACCTGGTTCATCCAAATTGTAATTCCTGAAATACTTTTAACATCCTAAGACAAACAAAAATATAGCGAATTTAATGCTAATGGTTACCAACATACTAACTGTAGATCAACACAGTGATATAATGTTTTTCTTGAATATATTGCACATCACATATGCTGAAGTCCCTTATGTATAGCAGAAAGAAAACCAGCCTGCTTTTACAATTTTAAATTGTCATATCTTTGTATAAATGTTCTAGCATTCAAGTTCATGAGGACTCTCTTTGGGATTTATTTGGTGCCAAGTCTTTTGGTCACAAATAAAACCCTAAATTAAAACACCAGGAAAATATCTTTCTTAAAAATATGACTTACTGACATGAAAGATTTATATTGCAGCAAAATATAGGAATTTCCTTATATATTTTTCCAAAGAAAGTTGGGGAAACTCTACTTTCAGCTAATACACAGAAGCATACATCAGAATAGTCCTCTTGCCAAAATCAACTATCAAACGCATGAAACATTAGTTTGGCAACATCAGAGAGTCCTGAGGGCAGGGAGGACTTGAGAAGCAGAGTCCTGCAGAGAAGGTAAGCACACTGAGGTGAGCCTTTGTGCTGATTTCCCCTCAAGGCATCTGCAGATCTGTAGCAGAAACTGAAGCTAAACAGACAGACAAACCTGGTAGCTGTGCTCTGAGAGCCACAAGGACAGAATTTGTACTTGAGGGCAGCCAGTGTGGTTAAGACTTGAGAAAGAAGAGGAAATACATCAAAGTGAGCTTGAAATTCTGCTTGCAGTTTCCCTGAAAAGAGTTCACCATCTCCAAAACGGCACATACACAGAGCAAGACTCCCAGAAACCTAGCCAATAGAACAGTTTGCTAAAGAGCTAGGCAAAAATTTTAGTAGTACGGTAGTGCTGGGACGTGTGCTGAGTTTACAACTCAGGGATCACGAAAGTAAAGGAGGTGTAGGAAATAACCCCATGGTTGCACTTGAGAGCATAGAGAGGCCATACCCTAGAAATAAGAGCTATGTCCTAGGAATGAAGGCGAATTAGAACTAGACCAGTCCCATCAGAGTAGAGAATCCACTCTCAACCAGATTAAGGTCATCTTCTGTATATCTATCTTCCCATCAAAATGAAATTAAATTATCTTTGGGGAAAGACATCATCATCCAAGACCTCTATTTTTTTCTGTTGTTGTTGTTGTTCAAGACGTCCAATTCTGATCACATATTAATAGAGAAAAGAAACTGGAACATATAACAAAAAAAAAAAAAATTTCTGTTCTTGAGAACAGAAATAGAACTAAAGAGGGGCACCTGGGTGGCTTAGTCGGTTAAGCATTCGACTTTGGCTCAAGTCATGATCTCAGTTTGTGAGTTCGATCCCCATGTCAGGCTCTGTGCTGACAGCTCAGAGCCTGGAGCCTACTTCAGATTTTGTGTCTCCCTCTCTTCTGCCCCCCCTGCATGCTCTCTCTCTCTCTCTCTCTCGCTCTCTCGCTCTCTCGCTCTCTCTCAAAAATAAGTAAATATTAAAAAAAAAGAAAAAAGAAATAGAACTAAAGATGACCCAGATATTGGAATTATCATTAGAAACTTTAAAATAACAATATTTAACAGCTACAAGCTTAGGAATGAAACTGGGCCACTTTCTTATACCATACACAAAAATAATGGATTAAAGATCTAAATGTGAGACCTGAAACCATAAGACTCCTAGAAGAATATATGGGCAATAATTTCTTTGATGTTGGTTGTAGAAACATTTTTCTAGAATGTCTCCTTGGGCAATGCAAACAAAAGCAAAATTAAACTATTGGGACTACACGAAAATAAAAAGGTTTTGTAGGGGCGCCTAGATGGCTCAGTTGGTTAGGCATCTGACTTTGGATCAGGTCATGATCTCGCCATCTGTGAGTTCGGGCCCCGCGTCGGGCTCTGTGCTGACAGCTCAGAGCTTGGAGCCTGCTTGAGATTCTGTGTGTCCCTCTCTCTCTGCCCCTCCCCTGTTCACTCTCTGTCTCTGAAAAATAAATAAACCTTAAAAAAATTTTTTTTAATATACGAAACTAATACATATTACAACAGCACAAAAGGGGAGAGTTAATGAAATCAGAATGTTTGTAATATCCTTTCATTGTCCAGAAAGCAGTAAAAGACTAATATAAGGAAGAGGATACTTAATGTAGATGGTAATAATTCAAGGACGTATGTTGTAATCTCTACATTAACCACAAAAGAATATTTTAAAATGCTTTACTATCAACCTAACAGAAGTAGAAGAAGAATAAAATATACTTATTAATTCAAATAAAGTTAGGGAAGAAGGAAAAGGAGGACCCAAAGGCAAGAAGAATTAAAATCAAGCCTAATATAGTAAATTTAAACACAAATATAATGGTCAATATATTAAATATAAAATGACTACATACTACATTTAAAGGACAAAATTGTTCAAGATAGATTTTATTTTTTTTAAAAAATGTTTATTTACTTTTGAGAGAGAGACAGAGCATGAAGGGGGAGCGGTAGAGAGAGAGGGAGACACAGAATCTGAAGCAGGCTCCCAGCTCTGAACTGTCAGCACAGAGTCCAATGGGGGGCTTGAACTCACAAACCATGAGATCATGAACTGAGCCAAAGTCAAACGCTTAACCAACTGAGCCACCCAGGCACCCCACAAATAGATTTTAAAAATCTGTATACTGCTTACAAGACAATCACCTTGAATGTAAGAAAACAAAAATTGGAAGCAATATATGGAAAAAGAGGTAATATACAAACACTAACCAAAAGAGAAGTGTAACTTACTAAGATCCAATAAAGTAAACTTTAAGGCAAAAAGTAATAACTAGAAATAGAGACATAGAAATGTAATTTTTAAACAGTCAATTCAAAAGCATACTATAATACAGGCATTCCTTGTTCTATTGTACTTTGCTTAACTAAGCTTCGAAAAACCCTTCAGGTGATATCTTTTGGAATTCGGAACATCTTAGATTTTAAAAAGTTGCAGATAGTATCTTATGCAACAACCCTGGAGTGGGGGGGTGTCTAGCTTATAATGAAACATATTTAATAGTTCTTTAATCTTACATATGAATATTCACACAAAGTGGGATAAATAAAATCTATAAATTGCCACAGATCAGTTCACGTCAGATCGTAACCACTTAGCAAGTTTTCTATAATATGTGCCATTTCCCCCCAGCTTTTCAATTTTAGAATCACAAATAAGGAATTGTAGACCTGTGAGAGCAAACATTCAAATTATATTTATTTGAGCCAGGCATATTCTAAATGCCTTACATATAAAAATATCTTATCCCAACAAGCATTCATTTTACAAATGAGGAAACTGAGGCACAAAGAGTTAAGTAATTTACCCAAAGTTACATATCTAAGATGCATAATCAGGATTCTGTTCCAGAACTTATTCCTTAATCACCTTGTGATGCTGGCTCTCTGAAATCTAATTTAAGTCCTAATTACCTATAAAGCAACACATTTAAGGCCATTCGAAATAATAATTTCTAAATTCAGCTGGATATCAGTCAGTTTCTGGCCAAAGGAACCATTAGGACTGTGGAAAAACTCCCCTGCTCTGTACACACTCTTGCACTATGAACAGAAATAGAAAACCTTATTCAAAGTACCAATATGTACAATATACACCAACATGTACCAATAACCACATTTTTTTTTCTCTGCCATGCTGGCAGTGAAAGAAATAGCAGGGAGTGAGAAATTGGTGGGGGAGGCAAGCAGAAGGGAAAATAACATGTGAAAATCAATAGGATCCCAAGTGGGTAGCCCTTTGTCGTTCCCACATGTTCATCCTTCTCTTGAGAGAACAAGGTAGCAAGAGCAAGTTGTCTGGGCTTGACTAGAAGTCACATTGCATTGGCTCTCCTAGATCTCCTCTTGAAGAATTATATAAAAGTCACATTAGAATGCTGGTTATTGATTTAGAACATTTCTCACCTCTGATTCACTCAATGTAGTAGATACAGCTTGAAAAGCTTTACCAGAATTTTCTGTAACTTAAATTCAACTGCAAAAATACAATGGTTTCTTTGAGGTCTCTACAGTAACTATAGTACAGTATTAGCTTTTCTTTCAAAGTCAAATGACCAGCATTTTCCAAATTAGATTTCTTTATAGATATATAGTAACCATACTCTGTCCAAATATCTTCTGTTTAGGTGATTGGCTCTGCAGTCTAGGGCATAACTTTTGAAAAAGTGTTTTTTAACGAGATTTTTTTTTTCATTGTTAGTCAAAGAAACAAGGTATTCATTGTGTCCCTTGCCATCCTGGATATAGTCAAATCTAGGCTGTGTCTGTAGGTTGAAAATCATTTTAATTATATGTCTATATTCCTGTTGGAAAACAATCTGCCTTATTTTATACTCTTGTTTTCCTATTCCCATTTCATGCCTTGGGGCCCCAGGTAATCACAGTGTTGGCTCTTACATTTGAAAAACAAGTTTAGTGAGATTAGATTTGATTCTCCTTGGTGAAAATGTTGGTTCACTATA
Organism: Acinonyx jubatus; assembly: GCF_027475565.1. Classification (NCBI taxonomy): domain Eukaryota; kingdom Metazoa; phylum Chordata; class Mammalia; order Carnivora; family Felidae; genus Acinonyx; species Acinonyx jubatus. The sequence continues at coordinate 70,290,035 of NC_069383.1, read as the reverse complement.
ATATTGTATTTATGGTATTCAGGGCACATGCAGAAAGTAAAGAAGTCCGAGAATCAAAGGATCCAAGAAGTTACATAATTCTGGAAAAATGAAAAAGCTAAGTTAGCTGGACCCATCTTGAAAAATCCAAAAAAACAAATAAGAACATAACATTTATTGTTATATTCATTTATTGAGTCACTTCCAAACCCCAGCCTTGGATGCCATCAAATATTAAAAAAATAAAATAAAATAAAACATAAGATCAAATGGGCAAAAGTGGAAAAGGACAAAGGTGTATAGATGAAAGTTCCAAATAACTTAGTAGTGCCTATTATCTCTCTCCCCAAGGGCAGAAGGGCCATTACTGCCACTGTGGGACAGTGACATATTCTCCTCATTACTGAATTGAACCAATCTCCTCTCTTATGGGTGATCACAGCAAGGGTAAGTACACTAAGTGAATCAGGAAAAGAGATTGCTGGGGGGGATGTCTGCAGACAAGGCATGAAAGAGCTTTTCTCTGGGTTTTACCAGGGCAATCACATTATAGGAAGAGAAACTTTCAATCAACTAGGAAGAAAAGGTTATTATCCCTGAAGTCCTTTTTTTCACCTGGTCACAATTAAACATCATGGGTTAAGAAGACAGAAACTCATCTGAACAGCACAGTGGTCTAGGCACTTGATGGACACTTTGTTCATGTGGTCTCACTTGTGACTAAATGTCTTCCTCCCTCATCACACCCATGGGGCTACAGCAGAGAAGCTGGGCAACTTGTCCACCCTCCATCAGCAAGTGATAATTTGGAATTCAAACACAGGTCTGTATGACTTAAAAGCTTGAGCTCTTTATACCACATTTGGAAAACTTTGCCTCCCAACAAACAGGTTCCCTCCTTGCTCTTACTCTTCTCCAGAAATATACTAACTCATTCCCTTCTCTTCTCCCTTACCGGAGGCAGGAATTCTTCAAACTGGAACATCCTTGCTTCCTCTCAGACACTCCTCTTTAATCAACTGTTTTGCCTAGAACATCTTCAAGGAATCCCATCTACAAAAACACTTTGGACTGGGAACTAGCAAAGCCAGGACAAAAGGACAAAATCCTTTTGAAATGGAGGGAAGAGACGTTGTTTTTGTTAGTCATACAAATGAATCCTGGGCATTTGGGTTTAGGTCTTGGACCTAGATCCGCTACTCCAAATGGTACGAGTGTGGCCAAGTATGGGAGGTGATCTAGAATGCCTAGATTACAGGCCTCCTCAGTGTATGCAGGGCCACAAGGATGTCTGCTTCTGGGGGGTGGAAATGTGGAACACCCTCGAGTTCTTCACTTTCTTTGCTTGCCTTCACACCAGCCTCTGCTGAACAGGTAAGGGAAAATTAAAGTGAGGGTGGAGTATGCATATTAAATATGACCTTTCTAACAGTCAGAGGCCCATCAGACACAACCCCCAGCAGAGTTTAATTTCGCCTACCATAGTTTGCACAACCTCCTTTCTGCTACCGAGGTATGTGGGGGCCTGGACTCCAAGAAAAATCACACACACAGTACTTGTGGATATTTCATCCAGGTTGTAAAGAGGCATGATATAGTATTCTCACCACATAACACTTCTTTAGAGACAGGAATGTGTCAGAATTTGGTGTCTCTCTCCTGGTCGACAATTGGAAAATCCTTCCTGGCTCGCTTTGGCAGTGGGTAATAGCCAACTTACTGCTTCAGAGATTGAGTATTACTCAACTTTATTTTTTTTTAATTTCTTTAATGTTTTTATTTATTTTTGAGAGTGACAGAGAGAAACAGAGTGAGCGGGGGAGAGGCAGAGAGAGAGAGGGAGACACAGAATCCAAAGCAGGCTCCAGGCTCTGAGCTATCAGCACAAAGCCTGGATATCGGGCTTAAACCCATGAGCCGTGAGGTCATGACCTGAGTCAAAGTTGGACACTCAACTGACTGAGCCACCCAGGCGCCCTGGTATTACTCAACTTTATTAAACTCTCAGCCTTCTGAGAATACTTGTGACTTCTATGTGCTACCAATATGCACATTTAAAAAAAATTTTTTTTTTAACATTTATTCATTTTTGAAAGGCAAAGTGAGACAGAGCATGAACGGGGGAGGGGCAGAGAGAGAGGGAGACACAGAAACAGAAGCAGGCTCCAGGCTCCAGGCTCCGGGCTATCAGCACAGAGCCCGACGCGGGGCTCGAACTCACGGACCGCGAGATCATGACTTGAGCCGAAGTCGGCCACTTAACTGACTGAGCCACCCAGGGGCCTCCAATATGCACATTTTAAAAAACTGTGCCTATAATCTTAATTTATGCTTTATAAATGACACCCTGTTAGAGTAAAAGTTAAAAATAGAATTCTCCTGAACTCAGTACATGAAAGATTAAAGTTTTCCCTAAGGCTGGGAAATGAGGGAAGATGGCCCTGAAGTGGTTAAGTTTAGCCTGTAATGACTAATAACAAAAGATATGAAAGAGAAAAGAAAAGTTGACTGTGTCCTGAATGTATTAACAGTTAAAGAATGTTTATTTAACCATTCCCTTTGTTCTGATTTCATAGTCATCAAGTGAATTTCAGGCTATGATTTGACATCTCACATTCAATTATCAACAGAAATAGAATGGACTGGTCATAGACTATAGTTCTCTGGTTAGTGTGACAACTACATTTCCTATTAAAAATTAATAAACTGGCACTCAATTTTAGATATCAACCTGTGAACTTGGTTTCCATCAAAGTGTCACTGAGAAATGCATCCGTTCTCGTTGAGTTGACTAAAACTTCAAGCCTAGGGCTTCAAGCCTAGACAAGTTCAGGGCCAGATCATTTACTGTGATAAATTCACCAAAATAAAGCCTTCTCACAGGGTTCTGTAAGGTGTCTAGAAAGCCAGCTGCTGGCTCGGCCCCGACAACACACCTCTTGCAGACTGGGTCTGTCTTCACATTTCCGTGCCCTAACGTTAACCATAGCAGCCCATTAATTGCTGGCATCCTAGTCAGCCTTATGTGCAGGAATTTGCCACAAACAACACTTTCTTCACAATTACTTGGGGGGAAAATACACTTTGGTGGTTGTCTCATCCCACTGGTGTCAATTGTCGATTGTCACTTTGAGGAAGAAAAACGAAATTAAAGAAGAGAAAGTCAATAATCATTGCCCTCCTCTCACCGCCAAAACACCAAGCTAATGCACAAAAGATAACACTTAAAAAATATTCCAGACTTACAGGCTTTTTCCAATTTACTATACATGTTTACTTTCACCGGTTTTGATAAGGAAATACAAGATTTTTTTCCTGTGCAATTTTTCTCTGTCTTGAACATCTGAAAGCAGATTTGCAAATCCATCATCAAGGTAGGATACTGTAAATATATTTTATTCATGTTTACCCATGTTATCTAGAGAGTTGTTTGCTTTCCTACTGCTTCTGGGGGGAAGTGAGAGTTCTACTTCATGGGACTACCCCAAACAACAGTAATGTAATTTCATGACAGCCAACATGAAGAAGCGCTTCCCTATCAGTTTCTAGATGTATTTTGTTTTTTTTTTTCAACGTTTATTTATTTTGGGGGGGACAGAGAGAGACAGAGCATGAACGGGGGAGGGGCAGAGAGAGAGGGAGACACAGAATCGGAAACAGGCTCCAGGCTCTGAGCCATCAGCCCAGAGCCTGACACAGGGCTCGAACTCACGGACCGCGAGATCGACCTGGCTGAAGTCGGACGCTTAACCGACTGCGCCACCCAGGCGCCCCAGATGTATTTTGAATTAAATCAACTGATATTTATTGAGTCCCTAATATGCATGCTCAGCACAGAGAAATCCCCAAGTTTATATTCATGAAAATGTTATGATTGAAGTCGGTTTTATGTGTTTATTTGAAATTGTGTTGGGACAGAGACAGGTGGAGGTCTTCCTTGGTTCTCTCATGTTGCTGCCATAAAAAGCATGTTTTTCTTTTTCTGTGAAAAATTAATTAAGTTCTATAAGCCCCAGTTCTAACTCTAGTATGGGTGAAGGGGGGATTAAAATTTAACTTGAACATCTCAGCCACAGAAGTCTAGGTATAGTCCATTGATCATTAATAGCCTTTGAAATTGGTTAACAATGGGATGGCTGGCTGTTGCCATGCACAGCCATACAGTCCTGTGGAAAGAGAGTATGCTTCTGTTGCTAGAAACTCTAAGCAATGCCACCATATGAACCACACTATTCCAACCCATCAATAAAATGTTGGCAGAAAGGGAGAAGACAAATATCCCACAAATAATAAGTGATAGCCATGACAAAAGTATATGATTTCTTACCTCTTATATTACCTCTTTTTAAATATATTTTTGTGTTTACTGTTTTTATAATGTAGAAGATGAGGCATTTTCTGAATGGGTGGGGAAACTGAGGAACCAGATTCCTCGGTGGCCTGGGACAATGTCCTGGGAACGCATTTTCAGGATGCCTTGGAAAAAGGAGTGCACTCTCTCATGAGAAGATGTGATTTTGCTGGGGTTTGGCAAATAGACTATGCCAAGAGTTACACCGTTCTCTTTCCCATGAGTGAACATCAAGCTTCTCTGAGAACGAAAAGGTACAATGTTGCTGATTAGAAATAATACTGAAAGTTCAACAGACTGAATTATAGTGGCTTAGATCTATTTTTGCTTGTTTTTGTTCTTTTGTGGGGTATTTTGTGTGTGTGTGTGTGTGTGTGTGTGGCAGTGGTTGTTGTTTCTTTTTTCTTTTTTAATCTTTCTCCATTGACCTTACCTCCACTTCTGTTTATCCAGCCTTCTTCATAAGGTCTCTCAATAATTCCAGTGTAAATTAACTTAGCTTCTCCAGTCTCTGTGATTGAATATATGTGGGGACAACTGTCATTAACCATTCTACTTTAAGGCACTCTAGCTTCCTTTTAGGGAACGATTTCCCCTTTTGGTACATGATCATAGTTGGAGAGTAATTGTAGGGACAGGGTCCCACCTCTAAGTACACCTGATGTCAGCCCATTGAATGTTTTTACCCTACACTATGAATCTGAGCAACTGAGGCAAAATGAGTGGTTGACCATCATGTAGCAGTGTCACTATAACAGCAGAATCCTGACCAGACTGTTCCAGCCATGCTATGGCAGCTATACTTCTTGCTTCTCTGCTCTTCAGAACTCTCCAAAGTATTCCCCGTTCCCAAGCCTGGCCCCCTACCTGGCCTCCAACTAATTTTGAGAGCCCCCATGATACTTTTTTTTTTTTAATTTTTTTTTAACATTTATTTATCTTTGAGACAGAGACAGAGCATGAACGGGGGAGGGTCAGAGAGAGGGAGACACAGAATCTGAAACAGGCTCCAGGCTCTGAGCTGTCAGCACAGAGCCCAACACGGGGCTCGAACTCACAGACCGCGAGATCGTGACCTGAGCCGAAGTCGGACGCTCAGCCGACTGAGCCACCCAGGCGCCCCCCCATGATACTTTTTGAAATAACTTCATGGGGCGCCTGGGTGGTGCAGTCGGTTAAGCGTCCGACTTCAGCCAGGTCACGATCTCGCGGTCCGTGAGTTCGAGCCCCGCGTCAGGCTCTGGGCTGATGGCTCAGAGCCCGGAGCCTGTTTCCGATTCTGTGTCTCCCTCTCTCTCTGCCCCTCCCCCGTTCATGCTCTGTCTCTCTGTCCCAAAAATAAATAAATGTTGAAAAAAAAAATTAAAAAATAAAAAAAATTAAAAAAAAAAGAAATAACTTCAATTTTGCTTAGTCTGTGGACTTCTGTTGCACGCAAGTGATATCTCTTACCAACATACTACGTAAGTCAGTACTTGATTGTACATCTTTTCATAATTTTTGTACTTCAGTTTTGCCTCCCCAGCAGGATTTTTCGGTAAAGGGTTATCATTTACTAAATGCTGAAAATGTTAGGATAACAGAAACCATACACTGAAGGGGATTTTAAAAATAAGTAAAAGATAAAGAAACAGACTCCACAGCTAAAGCAATTTGCCATAGTTCACATACTTGGCAGTGGGATCAGGACTAGAACAAGGATTACCTGCTTTGCTGTTTATTACTCTTTCCACCAGAACAAGTTTCCTTCTTGTTCATTAAGTCATTTTTTTGGAAACATTAAGACTAAACTATGAATCATATTCTCAGATAATATTCAAAGAGAATATAACATGCATTCAAACAAGGAGCCCTAAGAGCAGTTATAGAGCCCTCTAACAAAAACAATAGAACTGCATCCGTCATTTTAGTATGTCATCCCACGGAGCTAATGGAACACAGGAAATAATTCCCGAGAATGTGCCAAAGAAAGTAATTTCCCATAAGAACCCAAGGAAATATACTCCTATAATGATGACTACAATAACTGATATACTATTCATAAGCCTTCATTTATCATGAGCTTTATAGAGTTATTTCCATACTGAACAGAAATTTTTCTCTCTGTTTCTTCCATGAGACAGCTGCAATACTTAATGTCCCAGGATTAACCAAAAGGTATCATGTTGGATTCAGAGTGACTATTTGCATAAGTGTAGCAGGGAGAAGTTTAAGGATTGTGCTGAGAGGTCTGTAATTCACATTAGAGAAGAAGCCAGGAACATTGCTGCAAGAGGGTCCAGCACACGTCCCTGGCTGCCTGTGCATTCTTTAATGTGGTTATGGAAAAACTGCACTCTAATGAGAGACAATGCATACTGCTCCTGCCAGAGATTTCCATCCCTGGGGTTAAAGCTGAGTCCAAGAGGATTTCCTGTTCTGGGGTTTAAATCATAAATATCAAAGAGCAGAATCTTTAGCTTCCATGTTTCCAGTGTTCTCCATACCTTCTCTATGTTAGCAAATTAATAGTTTGTTCTTTCTTTTGGCATGATTAATATGAACTATTTACAACAACACTTAAGCCCATAACTTCAATCTTTGATAAGCAGATATATCATGTAGAATCTAGATGTCAATTATAACTACTTGAGTATGTGCACTCCTCGGGTATGAAGAGCTGAGTGATAGGAGACCTGGAGCAGCATAAATGAATTTTTTATAACTATCTTGATATAACAGTAGCACTGGGGTCGTAAGAGAACAGATGTAAGATGTCTTAGTAGTTTCTTACCTCTGAGACCAGAATTACTTATAATTATATAGTATATGTTATCCATTAAATAAAATTAGGTTAACCAATCTAGGATATTCTACAAGGAGGCTAGGATCAAGAAAATGCTTGAAAATTTTTTGAGAAAAGAAAGTTGCCATCAAAGTATTTTATCAAGGCCTACAGGCCTTCTGTTACTAGGCCTCTGCCCACTTTGCCAGAAGTATCTTCTATCACCCCCTGCTTCACTAACTAAAATCCATCCACACTGGCCTTATTTCTTGATCTTACCTTAGAGAATTTTATACTTCTGTGTAAAAATTTGGAGTTTGGAATGAGTGTCTCTTTCTCATGTAAGTTTTCAACTCAAAGAGCTTCCCAGACCACCATAGCTAAGGGAGCCTCCTCCCCACCACCATCTTCTTAGTTACTTTCTACTCTTTCCTCTATTTGCTTCATAGCATTAACACCAAACACAATTATCCCACCTATTTGTAACCAGTTTACTTATAGTTTAAACTCTATCGGGCGGGGGGGGGGGGGGGGAGATCCATGAGCAGAAAATGAACGAATACAAATTATTTTTTTCCAATCACTTTCTTCAACCTTGCACTGTTCAATTTTCCTTCCCTGCCTTTTAACAATAACTCAGGCAGCTCCCAAAGTTGTTGGGTCACTTTTGGTTATTAAAAATCCAGACTCATTTATAAACCTCAGTCTCATTCTCTTTCTCAGGATGTCTCTTCCCAGCATGTTCCTTCACTCCTCCTCTCTCATCCTTCCAATATTAGGGCTTCTGGAATTGGGGATGAAAAGGAAGAAAAGATAGCCAAGATCTTATGTAACTGTCTGCTTGTTGGAGGTTCTCTTTTGGTCATAGAGGCTTCTCTGGGTAACACCACCTAGCCTTTGATGTTCTCCCTGCAAAAAGCTTCCAACTGCTGGTTCCTCAGAAAACTCTGAGGGACCCCTGGCATATGCAATCCATTCTGGCTCACTTCTTCCGACCTTCCCACAGGAAATGCCCTTTGTATGTCACCAAGCTCTTAGTTGTCAAGATCTACTCAGCAGGTAAGGTTACTGGGAGGTTAGCTCAAGTCCATTTACAGTTATAGGGTCTATTTGAACTGGGGAATATATTTGCCATGCCCAGGTTAGAGGACAAGTCACTCCTCTCTGTTCTGCCATTTGTTTCTGATTGGTTTTCCACAATGTGGAAATGGCAGAGAGACAGATCAGCAAGTACGTGCATAAGCATTTGACCCCGCAGAAAACAAGAAGCAGTCTTGCTTTCTTGCAGATACCCCCAATCTCTATGGGTGGCTGTCTTGAAGCTCCCCTTCCTTTGCTTTTGGGGTTAAACAAATATTCACGTGACTTTTAGGGGACACCTCCCCAACTCTGCAACAATATAGTACTCTAGTACTCTAGTAACAAATGCAGTAGAGGAGAAGCCAAGCACCTTCATTTCAGGCAGCTGATTCTCTCTCATTCTCTCTCTCTCTCTCTCTCTCTCTCTCTCTCTCTCTCTCTCCTCTCTAATCCCTCTAGGAGAGGTGGAATGAAAATGGAAAGGACACTTGGGAGAATTACTTAAGCAACCACAGCCTTGAGGGGATATCTGTCTCCAATTCTTTGTTGTTGTCTTCACAATCTGGAGCATTCAACACATTTTTAAATCTCAGATTTGGCTTTAGCCATCCATTGAGGAGGAACAAACAAGGTCTCTTACTAAGTACCCTGTATTAAATTGTATTTTACTTATGTGTGTTTATTTTTCAGTACCTCCAGAGCAAAAGTTTAAAGAGGGCAAGAACACCCTTTATCTCTACCATATCCCCAGCCTCTAGTGTAGGGCTTGGCACAAGCTGAGGTACTGAATATTCATTGTAGTATAAATGAAAGTCTAATAGAGTTTAAGGAAAGTTGTAGTTTGAGGATTTTATTACTACCTTGTTTGCAGAAAAAGAAAAGGTATCCCAAGTCTACAGTAGTGGCCAGACTAACTTCCATAACTTCCAAGTTAGTGACCAAACTGTAACTAGAATCAAGGGTCCCCTCACTTTCTTTTTCTTTGTCTCTCTTCCTTAGTTCCCCAATTCCTGTTGTCCCATGTCCCTCTCTCCTTTCATTCTTCCCTCCCTCCTTCCTTCTTTTTCTTTCTCAAACAAGGAACAAAGCAATATACTACCTCATTTATATATATGGATAAACAGAGGAGATGATACTAAGGTGAAATTTTTGAAATGTTGGGAAACCAGAACAGCAAGTTGACTAATTTAGAGCAGATATATTTGACATAAAACTGAATTTCAAAGGACCTTAAGCTAAGCAAACAGAATATATCTATAAACCTAAAGTATTCTTCATATCTTTAATTTGAAAAATATCCCTGGTCATATTAATGCCTTTTCACCCAAACTTTTTCAAGAGAGGATATTTCTCCAAATCCTCCTCCTTTTTTTTTTCTTTCTTTCTCTCCCTCTCTCTCTCTCTCTTTCTTTTTTTTACTCAGAATATTCTCTAATCAAATTCACACAAGGAGAAGAAAACTACTAAGCAATGTCTTCTCTGTTCATTTCAGGACTTTCCTAAATTCCCTCCTGATCTTTATCTGTAGGTTCACAAATGATTTCTAGTCAAGTGCATCAGGAAAGGTGATATATTCTAAGTCAATTCCAAAAGGGAAAGTCAAAGGACTTGCCCAGGAGCTATCAGGCTGAGCAAGCACACTATTTTTACTTAGATTGCATGACTATTTGAGGGAATCATTAAAAAGGAGTGTGTAATGATAATGGAGTAGATGGCAACCCTCCCCCTCCAAACCAAAAGGCCTCTTTTCTTGTCACAGGTTCGAACTTCTAAAATGATTTCCTCTTAAAATATTTCCATGATTTTCCCTTCATTGTCTCCAGCACCATGCCGTCATTATCCTAGCCCACATGAAGCAACCAGTAACCACTTTGGCAATTGCCACACTTGTAATGAATGATCTTTGAGTCTTTCTTCCCACTTACTACATCTAAGCAACTATCAAATTGTCTATCAAATCTAAAGCCCTTCTCATAAGTGGCCCAGTACTTTCTACCATCAAGCCAGTCAATCTCATTGTAGGAAAATATTATGATTAAGTATTTGTCAGTGAAAACAAAACAAAACAAAACAAAACATATTATTTGGCCATACTGTTTCAAGTGTCTGATTCTAGTCTTTGAGTTACTTTACAATTTTGTAAGATGGAGATAACCTATAACAATGCATAATAATTATTGTCTACAATTGTGTAAATTCTGTCTGGTGGAGAGTCAATTAACTTTCCTCCCTCACACCTACTCCCATGAGGCCAGTTTTACCTCCATTTGCACATTTATTTCAGTATTCCTGATTTATGAATGTGTCCTTTTTTTTATAATTCCCCCTTGAACTTATGACCAGTGTCCTTGTTAATGAGTTAAATAAAATCCTTAACATCTATTTAGTTTTATATCTGTATGAACGTCATGATTTCATCTTTTGGAAAAGAAGTATATTTTAACACCCAACGGTAATTCACTGTCACGTCTTAACATTCAAGGTCATCAGTAATATGGCCCCTTTGGCCATCCTACTCCCCATGTAAACTCTTCAATACTAAAATAGCCTAAATCATTGTGAGTACACTGTGGGAATTTTTGTTTCCTTTTGCTGGCTCTTAGTCAAGACGATTCTTCTGTTCATGTCTTCTCTAACTCCACAGCTGGACCCATGGACCCATCGGTGCATTGGACCACTGAGCCAGTCTTGATTTCATAGTCAAGAAAGCACCCTGTGTACATATATATAAGTCTGGTTGTTGTACAGCTAACAAGTTATCCCTCACTGATAATAGCAGTATTTGGGAATAGTTTTATGATCTGTTAGGTGATTGTCAGGATACAGTATGGATATTTTAGGTGAGAGAGGATAATCTGCTT